>NW_026575126.1:5435000-6921666 GCF_905146905.1 Nyctereutes procyonoides
AGAGCTGCACAACCTTCCCGGGCGGGCTGGAAAGGCTCGCAGGGAGTTGGAGCAGTGACTTAGAGGCGGGTATGCCCTCTGGCTCCGGGGACACTATCAGACCACCTCGCCCCGGGAGAGTGCGCCGAGCCTCCCTAAGGCTGCAGCGCGCACGCGGACCGAGCCGAGCAGCTCGAGGGGCTCGGGAAGGGCTCGCGCGGAGGGGGGCTGCGGGGCGGGAGCGCGTATCCACCAGCGCAGCCCCGGAGCACAGGCGCCGGGACACAGCCCAGATCCGCCCTCCCCGGGACAGGCAGGCCGGAGGGCCCAGACAGCGAGGACGCCTCCTGCCCCGACTTAGCAATCAAGCGGCCCGCCCCGGAGCCTCCAGGCCCTGCGGACGGAGAACCAGAGCCCCCGATCCCCGTAGTTCCTCCGGAGCTGAATCCATTCTTCAAGAGTTGCCATAGCAACTGCCAGCTGATCCTCCTGGTTCCTCACGGTAAAACAACCCCCGCTACCCTCAGCAGGCAGCCAAGAGCGCCCCCCCAAGTGCAAACACCTGAAAATCAGCACAGCACCCCTCCCCCAGAAGACCAGCGAACGGACCAGTTCACAGGGGAAGTCAAGACTGAAACTCTAGCAGAAATACTCCCCGTGTTTTTTTATTTTCTTTTCTTTTTTCTTTCTTTTTGATTTCTGATTGCTTCCCCCCACCCCCTTTTTTTCCACCTTTCTTCTTTTTCCTTCCTTTTTCTTCTCTCTGCCTTTTTCTTTTCTTTTTCTTTTTCTTTTTCCTCTTCTTTCTCTCTCTCTTCTCTCATTCTCCCAATACAACTTGTTTTTTGGCCACTCCGCCAGAGCAAAATGACTAAAGGAAAACCTCACCCTCAAAAGAAAGAATCAGAAACGCCCTCGCTCCCACAGAGCTACAAAATCTGGATACAATTCAATGTCAGAAGCAATTCAGAACACCATTATACAGCTACTGGCTCTAGAAAAAAGCATTAAGGACACACGAGACTTTCATGACTGCAGAATTTAGATCCAATCGAGTCAGAAATAAAAATCAACTGAGAGAAGCAATCCAAACTAGAAGTCCAAACGACAGGTTAACGAGGTGGAAGAACGAGTGAGTGACATAGGAAACAAGTTAATGTCAAAGAGGGAAACTGAGGAAAAAAGAGATAAACAATTAAAGAACCATGAAGACAGATTAGGCAAATAAATGACACTCTAAGGAAGAAAAATCTACGTTTAATTGGGTCCCCAGCGCCGAAAGGAACAGAGGGCCAATATGTATATGAACAAATCCTAGCAAAACTTTCACCAAATCTGGGAAGGGAAACATCATTCAGATCCAGGAAATAGAGAATCCCCCTAAAATCATTAAAAACCGTTCAACACCTCGACATCTAATAGTGAAGGCTTGCAAAATCCAACGATAAAGAGAAATCCTAAAGCAGCAAGAGACAAGAAGTCCCTGACTTTCCATGGGAAGGAATATTTGGTAACAGCAGACCTCTCCACAGAGACTGCAGGCCAGAAGGCTGGCAGGATATATTCAGGGTCCTAAATAGAAGACATGCAACCAAGAATACTTTATCCAGCAAGGCTCTCTTCAAAATAAGGAGAAATAAAGATCTTCCAAACAGGCAGGAACTGAAAGAATAGTGACCTCCAAAATACTCTGCAAGAAATATTAAGGGGACTCTTAAAACTCCCCTTTAAGAAGAAGTTCAGTGGAACCAATCCAAAAAAACAGGACTAAATAGATACATGTGACACTAAAACTCATATCTGTCCAATAGTAACTCTGAACGTGAAACGGCTTAATACCCCCCCATTCAAAAGGCTCAGGGTTACTGACTGGATAAAAAGCAGGACCCTCTTATTTGCAGTCTACAAAGACACATTTTAGACAGAAGGACACCTACAACCTGAAAAATAAAAGGTTGGAGAACCATTACCATTCAAATGTTCTCAAAAGAAAGCAGGGTTAGACCATCCTATATCAGAATAAACTAAAATTCACGTCCGAAGACGTAGTGAGAGACGAAGAGCGGACACTATATCTACTTAAAGGATCTACTCAACAAGAGACTTAACAATCCTCATATTTATGCCCGAATGTGGAGCTGCCAATCTTAAAGAATATTAACCAAAGTAAAGAAATAATTAGATAATAAAACACTTATACTCTGTGACTTCAATCTAGCTCTCCTCTACCCTTATAGTTCTTCTAAACACAAACATCTCCAAAGAATAAGAGCTTTAATTGAATACACTGGACAGATAGAATTCACAAGATATCACAGAACTTTACATCCAAACTCAACTGAATACACATTCTTCTCAAGTGCACATGGAACTTTTTCCCAGAATAGACCACAACTGGGTCACAATCGTGTCTGAACCGATACCAAAAGATTGGGATCGTCCCCTGCATATCTCAGACCATAACGCCTTGAAATTAGAACCATCACAAGAAAAGTTTGAAGGAACTCAAACACTTGGAGGTAAGGACCATCCAGCTAAAAGATAAAAAGGGTCAACCAGGAAATTAAGAAGAATTAAAAATTCATGGAAACTAATGCGAAGAAGATACAACTGTTTCAAAATCTTGGGATGCAGCAAAAGCAGTCCTGAGGGGAAATACATCCGCAATACAAGCACCCTTCAAAAACTGAAAAACTCAAATACAAAAGCTAACCTTACACATAAACGGAGCTAGAGAAGATAGCAGCAAATCGAACCCGACGCCCAGTAACAGAAGAAGAGATTAATTAAAATTCAAGCTAGAACTCAACGAAATTAGAACATAAGAACTGTGAACAGATCAATAAGAACCAGGGAGTTGGTTCTTTAAGAATTAATAAATAGATAAACCAATTAGCCAACCTTATTAAAAAGAAGAGAGAGACTGACTCAATTATAAATCATGAATGAGAATGAGAGATCAACTACCAACACCAATGAAATATACAAAACGATTTTTAAAAACATGAACACACTACTCCAATAAATTAGGCATCTAGAAGAAATGGACGCATTCGCTGAAACCACAAACTACCAAAAACTGAGCAGGAAGAAAATAAAAACCTGAACAGGCCAATAACCAGAGGAGGAAATAGAAGCATTCATCAAAAACCTCCCAAACTCAAGAATCCATGGGCCAGAAGGCTTTCCCAGGGGAATTCCTATCAAACTTAAAGAAGAAATCAACCTATTCTACAAATCCTGTTTGAAAGATCGAAAGAAGATGGAAGTACTTCCAAACTCGATTCTATGAGGGCCAGCATCACCTTAATTCCAAAACCAAGAACAAAGACCCCCACCAAAAAGGAGAATTACAGAACCAAAACCCTGATGAACATGACTGCAAAAATTCTCAACACAGATACAAGCCAATAGGATCCAACACCACCTTAAGAAATTATCACCATGACCAAGGTAGGATTTATCCCCGGGATGCAAGGCTGGTTTCAACACAACGAAAAACAATCACTGTGATTCTCATAATCAGCAAGATAAACCAAGAACTCATATGAATCCTCTCTAATTATGCAGAGAAAGCATTTGGAACAAAATACAGCATCATTCCTATCAAAACTCATCAGAGTGTAGGGATGAGGTAACTTTCCCGATATCTTAAAAGCCATCTACGAAATAGCCCCACAGCAAATATCATTCTCAATGGGGACAAGTCACTGGGGGCCTTTCCCCTAAGATCAGAACCAGACAGGGATGTCCACTCTCACCACTGCTATCAACATAGGATTGAAGTCCTAGCCTCACAATCAGACAACGAAAGAAAGACATAAAGGCATCAAATTGGCAAAGAAGAAGTCAAACTCTCTCCCTCTTCGCCGATACATATACTCTACATAAAAACCCAAAAGCCTCCACCCCAAGATTGCTAGAACTTCAACAGCAATTTGGCAGCGTGGCAGGAAACAAAATCATCCAAAATCATGGCATTCCTATACACTAACATGAGACTGAAGAAAGAGAAGTTAAGATTCAATCCCATGTTACAATTGTACCCAAAAGCATAAGATACCTAGAATAAACCTCACCTAAGAGGTAAAGGATCTATACCCTAAAAACTATAGAACACTTCTGAAGAAATTGAGTGAAGACACAAAGAGATGGAAAAATTTCCAGGCTCATGATTGGCAGAATTAATATTGTGAAAATGTCAATGCTACCCAGGGCATTTACACGTTCAATGCATCCCTATCAAAATACCATGGGACTTTTTCAGAGACTTAGAAACAAATTATTTTAAGATTTGTGTGAATCAGAAAAGACCCCGAATAGCCAGGGACTTTTAAAAAAAAAACCATAAGCTGGGGCATCACAATGCAAATTTTCAGGTGAACTGACAAACCTGTGGTCATCAGACAGGGTGTACTGGCACAAAAACAGACACAAAGACCAATGGGAACAATAAGAGAATCCAGAAATGGACCCTGAACTTTATGGTCAACTATATTCCACAAGGAGGAAAAGACGATCCACTGAAGAAATACAGTCACTTCAATAAATTGTGCTGGAAAATTGGTCATCCAAATGCAGAAAATGAAACTAACCACTCTCTTGCACCATACACAAAGATAAACTCAAAATGGATGCAAGATTTAAATGTGAACAAGACACCATCCAAAATCCTAGAGGATGAACACAGCACACCCATTTGAACTGGCCACAGTAACTCTTGCAAGATAACATCCACGCAAACAAAAGAAACAAAAGCAAAGAATGAACTATTGGACTTCATCAAATAAGAAGCTTTTTGCACAGCAAAAGGATACATCAACAAACGCAAAGACAACCTACAGAATGGGAGAAGATATTTGCAAATAATATATCAATAAATGGCTAGTTATCCAAATCTATAAAGAACTCTATTAAACTCCAACACCAAAGAAACAAACAATCAATCATTAAATGGGCAAAAGAAATGAAGAGAAAACTCACAGAGGAAGGACATAGACATGCCAACATGCACATGAGAAAATGCTCCCTGCATCACTTTGGCCATCAGGGAAATACAAAACAAAACCTCCAAAACATCAAATGAGATACCACCTCACACCAGTGGAAAAGGGGAAAATAAACAAGGCAGAAACAACAAATGTTGGAGAGGATGCGGAGAAAGGGAACCCTCCTGCACTGTTGGTGGGAATGTGATCTTGTCAGCCACTCTGGGAAAACTGTGTGGAGGTCTCAAAGAATTAAAAAATAGACCTGACCCCTACGACCCAAGAAATTGCACCTGTTAGGGGATTTACCCCGAAGATTCAGATCAAATGAAACGCCCGGGCCCCGCACCCCGAATTTCTAGCAGCCATGCCAAAATAGCCAAAACGTGGAAGGAAGCCTCGGGCCATCGAAAGATGAATGATAAAGAAGATGTGGTTTATGTATACAATGGAATATACTCAGCCATTAGAAACAACAAATACCCACCATTTGCTTCACGTGGAATGAACTGGAGGTAATTATGCTGAGTGAAGTTATCAATCGGAGAAGCGACAAACATGTATTTCTCACTTATTTGGGGAATATGAATAATAGTGATAGGAATATAAGGGAAGGGATAAGATGTGTGGGAGATATCAGAAAGGACACAAAAGAACAATAAAGACTTCTAACTCTGGAAATGAACAGTGTTGGAAGGGGAGGAGGGCGGGGTGGGGTGAATGGGTGACGGACGGAGGGGGACACTTGACGGGATGAGCCCTGGTGTTATTCTGTATGTTTGGTAAATTGAACTCCAATAAAAATTAATTTATAAAAAAAAAAAAAGAAAAGCAGAGCCAAGACCAGAGAAAAAAAAAATGAAAATAAAAAATAAAAAAAAATAAAAAAAAACAAATTCTCAAGATACAACAACATGGATGAGCCTTGACATTATGTTAAGTAAATACATCAGTCACAGAAAGACAAATACTGCATGATATCACCTATATGGTTCATCCTGCCCTCTTATAATCAGAAAAGTAGGATCATATATTAGAGAATACTATAATGGCTCAAAATTGAAGACTAGAAATAAACCATATTAATATAAGGGTCCACAAATAGTTTCTAAGGTGAAGACATATATTCACAAGATCAAATGCTCCTCCCCACTGAACAAAGGGCCAGCTAGTAACTTTCAGCCATTTTAGAAAAAAACTGAGATTTCTCTGTGGGGTTAAATAACAACATAAGTTGTTGAGTTAATTATTAATTTTCTTCAACATACAAGCATTATTAATAAAATTATAGAATGATTATTTAAAAGTTGAGTTTTATTTATCAAAGTTTGCTATTAATTATCTGGGTTCAAAAGAAAAATATTGGGAAGTAAGCATTAAAATTCAGAGGCACTGTTGATCACAGTAATTTTTCCATGATAAAGAACATACATACTTTTAGAATGCTATCAAAAGAAATGAAGAGCAATGATAATACCAACTACCTAAGTAATTGTAAAACAAAGTAAAAATGCATTTTCTTCTCTTTTCTTCTTAAAGATGTTTCTGTGCATACAGAATAAATACAATACACAATATAATATATAAATACACAATACACAATACATAAAAATAATATATCCATATATAAATATATAAAGTGAAAAGCACAAAGAAGGGGAAAAACATGGGAGCTATATTAATGCAAGAAAGCTTCCATTTTAAGAAACATGGAGAATAAAAGAGTGAAGTAAACCCACAACAGGCAGACTGAAAAGAAATAAAGATTAGAGAGGAAATCAGTGATATGGAAAATCAGAAAAACAATACAGAAATCAATTAAACTAATACTCGAGCCTTTGTAGATACCAGGAAAAAAAAAAAGAGGCAAACATTTGGCTAGGCTAAGAAAAAAGAGAAGTCCTAAATTACTAAAATAAAAAAGGATCTATATATTTAGTGACCTTACAGAAATTAAAAGTATCATAAAATAATGAATACTAGGAATGGCATTACACTAAAAATTAGACAATTTAGATGAAATGGAAAGATTCTCCAAAAGACACAAATTACCAAAACTAATCTAAAAATAAATAGAAAATTTGGGATCTCTGGGTGGCGCAGCAGTTTGGCGCCTGCCTTTGGCCCAGGGCGCGATCCTGGAGACCCGTGATCGAATCCCACATCGAGCTCCCGGTGCATGGAGTCTGCTTCTCCCTCCGCCTGTGTCTCTGCCTCTCTGTCTCTCTCTGTCTCTCTCTCTCTCTCTGTCTCTTTCTCTGTGACTATCATAAATAAATAAAAATTAAAAAAAATTTAAAAAAAGAAAATCTAAATAGAACCCTAGCAAGCAAAAACAAACAAAACAAACAAACAAAAAAAACCTTGAAAACAAACCACCACCACCCCAAATAAAAAGCAAACTAAATTTGTCATTTAAAATATTTCCATGGGGATCCCTGGGTGGCGCAGCGGTTTGGCGCCTGCCTTTGGCCCAGGGCGCGATCCTGGAGACCCAGGATCGAATCCCACGTCGGGCTCCCGGTGCATGGAGCCTGCTTCTCCCTCTGCCTGTGTCTCTGCCTTTCTCTCTCTCACTGTGTGCCTATCATAAATAAATAAAAATTAAAAAAAAAAAAAGAAATTATAAAAAAAAAATAAAATAAAATAAAATATTTCCATGAAGGAAAGCCCAGACCAAGATGGCTCGGCTTCATGGGTGGATCCTACCAAACATTTAAAGAAGAAATAAAATCCTTCACAAACTCTATTAAAAAAAAATGGAGAGGGAACACTTCCCCCTATATTTTATAATTCTAAAAAGTTTGGCCAGCATGCCAGATGGCAGCTTTTTTTTTTTTTTAAGGAATGTAAAATTCTTTGTAATCTGGAGGTTTCCATGGTGAAGGCATTTCCTTTAACGGAATTATCCTAGAAGGAAGAAAGATCACGTCTTAAAACTGTAAGATCTAGCTCCCTTGCCAACTAAGTGTGTTATTGGAATGATAGTGATTTTAATAGAAAATAGTAAACCATGGAATCATAGGAATCAATAATTCTAAGAACATCTGTAGAGTGCTGACTCTACTTAGCAGTAGCTGAGCTCCTAACAGGTGCGCTCTCAGTCCATCCTCACAACTGCCCCTACTTTGTGAGCTTCAAAGGAGAGTCAACTCACCCAAAGGCCGCGGGCTGGGGCCTGAGCACACAGGTCTCCCTACACCTAGGTCGCAGTACTTTTGCTTTCAATGAGGGGTTTATTAGCACCTCAGTAGGCATCTTCCCCATTTTGACACTCTATGGGGCAATGTATCAGCAATTTCAAGAATAAAGAATTGCATAGGCATCTGAAAAGAATAAATAGCTAATTCAAAATGGATCAGAAATTATAAAAATCCCTCAGGATTTTTGGTTATGTGGTTGGCATTATTTCTTATTTTGAGGATTAGCGAGTTCTATCTAGCTTCTCACTCACCAGTCACAATTTTCGTTTTTACTTTGATTATTTTAGTCTTTTTCTATAGAGACATGCTGGAAAGAGTGTTATTGGTCATTATTTTCTTAGCTTTAAGTACAAAGTTCCCTTATCCTTTTTTCTTTTGTTCTCTTCTCTTCACCAACATTCAGCAGAAGCTAAGGCTGAAGTTGAGAAAACCACGTTAGTTCATTTTCATACTGCAACAGTATGAAACAGAAAAGGAAACTTTTATTTTTTAAAAGATTTTATTTATTTATTCATGAGAGACACACAGAGAGAGGCAGAGACACAGGCAGAGAGAGAAGCAGGCTCCCTGCAGGGAGCCTGATGTGGGACTCGATCCCAGGACCCCAGGATCACAACCTGAGCCAAAGACAGTTGCTCAACCACTGAGCCACCCAGGCATCCCAGAAAAGGAAACTTTTAGAGTCTTATTTTCCTTATAATGTTATACTAAAATACTAAATTTATCGTTTCCCTGTCATTGTGAGAAATATCTCAAAAAAATTTTAAATAAAACTTTTTATCTGCATTTTTCATTTATGATTGCTTTTGTTTTCAACTGTCAGCACCCAAAGACTAGGTGGCCTTTATAATTTTCTGCATGAAAATGACACATTTAATAGACCATTTATCTAGTATTCTTAGAGGAGAAAAATTATCACAACTTCAAAAAATCCTGTTTAAATTTGTTTATTCACGCCTATCTGATTTGTATACTTTCTTTTAATTAAATAATCAAACAACAAAGCACAAAACTTCATGTACAATTTGCTACAGTGGATTTCACATAATCAACAATTTTGAATCAACTATAAAAATACATCTTAACAGGTGTGCAATTGTGATTGCTATTAAAAATTAGAACTTCAACCTGTCAAGTATGGAAGGGAGGGAGGGAGGGAAAAGGAAAATGGAGTAATTATGAATGAGTAAGGTTTAACTACTATTCATGTAATCCCTTAAACCAACATCTTTTTTTCTTTAAGATTTTATTTATTCATGAAAGACACAGAGAGAGAAAGGCAGAGACATAGGCAGAGGCAGGGAGCCTGATGTGGGACTCAATCCTGAGACTGTGGATCACGCCCTGAGCCAGGGGCAGGTGCTCAACTGCTGAGCCACCCAGGCGTCCCTAAACCAACATCTTTAATGACATCCACTGTGTGCTACTTTTTTTTTTCAGTTAATTTTTAAAATTATTTAAAATAGATTTTATATTTTACACCAGTATTAGGTTCACAGCAAAACTGAGAGGAAGATCTAGAAATTTCCTATATGCCTCTGACTCCTACATATGCATAGCCTCTGGCAACGTCCCCCACCAGAATGACAGATAAATCTGTTACAACTGATGAACCTACACTGTCAGATCATTATCACTCAAACACCATAGTTTCAATTATGGTCAACTCGTACATTCTATGAGTTGGACAAATGTGTAATGACATAAATCCATCATGTAAGATAACTAGTATTTCATTGCCCTAAAAATCTTTTATGCCCTGCCTTTTCATCCCCCCAACCCTGACAACACTATATTTTTACTATCTCCATAGTTTCGCCTTTCCTAAAATGTCATATAGTTGGAATCATATAGTATGTATCCTTTTCAATTTTTTCCCTTAGAAATACACATTTATGTTTCCTCCATGTACTCTCATGGCATGATAGCTCACTTCTTCTTGCTGATGGGATTATTCCATTTTCTGAATGCACCATATTTCTGAATGCACCATTTTCTGAATGTATCCATTCACCTACTCAAAAATATCATGGTTGCTTCCAGTTTTTTACAATTATGAATAAAGTTGCTATCAATACCCATGTATGGTTTTTGTGTAGGCATAAAATTACAACTGCTTTGGGTAAATACAAGGAGTATGATTGCTGTATCATAAGGCAAGAGTATGCTAGCGTTGAGTTTCACTAATACATGCTCTAATTTGTATTATTTATGCTCACTTTAGATTTAATTTGGTCATCTTTTTTCTAATTTCCTAAAGTAGAAGCTTAAATGATTATTTTTTGGGGCCTTCTTCTTTTCTAATATATCTATCTAGTGTTATAAATGTCTCTCTAAGCTCTGCTTTCACTGCACCCCATAAATTTTGGTAAGTTGCTTTCATTTTCATTTACTTCAAAATAGTATAGATTTGCCTTGAAATTTCTTCTTTGATCCATGGTTGTTTAGAAGTGTTAGACATTGTTTAATCCCTAAGTAATTTGGGATTTTCCAGCTATAATTCTGTGATTGATGCAGTTTATATAGAGAAATTTATTTCACTGTGTTTGACAGTAGTTATTATTACATGATTCCTATCTTTTAAGATTGTTTAGGTTGTGTTTTACGGCCCAGAATCCAACTATTTTGCTGAATGTTCCAGAGTGAGCTTGAGATGAATGTGGATTCTGCTGTTGTTGCATAACGTAGTATATAAATGATCATTATATCCAGTTGATGATATTGTTGAATACAACTATGCCCTTAATGATTTCCTGCCCGCTTGATCTATTTCTGATAGACAGGTGTCATCTTCATCTATTTCTCCTTTGTAGTTCTATCACATATTTTGATGCTTTGTCATTGGTTGCATACACATTAAAGATAGTTATGTCTTCTTGAAGAATTTATCCTTTTTTGTTTTGTAATGCCTTCTTTAGCCTTGATAACTTTACCTAGTAGGAAATATTCTCTGTAGAAAACTAATATAGATACTCTAGCATTCCTTTGATTAGTGTTAGTGTAGTCTATTTTCCTCCATCCAATTACTGTTAATCTATTGCATCTTTACCCTCACAGTGATTTTTTTTTGTAGACAATATATAGTTGGGTTGTTTTTTAAGCCACTCTGGCAATCTTTTTCATTGGTATATTTAGATCACCGGTAATCAAAGTAATTATTGGTATACTGGGATTAATATTTGTTTTATTTCTCACTGTATTTATTGCCCTTGTTCTTGTTGCTACTTTTGTCTTCCATTCATTTTCCTCTTCTTTGATTTTTTTTTTAAGATTTTATTTACTCATTCATGAGAGACACACAGAGAGAGGCAGAGACACAGGCAGAGGGAGAAGCAGGCTCCATGCAGGGATCCTGACTTGGGATTCGACTCCAGGAATCCAGGATCACACCCTGGGATGAAGGCAAGCACTAAACCGCTGAGCCAACCAGGCGTCCCTCTCTGAATTTAACTAAGCATTTCATAACACCATTTTTTCTCCTTTCTTAGAAAATTGGTTATGCTTTTTTCTTTTTGCTTGTTTTAGTAATTACCCTAGAGTTTGCAATATAATTAATCTAATATCAAATACTACTATACTGCTAAATGTATACACATAATAGAATATATTATTTTAAATAAACATTATCTGTTAGATCAATTAATAAAAAATGTTATTTTACTTTCACTTATTCTTTTCTCAATGCTCTTCCTTTCTTATGTAGATGTTTCTAATCTAAATGATTTTCCCTTTAAAAAGCTTAACATTTCTTGCAAGTCACTTCTAATGGCAACAAATTCCCCCAGTTTTGTTTGTCTGAGAAAGTCTTTATTTTCCTTTACTTTTTAATAATAATTCTGCAGCATACAGAATTCAAGGCTGGTGGTTTTCTCTTTCAACACTTTGAATACTCCCCTCCATTCTCCTCTTGCTTGCATGGTTTCTAAGGAGAAGTCACATTTAATTCTTATCTTTGTTCCTATATAGTAACATATCTGTATTCTTTGGCCTTTCTATGGATTTTTCTTTGTTTTGATATTTCTGTAGTTTGAATAGGATTTGCTTAAGTATAGGTTTTTTGGTATTTATCCTGCTTGGTATTCTGATATTCCTGGATCTAGGTTTGGTGTTTGACATTACTTGGGAGAAGTTATCCATTCTTCTGGTTTCAAATGTTTCTCTGTTCCTGTCTTTCTTTCTTCTCCTTCTAGGATTTTCACTACATATATGTTATACCTTTCTAGATGTCCCAGAGTTCTTGTATATTACATTGTAGTATTTTTCGGTCTTATTTTGCTTTTCAGTTTTGAGGTTTCTATTAAGATATGATTAATCTCAGAGATTCTTTCTTCAGACATATCTAGTCATATATATATATATATACACACACACACATATATATATATAATATTAAATTACTTTGGCAAAATGTAGGGCAAATTTTGTTTCTTTAAAAAAATGTGCTTAGTAGACTACTGTTTTTCACTATTGAAGATAAGGAGCATGCAAACTCAATAGTGACTTTATGATTTAATCCTGGAAAGAGTAAACTGAGAATTATTATCAAAATAAGAAGTTAGGGGAAAGGCTCCCAGTGCTTCCCCATTGAGAATGATAATTTGCTGTGGGCTTTTCATAGATGGCTTTTAAGATGTCGAGGAAAGTTCCCTCTATCCCTACACTCTGAAGAGTTTTGATCAGGAATGGATGCTGTATTTTGTCAAATGCTTTCTCTGCATCTAATGAGAGGATCATATGGTTCTTGGTTTTTCTCTTGCTGATATGATGAATCACATGGAGTGTTTTACGAGTGTTGAACCAGCCTTGTGTCCCGGGGATAAATCCTACTTGGTCATGGTGAATAATTTTCTTAATGTGTTGTTGGATCCTATTGGCTAGTATCTTGTTGAGAATTTTTGCATCCATGTTCATCAGGGATATTGGTCTGTAATTCTCCTTTTTGGTGGGGTCTTTGTCTGGTTTTGGAATTAAGGTGATGCTGGCCTCATAGAATGAATTTGGAAGTACTCCATCTCTTTCTATCTTTCCAAACAGCTTTAGTAGAATAGGTATGATTTCTTCTTTAAACGTTTGATAGAATTCCCCTGGGAAGCCATCTGGCCCTGGACTCTTGTGTCTTGGGAGGTTTTTGATGACTGCTTCATTTTCCTCCCTGGTTATTGGCCTGTTCAGGTTTTCTATTTCTTCCTGTTCCAGTTTTGGTAGTTTGTGGCTTTCCAGGAATGCATCCATTTCTTCTAGATTGCCTAATTTATTGGTGTATAGCTGTTCATAATATGTTTTTAAAATCGTTTGTATTTCCTTGGTGTTGGTAGTGATCTCTCCTTTCTCATTCATGATTTTATTAATTTGAGTCCTCTCTCTCTTCTTTTTAATAAGGTTGGCTAATGGTTTATCTATCTTATTAATTCTTTCAAAGAACCAACTCCTAGTTCTGTTGATCTGTTCCACAGTTCTTCTGGTCTCGATTTCGTTGAGTTCTGCTCGAATCTTTATTAACTCTCTTCTGCTGGGTGTAGGATCTATTTGCTGTTTTTTCTCTAGCTCCTTTAGGTGTAAGGTTAGCTTTTGTATTTGAGTTCTTTCCAGTTTTTGAAAGGATGCTTGTATTGTGATGTATTTCCCCCTTAGGGCTGTTTTGCTGGGATGTCCATTCTCACCACTGCTATTCAACATAGTACTGGAAGTCCTAGCCTCAGCAATCAGACAACAAAAAGACATTAAAGACATTCAAATTGGCAAAGAAGAAGTCAAATTCTTCCTCTTCGCTGATGACATGATACTCTACATAGAAAACCCAAAAGCCTCCACCCCAAGATTGCTAGAACTCATACAGCAATTTGGTAGCGTGGCAGGATACAAAATCAATGCCCAGAAATCAGTGGCATTTCTATAGACTAACAATGAGACTGAAGAAAGAGAAATTAAGGAGTCAATCCCATTTACAATTGCACCCAAAAGCATAAGATACCTAGGAATAAACCTAACCAAAGAGGTAAAGAATCTATAGCCAAACTGTGGAAGGAGCCTCGGTGTCCATCGAAAGATGAATGGATAAAGAAGATGTGATCTATGTATACAATGGAATATTCCTCAGCCATTAGAAAGGACAAATACCCACTATTTGCTTCAACGTGGATGGAACTGGAGGGTATTATGTTGAGTGAAGTAAGTAAAGTAAGTCAATCGGAGAAGGACAAACATTGTATGTTCTCATTCATTTGGGGAATATAAATAATAGTGAAAGGGAATATAAGGGAAGGGAGAAGAAATGGGTAGGAAATATCAGAAAGGGAGACAGAACATAAAGACTCCAAACTCTGGGAAATGAACTAGGGGTGGTGGAAGGGGAGGAGGGCGGGGGGTAGGGGTGAATGGGTGACGGGCACTGAGGGGGGCACTTGACAGGATGAGCACTGGGTGTTATTCTGTATGTTGGTAAATTGAACACCAATAAAAAATAAATTTATTAAAAAAATAAGAAGTTAGTACTATTAAAAATACTGCTTCTCAAGTTCTAATCATAGTATTAAATGAGATGATGAGACCCACATATTCCTCAGAAATTGTTAAAGCTTTAGTTTTAGCATGATCTCCTGAAAGAATTCTCTGATCTTCCACATTAAGTAGTCAAAACCTATAGGTCACAGATACAAAGTTGGCTGTTAGAGTAGCATGTGTTGCATGTTTTTAATTACATATTTTTAAATATAATTGTTGCTGGAATGGCCACAAATGCTTGCTCACAGGAGTCAGAAGTGTACTTATCTGAATACATAAGCGGAGGCAGACAATGGTCATCTTGCTACAGTAGCTTAAACCATCAGAACATGCACCAAGGCCATGCTCATGTTTCTTGAATCCTGCTGATGGACACACTGTTCCTGCCCCACATGTAGGAAGACCCACTCCACTATGTTAGAATGAACCTAATTACCTGTCTATGCCATTAGTCTACTACTGAGGCTAATGAAGATAAAAAGAAGACAATAAAACTCACTTGTGTGTACATGTAGAATCCCACTCATTTGAAGAGAAAACAAATACACAAAATATTTTGTTTCTCACACTACTTCTGAAAATTGAAAAGTCATTTCTAAAAAGACTAATATAGCAGTTTATTTTTCTATCATGAGTGCCAGTGTAATTAAGACATCTTGTAAAGCATTAGTACAATTAAAGTTATTCTGCATAAACTTCAAATAAAGACAAAAAGTAATTCAGTCTAATTCTGACAA
This sequence comes from Nyctereutes procyonoides, assembly GCF_905146905.1. Taxonomy (NCBI): domain Eukaryota; kingdom Metazoa; phylum Chordata; class Mammalia; order Carnivora; family Canidae; genus Nyctereutes; species Nyctereutes procyonoides. The sequence continues at coordinate 5,450,409 of NW_026575126.1, forward strand.
TTTAAGTAGAGCTATTATTCAATTCAGTAAGATGAACATGAGACCAGACACAATCTATTGATATTAAATTACTAAAATTGTTTACTTAATCATAAAATGTACTTTAAGTACATCTTTAATATTCTAACAAAGATGATTTCTGGTTAGCAAATAGTATAAAAAAGTACATTTGTGTTACAAGATAGCTTTAAACTAAGTAAAATTAATTTTAAAGCTGAAAACTTTAGAATGCATTGGCTTGAATATGTATTTTGTCTTTACAGATTATAATTAATGATCCCTACCTCATATAAAGTTAGATAGTATTTAACTTTCTATATTTGCCAAATTAACCTTATCAAAAATTTTTTCAAAGAATTTTGACCTAAATTTATCATTAAAAATAAGATTTACCTTGAAAAATACTTGGGCTACTGATATCTTCAATATACCTCATTTTTTGGTATGGAAGTTTCTCAAGAAGTTAAAAATAGGACTACCTGTAACTCAGCCATTGAACTACTAGGTATTTACCCCAAAGATACAAATGTAGTGATCCAAAGGGGAATGTACACTTCAGTGTTCATACCAGCAAAGTACACAATAGCTAAACTGTGTAAAGAGCCAAGATGTCAACCACAGATGAATGGATAAAGAAGATGTGGTATATGGTTATATGATGGAATATAACCAGCTTTCAGAAAGGACAAATACTTATCATTTATATCAACATGAAAGAACTGGAGGATATTATGTTAAGTGAAATAATTAAATCAGAGAAAGACAATTATCATACAATTTCACTCATTTGTGGAATATAAGAAACCATGCAGAGGATCATAGGGGAAGGGAGGGAAAACTGAATGGGAAGTCATCAGGGATGGAGAAAAACCACAACAGACTCTTAATTGTAGGAAACAGACTGAGGGTTTAAAGGAAGGAAGGTGGGTTGGGGGATGGGGTAATTTGGTGATGGGCATTAAGGAGAGCATGTGATGCAATGAGCACTGGGTGTTATACACAATTGATAAGTCACTGAACACTAAAATAAGTATATATATATATATAATGTAAAAACCATTCTTCTTGACTTACAAAGAAGCCAGATTTGATTTTTCCTGAAGATTGCATTTTGCCAAACCCTGGTTATCATTACATTGTAAAACATACATATATGTCCATATAAACACACACACACATACATTCCCATTCTGCCTTAGAGACTTCTGAAGGAGAATGGAAAACAAGCGCATATACACATATCTGGATATACACACACACATGCACATAAATATATACACAACCTTGATTGCAAATGAAAGGAGGATTATTTCCCCAGGATTATTGCAAGTGGTAGCAAAATAATGAAAATATCTTATTTAGCTCCGATCCATAAGATATGGACTTGAGTCCTGTATCTATAACTAGCTTTGTAATCTTAGGCAAATTATCTATAGGATTGTTTATAGGATTAAATAGGTAGATTTTTAAAAATATAAACATATAACATTTATATAAAATGTTTATTACATTACGCCAAACCAAAACTTGAATTCATGTTTGCATTCACCCCCTGCCAACTTTGGATAACGTCAAAAAATTCATAGTAGTTCATGATATTTGCTTACACCCAAACAATTTTATATTATTTTCTAATAACTGAAAACGAGGGTAGGAGGAAGTTTTTCATAGGAATTACCTAATAACTAATAAAAATTAAAAACCAAATTTGATTTGGTGTATTAAATCTCTAAGCATTCCATGTTTCCTTTTTTAAAAGGTTAACTTATTTTAGAGAGAGAGTGTGATTGGGGGGAAGATTTGAAGAGAGAATCTTCAAACAGATCCCCCTAAGGGGGGAGCCCAATGATGGGCTTGAACCTATGACTTGTAAGATCATGACCTGAGCAGAAACCAAGAGTCCCAGGCTCAACATATGGAGACACCCAGGCACCCCTCTATGTTTCTTACAGTATACAAAAAAAGAAAAAAAAATAAACTCTCTATGTCAGACTTTTTACTTTTTGATATACTCATTTTCTTTGCTCAATCATCAAAAATTCTAAAATAATTGATGATAAATAAAAGTTTTAAGGTATTCGGTAAACCTAGATAATTTGATATTTGATAACATATATTGTTACATGGCCATCACAGTAGAAATAATGATTTTATGTCAAAATGCTAGTCATTTCAGAAGAGCTTTCCAATATCCAACATAATGTCCAGAAAATAAAGTAAAAGTATCAAGAACCTTAAAAATTTAATAAAAATATATACATATTTGACATACAAATAAAATATACATGATACAAATTTAATAAAATAAGCATTCTACTTTCAAATGAATCAAAATAACAAAATGCCTTCCTCAAGAAAAACTTGCTAAAAATTGGGCAACAGCAATTAACTTCATTTTATTTGTAGTGTTTTGGTAATTTCAACATTGAAAAAATGTGACAATGTCTATAATCACTAGTTAAAACACTATACAAGTAGCAAATGTTTATTATAAATTACAATCCTTAAAAATAAAGTAGAAGGGCTCATGGGTGGCTCAATCAGTTAAGTGTCTAACTTTGGCCCAGGTAATAATCTCAGTGTCCTGGGGGGCTCCACGCTCAGGGAGGAGTCTGCTTCTCCCTCTCCCTTTGCCCTTCCTCCCCAATTTGTGAGCCATGCTGTCTCTTAAATAAAAAGTCTTAAAAAAAAAGTTAAAAAATGAAATTATATATATCTGTACTTTAAATATTTTGCTAATTTTATAGCAGTTATAATTCAATTAAGCCCCTGCACATAATTTGTTTACTAATCAATAATTTAACAAATGCATTCCTAGTAAACATATTTATCAATAGTTTTTGCCTGCAAAAAAAACAAAAACAAAACAAAACAAAAAACAGAAAATCTCAAATTTAAGGTAGCTTAAATACAAATGAGAAGTTATTGGTTTCCAAAACTGAAAAATCCAGGGGTAGGATTCCACACATGGTTTGTTTGAGGCTAAGTCCCATTACTCAGAGGTTCTCTTGGCTCACTCTTTTCCCATAGGTCAATTCTTCCCTCAAGCAGGCATCTCTTATATTGCAAAAAGGGTATAAAAAAAATGAGTATAGCAATAATCCAAGTGAAAGAGAACAGATGATACATGATTACCAAATCAAACCCTGTTCCTCAAGCTCACTGGAGCCAAAACCAGATTAATCTCCATGACCACAGAACTGGTATAGACTGGCTAGTGTAAACCTACCAATCCCTCTGATTGAGAGACATAATTTTTTCTGATTGGCTCACAACAATCTGGTCCAACCCCTAAATATGAGTGTTTGATTTATCCTACTCCTCACAACAATGAGGGGTAAAGTATATATTACTGTACAACAAAAATGTCTGTTAAAATCTATCTCTTTGGATATCAAAATCAGTATCACTTTCCTTCTCATACATATAGCTGCAAAATTGCAATTTCTAGATGAAGCATATGCGCCCTATTTCAAAGAAGAGAATCCAAAAACACACCTGAATTCAGGTTTAAGTTAAAAATGTATGGTAATTCCTGGTTCAAGAAACCTGGATAAATATGGGTTATCTGTCCCCTACCTACCTATGCATATATAAATGTAGATCAAAAAAGCAGAGTGACTACAGAGATATACAAAGTGTACACTAGAGCACAACACATATTACATCATGCCAAACAAAAATAGGTTGGACTTTCCATCTGGGCAGCAGAGTGAGTTATCTGGTCAGTGAACCTGTGAGTACCTCACTGCATTTTCTTGGAGGCACTTCCTGTGTACTATGCCCTCCCTGAGCTGAACAGTTGTAGGGATGCCTGTCTGTGAGATGTTTCTGTAGCAGATGACTATGTCCTGAGAATTTGGAATAGGGCTGAATGAATGTGCCAAAGGACTTAAGAAAATCAGCATCTTTAGAGAAGTTTAGATTTATCTGGCCATTCAATTCCCCTAAGCACTTAGTAAGCAAACAGCATTTTTACTGGCCACCCCCCCCAAAAGAGGCAAACCTTTTGAAAGTAAAAAAAAAAAAAAAAAAAGAAAGAAAGAAAGAAAAATTCCTTCTCCCAGCATGAAAACTTTATGCTCTGCCCTCCCTGCACGACTCACTTTAGAGACTTGTATCTTCATTTGGCCTCAGACTGGGCTTCCGCTAATATTTCATTATGGCCCTATCACTGACACAGAGGCTTTATCTTCCTAGTGGTGTTTTCTATTCCTTAAATCAGGCAGAGAATACTTAACAGTAGGTATTATTTTCATCTTTACATCTTTCAAAATCCTAACTGTAGTTCAGGGTATATATATCATCTTTCCTACTTGATAGACTCCTAAATTAATAAACATTTCATCAAACTGAATTATAGATCAGTTATAAATCTATAAATCATTATAGATTTGCCCTTTTTAGCAAAGTCATATTTCCTTCTCTCACTGATTTCATTTATACCCATTTCAAACTAATTATATGTCCTTCCTAAAATAATATACTACAGACTATAACTGAAATAATCAAAATACATCAACATCTGACATTTTTCCTACTAATCTCCCTAACTTCATACTTCTTCAGGCAAAAGCCAAAGTATAATATAAACAGTTTAACCAACTATTTCTTAAATGTATAAAAATGATTACCAACAGCCAAGCCCAGAATAAAAGGTTCTTCCTCATGGCACTCTCTTCTCTACCTCAGTTTATTAATTTCACAATTTAAAGTATATTCCTTATAGTATTCACCTTTTTTTACACACAATGGCGACAAGTTCAAACTGCTTTAAATATCAAAAGAGTAAGTTCAAGTTAGGGTAGCATTCAGGGGTTATTCAGGATTCTGTAACAATTTCTTTAGGACTTTTCAGTCCTGTAAATCAATATATCCCTTTTATTGTTTATATTAGTTTACCTTGGGTATCCTTTTATTTCTTCTACTTCTTTTAGTAAGATAATCAAAATAATCCTAATAAAACTTTCAGCCTTACATCAGAAAACAAAACATTCATGTGGGTATGAAGTATGTGGTCAACCAACCCAAATAACATTGCACATAATGAGGAACAGTTAAATGTATAGAGGCAAGCAAACTGCTGATGATACAAAGGACCATTGGTTTTATTTATATAATTTTGTATTCTTTTTCAGGGGGGAGGAGGAGAGGGAGAGAGAGAATCTTAAACACACCTATGCTCAGCAGGGAGCCTGACATGAGGCTCAATCGCACAACCCTGAAATCATGAAATCATGAGCTGAAATCAAGTCAGATGTTTAAGCAACTAGAGCCACTCAGGTACCCTTCTATAATTTCTTATTCTTGAATCTTAGCAACTATATAATATTTCATAATAGCTGATTAGCACTATAGAATGATCTATAGTTGGTTATTTGTGTGAGTTTTTTTTAATATTAAGAAACATTTTGTTCAAATTTAAGAATATAGAATAGATAATAATGGATGTCTGCTAAGAGCCTTTTTATTTTAATTAGAGTGTAAAGAGGTAAAAAAAAATGTGGCAATTCTTTTTCTCATAAGCTATCCTTAATTCAGATACCTAGATCAATTTCTTTAATCAATTTTAATCATTTTCCACATCTTGAGAACCCAAGGTAAAAGTTTAATTGCCTAAAATGACTAAATACTCTGACAAATCTCCTTGCTAAAAACATGAAAAAATATAGATAAAATATAATGCATGGGTAAGGAAAATATACATATTCCTTAGAATCTAAATCCAATTAAAGCAACAATTCAAAAAGATAAGCAGGGTCTCTGAATCCAGCTCTCAACCTCAGGATAATTATTTCTCTCAGATAATCTTAACCTTTGGATTACAGATAGCCTTGAGTATATAAGTAGAGGAGAATGTCAGGTCTGACCAGGATGGAGATTACACAGGGAAACCTTCCCAAAATCTAGGATCAAGTGGAATGGAACTCCATTGTAAAGGTGAGCTATAAAAACCACCAACATCACTACTCTCCTTACTCTACAGATTGTCAGAGAAAGAAAATTGCTTTCTTAGGCTTACTTTGTCCTTGGATGAAAGAAAGCTCGTAAGATGCCAAATATAGATACTGAATAAGCAAGAGTAAGATATAGGTAAAATTCATAAGATGTATTAAGTATAGATAGTAAGTAAGCTAGTATCCTGGAAAACTCACTACACAGAAGAGATGAAACAGGTGTATACAGACACTGGCTGATATAAAGGATGAAATCAGAGTATTATTTACAGACAGAAAGGTATGGGAAAATGAAATAACACCTTAAAATTTCATAGATCACTGATCACATCATCTTTAGATGGGCAATTGCATCTCCCACCAAAACAAGCATCTATCAGCAACCTAATATGACCCCAAGCTTTCTTTGTTCAAAACATGCAAGTAAAATTCATAACTCTTTAGAAGGTTATCAGTTACCTTATAGCTATGGTGAGGCATACTTGTTCTTGTATCTCTCTAATAAATCAAGAGTGTGTTGGCTCCAGAATGCTTTCTATGTGTTGAATACTCTCACTCACCCTTAATTCTGGCCCTTATAACCCAATCATCGGCAGAGAGGCCTGATGAAACATGGTGACAGATAAAACATGAAGTTTTGCACAACACAGGATTCAGATAGTATGGTGATTTCATCCCACATTTACCTAAGTCTACTCCTTCTTTTTTTCTTGCTGTATGTTTTAAACAAAATAAATAAAGTATGATTCAAGCATAATGATTTTATCTGAGAGGCTTTGTATTTTATGACCTGTGAAAAAGCATGCATGGTAGGTTACCTAGCGGCTATCATAGCATCTAGATAATTTCCCAACATTACAGCTGGTTGATGAAAATGGAATGCATATATTAAAAGTCATATTAAGTGTGCAAAAATTCTCAACAAAATACTAGCAAACTGAATCCAACCATACATTTTAAAAAAAATCACCATGAACAAATGGGATTTATTTCTGAGTTGCAAGGGCGGTTCAATACTTGCAAATCAATCAACATAATACACCACATTATGAAAAGAAAGGCTAAAAAACATATGATCGGGATCCCTGGGTGGCGCAGCGGTTTAGCGCCTGCCTTTGGCTCAGGGCGCAATCCTGGAGACCCTGGATCGAATCCCACGTCGGGCTCCCCGTGCATGGAGCCTGCTTCTCCCTCTGCCTGTGTCTCTGCCTCTCTCTCTCTCTCTCTCTCTCTCTGTGTGTTACTATCATAAATAAATAAAAAAAAATTAAAAACCATATGATTATTTCAATAAATACAGAAAAGCATTTGACAAAGTACAACATTGATCCATGATAAAAACCCTCAACAAGCTGATTTAGAGGAAGCATACCTCAATATATTAAAGGCCATATTTGAAAACCTGCAGCTAATGTCATCCTCAATAGGGAAAAACTGAAAGCTTCTCCTCTCCAATCAGGAACAAGACAGGGATGTCGACCCTCACCACTGTTATTTAACATAGTACTGGAAGTCTTAGCCACAGCAATAACACAACAAAAGAAATTAAAGGCATCCAAATTAGTAAAGACATCAAACTTTCACTATTTGCAGATGACATGATACTTTATATAGAAAACCTGAAAGACCACCAAAAACTGCCAGAACTGGTAAATAAACTTAGTAAAGTTCAGGATACGAAATCAACATACTGAAATCTATCGCATTTTCAAACACCGATAATGAAACAGCAGAAAGAGAAGTTAAGGAATTATACCCATTTACATTTGCACCAAAAACCATAAGATATCCAGGAATAAACTAACCAAAGAGAAGAAAGACCTATACTCTGAAAACCACAAAGTACTGATGAAAGAAACTGAAAATGACACAAATGGAAAGACATTCCAAGCTCATGGACTGAAAGAACAAATATTGTTAAAATGTCTATACCATCCAAAGTAATCTACACATTTAACATAATCTCTATCAACATACCAACAGCATTTTTCACAGAGCTAGAATAAACAATCCTAAAATGTGTGTAAGACCACAAGAAGCCCTGAAGAAACAAAGCAATCTTGAAAAAGCAAAGCAAAGCAAAGCTGTACATGTCAGAAGTCCAGACTGGAAATTACATTACAAAGCTGTGGTGATCAAAGCAGTATGGTTTTGATACAAAAACAGGCACTTAGATCAATGGAACAGAATAGAAAGTCAAGAAACGAACCCGTGATTAGAGGGTCAATTAATCTTCGACAAAAGAGGCCAGAATATGCAATGGGATAAAGACAGTCTCTTCAACAAATGGTGTTGGGAAAACTGGACAGCTACATGCAAAAGAATGAAACAGGACCACTTTCTTACACTAGACACAAAAATAAACTGGAATGGATTAAAGATCTAAATGTGAGCCCTCCAACCAGAAAAATCCTAAAGGAGAACACAGGCAGTAACCTCTATGACATCAGCTATAGCAATTTCTTATTCGATATGTCTCCTGAGGCAAGGGAAACAAAAGCAAAAATCAACTATTGGGGCTTCATCAAAATAAAAATCTTCTACAAAGCAAAAGAAACAATCAACAAAACTAAAAGGTGGTATACTGAATGGGAGAGGATATTTGTCAGTGACATACCCAGTAAAGGTTCACTATCCAAAGTATATAAAGAACTCAACATTTCCAAAAAACAAATAACACAATTTTAAAAAATGGGTGGAAGACAGAAACAGACATTTCTCCAAAGAAGACATACAGACGGCCAACAGATGCACAAAAAGTGCTCAACATCACTTATCAGGGAAATGCAAATCAAAAGTATACAGTGAGATATCACTTGAACCTGTCAGAATGGCGCAATTCAAATAGAAGTGATATTGGTGAGGATGTGAAAAATAAAATGGCACCCTCATGTACTGTGGGTGGAAATGCAAACTGGAAAACGGTGTGGTATGGAGGTTCCTCAAAAATTTAAAAGTAGAATTATCCTACGATCCAGCAATTTCACTAAGAGTATTTGCCCAGTGAATACAAGAATACTAGTTCAATGGGATATATGCACCCTGATATTTATAGCAGCACATCTACCATGGCCACATTATGGAAACAGCCTAAGTGTCCATCCACAGATGAATGGATAAGGAAGATACGGTGTGTATTCTATATATGCACACACAACGGAATATTATTCAGCCGTAGAAATGAATCAGATCTTGCCATTTTTAATGACATGGATGGAGCTAGAGAGCATTAATGCTAAGTGAAATAAGTCCAAGAAAGACAAATATAATTTCACTCTTATGTGGAATCTGAGAAACAAAACAAAAAAGCAAAGGGGAGAAAAGAGAGACAGACCAAGAAACAGATTCTTTACTATAGACAGCAAACTAATAGTTATCGGAGGGAAGGTGGGTAGAGGGAATGGGTGAAATAGGTGCTGGAGTTTAAGGAATGCACTTGTGATGAGCATGAGTTGCTGTATGGAAGTGTTGAATCACTATATTATACCCCTGAAACTAATATTATACTGTATGTTAACTAACTGGAATTTAAATAAAAACTTAAAAAAGAAAATATCATCCTAAATGAATTATGAGTAGAAAGATCATGCTTCATAAGTTGTCTTTAAAATGAAAGCAATATTAAGAGCCTCAGACTAAGAGAACTACTAAAATGTACCCATAATCTAAAGGAAAAGATAAACAAAAGAAAATAAATCCAGACTAAAACTCAGTAGAAGTCTGTTTATCCTCCCCAGTAAGAGCTTGGAATCAATTGAAAGGAACCTCAAGGCAAGAGTGTTTCCAAATACAGACACATCAGCCTGGGAGCAGGACCTCTGCTATACTGAACTGTTAATATATTTAGATACTGCCATTGCAAAGAGATAATTTCTTATAAGAAGAATATTTGGGAGAGATTGTCAATAATAAAATGAGTGGAGATCCTCCAGAATTGATAAAAGAGAAACCAATTTCTGGATGCATAAAGCTCAGCAAATTTCAAGTTGGATAATAAAAAGAAATTGATTCTGAGAATTGTCAAAGTAAACATCTTCAGAAAACAGAAGGATCCTAGGTAATAAAAGAAGATCCAAGTAATAAAAGAAAAAAAAAATAAGGATAGCTATAAAGGGACAATTAACCTGATAGTTTACTTTTCAACAACAGCAATGAAAGCCACAAAAAGAATGAACAATATATCCAATGAACCAGTAGAAAATTTCTATCAGCCTAAAATTCAGGCCCAACAAAAGTGTACTGCCAGTATGAGAGAGGAAAAAAGCTCCCTAAGCTGTCTCTTAACCAGCATTCCTTTATTTTATTTGTTCTAGTCTCCAGTTGCAGAAGCATTAGCCAATATCTAGTGATCCTTGGCTGCCCTTTCATCTCTATGTAAAACAGTAAATATTTCTGTATATTTGAAGAGTTATCAACTAAAATTTTTTTTCATTTAAGTTTTTAAATTTAATTCCAGTATATTTAACATACAGCACTGTATTAGTTTCAGGTGTACAATGCAGTATTTCACCAATTCTACACATTGTTCGGTGCTCACCAAGATAAGTGTGCTCTTATCCCCATCACCTATTTCTCCCAGCCAGACTGTTATCCCTCTGTTAACTATTGGTTTGCTGTCTATAGTAAAGAATCTGTTTCTTGGTCTGTCTCTCTTTTCTCCCCTTTGCTTTTTTGTTTTGTTTCTCAGATTCCACATAAGAGTGAAATTATATTTGTCTTTCTTGGACTTATTTCACTTAGCATTAATGCTCTCTAGCTCCATCCATGTCATTAAAAATGGCAAGATCTGATTCATTTCTACGGCTGAATAATATTCCGTTGTGTGTGCATATATAGAATACACACCGTATCTTCCTTATCCATTCATCTGTGGATGGACACTTAGGCTGTTTCCATAATGTGGCCATGGTAGATGTGCTGCTATAAATATCAGGGTGCATATATCCCATTGAACTAGTATTCTTGTATTCACTGGGCAAATACTCTTAGTGAAATTGCTGGATCGTAGGATAATTCTACTTTTAAATTTTTGAGGAACCTCCATACCACACCGTTTTCCAGTTTGCATTTCCACCCACAGTACATGAGGGTGCCATTTTATTTTTCACATCCTCACCAATATCACTTCTATTTGAATTGCGCCATTCTGACGGGTTCAAGTGATATCTCACTGTATACTTTTGATTTGCATTTCCCTGATAAGTGATGTTGAGCACTTTTTGTGCATCTGTTGGCCGTCTGTATGTCTTCTTTGGAGAAATGTCTGTTTCTGTCTTCCACCCATTTTTTAAAATTGTGTTATTTGTTTTTTGGAAATGTTGAGTTCTTTATATACTTTGGATAGTGAACCTTTACTGGGTATGTCACTGACAAATATCCTCTCCCATTCAGTATACCACCTTTTAGTTTTGTTGATTGTTTCTTTTGCTTTGTAGAAGATTTTTATTTTGATGAAGCCCCAATAGTTGATTTTTGCTTTTGTTTCCCTTGCCTCAGGAGACATATCGAATAAGAAATTGCTATAGCTGATGTCATAGAGGTTACTGCCTGTGTTCTCCTTTAGGATTTTTCTGGTTGGAGGGCTCACATTTAGATCTTTAATCCATTCCAGTTTATTTTTGTGTCTAGTGTAAGAAAGTGGTCCTGTTTCATTCTTTTGCATGTAGCTGTCCAGTTTTCCCAACACCATTTGTTGAAGAGACTGTCTTTATCCCATTGCATATTCTGGCCTCTTTTGTCGAAGATTAATTGACCCTCTAATCACGGGTTCGTTTCTTGACTTTCTATTCTGTTCCATTGATCTAAGTGCCTGTTTTTGTATCAAAACCATACTGCTTTGATCACCACAGCTTTGTAGTAAAACTTAAGATCTGAGTTGTAATACTTCCAGCTCTGTTTTTTAAGATTGTTTTGACTAGTGTAAGTCTTTTGTGGTTTGATCTGGCTGTGGCATCTGCACCCCTTTGAGCACCAGGGTTGATTCAGCTGATCTTGTGGGTTAGGCATAACCTAAGGGGTTAGTCCCCTCTTCCCTCACTGTTCTGTGTGCATCCTTCTCAAAGCTTATAATTGGTGGAAGAGGATGACCCTCTCTGATAAAGGAGGACCATTCTTCGGTCAAAGGTACATGATAGCTGTGCCCCCTGCTATAACCTCCAAACAAGCTCTCAACTAACCTTTTATGTGGGGGATCTGATTGCTTTACCTGGGTGATTCCCAACTGTCAGACTTTTCTCAAGATGGCAGTTTCTCCAGAAAGGAGTATCTAATCTCTTTACTGGAGATTTTTAAAAGCCTTATTGCTATTTGGTAGAGAAGGCAACTGGAAATCACACAAAATTTCAACAAATTCTTACAATTTTGTTATAATACAACCCTACCATAAATTATCTCTGCCCCCTAATAGAAGCATGTTTAAATCTTTAGAAAAGAGTGGAGAAGAGGGACTAAATGGAGAATAGACTGTCAGCTGCCCACAAGTTCAGGATTGGGTAAGAGTTTAACTGATTCTAAAACTGAGATTCAAGAAATGCTCTTATTTGTAGCATCACTTATGCTTCTATAGAGATTCTTATTATCTTCAATTCACACTAATTCCTGGGTTCTGCAGCATGAATCAGCCTTATTCTTGGGCTCCTAGCAGGATAGACTATATAGCAGAGGTTGGCAAAGTTTTTTTAAAGAGTCAGATAGTAAATATTTTAGGTTCCTGAGCACTATGATCTCCTTCACAACTACTTAGCTCTATCATTGTAGTATCAAAATGATAATAGACAATGAATAAAGGAATGGGTGTCCCTGGGCTCCAATAAAATTTATTTACAAAAACAAGTAGTCACCCTGCAGGTCATAGCTTGCGGATTTCTAGACTAAAGGTTTCTAAGGTCTGCAAAGTTATTAAAGACACCCGCCTGCTTTCTAGTTTCCAAAACTTTGTTGCTCTCTTTCTCCTTGCCTTTCTCTTATCCTCTACCTTTCTAAGTCTTCTTAATATTAGTATAGTGAAATTTTAAGAATGAGTAGAGGAAAACTGAAGTGCCAATATAATACTATTTTTCAAGATACAATTCAAGAAGAAAAACTAGAATTTTTATTAGGAATACATTGTAGATATAGATTAGAGAAGAACTGACATCTTTACTATATTGATTCATCTCATACTATAAAAATAATATATCTTTATATTTATTTTGATCTTGTTCTTTCAGTAATTCTTGGTAGTTTTCTTTTTAGAGGTAATTCATATCATGTATCCTTAGTATGTGATATAAGATAGCCAAAGAAGAAGAAGAAGAAAAAAAAGGATACCCATGGAAGTACAGCACTCACATCTCCTTGAAGATAATGCACTAAGGAGAGCACGACTGACAGCCCAAGGTTCCACTTCTTTGGATCCCCTAATACATTTTCTTCAGGCTATCCCAGTCAATGCTTAATAACATCGGGGTATTGTAATAGTGCTGGCCAATTTCTGCCTGATGCAGGATTCCTCTAACCTTTACCCTCTGTTCAGAAATTTCCCACTGGTCTGGCTTAGATTTTTTTCAATTGTGTTCAGCTGAGTTGCTTCCCACCCAGCTCCTTCTCTCTCTCCCTTCCCAGATGTCAGGTTCATAGCTTTCTATCTAATCCTACTCCTTTTAAAATATTTCTTCAAAGAAATGTCTTGTACCTATCTTATTTTTGTGTCTGCCTCTTGAAGATCAAATGAACAAATGGTGCCTTTCTATAGTATTATAAATGGTATCTTCAATTTCATTTTCAAATGTTTTATTGTGTTTATATAAATACCATTGGTTTTTGTATTAGGACTTTACTAGCTTGCATATTCATAATCATGACATCTGTAGGAAATTAAAATGTTATTTGTTCTTTCTTAATCTTTTAACTTCCTTTTTTGTCCCTTTGTTTTAGCATTACATGTTGAATGAAAATGCTAATAGCTGACACATTTTTTTGTTCCTGATCTTGGAGGAAATAATTCCAGTATTTCACTATCAAGTGCTAAAAATGTGTTAAAAGATACCTATTATTAGATTAATTAAGATAGTTTCCTTCCAATCCTTAAATGAATTCGATCAACTGATTCTTGTACAAATATTGGGAAGATTTGTATATAGACAATCCTCACTTTAGAAGGCACTATGTAAATGAAACCTTATGCATACCAGAGCTATAGCCTCACTTTATTTTTTTTTTATTTTTTATTTTTTTTAATTTTTATTTATTTATGATAGTCACAGAGAGAGAGAGAGAGAGAGAGAGAGAGAGAGAGAGGCAGAGACACAGGCAGAGGGAGAAGCAGGCTCCATGCACTGGGAGCCCGACGTGGGATTCGATCCCGGGTCTCCAGGATCGCGCCCTGGGCCAAAGGCAGGCGCCAAACCGCTGCGCCACCCAGGAATCCCCTAGCCTCACTTTATACAGTTTTATCATATATTATTTTATACTGCAGAGTAATAAATCCCACAAATTTAGTTGCTGGTCTGGACTTTTTTCTGGTCACTCAGGAGGAAACAATCTGAATTTCTTTCTTTCTTTTTTTTTAAGATTTTATTTATTTATTTATTCATGAGAGGCAGAGACACAGGCAGACGGAGAAGCAGGCTCCATGCAGGGAGCCTGACGTGGGACTCGATCCCGGGACTCCAGGATCACACCCCGGGCCAAAGGCAGGCGCTAAACTGCTGAGCTACCCAGGGATCCCCACAATCTGAATTTCTAAGCTCATTCAGGTAGTTGGTGGAATCCAATTTCTTACGTAGGGCTGAAGTCACCATTTTCTTGCTGGTTATTGGTGAAGGGCCGCTCTTAGCTTATTAAAGGTCACTCCCCAGTCCTCTTCATATGATCTTCTTGGTGTTCAAACTAGCAACAGTATATCAAATCCTTATTGTGTTTCAATTTTTTCTGATACCCTGGTTCTACTACCAGCCAGAGAAAACTGTTTCTAAAGTGCTCATTTGATTAGGTTAGACTCACATATAATCTATCTTAAAGCCAACTGATTAGTAAGTAATCTAAAGGACATTTGTAAACTACCTTTTGCTTGATAATATAACATAATCATGGGAGTAACACCAGGGAACAAATGTCATATAAGCCATCTTGGAATTCAGCCTATCACAAGTGAGATGAGATCAAATGAAACCAAATCTCAGTTACCTTGGAATCTTGCAAAATAAATAATTTGTTCAAATAAGGATATTTGTTTAAAATATGTACAAATTTCAGTCAGCCTGATACTGGGCAAAGTAAGGAATGCCTGAGGTGTTATCCCATATTCTGTCAATGTGATTATTTTTCCAGTGCTAAACTAATTTTGCATTCTAGTAATAAACCTATGTTGGCTACAGATCACCATCCTCTATATATCACTAGATATGATTTTCTACAATTTTCTTTAATATTTTTACATGTATATTCATAAAATTAACCTACAATTATCTTTCCTATAATGTCCTTGTCAGGTTATGGCATTAATGCTATACTGACTTCTCAAAACAACATGGAAAGTACTGCATCTTACTCTCTGGAAAATTTGCATAAGATGGTATATAATATTCCTTAAATTAAATATATGGAGTAATTCACTAGTAAAATTATCTAGAACTAAAGCCTCTTTAATCATGGATTCAATTTCTTAATGTATATAGGATTGTGCATTTTCATTTTTTCTTGTATCAGTATGAAAGTTATATTTCATCAAGAAATTTGCCCATTTCACACAAATTATTTAACATAAAGTTGTTCACTGTATTCTCTAATGTCTGTAGGCCTGCAGCAATGTCCTCTTTTTCATTTTTATCATCGAATTAACAGGAAGGAAGGAAGGAAGGAAGGAAGGAAGGAAGGAAGGAAGGAAGGAAGGAAGGAAGGAAAAAGAATCCCATGACCCTAATCAATAGATGCAGAAAGAACAATTAACAAAATTCAATACCTATTCATGATAGAAATGCTCTGAAAGCTAGGAAGAAAGGAGATCTCCCTCAACTTGGTAAATAATAATTACCCAAAATCTTTACAGTTAATATCATACTTAAAAGGGCAAAACTAGAAGATTTCCCACTAAGATAAGGTCCAAGGCAAGGGTGTCCTCTCACACTCCTCCTCAACATTTGTATTGTAAATTCTAGCTAATTCAACAAAACAAGAAAAGAAATTGAAGGTATACAGATTGAGAAAAAAGGAAAAAAAAATGACTTTGTTTTCAAGTGATGGTTTATATAGAAAATCTGAAAGAACTGACATAAACATAAACAAAAAAGACCCTCCTGGCACTAACAAGCAATTAGAGCAAGGTTGAAAGATAAAAGGTTAATGCACAAAACTCAGTCACCTTCTGATATACCAATAATGAAATTGGAAAACAAAATACCATACATTAGCACCCCTGAAAATGAAAATATTTAGGTGGAGTCTAACAAATGTATTAGGTATATTTGAGGAAAACTACATACAAACCTCTGATGAACAAAATCAAAGAAGAATTAAATAAATGAGAGAATTTAATGTTTCGTAGATAGGAAAATTCACAATTGTCAAGATTTCAGTTTATCCTAACTTATCTATAGATTCAATACAAACTCAACCAAAATCCCTGAAGATTACTTTGTGGATATCAACAAACTAATTCTAAAGTTTCAACTGATGGGCAAAAATCCAGACTGTAATGCTACAGTAATCAAGACAGGATGGTATTAGCAAAAAATTTTTAAAAAATAAATAATAAATAGATCAATGGAACAGAATAGAGAGTAACTTGGTATTTATCCAAAGGTGTTGAAAACTTAGGTCCACACAAAAATCTGTACATGGATGTTGTAGCAGCTTTATTCATAGTTGTCTAAGTTGGAAGTAACCAAGATGGAACAACCAAGATGTTCTCCAGAAGGGGAATGGATAAAGAAACAGGTACATACAGACAATGTAAAGTTATTCAGCTCTAAAAACAAATGACTTTTTCAAGCCATGAAAATATATGTAGAAACCTTAAACTCATGTCACCAAGTGAAAGAAGTCAATTTGAAATGTCTACATACTGTATTATTGCAACTATATGATATTCTGGAATAGGTAAAACTATGGAGACAGTAAAAAAAAATTGGTTGGCAGAGGTTAGCAGCGGGAAAAGGAATAAATAGGCAGAGTTCAGAAGAATTTTGAAGGCAAAGGATAGAAGTGAATAATGATAATACATTCTATTATACATGTGTCCAACCTATAGAACATGTAACACCAGGAGTATATTATAATGTCAGCCATGGACTTTGGATAATCACTATGTGTCAATGTAAGTTCATCAATTTTATCAAAGATACCACTCCAGTGGAGGATGTTTGTAATGGGAGAGGTTATAAAGGGTAGAGGCTGGAAATATATTAGAAATATCTATACTGTTTAATATTGATGAATAACTCAAACTGCTTTAGAATAAAATAGACTTATTTAAAAAAATGAACCAAAAGGTATCAAGAAAATGATAAAAGGCATACAAGACCACATAAATTAGAAGTATACAAGTTTATAAATGCAATGATGGGACTCAGAAAAGAACTAGAATTTTAAAACTCATTTTAGAAACAAATACTAAACTATAAGGAGCATAATGAACAGAATAGAAAATCCCCTATGAGAAAGAGAAGAGGAAATTAGATATTTTAAAAATTAAAAAGAAATAAAGTCATTAGAAAAGTAATTAATAATACACTATGATAACACTATCTATTCAACAATTATTTTAAATATATATCTCCAAGTTAAAAGCAAAACAAAACAAACCTACAACAAACTTTAACTTTATTAAATATGCTTGTAATTTATAGTAGTTTACATATAGCAATTCTGGAATATTTTGTGTCTGTTAGAATTAAGATAATGAGTAAAATTATTGAGAACGTTGGCAACCAAAATTCAAAGGTAGAAGAAGGAAAGTATGATGTAGAATGAAGGCAGTGCAGAATCACCTGTATTGGATTAGCACTGAAGGTATCAACATGGAATCATGATGTAAAAAAATAAACCATTTTCTATCCAGTCTGCCAAAATGGCCTAGGAACTATGACACTCTAGTAGCAATGAACACATCCAATTCCCAGATACTAGTCTCCAAACACAATTCCTTACTAAAAAGACCAGGGCTCTTAAGAAAAATATTATATATATATATATATATAAAAGTAAAAAGAGCACAGAATTTTGGATAGGTTGCACAATAGAACTTGACATTTGCAAATTTCCACAGTTTCATTTCTTTATAACTAACCATAAATATCCAACACATAACAGCTGTCTGACATTAGATTCATATCCTAACCTCTCAACCAAGTTTAAATTCTTAATATTTCATCTATAAAGTGAAAATCCAGGAAAAATTTAAAAGTTCTGCTGTATTAAAGATATAAAGTGGACTAAAGTATGTAATATAGTACTTTACATATGCTGCACATTCAATAAATGTTTTTTCCTACTTTTTCCTTTTTTTAATCTTTTTTACATCCCACTGATGCAGCCAATAATCCTCCCTATTACCTCAATATAGCTCCACTTACTTAGGTTTAGTAGGCTCCAACATCATCATAATATTTCACTCTAAGAATAAAAATGTATCTCCCTGAGACTTCTGGGGAAGATGGTGAAGTAGGAGGATCCTAGTTTTACCTCATCCCATGGATACCTACAGTAGTATAAATAACCCAGAAAACAACCTAAACACTAGCAGAACAAGCTCTCCACAGCTAAGTGTAGAGAAGTGGCCACATAGAAGGGGGTGGAAGGGAAGGGATGTGCTTGAGAGCCAAACTTACCAGTGGGACAGTCCATGAAAGGGAGAAATGTCACCATTTCCCTTTCCCACTCCACACCCTAGATACAGGGACACTTGTTCAGGGCAGCCTGAACACTTTTCACCTAGTTTGTGAACAGTGTGTTCCATCCCTGAGCCCTTCTTTAGATCCACCGCTCCAGGAATTTTCTGAAATGGTGTAGGTCCCCTCCCACAGCCAACTAATTGGTACTTTGCTAACACTGCATATTTCACCCCCACACTCTCTTGCAGACCTTCCATATCCAACACACCCTTTGCAGGACTGCATTAGAAGCAGTGCCACAATTGTGGCACTGTGCAAGCAAACATGATAGTGGTGAGCACCTCATTAAAGTGACACCTGCTCCAAGGAGAAGGGAAGAAAACCCCACACACCAGTTTGACTAGAGCCTTAGCAGTATGCTGGGGGCAGACATCTGGTCTGACTGCATGCTCCATTCATCAATGGAAGCTTCTCAGGGGACAACACAGGGAAGTGTCCTGCAGTGCAGTGTTCCTGCAGTTCTGGCAAATCCCTGGTCTGAGTCAATTCCAGCCCAAGACAGCCCCAGACTGGCCCAAACAACATAGGGACCAAATCCAGCCCCAAACAGGTAAAGAGAGTCACTGCAGATGACTTAACGGAAGACAAATTCCACAGTCAGGCACAACAGCATAGTGCATGCCACACACACACAGGAGACACCCTTGAAGTGCCAAGTTCTAGCAAACAGGAGACATAGCACTGCAGGGCACTACAGGACCTCTTCTTCATAAGACCTATACTTTCAAAAGCAAGAGATGTGGATCACTTTCCTAAGAGAAAAATAGACACTGAGAGTTAGATGAGATGAAGAGATAGAGGAATATGTCCCAAATGGAAGAAAAGGACAAAATCACAGCAAAGGGGCTAAATGAAATGGAGATAAGCAATGTTCTTGATAGAAAATTTAAAGTAATGGTCATAAAAGGTACTCACTGGAGAAAAGAGTGGAGGACCTCAGTGAGACCATCAACAAAGAGATAGAAAACCTAAAAAAAAAAAAAAAAAAAAAAAAAAGAAAAGAAATAAAGAACTCGGTGACCAAAATTAAAAATACACTATATGGAATAAATACTATGCTAAAGGAAGCAGAAAAATGGATCAGCAACTTGGAGGAAAGAGTAAATCCAACAAGCTGAAAAAGACAAAGAAAACAACAAAAAATGAGGAGAAAAGAAAAAAAAAAGGGTAAAAAATTGATTTGAAGAAACAATAGCTGAAAACTTCCCAAATCTGGAGAAGGAAACAAAAATCCAGATCCAGGTGGCAAATAGAGCCCCCCCACAAAATCAACTTAAGGAGGTCCACATACTGTAATTAAAATGGCAGAAAGTAGCAATAAAGAGGGAATTTTAAAAGCAACAAAGAAAAGAAAATAATTGCATACAAGGAAAATCCGATAAAGCTATTAGCTGACTTTCTCAGCACAAATTTTGCAGGCCAGAATAGAATGGCATGAAAAAAAAAATCTGTAACAGGAAAACAAGTCAGGAAATGATAGATGTTGGTGAGGATGTGGAGAAAGGGGAACTCTCTTACACTGTTAGTGGGAATGCAAGTTGGTGCAGCCATTTTAAAAAACACTATGGAGGTTCCTCAACAAGTTGAAAATAGAGCTACCTTATGATCCAGGAATTGTACTACTAGGGATTTACCCAAAAGATACAAATGTAGTGATGCAAAGGATCACCTGCACCTCAATGTTTATAGCAGTAATGTCCACAAGAGCTAAATTATAGAAAGATCCCAGATGTCCATCAACAGATAAATGGATAACAAAGATGTGGTCTGGGATGCCTGGGTGGCTCAGCAGTTAAGCACCTGTCTTCAGCACAAAGTGTGATCCTGGAGTCCTGGGATCGAGTCCCACATTAGGTCCCCTGCATGGAGCCTGCTTCTCTCTCTGCCTATGTCTCTGCCTCTCTCTCTCTCTCTCTCTCTCTGACTCTCATGAATAAATAAATAAAATCTTAAAGAAAAGAGAAGAAAAGAAAAGAAAGAAAAGAAAAGAAAAAAGAAAAGAAAAGAAAAGAAAAAAGAAAAGAAAAGAAGAGAAGATGTGGTCTATATATACAATGGAACATTATTCAGCCATCAAAAAAAATGAAATCTTGCCATTTGCAATGATGTGGATGTAACTAGATGATATTAAGCAAAATAAGTCAATCAAAGAGACAATTATCATATGATCTCACTCATATGTAGAATTTAAGAAACAAAATGGAGGATAATAGGGGGAGAGATGAAAGAGTAAAATAAGAAGAAACCAGAGAGGGAGACAAACCATAAGAGACTCTTAATCATAGGAAACAAACTGAGGGTTGCTGGAGGGAAGTGGAATGGGAGGATGGGGTAACTGGGTGATGGACATTAAGGAGGCCACATGATATAATGAGCACTGGATGTTGTATAAGACTTATGAGTCACTGACCTCTACCTCTGAAACTAATCATATATTATGTTAATTAATTGAATTTAAATATTTTTTAAAAAATGGAGAACAAAAAATATAAATGAGCGAAAAAGAGAAAAGCATGCATACATTTTTAAAAATTTCATAATTTCTTAAACATAAATTTCTTAATTATTCTGTTTTTAATGTGATTTTTTTCTAAGTAGATTTGAAATGATGATAAAAAGGTTTTCTAAAAAACAGAAAAGAAAGAAAGAAAGAAAGAAAGAAAAGAAAGACCTATCCAGTAATGCTATCATTCAAAATAAAAGTAGATAAAGAGTATCCCAGGCAAACAAAAGGTAAAGAAGTTCATCACACTAAACCAGCTTTTAAGAAATACTAAAGGGGACTCTTTGAATGGAAAGTAAAGACCATAAGCAGTAGTAAGAAGAATAAGAAGCACAAAAGCAATAAAATTAACTTTATCTATAAAAATCAGTCAAGGCATTCACAAAATAAAAGGATGTATATAAGACAACATATACCTCAAAAGTAGGAGGAGGGAGAAGCAAAAATTTAATGCCTTTAGAATGGGTTCAAACTTAAGTAACCATCAACTTGATATAGACCGCTATATGCATAAGATATTATATATAAACATAACGGTAACCACAAATTAAAAACTGGTAAGAGATATGCAAAAAATAAAAAGAGAGGAATCCAGGTAAATCACTATAGAAAGCCAATCAACTGTGAGATAAGAAAGGAACAGAGAAGAACTGCAAAAACGACAGTGAAACAAGTAACAAAATGGTAATAAGTACATATCTATCAATAATTATTCTGAATGTAAATGCACTAAATACTCCAATCAAAAGACAAAGGGTGACAGAATGGATAAAAAAGCAAGATTCATCTATATGCTCCCATGTGTATCATTTCAGACCTATGGACACAGGTAGATTAAAAGTAAAGGGATAGAAAAGCATTTGTCATGCAAATGGATGTGCAAATAAAGCTGGGGGATCCCTGGGTGGCTCAGCACTTTAGTGCCTGCCTTTGGCCCGGGGAGTGATCCTGAAGTCCCAGGACAGAGTCTGGCATCGGGCTCCCTGCATGGAGCCTGCTTCTCCCTCTGCCTGTGTCTCTGCCTCTCTGCCTCTCTCTCTCTCTCTCTCTCTCTCTCTCTATCATAAATAAATGAATAAATCTTTTTTTTTTAAAAAAAAGAAAGCTGGGGTGGCAATACTTATATGAGACAAAAAGTCTTTACAACAAAGTCTGTAAGAAGAGACAAAGAAGGACACTACATGATCATAAAGAAAACAACCCAACAAGAAGATACAATTGTAAATACTTATGCATCCAACATGGGAGCACCCAAATACTATTAACAAACATAAAAGAAGTAATCAATAATAGTACAATAATATCAATAATAGTACAATAATAGTACAATAATATCAATAATAGTACAATAAACACTCCATTTACATCAATGACTAAATCATCCAAACAGAAACTCAACACGGAAATGTGGCTTTGAATGACACATTGAACCAGATGACTCTAACAGATACATTCAGAATATTCTATCCTAAAATAGCAGAATACAGTCTTTTCAAGTAGGCTTGGAACATTCTTCAGAACAGATCACATGTCATGTTACAAAACAAGTCAACAAATTCAAAAAGACTGAAGTCATAGCATGCATCTTTTCTGACCACAACACTATAAAACTAGAATTCAATCACAAGAAAAAAATCTGGAAAGAACAGAAATAAATAGGGGTTAAATAAAATGCTACTGAACCATGAATAGGTCAACCACGTAATCAAAGAGGAAATCAAAAAATACATGGAAACAATTAAAAATAAAAACAGATAGATCCAAAAGCTTTGGGATGCAGTAAAACCTGTTCTAAGAGGGAAGTTTATAGCAACACTGGCCTATCTCAAAAAGAAAGAAAGCTTTCAAATAAATAAACTTATTTTACATCTAAAGGAGCTAGAGAAAAAAAAAACTAAAGATAAGTAGAAGAAAGGAAATAATAAAAATTAGAACAGAAATACATGAATATAAATTAAAAAAAATACAAACCAGTAGAACAGATGAAATAAAGAATTCATTCTTTGAAAAGATCAATAAAATTGTTAACCCTTTAGCCAGACTCATGAGAGACAGAGAGAGAGAAATTCAAATAAACAAAATCAGAAATGAAAGAGGAGAAATAACAACCAATACCACAGAAATACAAAGGATTGTAAGAGAATACTAGGAAAAATTATGTGCCAACAAATTGGACAATCTTTAAGAAATGGAGAGATTCCTAGAATCTCATAACTTCCTAAAACTGAATTACGAAGAAAGAGAAAATCTGATAAGATGGCTGCCAGCAATGAAACTGAATAAGTAACAAAAAAACTCCCCACAAAAAAAAGTCTAAGACCAGATGGCTTCACAGGTGAATACTGTCAAACATGTAAAAAAGAGTTAATACTTATTCTTCACAAACTATTCCAAAAAACAGAAGAGGAAGGAAAATTTCCAAATTTATTCTATGAACCCAGAATTACCTTAAAACCAAAACCAGATAGAAATACCAGAGAGAGAGAGAGAACTACAGGTCAGTATCTCTGATAGCTATGAACACAAAAATACTCAAACTGAATCCAACAATACAATGGAAAAGATTTTTCAAATGATCAAGTGATATTTACTCTTGGGATGAAAGAGTGGTTCAATATTTGCAAATCAGTCAATGTAATAAATTTAATCAAGAGAAAGGATAAAAAAAATCATTTCAATAGATACAGAAAAAGCATTTGACAAAGTTCAACACCCATCCATGATAAAACCCTCAAGAGAGTAGGTTTAGAGGGAATATACCTCAATATAATAAATGCCATAAAAGAAAAACCCACAGCTAGAATCATACTGAACAGCGAGAAACTGATAGATTTCATCCTAAGATCAGGCAAAAGACAAGGATGTCCACTCTTACCACTTTTATTCAACATAGTTCTGGAAATCCTGGTCACAGAAATCAAACAAGAAAATAAATAAAAGTTAACCAAACTGGTAAAAAAGAGGTAAAGCCCACTATTTGCAGATGACATGATAACATGTATATAGAAAATCCTAAAGACCACAAAAACCTAGATTACAAATACTAGAACTGATGAATAAATGTAGTAAGGTCACAGGATACAAAATCAATGTACAGAAATCCATTGTTTCCATGCACTAATAATGCAGTATTAGAATGAGAAATCAAGAAAACAACCCCAATTACAATTGCACCAAAAATAATAATATATCTAGCAATAAACTTAACCAAAGAGGTAAAAGACTTATACTCTGAAATGTATAAAACACAGATGAAAGAAACTGTAGATGATACAAACAAATGGAAAGGTAACCCCTGCTCATGGACTGATATTGTTCAAGTGTCCATACGACCCAAAACAACCTACGGATTTAATATAATCCCTATCAAAATACTAACAGCAGGGATGCCTGGGTGGCTCAGTGGTTGGGCGTCTGCCTTCGGCTCAGGGCATGATCCCAGTTCAGGGATGGAGTCCTGCATCGGGCTCCCTGTGAGGAGCCTGCTTCTCCCTCTGCCTGTGTCTCTGCCACTCTCAGTGTGTCTGTCATGAATAAATAAATAATTTAAAAATATCACAGCATTTTTCACAGAACTAAAACAATCCTAAAATTTGTATGGAATCAGAAAAGACCCCGAATAGCCAGAGCAATCTTGAAAACTAAGAACAATACTGCAGGTATCACAGTCTCAGATTTCAAGATATACTACAAAGTTGTACTAATCAAAACAGTATGGTACTAACACAGAAATAGACACAGGGATCAACAGAATAGAATGGAGAGCCCAGAAATAAACCCACATATATATGGTCAATGAATCTTCAACAAAGCAGTAAAGGATATATAATGGGGAAAAGATGGTCTTCTTCAATAAATGGTGTTGGGAATACTGGACAGGTACATGCAAAATAATGAAACTGGACCACTTTCTTACACCAGACACAAAAACAAACTGCAAATGGATTAAATACCTAAATGTGAGACCTGAAACCATAAAAATCTTAGAAGAGAGCATAGGCAGCAATGTCTCTAACATTGGCCATAGCAATATTTTTTCTTGATCTATCTCCTGAAGCAAGGGAAACAAAACTTTTGAGACTTCATCAAAATAAAAATCTACAGAGCAAAGGAAACAACAAAACTAAAAGACAACCTGCTGAATGGGAGAAGATATTTGCAAATGATCTACCCAGTTAAAGTTCACTCTCCAAAATATATAAAGAACTTATAAAACTCAACACCCCAAAAACAAGTAATCCAATTAAAAATGAGCAGAAGATATGAATAGACATTTCTCCAAAGAAGATATACAGATGGGATCCCTGGGTGGCACAGCGGTTTGGCACCTGCCTTTGGCCCAGGGCGTGATCCTGGAGAA
The DNA here is from genome assembly GCF_905146905.1 of Nyctereutes procyonoides. Taxonomy (NCBI): domain Eukaryota; kingdom Metazoa; phylum Chordata; class Mammalia; order Carnivora; family Canidae; genus Nyctereutes; species Nyctereutes procyonoides. Next base: position 5,476,098 of record NW_026575126.1, read on the forward strand.
CCCGGATCGAATCCCACTTCGGGCTCCCGGTGCATAGAGCCTGCTTCTACCTCTGCCTGTGTCTCTGCCTCTCTCTCTCTCTCTCTCTCTCTGTGACTATCATAAATAAATAAAAATTAAAAAAAAAAAAGAAGATATACAGATGGCCAATGGACACATGAAAAGTTGCTCAACATCACTTACCATCAGGGAAATGTAAATCAAAATCATGATGAAATGTCACCTCAAACCTGTCAAAGTGGCTAAAATTAAAAACACAAAAACAGGGATCCTATTGGTAAATGAATGGATAGCGTAAAAGTGGTGTGTGTATAAACCCCAGCCCCTCATAAGAATGAAATCTTGCCATCTGCAACAACATGGATGGATCTAGAGCGCATAATGCTAAGTGAAATAAGCCAGTCAGACAAAGACAAATACCATATGGTTTCACGAGCATGTGTACCTTAAGAAACAAAACAAAAGAGACAAATGAAGAAACACACTCTTAACTACAGAGAACAAACTAAACTGATGGTCACCAGAGGGGATGAAATAAGTGAAGAGGATTAAGAGCACATTTATGATAAGCACTGAGTAGTTTGTAGAATGGTGAATCACTGGGTTGAGCACCTGAAACTGACTTAACACCACTAGTTACACTAGAATTAAAATTTTTAAAAACTTAAAAAGCATATTTCCCTTGCACTATATCATCCATATTAGAAGTACCATTACTTTAAAAGATGATAGCATTAATCATAACAATTTTCTAAATTTAGGCAGTACATGATATTTTAAGGCGGAATATAACATTTCAAGCAGTTAAAATGAACAATTTTCAAGCATAGTGTGAAGTATTTGGGTGTGGGGAGATGTTTCTCATGGCTAGAGAGAGACATCTGAGAGGACTAATCATTTGTACCTTTAGGTTGGGGAAATCCTTAGGCACCTCTCAGAGCGGCTTTGTATGTTGCCCAGTTGCTTTTTGTTTTCACTTTCCCATTGATGAACCCAGACATACTTCTCTGGCTCTAGCTTGCACAATCTATTTATGTATTTACTAACTGAGCAAACTATGTTTGCAGCACCTAACATATGTCAAGCACTCTGTTATGTGCTACATACAGAGAATGTACGGTACATCTGGAGATACAGATAATTATACAGACAACAGCAATACAGCACGGTAAGTGCTTGTGGTAACGACAGTATGTTATGGACACTGTAGGGCCAAAGTCTCAGCCGTCTGCCTTAATCAAACTAGGAGCAATTGGAGGGTTTTAAGTTGTTGAATAAACTTAGATTTACATTTTTGAAAGATTACTAGGTATATTATATGCCGTCATAAATGTAATTAGAAGGGGGCAAGAATCAAAAAGAAACAAAAAAGAGTAGGTTTCCCATGGAGTCAAATAATGCAGAAAGCACAAGTTATAATAACAATAGCAATGATACTTAAAATAGCAGCTAATAAGAAGGTGCGATGCTTTAGATTCATGATTTTAATTACCACAAGCAAAGAGTGAGTTCAGTCCTGCTTTTAGCCCCTGCTCTCTACCATTCGACATATGAGGAAAGTCAGGTTCAGAACAGTTAAGTTAGGGGTCTAATGGAACAGCATTTTAAAGAGAAAAATAATTCAAATCAGTCTGCCTTACACCACTGTGATCTGTTATTATTACTTACACAAAGCTCACTGAAATTCTGTTCAGACATGCTAAATTTTCTGAAATTGTTTCCATGCATAAGGTTTTGATCTCATGTTACACGAGTATTAGAGGAAATCTTGATTCTAAGAGAGAAGAACTCAATCTTGGGGGAATAAACTAAAGACTAGTCCCTTTAGATGTTTATTTCATGTAAAGTGCATACTACATATAAATGGAACATAGGAGATAGAAATAATACTTTAAATAAATAGACACCTGTCAGTCCGTGCCTGAAACTTTCCCCTATCTTTTATTCCGAATCATTGTATGCGCCCTAACTTGTGAGCCCACTCTCTCTTGCAATTTGATCTTGGTTTGAAGACTATAATGAACCTCTTCCTCAGAAGTTTCAGGTACTATATTATGGTCAGTTTTGTTGCTTGTCCCTCATACTTATTTCTCTTTTTCAGGGCTATTGCCATCTGTGGTTCAACACATGCAAGCTAATGCAAGAGAACATTCTCTCAGCCTCACCACTGAATGTTGAATACCATTTCAGTAAAACTTCCTAATCTTACTTTCTCAGGAATGCCCATTGCCCAACTTTAGATCTATTTAATTCTACCTGTATTTCAGGGCTGAATCTCATTTTTTTATCGTCTGAACTCTGCCATTTAGCATCTGGAGATTAAACTATACAAGAATGTTCATTTACTCATTTCCTGTTTGATGTTTGGCACACCTAATACAAAGAGGTTGATTGCAGAGTGTCCTGTCTTATCTCCCACATTACAATGCTGAGCGATTCTTGCAAGAAAAGTCTTCTTCTATTTACAAATGCCAGCCATTGGAGAGGAATACAGGAAATGGAGGGAGGAAAAGACCACTAACCAAAGGATGACTAGATTGACGTGGTAACAGATATTTCAGCAAAATTATCTTCACATCCCCCCAAAATGTGAAATCTTCACATATGATTCATGATTTATATTTCTATTGTATCCCATGACATAACATACAGCTTATATTTCTATTACATCCCATTATATGAGAGAAATGCAATATGTTGTCATTGATATTTTTAAGTTTAATATAAGAAAACTATCTGAATTACTCAAATAATGATAAATTTATTAACTAGCTATTTATATGGTGAATTTAAAATAAAAAATAAAAGTATCAATTTAGATCATGCTAAATATTATATTGCCATAGAGTATGTGGTATTTTCCTTAAAACTAGTTCAAATAGTCAAATGTCACTTTGATAGAGAATATAAATGTATATTATTGAAAAATTATCTTTTCATCACTGATTTATTTTATTTTAATATTCCAGTAGTAAAGAAAAGAAAACATACCTCATGTTTTTCCTAACTAAGAAACCACGTATCCATCTTTGAACAATCAAAACTGGTGAATTATGAGCCAGAATTTCATTAATTTTTGAAATAATATGTTTGATATTATTAATTTCATCATCATAGGTTGATCCCTGTATAAAGAAAATACATGTTAATGTTTATCTTTCATGAAAGAATTTCCAAGGAACATTTTAAAATTGCTAGTCTAATAATATAAACTATTAAAATGCTTACAAGTATCTTGTAGGTATAACAGTTAAATAATAAATACATTCTCATTGATTTCATTAGATCATAGTGTCAAGAATTAGTAGCAAATAATTATTTCAATTTCAACACAAAATTCAAGACCAATGATGATAAATTTCTTCCTCTTACCTTCTTTTCCCAGTCTAGTATCATAAATATAAAATTTTGAACATAATCATGTTGATCTTTAAAAAGGAATAGGTATCCAACAAAACTCTAAAAATATCCTGTGGATTACCATAGGAAACTGACATATGTTGGATCACAGAATAACTTATAGCAGTCCAAAATCTTGAGGTAGCTTAACTAGAAATGTTGGACAATTTTATAGGATACAGCTCATTCCTCTGGAATAAAATATTCTATAGTGCCTTTAAAGAAATTATCTCCAAGATCTCTGTTCCTGAAAAATTTTATTTTTATTTTTTTAATTTTTTAAAATATTTATTTATTTATGATAGACATAGAGGGAGAGAGAGAGAGAGAGAGGCAGAGACACAGGAGGAGGGAGAAGCAGGCTCCATGCCGGGAACCTGATGTGGGACTCGATCCCGGGACTGCAGGATCGCGCCCTGGGCCAAAGGCAGGCGCTAAACTGCTGAGCCATCCAGGGATCCCGTGCTCCTGAAAAATTTTAGATTTGGGATCATAGATTCTCTCTAGTCCACTGGTCATCTGACTGGTTAGAAATAAAGCTACTCTACTTATGTTTTGAAAGTAAGGATGATACATTAAGAACTTAAAATTTATATTGTTTGTGAGGCATCTACCCTGAAAATTACCAACTCCATCATATCATGCCCCCTTTTCTGCCTGTACACTCAATCAGCTAAGTAATGCCAGGAAACAAAAATCACAAAGGCTTGCAAATTAGTGCTACTTCAGATTTATATTTACAAACATTCATTGCTAATTAGCAAATGCTTTACTTGGCCCTGGCTTGCTTCCATTTCCAACAGGAGCTATTGCAAACATTCAGTTCAGTACTTTAAGCCTTTTCCCCAGAACTCCCTAAACATCTTTTCATGAAGGAAACAGGGCCATCAAGTAGGAACTCCATCAACTAACTCTCTTCCATTCCCTAAATTTAACTATACTCCCATTTAACTATATTCCTATCTATTCTAAGTAGAAATGCCTTCTAGGAACGTCTGGGGGGCTCAGCAGTTAAGCATCTGCCTCCTGCCTCATATCATGGGTGTGATCCTGGAGTCTCAGGATAGAGTCCGGCATCGAGCGCCCTGCATGGAGCCTGCTTCTCCCTCTGCCTATGTCTCTGCCTCTCTCTCTCTCTCTCTGTGTGTGTGTGTGTGTGTGTGTGTGTGTGTCATAATAAATAAATAAAATCTTTCAAAAAAAAAAAAAAAGGAAATGCCTTCTATTCTATCTTAAAAACAAGAAGTATTTCCCTTCCTGGCCAAGAGAGGCACTCCATTGCTATTAAGTCCCACCTCACTCTGTTTCACTATTACTTAGCTTCTACTGTCACTATTCCTCTACCTATTAATACACCCATGTAAACAATCATATCTAACCCAACCCTCTAACCTTTCTATTTAACTTTTATTAAGAACCCAAATACCTGAGACAGAATTTCATATCTGTCCCTACCTTCTCCTTTCCTTTATCTCAATCCACTGGATTTTACACCTACCAACATATCAGATACTTCTACATTGGATATTCCTCCTTCAAATACCTCCCTTGGGTTCTGTAAACCACTCCTTGTAGTTTTCCTATAACTCTTGTTTACTTCTGGACTTCTTAAAGACCTACCCATACCCTGCCTAATGCCACATGGAAAGGATTTTTCTCTATTTGTCACTTCTTGATTTGAATATGCTCTCCAGATTATTGTATATAATTCATAGCTTCAGTACTTACCTATGTGCCAATGACTCTCAGATTTCTAGCTTTCAGCCTGAACTCACTATTGAACTAAAGAACAATGTGCTCAAACTGATATTCAGTTAAATTCAACTTTCCCAAACAAGAATCTTCTATCTTAAACTGCTTTCTCATAGGCTCTAAGTAAATGATACTAGTGCCCATAATTACCTGACTCAGAAATCCTAAGCTCTCTTTTTTCTTATGCTTCTTTATACCCAAATGTTGCTAGATCCTGGATATTCAACATCCCAATATCTGACTTCTCCCTTTTCCTCTAATCTCTGCCATTGCTTTACTGCATGTCTTTAACACTTCCTTAATTTGCTAAAAATGGTCCCGATAACTGAAATCATCCCCACTCCCCCACTCTCTTCGAAGCATAATGTGCACTATTGCTAGAGTGCACTTCCCAATATGCAAATCTGATCACATGGCATATACCTGCTTATTATATTTCACAGGCACGGCACTGAAAGATCAATTACACATTTTTTGACTTGGCACACAAAATTCTTGATCTAGTCACTTTTTACCTCCATCTCATCTCCCTTCACCCTACATAAGATACCTTCCACAGTGGCAATATCCAACGACTTATAACCCTGAAAATTATGTGATATTCAAACCTCAATTCTTTTTACAGATTCCACTCCAGTTTCTTGACTGCCTTTCTCAATTACTTATCTCACTACTTAGTCTTTTGGAGATTCAATTCTTTCCTCCAAGAAGCCTTTCCTGACATTGTTCTGAGTTCAGTATCCTTCTACAATATTATCCTGTGCAGCATTCATTTGTCATACTTGACAATCTTGAGTTTTACCTGAACCCTGTGGTCCTAGAAAACAGGAAAGGTAAGAAATCTCCTCACCCCTTCGCTTCAGAAAATGGTATCATTCAAAGAAGCACCCTCTGCTATATTACTTAGATAATACCTATGGATGCCCCTCTGGTTCACCTGACAAGGCCCAGACACAGACCCTCTAAATTCCCACTTGCCCTTTTAACGATTAAACTCCTTTGTCCCACTGATGGATCAGAACAAAATGCTTGTTAACCAAACTTTGGTTAATATCCTCTCCTTCCCCTAGGCCCCTGAACTTTGGCCCAACATCAGCCTGAACAACCTTATAACCTTCCCTTAACAGCACTTTCCGAGATAAGGAACTCCCAGAATAAAACATTCTTTGGTCTATGATCAAGTCATGCCACTCCCCTTCATCCTGCTTCCCCACACCAGTTCTTTCCAGTCTTATTTACTCTCCCAATAAGAGAAAAAAACCTTTGTAGACTGATCTTAAAGATGTTTGAAGATGACTGATCAGTTAGAGCATTCCCCCTATTTCAATAGCCCCTTTCCCTCCATTTTAATAATCCTTTTGAAAAAAATCTCTCCTGTTTTCATTTGTCTTTTATTTGACAAGTTTATGCTATGACACAATTATTGGTCTATCTTTCCCACTTGTAACATAAACTCACTAATCTTTTTTTTTTTATTCTATATATCTAGGACTAAATAGACAACTGCCTGTAACTGGTATTCAACTTTTAGTTGACTATTATATCACTAAGTAATAGTAACTTATACATTTCATAATAGTAACTTATACATTTCATATTTGGTTTCCAAGCTTGATTTGGCACCGTCAACCTATTTTTGTAATTCAACTCTTCCTTGGCTGCATTAAGATCATATTCCTAATTTTTCTACCTTTTAAATTTTTATTTCTCGATCTGCTTTACTGGTTCTTTTTCTTCTTCAAACTACATAAATAAATGGCAAAATTTAGGCTTTATTTTTCATCTTTCTGCTCAAATGATCACCTTCTTAGCTACATCTTACTATCTCAGATATGCTGCTTATCCACATAGCTATATCACCTATTAGGATTTACCTCTTAAATTACAATCTACAAAATAAAATTCTCTTTCTCTACCTACAGGTCAAAAACTGAAATAATTGGGGCATCTGGGTGGTGTAGTTGGTTAATCATCCAACTGGTTAACTAAAAGGGACTTGGTTTCAGTTCAGGTTGTGAGATTGAGCACTGCAGTCTGGCTCCATACTCACTGCAGACTCTGTTTAAGGCTCTCACTCCCTCTACCCCTCCCCTCCGTGCTCTCTCTAAAATAAGTAAATAAATCTTATCTTAAAAGGTGTGGGGGTGGAATGCCTGGGTGGTTCAGTTGGTTGAGCCTCTGACTTTTGGTTCAGGGCAGGTCTTTATCTCAGGGCTGAATTCCAGCCCTGCATTGGGCTCCACACTCAATGTGAAGTCTGCTTGATATTCCTTCACTCCCTCTTTGGTTGCCCCTCCCCATGCTCATGCTCTCTCTCAAAATAAATAAATAAAATCTTTAAAAACCAAAACTGAATTATCTCCCCCATTTGAAAACATCCGCAACCTATACCTCATACTGCATTACATACACAGTCATTAACACTATTCTTCACCTTGTCATCTAAGTAATAAACCCACCTTCCTTCTCCCCCTTCCCTTTACCATCCAATAAATTCACTGATTTCCATCAAATAAATAACTCTTCAATCTGTTCCCTATAATCTATATGCCCTACCAGTTTACAAATTAGTTGTTATAAACCAAAGCCCACCCCTCATGATTTCTTTAAATTTCCCTTCACTCCAAAATTACAGAATATATGATAATTTTTCTAGTATGAAAATTGGATCATGGTAAATAGTTAAATATTTCCCCAAGATCTTGCAAGATAAAGCCCTATCTCCCTAGTATCACATATAATACCCTTTGCCATAATAATCCTATTTTTGTCTCCAGCATCATTTGACATGCCCAACCATGTCTTCTAAACTGTAACACTAAATTACTTGTTGCCAGTTGATTGTGCCAAGCTCTAGCATTACCTCTGTGCCTTTGCAAATGTTCTTCACTCTGCCTCATATACTATACACTCGCCAACATCTCACCTTGCCTAATGATTTATATTTAAAAATCTCATCTGAAATATACTTTGCTTTTTTCTTCTTCCATGACCAGAGACTTGAACTCTAAAGATGTTTAAGGAAAATATATTCAGTTCTTTCACAGATTTTGCTCTATACTAAGATCCATGACATTGGAAAAAATATACTTCTTTATTGTTTCTCCTGACTTTGCTTTCTCTATTAAATAAATTCCTATTCATGTGTGGTAGATATCCTGGAACTCACTTCCATGTTTTATATGTTTTTCTTCATCATTTTCATGTATATTCTCAATTTGTTAAAGCCATTCTGTCAAAGGCCAGCTTTCTCATATTGAGTTTTCTATTACCTTTTCAACTACTCTGGCTAAGCTATGTGGCTGACACTAAGCTCCTTTCTGAAGTTCCTGACTGTCCTATCACAGAGAAGTCCTGTCTCATACTAGTTTGCTATTCATTGTAATCCTGCCTATACTGTACATGTTAAAAAGAAAATCACAGACCCAAGATGGAGTTGCTTCTGCTAGGCCAAGTCACCAAACTGGGACTTACTTAATACCTAACCTATAGTTCCAACCTCCCCCAGAAATGCAGATTAACCAGTCAGGAATTACTAATCAGAACCAATAAGGTAATCTGTCACATGAGACCTCTTCATACTCCAGAGGAAGATGAGGTAAATCTACTTAGTAAGACCCCTTGCCTGCCCTTCTACCTATGGAAAGGTGAACTGGCCTGGAACAATTCTTTCTTTTTGCTAAGAACTTCTTTGCTCCACCCTATTTCCTATAAAAACCTTCCATTTTGTATAACTCCTCCTTGGAGCTCCTGTCTACTTGCTAAATGGGATGCTGACTGATTGAAGAATAATGTAAAGTCAATTATATTCTCAAATATACTCGGTTGAATTTTGTTTTTTAACAAGCCTTTCCACGAAACTTATTCTGTGACTTTTAACAATGGACTCTATCTGCCACTGTTCAACTATTACCCTTGACAAATAAAAGGATTTGCAGAATCTCCTCTAGTTCCTACTATTTTCTTATACATATCAGAAATAATGGCATTAAGTCAGGTAGAGCTAGTTTCTGCCTTTGCCTCAGTCCCATCTTCACTGTGCCTGAAAAACAATCTTCACTATGATTAAAAGCACTTTTATGAAATAATCTTTTATTTAAATGTTAGCCTTTATTGGTTTCTGGAAAAGATGTGATTTCCTCTAATTTTTATGTTTCTTTGTTCATTGCATTTGGGCTCATGGTGTGTGTGTGTTCAGGGTAGTAAAATATGCCACCAAAATATCACTGTAAAAGTTCAAGATGTGCCTCCCCAAAATGTGCCCCTGTGGTATATGGATTATTCTGAGCAGTAGGTACTTAAACATAGCAGAGTCAGGGAGAGGCTTCTGCCAAACATCCTTTATCTACCTAAAGACAGATCCTTCAAAAGGCATTAAGTTCCCATAAATCCATTCCCCAGGTGTTTCAACATCAGAGGAGATAGCTTTTATCACAAAAGAGGTTAGAAGAAGAGTAGGAGTGGGTACCACATCCAGAAGATCTTTGTCACAAATTCCCATCATTCTTCTAAGGACCCATTTATCTTCCCTGAAAAGCATTTCCTTTCCAATTAGAAGTCTACATTCTCCCTCTACTTTCCCTATTAATGCTAGTTAAGCATGAATCCTAAGATATCTCAGGGAGTTCCTCATTTTCCCCCTGGCTACCTCTCATGTATAAATGAGAGATATACTTTTTAGTCTACTTCTGTTTGTCTATTGTTAATTTGCATTTTATTACAAAGGTCTCAGCCAAGAATTCAAGACAGTAGAGGGAAAATAATTTTTCCTCCCCTATGTAAGTAGCTCAGGACCACAGTAGATTGAGTGCATAGATAAGAAGTGAGGGGAGAATACAATAGGGAATTTAGATGACTGGGCTTAAAGGTGGTCCTGGTCAGATGCTACAGTAGTCACCAGCAGAGAACATCAAGCTCATACTTAAGTTCACAGCATAGAGTCCCATTTTGTACCAAAGCATGAAGAATTTCTTCTCCTTAAAGACAGAAACAATCATCATCAGCTGTGGGCAGGGTTAGTGTCCTTGCCAGAGAACAAGCAATCTCTAGACAATAAGCTTTCTGATGTCCTGAAACAGTTACCTTGGAAAATGCCAATAAAGATATCTCTGCAAACTTGTACAAATGCCGTAAGCCATTTGGTATCTGAGGACAAACGGACATATCCTATTTGTGAGGGAAAGTAATGCATTTCCTGGTTTAAATCCCAGTTCTAGCACTTACTAGCTCTGTAACCCAGGGTAAGTAACCTATCTGTCCCCTGCTGATCATCTATAAGATAGAGAGAACAATGGTACTACCTCATTGAGTTGTGAAGGAATATTTGTAAAGCACTTAGAACAGAGGCTCAAATATTTCAAGCATCCAAACAATGTTATTTGCCAACAGTTTTATAGTCATACTTACACTGATACAGTTTTAGAGTTTACAAAGCATTTTTATAAACCTTATTTGATATGCAAAAAAATTAGTCTAAAGGAATTTACTAAGTAATTCATTCAACCAACACAAATCAAAATTATGAAATCAATAAATTAACTCTGGAAGATAATTAGTACTAATATTTTCAATCCAATAAAGGGAATTAAAGTATTACAGTAAACGTTTGGCAATGAACAACATATGCTTAAGCAAAAAAATTACATAAATTAAGAAAACAGATGGTACAATACTGTAATATCTGTACTGTACAGCTTGCTATTGTAATCCCGGGATGAAAATGTGGCTGTTGCTAACCCTGGTATAAACCATAATGAAGTATTTCAAAAGAATAGCAAGGACTTTTATAACTAACATGGAAAGGGGTACTTTGTGTTCTATCAGGAAGAGTAGTTTAAAATACAAATTCCAAAATTATATTCTATTCAAAGTGTATATAATTATGTAAAAAAGATTCTCAATTATTTTAATATTCTTAATATAGTCATACTTACTGAAATTTGTTTTTTTTTTTTGTCCTAGTCTCATGTTTATATTTCTTCTACATGTATCTGGTCCATAATGTCTATCTTTTTCTATTCCATTTGTGACTTTTCCCATCAGAATTTCCTAATTTGGCATATACTTTCCCAACATATTTAAAAAATGTAAATCGTGCTAACCCCATAAGTATCTATTTCAAATAAAGCGAACCCACAGTTTTTATTTTTTTTATTCCATCAGAAAGCACATTAATGAATGACCTACTCACTTAATAATCACATGAAACAGTAGAAATCTATGTGAAATTCCCCACATTAAGATTTTGTATTATTTTAAATCAGTATTTCTTAAGATTACTTGGTAAACATTTTGGGAACACTACAGTCTATTTTCAAGTTTAAAAAATTCACCTAAGAACCACTGAATAACTTAAAATAAAAATTTATAATGATAATAATATAACAGTATAGAAGTTTCAGGAAAGAAGAAAAGTACATACTAGAAAAAAAACCGTACTCAAATTTCTACCACTCATAATTATTATCATTTTTAAAATATTCATTTCCAAATACTTTCCCAACTCTGTAACTTATCTTTTCATTCACTGAACACGGTCTTTTCCAGAGAGATAAAATTTTTAATTTTGATGAAGTTCAACTTATCATTTTTTTTCTTTTAAAGATTATGCTTTTGGTGTCAGGTCTAAGAATGTTTTTTCCTACTCCTACATCCCGAAAATTTCCTTCAATTTTTTTCTTTCTAAAAGTTTTATACTTTTAAGTTGTACATTTAACTTCCTGATCCATTTTGAGTTAATTTTTGTATGAGGTGTGAAACAGGTTCAGGCTCATTTGTGTGTGTATGTGTATGTCTGTGTCTGTGTATGCCCAATTACTCCAGTAACATTTACAGAAAAGGCTATATTTTCTCCATCAAATTACTTACATCTTTATCAAAATTCAGTTGAACATATTGTAGGAACCCATTTTTGGGTTTTCTGGTCTGTTTCATTGATCTATGCTCACCAATATCACATAGTCGAAATTACTATAGCTATGTAAGTATCAAAATCAGGTAAACTGATTCCTATCACTTGTTTTTCAAAGTTGTTTTAGTCATTCTAATTCCTTTTCCTTTCCATAAAAAGTTTAGAATGCTTTTTCTGCTTATACCTACACAAAATTCTGCAAGATTCTGATAGGAATTGCATTAGCCCTCTATATTAATTTGGAGAGAACTGAAATGTTATTATGCTGAATATCCTAATTCATGAATGTGCTATGTCTTTCCATTTATTTCGATCTTTGATTTTTTTCATCAGTGTTTTACAGTATTCAGCATACAAGTTCTGTGCAAGTATTGTTAGACATACCCAATTATTTCATCTTTTTAAGTGATTAAAAATAGTATATTTTTAAATTTTGGTGTCCATGGGTTCACTGTGGTATACAGAAATTTAATTGATTTTTGCATGTTTATCTAACATACTATGGCCTTACTAACCTCACTTTTTACTTCTAAGAGATTTTTTTTGTGGATTCTTTGGGATTACCTACAGAGGTAAAATCCAGAGTTTTATTTCTTATTTTTTCATCTATATGTCTTTTGTTTCCTTTTTTCACCTTATTGCACTAGCTACACTGCCCAGCACTATGTTGGCATGAAAAGAGATGGTGGGCATCCTTGTGCCATTACCTCTCTTGGGGAGAAATTATTCAGTTTTTCACCATTAAGCATAAAGATAGCTGTTAGTTTTTATTTGATTTTCTTTATAAATCATGGAAGTTCTCTATGCCTATTTTTCTGAGGTGGTTTGTTTTGTTTTGTTTTGATCATGAATGGATGTTGAACTTGGCCAAACTTGGCCTAATACTTTTTCCCCATTAACTGATATATAATAGTTGATATATTTTTCTTTTGTCTTTTGATATGGTAAACTACATTAAATGATTTTCAAATATTGAGCAAGCCTTGTATCCCTGGAATAAGCACCATTTGCTCATGGTATATAGTTATTTTCACATACTGAATTCTATCTACTAACATTCTGTTAAGGATTATTATGCGTATATTCATGAGGGATACATCAGTTTTCTTTTTTGGTACTGTCTTTGCTTTTGGTATCAAGGTACTTTAACTTTATGAAATAAATGGGGAGGTGTTCCTTTTATTTTCTAGAAGAAACAATAAAATTGTAAATGTTTGGGAGAAGGAATGTTTCCTTCTTTCTGCGTACTTTAGGTTTATTTTGCCCTTGTTTTTCTAGGATCTTGAGAGGGGGAATCTCAGACTGTTGATTTGAGGATTTTCCTTTTTTCCTATATATGCATTTAGTACTAAAAATTTCGCTCTCAGCATTGCTTTAGCTGTGTCCCACAAATTTTGGTAGGTTCTACTTTTATTTTAATTCACTTTTTTTCCCCTTGATACTATATCTTTGATCTGTAGATTTCCTAGAAGTTTGTTGCTTAGTTTTCAAGTTTTGGGGGTCGTAGTCTTATTTTTCTGTAGTCAAAGAATATACCCTGTATGATTCAAATTGTTTTAAATTTGTTGAAATTTGTTCTATGAAACAGGAAATGACGTACATATGACTGGACATTTGAATGTCTATTCTGATGTTGCTGGTGGAGTTAGGTTCTGTTGGATGATAGGGTTGTAGAGTTTTCCTTTGATTACTTTTGATATGATAATTCTTTGCCCATCCTTTTATTTTCAACGTGCCGATATCATTGTGTTTGAAGTTTCAGGTAGACAACATATACTTGGGCTATATTTTTAAATCCTCTTTGCCATATCTATCTTTCAATTGGTACATTTAAGCCATTTAAGTTTAATATAAATTTTAATGTAATTACTGATAGAAAAAGACAACTCTGCCATTTTATATTATGTTTTCTATTTGTTTTCTCTGCTTTTTGTTTTCGTATTCTTACTTTCCTACTACTTAAAGAATTTGAGAACTCCATTTATATTCTATAGTGTTTTTTGTGCATTCTGTTTTTTAGAACTTTCTTACACACACATAGTCAAATGATGTCACCAATTTACTCATTAAAATGAAGTGTAAAAAAAATAAATAAAAAATAAAATAAAATGAAGTGTAAAAGACTTGCCTTTCTTTATAGCTCTGCCTTTTTAATAATTTTAAGTATTTTATACATATATTTAGATCAGTGTTATGATTTATCAGATATATTATTCACCAATATCTTCTGTAATTTTGTTAGCTGCCTTTCATTTTGTTGATAGTTTCCTTTGCTGCACAGAAGCTATTTAGTTTAGTTAATATTTGCTTTACATACTTAAGGGCTTCTATGTCAAATGTATAAATATTTACAAATGCTACATACTCTTGCTGGATTGACCCTTTTATCATTATAATGACTTTTGACTTAAAGTCTATTTTTCTATATATATACCTACCCCATTTTTCTTTTGGTCTCTATTTGGATGAAATACCTGTTTCCATTTGCCTGGAATATCTATTCTTTTCATTTTTCAGTATATTTTCTGTTGTTCACATCAATTAATTTATATTATTCTATCTTCTCTTTTCCCTCATTCTTTAATCTTCACCCACCATTCTGCTGTTAAGTTCATCTACAGAGCTTCTTATTTTGGTTTTTGGTTATTGTATCTTTGATTTTCTTTTTCTCTATTACAAATAGAGCTTTCTATTTGTACATGTTTCAAGTATGTTTATAAATAATCACTGAAGCATTTTAATGATACCTGCATTTAAAAAAATTTATCAGAAAGGGCAGCCCGGGTGGCTCAGTGGTTTAGCACTGCCTTCAGTCCAGGGTGTGGTCCAGGAGACCTGGGATCGAGTCCCACATCAGGCTTCCGTCATGGAGCCTGCTTCTCCCTCTGCCTGTGTCTCTGCTTCTTTCTTTCTCTCTCTCATTAATAAATAAATTAAATATTTTTTAAAAAATGTGGTGAGGGAGCGCCTGGGTGGCTCAATCCAGTTAAGTGTCTGCCTTCTGCTCAGGTCGTGATCCCAGGACCTGGGATCAGGTCCTATGTCTGGCCCCAAGCTCCCGTGGGGAGTCTGCTTCTGCCTCTGCCCCTCCCCCTACTCATGCAAGCTCTCTCTCTCTCTAATAAAGTAAATATTTAAAAACAATTATCAGAAAGTTTTAAACAGTGAAAGCATCTCAGGATTAATATCTATTGATTGTCTCTTCATTCGGTTTAAGATCTTCCTAGTTCTTTGTATGTTGAGTGTCTATTGATTGAAACCTAGGCATTTTTGTATTATGTTCTAAAACTTTCAATATCATTTAAACCTTCTGTTTTAGCTGGCTTTCTCTGATACTGTTCCAGCAGGGGCAATGGATGTCACTGTCTTGTTTTCAGGGGGAGGTAAAAGGATGTCACTATCTCCCTCCAGCGGGAGGTAGAGGTCCAGACTTACACCATTCAAGCCTCTATTAACCTCCAAGCGGGGGGAGGGGGGTCTTCTCATTAATTCTGGGTAGAAGTGGGAATTTCCACTTTCATGTGGTCTTTATTGACATGGCTATGAGAGTGGCCTTGTTACAGCTGGGAAATAGTGAAAGTTCTGTGACATCATCCCAGTGAGTAACTGGATTGCCTCATTAGAGCTTCATGAGGATGGAAGTCTAGGGTTTCAACTCAATCTATGATGGCTGGCCTAGGTGGAAATGGAACCAAAGTTTTTTGTTTTTTGTTTTTTGTTTTTTCCATTGTTTTAACTGGAAGAGAATGGTTATTGTCTGAAAGCCAACTGTCTTACTAGAATGAACCTTTCTTGGTTGTTTGGACAGAGAGAGCAGGTACTTTGATATTTTTTTATTTGGTTAAATCCTTTGGTTTTTAGGTTACTGGCTTCTTTAGCTTTAATTTTAGGATATAAAAAAATGAAACAAAAACAGCAAAATAGGGAATTCATTCATCACTGCATCATTGCTCAAATTCTGACTATCCTAGCCAGTCAGCCTCTGCTCTTCAACACTCAGTCTTTTTATGTATGTTTCACATATAATGTTCAAGGAATTTATATAAGACATAATATATACAGGCATATTTTCTTTTATTATACTTCGCTTTATTGTACTACATAAAACCTGCAATTTTTACAAATTAAAGGATGTGGTAAGCCTCCATTAAGCAAGTGTATTGATGCCATTTTTACCCATATTGTTTGCCCACAACCACCTGTATGTCACATTTTGGTAATTCTCACCACATTTCAAATTTTTTTCATTACTTTATTTGTTCCGGTAATCTGTGATCAGTGACTATAATTCACTGTAAACTCAGATGATGGTTAGCACTTTTTAGCAATAAAAAGTATACATACTACTATAATACATACACTTTATACATACTACAATATTACACACTTAATGGATTATAGTATAAACATAAATTTTATATGAATTGGAAATATTTATTTGAGTTACTTTAATACAATATTTGCTTTATTGTGTTGGTTTGATATGAAAACTACAATATCTCTAAGGTATGCCTGTAGTATTATATAATACATTATATCACAAAAAATAACTATATAACACATATAATGTACAGGAAATTGAATTATACTTTACAAGAGAAATATCTACTCTATCTTCCTAGAAGTAGAATTCTGTGTCCTGAATTTTTAACAAAATGTTCATTAAGTGTGTTCTCTCTGTACTGTAATAGTTTCTACTTAGTCGTAAATTTCTAAAACTATTTTTGATTTGTATAATATCATTTTGTATATTAGTGCTCAAAAAAATCTCTTTATTGTAGCTACTATTTTCTTATATCAATTGAAATGGTTCTTATTTTGCCATTTAATGTTTTGTGTGATAAATTCTATATTAAGACTAATTTTAAGTCTTTTATTTTATTCTACATATATATATTTTAAAATTTTATTTATTTATTCATGACAGACACACACAGAGAGAGAGAGAGAGAGGCAGAGACACAGGCAGAGGGAGAAGCAGGCTCCATGCAGGGAGCCTGACATGGGACTGGATCTTGGGTGTCCAGCATCACACTCCAGGCTGAAGGTGGCGCTAAACCGCTGGGCCACCCGGGCTGCCCTACTTATATATTTACTTAGCATTTTACTTTTAGTTTTTCTGTATTACCTTAATTTTTGGACTTTTCTTCCTAATAGCCATCTTGAAATTGGTTTTTACACTTATAATAAATTCACAATTATTTATATTTACTTATAATCATATCACATTCACAAATGTAAATATATAGTAATTTTTATCAACATAGCCTTACTTTTGACAATGTCTTGTGATTTTTTTTATATATCCTATAGGCTATATTTTCTTCTTTATCTTTCTTTTCTTTTTAAAACCAAAAATATAAATTCTACAATATGTCATCTTCATTATCTATTAAGCATAAGTTTACTTTCAAATATCTACTTGGTCATTATATTTATGCATTTTTCTTTTTTTTTAATTTATTCATGAGAGACACACACACAGAGAGAAAGGCAGAGACACAGGCAGAGGGAGAAGCAGGCTCCATGCTGGGAGCCTGACATGGGACTTGTTCCCAAGACCCCAGGATCAGGCCCTGTGCGGAAGGCGGCACTAAACCATTGAGCCACCCGGGCTGCCTGCATTTTTCTTTTTGATACTTACATTGGAATTAAGAAAAAAAAACTGATGCTGAATTTTTGATCTAAAAATCTCTATTTTGGGGTAAGAGCTAAAATGGCAGAGCAGTAGGAAGAACCTAGGCTTGCCTCTCCCTCAAACACAGCTAGATAAATACCAAATCATTCTGAATACATAAGAAATCTATCTGAAGACTGACAGA
The DNA here is from genome assembly GCF_905146905.1 of Nyctereutes procyonoides. Classification (NCBI taxonomy): domain Eukaryota; kingdom Metazoa; phylum Chordata; class Mammalia; order Carnivora; family Canidae; genus Nyctereutes; species Nyctereutes procyonoides. The sequence goes on from NW_026575126.1 coordinate 5,493,981, forward strand.
ACAAATTGCACAATCAGAGAGAGAGAGAGAGAAGAGGCCACATTGTGGAAGGCAGGAGGTACAGAGATGTAGCTGGGTAGAAAGGGATTGAGGGTGCTGTGGAGGGGAGGGAGCCCTAGTCAGAGAAGGAGAGAGAGAGAGAGAGAGAGAGAGAGAGAGAGAGGAGCACACAGGGAATCACACAAGGAAAATATTTTCCCAAAGCCATTGATGGGGAAAACAAGAGGGGCTGATTTTTGTGAGTTTTTAAAAACAGCAGGTCTGTGGTATGGCCAGTGTGGAGCCCTGAGGGTGCTGCAGTGCTCCAGTGGAGAAGGAGGGCAGATAGCCTGGGAGCAGACTATAATTTGAGCATCCCTGGGGACACAGTGGGAAAGAGGGCTCCTCCTTCTTGAAGCACATGTAAGAAGGGTGGCATTGCCTCTCCAGGGACAAAGGAGCCAGGGGGCACCATTTTTCTTGCTGCCCCTCACCACAGGTACAGAGACACCTGCTGAAGGCAGCTAATCTGGACACTAGCTTCTTGCTGTGCTTTACTCCAAACTTCATACCCATGTGCTTTGATACAACCGCGCATCTGGAACAAACATGCATCAAGACCCTCCTCCAGAGGACCAGCACAGATCCCCTCCATGCCAGGTCCCTAAAGTTTGGAGTTTTAAAACTCAGCTGGCCTGGCTGGGATAGAATCCAAGGTGTACTGTGATGCTGGGCAGGCAGGTGGCCAGGACACAGACAGAATGAAGGCAGCAATCTAAGGGACAACTGGGGTGCAAGAGGGGAGATTATTTGCTCTTCTGGGAGGCCTTCTTGATGAGCAGCAGATGCAAACTCCCCTCTGTGGGGACTAGGAAGCTAGCTGGTCCCATTTCCCTCACCCTGCTCTTCAGCATAAACTAAAAATGACTGTGCAACAAGCTGCTTCAGTAAGCAGCACAGTACCAACACTGGTGGCCTAAACTGCTTACAGCAAATCACAACCCCCTGGGCTATACTGGTGCTGCTTTTCTTGGGTAGGTATGCCTGAGAACTAGGGCAGTGGGCTCCTCCCCTAGGAGAACAGCACTAACCCCCCGAATGCACCACATCTACTGACCATATAGTTCTGCAAAGTTTCAGCTCTAATGGAAATAGCATCAGGTCTCTTTTAACAAGCAGAACAGAGCATATCTAGTTAAAATTCACCATACTCTCTGGTCAAGGTTTAAATACTCCCCACTTCATGCAAGAGGAAACTGCAGAGGGATGACCTGAGGGAAATAGCAGCCACAACACAGCAATAAAGTACACACAACATATACCAGAGACACTTCCTGAAGCATCAGGCCCTGGACATATATGACCTTTTCTATATAAAGCCATTACTCTCAGGAGCATGAAACATAATAGATTTTCCTAATATACAGAAGAAGACAAAGACCTAGACAAAATACCAATACCAACCCAACCAATTCATCCCAAAAGAAAGAACAAGAAAAGGTCATAACCAGGGATCTAATTTAAAAAGATATAAGTTAAACACCTAATCCAGAATTTAAAGCAACAATCATAATGATACTAGCCAGGCTTTAGGAAAATATAGAAGATATCAGAAAGTTCCATAATGCAGAAATAAAATACCTAAAAAATTAGACTGCTTAAAGAATAAAAAAAAAAACTGTACAACTGAGATGCACAACAGCTAGATGTAATGATCACAAGGATGGAAGAAGCAAAGGAACAAGTAAGTGATACAGAAGATTAAATTATGGAAAATAATGAAGCCAAAAGAAGAGGGAAAAAAATATTGGATCACAAATGTAGACTTAAGGAACTCAGTGACTCCGTAAAGTGTAATAAAATTTGTATCATATGAGTCCCAGAATAAGAAGAGGAAAGGGAGAAGAGGTTTATTTGAGGAATTTATAGCTAAAAATTTCCTCAATCTGGGAAGGAAACAGATCCAAATTGAGGAGACACAGAGAATTTCCATCACAATTAACAAAAGCAGGCAAACATCAAGACATATCATATCTAAATTTGCAAAATATAGAGATAAAGAAAAAATCCTAAAAGCAGCAAGAAGTGAAGTCCCTGACTTACAAAGGAAGACAAATAAGGTTAACAGCAGATTTCTCCACAGAAACTTGGCAGACCAGAAGAAAGTAGTATGATATATCAACACTGAATGGGAAAAATCTACAGCCAAGGAGACTCTATCTAGCAAGGCTTCAGGTTATCACTCAGAAGAGAAGGACAGAGTTTCCCAAACAACAAAAACTAAAGAAATTTGTGACCACTAAACTAGCCCTGCAAGAAATAGTAAAGGGGACTCTTTGAGTAAGAAAGATAAAAAGTGATAAGGACTAGAAAGGAATAGAGAAAATCTCCAGAAAAAAACAAAAAAACAAGTAATAAGATGACAGTAAATTCATACTTATCAATATTTTTTCTGAATGTAAATGGACTAAATGCTTCAATCAAAAGACATACGGTATCAGAATGGAAAAAAAAAACAAGGACCATCTATATGCTGCATATAAGAGACTCATTTTAGATCTAAAGACACCTGTAGTTGTTGTTTTTTTTTTTATGTGCCTATTGAAAGTGAGGGGATGGAGAAATATTTACCATGCAAATGGATGTCAAAAGACAGCTGGAGGGATCCCTGGGTGGCGCAGCAGTCTGGCACCTGCCTTTGGCCCAGGGCGCGATCCTGGAGACCCGGGATTGAATCCCACATCAGGCTCCCGGTGCATGGAGCCTGCTTCTCCCTCTGCCTGTGTCTCTGCCTCTCTCTCTCTCTCTCTCTCTCTCTCTCTCTCTCTCTCTCTCTGTGACTATCATAAATAAATAATAAAAAAATTAAAAAAAAACAAAAAAACAAAAACAAAAACAAAAGACAGCTGGAGTAGCAATATTTATTTCAAACAAACTAGATTTTAAGCCAAAGACTATAACAAGAGATGAAGAAGGGCACTATATCATAATAAAGTAGTCTATCCAATAAGAACCTCTAACAACTGTAGGGATGCCTGGGTGGCTCAATGGTTGAGTGTCTGCCTTTGGCTCAGGGTGTGATCCTGGGTCCAGGGATCAAGTTCCACATCCTTCTGCCTAAGTCTCTGCCTCTCTCTGTGTGTCTCTCATGAATAAATAAATAAAATCTTTAAAAAAAAGAACATCTAACAATTATAAATATTTATGCACCCAATTTGGGAGCATCCAAATATATAAATCAACAAAAAACAAAAAGGAACTCTGATAAAAATGCAATACTAATAGAGGACTTCAACATCCCACTTACAGCAATGGACAAATTAAGCAGAAAATCAACAAGGAAACAATGGCTTTGAATGACACACTGGACCAAATGGAATTCACAGATATATTCAGAACATTTCATCCCTAAGCAAGGGAATACGCAGTCTTTTCAAGTGCATATAGTTACATTCTCCAGAAAAGATGACATACTAGGTCAAAAATAAGACCTCAACAAGTACAAAAAGATTAAGATCACATCATGCATACTTTCTGATCACAACACTATAAAACTTAACGTCAATCACAAAAAATTTGGAAAGACCACAAATACATGGAGGCTAAAGAATATCCTACTGCAGAATGAATGAGTCAATCAAGAGATTTAAAAAGAACTTAAAATACATGGAAAAAATGAAAATGAAAATGTAAGAATCTAAAAACCTTTGGGATGTAGCAAAAGTAGTCATAAGAGGGAAGTATATAGCAATATACTATATTGGCCTACCCAAGGAAGCAAGAAAAATCCCAAATATGCAACCTAACATTACACCTAAAAGAGCTAGCAAAAGAACAACAAATGAAGCCTAAAGCCAACAGAAGGGAAACAAAAAACATTAGAGTAGAAATAAATGATACAGAAACAAACAAATTAAAAAGTAGAATATATTTATGAAATCAGGGGATAATTCTTTGAAAGAATTGATAAAATTGATTAAACCTAAGCCATGTTTATCAAAAAGAGAAAGAACTTAAATAAACAAAATCACTAATGAGAGGGAAGAAAATCAAAATCACACCACAGAAATAGAAACAATCATGAGAATATTATGAAAAATTATATGCCAACAAATTGGACAACCTGGAAGAAATACATAAATTCTTATCTATTGTTAGCATATAAACTTGTTTAATTAAAAGAGAAAGATGTAGAAAACTTTAACAGACTGATAACCAGCAAAGAAATTGAATCAGTCATCAAAAATCTCCCAAAAAACTAAAGTCCAGGACTGAATGGCTTCCCAGGGGAATTCTATCAAACATTTAAAGAGTTAATATCTATTCTTCTCAAACTATTCCAAAAAAGAAAAGAGAAAGAAGAGAAAGAAAAAAGAAGTGGAAGGAAAACTTCCAAACTCATTCTACGAATTATCATTATCATTATCTTGTTCATTATCATTATCTTGATTCTGAATTCAGCCAGAGACACCGATAAAAACGAGAACTACAGGCCAATCTCTGATGAACATGGATATAGAAATTCTCAACAAAATACTAGCAAATTCAATCCAACAGAACATTAAAAGAATCATTCACCATGATCAAGTAGAATTTATTTCTACTTGAATTTTTATCAATGTGAAACACCGCATTAATAAAAGAAAGAATAAGAACCATATGATCCTCTCAACAGACATAGAAAAAGCATTTGACAAGTCACAGCACCCATTCTTGATAGAAACCCTCAACAAAGTAAGGACAGAGGAACAAATTTCAACTCATAAAGTCTATACTTTAAAGACCAACAGCTAATATAATCCTCAATGGGGAAAAAAACAAAAGTTTTTCCTCTCTAGTCAGGAATAAGACAAAGATGTCCACTCTCACCACTGTTATTTAACATAGTATTGGAAGTCTCAGCCTTAGCAACCAGACAACAAAAGAAATAAAAGTCATCCAAATTAGCAAGGAAGAAGTCAAACTTTCACTATTATTCAGACGACATGGTACTCTATTTAGAAAATCTTAAAGACTCCACCAAAAAATTGCTAGAACTGATACTCAAATTCAATAAAATTCAATAAAGTCAATATATAGTAATCTGTTTCATTTCTATACACCAATAATGAAGCAGCAGAAAGAGAAATCAAGGAATCAATCCCATTCACAATTGCATCAAAACCCATAAAATACCTAGGAATACACTTAGACAAAGAGGTAAGATTTGTACTCTGAAAACTATAAAACTCTTATGAAAGACATTGAAGATGACATAATGAAATGGAAAAACATCCCATGCTCATGGATTGGAAAAACAAATATTGCTAAATTGTCTATACTACCCAAAGCAATCTACACATTTAGTGCAATCCCTATCAAAATAACAGCATTTTCACAGAGCTAGAACAAACAATCCTAAAATTTGTGTAGAATCACAAAAGACTCCAAATAGCCAAAGCAATCTTGAAAAAGAAAACCAAAGCCGGAAGAATCACAATTTCAGACTTCCAATAATATTACAAAGCTGGGGTGATCAAGACATATGCTACTGGCACAAAAACAGACACACAGATCAGTGGAATAGAATAAAAAATCCAGAAATGGACCCACAACTGTATGGTCAACTAATCTTCAACAAAGCTGAAAGAATATTCAATGGGAAAAAAAATAAATGGTGCTCTTTAACGAATGGTGCTGTGCTTCACCAGAGACTCTGGGCACCCATGCATGTGTACAAAGAAGAAAAAGTGTGACCATGTTATCTGCCCTCTGCGTGCCTCTCTGTCTCCTGCTGTTGAATGGCCGCTCAGTGGTGCCCAGAGGGCCTTTTTAGCTTGAAAAGTCAATATACCCTTGTCCATATAGTATACTTTGGGCCTAAGGGGAACGTTCTCTCCCAGAGCAACCCAGGGGATCCCCACACCATAGGGTCTTGCAGGAACCCTACAGGCCACTTTCTCTCCCATACTTTCCCTCTCTCCCTAACTTTTTTCCACGGAAAGTGCTCCCTCCCATCTGCGGCACCTGGCTTTTCTCTCCCCCAGTTTACATCTCTGAATCTCACAACTGCCACATTCTCTCCCTCCAATTGTGCAAATTGTTTACTTAATCCCAGATTGATTTCCCGGTTGTTCAAAATGATTTGATGTCGACCTAGCTGTGTTCAAGGGATGAGGCGAGCCCAGGGTTCCCCTACTACCCTGCCATCTTAACTCTTCCTCCCCAATTTTCATAGTATTCTTTTTTTTTATTTTTTGTTTTATTTTTATTTTTTTATTTTTTTTCATAGTATTCTTACAGTCAATATTAAGTATAAATAAATGTTTTGAAATAGATATTTCAAATATTACTAAATAAATTTATATCCCTATATGTTGTCATTTATTCAAGTGTTTAATGCTACAAATTAAATGTTTCAATAATCAAAGAATAACCAAAATAATATTATTTATAGCAGAAATAATAACCAAAAACTTATAAGCTGAAAAATTATTTTTCAAATAGATTCTTTCTAATTTGTGCCACAAAATTCTACCAAAATTTTGCCAAAAGCTCTTTAAGGCTTATGTCATCTGTGATGCCTTCCATTCATGCTTTTCACACAATTTTTTTCTTCAATTATCCTATTTCTGATATTTTCAACCTTTTTTTTTTAAGATTTTATTTTTTTATTCATGAGAGACACAGATAGAGAGGCAGAAACACAGACAGAGAGAGAGGCAGAGAGAGAGAAGCAGGCTCCATCAAGGGAGCCAGAGAGAGAGAAGCAGGCTCCATCCAGGGAGCCTGACATGGGTCTCGATCCTGGGTCTCCAGGATCACACCCTAGGCCGAAGGCAGGCACCAAACCGCTGAGCCACCCAGGCGTCCCTATTTTCAACCTTTTATTTTAAATTAAAATTTATCTCTCCTGGCTTAAAAATATACTGAAGTTAATATCATCTCACTTAAAAAAAATCACCCATTAATCTTATTTCTGGCAGTTAAGGCATTGTCTTTCCTCTGCCCAAAATTTTCTCAGAAAGTTTCTATACTTGGTAATTACATATTAACCCTCTATAGTTCCTGAAACTTACTGAAATTCCAAAGAAACAACAACCTCTCCAACAGAAGTTTTCAAAATAGTTTTGTTTCCATGATAATTGTCCTTGACTTTTAAAAACATCCTTCATTTTTTAAATGATTCTTTTCCCTTAAACTAAGTGATACAAAGCTGTCTCTGTTTTTCCTTCTACTCCTGGAATTAATTCTCTGTTATCCTCATTGGTCCCACTGCTTTCTATCCATAAAATTAAACTGCTCTTAGGCTTTGTCCTTAGGTCTTATACTATTTCCCATATATTCTTGTGACGGCTTGGCTTCAACCATAACCTCAGACCAATAACTACTGAATTTACATCTTAGACCTACAACATTATTTCTGAATTTTAGCTCTTCATCTCCAACACTTGATTGATATCTCTATATCAATACCCTGCCTCAAATAAACATGATCAAATTTAACTTTCTATCAAAACTCTTCAAATGCTTCTATTTCCATAAGCTAAACTACTTTTTGTTCCAGTTCCCCAAGTTCGAAATGCCAAGAGTATTTTCTCACATATTATTTTTTTCATATTTCATATTCATAATTATTCATATCTGATCAGTTAAAAAATCCTGCAACATTTGTCCTTTGAGATACAGTGTTGATTGTAGGACTGTGAAGCCAAAGTGGACTTGAAATCTCAGCTTCATGACTGACTATATGTCAGATAGTGGGTAAAATCTTCAACCTTACTATATTTTATTTTCTTCTGTGAAATAAGATCTTTTTATATCAAACAACATGGTGAAGAAGGCATATTTTGTCAGAAAGCCCTTCCCTATATGGCCCAAGCCTTCATCTCTTTTGTCATATGTTACTACTTCAGTTTCTTTTCTTTAGAATTTAAGACAATCTGGCATTAGGCTGGGGTTTTTTGTTTTGGTTTGTTTTTTCTGCTTACATGTTTCCTTTCTGTGCCTTCCCACTGAACTTTAAGAGAGTAGGACCTTTGTCGGTATTATTTACCACTGAGTAAGGATAATCTAGTTCACAGATTAGGTGATCAATATACATACATGGTAAAGAAATGAAGGAATAAAATACATAAAGTGCCTAGCACAATGACTTTGACCGTCTTCTACACTGTCTTCTTTGCCACTATGGTCTGCCTGTATCAACTCTAATAACATCATTCTGGCCTACAGATTATTGATCTCTCTGCTCTAATCTGTCTCATAACCCCTTTTAATTTGCTAGCAAAATACTGGATTAATTTCCTTTAAAAAACTTTGTCAATAAAATTTATCCAAAAAAAAATAAAATAAAATAAAATTTATCCATAGAGCACCAACTATAATAGAAACACCCTAATTTCCTTCACAAATAACTACAATAGATCTTCATTGCATTCATTAAGAAGTCTAAACTCCTTAGTATGTCATCTAAGTTTCTTTACATACCCCCACTAACTTCCTATTAATTTCTTAAATGAACATCAGTCATTTTGATTGTCCTTAAAAAAGTCAAGTATGTAAAAAAAAAAAAAAGTCGAAGATCTTCCTACCTTTGATCATACCATAATACCCAAGTAGAATATGTAAATGAAATTTTTGTTTTAGGGCCCTGGTTAAGACATTCAGAATTAAATACTACTTCATTTTTTTTATTTCTCTAAAATTTGTAACTATTATTTCAATAATCACTAATGTGCTCGTAACTTTTTATAAGTAATTCTATGCAGCTATAAGGTTTTCTAACTTCCTAATCTCCATGCATAATCACTGTGTATCTTTATATATCCTTTCAAATGTGATCACTGTTCAACTGATTTTCAATTTTTCATCAATTGTCAATGCATAAAAATAAAATATGTAAATATATTTATAAATACTTAGAATATTATAAATACTGTTCTGCAACATACATTTTTTACTTCAAATATCTTATAATGGAGTTTTCTAACAACAGCAGAGCTCATCACCTCTTTTAAACACTTATGTCATTTATTTGCTCTAATACTCATGTCATAAAGCATTTTTTTTAATTTTTATCTATCCATTTAAGTATTTCGTAACGTTCAACGAGATCTCAATCACTTCTTTCAGCATTTAAAAAAAATCAACAAAATCAACATGATGATTTCAACATGCCATATCACCAAATTAATCATTTAATAATTTAATATCTTTATTCACTTCAATTAATATTCTAAATTGTCCTTTAAGGCACTGATCTACTTCCCAATGGAATCCCTGAAACATGGAAAATCTGAAAAACTTTAGAGATCTACTATCTATTAAAAAACAAATATTTTGGGATCCCTGGGTGGCGCAGCGGTTTGGCGCCTGCCTTTGGCCCAGGGCGCGATCCTGGAGACCCAGGATCGAATCCCACGTCGGGCTCCCGGTGCATGGAGCCTGCTTCTCCCTCTGCCTGTGTCTCTGCCTCTCTCTCTCTCTCTCTCTCTCTCTGTGACTATCATAAATAAATAACAATTTAAAAAAAAAAAACAAATATCTTGAATCAACAAAAAAATTCAAGAGCTACAAAATGAAAATAGCAAGTTGGAAGAATAGAAGATTAAATTAAAATATCAATTGTATTTCTATACATTAGTAACAAAGAATCCAAAAATGAATTTAAGAAAATAATTCCATTCACAGTATCAAAATGAATAAAATACACAGAAATAAATTTTAACAAAGTAAGTACAAAACTTGCACAATAAAAACCATAAAAAAAGGGATGCTCAGTGGTTGAGCATCTGCCTTTGGCTCAGGCTGTGATCCTGGGGTTCCAGGATCCAGTCCCACATCGGGCTTTCTGCATGAACCCTGCCTCTCCCTCTGCCTATGTCTCTGCCTATGTCTCTGCCTCTCTCTCTCTCTGTCTCTCATAAATAAATAAATAAAATCTTAAAAAAAAGAAAACCATAAAACAATGCTGAGAAAATTAAAGAATATCTAAATACAGAGACAGTTCAAATTCAAGAATAAGAATATTAACTATTGTAAAGATGGTGGCGCAGCGGTTTGGCGCCTGCCTTTGGCTCAGGGCGCGGTCCTGGAGACCCGGGATCGAATCCCATATCGGGCTCCCGGTGCATGGAGCCTGCTTCTCCCTCTGCCTATGTTTCTGCCTCTCTCTCTCTCTCTGTGACTATCATAAAATAAATAAATTAAAAAAAAAAAAAAAAAAAAAACTTTAAAAAAAATAAAAAAAAAAAAAAAGATGGCAATCTCCACAAACTGTATTATAAGTTCAATGGAATCTTTATTACTATCCCAGCAAGAATCATTGCAGAAATTTACAAGCCGATCCTAAAATTCATTTGTAAATGCAAGGGATTCTGAATAGCCAAAGCAATATTGAAAAAAAAAAAGAACAAAGTTGGAGGACTCACACGTCCCCATTTCAAAACTTAACTACAAAGCTACCTACAATAATCAGACTGCATGCTACTGGCATAAGGATAAATATATAGACCACTGGAATAAAACTGAGAGTCCAGAAATTAAGATTACATTTTATGGCAACTTGATTTCTGACAAAGATACCCATACAATTAACCTGAGAAAGAATAACCTTTTCAATAAATGGGGGTGGTATAACTGAATATCTACATGCAAAAAAAATGAAGTTAAATCCTTACTTCATACCACATATAAAAATTCATTCAAAATAAAACATAGGTCTAAATTTCAGCTAAAATTATGAAACTCCTAGGAAAAAACTCAGAAAGAATCTCCTGGGAAAAAACACAGAAAGAGTCTTCTGACCTTAGGCAGAGTTCTTAGAAACAATATAAAAGGCATGATCCATAAAAGAAAAAATTTATAACCTGGATGTCTTTAAAACTCAAAATCTTCCTGCTCTAAAAGAGGCCATAAAGAAAGTGAAAAGATAAGTTAGAGGTTGAGAAAAAAATATTTGCAATGCATGTATTGTTAAAAGACTATATCCATATATCTACTCTCACAACTCAATAATAAGACAATAACCCACTTTCAAAATAATCAAAAAATTTATATAGACAGTTGACAAAAATACACGCATACGTAATAAGAAGATTAAAAATGCTTATCATCATACTCATTAGGGAAATAAAGTTAAAACCAAAATAAAATACCACTCTCTACCTACTAGAATGTCTATAGTGTAAAACAGAAAAAATACTAAGTGTTTGCAAGGACATACAGAAACTAGAACCCTCATGCATTTGTGGTTTCTATTATTTAGAGAACAATTTAGTTTCTTTCAAAATTAAGCACAAATTTACCATACATACCAATTGTACTCCTAAGAATCTACCCAAGAGGGGATCCCTGAGTGGCGCAGCAGTTTAGCGCCTGCCTTTGGCCCAGGGCGCGATCCTGGAGACCCGGGATGGAATCCCACGTCGGGCTCCCAGTGCATGGAGCCTGCTTCTCCCTCTGCCTGTGTCTCTGCCTCTCTCTCCCTCCCTCTCTCTCCCTCTCTCTCTCTGTATGACTATCATAAATTAATTAATTAATTAATTAATTAAAAAAAGAATCTACCCAAGAAAACTGAAAACATATGTCAACACAAAATCATGTAAGTAGGTGTTCTTACAGCATCATTCATAATAGCAAAAACTGACAATAATCTAAATATCCACCAACTGATGAATAGGCAAAAAATGTGGTATATTCATGTAATGGAAAATTACTCAGCAATCAAAAGTAACTAACTCTTGATACATCATGCTACAACATAAATAAGCCTCAAACACAACACACACAGCCACATAAGCCTGTGTATTGCATGATTTAATTCATACAAAATATTTATGAAAACAAATTTGTAGAAACAGAAACCAGACCAATAGTACCTTAAGACTGGGGGTGGGAGTCGAGAATAATTGCAAAAGGGAAGAGGGAATAAAGGTAAAGAGGGAAACTTTTGGAGTAGTGGAAATTTCTAACACTGGAATGTGGAGATGGTTATACAGCACTAAAATTTACTAAAATTATTAAATCATACATAAAAAATGAGTGAATTTTATATAAGCTATATCTCGTTAAAGTTATTAAAACATAATATAGACCAAAAATATATTTGTTTCTCTCCAATTTGATATGTTTAGGCTCAGCAATTTCTATGCAGTAGGCATATAAATGTCTATAAATTCTCAGATATAAAGTATTACTAATGTATTTACTAGTTTATGAAATTTTAGATAAATGATACAGTATATATTAGTTCATATAACACGTTTATCTAAAATGGAACTCTAATGAATCTAATTACCTTTTTCTTTTTTTTTAATTTTTTATTTATTTATGATAGGCACACACACAGAGAGAGAGAGAGAGAGAGGAAGGCAGAGACACAGGCAGAGGGAGAAGCAGGCTCCATGCACCGGGAGCCTGATGTGGGATTCGATCCCGGGTCTCCAGGATTGTGCCCTGGGCCAAAGGCAGGCACCAAACCGCTGCGCCACCCAGGGATCCCTAATTACCTTTTTCAAAGCAGGGCAGAAATTGAAGAAAAGTCGGTGATTATATGCTTTGAATCTTTCGGGAAGATGCCAGTTCTGAATTATTTCTTCATCAGAAATCACATGATAATCCAGTGCTTTAAGAGGCCATATACTGTTGACAAGAACATGTCTGTATCCTTTTTTAAGGCTCACTGGACAATCAAACATGGTGAGCGCAATGAGACTTGGACAAGCAGATAACATACATATATTCTTTAACTTTGCAAATCCATTGTCATGAAGATAGAGGAGTTTTAGTTTCTTCAATCCACTCCAAAATTTGGTATCTGGTAGACTCTTTATCTGAAATTATTATTAATAATAACATCCTAAATACAAATATTAATTTTCTATGAATTGCATGGAAAATACAAAAACATTAAACATCTTCTAAATTTCAATATTTTCCTAAATGGCAAATTTCTCATTAATAAACCAAAAAAGAATCTCTATCCAATGGTGAGTGGAGTAAAACATAAGACACTGCTCATCTGGAATAGGTTATCATTATTAGTATAATTAAATGAATAGAAATATATACTTTGTTCAGTAAAAATTTCTTTGTAATAGACTCTCAACTTTTCTAAACATTAAGAATTAAGGAACCATATCAATCAATGTGAAACACCACATTAACAAAAATGAAGGATAAAAAATATATGATCATCTCAATAGATAAATAGCATTTGACAAAATTCAATATTTATTCATGATAAAAACTCTTAACAAAATAGGTACAGAGGGAATGTACCTCAGCATTATAAACGCCATATACGACAAGCCTACAGCTAACATATTCAATGGTGAAAATAAAAGCTTTTCCTTTATGATCAGGAACAAGGCAAGGATGTCCACTTTTGCAACTTTTGTTCAACACAGTATTAAAAGTTCCAGCCAGAATAATTAATCAAGGAAAAGAAACAAAAGGCATGCAAATCAGGAAGGAAGAAACAAAACTGTCAGCATTTGCAGATGACATATTACATGCAGAAAATTCTAAAGACTTCACCAAAAATTTCTTAAAACTAATGAATCAATTCAGTAAAATTGTGGGATACAAAATCAATATACAAATATTTGTTGCATTTCTATATACTAATAATAAGTGATAATAAGAACACAGTCCCGTTTACAATTGCATCAAAAAGAGTAAAATGCCTACAATTAATTTAACCAAGGAGGTGAAAATCTGCACACTGAAAACCATAAGACATGGATGAATGAAATTGAGTAAGAGATAAACAAATGTTCATGGACTGAGATAATAAATGTTGTTAGAATAATATTACTCAAAACAATCTACATATTCAGTGTAATCTCGTCTAAATTCCAAAGGCATTTTTCACAGAAAAGGTAAAAAGAACCCCAAAATGTATGTGGAAGCACAAAACCCTGAAAAGCCAAAGCAATCTTGAAAAAGAATAAAGCTAGAGGCATCATGCATCCTGATTTTAAACTATATTACAAATGTATCATAATCAAAAACAGTGTGGTATTAGCATAAAAATAGACACAAAGATCAATGTCACAGAACAGAGACCAGAAATAAACCTATGCATAGATGGTAGTTGATTTAATGGAGTTAAAAATATACAAGGGGGAAAGGGCAGTCTCTTCACAAACTTGCATATCAGCCTTAAACAGTGACAATGCTAACCCAGTCTGAATCATTCATTTTTATTATATATGCTGCCAAAGCAAGCACGGGCTAGTCTCTTCAGTAAACAGTATTGGGAAAACTGGACAGCCACATCCAAAGAATAAAACTGGACCACTATCTTTTACTATACATATAATTAACTCAAAATAGATTAGACTTGAACTTAAGACCTAAAACTCCTAGAAGAAAACATAAGCAGTGTACTCCTTCACAACAGCACTGGTGATGATTCTTGGTTTTGACACAAGAAGAAAAGGACACAAAAGCAAAAATACATCAGGTAAAAATACATCAAACTAAGACACTTGCGCACAGCAAAGGAAACCATCAACAAAATGAAAAGACAAGCTAACAAATGGAAGAAAACATTTGTAAATCAATCACATATGTAATAAGGGGATAATACTCAAAATATATAAAGCACTCATACAACTCAATATGAAAATAAAACCCAATTAAAAACTGGGCAGTGACTCTGATTTCCTAAAGAAGACATCCAGATGGCCAACGTGGTACATGAAGAGATGCCGCTATCAATAATCATCAGGGAAATACAAATCAAAAACCACAATGAAGTATCACTTCACACCTGCTAGAATGGCCATTGTCCAAAGGACAGGAAATAACAAGTGTTAGCAAGGACGTGGAGAAAAGGGAGCCCTCATGCACTGCTAATGGGGATGTACAACCACTGTGGAAAACAGCAGGGAGGTTCCTCAAAATTAAAAATACAACTACCATGTGGTCCAACAATTCTGCTTCTCAGTATCTATCTGAAGACAAGGAAAACACTAACTCAAAAAGATACATGGACCCCCTATATTCATTCTAGCATTATTTACAATAGCCAAGACCTGGAAGCAGTCTAAGGGTCCCTGGAAGATAAACGGATAAATATGTGACATATACATATATCCAATCATCATGTTGTACAGGTGAACTTAATATGATGTTATATGTCAATTATGTCATTAAAAATATTAAAAATTCCAGAGCATTTTTAATCCAGACTATTAATTTAAGAAGTAAAATATACCAAATTACATACTGTTTATGTATTTCTACCTTAAAATTTTGTTTAAAGTTTTTTAAAAGTGACCTCTACATCCAACGTGGTGCTCAAACTCATGACCCAAAGATCAAGAGTCACTTGCTCTACCGACTAAGCCAGCCAGGTACCCCTTAAGTTTTAAATTCTGTATTTATATATGTATTCTACTTACTTTTAAATTTTTGTTTATATTTTATATAAAAAATGTAAGAAACATTGGAATAGATAGCATAAGTGTTTTTAAATATCAACTTCATTTGTATGCAAATATTTAAAGTGTCTATTGCTTACCTGATTTCCATGGAGATCAAGTTTGACTAATTTTATACAACTTTGAAGTGGATGAATATCTGTAATAAAATTGTTTGAGAAGATGCATACTCTAAGAGAGATACAGGATTGCAAATTTTCCATAGATTTTAAATGAAGGCCATTGAACTTCACATAAACAAAATCTTTTTGATCTTCTATTATGTTTTCATTATAGTGACTCCATTCTTCATGACTGGTTAGCTCTTCTGTTATTGTTCCATGAAACATCTAGGAAAAATGGGAAATTGCTTAGAAATGGTTTTTTGACTTCCAAAAATAAATCCGAAAAAATAAACAAACAAATAATCTGCAAATAGCTAGTGAGACTATAATAGTAAGAATTTAAGTGGAATCAAAAAAAAAAAAAAAAAAGCAGGGACACCTGGGTGGCTCAGCAGTTGAGCACCTGCCTTCGGCCCAGGGCATGATCCTGGAGTCCCAGGATCAAGTCTCACATCGGGCTCCCTGCAGGGAGCCTGCTTCTCCCGCTGCCTATGTCTCTGCCTCTCTCTCTCTCTCTCTCTCTCTCTCTTCCTCTCTCTCTCTCTCTCTCTCTGCCTCTCATGAATAAATAAAATATTTAAAAAAAACTTAAAAAAGAATCAAAAAGCAGAATCAGACTATACATAGAGAGAATGAACTGACAGTTGTCAGACAAAAGGGAGTTGGGCAAAATGGGTGAAGGGAGAGGCAGATACAGGCCTCCAGTTACAGAATGATTAAGTCACAGGAATAAGAGGCACTGCATAAAGAATACAGTCAATGATATTATAATAGTGATGTAATGGGACAGATGGTAGCTACATATGTGGTGAACACAGCATAATGCATAAAATTGTCAAATCACTAAGTTGTATAACTGAAACTAATGTAACATTGTGTATCAACTATATTCAAATTTGAAAACTTCAGGAAAAAATAGTTCCCATAAAACCTTCTAATTCAAAACATTTTAAAGTAGGAAATTTATATAACTAGAAACCAAAAATGTTATCACTGCCTTTACAAATCAACTAATCAGTAAAAGAGTAAAAAAAAAATTCCTTTTTCCTAGAACTTAGAGAACATGGAACATGGTGAAACAGTTGAGAGAAAATCATCACTTCTAGGCAAGAAAACTGAAACAAGAAAATCACACCTTACTATACTTTGCATAATAATTTTGGTTAAAATATTCTGCTAAATAAAGAAATGCATCGAATGATAAACTTCCAAGTCAGGATAGTGCTAACCTTTGTGTAAGAGGCTGAAAAATGTAGCTAAAGAGGCAATATAGGGTTTCAACTGTTATAAGCTTCTTAAAGATACAATTTGCAATCACATTATTTATTTCCATGTTAAATTCAACTAGGTAACTAAGATCTAGAATCCTAACAGTTTTAAAATCTAATTTAAGTCCATGTAAAATCTGGGTCAAAGCTTTTTAATATAATTTTACATAGTATTTCTTATATATTTGAAATTTCCCTTACTGTGGGTTATTTTAGCTTTCACAAAACAGTCACCAGTGATAGTTTAGAAGAGAATATTTGAACTCAAGTGGCCTGAGAGCATTTACTAAGATTAACTACCTTCCCTATTGGAAGAATCTTTCCCATGTGGAAATAAACTAGGTTAGCATAATCCAAATGAAAATAAATGTGGAAACCCAGATAAAACCTCACACTCTTTCAAGAGATTAGCTACTTCTTATATCCTAGCCAAGGCCATGAACTGTAATGCTCAAAGTCTTAAGTACCACCTAAGGAATTAAACAGAAAGCAGATTCCTAGGTCCCATATCATACCTACATATCTCTGGGCTGAGAGCCAAGGAATCTGTAATTGAACATGCACCTGGGCAAGTCATGGGCACCTTGAGCAACACTAGCCTAAGATAACAGTCCTCCAAATATATAAAATAAACAGTTATGAATGAATCTTTACAAATTTATCAAGCTCCATAGGTCCTCAAATGAAAGGCAATGTACAAAATATATCCCATCATTTGGACTCCCTATTTAGAAAAAATTCTCAGTCTTTCCTCAGACTCTCCTTTCAAAAACCCATTTTTTTATTTTGACCTAATACAGGCAAACTCCAGTTTATAACAGGGATTTATGAGAGACCATATCTCAGGCATAAATCAGGACGTTTCAAGACAACGGGGTGCTCAATAGTTTCAGCTATAGAATCAAATTTTTGAGTCAATAGCAACTCTGTAAGAAATCTGCAAAGTGAGTATCATATACCAAACTAATTTTTTCCTTTCGTTTTTTAGCCAAATGATATTTTTTAAAGTATTAAATACACTTTATTTTTTAGAGCTGTTTTAGGTACACAGAGATCACATATACACCCTCACTGTCAGTTCCCCCATTAGTATCTTGCATTAGTGTTGTATATTGGTTACAATTAATGATCCATTTTTTTTCATTTTTTAAAGATTTATTTATTTATTCATAGAGACACAGAGCGGGGGAGGCAGAGACACAGGGAGAGGGAGAAGCAGGATCCATGCAGGGAGCCGGACGTGGGACTCGATCCCCGATCTCTGGAATCATGCCCCGGACTGAAGGCAGCGCTAAACCGCTGAGCCACCGGGCTGCCCAATGATCCAATCTTAATGCATTCTTATTAACTAAAGGTAAAGTTTTTTAGATTATAACTCATAGCAAAATCTCTGGATAAACAAAACACATCAACTTGGAAGAGTAGAGAGATCCTTTTTCTTCACATAAAGCTGACGGTGACTTTACATCTTTTTCAATGCACTGGTACACGTGTGTGTATGTATATCTATAAACAAAGATACATAGAGATAAACTATGATTTTAAACATCCATTGTTCACACAGATTATTCTATCTCTAATAGTTTATTTTGTGGTTTCTTTATTTATTATAGAAGATATAATCTTCCTAGCATTTATTTTTAGGAATTCTAAATATTGTTACTAGTATAGTGATTGTCTATAAACTTATCACAATCAATGAAAGATTTTTATTTTAAACTCTTCTGCATTAATAGAATTCACATGTCACTTGAACATAATGTCAATAATCTACCACTGGTATTATTCAAAAGTAGAATTTTTTTCTCTTTCCTTTATCAATCTCAGAAAAATGTTTTTTAAGATTTTATTTATTCATTCATGAGAGACACAGAGAGAGAGAGAGAGAGAGAGACAGAGAGAGAGAGGAGGCAGAAACAGGCAGAGGGAGAAGCAGGCTCCTCCTCACAGGGAACCTGATGTGAGACTCAATCCCCAGACCCTGGGATCATACCCTGAGCCTAAGGCAGACACTCAACTGCTGAGTCACCCAGGTGTCTTTTGACCTCAGAAATCAAAGCAAAACCTAAAAAAAAAAAAAAAAAAAAATTAAAAACGATGGAAAATAGAAACACAACATAACAACACTTACAGAATGCAGTAAAAGTAATTCTAATAGGGAATTTTATGGTGATAAATGCATACATTAAAAAAATACCTCAAATAAAAAAGCTAACTTCTTACCTCTAAGAATTAAAGAAAAAAACAACAAATTATACCCAAGTTAGGCAAAGTAAGGAAATAAAAAAGACCAGAACAGAAATAAATGAAATAAAACATGAAAAGATTAACAAAACTAAGGGTTGGGTTTTGAAAGAATAAACAAAATTGGCCAGCTTTGCTAGACTTAACAATAACAACAACAACAACAACAAAAAAAAAAAAAAAAAAACCTGAGAACACTCAAATAAAGTCAAAATAAAAGAGAAGACATTGTAACTAGTATCAAATAAACATAAAGAATCATGAGAATACTATGAATAATTATACAACAAACAAAGTGAACAATCTAGGAGAAATGGATAATTCCTAGAAACATAAAATCTACTAAGTCTTATTCATGAAATTATTCATGAAAAATAGGATACCTGCACAGACTAACTCCAGTAAGGGAATGAATCAATATCAAAAACCTCTCAACAAAGAAAAGTTCAGCCATGGAGGGCTGAATTGGCATAATCTGTCAAACATTTAAAGAATGAGTGCCAATCCTTCTCAAACTCTTCCAAAAAGGTGAACAGGAGAAAACACTTCCCAATTCACTTTACAAAATCATCATTACCCTGATACCAAAGCAAGACAAGGATACTAAAGAAAAGAAAATTACAAGCCAATATCCCTAAAGAATATACATAGAAAAGTCCTGAACAAAATTCTTGGAAATCAAATTCAAAACTCAGCATTAAGGGATCCCTGGGTGGCGCAGCGGTTTGGTGCCTGCCTTTGGCCCAGGGCGTGATCCTGGAGATCCGGGATCGAATCCCACATCGGGCTCCCGGTGCATGGAGCCTGCTTCTCCCTCTGCCTGTGTCTCTGCCTATCTCTCTCTCTGTGACCATCACAAATAAATAAAAATTAAAAAAAAAACTCAGCATTAAAAAAAATTATACACCATGATCAATTGGAATTTATCACTGGAATTCTAGTATATCCTAAATATTCCCATCACTAAATAAATAAATAAATAAATAAATAAATAAATAAATAAATAAATAGGTTGTAGGTTGACTTGATTCAACCAGGTAGTTTTTTTCCAAGTGATATTAGAGATTCAGTCTTGTAGGGCTCATCTGAACTGACACCTCCAAGACGGCTAATATACATATACATTAGCAAGAACACTGGAGGGCAGGTTCAGCTAGTGTGCTAGGATGTATGGTCTCTCTCACCATACTGTCCCAGGTTCTCTCCACCTACACACACCAGCCTTTGCTATGTTATTACTTCACATGTCTATTTGTGTGTCTCCATAGTAGGGTAGCAAGACTTTCTCCATGGTTGTCTCAGGACCAAAAAAGTACAAAAGTAGACACTGTCGGGCCTTCTGAAGGGTAAACCCAACTGGCACAGCTCTACCCCAACCACGTTCTATTGGTTAAAGGAAGCTATTGTTATTTTTGAACTTATTTTTAAGCTTATGAAGTTAGAAAAACAAGAAACAAATATAAGTTTCTCTGAGCTTGGTGACCTCAAACAAGTTATACACCCTCAGTTTGTTATGTATCCAAGTTATATGCCTCAATTTCCTCACCTATAAAATCAGGATCACAATAGTACTAAATGGATAGAATTGTTATGAAGACTAAACGAGTTGGCATAGAGACTTTAGATAGTGTCTGGCACATAACTAGCACTATAAATAAGTGTTACTAAAATAAATCTGGCTCAATTAACAACTCAACATAGAATGTGGTCTTCAAAAAGTAATTAGGGCACTTCTGGTTTCTGGTCCAGCATATAAGGAGCTTAGAAGTTGTCATAACAGTCTAAAATATAAAAAAATAAACAAAATGAAAAATCAGCAATTCTTAGATTCATCAGAAAAGTGCGGTTACAATGAAAATCACTGAATTAAAAATCAGAGAGACAGACAGGTGGATTCAAAGATTCATAAGTGACTGGAATAGAAACTCACCAGCAGAACACAACTCAAGAAACTTCTATAGGAACCAGTGCCAGGGCAGGAAACAATGACTGACAAGCAACTAGAGGCTAGGTGTTGACAACTCAGATTTAGAAACTCCAGCCCTCATCCTTTTGTGAGACTAACATCCAGGAGCTCTACCAAGTCCTTGGAGTGAATATTAGAGAAAAATTTGCTCAGGCTTCTGACAAGGAGAGAGGAAAGGAATAATTCTGAAATATACCAGACCAACCCTGTTCTTCTTAACAAGACCTGCCCTCAAGAGAAAATATTTAACACACAACAAACAACTGAGGTCTTGCCAGAGCCTAACTAACATGCAAGTAGGGAAATGTCGAACTACATCTCTGTCAAGCCTTCTATTTGGGGGAAAGGAAGTGCACAATTCCAGCCCACTGTAGCCATCTTGTCCCCCCCTAAGGTATAGGAAGGCTGAGAAGCATGTGTGAAATTCACAGCCTAGGAAGCACAGCCTAACTAAAAGACTGAGACCTATCCACACCTACCACCACACCACACACTATTTTACTAGGATTCTTTTCACCAGTAAATGATGTCTGGCTTTCAATAAAAAAATTACAAGGCATACTAAAAGACAACATACAGCAAGCGTAAGAACCAGATTCAGATACTACAGGAATGTTGGAAAGATCAGACTGAGATTTTAAAACAATTATATCTAACATGCTAATGACTCTAAAGGAAAAAACAGACAACAAACAAGAAGAGACAGTGTAAAAAGATAACAAATTTTAAAAATAATCAAAAGAAATGTTAGAGATCCAAATCATTGTAACAGAAGTGAT
Organism: Nyctereutes procyonoides; assembly: GCF_905146905.1. Lineage (NCBI taxonomy): Eukaryota > Metazoa > Chordata > Mammalia > Carnivora > Canidae > Nyctereutes > Nyctereutes procyonoides. Next base: position 5,515,755 of record NW_026575126.1, read on the forward strand.
TGATATCTTTGATGGCCTCTTTAGTTGACTGGATATGCCTAAAGGAAACAATCTTTGAGCTTGGGAACATGTCAATAGCAATTTCAAAACCAAAAATCAAAGAGAAAAAAAAAAACACTGAAAAAAGCTGAACAGGATATTCCAGAACTGTGAAACAACTACAAAAAGTGTAGCATATACATAATAGGAATACCAGAATGAGAAGAAAGTGATATTTTAAAAAAGAATAAATATTTGAAATAGTACTGATGGGAGAATTTATGCAAATTAATGTCAGACACCAACCCACCAATATAAGAAGCTCAGAAAACACCAAACAGGGTTAAGGCAAAAACAAAATAAAAACAAAACAAATAAACAAAACACCAATGGGGAGGGAGATACCTTATCCATAGAGGAGCAAAAATCAGAATTATATCCAACTTCTCCTAAGAAACCACGCAAGCACAGAGAGGATAGAGTGAAATATTTACTGTCAAGAAAAAAATAACTCATTAATATAAAAATCTATGCCCTGTGAAATTGTCTTTTGAAAGCAGATGAAAAATAAAGACTCTCACACAAACAAAAATTAAGGGAATTTGTTACCAATAGAATTGATTTGCAAGAAATGTCAAAATCAGTTTGTTAGAGAGAAAGAAAATAATATACTTCAGAAACTCAGATCTACATAAAGAAAGGAAGAGCAGTGGGGAACAGGTAAAAATTTGCTCAAAAGCTAATAGCAAGATGTATTTTATTATCTATGTATATATATTATATGTATGTATGCATATTTATAAATAAAATGAATGGCAGCAATGATGCAAGAATAGGAGGGAAGAAATAGAAATATCATGTTATTAAAAGGTATTCACACCAATGTGAAGTAGTATATGTTATCTGAGAATGTACTTGTTATTGCAATCTCAAAGGCAACTAATAAAAAAATTAAAAAATAAAAAATAAATAAGTTATGCTGAGATAAGATAGAAAACGAAATCATATACAGTGCTCAATTAAGCCAAAAAGGCAGAAAAGAGTTGAAGGCTAAAATTGGAACAAAAGCGAAAGCAACAAATAGAAAACAGTAACAAATATAGTAGCTATTAATCCAACTACAGAAATAATTTATTTAAACATCAATGATCAAAGCACTAACATAAAGATATAATGGGTCAAAGTTAGAGTAGATCAAAAAATCACATCAACTATATGTTGTCTGGGAATCATACTTTAAATGTACAGACATATAATAATTAAAATAAAGTGATGGGGGTTAATTCTACCAAACATTCAAACAGTTAATACCAAGTCTTCTCATATTCCTCTAAAAAAGGAGAGGAGAAAACATTTCCAAACTCATTTTATGTGCTCAGCATTATCTTGGTACCAAAACTAGAGGACCCTATGGAAAAAAAGAGAGAGAGAGAGTCATGAGCCAGGATTCCTGATGAATGTAGACGCAAAAATCCTCAACAAGGTATTTGCAAACCAAGCTCAACAATGCATTAAAAGGATCACACACCCTAATGCAGTGGGATTTATGCCTGGGTTGAAAGGATAGATCAGCATGCACAATTGGATACATGTGATGATATACCACATTAACAAAATGAAGGATAAAAACCATATGATCATCTTGACAGCTTCAGAGAAAGCACTTGACAAAATTCAACATCCATTTATGATGAGTATTTCAACAAAGGGTATGGGTGGAACACAATAAAGGCCATATATGACAAACCCACAGATAACATCATACACAACAGTAACAGCTAAAAGCTTTTCCTTTATGATCAGGAACAAGACAAGGATGCCCACTCTCACCATTTTTATTCAACATAGTATTAGAAGTCCAGAGAGCAATTAAGAAACAAAAGGAAATAAAAAGCATCCAAGTTGGAAAGGAGGAAGTAAAACTGTCACTATTTGTAGAGAACATATTGTACATAGAAAACCTTACAGACTCCACACATTAAATAAAGGAATTCAGTATAACTGCAAGAAACAAAACCAACCAAAATCTTTGTGATCCTATACACCAATAATCAACTATCAGAAAGAGAATTTAAGAATACAATGCTATTTACAGTTACATCAAAAAGAATAAAATACCTAAGAATAAATTTAGCAATGAGTAAAAGACCTGTACACTGAAATTAATTAATTAAGCCATAGATAGAACATAATCTGGGCCACAAAACAAACCTCAACAAATTTAAAAGAACAGAAAGCATGTATCTGTCTCAGAACATAGTGGAATTAAACTAGATATCAATAAAATAAAGATAGCTGGAAAATACCAAAATACATTGAGATTAAACAATGTATTTCTAAGCAACATATGGCTCAAAGATAATTTTTTAAATATTTTGAACTAAATGAAAATACCCCTTATCAAAATTTGTGGGATGCAATAAATGCAGTGTTTAGAGAGTAATTTATAGCATTGAATTTACATACTAGAAAAGAAGATCTAAAATCAATCATTTCAGTTTCCACCTTAGGAAACTAAAGAGCAAATTAAATCCAAAGTAAGCATAAGAAAAATAAATCAGTAATATATTTTCAGTAAATATATCTATGAAAAATTATTATAATCCTTGATTATATTCTCAAATATTTGAGGATGGGAGTATTTTGTCATTATTTCATCTCATATGTCTCTATAAATATCTAGAAATTCTAGAAATGTTAACTTTAACCAGATCATATGGAGGGTCTTTTTTTTTTTTTTTAAAGATTTTATCTATTTATTAACGAGAGACGCGGAGAGGGGCAGAGACATATGCAGAGGGAGAAGCAGCCTAACACAGCACTGGATCCCAGGACCCTGAGATCATGACCTGAGCCAAAGGGAGAAGCTCAACACTGATCCACCCAGGGTCCCTGAAGGGTCTTGTACAATGAAAAACAACCAACTTTTTACTTGTTTTCCATATCTTAACTCAGGAAAAAAAGTGTCTCCAAATACTGTGGTTCCTACAAAGATATTTCTTCATTATCTGCCAGTCATTCAAAGTTAATGAAATGCTTAAATACTGAATCTCACCCCAAGTGCTTGTAAACATATTTTTGGTTCCTATTAACTGATCTTTCTTTTATACGGTTTAATTTTCAAGCCATTCTCAACTAATTTTTTAGTTGGTAATATGAATTCTAAAATCATCTTAAATACAGGATCATTTATATTTGTGTTTTCTACTGCATCATTATTCATCTCTATTGATAGTATTTATTTGCCAACATATAAACAACCTTTATATAAACAAAATTCTAGAATAGAACATTATTGTATGAGATCAAGTTATTCTATTCAAAGAAAAGACTATGAAATTAGTAAATTATAAGATTAAATGTAGTCCTCTGTATTTCCATTTTTTAAGAACCAGCATTCTATATTGAGTATAAGGCATTTTTCAGTTATTCAAACTATTCAATTAAATAGTCTGTCACATAGCCCAATCAGTTTGAAGAAGTGAGGATTCTCATGGAACATTTAATTTTATTTCTTATTCTTTATTGCACATCAGTATAACTAAAATAACAGAAATTCTCAGGCCCCATTAGTTTACCTCTTGAATCTTATCTCTGCATCTATGGACCCAGATGATTATACTGCCCACCAAGGGAAGCTGAAAACCACTGCAATTGAGAACTCCTCTTATACCTACTTAAAAGCCTGTGTACGAAGTACTACCAATTTTAAATATGACAATTAAAGAGGAATCCAGGCACTTGTGTTCCTTTTATATTTTTGATAATTTCACAATTACTTTGTAAAATGCACATATAAATGGGTGTAACATCAAGTTCAATTAATATAATGCTCAAGAGGCAAATTTAAGTATAGCAACATATTATGGAAAGCATCAGGACTCCAATTACAGTTTCAAAGAAGTCCTGTAGTTAAAAAGAAATCAGTACCATTGTCAGTAAACCTAGTTTATATCGACTAAAGTACTAATTTTAAAATTATCATACATTTTTAACCACGCTGTAAAAACTATGTCTTTATAAAATATACATCATTTGTAAGTCTCTTTATTCCTTTTTCATTTAAAAAATAGGCAATAAACATAGAAAAATATATGAGGTTATAATAAATGAATAACTAAATTAAATATTGAAAGGTAAAAATGCTTTATTCTGTATGTTTATTTCCTTTTCAAATGGGTAAATATTTTAAAGAAAATTTTAATAAATATTTTAAAGAAATTTTCAAAAAAAATGTTTTGCTGTGTCAGTGACCTCTGGGCATCACAGTCACTGGAATTTTAGATGACAGGTATACAAATGCATTACTATTTTAAGTAAAGAGTGTATTAAAACATAATATTAGTTTGGTGACCTATGTTACAGTAACTTATTTTTTTAAGCAGTAGTTATGACATCATTATAAGTTGAATTCTGGACATTAGACTCCAGAATTACAATAAAATTTACTAAGATTCTGCAAATAAAATAAAATAAAATAAAATAAAATAAAATAAAATAATGAAAAGGGGGGAAATAAAGGTTTTTTTTTTTTCAAAAATCTGTTAGAAATAGAACTAGTAATATTTTATATCTGTTGTGGTTATAAACTACTTGTAGTTTAGAATGTCTGCAGTATATTTAGTGCCATCATAATTATTTTTTAATGAATTTTTAATTCATTAAAATTAATTTTAATTTAATTTTAATGAATTTTTTTAATGAATACTTTTTATTTGGCCAAACTATTCATCGAGTCAGTACTGTTTTGATGAGGACTTGCCATGATTTTACATCACATGCAAAATGCACTCTAAAAATTAAGGAGATGAGTTATAGCAGAATAACTAGAATTTAATATCTCTTGACAAATGAAAATGGAATCTAGTTGGTTTGCAAGTTTATATAAAGAACATTGATTCCTTAAAACATTGCATTTTTGTGGTATATTCCACATGTGCCCAATGACATAAAAAGTCATCTGGAAAAATGAATCAAAGATGCACTTATAATCAATACAACTTATTTTCTGTCCTTTAAATGTATTTGCTTTCTAAAATTAAGAGGGCTGTAGATTTCTGTTCAAAAACTTTAAAAAAGCTTTTGTGAAAATACCAGTTTTCAACTTTTATTTTATTCCTTGCTTGTAGACTGTAAAACTATAAGCGTGAAAAAACTCTATAAAGGGTGATGAGCCAGAAGATGGATATAAAACAATAAAAGCTAATAAAAAATCTAGAAAAATATCTGTATAGAAATCGACACCTCTTAAGAAATCATGTGGGCAAGAAAGAATGAAGTAAAATATTTAAAGTATTAAGGAAAAAAAAAAACAACCTACAATTCTGTACCCTGTGAAATTATCTTTCAAAATGAAGGAGAAACAAAAACATTCATAGACAAACAAACATTGAGGAACTCTGCTGACAGTAGACCTATCTTACAAGAAATGTTAAGTTCTTTAGAGAAAAGGAATATTAGGTTCATTTTCTAATTATAAGGTACTTACACTACCTGGGAAGGGGCAATGTTATTTGAAAATAGAACTGAATTAGTTAATAATATGGATTGCAAAGTTCAGGGCAACCACTAAAAATGGTAAAATAAGAACTATAACCAATATGGCATGAAAGGAGAGAAAATGGAATCATATACAATGCTCGTTTAAAACCACAAAAGCCATAAAAAGAGTGAAAGACAGATGATAAAAACAAAGAGTAATGGCAACAAATAGAAAACAACAATGGATATTGCAAATATTAGTCTAAATATGTCAATAATCATTATGAATGTCAAAGGTCCAATGAACCAAGTTAAAGAGATTATCAGATGAGATTAAAAAACAAAACAAGGGGATCCCTGGATGGCTCAGTGGTTTAGTGCCTGCCATTGGCTCAGGGCATGATCCTGGAGTCCCAGGATCGAGTCCCACATCAGGCTCCCTGCATGGAGCCTGCTTCTCCCTCTGCCTTGTCTGTACCTCCCTCCCTCTCTCCCTCTCTCTCTCTCTCTCTCTCTCTCTCTCTCTGTGTGTATGTGTCTCTCATGAATAAATAAATAAATAAAATCTTTTTAAAAAAGTATATGCTGTCTATAAGAAACCCACTTTAAAGGTAAAGACATAAAGTGATAAAGATATATCGTGCAGACATCAATCAAAGAAAGCAGGAGTAACTATAGTAACTTTAAACAGAGCAATCTTCAAAGCTAGGGAAGTTATCAGGATAAAGAATGGCATCACATAATAATAATGGGGTAATTTTTCTAAAAGGACATACCAACTGATAAAGTTTATGAACCTAACAAAAGTGAAGCAAAACTGATAGAATTGCAAGAAATAGATGAATCCACTATCACAGTTGGCAACTTCAACCCCACTATCAGAAATGAATAGATCTAGCAGACAGAAAATCAGTAAGAGCATAGTTAGACACAACAACACCATCAATCAACTGGATATAATTGACATCTACAGACTAATTCATCCAACAACAATTGAATGTATATTCATTAAAAGCCCACATAAACATTTACCAAGATAGGCCACACTCTGGGCCTAAAAAAATTTGACAAATTTAAAAGAATAGAAATTATACAATGTCTTCCCCAGATCACAATGGAATTAAACTACACAACAATAACAGAAAGATGGCTGGAAAATCCCCAAATATGTAGAGATTAAACAATGCATTTCTAAATAACACATGGGCCAAAGAAGATCTCAAGAGAAATTTGAAAATATTTTAAATTAAATGAAAATAAAAATACTACTTATCAAAATTCATGGGATGTAGCAAAAGCAGTACTTGTAGGGAAATTTACCATAAATGCATATATCACAAAAGAAGAAAAATCCAAAAGCAATAATCTAAACTCTACCTTAGGAAACTAGAAAAAAAAAAGAGCAAGTCAAATCCAAAGTAAGCAGAAGTAAAGAAATAATAAAAATTACAGGAGAAATCAATGCAATTGAAAACAGAAAATCAATAGAGAAAATCCAAAGCCAAATCAGGTTTTCTGGAAAAATCAACATTGATAAACCAGGCAAAGAAAAAAATGAGAGTGAACACAAATTATTAATATCAGAAATTAAAGACAGGACACTACTACAGACTCCATGGACATTGGAAGTATAATAAAGAATTACTAGGAATAGTTCCATGCACAAAAATTGGATATCCTAGATAAAATGGACCAATTACTTGAAAGACACAATCTGCCAAGTGCACACAAGAATAGACAATCTGAGTAGGCAGATATGTATGAAATATATTGAATCAATAATTAATAGTCTTTCAAAACAGAAAGCATCAGACCCATATGAGTTCACTGAGGAATGCTACCAAATTTAAGGAAGAAATTATACCAATTCTCTACAATCCCTTTCAGAGGACAGAAGCAAAACCTAACTCATTCTATGAGGCCAGCATTATCCTAATGCTACTGCCGAAGACATTACAAGAATAGAAAACAACAGATCAATATTTCTCCTGAAAACAGATGCAAAAATCTTGAAAAAAAGTTTAGTAAATTGAATCCAACAATGTATAAAAATAATCTACTAAGTGGGATTTTTCTCAGGTATGCAAGTCTGTTAAACATTCAATTAATGTAATCAATCACATTAACAGGGAAAAAAATCATATGGTCATTTCAATAGATACAGAAAAATAATTTGATCAAATCCAACCCTTTTCATGAAAAAATTTATCAGGGATAGAGAACTTCCAAAACTTGATAAAAATATCTATAAAAAATCTGCAGCTAACATCATACTTCATGGTAAGAAATTAGAAGCTTCCCCGCTAAGATCAGGTCCAAGGCAAGGATGTCCCAATTCATCACTGCTTTTTAACATCATGCTGAAAGCCTTAGCTAATTCAGTAAGACAGATCAGGGAAATTAAAAAATATACAGATTGGGAAGAAGGGAACAAAACTCTGTGTGTGTTCACAAATGACATGATCACCTATGTAGAAAATTCAAAAGGGGATGCCAAGGTGGCTCAGTTTATTAAGCATCTGCCTTCAGCTCAGGTCATGATCTCAGAATCAGTCCTAGCCTTGAGCCCAGCTTCGGGTTCCCTGCTCAGTGAGGAGTCTGCTTCTCCTTCTCCCTTTGCCCCTCTCTCCCACTCATGCTCATGCACGTGCTCTCTCTCTCTCAAATAAATAAATAAAATCTTTATTTAGAAGATAATTTGGAAGGAAAAAAATCCAAAATCTTTATTTGGAAAGAAAAAAAAATCCAAAAGAATCAACAAAACAAAACAGAAAACAAATAAAAATCCCACCAAACCCTGGAGCAAATAAGAAATTTTAACAGGTTGCAGATATAAGGTCCATACACAAAAGCCAATCAGTCTCCAATATACCAGTAATGAACAAGTTAAAACACAAATCTGTTTATATTACCACCCCCAAAAATGAAATATTTAGATATATATGTAACAAAATAGGAGGAAACAGAAAACTGCTGTTCCATTTTGCTGATAAACAAAATCAAAGAACTAAATAAATGGAGAGAGACTCCATGTGCATTGATAGCCTGAACAGGAAAACTCAGTTTTGAGATACCTGTTCTTCCCAGCTTGATCTATAAATTTAATGCAATTCCATTCAAAATCTCAGTATCAACAAACTAATTTTAAAGTTTATTTTAAAAAGGCAAAAACCCACAATATCTAACACACTATTGAAGAACAAAGTTGGAGGAATGACACCGCCGACTTTAAGACTTACTATAAATCTGTAATTGTCAAGACAGCATAGTACTGTCAAAATAACAGAAATATAGACCAATGGAACAGAACAGAGTCCAGAAATAGACAAATATACTCAAAATCTCTGACAAAGAAGCAAAGACAATACAATGGTGCTAAGACAGACTTTCAACAAATGGTGCTGAAAAAACTGGGCATCCATATGCAAAAAAAAAATAATAATAATCTAGACACATATTTTACACCTTCAGAAAAATTCATTCAAAGTGGATCTATGACCCCACTCTAAAACAGAAAACTATAAATAAAACTCCTAGAAGATAACCTTGAAGAAAATCTAGATGACCTTCAGTATAATAAAAAATCATAACCCATGACAGAAATATTTTATAACCTATACTTCATTAAAATTAAAGACATATAATTTGCAAAAGGTAATGTCAAATAAATGAGAAAGCAAGCCACAGACTGGGAAATAGTATGTACAAAAGACAGATCTGATAAATAAGTTTAAATAAATAACTTTTATCCAAAAATAGACAAAGAACACTTAAAACACTTAAAATGAACAACCAGATTTTAAAATGGGCCAAAGACCTTAAGATTTCACCAAAGAAGATATTCAGATGTCATATTAAAACGAGATATCATTACATTCCTATTAGAATGACCGAAATCTTGAACACTGACACCACCAACTGCTGGCAAGGATGTGGAGCCACAGAAATTGTCATTCATTGCTGGTGGGAATGCAATATAGTACAGCAAGCTTGGAAGATGGTTTGGCTATATCTTATAAAACAAAACACACTCTTATCATAAGATCCAGTAATTGCACTCCTTGGCGTTTATCCAAAGGAGTTGAATACTTATTTCCACAGAAGAATCTGCACATGGATGTTCACTACAACTTTCATCATAATTGCCAAAATTTTGGAGCAACCAAGATGTCCTTCAGCAGATGAATAGATAAAGTGTGGCACATCTAGACAATGGACTATTTAATGACTATTTAATGGACTATTTAATGCTGAGTAATCAGCAGTAAAAAGAAATTGGTTATCAAGCCATGAAAAGACATGGTGTACATTACATGCATATTACCAAGTGAAAGAGACCAACCTGAAAAGGCTATAAAATTCCAACTATATGACATTATGGAAAAAGTAGGACTCGATCCCCGGTCTCCAGGATCAGGCCCTGGACTGAAGACAGCGCTAAACCGCTGAGCCACCGGGCTGCCCTGGACTGACCTTTTTAGACATGAGCAAGTGGCACCAAAAATCTGCAACACTTTGTTTCACTCAGTGAGGAAAAAAAAAAAACTTTCTGTAAGGCTTCATCACCTCTCAGATCTGTATCTGTATCGCTCACTCCCTTTCACTCCCTCTCACCTCACTCAAGACTTTTGTGTTTTCTAAATGTTCTTAATGTTTTGTTTTTATTAACAATAACAGAAAACTGTTAACGCATAAAACTATGGAAGAATAATCTCCCTTTTCACTCCAATTATTCCTCTTCAAATGCACAATTAAATGCAAAGCCAGGGCTCTGGCGGGGGGAGGACCCTAAGTTGATGGCAAGTTAAGTTCCTGGCAAGAACTTGTAGAGCTCTGAATGCCTGTCTATGCTACTGATGAAGAGTTTCATGAAGACCAGATTTCTAAAATAAATTGGTAGATGATTTCTGGGTTTGGGATTGAAAAAAAATGGAGCTTTGATCTTCTCTACTACTGATTGTGAGACCCTCACTAAGTCATCATCTGGTCCACAACTTTCTTACATGTAAGATGAGTAGATGAGGTGACTCATCACAAACCTGGGCACTAAGTCATCACCTGGTCCACAACTTTCTTACATCTTAAGATGAGTAGATGAGGCGACTCATCCCAAACCTGGGCACTAAGTCATCATCCTGGTCCGTAACTTTCTCACATGTAAGATGAGTAGATGGTGCGACTCATCCCAAACCTGGGCGCTAAGTCATCACCTGGTCCACAACTTTCTTACATCTTAAGATGAGTAGATGAGGCGACTCATCCCAAACCTGGGCGCTAAGTCATCACCTGGTCCACAACTTTCTTACATGTAAGATAAGTAGATGAGGCGACTCATCCCAAACCTGGGCGCTAAGTCATCATCTGGTCCACAACTTTTTTACATGTAAGATGAGTAGATGAGGCGACTCATCCCAAACCTGGGCGCTAAGTCATCATCTGGTCCACAACTTTCTTACATGTAAGATGAGTAGATGAGACGACTCATCCCAAACCTGGGCGCTAAGTCATCATCCTGGTCCACAACTTTCTTACATGTAAGATGAGTAGATGGTGCGACTCGTCACAAACCTGGGCGCTAAGTCATCATCTGGTCCACAACTTTCTTACATGTAAGATGAGTAGATGAGACGACTCATCCCAAACCTGGGCGCTAAGTCATCACCTGGTCCACAACTTTCTTACATGTAAGATAAGTAGATGGTGCGACTCGTCACAAACCTGGGCGCTAAGTCATCACCTGGTCCACAACTTTCTTACATGTAAGATAAGTAGATGAGGCGACTCATCCCAAACCTGGGCACTAAGTCATCATCTGGTCCACAACTTTCTTACATGTAAGATGAGTAGATGAGGCGACTCATCCCAAACCTGGGCGCTAAGTCATCACCTGGTCCACAACTTTCTTACATGTAAGATGAGTAGATGAGACGACTCATCCCAAACCTGGGCGCTAAGTCATCATCCTGGTCCACAACTTTCTTACATGTAAGATGAGTAGATGGTGCGACTCGTCACAAACCTGGGCGCTAAGTCATCATCTGGTCCACAACTTTCTTACATGTAAGATGAGTAGATGAGACGACTCATCCCAAACCTGGGCGCTAAGTCACCACCTGGTCCACAACTTTCTTACATGTAAGATGAGTAGATGGTGCGACTCGTCACAAACCTGGGCGCTAAGTCATCACCTGGTCGGTAACTTTCTTCCATGTAAAGAGGCGTAGATGCTGCGAGTCCTACTCACAGACACCCACCCAATACCGGTCCCTGTAGACTCTACCAGAACCACATCTAACAAGGCTTATGCCCAATAAGGTCGCTTAAAGTTCCTGGTCAGTCTGCGTCTACGGAAAAGGCCAGGGAACACAGCAAATACCGCAGACGCCTAGGGACCTAGGGACCGGTGGCAGGTGCATCACATACAACTCACAAAACCCTAAGAATTGAACTCAAAACTGAGGGCGGGCGGGAGGGACACGGGAGCTGCAAGCTACGGCCCCCGAAGAGGGGCCACATCTTGAGTGTGCGGACTGTGCATCCGGACGCGGGCTGGGGGCCCAGGTCTTCGGGCGACGCCTTCGGGGACGGGGCGGGGGGATTCAGGGTCCACAGGCCTCTGCGGGCCGCGCATCCGCAAGGACGCAGCCACCTTCCCCGGGAAGCCGGGGGCTGGGCCGTGGGGTCGTCCGCTCCGCGGGTCGCTTCGGGCAATTCTGTCGCCCAGGCCGAGCCACTCACCGGGTCAGCTGGGCTGCAAACCTGAAGAGGTGGGAACAGGCGGCCCGGACCCCGCCCCGTCGGGCAAATCCCTAGGCGGCCATCGGCTGCCGACGCCGTTGCCAGGGAAACGACGCCGGACTCGCTCGGGGACGTGGTCACGTGCGGGACGCACGTAAGGGGGCGGGGCCGAGGCGACCCGGAGCCGGGGGCGCATGCGCGCTGCGCGGCGTTGGTGGAGGCTCGGCGGCCGCCTCTGCCCGGCGGGGCGTCGCTATGGCCGCTGCGGGTGCGGGGGCCGGCGCGGCTCTGCGAGAAGCCGCACAGCGGAAGTTGCGGAGGTTTTCCGAGCTGCGAGGTAGCAGACGGGGCGCCCCACGGATGCCCGGCGGAGGAACGGGTGCCGCGCGCCCCGGGAGGCTGTGCGCTGCCGCCTCCGGGGTGCTGCGCGCTCTGGGGTTCCGGGTGCACCCAGCTGCAGCTCGTCCTCCTCTGGGTTGTTGGGTCTTTTTTTTTTTTTTTTTTTTAATTCTGTCACTGTCCTTCCTATAGGTTATGTTGGTACTTTGTTTCCTTGACTTTATTCCTACTAACATTAGATGTCAAAATAAGAAGGAAACTGTAGACCGAACGGGAGGTGCAATTAATCCGACTTATGCAACGGGTTGGCTCACTAACAGTTATTTTAAGTGAATCTAAAGTGAGCAAAAGTAATGTTTTGACCATGATTTATCCGATTTTAGCCCTTTCCAGCCAACCCCCATACCTACTCTACCGGTTCGTTCCCTGCTGTGAATGCAGACTGGGTAAAAAGCAAAACACATGGAGGAACTATGGGTTAGAACTCATAAGAGGAAGTTTGTAGCAAAAAAAATAAAAATTAAAAATTAAAGTCTGTGCCGTTTGTCATTCCTTGTACAGCTGTCTGATAAAATCAGTTGTGCTTTTGATGAAATTACTACCTTAGAAATACAGGAAATAATACTTGAAAGACAGTAAAACGTTCAGGACTATTAGATTTTTGGCTGATAAATCCTGATAAAATCAGTTGTACTTTTGATTAAATTACTACCTTAGAAATACAAGAAATAATACTTGAAAGACAGTAAAATGTTCAGGACTGTTAGATTTTGGCTGATAAACCCTGTTTGTTGACTAATAAGAATCCTTATTCATCCTGTTTAGCAATGAGAGCTTCCAACTGTCTATCAAAAATTCAAAAAAAAAAATAAAATAGATTTTAAAAATCCTTTTTGTGTGTGTGTGTGTGTGTGTGTGTGTGTGTGTGTGTGTGTCCATCAGGGAGTTGGGAAGCTTTTCTGTTATCCAGAATTTTAGGTCATACTTCAAAGCCTTTGTAAACTTGCATGGCTCCCCTTAAGGTAGTAAAAAACAAAGTACCTAAATTTATAAAGAGCAACACCTGTAGGAATGGATCCTTGGGTTGAATGGAGGTGGATTTTAGCAAGGCAAAAGTACTTCTCTTAAGAAACATAACAACTTTCAGAATATTTAAATAAATGAACTAGAAACCATCAAAGGAGCCAGTAATATCAAAGAGAAAAAAGAAATTGCAAGATTTGTGAACAATCTTCAATAGGACTAGTTTGAATTAGACTATCTAGCCACTAATTATTCTCTAATTCGAAGAAGAAGAAGACGACAGATTTAGGAAGATAATCTTTGTTTCTTTCCAAATAGGTAAATCTGTAACAGCTGGAGATTTCTGATACGGAGGTCCTTGCTTTTTCCATACAGGCAAACCTGTGGCACCTGGAGAATTCTGGGACATCGTTGCAATAACAGCAGCTGACGAAAAGCAGGAACTTGCTTATAAGCAACAGCTATCAGAAAAGCTGAAAAGAAAGGAGTTACCCCTTGGAGTTCAATACCATGTTTTTGTTGATCCTGCTGGAACCAAAATAGGTACTCTCTATATGGTCAGATTTAAATTGTGGGTTCTGGGCGTAATGATCACTGAAGAAAAGCTTTCCTATGGCTCACAGTTTATGAGCTCTGTATCTTTCTACCTATAGTCTTTCCATACTTTAAAAATTTAATGTAATAAATTTACTATTTTTTGAGAAAGATAAAAGGCATAACAACTGTTCTTACACATTTGACTTACCATGAAAAAGTTGCAGAATGTTATTTAAAAGAGAATTTCATTAATTCCAATAAATTTACTTAGACGGTGAATATTCATTTGGACTTTATCGGCAGAGTCATAAGTTCCCTTCCAACTCCAGAGTTCAGAAATTTGAAGATGAAGATTGCAAATCAGGGGGAAAAAATACATACATATACTTGGCCTCTTGGAGCCACAATGCAGAAAGCAAAAGAGCACAGCCTAATGGCCTAAGTATCATAGATACTAACTTTAAAAACCCAGGTTAAGTCAACTTTGCCTTTGGCTTTCCATTGCAAATAAAAATACGTGCTGCTTTTCTGGGGGCCATTTTCTATGTGAGACTTAAAGCTGAAGCCCCTTCCTACCGTACAGGGTACCTATATCTGACATTGGCATTGTACTAATTAGCCAGTGTTTCAATCCTCATAATGGTGCAGTCAATACTTTTATGATTCCTATCCTATAAATGAGAATCTGAAGCACAGAGAGTTAAATAACTTGCCCAAGGTAACTACTAAGTATAGTTTAAGATGTTTTTTAAAACATCAGGTTCTAAGAAACTTTAGAAAGGATGTTTAACTTGAATATTTGGTTTTGTCATGTGAGAGAATTATTTTAATGGGTTTTTCAGTTTGTAATTCCACATGTGTATACTTACGGTCTTCTTGTGTTGCATATTGCCTAATTTATCATTTCTTCTTTATTCTTATTACTATTTTCAGAGATAATAATGTTCATCATTTATTATCAAGTGCTGATCTCTGGGTTTCATTGCTAAATATTTATTTAAATGCTGTGAAATGTGTATATA
Organism: Nyctereutes procyonoides; assembly: GCF_905146905.1. NCBI lineage: Eukaryota > Metazoa > Chordata > Mammalia > Carnivora > Canidae > Nyctereutes > Nyctereutes procyonoides. Next base: position 5,530,874 of record NW_026575126.1, read on the forward strand.
ATTTGATACTTTTGCCCGTACCTTTGCTCTCTGCCTAGTTAATTGTAGCCAAAAGCCATATCTTCAAAGTTAAAAACCTAAAAACCTAGTTAAAACACCTAATTTTACCATAATTATTTTATGGTAATAATAATTTTTATTATTTAAAACACCATAATTTTACCATAAATTTTCAGTAGGTTTCTATTAATTGTGTTTTTTTAACTTTAATTTTTAAGGAAATGGAGGATCCACACTTTGTGCTCTTCGATGTTTGGAAAAGCTATATGGAGATAAATGGAATTCCTTCGTCATCCTATTAATTCATTCTGGTAAAGTTATACATTTTCTTTTCACTAATTTACATTTTACCTTTGATATCTTAGGGACTTTTTTCTACCTTTGCAAATACGTTCCTCTCCTATTTTTATTTTTTTCTTTAAAGTTATTCTGCTTTGAAAACATTTCATGTTTTTCTTGATATTTTAAAGTTGTAAGCAGCATGATTTTTTTTCACAAATGTATCTTTAAAATTATATATCACATACATGATCAACTTTTCTGGGATATTATTTTTAGTATGTATATAGAAAATTATTTTCCTAGAAAATTATTTTCCTAAGATAGAACTCATCAAAATATGAACATTTCTTGATAATGCTTTAAAAGGGATTATGGTTGTAGGGGAGAGGCTGGCTTAGGATGTGATTACCAGATTTTTGCCAAAACCCCCGATCATGCATTTTTTCATGTGATTATTGGTGATGAAAGTCTAAATCCTTAAAAGAGTTTAAAAACAAAAGAAAGGGTGATGACAAAACATGAAGAGAACAAGAAAGCTTTTAAGAGGGAAAATTACAAAAGAAAACACTTTAAAGCAGAAAAGTAGGAAAGAATCTCAGAATAAAAGAGTTTTTTATAAATTCAATAAACTTAGTTGTATGAAAATTTTGGTTATATGAAAATCTCTGTTACTTTGCTGTATGTACTGGGAGCTAATGAAAGCATCATTATGGACTGGTACCAGTCCAGGGACAGGTATTTCAGAACTACTCATCTACATGGCTTTCAAGGCACTTGTTATTCCTTGTGATTTATATACAGAACAATGATTTTTTGTAAAGATGATATCAAAAAAGCATCCAAGTTATAATTTTAAGACTAACTCTAAAAAAAATAGAAACAAAATTTTACTTTATAGGTTTATTCCAGAACCAGTATTATTACCAAATTAGTAAAAAGTTAGATACTAGAAAATACATAGTTAGAAAGAGGTAATTCTTAGAATGCTAAATTAAGTTGGCTAGTCTTTGGAAAAGGAGAAAAGCAGGAAGTATTAACTCTCATTTGTTGAACAACATACTGTGTGCCAGGTGCTTTACATAAAACATGATAAAGCAAGTATTATTCTACACTTGCTGATATGGAGTAAATCCAAAAATAAACAACTAAAAAGTGGTGAACCAGAGTTTGAACCTGTTTTTGTTTGACCCTTTCTTCTATGTAATGCTGCTTCTCACTCTAACCAGTTACATAAAAATGTTGTAAGCTTTTTAATGTAGTTTAGAGAACATGCTTTTCAAGGAATTGAAAAGTTGTAAAACTCATCATAGAGGGAAAAGCTTGTTTAAATTAAAAATAAGTTTTAAAATGCTTTCAAGTAAATGCGCCTTTACTTCCTCTGAGTGTATGAAATAATTTGAGGAAAGACACTGCATCTGGAAATTACTCTTTAATAATTATATTTTGGAATTGGTATGTTAGGTTTTTGTGACTTTTTCCCCCTCTATGAGGTGGATTCTTAATGTAAGAGTTTAAACATTGTTGCGATTTCAATTTATTGTTTAAAATATAGGTATAAGATCATGTTTTAGCCTATGGTCCTTTTTACGAGGTGTACAATTTATTCAAAACAATTCACAGCCTCTAAAATATAATGGAATTCTTTCCTAATGTAACATTGCATTATATCAATTCACTACAGGAGAATTGCTCTTTGAATTTGTAACCTAGAATTTACTATTCTTTCCTGAGTTACAGTAATGTATTATATATATGTTAAATATCTTCAGAGATATTTTGAGTTGTAACTGATGCCCCTGGGTTTTTAAAATCTTTCAGTCTTGTAAACATTTTAAAACTGTTATTTTGTTTAATTTTATATAGGTGGTTACAGCCAACGCCTTCCAAATGCAAGTGCTCTGGGCAAAATTTTCACTGCATTACCTTTTGGTAACCCCATTTATCAGATGTTAGAATTAAAACTAGCCATGTACATTGATTTCCCCTCACACATGAATCCTGGGATTCTGGTTACCTGTGCAGATGATATTGAACTTTATAGCATTGGAGAATGTGAGTTTATTAGATTTGACAAACCTGGCTTTACTGCTTTAGCTCATCCTTCCAGTTTGACTGTTGGTACCACACATGGAGTATTTGTCTTAGAACCTTTTAGTCCTTTAGAATACAGAGACCTTGAATACAAGTGTTGCCATCGTTTCCTTCATAAGCCCAGCATAGAAAAGATGCATCAATTTGATGCTGTGTACAGACCTGGCAATTTTTCTCAACAAGAATTTGCTAAGGGTGACACTCCTTCTCTTAAATTAGACTCTGAGTATGTCTACACTGACAGCTTGTTTTATATGGATCATAAATCAGCAAAAAAGTTACTCGCTTTTTATGAGGAAATAGGCACATTGAAGTGTGAAATAGATGCCTATGGAGACTTTCTGCAGGCTTTGGGACCTGGAGCAACTGTGGAATACACCAGAAATACATCAAATGTCACTAAAGAAGATGCAGAGTTGGTAGACATTAGGCAGAGAATATTTCATCTTCTTAAAGGAACCTCATTAAATGTTGTTGTTCTTAATAATTCCAAATTTTATCACATTGGAACAACTGAAGAATATTTGTTTCATTTTACTTCAGATAGCAATTTAAAGTCAGAGCTTGGCTTACAGTCCATAGCGTTTAGCATCTTTTCTGGAATACCAAAATGCCATGGTAACACATCCTGTGTCATTCAAAGTATACTGGATTCAGGATGCTCTGTGGCAACTGGCTCAGTTGTGGAATATTCCAGACTGGGGCCTGATGTTTCGGTTGGGGAAAACTGCATTATTAGTGGTTGTTCTATCATAACAACAGCTGTCCTGCCTGCATATTCTTTTGTGTGTTCCTTAAGCTTGAAGATGAATGGATACTTAAAGTATTCAACTATGGCATTTGGAGTGCAAGACAACTTGAAAAAGAACGTTAAAACCTTGTCAGATATAAAATTACTTCAGTTCTTTGGAGTCTCTTTCCTGTCATGCTTGGATATTTGGAATCTGAAAGTTACAGAGGAACTGTTCTCTGGGAACAAGACATGTCTGAGTTTGTGGAATGCTCGTATTTTCCCAATGTGTGCTTCTTTGAGTGATTCAGTTACAACATCCCTAAAAATGTTGAGTGGTATACAGAACAAGTCAGCATTCAGCCTGAATAACTATCAACTGTTGTCCATTGAAGAAATGCTTGTCTACAAAGATGTAGAAGACATGATAACTTATAGGGAGCAAATTTTTCAAGAAATTATTTTAAATAGAAAACAGTTGGATGTAAAGACATCTTAAATATCATAAACTTTGCCTTTCTTGATCGAGCAAGATTGTAAATAGAGTTTTCTGTAGACTTTGTTTCACTGAAGTGAATTAATGAAAATTAATATTAACATAATTGCTGTAGCATAATATTAACACATAAATACAAGTAATCCATTTGTAATGAAAGGTTATTTCAAAGCTATGTAAGTTCAGAAAAGGGACTTTTTGATATTTAACACTATTTTAATTTTCCTTTTTATTAAAGATGGATTTGTTGAGCATTGTGCTCATATGGTACTATAGTAATTTTAAATAATTTTCTAAATATACCTTTAGAATTTTTCCATCTTATTTTGGGGCTTTGGTTTTAGTACAGTTCTAAGTCTCTGAGCACAGTAGTCCCATTCTGATGAACTAATAAAAATGGCATGCTACAAGGTCTTCAGCACTGTACGAATACTGTGGGAATACTTTTTTTGGAAAGAAATCAATCACTCACAAGTTCAGATGAAATCAATGCTTAAAATATTGTGATTATCTAATTAATAAATAATTACAAACAGCTCTGAAATGGAAGATAAAAATGTATCCCATTTATTACCAAAATGAAGCTAAAAGTGTATATGTATTATTTTACCATATAAACTTGAACATGTTTCTATATCTTAAAATTTCCCCCTAAAGTTCCGTCCATACAAAAGCATACACAAAACTCAAATATCTGTGTGGGGAAGATGGTAGAAATAATTGGGATTCATTGATAATCCTATAAATTCATTTTGACATTACTTAGATCCTTTTTATTAATCCCTTTAATAGACTTAAATTACTAGATGGACTGATTTTACTCTCTATTTCATTTTTTTTTTTTGTCCTTGGTGATGGTACTGAGAAGCAATAATTGACCAAAGATAGGCAGCAGGAAGGAGCCAGAAGAGAAAATGAGAAAATTTAAAGATGGTGAACAGCTTCAAGAAAATAAAAAATTGCTGAAATCTCAAGTTGTATATTACTATTTTTCTGTACACATGCATGTGAAATGTCTATGTATACATTAACATCAATATAAAAATAATTGGTAAACCAGAAGTGGCTTGTCTGCAAACTTCAATGAGGCTATTTATGTGTTTTGTTTCGTTGTTTTTTTCCTTTTAAGGTTCTTTCCAAGGAAAAAATAAAAATATGTGATGGCTATTGTTTAGCATTGACTGATTTACTTGCCAAGCTTTCAAAAGATGTTATGTGTGTTATTGGTTAAATATTTAATACTGTATTTCACCTAAATGCCATCAATTATTAAGAATTACCTTTACTTTATGTTCCACTAGAAAGAAAACACTATAATGAAATATGACACAATGCTTTCTTTCATTCAGGATCAAACTTTTCCAAAACACTTTTCAGTTCAGGAATTGTTGATATCCATGTGCTCCCACTCAGTACCATCTTCTGTCCAAAACCTTTGTATTGGTAAAGCTGGATGTCCTTAGAGTGCCACCACCACACTGCTGTCTGGATTTACTCAAAACTCAACATCAGATATCTGTCCTATAAGTTTTGATTTGATGATTTACTATTTCATAAAATTCAGTGTTATTTTTGCCTCAGTATAATCACATCTGTGGAAGATAGGTGGGTTCTATTCAAAGTCAATGGGAGGTTTCTGACAGATTGGTGGTCACCATTTTAATCATAATTCTGCACAACGTATGGATTCTAGTTGCTTTGGAATGTTATCTATTCTAAAGAATTTGGCATTTTGTCTTGCTTTCAGATGCATCACTTGGGGTGTAGTACCACACATGTTCCATGAACAGGATACCTAACTCGACCAAATTGATAGTCTCATGCATACAAAAGTAAAAAAGTTTAACATTTCCTTTTGACTTATTTTTATTTTACAAAATCACAAGCTTTAAATTTCATATACTCTCAAGGTTTATAAAGGATGGCTGTTATTTATAACTAAATATAGTCCATAAACTTAATGGAGTTAATAATGAACAAAAAGATCAAGGAGGGCATGGGGGGGAAATATCCAACATTTGGAATCAACTTCAGTTATTTTTTTCTACAAACTAAGCAAAACAAAAATAAAGCGTCAGTGTATATGAAGTTGAAGTAAAGCTTCCAATATCCAAATGATATGCTGAAAATCACAAAAATTTGATAGTATTAATCCAGAATTAATTCCCATAACCTGTGATGATAAAAATGCCTGTTCCAGAATGGATGTAGGATTGTCACAGATAGCTAATAACTGGTTTACTATACAAAATCAGGGACCCCGTTTACATACACTGTGATGTCCTTTGGACTTGAGAAACTAGAAAGGCCCAGAGTTTAGGCATTTTGATGTACTCTAGCAGAATTAAGATGGAAAGAAAAAGGTTTAAAAATATTTTTAATTTGCTCAAAACTCTGTAAAGGATTTCAGATGCTTTCTTTGCTTTTTAAATATATAAAACAAGTTTTCAGCTATATCAAAAACTAAATTATTGAAGAAAAGACCTTTTTAAATTTACTTGAAAGATAAATTTTACTTTCCTAAATTCACTTGGTACAAAAGAAAAAATTGAATTAATTTAACTGATTAGTTAAACTTAAATCTTTTGAGTGTCTAAAATTTTGTTTGAACAATGATAATTTTTATTAATTTTGAACACAATTTTTATATGTTTATACTTAGTAAAATTGTATTCTTTCTTGTATTGAACGTTGTTAGAGGTTATTATGTATTATTCTTCCCTCCAATACCAATGAGCAATACACTATATAACATAGTTACATGCTCTTATTTGTTGAAATTTACAGAAATTTCTGACTTTGTTTTTAATGAGGGACAAAACATCAGTCTCATCTCAGAAAGAACCAGTTCCTGCCCTTAGCAGAGCTATCTACATGAGCCATAACAAGCCAAACTTGGCACATCATTCAACCTGCCAGTTGGCTACAGTCAGGTAGGTCAAAATTTTGAGTCAGGTTAAAAACTGAAGTAAAAAAATTGAAAACAGATGCCAGGATGGCTCAGTTGGTTGAACATCTGACTCTTGGTTTCAGCTCAGGTCATGCTCTGAGTCTTGAGATCAAGCCCTTCCTCATGCTCCATGCTCAACACAGAGTCTGCTTGAGATTTTCCCCCACCTCTCTCTCTGCTGCTCCCCTCTGCTTGTGCTCTCTCTCTCACGCTCAATTAATAAAATCCATTAAAAATGGCAAAGAGTCTGAGTAAACATATTTCTTTTCTTCTGGATCTTCAGTCTCAGAGGCAGGCTTCAAGTTTGGTACACATCTAGTGGCCCACCAACCTGCTCTCAAGGAAGTAAAGTATAGATGCCATCTTGACATTCCCTGCCTGCCTTGCTCCACCTCACCAATATCTCACAGAAAAGAGCTTATAAACTTGTCTGGAGTCCCAGTCTTGCAATTCATGCCCAAGGGACACCTCCAGATTTCCTGGCTCTGCTGGCCAGTGGGGTTTATGCTTGAGTCCAATAGGCCTATACATTTGCATACTATTAAGAGCTACAGCCTGACACTCTGGCTTCTAGTCAGCATGAATCCAGGCATTTAGATTCTCCCTTTTGGGACACTGACAGGATAGGCACATCCTTAACTACTAGGAGTTATGGAGTTATTAAAAATATAATAGGCTACTTGGACAAGCACAAAGGGTTGAGAAAAAACCAAGAGTTGAGGCACAGTTGAGAACAGCATGCTTCATATACTACATTAGGCCTCTTTTTTAAGACTAAAAGGTGTTTGTTTCATCTGTGCAAAAATCAACACAGTCAACAAAATGAAGAGATAGATCTGTTCCAAATGAAAGAACAATATAGAATTTTGGGGATGGGAATAATGAAACAGGTGAGTAATTTACTGGATAAAGAGTTCAAAATAATGGTCATAAAGATATCTTGCTCACTGAACTAGAGGGAAGAATGGGTGGACACAGTGGAAAGTTCAAAAAAGAGATGGAAAGTATAAGAAAGTATCAAACGGAAGTCAAAGAATTGAAGAAGAATAACTGAAAAATGCACCAGAAGGGTTCAACAGCAGACTAGATGAAGCAGGAGAAAGCACCAGTTAATGGAAAGACAGTGCAATGGAACACAATCAGAACAACAAAAAGAATAGGGAAAAATGAAGATAGATTAAGGGACTTACAGAACAGTACCAAATGGACTAACATTCACTTTATAGGGCTCTCAGAAGGAGAAGAGTAAGGGAAAGGGGCAGAAATGTTATTTGAAGAAATAATGGCTGAAAATTTTCCTAAGCTGGAGAAAAAACAGACATCCAGATCCAGGAAGCCTAGAGTGTTCCAAATAAGATGAACCAAAAGAGATCCATGCCAAGAGATAATTAAAATGTCAAAAGTTAAAAATAGGAGGAATTTGAAAAGTAGCAGGAAAAAAATAATTTGTTACATACAAGAGAACCCCCATAAGACTATAAGCATATTTTTCAACAGAACCTTTACATGCCAGAAGTCAGTGGCACAGTATATTTAAAGTACTAAAAGAAAAAAAATATCCAACCAAAAATGCCCAGCAAAGTTATCACTCAGAATTGAAGGAGAAAGAGTTTTCTAGATAAACAAAAACTAAAGGAGATCATCACCATTGAATTGGCCTTACAAGAAATGGTGAAGGGACTTCCTTAAACTGAAAAGGTCCTAATTAGTAACAAGAACACATGCAAGAATAAATTTCACTGGGATGGTAAATATATAGTAAAGATAGTGGACTAATCACTTATAAAGCTAGTTCGAAGCTTAATAGACAAAAGCAATAAAAGTAACTATGTAGTACATCATATTATCAAAATGAAGGATAAAAATCCTATGATTATCTCAGGAGCCATAGAAAATGTTTTTGACAAAATTCAGTATCACTTCATAATACAATCTCAGGATTTGTGGACAGTGATTGAGGTAGTGAGGGAATGTACCTTAACACATAATAAAGGCCATTTATGACCATAGCTAACATCATACTCAATGGTAAACAGCTGCAAGCTTTTCCTCTAAAATCAGGAACAGGAAAAGGATGTCCACTCTTGTCACTTTTATTTAACATAGTATTAGAGGTCCTGGACAGAGCAATTTGGAAAAAGAAAGAAGAAGAAGAAAGAAGAAAGAAAAAGAAAAGAGAAAAAGAAAGAAAAAGAAGGAAAGAAAGAAAGAAAAAGAAAAGAAAAAGAAAGAAAGAGAAAGAAAGAAGAAAGAAAGAAAGAAAGAAAGAAAGAAAGAAAGAAAGAAAGAAAGAAAGAAAGAAAGAAAGAAAGAAGAGAAAAGGGCTTACAAATTGGAATGGAAGAAATAAACCTGCCACTATTTGTAGAGGACACAATAATATCTATGGAAAATCCCAAAAGAAAAAAAAATGTTAGAACTAATAAATGAATTCAGTAAAGTTGCAGGATACAAGGTCAATATACAAAAAATCTTTTTAAGTTTCTATACATTGATAACAGATGATCAGAAAGGGTAATTAAGAAAGCAATCCCATTTAAAATTCCATCAAAAAGGATAAAATACCTAGGAATGAATTTAACCAAGGAGGTGAAAGACTTGTGTATTGAAAACTGTAAGACACTGGAAAAAAAAAAAATCTAAGAAGACATAAATAAATGGAAAGCTATCTTTGTGGATAGTAAGAATGAACATTGTTAAATGCCCATACTACCCAAAGCAATCTACATATTCAGTGCAATTCAAAATTCCAATGGCAGTTTTTACAGAAAAATGATAAATAATCCTAAAATTTGTGTAGAACTGCAGAGGACCCTGAATAACTAAAGCAATCTGGAGAAAGTAGAAAGTTGGAGGCATCATGTTCCTGATATCAAACTGTAGTAATCAAAACCATATGATATCGGTATAAGAGCAAACACATAGCCAATGCAACAGAATAGAGAGCCCCGAAATATAATCATGCATATTTGGTCAATTAATTTATGACAAAGGAGCCAAGAAGATACAATGGGGAAAGAATAGTCTCTTCAATAAAAGATGTTGGGAAAACTGGACCACTATCTTACATTAAAATTAACTCAAAATAGATTAAAGAATTGAACCTAAAATCTAAAACCATAAAAATCCTAGAAGAAAACATAGATAATAAATAGTAGTGATTTTTTAATCTGACACCTAAAGGAAAAGCAACAGAATAAAAAGTAGGACTACAATAAAATATAAAGCTTCTGCATAGTAAAGGAAACTCTTGACAACATGAAAAGACAGCCTACTAAATGAGAGAAAATACTTGCCAATCATATATTTAGTAAGACACTTATATACAAAATATATAACTTCCCTTCAGGTTTTTGAAGATTTTTAATTTTTTTAAGTAATCTCTACACCCAATGTGGGGCTCGAATTCACAACCCCAAGATAAAGAGTCACACGATCTACCGATTCAGCCAACCAGGTGCCCTATCCAAAATACATAGAGAACTCATACAAACCCAGAAAAACAATCCAATTTAAAAATGAGCAAAGAGGATTTGAATAGATATTTTTCCAAAGAAGACATGCTATGATCAACACATTCATTTAAAGATGCTCATCAGTAATTATCAATGAAATGCAAATCAAAACCACAAAACCCATTAGAATGGCTGTAATCAAAAAGAAAATAACAAGCATTAGCAAGGATGTAGAGAAAATACAGCCCTTGGCCATTGTTTGTGGAGATGTCAATTAGTGCAACCACATGGAAAACACTATGAAGTTTCCTGAAAAATTTATTAAAAAAAAAACCAAACTTATGATTCAGCAATTCTACTTTTAGGTATTTATCTAAAGAAAATGAAAACACTAACTCAAATATGTGTGTGTGTGTGTGTGTGTGTGTGTGTGTGTGTATGAGAAAGACTAAACTGTGATCTCACTTATGTATGGAATCTTAAAGACAAAACCAAAAAACCCCTCATAGATACAGAGAACAGGAACAAATTGGTAGTTGCCAGAGATGGGGGGTAGAGTGTGAGCCAAATGGATGAAGGGATTCAAAAAGCACAAGCTTCCTATTATAAAATATTTAAGTCATGGGTATGTAATGGGCAGCATGGCAACTCTAGTTAATAGTACTGTATTTGTATTTGAAAATTGGTAAGAGAGTAGATCTTTAAGTTCTCATTACACACAAATTCTGTAACTCTGTATGGTAACAGGTTAACTAGACTTATCATGGTGATATTTTGTAATATATACAAATCTAAAATTATCTTGTTGTATACCTGAAACTAATATGTCAGTGATGCCTCAGTACCAAAAATGCCCCCAAAATGGAGTAAGAGGATAATAAAACTTGCCAATTCCCAACCACACTGATATTTTCAAGAACAGGAGGTGAAGGGGAAAAATGCCTGTAAGTTAGTCACTGTTATCATCCCCCTATAAAGCAGCTTGATTATTGACTTTTGTGTCTAAAGATGTTCATCCCAAGGGCGTTATTGTCCATGCAAGTAAATGATTGATGCTAGCAGACTTAATGTTTCCTTCTGGGCTGGTTGGGTAAAATAGTCCATCTTTTGGAGCCTCTGGCTTGCAGGAACCTAGTAGGCTTCCAAAGTATAAAATTCAACTATTCAAACAGAGCAATTCATCTCTGATCACTGCAGATGGGTATAATCCATCTGCTACTAGCTCTCTGTGCCTAAATAATATTCCTTCAATTGTGCTTAAATGCACTGCTAAAACAATCTAATGTCTATATCTAGGCACTGTTTTATGGTGTGTTACTGATCTGCTTGTTGAATCTCCAACCTCCTTAAAGGCTCTTAAAATCTTTGCTCCAACCAACACTTTGTGGTAATATGAATGATTTTAAAAATCACTTTTTTTCTCACTAGTATCCTTTTCTCTCTCTCTCTCTGCAGAACATTCAGATGGTTCAAGTTAGTTTTCATTTACCACTTCACTGTAGGAGAGTATCACATTGCCCAGAAAAGAATTAAAGCATTTACATCTGGAGGCAAAAATCTTTTAAAACACAGCTCTGGAAATCAAGTAAGTGTTCATTTCATTTGCAGGTTGAGAAATGTTGTAACTACTCAATGAAGTTTTACATGATTGGTTTCTTTCCTATTATTTTTGGCCTTGGGGTTTGAGAAAGTAAATTATATCCACCAATATCCTGTTCTTCAGAAAAGTTTCAAACGTTTTTAATAAAATCTAGAACTGGAAAACTTCTACTATACAAAGAAATAATTATGATATAACAAGTGGTCCAAACGCACATTTCAAATGTGCAGGCACATTGACAAGGTCATAAATTAACGTATAAAATTCACTGCTTATATATATCACTTGAATCAATTTTTAATGAAATTTAATAAGAAAGATCATCACTCATTATAATTGGTTAAAGTTAATAGAGTTTCTAATTAACTATTATCCAGTCAAATCAAAAGCTTTCTACGGAAGCTATCCTATGAGAAGGTGGAAGAAAGTATAGAGTTTTAGAGAAATTCTCTTTTAGTTGTTACAACTGCTGATGTTTAAATACAATAAAAACATTTACCATGAGTTCAGTAGAGATGGAGCAATTTACAGAATTATCTGTGCTGCCTGTATCTGCCATCTATTTCTCTCCATATCTCTAGACTACAAACATATTGTAATTTCCCAAAACATAAATAAATAAGCAACAGCAAAATAAACTTATTTTAGCCATATCATTTTATCGGGATACAGTCTATTTTGTATGTTTGAATTTGTCTCTACTGGCCATGATAATACACCCAACACTGAGTTTTCTAGATTTGTATACATACCTGCCTCCTCCTCTCTTCTCCCTCACTGAAAACAATCCAATAGGCATCTCTGTTTAAAGAGTTGTCTTCCTCTGTCAATCCTGGTGGTCTTTCTGTTTAGATAAACGTTCTAGTCATCCACCAAATTGCTCAAGGCAAAAACCTAGAAGTCATCCATGACTCCTCACATACTTCCCTTCATCCTTTTCGAGTTCTTCATTACGTGAAGTCTACATATTGGAAGCATAACCAAAATGCATCCGCCTCTCCCAGCCCTTCTGCAGACCACCATCTCCTGTTAACCTAGGCTAATGCAGTACAACACCTTTCCATGTGCAATAATCAGAAACTATCATCTGACTTTTATAATTGTACATAAAGGTGAAGTGCAGAGAGACTAAAAAAAAGATTTTAAAAGATAAAGATTGGCATTCAGTTATACTGGGCATCGAGAGGAAAAGGAATACGATGACCATGTCCACGTTGCTTCACTGACATGATCTGTATTTACATCCCACCTTGCTTTCCTGAAGATTGCTGTTTAGGATGGCAAATCATGCTACTTCTTAACATTCTGCATTTCTTTTTCTGTGGAGTTTTGCAGAGTGATGTTCTGCAGGCACTTAACCACACACTTTTTTTTTTTTTACCATTTCCATATTTACTATATGTAATTAAGTATCAGCTGGAATTTCTACCCCATTAGAGATAGGCAACATTAACTCAACCTCCATTCTAAGCCCCATAGAAGTCTAAAAATCTCCCAAATATCTATGAATTCCTGGGGAGCGTATATTTTTCCAATCACTTTTGGCTTTAAGCTTCAACTTCTGGTGATTTAGTTGTTTCGGCTTGCATCTGATTTTCTCACAATTTGATCAGTTAACTGACTGTTTTTCACCATGGGAATCATTGTGAGCCTCAGACTTTTCATCTTTTCCTATACCAACCACTTCATAACACTCCAAGAAAAAAAAATCCCTTCTCACACAAATTTCTCTGAATAATTACAGTAATGGTAGTGAGAGGAAGAAAGATATATATTAAACCAATGAAAAGAACAAATTAAATAATAAGTACTCTTGTTCATAGACGTCCTTTAGCAACCTCATTACCAAGAATTTCTTCACTGGTTATGTTATTGAATCTAGAATTATGTCTGACAACCCTCCCTCCCCTATGTCCCTCACTATGTATATACCTAAGTCTCCTAGATTATCTCATTTTAAGAGCTTGCTCAGTTCTGCTAAATGATGGTGTTTTTTAAAACAAAACATATGCTCATTTGAGGGTAAGCAACTTCAGAAATAACATGGTTTAAAAACACCAGACCATATTTCCAACCCTAGGCTTATGTTTACATAGCCAGACACATCAAGAAACTCCACAGAACCTGAGGGCCTTTTGTAACCAAGATCCACTTTCATTAGACCTTTACAGATATAAATATACACTTCTCCCTGGTGTACAGATGCTTTCTTTAACTTTGAAATTTGGGCATAAAGGAAACTAGTACAACCAAAAGTATCCCTACCATTAGTGACTGGCCACATATCATTACTATAATCCTTTTCTCCGTAAGAGCCTCTGCTGAGTATTACTGGGTGACAATTCCTGTGGTATGGGAGGAGGCTGGACTTAACACTATGAATAGAGTCTGAAGAGTTTTTGTAGAAACTAAGGTGGCTTACTCTTATCAATGAGCTCATTGAAGCAGTTTTACTGCCTACTCATGATGCCAGCACGCTCCTCTGTAAGGCTCTGTAATCTTGTCTCTGTACTTGCTGCAGTACTCCGGGGAAGCTACAACCTTTGAAATGGGTTCTGTGAGTACACTGTGTTATTTCTAAAGTTTCCTACCCTCAGATGAGCATATATTTTGTTTCTAAAAACACCAGCATTTAGTTTAGCAAACCACACTGAAATGTGATGATTTCTTTGTAACCTTTCATTCTTATGAACAGTACACTACTCCAGTAATGATCTCTTCTCTCTCTAGTTTCAACAAGTTTCCTTCTCTTATGGATTATTTTCATCAGCAAACAAATATACTGTTATTTTTCTAATTAAAGATGTCTTTATCAGGATGCCTGGGTGGCTCAGTGGTTGAGCATCTGCCTTTGGCTCAGGTCGTGATCTCGGGGTTCAGGGATCGAGTCCCACATCGGGCTCCCTGCGAGGAGCCTGCCTCTCCCTCTGCCTAGGTCTCTGCCTCTCTGTGTGTCTCTCATGAATAGATGAATAAGACCTTTAAAAAAATTGTTTCTCAACTCTACTTCCTTCAGCTATTCATTTCTTCACTCCCCTATACAATAAAAATGTTACAAAAAAAAGTTACAATAAATTGTCCATTCTCTAATGTCTTTTCTCCCATTCAATCTTCAATTCAGTTCAGTTAGTCTTTATCCCCCTATTCCCACTTCACAGAACTTGTCCTTCTGAGAATTTGCAGTGCTCTCCATTTTTTTTGTTTTGTTTTTTTTTTTTTTTTAGTGCTCTCCATTTTGATAAATCCAGTACACCTCATAGTTCTCATCTTCTTTCCCCTTTAGCAACATTTGTCTCAATTGATCATTCCTTCTTTAAATGCATTCTTTGACTTCCAGGAACCCCACACTACTGTTTATTTTTCCTAACTTATTTGTCACTTTTCTTCAAATCTCCTTATGTCATTCTTTATCATCATTCTTACCTCATACAACTGAAAGGTCACAAGTCTTTGTGTTTAGTTTTCTCCATCCACATATACTCTTTTGGGATATCATCCATTCTTCTATCATCTATGTTCTATCAACTCTCAAATCTATATTTCTAATTATTGAAGTATAATTCCCAAAAATGTAAAAATACAATTCTATAAGTTGTGAACATATATCAGAATGTCATTTAATCTATTAATGATTAAATCAGCAGACTGATTAAGTAGATTTTATATTGTTCTAGATGTTACAGAGAAGAAAATGTTTATACAATGTTAGAAATAACTTTGTCCAATAATACAGTTGGTTGCCTTCTGAGAAAATAAGATGCCTGATACCAGAAGTGTTTAAGGAAAAGTGACTAGAAGACGATTTACCAAGAGTTTTTCCAAAAGTTTTGGTAAGGGTAAGGATAGGATTAAATAATGATAGCTGATCGAGTTTCTTGGAAAGCAGGATCTGAGATGGAATTTAGAGTGCAATATGTGTCTTAAGTGAGTTTGGGGCTAATAATTGTACAAAAACAGAGCACAATTGAGCAGAAGGGAGAAGTGAAGTTGTGATACAGGCTTAGTGACAGTCTTGACAGGCTGATCCCAAGAGGAGTTCTGGTGCTAGAATGACACTTTAGTGCTATCCTAATTTGGCCCTGAGTAGCCACAATTTATACTGCACATCAATCATGATTGGATATGGGCATCTTGGAAAGGAATATCTTGGGCAGGATAGCTCTCTGTGGCTGAGGCAATCTGTGAATGGTGCTGACAGCTGAAAGCTCTCTCCTGACAGCATTCCCAGTAGCTGGGGTAAAAAGCCCTTTATTGGAAAAAAATTTGGGTGTCACATCATAGTGTTCACTACAATAAACTATGAAGTCTAATCCAGTGCCAAGATTTGCTTTTTATATGCAACTATTTTAATAAAACATTTCATGTTCTAATTCAAGTTGAATTATGATGACTTCCAAACTTCCAAGCATGCAATATCATACATAGTTTGAGTGGACTCAATCCATGATGAAAGAAAGAAACTATGCTTTAGTAAATGTGTCAATCATTTATTTATAGAAGCAAATTTTTTTATAATATATGTCACAAATCTACATGATAATCCCAAGTGCCAGATTTTACTTTTGACTAGCTGAGCAAGCTAAAATATTCATAAATTCACATAGAGCCAGATGGCTTCCCACTGAATATGCATTTGAATGATTCCTGTACATTATTTATTCCAGAAGTATACAAAATACACCATCATCAGAGTAGGGATTCCTAATGTTTGTTTCAGAAAGGAATCAAGAAATAACAGGTGTCCAATGCTAACCATATTTTGCATTGAGCTTTGAGTCCATGTGTATTTGAAAATTACTAAGGCAAAATATAGTTCCTTCCCAATAGTCTCCAAAACATCAGGAATACGAAATAAAGAGTTTTAAACAATAATAGCTAGCATTGGTAAATAGGAGAGCTAAGCTTTGTGAATATTTTTTAAAAACTAATTTGCTAGGTCTCTAAAACTTCAAATGTATAGCACTTAACAAAATTGTTAGCCATTTATTATTAGGTTGATCAGTATTTTTCCAGGGTGCTCTTTTTGTTTTTCTATTTTGTTTTTCTTTCCAGGTTGGAGTTCCAGGTGTGAATTAAAAATGAAGACATAATTTAATCCTTGTTTCTTAAAAATATTTTGGGAAAGATGAAACGATAACTTTTTTTTCTTATTTTTCAATTTAGAGTATTCTTTTCATTGAAATCTTCTTTTCCCTTTTTAGAACTTCCTGTTCTCTACAAATATACATTTCATTGTTATCTCTCTCTCATTCTTGCTCCTTTTTTTCCCTTTAAATATGGTAAGTAAGCATGGTTATTTTATAAACTGTATCTGATAATTTTACTACGAGAAATCAGTGGGGATCTGCCTCTGATGCTTGTTTTTCAGCTCATGTTGCCATGCTTTCTTGTATGTCTTATTAACTTTGATTGTTTGCTGGTCATTGTCCTTGGTAAAATACCTGCAGGAGTTCTCCATGGCCTAAAATGAATGGACCTTCCTCCAGGGGCTTTGTTTGCATTTGCTTCTGTTGGGAGACTGGAGAGGCACTACCATTAGAGAACAGTTTTACACTAAGTTCAGCTAAGGTTCTGTAGCCTACCAGGTTTGCATAGGCAGAATGCAAATCTATAGTGAATACATTTATGGCCATAATATCTCAAGGAACTTATTTTACTTTCTTTTTAATTCCTTCTAATTTGCTGAATATCAAAGGAAACTGTTATTATACAATTCCTTTGGTCTGGAAAAAAGGATGACAGATTTACTTCTAGTTGATCCTTAATCTGAAGGAAAGGAATTTTTTGGGGAAGTTCCAGTTTAATATGTCCAAGATCCCCTCTAAGAATCTCCAATCTGTGGGGTCCTTGGGATACCCTCTGATTCTTTGAAACCTAAAAACTAATGTGTATTTTTCCAAATTCCTTAAGACATAAATTTATTCCACATTCCAGTTATATTTCTGAGTTCAAACATTTCCTAAAATGACTATCTGCTCTTTTATTATTTTTATTTCATCAATATTTTAAATATTTTATTTATCACTTAAATATCAATCCCCTAGGGCACCTGGGTGGCTCAGTGGTTGAGCATCTTCTTTTGGCTCATATTATGATCCTGGGGTCCTGGGATCAAGTCCCACATCAGGCTCCCTATAAGGTCCCTCTACCTGTGTCTCTGCCTCTGTCTGTGTCTCTCATGAATAAATAAAATAGTTTAAAAATAAATAAATATCAATGCTCTATTATCATTTATATGATGCATAAATTATAATCTATTCTACTGGCATATTATTAAACATTTTTGCTAGCAATGGTATATTTTTATCAGTAGAGGGCATGGTATGTTAGCAAAGGGGATGATACCAGTAGATGGTATATTTTTGTAATGAATGTCATTGTCATAGAATGCAATGAACACGGAAATGGTAAATTTAGGAAGAGAAAAAAAAATCAGGATAATGTAAACATTTAGACCCTTATCCCTTTTAGTCTGCTTTAAAGAATCCATATAGCAAGTTATATAATACAACACCTAGCATAATGCCCTGCTATAAAGATGAACCATTTGAAATCTGTTCCAGAGGAAGTCAGAGTATGAAGACAAAAGTTTTGCTCAATGTATGTGCTTTCAAATAGGAAATGAGTGTATATAATTTCTTCCAGGATAAGGTTATTGTTTATAAATAAGTAACTTAGACCACTGCTGTGCTCTCCCTGAACTGCAAATTATAAAACATATGTTGAATATTAATTATGTGTCAAGACCTTTTCTAGACAGTGGAGTTATTTTTCATTGCTCTCAGGGTTTTCCAGTCTAGCAAATGATAAGACGTGAAAAAAAAGTAATTGTAGTAACATTCTACGATAAACAAACTGTAAGGTGTCATGAGGAGAAGTCAGCATAAGGGACTAACAAAAGGTACATAATCAGGACAGGCCTTCAGGGGAAGTGAAATTTATACTAAGACCCAAAGGAATAATAAGAACTAACATGTTTATGGGTTTTTTGTTTTTGTTTTTGTTTTTGAGGTGGATAGAGGGAGAGAGAGTGAATAGTGGAAATAGCATTTGTGAAGATTGGTAGGAGAGAGTAGCTAGTACATTGGAGGCTCTAAAAGAATACCTGTCTGAAATGTAGTATGTGTAAGAAAGAGTTGATTGGGGAAATGTCTAAAGTTTAGATTAATTTATAGTCCTTTATAAAAATGTTCATGTACCTTCTTAGAAATTAAATAAGGTCAATTACTTCAGAGAATAGAGAAAGTAGTGTAGTTGTGCGTGTGTGTGTGATGAGGGTAATTGTTCCAGTATTTAGCTAACAAATGACAAAATTGAGTTTTTGACAGTTGGGAATAGGAAAGCAAAGAAAGAATTTTTAAATAAAAGTCCAATGTCTTCCCACAGGTCACTTCCTAGTAAAATACTGTAAATTAAGAGAAAGTGGTGATCCATGTGATAATTTTGCCTAAGCATAAGTAGTGCACATAGAACAACAATATAGAACTGAAACAAGAGAATGGGAAAAACAGAAGCTCACAAGCATATTAACATAGCACAAATATTTCACAGAAACTTATTTACTCTGAACTTGAAAAAAAATGATTTCAAAACTTTAGTATTTAATACTATATTTTGTATTCTCTTTAAACACATATTTCAGGGAAATGTTTTTGTTTAGACATGAATAGCTACCTTTTGTCTTCACAAGACTTTATCATCTGTGCTGAACTAAAAATTCAGTATGCAGGTGGCTTTTTTATTGATATAGAAATGATACCACATACAATATTATTATATCAATCTGATTTAAAGAGCAAAAAGAATGTGTTTATGTAGTTAGCTACACTGCATAAACCTTTTCTTTCATGGCTCTTGGTAGAAAAATAACATCAGTAACAACCAAAATACTTACATAAATGCATATTTTATAGCCCATAATCAGACATTAGCTAAAGCAATGAAATAATCTTCAAAGTTTTCCAGTAAATAAAAAAAGAACATAATTTTCTAGTTTAGCATAAAGCTCAACCAACATAGGGCAAAGTATAAAAATTGGACGATATTTTTTTTTTTTTTTGGTTCCTAGCTCCACTGTTAACTCACCGCAATCTGTACTAAGCCAAAAGTCAAGATACACAAACACTAGAGGCCACTGGTCCATGTGAGTCTGGAATGGTTTGATAAAACTTTACTAGGAAGCCTCTTCAAATCAAAACAAAAACACCTTCTAAATGGGTGAAAATATGCTGCCCGTTTAATTATGATATCTAGGAAAATTTAATGGATTAAAGGAGCACTTAGAAAATATGTTTATAATTACTCCCATTAGCTAGGATAAATATATTTCAGAATTCCTTCAAATCCAAGAAGAGCTTTCTTTATATGATCTTTCTTTTATGATACTATGGGTAGGTGTCCTGCGTTGAACACTACATTTCAAATGTAGTTTCAGTAGACTTACACGCAAAACTTTTATGATCCTCTTTGTAAAATGATGCTTCTATCTAAACCACTCTACTTTCCTCATTGTGCTTCTTGCTATTACATACCATGAACTCATATATAATTTGCATATTCCTCTCACTGATAGAATACTGGCTTATACTACACCCCATGTGCTTCTCTCCTCTGATAATTATGGTTTTAAGTTGTTTTTTTTTTCAAGCAATGTTGCTTTGCCTTTTATTTCCCTTTGAAACTCTTGTTTATCGCGCCTGCTCCTATTTCCCCGTTGCGGCCACTTGATGTAATTTGCTTGTCATTTGGTATTTATGACTTCATCTAACTTAAACTCATCAAATGTTTTTCTCAAAAAAAAAAATCCACGTTGAAGTCTAAATTACTTTGATTTCATCAGTTTTGTTTAATTTGTTTTACTGTGGAGAGCAATAAGAGAAATTTTAATGAACACTGTCTTAATAATTTCTCTAACTCTCTAAAGTGATATAATGATTTAAATTGTGTCCAAGCTCTCAATTTATTGTATGTCGAAGCTTAAAGAGTCATTTCTGCTCTAACATTTTTAAAACTCCTCAAGCAGCAAGACCTATTTCAAGTCATGCTATGCTCAAAAAACTTCTGTAGCCAGCCCAATGTAACCCTTTCCTCTTCTTAAGCTTTATAGTATGTGGAGGGTTTGTTTGCACTGTTCATTGGCTACTTTGTAGAGTAAGTTATATTTGCAAATATAAAATTAGGTTTAAAAAAATTAGGTTTTAAATTCTCTGCTCCACACACATATAGAAAACTGTGTCCAACACTTCAGGAGTTTTATTTTTTTCCTAATTCAAAGGACTAACCTCAGGAGATTCCAATTTAGTTGATCATGAATAGGTCCTGATAACTGAAGTGTTTAAAAACTCCCTGAAAATCTGATTTGTAAATTATTGTGAAAGCATCAAATACCTTGTATAAATGACAAATACTAATAACTCCAAGTAATTAAAAAAAAACTCTTAAGATACAGGTAAATATTTAAAAGGAAGATGATGAGAATAAAGAGACTAAAAATTGTTTGAATTATCCTTGCATAGAATTTCAAAATGATGCATGTTTTGTCTGCAGAATTGGCAATGGCTTCATTCAAATTCACTTTACTCTTTTCCAGACCTCAGCAATATTTCCCTTAATGAAAGGATTGATTCTGCTCAATTCAATTGGTTCATTCCAATTCATTTTGTTTCAATTGAATTCAATTCAATTCAGTCCAAAACAATTAAATTTGGGGCACCTGAGTGGCTCATTCGGTTAACTGTCTGACTTCAGCTCAGGTCATAATCCCAGCATCCTGGGATCGAGCCCCTTATCAGGCACCCCACTCAGAGGGGAGTCTTCTCCCTTTCCCTCTGGCACCCCCTCCCCTTCTCATGCTTATGCACTGGTTCACTCACTCTCTCTGACTCTCAAATGAATAAATCAAAACTCTTTAAAAAAAAACAATTAAATTTATATCTCTCAGACACTGTGCTGTGCTATTGCAAATGCAAAAATGAATAAACTACAATTCTTAAATTGCTTGCAGCCTAACAGGAGAGAGAAAGGCATTAATTCTATCTTCTATAATAAATGTTTTAATACAAGGGTGCCTGAGTGGCTCAGTATGTTAAGCATCTGGCCTTTGGCTCAGGGTCCTGGAATCAAGCCCTGCGGTGGGCTCTCTGCTCAGCAGGGAGTCTGCTTCTGGGCTCTGGGCTCTCTCTCTCTCAAGTAAATAAAATCTTTTAAAAAAAAGTGTTTTAATACAAATAGGTATTGCATTCCTACAAGCTTAACTTAGAGTAAGACTTAAGAGTGTTATCAGTTTGTTTTATTTTCTTGCTGCTTTTGGATTTTATATCTAAATGTGTATATGTACTATAGATATAATGTATATACATATATAGTGTACCTATGTATATAATGTATGCACATTTATATATATACTATTTACACACATAAAACATATATAATTGTGCATACTTGCCAAATAGAAGTATATTTGGCTGTCAGAAAGGAACAGGCATAACAGCCACCCTTAATAACATAAAAGGATGCAGCCCTGATATATCCTCTTCAAATGATTTTGTAAATTATTGCGATTCAATAAAAGAAATGCAAATTATAGAATAGTTCAAAGAGAGTGTGATCTTTAGAGGATCTGTAGATGACTATTGTGATTATTTAACAAATTAGCTATTATGTAGCTAAATGAGATGGATAGTTTTCAACATCATGGGAAATGAAAGTTTCAGAAAGATGATGATAAAATTAATTTGTTAAACCTCAGTTGATGGCATGAATTTATCTCTCATTTTGATATACCTAAGGCCCTCAAAAATTCCAAATGCTTTGTAGCCCTCCCCATGGGCTCCATCTCTCCTCTGGCTGCATATATGAAGTAGTGAAATATGGGGACAATTTTATATTACGATTTGTGTAATCAGATTCAGACCTCCACTTGGGCAACTCTGGGCAGCAGTTAGGAGATGGTATGATATAGTAAACCAGCTTAAACAATTAGACTCAAAATTTGGAATTTCGGTCCACTATATTGTGCCATGACTTAATAAATCTAGGCATCAGAGACACTCAAGTTAGTAGTGTCTGCAACATTTGTTTCAGTTTTCAAAAGGTGGTGATCCTAAATGGTAGAGTTTGTACTGTAGGAAAAACAGGGAATCCTTGGGCAGGATGGAAGTGCTTCTAACAATTTCTACCATTCTGTAATTCCAAACATGCATCTCTAGTATTGGGAACAATTTTAAAGGTTTTTAAACTGACCTAAATCTAATTCACATTTCTCCCATTAGTATAGACCTCAAGTGACCATAATTGTGGGGTCAAGAGGCAAAGCAGAGTGCCAGATACAGTGAGAACAACAAGGAGAAGGTGGTCTAAATAGTTTATGTAATTATAAAGTCTCCTCAGAGGTACTGAACACCTAAATTGAATTCTTAAGTAATAATATGATTTTTCAGGGGATGTATGGGCAAAAATAGTAGAGGCAATCATCCTCCATATTACCAGGCTGGCAAAGTATAATATACACTTATTTTAAATGCAGTGGTAACTTCTAAAAATGACTTTACATGAAAACAAATTATCTTGACATTCACAATTATAGTCTACTCTTGATATTCCATTTTAAGAAGGGGATAAAATTGTAAGGAAAACACTATGTAACTTGTTCACAAATTCTAATTGAAAACATTCTTTACACATTTCTTAAATATATACTCACACATATATGCTTAGATTATTTTTTAAGATTTTATTTAATAATTCATAAGAAACACACACACCCACGCACATACAGAGAGGCAGAGACATAGGCAGAGGGAGAAGCAGGCTCCATACAAAAAGCCTGATGTGTGTGGACTCTGGGATCACGCTCTGAGCCAAAGGCAGACAGATGCTCAACTGCTGAGCCACCCAGGCATCCCTAAATGCTTAGATATTAAACTTGAATATTGAGTGGGAAGGTTATATTATGTGGATACCAGTAAAGTAAGATACAAATCTATTAGGATATATGTTGACTATATAAAATTGGAAACTTGTGTTTATCATCAAAAGTATACTGGCATTAGGATATATTCAAACATTGCTTGCTATAACAAGTCTCATCATTATTATATTCTGAGACAATAGTCCCTACAACAAGAAATCAGAAAGCTGTGTGGTCCTATAAACTGTGACTTTCTGTTGATTCATCCAACCAAATGTACTGATCCATTAAGGGAGCTGTAAGTAAACATTGATCTTTTTGTACCCCCAGCAGTTTCATCGCGCTCCTTTTTAATCATAGCACTCATTTTTAATTTATCTTCAGGACATTCAAGATTATATGTATATGAAATTTCAGCTGTTAGGGGAGCCAGCCTAGTTCTACAGCTATAGTATAAAATGGATAGAAAATGTTGAGTCAGTGTCAGTTCTGATTGGTGGGATGCTGACCTGGGCTATGTGAACAGAAGAGGGATCGTGAACTTCTTTCTGAGTATGTGCCAAGGACTGATGCCATTTCTGGCACCGATATGATATAAGACTATAGGAGGATAGTATGAAAGTATATGGCATTATAACTATTATCACCATTCTTCCACTATGAACAGTAAAAGATGTAATAAGAAATAATGATTACCTATGCTCGGACAGACTACTTACTATGATTGTTTCTGCTTAGAGGGACTAAGCAAAGAAATGGTCATATAGAATCACTCAGCAGGCTCTCTAACAACCACATGTTATATAGATTCACTTTTTGAACCTTTAAGTAATTTGTCCAACCTACATCTCATTAGTTTTCTTTTCATTTTGAGGAATAGCCACAGTAGATAATTGGTAAGTGAAAAGAAATTTAACTCAATGTAAGTAGAACTATATTTGTTTTCCTCCTCCACTTTTTCTTTGATTTTTAAAAAAGATCAGGTGCATTCAGAGTGGTATGGCCATAGACTATTTGTTTGACTTTTAAATAACAAATCTCAGGCATAGAAATGTTATGCCTAAAGATAATAATTACTTATTAATTGAACTGTAATTATAACATAGTGTTATTTCCTTATCAGGACATCTGACTCAGGAAGGGAGAAAGAAGGATAAAAGGAGAGAAGTGGCCTGAGTCATGAAGTTTAAACTATTCTGATGGTTTTAATGCCTCAATAATATTTTTTTCGAAGTGGAATCTAGGCTTTATTATATGTACCTTCTCATTACCAATCATTTGTATCTCTATCATAGGATAAATATTTTATTGCAATTGTCTGTTTACTTATCTCTCCTTGGCCCCCATGAACTCTTTGGAGTGGTTGGTATATAGTACACGCTTATTGAATGAATAAATGGTTCAATCCACCAATAAAGAGCTGGACTGACAGTTGAAAGAAGCTCTATCAATTTGGAAAAGAAAGTTTTAGCCAATGACAGAGATGTGACTCATCATTGTTTAATTTAGATTCTTTAATAAACTTTACTTCATGCTTACCCAGTAACAAAGGAAGGCAAAGGAAAAATTAAGATATTTTCATTTTCAATTGTAGTATATTGGAAACAAAAATAGCAATATACTTTTTTTCTTTCTTTAATATATTCTCACAGTTTGAGATACTGAGAACACCTGTTTAAATTACTGTGTAATTTTTTACCTTTACTTTCATTATTATATATGCTCAAGGCCTATTCATTTTTGAGGATTAATCTAAATATTACCTCAACAATGTTTGTTCAGGTTCATAATGGTAATTTATAGCTCCATCTAACATACTTCATATATTCTAGTGGAAAAGAAAGGAAACTTGTTTGATAACTAAGAATCTCACAAGTTATTCTTCTTTAAATGCAGAAATTTGTGCTTAAAGGGAAATTAATCAAATAATTTTAGATGGGGCAGCCCCGGTGGCTCAGTGGTTTAGCGCCACCTGCAGCCCAGGGTGTGATCCTGGAGACCCGGGATCTAGTCCTACTTCGGGCTCCCTCTGCCTGTGTCTCTGCCTCTCTCTCTCTTTCTGTGTGTCCCTCTTGAATAAATAAATAAAATCTTAAAAAAAAAAATTAGATGAATAGTTTATTCATCTTAGACAATACACAAATTTTCTTTGAGAATTTTTGTTTTAATAAGGGGAATTTAATGTTTATTAAACACAAGGAAAAAACCTAAATATATACCGATTAGTAATTTGGGGTTATTGTGTTTAAAGCAATAATTCTCTTAATTGCTTGTCAACCAGATGTAACACATCAAAAATCTAAACTTCCCTAAAACTTTGGAACATATTAATAAGAACTCATATACAGTGAAAAAACAATTTAGGTTTTAGGTGTAAATTAACTCAGATTCCTAAATTTTATAAGAATTGCTCCAAGTGCATCAGTGTGATCTCCTGGGATACATGTTCTTTATAATTTATCTGTTGGAATCATAAAGGTAGAAGTGTCAAGGTCAATTTTTGTATTTTTCATCTTGAAAGCATCCTTTTAAATATTTATGAAGAGACTAGTATGAAATATAAATAGCAGATGCACAAGTGTAGATTGGGATAAATAAATAATATAAACCCAAAATAAAGGAATTCAGAAAGAATGTAAACAGGCTTATTGAAAGAGTATTAGAACATATCTATGTATGTGCTGAAGTGGTCTAATAAATCACTTGAAAAGTTGGAGACATTAACATTAGACTTAGGCACATCAGTAGAACTTGAAGGTTGATCAAAAAAGGAACAGTAGAAGAACTAAGGTATTTACTAAATCTACCCTGACATTTTGAATGAAAAAAAAAATGTGAAAGAAAAAAAAATACTTACTATGAGTTATATATTCCTTAGAGAGGGCTTTTCCCTATGTTATAAATATTCCTTGAAAGTTCAAATGGTCTTGTTAAGGAATTACAATGTTTGGTCTTATTTATTTTATATTTTTCTTTAGTTTTTAAAAATTAATAGACTTTCCTGTTAAAAGTTTTACATTGACAGAAAAATTGAGCAGAAAGTATAGAGAGTTCTCATAGACTCTTTATCCCCCCCCCATTTCCCCTATTATTAGCATCTTAAGTTATTGTGGTATTTCATTACCATTGATGAACCAAAAAATTGATATGATAATAACCAAAGTCCAGTTCAATAACATTTAATATTTTACCAATTGAGATAACCATTTCCTGAATTTTTATGCTGCTATCCTATCTTTTTTGTGGGGGGAAGGAGTTGGGGGGGTCTTATAAGTGCTAAGAGAAAGCAGGTGCAGCTGGTGATGTCTGGCCTTCAAACAAGGAAAATGCAAAATGCATGGACCAAGTAACCAGAGACACCCACAGAATGGCAGACAACAAAAGCCACATAGCATATACTGATGAGGAGAGATAAGAAGAGTTTAATCTAGGGGAGGACAGAGATGTCCAGGAAGTCAGTTTATCTACTTCTCTAGCTATATCTGATCAGTATGGAAATCCTCCCTCTGCAGCTGAGATTACCTTTGCTGAGAAAATGGTGTGGGGAGTCCTAAATCTGCCTTAGCATTTACTTCAAAAAGACAAAATTGGTTGAACATTCAACTATAATAAATGTGAAATTCATACCTATTACATTAAAACGATATCCTCTGGAAGGTGAATTTCAAGATTGAAATCTGTACCTTCTAGGTACAAAAAAAGAAATACATAGTTAAAAATCAGACACTCTTTCTTTCTATGTTCTCCAATTATTCTACATCCTATCTTGAGTTTATTTATATAAATAGAAATATGCACAAGCCAAGAGAAATATCTCCCATGAAGTAAATGGAAGGTGAAAGAAAGAGTAATTATGGGAGACTTAACAATAGTAATATCTAGTTTGAACTTCAGAAACATATTGACACAGAATTGATTCCAGACTCCTCCATCTACTAGCAAATCTAGATTTTCTTATACATAATATGGGAATAATGTATACCCTGCATAATCCTGCAAGATATGAGGTATCAATGACAAAATGTATATAAAGCACTCTGACTAGTATCTATCACACAGGAAGCATTCAATCTCATTATTCATAGTCTTGTTCTTGCATTATTTTATGAATTGCTGTTTATAAAACTCAGTGTCTTAGATTTTTATCTATGGTTCTTATGGCCAACATAATCAACACATGGTAAAATTTAATCATGGTCTATGTTGAGAATTTCTTTTTATAGTTTCATACGTCCAATATAGACAAAACCTATGTTTATTTCTATTACAGCATGTCATAGAATGTGGGTTCCCATTATTTATATAGAGAGATGAATTCTATCATCAGTCACTCTTTTCCAACTGGCATTACTTTAACTCAGGGAAAAATAATTAGAAAGAAGCTTTAGAGTTTTTAATAGCTGTTTGTGAACCTCAGATGTAACTAAACAATTTTCCAGATTTACCTATTAAAAAATGGCCCATGGATGTATTCGTGGATAGAGAAAATCAATTGATAAAGGTAAATAATCCTATTGAAACATTTACTATTTATTTTGGATACAACTGTTTTAAACAAACTGATTAGTTCCCTTTATGGTTTCATCCTTGAAAGCACAAACCATTTTGTTCTTTGTCATTGTTGCATGACATTCCATTTGACATTTGGCTTATTTTTAGCCAGACTATCAAAGTATTTTCAACTGGACTGTCATTGCACTTGAACTTGGAATCTTGTAACCTGAGGAACTGCACTCGGAAAAAGAAGAAACTTCTAACAAATGGGAAATTATAAATCTAGACCAACCCAAACTTGTACTGGTAATTATTCTTGTATCCTTAAATGTAGCATGGTTGAATAGTAGTTACAGATAATTAACATTTCATTGGACTGTTAATTTTTACATGGAGGATATGACTGTTGAGAAGATTATCTGAACTTAAATTATTTTTCTCTGAGGGATTTTTAGAGAAAATAGAAAATTTCTTACAAAAGCATATTAGTTGTTAGGTATAATGTTCCTAGGAATACTGATGAATAGAAATTTTAGAATTATATCTTAAATATCCGGCATTTGAAATCTAAAAACTTTTGTCTAGAATCTAGAGATTGCTATAATTAAAATGCAATAAAATCAAATGAAATAAGTAAAAAATATTCTGTGTAAATATATTATTCAATATCAAATGGGTTCTTAATTACTACAATTCAATATGATTGCATTTTAGTTATAAGCATCTGCATTTTAAGCTCACAATCAGTAATTTAAATATTGTAGAATTTAGAATAAGAGACTGAGTTTTAATTACTTGTATGTTATGATCTGTGTCTATATTTGTAAAACACAGCTATGACTCTGTCCCATTTGTTTTTCTTTACTAGATGAATGGAAGAAGAAAGTCAGTGAATCTTATGTTATTATAATAGAAAGATTAGAAGATGACCTGCAGATCGAAGAAAAAGAACTTGCAGAACTAAGGCACATATTTAGGTAAAGTTCTCAGAGTTATTATTTTTGGTATGAATATCTTTATTAATTATCTTGTTTTTAAATACATCTATATTTAAAAATGCAACCCATATAATCTCAGATATTTCTAGGCATGTTAAGTCCTAAAATATAAGGTTACCCCTTCTTGACCATTCATATAGCCCATAAAATGCAAATATTTTATCTCCTTAAAAAATGATTTGCATGCTCCCATTGCTAAAGTTAAAAAAATAAAAAAGAGAA
Organism: Nyctereutes procyonoides; assembly: GCF_905146905.1. NCBI lineage: Eukaryota > Metazoa > Chordata > Mammalia > Carnivora > Canidae > Nyctereutes > Nyctereutes procyonoides. Next base: position 5,560,100 of record NW_026575126.1, read on the forward strand.
TCAAATAAGGGCTGACTTTTGAATACAAGCTGTTGCTGGTCTGAATAATCTTCCCTGGAATTAGATCTTTCTTGTAGGCCACGCCAGCAACAAAAAGCAAGGCTTCTCTTCCCAAATGGTGATAGAATATTGCCCATGTTGTTCTTTTTGAACTACTAGGGTAAGTCCAATTTTAACAAACCTTCTGGTCTCTCCACATTTAAAGGCTGCCCATTAATGGAACTGACTATCATTCTGCCCCTGAACAATCATATAACAATGTGTAATACTGGCTTCAAGCTTTCTGTGGGTTTTGTTCATGATATCAAGAGAAAAATAATCTAGCATAGTGTCACAACCTTGGAAGACACAAAATGTTCAGAAAAGAGAGGCAGGACCCTTATATACACAAACAGTGTTCTGGTGAAATGGAATCTGGCATTGAGAAACTAGTTGCATTTTAGAGGGTTGGCTTAAGTTAGCTGCCTGGCCAAGGAGAAGTTCCATGTAGGCCACTTAGCTATGTTGACTTTTACCTGAGTTATTCATCTAATGTAGTCATGACAAAGAACTCCCTCTATTTCACTTGGAAAACAAGTGTGAAGCAGTGGCCAAATGGCATATTTTCCATGAGAAATTTCAGCTACAGTAAATATGCAAAGTTCATGTAACTGGCAATTAAAGTTATTCATGTATAATACAGTTTACATGAAATTGTCAGTGGGTTTCAAGTGATTATAATTTGGGAAATAGTTAATTCCCTGTGTTAATTTGGCCCAAAATGATAAATCACCATTGATACTAGTGATGAGATACCCTGGGCTGACTTTGGCAAGTACTTGAACATGACCAGTTATGGGGAAAACATCTCAAACTCCAGGAAAGATTTGACTGGAACTGGTATAATAGATTTATACATACATATTTATTTTGCTGTAAAAGAGATAAAAATGCAGAACTTAATCATAAGTTGTCTAGCTCTTATTGACTCAGATAAATATGCTGCATGAAATGTGGTTAAACTGAAGATATTTTCTTCAACTTCATGAATTCAAAACTTCATTTATTAATTTATGTTTTTAATTTAAGACATACTGTGCAAGTATGTCAAGGCTAATTTAAATGGACATATCCCTTTTAAGGATTAAGCTTGACAATGGGGTTGAGATGTAAGTTTTTTCTTATACTCCCTCAACAACAGACCATTGTTTTAATAGGTCTTGCTATAGCTGACTTTTCCTACATTTCCACTGTCTCAAGAAATCTGACCTCTTTTTTACTAATTAATATTGGGATGAGAAGCAAGAAATAGTGTCAGGGAGACTATAGTTCAGAATGTATTGTGCCAACTATATTCAAGTTGTTATTCCAGACTCATCATATATAAGACATTGGGTAATTTTCACCGTGACTCTGTCTGGTAAATATGAATCCTGATGGATGATAAATTAAGGACTAAAGACGTTGTATCTTATCAAGATCATATGATCAGTAAGTGCTGGAACTCTGATTTATGGCAAGGTCAGCCTGACTCCATAGAGAGAAGTCTTCCTACACTTCCTACACACTGTTCGTGTTCCAGAAGTTTATAATCCAGTTTAGGGGAAAGACATATATAAATATCTCACAGAGGACAGTCTACAAGTGAGAAATGGAAAGAAAAATAAAATAGTTTCAAATAAAAAAAAGATTTGGAGGGCTTGATTTATTCATCAATTTTAAAAAGCATTCTACATAAAAGGCATACTTAAGTAAAGATATATAGGCAAGAATGGATGAGTACCATGGAAAGTCTGGAGGAGCCAAGAAAAACTAATGTCTTGATCATTTTATCTAAGTTGAGTAAGAAAGTAATACCAGTCAGTATAACGGTTTACAGTGATACAAGCATAGTTTTAAACCCAGTTTCTTTTATTTACAAACTATGTATCCTTGGATATATTATTTAATCTCTCCGAGGCTTGTTTGCATCTGTAAAATGAAATTAATAATAACAACCTCATGGGATATTTGCAAAATGATGTCAATTAAATGCTGACTAGAGGGCCTAACACACAGTAGGCATGGAATAATTGAAAGTTTCTATTATCGTGATTGGATAAATAAGGGCAGTTAGAAAGACTGAAGACTGTTACCTACTGGAAATAACAAATAGTTTATTAAAAATTAGGAAGCAAGAAAGCTAGGATTAAATGTTTTAATATGAACAGGATGTTTTCAAAAGTAAAAATATAAAATGTTAGAACAATTCAGGATGATGCCAAAATCTGAAATATATCTTTTAAAGATTGTGATCAAAAGGGATTTGGCTACAGTACTAGAAGGCTCATCAAAATGGATGTGAAATTCCCTAAGAATAATAGTAGGGCATTTTATGGGGAAGAAGACTGATAGCCTGGCATTGAAGCTGTTAAGGAAGTGACAGAAATGTCCCATTAGCCAAAAGCAATAATAATGAAGCTGAGGAGAGGATTACCGCTAGCCTAGACTCATGTTTCTCCAAGGGCTAGGAACCTTCCACAAGAGAGTAACCAGCAGTGCTTGCTAAAATTTTAGATTCCGTGATTCCAGCCCATATCAAATGAATCAGAATCTCTGGAGATGACTTCCAGAACCTGAATTTATAATAAGCTCCTTAGGTAATACTTTTGCATGCTAAAATGATACTTCTGTTAAAGTTTAAAAACTACTTCTAGAAAGATATTCAAGTTGCAGTGAAAACTCTGCCTCAGGTGATATTGGTAAAGGGATGAGAAACATGAGAACAGAAAGCAGGCAACTAGTATGGCCTACAGAGATTCAAGGAGGTAAGCAAACAAACAAACATAAATAGAGTACTCTGTCTCATTCCATCAAGACAGATTGCATCATTGGGAAAGAAAGTCAGTCATGCCTAGGGCAAAGGTCTGAGGGTTTTTCTTTTCTCTAGAATAAAATGATGGATGACAAGGAAAGAAAAGAATGGGGTGCTGAGAATATAAATTGTCTTACCCGTTGACTCATCAAAATTTTAAGGCATTTGGGAATATTAAACATAATGTTGTATGAGATCACATTTGAGAATCTAGAACATTTTGGATGTTAAATAAATGTTAGAATCTTTTTCTCTCTCATTTTTACCCATGCCTTATATAATGCAAGGAATACTTCCGTGATAAACAACTGTGTTATGCCTCATGACATCAGGCTTTCTCTAAACATGTAGACAAGAGGAAAATGATATAAGATGTCCAAAAAGAAGCATTTGACACCAGAGTCACAGGTGGAGGATCACTGGTATAAACATGGATTTAGCAGATATTTGGAGTTTTTATTTGTTTTTACTTGCCAATAAATTTCTTTTTTTTTAATTTTCTTTTATTTATTTATGATAGTCACAGAGAGAGAGAGAGAGAGAGAGAGAGAGAGAGGCAGAGACACAGGCAGAGGGAGAAGCAGGCTCCATGCACCGGGAGCCCGACATGGGATTCGATCCTGGGTCTCCAGGATTGTGCCCTGGGCCAAAGGCAGGCGCCAAACCGCTGCGCCCCCCAGGGATCCCGCCAATAAATTTCTTTATGGGATTCAAGGTAGATTCTAATTCCATTCATTAAAAGAGATTTTCACACCATTGTGCACGTAGGCTTCTGTTGGCTCACACAGATTATCTCCCAGTATAGGCTTCACCCAAATATGGTATACAGCAAGATAGTAATAAATTTTAAAATGATAAGAAGAACTAAACCATTATGTTTCCTAGGCCAATATATAGCAGCTTTGGGATGAAAGCTTGATAGGTAAAGAAGGAAGATGGAAATGGAGTATTCTCTCATCTTCCACAATAAAGTTGCATTCACTCATAATTTTGGATATGTGTTGAAACAGATGAAACATAGGAAGAGATGAAGAAAAAGAGAAAATGGAAGAAGGAGAACCAGAAGTGCTACATTGGAATGCCATTGTCTGTATTTCCTCCTTTGTGCTTTCCCTAATCTTTGTTTATCAGTATAATAGCTCTTACTATGAGGTGTTATTTAATCCATTTACAGGTCTGTTAAACCACTAGTATATGTGTTCACTAAAGGCAGCTTCTTTGTCTTATTTAGCTTTATTTATATTTGTGTTTATTTGTAATATTTATTTATATAGCACTGGAAAGGAAAACTAACAACTTAGTGTCTACCATATACAGCATACTACTAGGTATTTTAATACACATTAGCTTCTAGAATCCTAACTGTATATGCATAAAGTGCTTTAGCACAGTGATTGGCACATGGTAAACACACACAAAAGATGTTAGTAAAAACTAATCATCATTGTTTATGTTAACAACCTCTGGGGTAGGCATTCATTGCCCTTGCCATTTTATATCTAAAGAAAATGCAGCTAGTCAAATTAGTGAACATGGAACATTTCCCAGGATTGATCATATCCTGGGTCACAAATCAGGACTCAACCAGTACAAAAAGATTGAGATCATACCATGCATATTTTCAGACTACAATGCTATGAAACAAAGTCAACCATAAGAAATTTAGAAGGACCACAAATACATGGAGGTTAAAGAATGTCCTACTAAAGAATGAATGGGTCAACCAGGAAATTAAAGAAGAAGTTTAAAAATACATGGAAGCAAATGAAAATAAAAGCATCAGTTAAAAATCTTTGGGTTGCAGAAAAGGCAGTGCTAAGAAGGAAGTACATAGCAGTAACAGGCCTTCCTCAAGAATCAAGAAAATTCTCAAATACAAAATCTAACTGTACAAATTAAGGAGCTGAAAAAAGAACAAATGAAGACTAAATCTATCAGGAGAAAGGAAATAATAAAGATTAGGGCAGAAATCAATGATATAGAAATCACATAAACAGTAGAACAGATCAATGAATCTAGGAACTGGTTCATTGAAAGAATTAACAAGATTGACAATCCCTACCCAGGCTTACCAAAAGAAAAGAGAAAGGAACCAAATAAATAAAATCATTAATGAAAGAGAAGAGATCACAATCAACGCTGAAGAAATACAAATTATTATAAGAGAAAACTATATGCAAACAAATTAGGCAATCTGGAAGAAATGGATAAATTCCTAGAAACACATATACTACCAAAACAGAAACAGGAAGAAATAGAAAATCTGACCAGACCCACAACCACCAAAGAAATAGAATTGATAATAAAACATCTCCCAAAAAAACAAGAGTCCAGGGCCAGATGCCTTCCCAGAGGAATTCTAGACATTTAAAGAAGAATTAATACCTATTCTTCTGAAACTGTTCCACAGAATAGAAATGGAAATAAAACTTCCAAATTCATTCTATGAGGTCGACATTACCTTGATTCCAAAATCAGAAAAAGACTCTACTAACAAGGAGAATTATAGAACAATATCCCTGATGAACATAGGTGCAAAACTTCTCAACAAGATACTGCTAATTAGACCCAATAGTACATTAAAAGGATTATTCATCATGACCAAGTGGAATTTTTTCCTGGGCTGTGAGGGTGGTTCAACATCCATAAATCAATCAATGTGAAAAAGTACATTAGTAAAATAAAGGATAAGCTGTAAGCATCACAATTCTGGACTTCAGATGTATGACACAGTTATAATCATCAAGACAGCATGGTACTGGCACAAAAACAGGCATAGTGATCAATAGAACAGAAGAGAGAACCCAGAAATGGACCTTCAACTCTATGGTCAACTCATCTTTGACAAAACAGGAAAGAATATCTACTGGAAAAAGGACAGTCTCTTCAGTAAGTGGTGTTTCAGAAAACTGGAGAGCCACATGCAGAAGAATGAAACTGGACCAATCTCTTACACTATACACAAAGATAAATTCAAAATGGACGAAAAGACTTAAAGGTAAGGCAAGAATCCATCAAAATCCTAGAGGAGAACACGGGCAGCAACCTCTTTGACCTTGGCCACAAGAACTTCTTCTAGACACATCTGTGAAGGCAAGGGAAGCAAAAGCAAAAATGAACTATTGGGACTTCATCAAGATAAAAAAGCTTCTGCACAGCAAAGGAAACAATCAACAAAACTAAAAGGCAACCTACAGAATGGGAGAAGACATTTGCAAATGACATATTGGATAGAGGACTAGTATCTAAAATCTATAAAGAACTTTCAAACTTAACACCCAAAAAGTAAAAAATCTAGTCAGGAAATTGGCAGAAGACATGAACAGACATTTTTCCAAAGAAGACATACAAATGCCTAACAGACACATGAAAAAATGCTCAACATCACTTACCATTAGAAAATACAAATCAAAACCACTATAGGATACCACCTCACACATGTCAGAATGGCTAAAATTAACGTGGGAAAAAAAGGATGTTGGCAAGGATGCAGAGAAAGGGAAACCCTCTTCCACTGTTGGTGGGAATGCAAACTGGGCCAACTCTCTGGAAAACAGTATGAAGTTTCCTCAAAAAGTTAAAAATAGAGTTACCCTATGACACAGCAATTGCACTACTAGGTATTTACCCAAAGGATATAAAAATAGTGATTCAAAGGGGCACATGCACCCCAATGTTAATAGCAACACTATCCATAATAGCCAAAATGTGGAAAGAGCCCAGATGTCCACCACTGATGAATATATATTCATGGAATATATATGGAATATATATGGAATGTTGCTCAGCCATAAAAAAGAATAAAAAATTGCCATTTGCAATGATATGGATGGAACCAGAAGGTGTTATCTAAGTGAAATAAGTCAGTCAGAGACAAATGCCAAATGACTTCCCTCATTTGAGGAATTTAAGAAACAAAACAGATGAACATAGGGGAAGAGAAGGTAAATAAACTAAGATAAAAACAGAGAGGAAGACAAACAATAAGAGACTCTTAACTATAGAGAACAAACTGAGGATTGCTAGTGGGGATATAGGAAGGGGGATGGAGTAATTGGGTGATGGGCATTCAGGAGGGCACTTGATGTAATGAAAATGGGGTGTTTTATGCAACTGATGAATCACAAAATTGTACTCCTGAAATTAGTAATACACTATATGTTAACTAATTTGAAGTTCAATAAAACAAACAAAAACGAATTTATAATCAGCCATTTAAAAACCTAAATTATCAGTTTGGAAAAGTAGTTGATCTATAACAAATCCTTTTCTTCTTGCAACCTTCTTGGTCTTTCCCTAAATTTCAGCACAAGAATTAATCTATAAAATGCATCCACCTTTCAGAATATTTTGGACAGTAGTATGTTATTTTTGGCCAAATGTTCAAATGTTACATTTTAATTAGTTTCCAATTGTGATCATGTCAGATACTTTCTTGAAAGGGTGAGGTCATGAGAAAGAAGTTTAATTGGATCACAAAACTGCATACTTTCCTGAATAAAAGGTAAAGGCTAAGAAAAGAGTTCATTATGCTACAAGAAAGAAAGTAACCTTTGGGTACAGAACTACCATTTTTAATGATTAAGGACAGAATTTACTGTTAGAAATATATTCATAATAGTGACTTCATTTTAATTAGGAACTTCATCCATACCCTAGCAAGCACTATGAACTCATTAGGATATGTTAAGTTACAGTATGGCATGGCAGGTGATGAAAAATGTAAGGGAAAATTAAAAAATAAATTGAGCTTAGGGTATTAGAATACATAAGTGATGTTCAATTGACAGCGAATTTGACATACACAGTTCCTTTAGAAGAGGCAAAAGAAGAGAATATGAAATATCTCTCCTAGGAATGATTGCATTAAAACCTTGAATATTTTAATTACATGTTTCAAAACAGAAACATTTGACTAGAAGTTAATGGGAAGTGAGAATTAGGATTCAAATATAGCCCCAGAGTAACTCTCATTAAAAAAATTACATTCCAGTTATTAAAGTTAAGATAAAAATTGTACTATTAAAATTGCACTTGACTGCCAAATATTGTGGGAGCCTATTTTCAGTTGATTCATTTTGTTGGCATTAATAGAAGTTGCATGAGTTCAAGGAGGATATAATTCAAGAGAAGAACAAAAACAACAGGCAATAGTTTAGTTTTGAGCAAGGAGCTCTTTAGGACTCCATACTGAGTTACGTATGGATGGTCAAGTCTACTTTAAGATTCAGTGAGCTAAGAATTGATTATTGAACAGAAAGTCACTAATATAATTCATGCTTTCAATTTTACTTTAGTAAACAATAGGTATTCATTTAGGGTTGTTCTTATTTTAGATAAAGCAATACATTTTAGCACCTTGTATTTTCTGTTTATTCAGCGTTTACTCTCTTTGCAGAGCTGATTGGGGCATTAGAGACCAGGACCAGGACTAATGCTGAGATCAGTTGCAGAATTCTATCTAGCATGCATTTTCCCAGCACTGATGCACTTAAAGGATCCAGGAATAGTGAGTAGTTCATAGGAAGTAGATGTTGAGAACATGATTATTAAGAACAGAGGTGGAGCACACAGTTGGTGTTTAGTAGATGTGGTGCCAGACTGTTTGAACACATCATCAACGTTAGATCATGGAATAAGAAAGCAACTGAATATGTCTTCTCATAAAACTTTTCAGTGTAATTTTTTTGTTCCCGTTTGGATTTTCAAGATCTCCTGTTTTCTTCCTCTTTTTTTGTTTTAGTATCTCCAGTGTTGAAAATAGCCTTACCATTGACATGATGCTCTGGACTTATATTACAAGATTGTGATTCTAGTAGTTGTTCTGAATCACTGAGAGGTGCTAGGTGTCACAACAGCCAACTTGGTAATCATTTTTAAGAGTGTATGAAGACAAGGTCAGACATTTTCTAGGAGCCCGAATGAGAGTCACCATGAGCATTAAATACTTACATCTATAGAATTGTCAAAATCAGGAAATTTTACAGGTTGTCAAATGTGAGAGATTGAAGAAGGTCAAACTTAGTTTGAAAACTGTGCTAAAACTCTCCCAAGATTTAGACTGTGCAGGGGAAGTTGTACATTCAGTGATCTTGTTAATAATATAATAATAATAAAATAACCATTTATTGATAACATATGTGCTAGGTACTACAGGAAGCCCCAAACTCGTGTATTCTTCACAACAATATAATCTCTACGTATTATTTTAATCACTTTATAACTGAAGAAATTACAGCTTGAGGAGGTTTAACAACTTGTCCAAATTGGAGAGGAGGGGGAAAAAAGACTACTTAAAAGGTAGAAGCAGGATAGGATTTCAATCCTGGTGCAAATAGCTGCCAAGGATTACCTACACTGCTGAAATGATTCCACTTTTAAAACATCAAAAGATGGCAGATATTGCTATATAATATTAGAGATACACATTGAAAAACTAATTTTCTCAAGGGTTTTTTGCTACAGAGAAGCCCCCAAGCCTCCTCTTTCAGCGTTTGCCATTAAGTTCATTATAGTTAGCCCAAAAGGTACTTCTTTCCCTCTTCTTTTAGGCTGAAGGTTACATATTTCTTTACATTTAACAGAAGCTTCCCTTTCCTTCCCCATGCAATACTTTGTTTTCTGTCTTTTGATCTTATTGTGTGTTTTCACTGCTGGGTAATGGAAGGACCAAGAAAGAAAAGGCAATGCAGCTCACAGTTTCCAAATCATTGTCAATCAACATTTTCAAGTGCTAGTCACAATTTTCTTTCCTTTTTTTTATATTTTTTATTTATGGACACTGATTTCCTACAAACCTTAAGAGAAAAATCCCATCTGCCGAGCTTTAAAAGCAGAGTTCAGCTCTTCAGAAAACCTGTACTATTTGAAATCATAACCACAGAGAAGACCTCTGTGAATGCACTTGTAAGTCTGAGCTGCTGAGTGCACTTTGTTTAGTACTACCTATTAAGTTTAATTTCTCCAAGACATCTGTAATACAATTGGCTATAAGGGTTTAGAAGCCTGGCTCAGGCCAAGGCCACACATTTCCAAGAACCATGTTATTTTGTGAAGTTAATGCACATACCATAAAATAGGTATACCATTTACAATTAGGTTCATTTTCAATAGACGTTTAAAACAGTAGTATTTTCATCAGAATTTTTGTTTTTTGTTTTGTTTTGTTTTGTTTTTTTACATATTTCATTGAACTAGGGAAAAGTACAGAAAGGAGTGAATTAAACTCTTACCTATTTTTCCCAAATTCCTTGTCTCCTTGCTCTCTTATATTAACATGTGTAAAGATGACTGAGTTATTGTACTTCTACATATAGCATTCCAAAGCAAGTTGAGGTATATTTCTCAATATGAATAAGCATGTCTGTGGACTTTGCCGCTGAAAAGTTGAACAGGGAAAGCAAGAAGGTTATGAGGATAGGGAAGTTCTAGAATGTTCTCTGAAAACAAACCACTGGGCTTGCCCTTGCTACTGAAAGCTTTTCATTGAGATCCTTCAATGTCCCTAGATTTAGAGGTTTTCTCATTTTAGCAGCGCCCTGGCAATAGCACCTTTTCTTTTGTATTTTAAATATTCCAAGAGCTTTTGAAGTGCTTAACTGGGTGCCATGATGATAATGTCCTGAATTTTAGTACCTTTCAAGTGTAAGTACTTTACAAATGATATGGAAGGCTCACTCCCAAAGACTATGATATCTCACTAAAGCTGCTGGAGATTTAAATAGGCAGGAAGCAGCATGAAATTGACCTGGGAGGCCAAGGATATGATCTCATTTCTACTGAAAAATGCCCTGGGAGTACGAAGGACTTGAAGAGGTCAGGAATTTCAGTTTGACATTCCTTTTCCAAGGCTACCTGTGGCTCTCTGGGGCCCTCCTGGGGCAATGGTCTTTGTTCAGACAAAGTCAAGGATTTTACTAATTGAATCACTAACACTCCTCTCCTCCAGGGATTGTATCATAGTACCTGATCAGAGTTTAGACCTTCTTTATCTGTGAAATCTGACCCTGTCAGAGTACAAGGAAACTTTGCTTCAGGCAGAATTTGTAAAACATCGGGATTATATTCCTCTCTTCAATCTCTCATCAAATTCTACGTTTTGTTTTTGGTTTTTGTTTTTTTTCCTTTTTGGAGAGATTTCTTGAATTTCTCCATAAATGTGAGGTGAAATTCTGAATGTGAATGAGTTTACTTTCAAATGTCTGTTTTCTATAATGTTTCTATTATACATAAGTTTTATTTCATAAAGTTGCCTTGGAAAGTTTGAATTATACGTAGAACACAAAACTGCACACCAGTCATTAATTTAAACTTGGTCTCTCAAACTTTCAAATTACTTTCTCTGGACTTAAATTATTCTTCATATGGATACATTTTCAAAATTCTTTTTCTAGGTACATCAAAACCCTAGAAAAGATATATTTCTGAATTTATAATAACATGATTCCCTTTTATAGTTTTTGAAGTGAAAATTAATAAACTAAAAGGTGAAATTTTTGATCACATGAAAAAATTTTTTTCAGCTCTGATGATGCCTTCAGTAAAGTCAACTTAAATTACCGCACAGAAAATGGGCTGTCTCTACTTCATCTATGTTGCATATGTGGAGGTGAGTGCTTGAAACCCAATACTTCATAAACTAGTTATATGTCTATGTGATCAATTATTTTAGTTGCTGAATAGTCCAAAGGACAATTCTATTCATGCTCAATTTTCTTTTTTGCTTTATCCCTAAAACCCTGAAAACCTTCAGTTGAAGCAGTAACTACCAGGCAGATGTTCCAATTGATTTAGCTCTGACTTTAGGTTGCATTGTGTTCCTATGCTGAACCAAGTCACTTAATTTGCTTGGAAAAAAAAAAATCATTTTTCAGTATTGGCCATGCCAGTCAGAGACTAGGTTAAATTCAGAAGCACTTAAAGCATTCCCTAAAATAACACATTGCAATTGCTTTACAATCTGTAGTAAAATATGTGTAAGGTAAGATAAATGCCAAAGATGAAAATCTCAAAGTGAAGATTGATCAAAAGGAAGAGTTTGATTTGGCTCACATTCTGTTTTATTTTGTTCCTTAATGAATCCCAAGTACGGTCATATGGTAGATACTTAATCAATTTATTAAATAACGAATGATTAATATTAACTTTGTTAATACCAACTACTATTCATTGAACTCAGGTTTTTAAAGAAAACCCTAATGCAGAAATACTGACTCTAATCATATTTCTTAACCATTCCTCCCAAACTAAGCAGGATCTGCTTCACAGATCTTCCTCCCAAATTTAAACATGCTTTCTCAACCTTAGTCATTTCTTCCAGATTTCTTTAATCTAAATAAACTCTATTGCTAATAATGTTCTGAGACATCCTGTACAACTAGATTTCTATCTAAGCTTTTTCACTAATAGCTTTTTTTTTTTACTTTTTTAATTTAAATTCAATTTGCTAACATATAATACTCAGTGCTTATCCCATCAAGTACTCCCCAGTGCCCGTCACCCAGTCACCCCATCCTCCAACTCACCTCCCTTTCCACAATCCTTTGCTTGTTTCCCAGAGTTAGGAGTCTCTCATGGTTTATCTCCCTCTCTAATTTTTCCCACTCAGTTTCCCTCCTTTCCCTTATAATCCCTTTCACTATTTCTTATATTCCCCGTATGAATGAAACCATATGATGATTGTCCTTCTCTGATTGACTTACCTCACTCAGCATCATACCCTCCAGTTCCATCCATGTTGAAGCAAATGGTGGGTATTTGTCCTTTCTGATTCTGAGTAATATTCCAGTGCATATATAGACCACATCTTCGTTATCCAGTCATCTGTGGAAGGACATCATGGCTCCTTCCACAGTTTGGCTATTATAGACATTGCTGCTATGAACACTGGGGTGCAGATATCCTGGCGTTTCACTGCATCAATACCTTTGGGAGAAATACCCAGTAGTGCAATTGCTGGGTCATAGGGTATCTCTATTTTTAACTTCTTGAGGAACCCGCACACTGTTCTCCAGAGTGGCTGTATCAGTTCACATTCCCACCAACAGTGCAAGAGGTTCCCCTTTCTCCACATCCTCCCCAACATTTGTTGTTTCCTGTCTCGTTAATTTTCCCCATTCTCACTGATATGAGGTGGGATCTCATTGTGATTTTGATTTGTATTTCCCTGATGGCAAGTGATGTGGAGCATTTGGCCATGTCTATGTTTTCTTTGGAGAAATTTCTGTTCATGTCTCCTGCTCATTTCATGACTGGATTGTTTGTTTCTTGGGTGTTGAGTTTGATAAGTTCTTTATAGATCTTGGAAACTAGCCCTTTATCTGATACGTCATTTGCAATTATCTTCCCCCACTCTGTAGGTTGTCTTTTAGTTTTGTTGATTGTTTCCTTCACTGTGAAGAAGTTTTTATCTTAATGAAGTACCGATAGTTCATTTTTGCTTTTTTTTCTCTTGCCTTCATTGATGTATCTTGCAAGAAGTTGCTGTGGCCAAGTTCAAAGGGGTGTTGCCTGTGTTCTCCGCTAGGATTTTGATGGATTCTTGTCTCACGTTTAGATCTTTCAACCATTTTGAGTTTATCATTGTGCCTGGTGTAAGAGATTGGTCTAGTTTCATTCTTCTGCACATGGCTGTCCAATTTTCCCAGCACCACTTATCAAAGAGACTACCCTGTTTCCAGTGGATATTCTTTCCTTATTTGTCAAAGATGCATTGACCATAGAGTTGAGGGTCCATTTCTGGGTTCTCTCTTCTGTTCCATTGATCTATGTGTCTGTGTTTGTGCTAGTACAACATTGTCTTGATGATCACAGCTTTGTAGTACAGCTTGAAGTCAGTCATTGTGATGTCCCCGGCATTGTTTTTTTTTTTTTTTTTTCAACATTCCTCTAGCTATTTGGGGTCTTTTCTGATTCCACACAAATCTTAAGATGATTTGTTCCAACTCTCTAAAGAAAGTCCATGGTATTTTCATAGGGATTGCACTGAACGTGTAAATTGCCCTTATAGCATAGACATTATAGCATAGACATTTCACAATATTTATTCTTCCCAGGCTGCACGGCTCACCTCCCCATGGTTTCTTGGTTGCCCCACTTGCTGGGGCTCTCCTCCTCCATCTTTGTTCTCCTCTCTAACTCCACAGGAGTGATCACTTTTCTCTCTGTAGCCTTCCAGCCCTTCTCTCTTTACATCTCAGATCGAAGTCTTGGGTGTTGAGGGTGTTCTGAAAGCAATCTAGGTACGTCTGTGGGACCTGGTGAATTGAGGATCCCTGCTCTTCTGCCACCTTGCCTCCTCTCTTCACTAACAGCATATTAAAATGACTCTTTTTATATATTTTAAAATCAACTGATGATGAGAATACTACAGAAAAAATGTAACACAAGTGCATTAAAATAATGCAGCATTGATAGAAAGTTCTATAAGTGAAATAGAAATGTTCACGAACAAGGAAGGCTATCAGTTAATAGAAAACTTTAGAAATGGCCTGCAGACTAGCCGTCTGATATTTTTAAATATTTTATTTATTTGAGAGAGAGAGCATGAGCATGAGCGAGTTGAGGGGGGGCGGTCAGGAGAGGGACATACAGACTCCACCCTGAGCAGAGAGCCCAAGGCAGGCGATCCCAGAACCCTGAGAACATGACCTGAGCCAAAATCAAGAGTCAGACATTGAACCCAACCACTCAACCACCTGAACCAGCCAGTGCCACGGAGCTGACATTTTCATACATCAGTGTGAATTTATCATTAAGTCAAAGAAAGATTTCAAAGTCACTTGGTCTACCCCCACAACCATTCAGCCTTCTTTCACTTTTCTCTTTCAGGCAACAAGTCACATGTTAGAACCCTTATGTTAAAAGGACTTCGCCCATCTCGACTGACAAGAAATGGATTTACAGTCCTGGCACCTGGCAGTCTACAAGGTATGATATTTTTGTTCCCATAATATTGTATTACGACTAAGGATGATGTGTGTCTTTAGACTGCTGCTGCCCTTCTTCTTCTCTTGCTCCTCCTCCTCTTTTCTTTCTTTTCTTTTTTCATGGCAAATTGATAATCATGAAAAACATTCAGAGTGATCAGAGCATTATATTACTGGGTGAAGTCCTTTCTCTATATTGAGTTGGTTTCATCTATAAACCAGACACATGTTCTTTCTAATGCTTTCCATGTTTAACTCATTTAAGTCTCACAAGAAATCGGTAAATGAATATTGTTTTTATCCCTAAGATTACATAGTTAGTCAACAAGTTAGCCAGGATTTAAGACCTGGCCATCTGGTCCCCTTGCCAGAGCTTCTCACCAGGAAACCAAGCTGCCTCTGTAGAGAAGAGGATAACAGTGAAAGAAGGGCATTGAAGCTACATTTCTTTTTCTGCACATTTTTCTTAACTGACAGTCTTTCTAGAGGCACATAGGTGGCTCAATTGGTTAAGTATCTGACTCTTGGTTTTGGCTCAGGTCATAATCCCAGGATCAAGAGATCCAGCCCCATGTGGAACTCTGAACTGGGTGTGAAACCTGCTTAATATTCTCTCTCTCAATCTCTCTCTCTCTCTCTCTCTCTCTCTCTGCCCCTTCTGCCACCACCACCCAGATGTGAGCACTCATGTATCTCTCTCTCTCATAAATAAATAAATAAAATCTTTAAAAAAATCTGTAGAGTTCCCTATAGTATCCTTTTAGTTCTCCTACTTTTGCTTCAGCTTATTTCCTTGCAACAGTTCCTGTTTCCCAACTAATCTCAGTACCTCATCAGAAAGTAAATATAAAAGTGGATTGGAAAAACTGGGATACTCAGTATTGGGATAGATCCCTGAGATTGTCATAAATATAAGTTATAGAATACCATAAAATATAAATTGTTCATGCCCTGAGTATAATAAGTTTTTATTTACTCTGGACTTATTATGAGTTAAGTATTACACTAAATTTTGTATACATTATTTCTCCAACTATTAATGTAACTTGTTGAGATGCATAATAGGGTTTATTTTATAGAAAAGGAAACTGAAGATTAAAGTTAGAATCTAGTAAATGCCAAAATAATTATTGGAATCAAGTACAGTTGGCTCACACTCTCAGACTCTCATTGTTATATTGCACATTTTGTTCTTTCTCAATTTCATGTGAATCTGTAACAGGATTTTCTTTCAGTTTTGAATGTGCAGGTGTTGGAGGGGGCAGCTGTTACTCCTATCAGGATCACTTTGCACTACGTTCCCCCCCCCCACCTTTAGAGTTTATCACTGTGAGAGAAGACAGCCATGTTTTCCCCATGATCCAGCTTCACATATTCCTGTACTTCATTCATAGTGCAAATGCTCTAATACTCATCCTTTTTTGCACCCGTCAATGCCTAGTCAACTTTTTTTTTTTTTTCTGGAAGAAAGTGTCAGTTATGTGCTAAATTGCTTTTAATACCTCCTAATCATCCTGTGAAATTTGAATTGAGGCTGAGTTCAGCATGTGTTCTGATGCTGGCTTTCCTGTTGAATAGTAGGAGGTGAAAGTAGAAGAGCTCTCCAAGGAATAGGAAGCCAGTAATGCATCGTTAAGGCAGTATGCGAAACCATGAATTCTGAGTCTGTCTGGGAGATTCCTTTCTATATTAGTTTGTTTTCCTAACACTTAGTATGACACAACCACAGAAATGCATTCTGAATGATTTAGTGCTACAATCTTTACAGAATTTGTTACACTTCTGTTTATGAAAATTAAATTTCCGTGTTTAGAATTCCCTTTGCTCTATTTCTTCTGTTTTCATATATTTTACAGAAGGATATATGGACTAGCTTTTTTGTAGCAAGTTGAAACAAATTTAGAATCTTAGGACATAAAGTAGGCAAAAATTTTGAAAAGGCCATAATAGACGACATGATTACTTATTCCTTAACAAAGGCAAAAACAGATTAAATTGACAATTTCCTTTAAAACACAGAAACAATATAAAGCAGCCATTTCTACTACCATTGCATTAAATCTAGTTCTAATTATCCATTCCCTGACCTGCTTAAGAAAAAGAAAATTCACTTTACATAGTCACAATACATGATCAAAATCAGAAAATTTAAGACTGATGCAATACTAGTTTCTAAATCTTAGTCCAAATTCAAATTTGATTACTTATCATATTAGTGTCATTTATAAAAATCTGTTCATTTTTTTCTTGTTTAGGATTAATTCCAGGATCATTCATTTTTAGTTTTCTTATTTCTGAATCTCCTTTTATCTGAAAGAAATTTCCTTGCCTTTATTTCCTTTCCTTTCCTTTCCTTTCCTTTCCTTTCCTTTCCTTTCCTTTCCTTTCCTTTCCTTTCCTTTCCATTCCATTCCATTCCATTCCATTCCATTCCATTCCATTTTAATATTTTGGCACACACAGAACAGTTGCTTACATACATTTAGTTGGATTTTTATAAATATTGCAAGTGAAATTTATTTTTTCTTACCACTCACAAAATGAATAATTTGATTTTCACATCTTTTTACTGGTCACATCAGCAGCATTTTGAATGATATACCCTGGCATGCTGGGTCCACCTCAGGGCTGGGTAATTTTTACCAACAGGGCAACTCTGCTTTCATTATTAAATGGAACAGGTGTTTTGTTTTTTTTAATTCCATGTAGAAGATAGCACTCCTCTTATTTGTTTTGTTTGTTTTTGCTTTGTTTTTGTTTAGTTTTTTTTTATATATATAAAGGCTAGATTTATTGAGGTATAATTTAGGCACAGTAAAATTCACAATTTTAAGTGGACAATTTGAAGGCTTTTAAAAACATATACAGTCATGTACTAATCATCAGTCATGGTGTAGTACTTTTCTATCATATAAAAAAGTTCCCCCCGTACCCTTTACAGTCAGTTCCCTCCTCTATCCCCATGGCTTCTGGAAACCACCATGTGTTTTCTATCAGTATAATTTTTCCCTTTCTAGAATTTTACATAAATGCACTCCACTCAATATGTTTCCTTTGGGGTGTTCAGTAATTCATTTCTTTTATTGTAGAGCTGTATTTCTTTCTATGGCTATACTACCACTTGTTTAACAATTGACCTGTTATGGACGTTTTGGTTGTTTCCAGTTTTTGACTATTATAAATTAAGCTATTAACATACATGCAAAGATCTTTGTTTGAACATTTGTTTTTATTTCTCTTGGGCAATGCATAGGAATGGAATTGAAAGGCCATATCATAAAGTGTATATTTTATAAGATAATGCAAAATCCTTTACCAAATTGACTATGTCATCTTCCATTTCCATCAACAATGTCTGAGATTCTAGTGGTTATATTACACTCTTGCCAACACTTGTCAATATTTATTTTTTAGCCTTTCTGTAGGGTGTATATTAATATTTATGATAAATTTACGTTTCACTAGTAACTAATGAAGTTAAATAGATTTTCATGTGCTTATTTGTCACATTTTTCCCCTGTAATGTCTGTTTAAATCTTTATCCCATTTTTAAATTTTATTTATCATTTTCTTGAATTGTAAGAAGAGGAGATCTTTATATATTTTGGATATGGGTCCTTTTTGGATATATATTTTGCAAAATTTTCCCCAGTTTGTGGCTTGCCTTATCATTTTCTTGTAGCAAAAATTGTATGCATTATTTTTTAACTGATTACTCTAGTGATTACACTATAGATCTTCAATAAATGCATGTACTGTCTCTTAATATTGGCCTGCTTCACTTTAAATGTAAGAATCTTCCATAGTATAGTTCCACCATATTCATCCTTTATACTATTGTTGCCAAATACTATATATATATATATATATATATATATATATATATATATACATATATATATACACATATGTTATAAACTCCAATATATTGTTAGGATTTTTGTGATAAACCCTTCATGTCTTTTAAAGAAGATGAGAGAAAATATCTTTAGTTTTTAGCAGATTGGTTATAGCAGTCCCGTGTATGATTTTCTGTGTCAATGCTTTTTAGAGTTCATTGAGCTTAAGTCCATAAGTATATGCTTTCATCAAATTCAGAAATTTTGATCATTATTTTTTCAAATATGTATGTTAGAATGTTTGGTAATCTTCCACAGGTTACTGAGTCTCCATTTTATTTTATCTTCTTTCTCTCTGTTCTTAAAATTTAATTATTTCTAATGACTTGAATTCAAGTTCAAAAACTATTTCTCTGCCATATCCCATCTGATGCTAATCTGCTAAGAATTATTAATTTAAGATACTGTGCTTTTCAGTAAGATTTCCCTTGATGTTAAAATATAATTTCAATTTCTTTTAGAATTACTCATCTGTTCCTTTATTTTTCCATATTTTCCTGTAAATCTTGAAGCCATCATTAGTGACTGCTTCAAATAGCATACCCTCGAATGAGAGATTTTTAGAAATGCAGAACCTCACTCCCTATCCCACCCCTAATAAACCAGAATGTGGTTTTGGTTTTTGTTTTTTATTTTGTTTTGTTTTTAATCCCAGCTGACAGGTTTACAGACTAAAGTTTGAAAACACTCTTCTAGATTACTTCATTCTTTAGGACAAGCATTTTTTATATTCCAGTGTTTTTATTTTTATTATTTCTTCTGCTTAAATATATTTTTATTTATTTTCCTGATAGGAGATTATTACTTATGAAACAAAGATAAATTGATCTTGAGTTTTCTTGGACTCTCAAGCATATTTTATTGTACTCTCTTTTGTGTTTCAATTACAAATTCACATTGTTTTATATTATAGCACTTAGAAGTATTTATTTGGATATTTCAGATGTTGGTCTATGAACCATTAGCACTGAGAGTCTTTTTCTTTAATTCCTCAGTGTATAAGGACCTATAAAAGACCCTTGATAAATATTCTTGGTAAATTAATGAGTATCCAAACAGCACAAACAATATTTGATATTGATAGATATAATGTACCTCAATAAAAATTGTCAGCTTCGAAGCCAGACTATTTGTTTCCATATCTCAGTTCTGAGACTTCGCATCTGTAAACAAATTATTCAGTTTCTGAAATGGAGGAAATAGAATTACCTATTTCTTTGGATGGTTTATAGTTTTAAAAAGGACAAACCATGTGCAGCAGTTAGCTATTAGTAATTACTCAATAAAAGTAAACTATCATATTGAACTTTTATTTCAAACAAACATTTACTGAAGACCTAATGTTCAACCATTTTTTTTAAAAAATAGTATGAATGTTTGTGTGTATGCATGTATTTATTCATTTATTTACTTATTTATTTGAGAGAGAGAGAGAGAGAGTACAAGCATGTACCAGCCCACAAGCAGGGGAAGGGCCCCAGGGAAAGGGACAGGAAGAGAATCAGAATTCCAAGCTGACTCCTACCTGAGCACATATCCCAAAATGGGCTCATCCCACAATCCTAAGATCATGATCTGGGCCAAAACCAAGAGTCGGAAGCTTAACTGACTGAACCATCTAGGTGCTCCTCGTGTTTAGCCGTTTTATACAGAAAAACAGATAAAAAAGATTGTGTCTTCTGGATTATTACATTCTAAAGAAATGAGAATATGTAATCCTAACAACATCAAAGTAGTGAAGTCTCTTTATTCTTAGATTAATGGATTCCAATTTTTTATCATGTCATATAAAATTTGCATCCCAAATACATATATTTGTTCATAAATTATAATTATGAACACAATCATCAATAAATAGGTGTGGGCAAAAATATATTCTGGCAGACAGAGTTAAAATTTATGAGTATAGATCCATATTTCATATATCACTTTTGATAATATCAAAATATTTTAACACAAAATATTTTGATGAGTTTGTTTTCAATTATGATTAGATTGTCATTAATTTTACCTGAAAGGTTGACTTACCAAAAGCTCAGATTACTAGAAAGAAAATTGCCAGCATGACAACTCTGCTATTTTCCTTCTTCTTGTAATAAACATTTCCTCTGTGATTTTTTTTCCACAGGAATCTTTTAAAGATAATCTGGCAATTTTTTAAAGATAAATTCATTTTAAATTAGATATTAAAATCTATAAATCCACTAAGTATAGCTCACATTAGCTATAATGTGTCCTTATGCACTAAACGCTAAAAAAAAAAAGTGAGAAGCAAATCTCAACTTCTCTCCATTTGGAATTACAATATTTATTTGTTATACTTTGGTTATTAAATGTACACATAACTAACATTAACTGAGACCACCACTATAAATTTTCATGTTAAATCTTAGTAAAATTTAATTCTTTTTTAATAAATAAAGATAAATAGAATTTCTGATATTTCTGTTTTGCACCTTAACTAATTTTCTTACAAGACACCTGTCATATTTGCATTCCACTCTGAGGGATACTTCTTTAAATAGTATCTAAATTCTACTCTTAAATTGAAACATAAGACTCTGGGGGGAATATTGAAATTTCCAGGGTTTCAAAAATCTTAAATAAGAATGGTAATGAACAAAAACATATCTGACTGTCTAATTAACCTTACATATACTCTTCCTTCAATACATAAGCAACCACTTGAAAGTTCTCAGTGAATGACAAATAGCATTTGATTAGTTAACTTTTTTTAAGCAATTCATATGATAAAAGCATGTGTTGAATGGTGATTTATTCTATCCTACAGCCTTCTAGCAGGATCTCATTTCAGTCATTCATTCCTTTAAATATTTTTTAAAAAGGGGAAGGGCATGGAAGGCGGTAAAAATTTAATTTAACCTATATATTTTGGCTCAGTAGACCTAGGTTCTTATTACCACATGACCCTGCCTAACAAAAAGCTCTGTATTCTATTTAAGGTGATCCATAGCCTGGAAACTGTTATAGTTTTTTTTTTTTCCTCTGATTTTTTTTTCCTTTCTTAACACATGTATTTGATTGCAAAATTGGTACTTTTTTCAACCAACCTAAAAACCAGGTTACAAAGCATGTGTTTCATAGTTTCTGAATCCTTTTTTTTTTTTTTTTTTTTTTAGTTTCTGAATCCTTTACTTACATAGATTTTCTCTGTCTCAGCACTACTGATATTTTGAATTGGATTACCCCTTATTGTGGGAGCTGTCCTGTGCTTTGTAAAATATTTAGCAGCATTCCTGGCCTCTAGTCTCTAGATGCTGATAGCTACTTCCCCCATCCCCAGTGTGACACCAAAAATGTCTGCAAACATTGCCCCTTGGGGATAAAATCACCCTCCACTGAAAACCATTAATTTAGAGGGCAAAGTTAATTGATATTTTTAAAATCTAAGTTACCTTTTTTATTTGAATAAATAAAGTTTCCTGATTAATGAGAGCATTTTCTCCAAATGGATATTTGTCAAGATAATAATAACAAATGCTTAGAAAAAGAAACAAAATTCACACATGCAAAAAAAGAATCTTATTTTTTGCATACTTAACTAAATCTTCCAGTTAATTGCAACTTTTAAAGACTGCCTAAAGTTTTTAATTCAAGGACCCAGAAAACATTTATACCCACCAATTAGAACAAATATTAAGATTTCTTTTTTATACTTATATTTCTTCTTAGTAACCCAATATTTCATAATCTGTAAATTAACATGTTCTCAGTAAAAAGTTGATAAGATGTGAACTTAAGACACTAACTTATCCTTCAATTTTTATATTAGCACTGGTTTTTGGATAACACTCTCTGACCCCTCCCAAGTCTGGATTAGGTGCCCCTCCAATGTACTGTCATAAATACCTTGTACACTTGATCATACTATGCTTCTCTTTCATTACTTGGTTACTTCTCTACATCTTCCTCTAAATTAAGAATCACAATCCTACATACTTGGGTAGGGTAACAAATGAATCAAGGTGTTAGATAATATGGCAAAGTCAAATGGGAGCTAACACTTGGACTCCGTGTTTTTGAGATATAAGACGTGACGGAGACTGTCTAAAATTAGAGAATTTATGCTCCATGTAAAGGGAGCAGTCAGCATTCAGCTCCAGCTAATTATTGCCAAAAAGGAAGGTAAACCCAGTATTGCCCCAAATTTCAGGGAATCAGAAATTATGTGAAGTTTCCTAATATTTAATTTCTATTAATTCAAATTTTTAGTTGTAAATATTATGCATTCCAAACTATATACATAGTTTCCCCCTTGTGACCTGTTTATAATCTCTGATAGAATTATGACCACCACCAAAGCGGACTGGATCTAAATTGCTTATTATCTTAGTCTACGTACATAGAATAATTCCTGGTCTGTGTTCATGAATAAATACATGTTGCATAAATAAATGAATAAAGTTATAATTCTATGGTGAATAATTCTATTATTCAAAGGAGGAAGAATCATATTGACATTGGACAAAATATGGTTCTATTTTGGTCATTAGATGTGGAAATTAGAAAATTTTGAGATATTTCCTTAAGGGATATTTTAGTGAATTTCTGGGAATAGAAAGTGTAAAAATGGACGTAAAATAAATGGAGTTGGGAAAATGTAGGCAACGACTACTTTCTGCTTCAAAAGGTAAACTGCTGCTTTCAAAAGGTAAAAGTTTAGGTGATATCTTGAGGAGTGACAGGATCACAGAAAGATTTCTACAATAGTGCATTTCTTGATCTTTTTAAAATTTTGCTCCTTTGGATAAACATAAACATTAACTGTCAGTTTACATGTGTTTTTAAAAAATTTAATATAAGTCGAATATAAGTGAAAACACATTAAAGAAATTATAATACTAAATTTGCTTTTTCAAACAGCATGTATCTGCACATTCTCCCAAACTCCCAGAGATTCTGATTAGCTCTTCCCTACTAAATTGACACTATATTTTTGAAAGAGAGAACAAGTGTATTCAAAGACCAGTTGGAAGCAGCCCACAGGATGTTATTATTTAACACTAGGAACCAGAAGAGGAAGGTCAGCAGAGGTGATGAGAAAAAAAAGAGGTCAAAAGCAAATTTAGAGGCATTACCTTGAGTACAGGTACTTATCCTAAGAGTGTGTTCCTTCTCTTTTTTTCTTTTTTCAAAATTTCAAGCAAAGTCAAGTATTCCTGTCACACCAAAACCTTTAATAAGTGATATCTTTTGCGAAGATAAATTCAGAATTATTTCAACAAGAAGCATATAGGTGTGAACTTTGATGAGCAGTTATTTTTATACTGATTAATGGATCCTTTCATTGGAGATGTCTATGATGCATGAGGCAGCTCTAGTCCATTAAAC
Source organism: Nyctereutes procyonoides (assembly GCF_905146905.1). Taxonomy (NCBI): domain Eukaryota; kingdom Metazoa; phylum Chordata; class Mammalia; order Carnivora; family Canidae; genus Nyctereutes; species Nyctereutes procyonoides. The sequence continues at coordinate 5,584,111 of NW_026575126.1, forward strand.
TTTAATGCCTGGAACTAAATATGTTTCATACTAAAGCTCTGTGTAGTCCCTTGCCCTAAAAGAAACCTTAATATTCTTTGAAGAGTACAAAACTGCTTTTTTACTTTTCCTTACTAGCACAAACAGGCAATAATAATTACCAGGCTGGTAGAGAAAAGATACTTAAATAAACACATTATTAAAATGTTTATTTGTATATCCCTGTTTTCACACCCAGAAACCCTGTCTTCTTTCCAAACCACGTTCAGGTCTTTCTTGCAGCTTGATTTGACATTTCAGGGAATATTAGTATATTAGAGTTAGATAGGGTATTACAGAAAACAATTTAGCCCAACTCTGATATCTTGATGGATAAAGAAATTGAAGTAATTTACAATTAAACATATTTGGGGATAGAGTGGACTAAGATGTAAGGTGATATTCCCATAGGTTGATCTTGGAGATGGTACATTTAACATTAATATATGAACTTACGCTTGTAAAAATCTTGAGTTTATAAACATTCACACATACATTATGCGATTTGATCCCGTAACATCTCTATAAGATAGATAGAGTGGGTGTTAGATTACCTTTCTCACAGATGAAGAGCACATGGTTAGAGTTTACATGTGGAAGCCAAAAAACTGAGACTAGATTACTTGAGGGTGGAGGGTAACACATTGTATTGAGAAAAGCATAGGATTTAAAATCAGGAGACCCAAGTTCAAATCCCTTTAAATTTACATTAGAGAAACATACTTTATGATATGGTATGCCAGTTGAGTTATTGAAAAGTAGGGTCTGATAGGGATTTTGGAGCACAAGATATTTATCTGGAAGTGACACCTGTGAAAATCAAAGGAAGGTAGTAGAATTAGCCTGGGGAAGCTATCAGACCACAATACAGACTTACTAAAATTTTAGTCAGCCCAATGGGAGCTCCAGAGCAAAAACTGCCTATTAGAGGAGGAGTATCACTTGAGTCGCAATGACTATCTCCTTTTACCACCAGTTTTCTCAGGCAATGACTGGGGGCCACCATGAAAAGATCTCAGCTCTGTTGCTACAGTGGAATCTGAAAGAGCTAGCTAAGGGAGACTGCCAGCTAACCTCCTTCCCACAACACTCTTCATGAAGGGACATCTGAGTGGCATATCTCTGCATCTGCCACACAAGGGGAAATACTTTCATTTTAAATGAAAAAGGGAGATTATTTGTTTCTATATGTAGTATAGCTCAATTGTGTACATAATTAATGATAAAAATTATATGTCAAGCATTATGCAAAATGCATTAGTTATTTGATTTAATCCTCACAACAGCTCTATGAGATTGATACTATTATGATCTCCATTTTATAGGAAAAAAACCCCTAAAGCCTAAGAAGTTAGAAGACATGTGCCAAATGTAGGAAGTGGCCATTAATATGCAAACAGAAATTTACTTTGCCGTGCTAGTCTGTGCTCTATCTAGTTTCGTGAAGGGCCATACCTGGGAAAAAGAATGGAAGGAAATAAACACGTAAATGATAATAGTGATTATATGGTTATAATGTACAGGTTATAAAGTATTTATTCCTTCACTTTATTTTCTACACTTTCCACTATGACATGTTCTAGTTATCTGTTGAGGCATAATGTTACCCCAAACTTATACTCTACTATAATAATCATTTTATTATTCTTATGGATTCTCAGTTCAGAAATTCAGACAAGACACAGCAAGGATGGCTTGATTCTGCTCCATTATATTTAGGGCCCCAGAGGAGAAGACACAAATGACTGGGGTACTTCATCTAGCAGAGAACTGGAATCCCTTGGAGGCTTCACATATCTGATGTCTAGGCTGGGGTGACTATAGGTCTGGCTTTAGTGGGGTCATTTGAATGGAAAGCTTGTATGTGATATGTAGCTTCTCTTTGTGGTCTGGGATTCCTTAGAGCCTGGCTGTCTCAGGGTAGTCAGCTTTCTTACATGGTAGCTAATAGCTTCAAGAACAAGTTTTCCAGAAAATAGAGGAAGATAATTTGGCTTATTATGACCTAACCTTAGAGGAAATGTGGTTTACTTCTGCCACAGTCTTTTGATCAGAACCCAGCTGGATTCAAGGGGAAGGACCACAAATTTCATATCTGTTTAGGAAGATGACGAATGAATTAGTGCCATATTTTAAAACCTGCAGGGGACATTTCCATAATCAGAAGAAAGTAAATTTAGATATTAAAAATTCCCAGTTTAATTTTTATTCTGAAATAGAAGTAGCAAAAACAAACACCTACAGACGAATGTATGTGTGTGCATGTGTGTGTATTTAACTTATGTGATTTGGTGGTAGAGAAGCTGAGCTCTCTGACACTAATGGTTATTTATCTTGGCTTTATCTATAGTAACAATCACAGAGGTAACAACAGGCATGATATTAGATGCTGTTTTAGAGTTTTATACATAGCACAGAATTGAAGTTGCTAACATTACAAAAAGTTTTTATCCATTTATGTAAATCTTTAGAGGCCTCTATATCCCAAATCCTATTTTTTCAAGTATTTGCTGGACAGATTTTTTTTTTTTTGTTCATTCAAGCCTTACCCTACCACACGAGGATTTTCTTTTGTTTAAAAAAATATACAGCGGCTTCTGGTGGCACAGTTGGTTGAGCATCTGAGTCTTGGTTTTGACTCAGGTCATACCTCAGGGTCATGAGATGGAGCCCTACCTTGAGCTCTGCACTGGGCACAGAGTCTGCTCAAGACTCTTTCCTTCTCCCTCTGCTCCTCCCCCATACTCTCCTTCTCTCTAAATAAATAAATAAATAAATAATCAATCTATCTATCTTTATAATTAATTAATATTGTACACAATATATTACAGAGGCTTATTTACCTCATACTTGAGAACACTTCCGTGTTTCCCGTTGAATGCTTATAATGTAAATTTGGCTAGACGGCACATAATGGATAACCTGTCAGTTCTCCAAAAGACCAATCCCTATCCACATCTTAAGGTCATTCTTTTAAAAACTTTGCCCTTCAATACTTGTTATATATCACAGAGAACAAGCAATTAATATCAACTATATCAGATTTAAACTTCACCTATGTTATTCTTTTAGAGGAATTTTTTTCCCCCTTGGGAGGTGTGTACCATACTGATGACTTTTAAAATTATTCCATTAGAACAGAGCACTTCTGTAGAGGAGGGGAAAAGTATTTGGGACTCACCAGTTAAATGCAACAAAATACACCAAAAGTACATCCTCTTTTTCATATTGGAACTAAGGAAAGATCAGCTAAAGCACCATGAAATGTCAGACATGAAACATGGACTTTGGAATCAAACAGACCCGAATTTGTACCTAGCTCCAGCACTTAGAAACTACTTAAGGTTCTACAGGTAATTTAAATTCTTGGAGTCTGACTGCTATCAGCCATGATAGAGATATTAGTATTTTTCTCATAAGTAAGTTATGAAGCTTGAAGAGATGTCAATAAAACATTTTATATGATGCTTAGACCATAGTAAGCAATTTTTAAATAGCAATGATTGTTTTGTTACATTCTCCTTAGCATAGCTTCAGAAGATAAATGCTCTATCTTTGTAGTAGATCTAAAAAAAACAAATTTAGATCAGAGGTCAACTTGAGAAATCTAACCAAGGTAGGAAACCATGATTTAGTACTTCAAACTGACCTCAACATTTGACCATTCTGAAGAAATCATGACATGCTTTCCCTTACATTCCACAAATTTTGGCTAAGAAAAAAAGTATAAAGATAGTTGAGAAAAGGATGGATGTACATTTACTAGAATATGCCTGATAAATATTTCATATGTTCCATTATTTTACACGTAATTATTTTAATATAACCTAGTATAGTGCTTGTCATAAGGTAGACACTCATTAATAGATATTTGTCAAATTAAGGAGTATCCATCTTTCTACAGATTCGTACAAGTTCTTCATATATTAAATATATAAACCACTTGTCGGTTTTACATATTGTGAATATTTCTCCAATCTGTCATTTATCATATTGTATTTTTTAATACTTTTATTTGCTTAAACTTATCATGTTTCCTCTCTATTTTAAAAAATGATTTTGTGCTTAAAAAGACTTTCTTCATTTCCCTGCACTTAAATGCCCACCCATCTGCAGGGAAAAACCTTTCAAAGTGATGTCTTTTCATTTATCTCAGAGACTACTCATGTCTTTAGCCCTCTCTCACCTTTTAAAAATAAAAGTTACTGATGAGGTTGGAGTTAACTCCTGTGAATTACTTTTTTCTAGAAAAGCAAAACTCATAGACATTTCCTGTTTTCCTTTATTGCTTCAGAGTTTTCCTATATTATATTACTTTGATTAATTCAGTGGGTAACTGAAGCAGAAGAAGTGAAGTTGTGGGGAGGAAGTAAGGGCAAAAGAGAAATAGGAGTTCAATGATGAAGTCAATCATTTTCTTATTGGGAAGCTTTCGTTGAGGGCCAAACTAAGCCCCAGTTCTTCTATGTCCAACAGCAATGAGTTTAGTGAGTATTATTTTGCCAGGTAACTTTCCAGTACTTTAAATGCTTTACCACATTAGTTGTGAATGAACAGTTTGTATGTGTGTTACATCAGGACATACAATCACTGTCCCCTTTATTCATAACCAAGGAACTTAATATTAAGGGTTATATAACTTGTCCCCATTGACGTAGTCCTTAGCAGAACTGAGATTCTAAGAGGTAATTCTAGTACCTATAGCCTTAACCCAATGTATCTTGTGTAAGTATCTCAAACTTAACATATGAAAAATAAAACATTTTCTTTCTACCTCAAAAACTGCTTTTTCTTTGTTATTCTTCCCTAGCTCAGGATCATGTCATTCTCTTTTCAGCTATTGCACTTGGAAAAAATCCAAACATCAAATACCAGAGCCTACAAAGCCTGATAAGATCAGGTGTCTTAGACCTCATCTTGAACATTACTTTTCCTTTCTTCTTTTTTTTTTTTTCCTAACCTTCTACTTAACACTAGCCCTCAAACACACTAAGTTTACTTCCATTTTAGGAAATTACGTATTCCACTCTTAATTGCTCCCTGATTTCCAGTGACCATCCTTGAAATTGTCACTTGGATTTCTTCTTTTTGGTATTTATCATTTATCTCAAAGTGTACCTTCTCAGTGAAGCTTTCCCTGACTACTCAGTTGTAAGTAGCCACTCTATCATTTGTTAGTTTTCCTTCACAGTCGTTAGTACTTTATGATACTGTATGATATTCTCTTATTTGATTGTTTATTGTTTATTTATTTATTTGAAAGAGAGGGAGCATAAGCATGTGAGTAGGAGGAGAGGGGCAAAAGGAGAGGGAGAGAAGAAAAAGAATCTCAAGCAGACTCCCTGCTGAACATGGAACCTGATGCAGGGCCCAATCCTAGGACCCTGAGATCATGACCTGAGCCAAAATGAGCCAGACGCTCAACCAACTGAGCCACTCAGACACCCTGTCTTATTTGTTTATTTTATCTCTCTCTTCTTACATGTATATGGTAAAAATATAAGCTCCATGAAAGCAGAAATTTAACTGTCTTACTCAGTGTCGTGCCCCCTCTGCTCAGAACAGTGTTTCACATACCATATGTGCTTAATAACTATTTGTTAAGTACATGAAAGGTTTATTGAAAAAGGGAATATTGTCATCAAAACTATGCATAAGAATATTTATTGGGTAACAGTATGGAGGCTGGGCTGCAGGGAGAAAAGGCTTGATCATGGAGACTAGTTAGAAGACTGTAAAATGGAGGGTGATGTTAGAAGTAAGAAGAAATGTAGGAAGTACTAGTGAGTTAAAACCAGCAGAACCCTGAAACTGATTGAGTTGAAGGGTTTCAAAATCATTCGGAATAAGAAAATGCCATTAATATTAATAGGAAATACTAGGAGATGAGAGATAACACTGGGAAAATTATGAATGGTATTTAAAAGAGCAATTCTGAATTTTTAATTTGAGATGCCATTGATAGGCAGGATGTATGGATGGACTTGGAGGGATTTGGACTAAAGATAAAGTTATCTGATTGTATTAGAATTGCCAAAGGTGGGATCCCTGGGTGGCGCAGTGGTTTGGCGCCTGCCTTTGGCCCAGGGCGCGATCCTGGAGACCCGGGATCGAATCCCACGTCGGGCTCCCGGTGCATGGAGCCTGCTTCTCCCTCTGCCTGTGTCTCTGCCTCTCTCTCTCTCTCACTGTGTGCCTATCATAAATAAATAAAATTAAAAAAATTAAAAAAAAGAATTGCCAAAGGTGGCATTTGGAATGAAAAAGTGGCTTGGGGCTAAACTCACTTTTTGGAGGCAGATGGAAACAAAGAGGAGGCCAAGAAAAAAAAATCAGAAATATGTGGTTTTAAGACAGCAAAACAGATTAGGATTTCAAGAAGAAAGAGACCATCTGCCTATGAAGAAGAGGAGGATTGACATTGGATTTGGTAAATAAAGTTACTTTCTGAAACTGAGGAGGTGACTTCAGCACAATGGTGATTCCTTCTGTCTCAGGTAGAAGAAACTAGCATGCAATTTCTCTTGATATAAGGCAAGGACAAAGGGAGAAGAGATGATATAAGAAAGAGCAAATTTCAATGTGTAAGGAGCATAGTGAACTCAGTTGGGATTTATATAAGATTTGGGTATACACAGCTAGAAATCACTAAAGAAATGGGATCAGAGCTATCAGCAGTGAGTGTCAATAACTTTTTCCAGAAGCCTGGAAAATGAAGGCAAGGATAGAGATAAGATGTAAGTCTATAGTCTAAACAGAAAGAGCCAGTGGACTAGTAAAGGAACACAAAATCTTTAATTATTTGGTAGAATAGGTATGCAGAGTAGAAAATTTGGAAAGTATAACATTAATTTTGCTATTTAGAATTCTTTACCAGTTTTTTTTTTCATTTTTTATGACTTTTCCTTTTTTATAATCTCCAGTTACGTGTAACAGGATTAAGAAATCAAACTTTTTTTAAACGAGAGGATCTTCTAAACCAACAGTATGTGAAATAATATGTTTATGCATAAATGCAATGGCCTATCCCGTGAAGACTTTCGTGCCACAGAGTGTTTTTGAGATGGTGGGTCAAGTATTATAGAAGTTGTGGTTTGAGCTCTTACTCTGAGAGAGAAGGTTAAACATGAAGACCTTTCTTGCATTCCCTTCCAATGGTGGGGGTTTTATGAATATGACCTTCCATATCACGCTTTCAAATGTTTTGACTCATAAAGTATATAATAGTAATTTTTCATAGGATAATTTAGAAAAATACTGGTTTTTAATTTTTTATGAACCATTTTTGAAGTCTTACCATGTATTAGGTTTAAGTATGTTAATGCATATGAAAGGTTGATTACATAATAAAAATTCAATGAATGTAAGGTACTATTAATATTGTGAAAAGTTCCCTATCTCTCCAAAGACAGAAATGCAGTGCAAATAATAGTATGAAAGTAAGGATCACTTTAGCCATTGCATAAATTATTCTAACTCACAGGCCTAAATACTACTTCAAACATTTTCACTGTTAAAATGAGTCAAGTTAAGAAAGACACTACTGATTAATTATGTATAAGCCCATGACACTATATGTCATTAATTATGCAGAGGAGCCATGACACACATGTAGAGAAGAAGCAATTATGGAATTACCAGGGAATAGTCCACTGCAGTCACTCCAGTCATGCAGTTGCCAGGGAAAGCACATTTATCGGAGTGACCTACACACAAGATTGAGTTGAGTTTGCAAGAGCCTCACCATAGGTAATGTCCTTTCTATCTTTCATGGTCAAGTGGTAGAGGATTGATTGAAACTGAATAGCCCTGTCATTTGCTCCTACATTTCAACCATTTGAGAGTTGCTCTCTGCCGTCTCATGTGCTCTTATGCCAGAAATCACACGTAGGTTTTCTTTGAGCGCCTAAACTGCCTGACAGTCAGGGAATCAATATATCCTGTTGCACAGTGTCCAAACCTGCTATTAGTAGAAAAGTAACACTAAAGATGTGTTTCCTTACAGGACAGTGCGGAATTGATCACTTCTCTGCTTCACAGTGGAGCTGACATACAGCAGGTTGGGTATGGTGGCCTCACTGCCCTGCATATTGCTACAATCGCTGGTCACCTAGAGGTAAGTCTCACCTCATTCACCTGTGAAAGCAAACCTGGCTCTTTTGATTCTTCTTAACTTTTATCAAAGCCTGGCTTTTCAGATTCTAGGAATTGGTTTATTTTTTTAGCTACTGAACACATATATTTATTTTGAGGGTCAAGTTAAGCTATATAAATGTTCTTTTGATAGTGGGTTCAATCTGTTTTGTAACAATGTAATCAAACATCAATTAATATAAAGATGACTGGATACACACAGGCTTTACAGCAGTGATTAACAGCATAGATTTTGGAGTCAGGCTGATGGAGTGATGGAGTCATTTTTCATCTCTTGTTGTGTTTACCTTAAGCAAATTTCTGTACATCATGACCTCTGTTTTCTTAATTTATGAAAGAGAAACAGTAACAGGCCTATTATATTGATTAAACTAGATAATCCATATAAATCACTTTACAGATTGCTTCAAATAGATTAAGGACTCCATGAAAGATCATTCATTCATTCCCTTATGTATTATTTGATTTATTAAGTATCTATTGTGCAGTAGATATTGTTCTAGTTCTGAGGTGAGACTAGCAAAAAAGACAGGCAAAACTCCACTTTCTTCTTCTAATTTAGTTGTAGAGAATGAGAGTCAATAAAAAAAGTATAATGTCAGTAGTGAGTATTAGAAAAATAATAAAACAAGGTAGAATGAAGACAGAATGCCAAAGTGTGCACCATTTAAAATATACTATATAGCGAAACTGTATAGAAAATATATGTGATAGCACATGCAAAGACCCTGTGGCAGGAAAGAATTAGTTGTGTTTGAGGGAAATGCGTAAGCCAAAGTCATTAGTGTGGTATGAGCTAGAGATAGAGTGATGGAGACGAGATCAGGGGGATGTTGACAAAACAGATCACAAAATGTATTTAAAGACCATAGGAAGGACTCTGGATCTTGTCCTAGATGTAACTACTGAAATATTAATTTCATACATATAAAGCACTTTCATTTGTATTATTTGTTTAACTTAAAATTCCTCATGAAATAGTTTTTGGCATCACTGTCAACTGATAGATATAAAATCTTGTATCATCTGGCTTTACTTACTGCAAAGCCATTGAGAAAAAGAGCCACATCTGGAATCCTGGTCCGTTTAGTCAAAATTCCCATGATTTTCACACTGTATTATTTGTGGTAATCACAATATGTTTATTATAAAATTGTTATCTGTTTCTCCCTTTTAGTCATGTTACACGTTAAATTGTACTTTCTTTGCTAACAACTGTGAGCAAGTAGAGCTGCATATAAAATCATACATAAAACCTATAAAATAGATGCGATCCACCTCCCTTAACAGAATCACTTTAAAGGGCTCTTACATTCAATAAATATGGATACATCTCATTGAGAGAAAAATAATGTCCTGCGTGCTGACATTTCCACCCCTCACTATATTTTTTCCTCCCCCCCAAAAAATAAAACATTTTTGGTGAGATTCACTGTAAATATAAGCGAATCTGTTACTTATAAGAAGGGAAATTTCATTAGCATTAGCATCACCTATATATCAGTGTTTTCCAAAAAAGAAACCAACTGAGGCCAGTGATAAAGTATATGGAAGGTAAACATTAGGAAGTCTGGGTAGAGGAACTGATAAAGTAGACATGAAGTTCCAGTGAGATATATTCAACCTAGTAATGCCTGGAAAATGGGAGAATATGTTTTGCAAGACAAAATCCTTCTTGTCTAGTGCTGAGCTGATTACGTTTGTGAGGGATAGAATTACAACAGTTTCAAAAGCAAGATACTTAAGAGAATGGTCTCTTTATCTCCTATTCAAATAGCTATTTTCTTGCTTCATAAATTGTAGTGTAGAAGGAAATGTAGTTCTACCAACCTAGTGCAAACTTTACCAAAATCTTTCCAGGTAGGTCTCTACTCTTGTCTTGCATTGCTTCATGGATTCTCCAACTTCCTCTATTAGCTCTTGTGTAACATTTAATGACTTTTATTGTCAATCATTGCTGGTACATAAAGCAGGTGTATATACATTAACCTTTATTCTCTTCTTATCTAATGGACTAATTAAGTTACAAATCAGATAATAAAAGAAAATGGTATTCAAAAAGCCTACAAGCATCATACTCAAAATGCAAAATTCTTTTTCTTTGAATTATTTTCCAAAGCTATTAATGCAATAAATACTCACTTTTAATATATTTTCTTCCCCTCACATTCATTTATCCATTTAATAAATATTTTAAACCTCTACTTTGTCCATAGCCTAGTGCTAGAATGTGGGAATGATATAAGAGATAAGACATAATTTTTCCTTCTAAAGGCTTTATAGCATAGCTAGACACACAAAATTAATACACAGGAAAGATTATATAAACAATTCAAAACTAAAATAGTAAGGAAGGAAGTAAGGGGAAAGAGTCAAGGACCAAAGTGAGTTTGGTAATTAGGAACAATTAGAAATGTGATAATTACATGGCGTGGAATGACAATACAAAATGTGAAGTGTTAGGAGTTCACTGGGGAGAAAGATCAACTTGGACTGAAAGAGTTGGGGAAGGATTTATGAGAGGGGTTTTGAAGTTAGGCTAAACTTTAAAGAACAGTGAGAATTGGGCAGAGAAAAGAGGAATCATGTCCAGAAGTGGTAAGAAGAATGAGCTGAACACATCCATATTTAAGGGAGAGTGAATTTAATGCTAGATGAATACACTGTAAAGAGTCCCTATAAATCAATTTGGATGTTAGGAATGGATCAGACTAAGGAAACTTAGAATAAAAGTCCAAGGAGTTTAATTCAATTCAATAAGCAATTATTGTAGTGTATGATGTATAACACATATGCCTAAATGGTGCAATAGATAAAGAGACGAATAGAAGACGGAAATTCCTGCTCTTTAAAGACACAGCCAATAGGATTTTTTTCTCAACAGGAAATGACAAGCCATTGAGACTTTTTGAGCAAGGGAATGATTGGAGATTTTATAAATAATGTATTGAAGAAGACTTCTTTGAACAAAGTTTTCAGTATAGATTCCAGAGTGATGCTATGATGATTAAAGAAAGAGACAGGGAAAAAAAAAGAAGAAAGAAAGAAAGAAAGAAAGAAAGAAAGAAAGAAAGAAAGAAAGAAAGAAAGAAAGAAAGAAAGAAAGAAAGAAAGAAAGAAAGAAGAAAGAAAAAGAAACAGAGATAAAAGATTGGGTAAAGAAATCAATTGGGAAGAGAAATCAATTAGCTTCAATATGCTGATCTACTGATGACATCCAAGTTTTCAAGCAGAGATATTCATTAATCATTTAGAAATATACAACTGGCATTCAGTGGAGAAGTTGGGGTTTAGTATAAATTTTTGAAAATTATACATGAAGAGGTGATATTTGAAGCCGGAATAGCTGGAAGTTGTAAAGTGGGTCTAATAGATAGCCAGGGACTGAGCCTCTATTCACAAGGACTTGAGGAATTACTGAATAGCCTCTGAGGAACAAAGAAGGATTGGTCACAGTGTTGTAAGGAAAACAAGGAGATTGTGCTATCACAACAATGAGGAGTATGGAGACTTTCAGTAGATAAAGGATCCTGGCAATCAAATGGTATAGAAAGTACAATGAGTAGAATGGGATAAAATACATAAGGTTTTTACTTATCATACCAAACATTTAGGTGCTTATTTTCACTCCTGTTTTTCACTGTTGGTTAGCAGAGATGGCCGCAGTGAATCAGTGGGAGTTCCCTTTCATTAGTAGTCACTTTCTTTTATTGCCCACCTGTCCCTAGGCAACAATAACTGATGCTAAGTCTGACAGCCGTCTTTGTCTACACGTATCAAATTCAGAACCTCCATTAGTGTCTCAAGTGTGTTTGCTCTCCCATAATTGTGAATCCTATTAAATAATTTTACAATAAAATTTACATTGACTAGGCAGCTGTCTCCTTCAATAATAAAAGAGAACATGTGCTGTGGATTCCTAGACATGCTGATTGCAATTCAAGACTCAGATTTCAGCTTACTGTGCTTTGAAAAGGAGGCAAATAGTGCTTGTCCTGGGTCTCACTACCTCTCCCTGATTTATCCATCTATCAATACATGTGCATATGCTGCTATATACAAGGCCCAAGATCCTGTCAGCAAGCTACAAAAATGCATTAAACCTTCTTCTCCCCTTTGAATCCAGGAGGCTCATGAGTCATATGCTCTGTCAACCATGGAAAGTGAAAAATAGTTGCTAACGTTTGGTGGTGCTTTACTGCTCATGTGCATTTGTCATTTGGCTCCCTCGTTAGTTAGCTACCATTAGACTCAGTGTATCAATGAGGAAACTAAGGATTAGAAAAGTTAAATGTCTTCCATAGGGTCATTCGGGCAGTAAGTAAATGAGATGAGTAGGACTCAAATCTGGTTATCTACTTCAGATCTGTAGTCTTGTAAATAAAAGAGTACTCATTCCCTTTTGACTCTTGTATGTGTTGCTAAAACAGGCTTAGACCCATAAGACACAAAAAATGTATGCAGAAAACAAAACATAAACTGAATATCTTACTATCTAAAGCGAAGCACCATTGCTACATATACAAATTAAGCAACATTAATTGATTCAAGAATAACTTTTTATATGGGTATATGGGCACTGAACTCGTGGACGTATAATGTGTATGTGTGAGCATACAACACACACATCCCCGAAGTGTAAAACACTTTATACTTAGATAATTATTTTAAAAGCTGTTACACTTTGGTGTTTCATGCTGTAGTTTCTAAAGTTATCAGGAAACAAATCATTTATCTGTAGCTGTAGACAACTGTTTGAATAGCAAGCAGAAAAGCATGTCTGAGATGACACAATATGTAATATATAGGGGCTGTGGAGTGTTTTATTTCTCACAGAAAGGCACAGTTTCATATACACTTTGTGCAGGTGAGAGTATTATTTTTATAGTTGAATTTATTCTATCCTACCTTATCCTTTTTTTTTTTTTCAGATTGTAAACACTTATCCAAACACTGCTTCAGAAATGCTTCCCAGTTATTTGGGAATTTATTTCTGATTTCAAGGAAACGCAATTGATGTTGTTCCAGTTCATTCTTAACTAAATCATCTGAATGATTCAGGAGAGAGTTTTGTTTACCATGAAGCTCCTTACTCTAAGTTATTTCTTTTAAAATGCTTTAGTTTTCTCCCCAAAGGCACAAACAAGTGAATGGTTGGAATTATAAAATGTGGTTTCTCTCTCTCTCTCTCTTAAAGAGATAATGTGATAATGTGCTCAGGAGTTTTATAACTTAAGAGTATCGGATCTGCCTCCAGTCTTATGAATAGGCAGTAGTCCCTTATGAACTCCATTCCAAATTAGAGAAAGGAGGACCCCAGGCCATTTCACAGTGTGTGGTACGGTTGCCTTATCTCCGATGTCTCCCAAAATTTTGCAGGCAGAGAAACAAATCCTATCTGAACATCATGGGATACTGCAATTCAGGTACAAAAAGCTTAGCAAGTTGCAAATATGCCAGTTAATGCACATTATTGTCACCAGTTGTTCGAATGTCACTCTAGGGAATGCCATTAATGGTTGATAGGTATTCTAATTACCGTTCTTTGGCATGAACTTTAAACTTGGTCTAAATAGTCATTTGCAGTTCTGTGATGCCAGACTTTATTATACCTTCATGTCAAATGATGAAGTCTGAAACTAAACCTTTATTATGAACATAGTCTTTAAGAACTGAGACCTGATTTAGGAATGAATACCACATCTCCTGTGGCATTCAGAAGTGGTTTTTCTCAGAACTCAAAACCAAGAAGCTCTATATCCTAATTTCTGAATGTGCTTGGTGTTACAGAATCCTGTTTTGTAAGTGCAAGGAGACAGTGTCCTAATGTCTAGGCTTTTTGTCTAGAGAGTGAGACAAGATCATAGATTATACATCATAATCAGGAATTTTATGGTTTCTTTATTTTATTAAAGATTTTTATTTATTTATTCATGAGAGAGACAGAGACAGAGACACAGGCAGAGAGAGAGGCAGGCTCCCTGCAGGGAGCCTGACATGGGACTCGCTCCCAGGACTCCAGGATCATGCCCTGAGCCAAAGGCAGGCGCTTAACCACTGAGCCACCCAGAGATCCCATATGGTTTCAAAAGCGGTACCTTAACTGTGTATCAATTGTAAGATTGATACAAGAGGACATTACCTTGAATGTCACTTTTTTTTTTTTGTACTCAAGTCTTTGCTATAGGTTCTATCAGCTATTATTAAAGATTAAGTATTGCTTTTGGGGTGAGGCAAAAGAGCATAAGCAGGAAAAGCTTTATAGGCTAATAAAAATGTAAATGAAGTGTTCATCAGCTTGCTACTATGGCAAATGATGAAAGAAACATTACCTGAGACATTAGATTCAAAGATTATTGCTAATCAAATCAGCCTGAATGAGAAATCTCTTTGTAACCATTCGTTTGGTGTGAATTTGCCTCTCTATGCTAACACTCCTGTGTACTGAATTTGATTCCAATATCCTAGACACTCCATTCATTTTTTTTAAAAAATGAGATAGATATAAAAAAGAGAGAGAGAGTTAAGGATTCCTGGGTGGCTCAGCGGTTTAGCGCCTGCCTTTGGCCCAGGGGGTGATCCTGGAGTTCCGGGATGGAGTCCCACATCAGGCTCCTGCATGGAGCCTGCTTCTCCCTCTGCCTGTGTTTCTGCCTCTCTCTCTCTCTCTGTCTGTAATGAATAAATAAATAAAATCTGTAAAAAAAAGTGGGGGGATCATTTAAAAAAGATAGATATAGATAAGATATATATATATAAGGTGATTTATATATAAATGTGATATATTTATATATAAATCATGTTATGCCATGTATCAGCTAGGCAGAAATAATTTCTGTGCTAGATATGTGTGACATTTGATAAGAAACAGCTATAGATTTTGATGCATGTGCGCTTAACCTTCTTCTTCAATGCCACATTCCCTACCAGGAATTTGCAGGCTGAGATATGAATCAAAGTTTCTACAGCGTGTTTAAGTCACACCCCCAGAGTTTCAGAATGTCTAAGCCCCCGATGTCCCAGGATGGCCGGAAAATGCTAATCTTGTTCCCCTCGATTAGGAATACATGAGAAGACCGATATTTTCAACATTACTTTAAATACAGTAATAAAGTAGATGGTGAACACTACTTACTTTCTCTCAGGGATGCTCCATTGTGGGATGGTATTTAGGGAGTAGGACCCTTTATGTATTTTATCCTTTCTGAACCTTGCGTGAGCCATTCTCCCTGATGGCTTCCTTTGGTGGATCTCCAAAGAACTTTTAGAAACTTTCCGAGGTCGGGGTAGTGGGAGTGAGAGCCCAGGGCCCACACTAGTGGCTCCCAACAGCTGAGCTCTGTCACAAGCATCTCTTTTCTGAGGCGTCCCTCAAAGGCACTCAGCACCTCTGCTTCTTATCCCTTGTTCTTCCACAACTGAATATCAGACTAATATAGCCATTATAAAGCAGGGAACTGTTAAGGAAGTCACACAAAGGTTTCTAGAGTTACTCTGAAATACAATTCAAGTGTAAGTACTTGAAGTTACCTTTAACCTTCCTTCCTTTAACTTTCCTCTGTGCCCTGAAGCAGGCTACTAGCTCCCTCAGTTCTGGGCTGAGCTGTCTCATAATCACTGCACATTTCCACATCTGAGAAAGACCCTGCCAAGAGTTGAAGAATCATTTTCATAATTCTCTCCTGAAAGGTACACACTGAGCTATCCAGGAGACTTGGGGGGAGATTCCGAATTAAATAAGCCAAAGGGCAAAGGATTCAAATCTTTTGTCTAGAGCCATCAAAAGACCTTACTGGCAGTGGTGGGTATGCTGGTTCATTCACATCATTCATACCGTCAGTACCTTACCCTGTATTCACATCGTCATTATCTTACCGGACTTCCTGCAATAGTATTCTGACTTACAAGGTCTGTCTTCCAATCTTTTACAGGCTACTTAATCCTAAACACTCCTGAAATTTTGCCAGGTTCTCTAACACATGGCTTTGGTAAAGTCAGTCCTCAGACCAAAACACTCGATGACTCCAGAATACACCCAGCAGGGGATGAAGTGGCAGTGATCCAGTTCTCCTACCTTTTCGGCCATGAGTCTGCGTGCTTTCGTTTTACAACCTATGCTCTAAACCAGATTAATTGTCGTGCATTTATAGTCCCTGTGCTTTCTATCATACCATAGTCTCTTAATAGTTAGCCTCTCCCACCCATCCTCACAGTTCAGCTGAGAGGCTGCCTTCATAAAATTGCTGGATTCCTCTAGCTTGAGGTGTTTTCATGTTTCTAACATCCAATCGTACTTTATACCTTTCTTGTAGTATTTAACAATGCTTGTTTTACAAACGTGGTTTCATTTTGTTATTTTACTATATATCTGTCTTGAGCATAGGAATCGCATGTTAAAAATATTTATAGTTCCAGCATTGTGCTTTCACCTATAGTAGGTTTTTAATTAAAAAAACCTACTATATTTCTATGTTGAATGACTAAATTAATGATTTTTTTTAAAGATTTTATTTATTTATTCATGAGAAACACAGAGAGGAGAGAGAGAGGCAGAGACACAGGCAGAGGGAGAAGCAGGCTCCATGCAGGGAGCCCGATGTGGGACTCGATCCCAGGGCTCCAGGATCACGCCCTGGGCTGAAGGTGGCACTAAACCGCTGAGCCACCGGGACTGGCCAAAATTAATGATTATTCAAGTGGTCTTTTACAAATCACACAGAATGAGGAAAATGATTTCTCCTCTCCGTGCATGCACAAGAGATTTAATGATACCTATAAAAAGGAAAGTAGCTTACAAAATCACAAGCAATTTTCATGAATAGCTTAATACAAATTACTCTTATAAAAATCTATAAAATATAGAGTCTATACAAACAAAAATAGTAATTGTTTTTTTTAAACTTTGCCCAGTCAATATATCTTTTTTCAGTTTTAATTTATTTATTACATGTTAATAATATTTTTTTATTATTTTAGGCTAAAACAAATTTTAAAGATAATCAAATACAGTTCCATTTAAGCTAGCACTTTCATTTTCTTCTCCTAACATCTTCCAATTATTTGTGGAATTCTGTATGTCTTTATTTTTTTAAATTTTATTTATATTCCAGTTAATTAACATATAGTCTAACATTAGTTTTAGGTGTACAATTTAGTCATTCAACACTTCCATACAGCACCTGATGCACATCACAATAAGTGAACTCAGATTTAAAATATAAAGGAGGAATTTGGATTGGACTTAATCTAATGAAGTTTGACCCCACCAAAAGAGAGTAACAGAGTTTGAATTTAGTCCACTCCACAAAAAAGAAGTCCAACATACCCATAAGGGAGCACTGTCAGTCTTTCAGATCTGCATCTCTCTCTCTCTATGACGTGGCTGAATTTTCCTAATCTCCATTCTAATCAGTAATGTTGTCTCCAATCTCACATGCGAATTGTGTTCTCTGGCATAAAATCAGTTAGTCACAGTCTTGTGTTATTACGCAGCCTGAGCACTGATAGCTTGTGATCCATTTATGAACTGTCAAGATAAATAAAGATCTTCAGATTATTTATATCTGCTATTTCCCCAGTAAACTTATACTTTGAGAATTACTATATGTCTAATCCCTCTCCAACTTGGTTTTATATCTTTTAGCCTAATTGATTGCCAAACTGAATATACAACTTTCACATTGATGATACAACTTTCACATTGGTGGACATGTATTGTTTCAATAAGTAATGTGAACTGGTTTAGATTTTGGCACTCCCACCAGCAAGCATGATAACGTAAACTGTTGAACATCCAATCGATAAATTGTGGGATTATAGTATTTTATAGTAAAAGCCTTTGAATTTTTTAGTGATGTCTTACTGCTTCTATTAAGTAGCTGCTTCTAGCTTTTCTGGGTATCCCCACGAAAGGGAAAATCAGGCAAATTTAATAATTTTCAGCTAACCAAACACTCTTTAAGTACTCCCACATATGAGTATACTAGTATGGGGTTATAGAGACATATAGGATACATTTTTGAGTATCTTGAGATACTTTGCCATTCTACACTTCCTTCTTCTTGGCAAGAGACCAAGTCTGAGCCCTCACTGGAACTTCTGGAATTGTTGAGATTGTGTCTAATTTAGGTAACCAGATCTTTTAAGTGATAGTTTAAATAAAATTTGTAATTGAACAAATTCAGTATTAATATGTGAATACTTAACTTACCTTTGCTGAGGTGCCTGGGTAACTCAATTGGTTGAACATCCAGCGCTTGATTTCAGCCTCAGGTTATGGGATCAGCACTGTGTTGGGCCCCACGCTGTGGGGAGTCTTTCCCTCTGCCTCTGCTCCTCCCCCAGTGCATGTGCACACACACTCACTCTCTCATTAATTCATTAATTAATTTAGCTTCGGTATACTGCTATCAAAATTATGCTGGAAACTCTGTGTTTTAGACCTTAAAATTTTGCATATGTTATAACCCAGCAAATCAACTTCTAGAAATTTATTTATGGAAATAAGAAATTGGGTTGCAAGAACACTCATGTACAGTAAATAAGGAAAAAATCTAAATGCCCAGAAATAAATATTGATTAAATCAATCTGATACATGGGTACAGCAGGATACTATGCAGTCATTACACACGACATTGCAGAAGTTTACATAGTTGTGTGGAAGGAGGCTCACAAGGACTTATGAAATGCTGACATTATTTAAGCTTCATCTTACATTCAAGGTTCTTTTCTTTTTAGATTATCTTATTAGTAGGGTGAATACATTTTCTTAAAAATATAACTTTACAAAATTGGCTACACAATTAATGGCTATACACTTTACCCCACTCATTGCTACCCAAAGGTAACTGCTATTCACATTCTGATGGATATGCCTCCAGATTTTTCCATATATATTTACACAAAAATATACAAAAATATAATCACACTAAATGCTTCTAAAGACTTTTTCTTATTTAAAACATACTTGGGACAGCTTTCTGACTTAAAATTATTTTTACTGAAAAAATATGCATACAAATGGATATGTGTAAATAAACATATTTGAAATTCCTCATGAAAGCTTCATGTTACCTTTTTTTGTGACTCTCTCTCTCTTTCTCTCTTGATTTATAACTCCTCTCTTGCTCTCCTTGAAATTGTGTATATGTGTGTATATTTTTAACATCATGAATCATATTTTTTTGTTTTTAACATTTTTATGTTCTTGAGTATTATTATATGGAATTACATATTTGTTGTGACATGTTTATTTTGTTCAACGTTATATTTGTAAGATCCATGTTAGCTTGTGTAGCTGTGATCCATTTATTCTTCCACAAGTTATTCATCCAGTTTCTTCTTGATGAACATTTGAGTGGCTTTAAATATTTTGCTATTATTGACAATGTCGTATGATAATTTTTGTATGTATTTCCTGGACTTCACGAAGAACAAGGTCTTCTTTGGGGCATCTAGGATTAGAACTGCTAGGTTATAGAATATGTAAATAAATGTTTAAGGGCTTGAACTAGTTGACAGTCCTTCCCAGTGTATAATTGACTGTATGATTGTTTTCTTGATTCATATCCCCACCAACATTAGTACACTAGGCTTGTTTTTCCCTGAAGCTGGAAGATATGGAATAGTATCACGTTTCGGTTTCAATTTGAATTTTTGGTTTACTTATGAGATTGAACACTTCTCGGAGTTTCCTTTTTTATGAAGTTCCTTTGTGTATCTTTCTGTTGAATGGCTAGTCTATTTTTAATTGGCTCACAGAACTGTTTTCAATGTATTATGAATAATAACTTTTTTCAGAGGGGAGGAGAGAGAGAAAGAGAGGTGGGGAGAGGCAGACGGACAGGGAAAGAGACAATCTTAAGCAGGTTCCATATGTAGTGCAGAGTCCAAAGCAGGGCTCACTCTCACAACCTTGGGATCATGACCTGAGCAGAAATCAAGAGTCAGACACGTAACCAACTGAGCTACCAATGCGCACCATGAATAATAATTTAAAAAAAATTATTATACACTCATAAAAAGCTTATTATGTGCCAGGAATGTTCTGAGCACATTGTACAAATTATCTTTTCAGCTGCGGTATAGACATCATTATTATCTTTGTTTTACAAACTAGGAGACTGAAATACAGAAACATTAAATAACTTGGCAAAGGTTATTTAGTAGATCACAAAAAGTTGATGAGTAAGTGATACTCTATCCTAGGTTGTGTGACTTTACCATTATGATCTTAATCACCATTACTAAACTGTCTCCCCTTTCTCCTTTCTAGTTATATGTACTACAAATATCTGCTAAAATTTATTGTTTAAGAATCCCTGGGATTCTATGTGAACTTATTTTCTCATATTATCAGTTTAAAGTTTGGTGCTTTGTCTTTAATATTCAGTATTTTAACCATCTAAAATTGATTCCAGTTTATGGTGTGAAGTATGGGTCCAACCTAATTTTTTTCTATGTTCACTTGTCTTGGCAACTATTGGTGAAAAGCATATTTTTCCCTATTGATTTATAATACCAACTCTGTCATATATCAAGTACCTATTTCATTGAGAATCTGTTTCTAAATCTTTATTCTGTTCAGTTGATCTACTTGAATATTTATGGAACATTACCACAGTATCTCAATTACCAGCTATAGAAAAAGTCTTAGACACTCTATCTAAATATTCACTTATCACACAAAATTGCTCACAATATCCTCTTAATATTTTTTTAAATTTCCATAGCATCAATTTTGGTATGTTCTTTTCATTCGTGATGCTAGTTATTTTGGTCTCCTTTTACTTGTTAGTCTTATCAGAAGCTTAGTAATTTTATAACTCTTTCCAAGGAATCAACTTCTGGCTTTGTTGATTTTCTGTTTGTTTTCTTTTTCATTGATTTTTGCTCTTACCTTTTCCATTTTTTAATTTATATTTATTGGCACATACTTAACATACAATATCCTATTGGTATGACACTGGCACAGATCACTGTAATAAGAATGTATAAGAACTTACAAAAAAAAAGAACTTAACAATTATATATTTCGGGTGTTAACCCTTTATTGGATGTATAATTTGCATATATCTTCTCCCATTCAGTAGTTTGTCTTTTTATTTTTTGAAGGTTTCCTGCACTGTGCTTTAATAAGTTTTTAGTTTGATATAATTTTGTTTACTTTAGCTTTTATTCCACTTACCTTAGAAGACTGGTTCAAAGAAATATTGCTAAGACCAGTGTCACAGAGCTTATTGCCTATGTTTTCTTCTAGTAGTTTTATGGTTTCATATCTTACATTTAAGTCTAATCAATTTTGAATTTATTTTTATATATTGTGTAAGGCACAGATCCTGTTGTATTATTCTGCATGCAGCTGTCCAGTTTTTCCAGTACCATTCATTGAAGAGACTATCTTTTCCCCATTGTATATTCTTCCCTCCTTTGTCATAGATTAATTGACCATAAATTGGTAGGCTTTTTTCCTGGGTTCTCTATCTTATTCTAGAAATCTATATGTCTATTTTTGTGCCGATATCATACTGTTTTGATTACTTTAGCTTTGTAGGATGTTTTGTATTCAGAGAGCATGATACCTCCAGCTTCGTTCTTCTTTCTCAAGATTGCTTTGCTATTTGGGGTCTTTTGTGGTTCCATACAAATTTTAGAGTTCTTTGTTTCAGTTCTGTGAAAAATGTGGTTGATATTTTGATAAGAATTTCATTCAATCCATAGATCACTTTGGGTAGTATGGACATTTTAATAATATTAATTCTTCTTATCTGTGAACAAGGAATATCTTTTTATTTGTGCCATTTGCAGTTTCTTTCATCAGTGTCGTATAGTTTTCAGAATCCATGTCCTTTATTTCCTTGGTTAAATTTATTCCTAGATGTTTTATTTTTTATTTTTTTGATACAATTGTAAATGGGATTGTTTTCTTAATTTATTTTTTTTTTAAGGTTATCTTTTTAAAGAGAGAGCACATGAACATGCACAGGGAGGGGGGCAGAGGAAGAAGGAGAGAGAGAATCTTAAGCAGGTTTTATACCCTGTGCAGAGCTCATTGGGGGCTTGGTTTCACAATCCTGAAATTATGACCTGAGCCAAAATCAAGATTTGGACACTTAACTGACTGAGCCACCCAGGTGCTCCAATTTCTTTTCCTGATAGCTTGTTATTAGTGTATAGGAAAACAACTGATTTCTGTATGTTAATTTTGTGTATTGTGACTTTACTAAATTTGTTTATAAGTTATAACAGTTTTTTCTGGAGTCTTTACTGTTTTCTATATACAGTATCAAATCATCTGAGAGTAGTGAGTTTTACTTCTTCCTTTCCAGCTGGGATGCCTTTTATATATTTTTCTTGCCTAATTGTTCTGGGTAGGATTTCTTTCTTTCTTTTTTTTTTTTTTTAAATGATTCATGATGCTATCTTAACATTTTTTTTAAATTTTATTTATTTATGATAGTCACAGAGAGAGAGAGAGAGAGGCAGAGACATAGGCAGAGGGAAAAGCAGGCTCCATGCACCGGGAGCCTGACGTCGGATTCGATCCCGGGTCTCCAGGATCACGCCCTGGGCCAAAGGCAGGCGCCAAACCTCTGCGCCACCCAGGGATCCCTCTGGGTAGGATTTCTAATCCTATTTTGAAAAAAAAAAAGAAAGAAAGAAAGAAAGAAAAGTGGCAAAGGTAGGCATTCTTGTCTTGTTTCTGGTCTTAGAGGAAAAGTTTTCAGCTTTTCACCATTGACTAGATGCTAGGTGTGGGTTTGTCACATATGGCCTATATTATGTTGAAATATGTTCCCTGTATACTGCTTTCTTGCAAACTTTTATCATAAGTAGATGTTGAATTTTATCAGATGATTTTTCTGCACCTGTTAAAATGAGCATTTGATTTTTATCCTTCTTTTTGTTGATACAGTATATCACATTGATTGGTTGCAAATGTTGAACCATTTTTGCATTCTGGAATAAAACCCACTTAATTATGATATATTAGCCTTTTAATGTACTGTTGAATTTGGTTTGCTATTTTGTTGAGGATTATCATACCTATGTTCATCAGGGATATTGGTCCATAATTTTGTGGTGTCTCTGTATTGTTTGTTATCAAGATAATACTGACCTCATAAAACATTCCTCCCTCTTTAAGTGGAATAATTTAAGGATAGTTCTAACTGCTCTTATCTATCTTTTCTTATCTTCAAATTTATTTGAGTTACTTTTGTATCTTGGTCTAGTTTCTGAAGATGGATACATGGCTTAGCTCATTAATTTTTTTAGCTCATTAATTTTTACCTTTTTTTCTAATCACTTTTAAGTCTATATACTTCAAAGTTCTATTTTGACTATATTGTTCAAGTTTTTACATGTCATATTTTGTAAATACTCAGTTCAAACAATTTTCTTACTTCTATTCTGAATTATTTTTTGACCCACAAGTTATTTAGAAGTAGGCTTCCAACTTTATAAATTTAGTGTTTTTTATTTACCCTTTCCTTATTGATTTTTAAGTTAATTCACGCTGTTATTAGAAAATGTCATCATTGTTTCCCAGTATTTGAAATGTGTTGAGTGTTGCTATATTGGGCCAATATATTATCAATTTTGTGAAAGTTTTATATGTTCTTGAATTGAATATACATTCTGCTATTGTTAATGTTGCATGTGCCAAGTAGGTCAAGTGTTTGCATCCTTCATATCTTATATATACTTTTATGGGGACTTGGGGGCTTACGTTATCAACTATGTGGTAGAAATCTGTGATGATAGATGTTTCTTGTTTTAATTCTGTATATTTTTTCCTAATATATTTTGATACTGTGTTACTAAATATGAACAAATTTAACATGATTATAGTTTCCTGGGGAAATCTAGCCTTTCATTACAACAAATTAACCTTCTTTATCTCCAATAATGCTTTAGTTCACCCAAGAAGTCTAATTTCTCTCATATAAATACAGCAGTATCAACCTCTCTTGCTTAGAATTTATTGGGCTTATCTTTCTCTATTCTTTTATAAGCCTTTATAAATGTTTTACCCTAGAGATGTCTCTTATAAATAGCATATAATTGAATTTTATTTTATCCTATCCAGAAATTCATCATTTTAAAGATTAATCTATTTGCACTGTATATTTAGAGTTAAATCTACCAACATATTTTGAACTTCTATTTCTTCTATCTTGTTTTATGTCAAAAATTAATTGTCTGAATATGGATGGTCTATTTCTAGACACTTTACCCTATCCTAATGTTCTATTTGTTTGTTGTATGTTAAAAACGCTCCACTTTCATTGTTAAAGCTTTATAATGACTTGATATCAAGGGATATAAATGTGCTAATTTAAAAAAATCATTAAGTTTTTCTCTTTTTTTTTTAAAAGATTTTATTTATTTATTTATTCATGAGAGACACACACACATAGAGACAGGCAGAGGGAGAAGCAGGCTCCATGCAGGGAGCCTGATGTGGGATCGATCCCGGGACTCCAGGATCACGCCCTGGGCCGAAGGCAGGTGCTAAACCACTGAGCCACGTGGGAATCCCCCATCATTAAATTCTTCATTGCCATTTTTGACCTATTACATTCATTATAAACTTTAAAATCAGATTGTCCATTTCTGTGATATTACAAGTATGGGTCCTTTTTTGGTCATTTCCTTACTTTTATCCCGTATTCAAAATACATTTAACTCCAATTTCCCTCCAAAAGCCACATTTTATTCTGACATCATGCTCAAATTGCAGGATCTTATCAAATAAATCAGATTCAAGTGTGGATGAGAATTCTTCAGTCTGATACTTCTGCTATGGGTGATCTCAAATGGATTCCTGTGAAATAAAGAGATAAGTTGTCTGCCTCCTACACATCCAGCATGCAGTGGTGAAGTAGGCATAGATAACTACAATAGATGTACCTATTCAAAAAGTAGAAAATAGACACACACAGCAGACAGCCTCATACTGGTATCACAAAGACTCAAACACCAAAATATGTCAGATAGTACAAATAGTGATGCATGATTGTAAGTGTGTTGTGAGGTCATTTATGCAATTTTGAAAGTAAACATTTCCAAGTAATATGGCCATGTGTTGTATGTTGCATTTAAATATAAATGCACAAATTAAATATAATTTGTAGTTTGATTATTATAATTTTTATCCTATTGTATATTCTAACTTTTTGATCATTCAGCTTTTTTTTAATCATTTAAATTTTTAGAGGTACCACACATCTGGGAATAGATCAAGTCCTAGGTATTTGGCTAAAGCATCCTCAACTGTAGCTTTGTCTCCTTTAAAGTCTTCAAATCATATTATAGTTTTATGCCTATCAAGTTTGGGCTATGAAAACTGAGGCTCTTCTCCTGTACTTTGTATAGGGGACACATAAAGTAATAATACTAAGATCAGCAAAATAATAGACACATCCACATCATGGCTAATAAAATTCTATAAAATATTTTAGATGTTTTAATTTTAATTCTGAAGGTATCAGAAAGTGTCCATTTTGGCTTATAAAAGAACATCAGTATCTCTTCTAAAAGTGCCATAAATAAGACAGCAGCTGGCAGATTTATTGTT
Source organism: Nyctereutes procyonoides (assembly GCF_905146905.1). Lineage (NCBI taxonomy): Eukaryota > Metazoa > Chordata > Mammalia > Carnivora > Canidae > Nyctereutes > Nyctereutes procyonoides. The sequence goes on from NW_026575126.1 coordinate 5,609,865, forward strand.
GATCTATGTTTAATTTAAACTTGTTTTTGGAATATAGGAAAAGTGGTGAAAGGAAACTGACAGCTTTGAAGAGATATATGATCTAAAACTCTGTACTACATCATTCATTTTAAATTAAGACTTGATATTATTCTTCCTGAAACATATCAGACGTGGAGAGAGACAGAGTGTGGTCCTGTTCTTTAGAGGGGCAAAACACAGACATAAAGAACCTCTTAAATTTTTGATTTTGTGAAACATATCAAATTACTTGTCACCATAAATGTAATAGCTTCTAACCTGAGGTGTGCTGACTAGTGATGACCTTATGTGTTTGGATGCTTACTGGTTTTTACACCTTTATGACAAAACATTGAGGTTTATTTTATGCTTAGATAATTTATCAATATATATGTGTGTAATCCTGTTTATCTTGCTATTTTGTCGGGTTGCTAGTGTGAACCCAATATTTTACAAAGTTATATATCAAATAAGTAGACTTTAGCAACTTCAAAAGACATTTTTTGATACAGTAGATTTCTGTACCAATAGTATGTCATTGGATAAACTCTTAGGAAGTCAAATATAACACAGATTAAGCTCTCTATCTGTGAAAACGTTTGTGGTTTTTTTTGAGTGTTTTTAATACACCAGTCATTTTCTAAGCACTTCACATTGATTATCTCTTTATATTCTCATAATAACCCCACAAAATAGGTGATATTATTATCCTCATTGTATAGATGAGAAACTGAGTCACTTTATTAGATATGGGAACTTTCAAGATGGGAGAAGTAGTTTAAAAAACATCATGATATATGTGTGGAAATACAAGCAATTCTGTCCAAACTTTGAAGTTTAAAATAAAGGGATTTTGAAAGATGCCAGTGGTTCTTTTATGGTGAAATTTATATGTCATGTATGGAGTGAAAATCCAATATTTTTTATATTGTATTAAGTTGAATTATTTACTGGCACCAACATATGTTAAGTTAAATATGTACCAAATGACATTAAAGAAAAATCTAGGGTGCTTGGGTGGCTCAGGGGGTAAGCAAGGCCTGGCTCCATGCTCAGCGGGGAGTCTGCTTCTTCCTCTCCCTCTGCCCTTCCCCCTGGTTCATGTGCATGCTCTCTCTCTCTCTCTCTCTCAAATTAAAAAAAAAAAAACTTCTTAAAGACCTAATTCTTTTTCTTCACACTCAAAAAGTATCCAAACTCTCTAATTTTATAACTTGCAATTCTGTTTCCATTTTGAATTCACTCTATGACTGCAGAACTATCTTCTTTGCCTTATCAATTCTGTGGACCGGATTAAATTGATCTGTCATAATGTACAAGAAACAGAAATCTGAACAACCCTTTGGACATCTAGGGATATGGTAAGAAAGAGAAACATCTCTGAAAAGACTACTTGGCCAGAGATGCATTAAATCTAGACTGTGTACCTAAAGACTTGTTTTTTTGTGTCTGTGAAAAAAATGACTTTTAAAAAACCTAACACATTCACAAAGCCATATATTTTACAGTGTATTTAAATAGCTATATCACATCTCAGCTTTATAAGGGTTTTCTTTAAACATAACTCATACCTGCCCTGCAGCCAATGTTTGTTACTGTTCCTCATAGAAACTCCATGAGTGGAATTACAGAATTATCATTCAGTATTAGAGGTGAAGATTGAAGTACATAAATGATTTGCCAGAGGGCAAAGTGAAAGTCGGGAGAGTGCCTAGAGAAGAATATAGAGCCCTGGAATCTTAAACTGAAAGCTTTGGTGTTCTAGGTTTAGTAAAGATCGTATTTCTACTAAGGTGCTGGAAGAGAATTGAGCATGATAATTCACTACTCGTGTTCCAGTTTCTAGCAGACATCTGTCATGAGCCAGTATACTTATTGATTAAAAGAGTAAGTATGCTCTGGAGTCAAGAAAATGTAGTTTTAAATCTCAATTTTATAAAAAGATTTTACTTATTTATTCATGAGAGACTCACCCTCAGAGAGAGCAGCAGAGACATAGGCAGAGGGAGAACCAGGCTCCATGCAGGGAGCCCGATGTGGGACTTGATCCCAGGACTCCAGGATCCTGCCCTGGGCTGAAGGCAGGCGTCCCGGTTTAAATCTCAATTTTGCTGTTCACTACGTAGTTGGCACTGCGGTGGGGTGGGGTGGCTATCTCTTACCCTAAATTTCTTTCTCTCTAACATAGTCATTATAACAGAATTTACTTTTTATGTTGTTGGGAGGGATAAATGTAGCTGAAGAGCCCAGTACCGAGACTCGTATTGATTTATGCAGGTTCTGTGTCCTTTATTCATCATAAATATGCTGATAATGTGTGATTGTACCTTTCTACAGAAATGTATACAGAATTCTGTTTAAGATAAGACTATCTATAAAATCCATACACGTTCTCTTTGTTTTGTCTTGTGTTTGGTAAGAACCTTTAACATGAAATCTATCCTCCTAACAAATTTTGAAGTATACAAAACTGTACTGTTAGCTATAGGCAGTATATTGTATAGCAGGCTTCTAGAATTTATTCAGCTAGCACAACTGAAACTTTATACCCACTGAACAACTCCCTATTTCCCCCACCTAACAGCCTCCAACAACCACTATTGTATTCCCTACCTAAAAAGGTTTGACTGTTTTAGTTACCTCACATAAAAGGAATCATGCAGTATTTGTCCTTCCGTGACACTTACTTCACATAGCATGATGTCCTCCACGTTCATGAATCCTGTTACAAATGGCAAAATTTTTTTTAAATTTTTTTAAGGCTAAATAAATTTTACCGTATTCATTACCACATTTTCTTTGTCTATTCATTTCTCACTGGACACTTGGGTTGTTTCCATGTGTTGGCTATTGTAAATAATGCTGCAATAAACATGGGAGTGCTAATATCTCTTTGAGATCATGATTTTAATTATTTTGAAATATCCAGAAGTGTTATTGCTGGATCATTTGGTATTTACCTTTTTAATATTTGTTTTGAGGAATGTCCATAATGTTTTGCGTAACTGCTATACCATTTTACATTTTTGCCAGCAGTGTATAGAGGTTCCTATTTTTTTCACAACCTCACCAACACCTTTTAAAATAAATAATAACTTATCCTAACAGGTGTGAGATAATATCTTATGATCTTGATTTGTATTTCCCTGATAATGATATTGTGCATATTTTCATATTCATGTTGGCTGTATATGTCTTCTTTGGAGAAATGTCTGTTCAAGTCCTTTGCCCATTTTTAATATAGATTGCTTGTTTTCTTTGTTGAGTTGGATGAGTTCCTTATATTTTGGAAATTAGTCCCTTATCAGACATATGGTTTGCAAATATTTTCTCCCATTCTATAGATTGTCTTTTCATTTTGTTGATTGTTTCTTTTGCCATGCAGAGACTTTTTAGTTTGATGTATGCCCACTTGTCTCTTTTTGCTATTGCTGCCTGTGCTTCTGGTGTCATATTCAGGAAACTCTGAGAGGTGTTGGATAAGTCCATTACCTTGATCATGGGGATGATATCACGTGTGTTTGCATATGGAACATTAAACATATACAGCTGTTTGTAAATTATAAGAACATAAAAATCAATGGCATCAGTCACATTAAATGTTCATTTACAGAGGGAGTCTAACAAAAGGAGAGTTCAAATTCATAGATCAGTTACAAGTCCCAGAAAAAGACTTGAGTGCAGAAAATTGACCCATCGTGTCCTAGGAGATGAAGCTTCTGGATGACCCTAGTGTGGCAGAGTTGCTCACCCAAATCTATGTACTCTTCTCCTTCCTGTTGCTCAGGAAGACTGCATTTCCCAGTGTTGCTTGCATTTTGGCTTGGCCTCACAACTGAACACTTAATGAAAGTGAGGGACACCATTTTCCAAGTGTGGCCTCCAAAACCCTCCACAGCTCCTCCTTCCTGTACTTTTCTTCTTTCTCATTGACTGAAATGAAGCCATTTCTCAGAGGAATCTTAGAAAACATTTGGTGAGAGTAGCAGAAATTTCTAAATAACTGTGTGGAAGAAGGCTCCATATCAACTTGTTTACTTAATGATGGCTAGTAAATGAGCAAGAAATGAACTTCTCCTGGGTCTGAAACATAAACTTCTGGGCCCATTTATTGCAGCAGTGACTATTACTGTATTATAGCTGTTAATTATAAGGATGTAGTATATTATATGAGATATATATGAGATATAATGAAAATTGTGGTGTATTGAAGTAGGCTATCAGGTATCCCTTTTTGTGTGCCTCCACAAGAGGAGGAGGTATGGAAAGAGGATTGGGAAGTGGGAAAGAGAAAGAAAGCAGGGACCCTATCTCTGAATTTTTTTTTAAGTCAAATCTTCAACTTTGACAATGATTCTCAGGCTGACTGCAAGTGGTTAGATGCTCTTTAAAACCAATTAAAATGGGGCGCCTGGGTGGCTCAGTTGGTTAAGCGTCTGCCTTCAGCTCGGGTCATGACCTCAGGGTTCTGGGATCGAGCCCCATGTTGGGCTCCCTGCTCAGTGGGGAGTCTGCTTCTTCCTCTCCTGCTGCTGCTCCCCCAGCTCCTGCTCTCTGTTGTTATGTCTCTCTCTCTCTCTCAAATAAATAAATTAAATCTTTTAAATAAATAAATAAATAAATAAATAAAACCAATTAAAGTGAAAGCCCTGTAGAAGCCTATTGCAGGACTCACAAGCAGCCGACTCACACTGACGTGAAGGATCAGCATGTTTATTGGACCATGCCTTCCAGATCAACACCAATAGGGAAGGGGAGGAAGCAGGACCCAGCTGGGGAGAAATTGGACTGTGATGTAGTCTCAATAAAAGCTCAGTCAATCCCACAGGGAGCTCCAAAACTGGGATTGACCTTGGAGAGCTTTCCAAGTTGGAATGAGGAGGTTGGGCTTTTATACTGGCAAAATAACTGGTCATTAGATTCTGGTGGCAGGGCCGCTCTTGTTAGCCAAGGGAAACCTCCAGAGAGGCAGATAGCTGAGGGCTGTGCTGTTAGCCTGGCAGTACTCTTGGCAGCTTAGGTAATGCATTGTTCAGACATTAGAAAGCCCTGTTATCTTAAGCAATCAGGACCCAGATTTAATTGGTTAATTGGAAAAACATTGGTAAAAGAGAGAACTCATATGAAAAATACACACCAAGTTGAATATTTTGTTTTAATCTGACATATAAATGCACATTTATTCATCACACTTTGAAAATGAGGCCAAAGTTTTTCTTTAAGTGAAAGTTGCCAGGTTGGCATTCAGAAACCAAGTTCTTGCTTACATAATACTTGTAATGAATCAGATACAACTTATTGCTTTAGTGTCTTTTGAATAAAGTAAGAATTTACAGACACATGCAAAGTAATCTGAATATAGAATATTGATACATTTTTACTACTTTTTTCTACTTTTATTTCATTAGTTTTTATTAACACTCATAAAAATTATTTACATAAAATAACAAGACAACTAACCTTATCAATTTGGGGGTGAAATATGAATGAATTTTGGACAGCATAGCGTTTAAATCGGAAGTGAAGTTCTGAAAAGATGCTTACCAGCTGCAGATGTTTGAGCAATATGTCACCAAGTCTCTGTTTTGCTACTTTGGAAGCAGTCATTTTGCTAGAGGCCAAGTGGGCTCCCACTGCAGGTCCTGCCATGCAGATTTTTTTTTCAGCTTTATTAAGGTATTATTGACAAACAAAAATTGTATATGTTTACATTGCACATGATGTTTTGAATGTACATATGCATTGTTTACATGATTACCACACTCAAGCTAATTAACACATTCATCACCTCACATAGTTAAAATTCTCTTCGTGGTGAAAATTACTTGAGATCTACACTTTTAGCACATTTCAAGTATTTAATACGTTATTTTTAACTATAGTCATCATGCTGCAACATTACGTGTCCAAAACGTATTCATCACCTCGCCAAGCCAAGAGTTTTCACTCGCTGAACAACATCTTCCCATTTCCCCCAATGCCTCAGCCCCGTAACCACCCCTCCACCCTTTGGTACTTTGGGTTCACTTTTTTTTAAGTTCATGTATAAGTGAGATCATGAAATATTTGTCTTTCTGTGCCTGGCCTAATTCACTTAGCAGAGTGTCTTCTAGGTGCACGCATGTTGTCACAAATGGAAGGATTTCCTTTTTTTTTTTTCTTTAAGGCTGAATAATATTTCATTACATATGTAAATATCATATTTCATATATCTGTTGATGAGCACTGTTGTCTCTGTATCTTAGCTACTGTGAATAACACTGCAGTGAACTGGGAGTGCAGATACCAGTTTGAGAGCGACTATTTCCTTTGGCTGGAAACCCATATGTGAGCTTGCTGGATCAACTGATAGTTACATTTTTAATTTTATGGGGAAACTCCATACTGTTTTCTATAATTGCTATTCCAGTTTACATTCTCACCAATAGTGTACAAGAACTCCCCTTTCTCTATATCCTTGCCAACACTTGCTTTTTTGACTTTTGGTAGTAGCCATACTAACAGGCATTAGGTAATATCTCACTGTAATTTTTATTTGAGTTTTTCTTACAATTAGTGATACCAAGCATCTTTTACGCACATGTTGGCTATTTGTGTGTCTTCTTTATAAAATTGTATGTTTAGGTCCTTTGCCTATTTTCGAATTGACTTATTTAAGGGCTCCAGGTAGCTAAGTGGTTGAGCATCTGCTTTTGAGCTCAGGTCCTGATCCTGGGGTCATGGCATTGAGTCCCCATTAGGCTCCCTGCATGGAGCCTGCTTCTCCCTCTGCCTATGTCTCTGCCTCTCTCTCTGTGTCTCTCATGAATAAATAAATAAAATAAAATAAATAATAAAACAGATTGACTTTTTAGATATTTTGCTATTTAGTTGTATGAGTTATGTATTTTAGATATTAATCTTTTATGAGATGTATGTTTTGATGATACTATCTCCCATTCCATAACTGCCTTTACATTTTGTTGTTTCTTTTGTTATGCAAAAACTTTTAAATTTCATATAACCCCCCTCTTTTATTTTTGCTTTTGTTCTTTATTGTTTTGGTGTCAAATCCAAAAAAGAAAAAGAAAAAAAAAATCATTGCCAAGAATATTGTCAAGGTGGTCTTCCCCTATGTTTTCTTCTAGGAATTTTATGGTTTTTAGGTCATATATTTAAGTCTTTAATCCGTTTTCAGTTGATTTTTGTGTGAAATATAAAGTAAATATCCAATTTTTTCCCTAGTTTTCCCAACATCATTTATTGAAGAAGCTATCCTTCTCACATTGTATATTCTTGGCAACTTTGTCAAAGATTAGTTGAATACATATGCATGGGTTTATTTCTGGGCTTTCTTCTGTTCCAATGGTCTAAATATCTGTTTTTAAACTAGTACCATATGTTTTGATTTTTATCACTTTGTAATATAATTTGAAATCAGTACATGTGATGCCTCCAACTTTATTCTTCTTGCTCACGATTACTTTAGGGACTGGGCTCTTTTTTTTATTTTTTTATTTTTTATTCCAGTATAATTAACATATAGTGTGATACTAGTTTCAGGTGTACGACATCGTGATTCAATATTTAAAAATCTGAATGGCTTCACAAATTTGCATGTCATCCTTGCACAGGGGCATGCTAATCTTCTCTGTATCATTCCAATTTTAGTATATTTGCTGCTGAAGTGAGTACTATCTGGGATCTTTTGTAGTTTCCATTTAAGCTGGGCTTTTTTCTATTTCTGTTGCTTGGAATTTTGATAGGGATTATATTGAATTTGTATACTTATTTGGGTAGTATGGACATTTTAAGAACTTCAATTCTTCTAATCCACGAACAGGAGATATCTTTGCATTCATTTGTATCTTCAGATTTTTGTACAACTGACTCCTGCATGTTAATTTTGTATCAAGCATCTCTATTGAATTATTTATTTTTTCTAACAGATTTTAGGATTTTCTAGATAAGATTATGTCATCTACAAGGAGAGACAATTTTACTTCTTTCTCTCTGATTTGGATGCCCTTTTTTAATTTATTTTTCTTGCTAAATTTCTCTGGTGGGACTTCCACTATTACATTGAACAGAAGTGGCCATAGTAGGCATCCTTGTCTTGTTGCTGATCATACATGAAAAACCTGGAGTCCTTCACCATTGAGTATGATGTTAGGTGTAAACGTCATATATGGCCTTTATTATGTTGAGATGCAGTCCCTCACTGTGTAAATACCGAGGGATTTATAAGGAAGGAACACTAGATTTTGTCAGATGTGTTTTCTACATGTACTGATAGGATCATTTGATTTTTGTATTATTTTGTTAATGTGGTGTATCATATTCATGGATTTGTGTATGTTGAACCATTCTTGCATCTAAGCCATAAATCCCACTACGATGATTTTAGCATGCTATTGAATCAGACTTTCAAGTGTTTTGCTGAGGACTTTTGCATGTATATTCATTTGGGATATTGGGCTATAATTTTCTTTTAATGTCCTTATCTGTTTTGGTATCAGGGTAATGTTTGCCTCATAATATTAGTTTATAAATCTTCCCTCTTTTGCTTTTTGGAAGAGTTTGAGAAGGGTTGGTATTAATTCTTTGAATATTCAATAGAAGTTCACCAGTGAAGCAATCTGATCCTGGACTTTCATTTATTGGGAGGCCTTATGATTCCATTCTTTTCATTATTGGTCCATTCTGATTTTCTATTTCTTCAATATTCAGTCTTGATACATTGCATATTCTTAGGAATTTATTTATTTATCCAATTTGTTGATATGATATATGATATGAAGCATCTTTTCATATTTTTTTTACATCTGTATATCTTCTTTGGTGAGGTGCTTATTAAGGTCTTCTGCCCATTTTTTTTCTTCTGCCCATTTTTAATTAATTAATTAAAATTTTGTTTTCCTAAGTTTAAATTCAGTCAGTCAACATATAGTACATAATTAGTTTCAGATGCTGAGTTCAGTTATTCATCAGTTGCGTATGATACCCAGTGCTCATCACATCATGTGCCCTCCTTAATGCCCATCACCCAGTTACCCCATCCACCCACCACCTCCCCTCCAACTGTCTTCAGTGACAGTGGCTGTTGGTTACCCTGGTGGCCAAAGCTGCTAATGTCCTTTGTGGTGCCAGCCACTGAAGTCCACACCAGCAAACACTATGGGGTCCCCCTCTCTGAAAGCCATGGGAGTCTATGGGGCCCTCAGCTTCAAAAGCTGTCGAGATTCTCAGAGCAAAGGCTGCTGGAGCCCTCTGCAGTGCAGAACACTGGAGACCGGATGATCCCAGGGTGGTTCAGTGGTTTAGCGCCTGCCTTAGGCCCAAGCTGTGGTCCTGGAGTCCCGGGATTAAGTACCGCATCGGGCTCCCTGCATGTAGCCTGCTTCTCTCTCTGCCTTTCTCTCTCTCTCTCTCTCTCTCTCTCTCTCTCTCTCTCTCTCTCTGTGTGTGTGTGTGTGTCTCTCATAAATAAATAAATAAAAATCTTAAAAAAAAAAAAAGCACTGGAGACCATGGTGGCATTCTCTGTAGGGCTGATACTGATAGCCTTTAACCTTCTTTGCTTCTAGGTTCTTAACTGAACTCTTGGGCCCTTCCAGGGCTATTTTCCTTCATGGATAGCTCTTTGGGCTTTGTGGGGTTTTCGTTGTTTTTTTTTTTTTTTATTGATTTTATTGATTTTATTAGGGGGGTTGGGGAAGCAGGAAGACAAAACTTGGTATCTCCTACTCTACCATCTTGCTGATACCATTCCCAGATGCTCCTTCCCTAAACTAATTCTGAGTAACTTCTAAGGAGATAGCTGACTCATGTAGCATCATGAAAAATCAACTCTCCTTTCTAGCCCATACATATCTGCCATACCTCCTATTTGAATTTTGTGACGTGATCCATCTTATTCCCTTAGCTTCAGGGATGGGGCATCTTCTTCTAGCTCAGAGAATAAAAGGTAGCCAAGTGTAGAGTCTCTACCACCTTCCTGTACTTTCTATTGTTACTTACAAACAAAACAGGTCTAACTTTTAGGACAACTTTGAATCACTTCATCCCCTGCTAAACATTGTATCTTTTCAGGATAGAGATTTCAAATTGTAGATTAGTTTATTGTTGGCTAAAGTCTTTTGTTTTTTCCTGTAATTAATCTCCAGGTGCAAGATTCATTGTCTTTGAACTATGCTATACAGTAATAAATTTAGAGCTATTTGATATTCAAAAACATAACTTTTAATCATTGTTCTTCTTTCACAAATGTGGAGCAATTTAGGAGTTATACTGAATTATTCTAATAAGTTTTCAGTTCTTATAACTAGATAAATTAATTCAGAAGTTGTAGGCTTCTAGCTGTCAGGAAAAAAAAATCTATCACACACACAGTGAAGGTTTCTTTTTTTTCCCCCTTTTTTAAAATTATTACTTAATTAGTTTCCTTCACAGTAAAAAAAATAAAATAAAAATAAAAAAGTCATTAGTCCAATTATAAGTCCCCTTGGTTCCAGTGAACTAGGAGTAGATATGTTATACTCCTTAGTTTTTCTACGAAAATAGCTAAAAATATATTAACATAGGATATAATACCTAACACATGACAAAAGTAGATGCAAGCCCTTCATTCCATAATAAGCTTCCAGGGGACATTTTATGAAGGTGTCAAGGGCAATAAATTGTTTTTAATATAATTAGGAAAATTCTGTTATCTGGATAAAATTGAGATTTCTTTATCCTATAAATGGGAGTGAGTCTTGCCACGTATGAAAATGAAATTTTGGTCTCTTTGTTTAAGCATCTCCTCTGAATAGTGAAATGTTGTGCACAGAAAATTCCCTGTTTCTTACATTAAGGTCTTTGCTAAATGACAAATGCAATATATATTGTGTAGGTGTGTGTTGTGAAGGAATTTACAAATTTCACAGCATTCTGACCTACTCATGAGTAATTGAAAGATAAACTATGAATCTTTGCCTCTCTAACTTTATAAAATTAACAGCCTTTGACAACCTCTGTGATTTCCATTTCATATTGTATGTATTAAGATTGTATGAGTTTTCTGTTCCCTTGTTCTCTTAAAAGATGAACAGCTTTTCTGGGGATACATGATTATTATACTTATTGTGTTGAGATTTACATATGTTTATTCATTCATTTATTATTATTATTTAATTTATGAAGCATATGGCCATAAAAAAGGAAGTCAGGAGGGAGATGTAAATACAGAGAGAACTTGTGGAACCTCTCTTTTACAGATTATTAAAAATAGGGTAAATTACCATCAATCCCACTTGTTTTGAGTAACCATCTGCCTAAGAGGCCAGAAGCTGGAGGTCCTTCTAGCTTCTCAGTGATCCCCTATCTTAAGATATACATGTCTTACAGTGTATCGCATTGACTGGTTTGGATCTAGGGAGACACGTTTATGTAAGATACAAGGCTGTCACAGAATTGGTTCATGGACTTGCAGTAGAGATGAGCTAAGAACAAATAAAACATAAGGAAAAAGAAACAGGGTGTCTCCTACTGAGGTTATTTATGACTGGTCTTCCTGCCATTGCAGGTTTACTGAAAGATGATGATGAGGTCTTATACATTTTCAATCCAAATAAACATAAGGAATTTAAATTATGTAAGGAGGACAGATTCAAATAACAGATCAATTTCTGAATATTCAAGACTCTTTTCTAATTGGCAGCATTCAAGCTAATCCTTATCAAATGGTCTTATCAGGCCACTTCTGTCTTCATTATCACCTAGATGGGAGGATTAGAAAAAGAAGAGACCAGGATATTTGGCCACTTCACTAGTTACTGATTAAAAATTTCTTTCAAATAGGAAAAATGGGGAATGGATGAATATGAGAGTCGGAGATTATTTATTTCCCAGCTTTGCTACTGTCTCCTCTATTATTGTTCCTATTCTCCTTGCCTGTTTCTTAGCTTCTGCCTTCCTAGCTTATCCCATTGAACCACCTGAGCTCTCTGGAGGAGAAGACTCAGTTCTACTTTAGGACTACCTAATCTGAATCTAAGCAGATAGTATTCAAATAGCCTCAGACACATTTCACCTGGTCTCTTCCTATGAAATTGAGAATTTGGACCCTAGAACCTGGTATTTCTATAGCCTTTATATGTTTGGAACTTTTTTTACGTTCCTCTTAGATAGCTCCTATACAGCCTTCTAAGCAATATTCAATACAGGCATTATCTCTTTGGAAAAGTCATTCCCCCAATTCAGTGCCTCATCTTTGCCCCGTAACACCAGGTTTGTCTCTAGCATGCTCCCTCACTGTGTTGATATCACATACTTATTTGTCTCTCACTTTAGACAACAAATTCATTACATCCAGGACCAGGCATCTGCATTTGTCTCCTAGGCTTGGTACAGAGTGGACATTAGGTACTTGCGGAGGAATAACTGCCTGACTCAGTCTGAAATTGCCCTGAAGTTCCAATTTCCTCCTACCAATTTTCAGGTCTCTCCTTTTTAGGCTCCTCCTTCCCTATCTCCATCTTGACAGACTTCTTTCTAAGCCTTCAATTCGTGCTTCTATAGCGTCATTAAGGTTAACTCTTTCCTTGAGGGATAATAATCTGCCTACTGGATTGTATTAGTGCATTAAGGACTCCCAACTACTGAGCTTTCTCCATAAATTCAGCCCCAATAAAAGAGTTGCCCATTGGAGCCAGACTTGCTTTGCCTTGAAATGTGGCAACAGGCATGATTCGGGTCCCCCGCCATCTCACTGCCCACACTATCTGGTAGGAAACTGCCCTCTCTACCCCACTGATAGAGTTGATGCTCTAACCTGAGAGCCAAGGAAATGAATATTTATGAGGGATTTTCTTTAATCAGGTCTTTTGATTATTTTATTATTATACCATTTACTTTAATGATCACATAACTTTATTGAAGAAACTGAGGCTCAAAGAGATGAGCCAATCTGCACCAAATCACACAGCTATTAAATATCAGAGTCTAAATTCTTACCCAAACTGGCTGACTTCAAAAACTGAGCTCTTAATCAATTTTCTGTATAGCCAGAGAGAGACCTATGGAACGCTTCCTCAGAGAAGCTGACAGAAGAAAGTCCATTGTTTCTCTATATTCTTTAGTATTTCCACTTCTACATTTGGCTTTGTTCTCATTTTTAAGGTTACGCCCAAGATTCCTCATCAATAAGACAATTTTTTTTTGAAATTATACTTTCTACTATCTGTTTTTCATCTGTCCTTGGTGAAAGGCTAGAATACTAAGTATCTATTACAGAAGAACTGGAAAAGCAAGAAAAATATTTTTTTTTAAACTTTTCAAGATAAATGTTTTCTTGATCAATTCTGATTAGGAGTTATTTTCTGTAGCACTGAAAAATTTGTTTTTAACTCAGTAACAAAAAAATTGTTAAAAATACAACAATGAAAGTATCACTTTTTTGTTTTTTGGTCATTTGTTTCTATCTTATTTGTTGCTGTATCATTTGCTTCAGCTACTGTCTTAGGATCTAAAGATTTTCAGTTCCACCTATTGCTTTCTTCCTTGTTCAGAAATTTCTATATTACTGCTTTACTTAAAGGTTGGAGCAGTCAATTTACTTGGACTAGCCATTTATTATATATATTTTTTCTTTTTTTTATGTGCCTTTTTTATTTTTTTAATTTATTTTTAATTGGAGTTCAATTTGCCAACATATAGCATAACACCCAGTGCTCATCCCATCAAGTGCCTCCCTCAGTGCTCGTCACTCAGTCACCCCCACCGCCCACCCACCTCCGTTTCCACCACCCCTTGTTCGTTTCCCAGAGTTAGGAGTCTCTCATGTTCTGTCTCCCTTTCTGATATTTCCCAAGATTGCTAGAATTCATAGAGCAATCTGGCAGTATGGCAGGATACAAAATCAATGCCCCGAAATCAGTGGCATTTCTATACACTAACAATGAGACTGAAGAAAGAGAAATCAAGGAGTCAATCCCATTTACAATTGCACCCAAAAGCATAAAATACCTAGGAATAAACCTAACCAAAGAGGTGAAGGATCTATACCCTAAAAACTACAGAACACTTCTGAAAGAAATTGAGGAAGACACAAAGAGATGGAAAATTATTCCATGCTCATGGATTGGAAGAATTAATATTATGAAAATGTCAGTGCTACCCAGGGTAATTTACACGTTTAATGCAATCCCTATCAAAGTACCATGGACTTTCTTTAGAGAGTTGGAACAAATCATCTTAAGATTTGAGTGGAATCAGAAAAGACCCCGAATAGCCAGGAGAATATTAAAAAATAAAACCATATCTGGGGGCATCACAATGCCAGATTTCAGGCTGTACTACAAAGCCGTGGTCATCAAGACAGTGTGGTCCCGGCACAAAAACAGACACACAGATCAATGGAACAGAATAGAGAATCCAGAAATGGACCCTCAACTTTATGGTCAACTAATATTCAACAAAGGAGGAAAGACTATCCACTGGAAGAAGGACAGTCTCTTCGATAAATGGTGCTGGGAAAATTGGACATCCACATGCAGAAGAATGAAATTGGACCATTCTTTTACACCATTTATTATATAATTTGCAGGTCTCAACAACAATAACAAAATACAGAGCCCTCTTTTTAAAAAAAATAGAGATAACTTCAAGATAGCAACAGTAGAGCATTAAAACAAGCATGGGGCTGTTCTAAGCATGGGATCTTGTGTGCCTGCATAGGTTGCACGTTGTGGTATTTGCCCTAGTTCTCATACAATTTCATAGATATTACTGAAAATATTCTTAGCAGGAAAATTATCAAAATCACAGTTAAATGCAAGATGGAAAGGGAAAAATTCATATATATTCATATATAGTCATATATGAATATTATACATTCATATGTATGTATAATATTTACTGTTTTTTTTTCTAATTTGATTAGAATTGAGGGTGGGGAAAGTGTGTTTAATTAAATGATAATAATGACATTCCACAGCCTCTTAAGCTATAGGTTATATGTTGCTAGAGCTTTGGAAAATTATTTGGGTTGTTCATGGTTTATACTTGAGAAATAGGTTAAAGGAAATGAAAACAATTTGGAATTTGTGTTTTAGGTCTCTACTTCATTGCTTGTCCAGTGATGAAAGAATCACAAAATGCCTTCTACTAAACCTGCACTAATTGTGACCAAAACATGGCATATTGAAGGATATTTCTGGAAAGGAGGCAAAGTCATTGGAATTTCTCTGTTATATGAATGCTGCATGTACTCCATGATTTGCATACAAATTGTTCATGGAAAGAAATTAGGTTCTGTTTTGATTTAGTAATGGGAATTTGACACATAGTGAAAGAGAGCTCATAACAGCAATTTTGCAAGTGAAGGTGTCTTTACAGAAGAAAAAGTAATCAGAGATAGTGAAGACTCCATTATTGGCCCAGTTTAAATACTATTTCTGAGTGTGGTATTTTAAAACATTATATACTTTCAGCCCAGCAAAGAACCACTAGAGAATGAATAATGTATTTATTGTGTATTTAAAATTTATCAAGTATTCCCAAGCAGACATGCAAAAATGTGTCATTATTGCATATTTCAGTCAGCCAATTAATGCTTACATTTATATATTACAGTGTTAGTAAACTGGACTGAGACTTGTGGTAAAGTCTGTAGCTTTGGTTCTCTCGGTATATTTTTGACAATATGACCGAGTTTTAGTTTAGTTTTTTTCTTATTTTAAATTGGATTTATAAGGAAACAAGATAACTTGCCCCATTATTATTGCTTTCCTAGAGGCAATTTTACAACTATGATTATAAATAAACTTCTATTATCAAGTCTTATTTCCCAAAAGACAAGAAAAAAAAAATCCATCGTTGGTTTTCCCTTGTGTGAGTTTCATAGTTTCTGGCAATATGTAAACCTTAAGAGTCCATGTTCCTTCTTTAGACTTTTTAAAGTTTATCTTGACTTTCAGAAGTTTTCTTTTGTTATTCTACAAGTTTTTCTTCAAGAATGTTATAGAAGACATAAGAGTTGACTAGGGAAGAGCAAATCAAGTTGGTAAATATTTATTGAGTACTTGTTGGCTAGTTGTGATAGAAACTGAAAAAGTATAAAATATAGCTTTAAATATCACCTGGAAGCTTGCAATCTGTTAAAGAAATTAAAAGTTGGAACATAATCCTATACGTTCATTCTTTTACTCAACTATTCAACAGTTATTGAGAAATGAATCTGTATTAAGATCTATGTTTGGCACTGGCGATTTAACGGTGAGTAGAATTATATACAGTCCTTAGCCTCACAGTTCATAGTCTAGTGGAAAAGACAGGAAATCAAATAATCATACAAACACACATAAAATTGTCACTGTGATAAGAGCTATGAAGATGGTGCCTTGCCTAAAAGGGGGTAATTTGGTCTTCCTTCTGCGGTTTTCCCCTCAGCCTATTCTAACAAGGCAGCCTGAGTGAATCTTTTAAAATGTGTATCAGATCCTGTCACCCCTCTGATCGGCCCCAAAGGCCTCCCGTATAAATCAGAACAAAAGTAACTCATTCCCTGCCTAACTACAACCCCCCTCTGTTCCTAGTTTCTCTTCATCAGCCTTAAGTTCCTTGAACATACCAGGAATTCTCCTGCCTTGGGACCTTTGCGCCGCTCTTCTCTCTGCTGCACTGCTCTTAGTGAAGCCGGAAGCTAGGTTCTTGTCTCATGGAGTCAAAGAATGAGTCTCGTGGACAAAGGAGAGTGAGTAAAGCAGTAGAAGCTCATTAAACATGGTTACAGGAGTGAGGGGGTCCCGACAGAGCTGCCCCTGGGCGCTTGTAGGGTTGGCCTTTTATTAAAAGCCAACCAAGGAACCCGAATCCTTTTAACACCTCTGTTGATATCACCACTGAGTAAGGACTAGTGCTAATACCTTCAATGGCTTACTTCCTTTTCAGGGTAAGGTAATTCTTTGTGGGTAACAAGTAGCTGTTATAACAAGACCCCACCTCTGGCACCTGGGACCCGATGGTCTGGTTTGCTTCTTTATCTCTGGTTTCCTTTCACCTCCACACTTGGGATTTTTGTGAGCCTGATTCCATTCCCTGGGCCCCTACCTCTCTCTCCCTCTAGCCCTGTGTGTCCCTTACTCATTAGGAACTTAGAGTATCTTACTTTCTCTTCTTCTTAAGATCCTGGTTCAAATGTAATTTTATCGGTAAGTTCTTCCCAGATCATCCTATTTTAAACTGAAACCTCAAATCTCTGGTATTCTAATCTCTTCCCTCCTTTATTTTTCTCTAGTACCGATCACTATATAACAGCCTATTATTTATCTACTGTCCGTCTCCTGTACTAAAATATCAGCTCAAAAAAGATAGATTTTGTTGTTGTTTTCTCTCCATCATCCTCAATTCCTAGCACGGGGCCTACCTGGCCCACAGAAGATACACGATTAATATTTGTTGAATGAATATGTCAATAGTCATGGAGGTCGGGAGAGACTCTGAGGAACTGATGATGTGGACCTAAGTAGATGTTAATCAAGTTAAGGAGCTAAGATGACAGCCAAGTAGGAGGTCCCCAGGCTGGTCTTGTCTGTGGAATACAATGAGAAAACTATTAAATCATCCTAAATACCCCAGAAATCTGCCTGGAGACTGACAACATAAACTCCACAACTAAAGGGAGAAAAGAAGCCTCACTGAACAGGGTAGGAAGGGCAGAGAGGTGGTGCAGGGGAGGAAGCAGCCAGGACTGCTGTGGAGGAGAGGGAACCAGGGTGGCGGGAGCAAGAGAGAGACACTGAGACACCGAGAGACACAGGGGAACCCACAAGGAGAACATTTCCTCAACGCCATCCGCTGGGAAAGAGACAGGCTGACTTTCGTGAGCTCTTGGAGCCAGAAGGGCTTGAAGCCTGGATTCGAAAGGTCAGTGGGCTTGGCTGCCCTGCTCCTGGAGACCCCAGGGGCACACGGCATGGAAACAGCCACCTGAAGAGTGCCTGTATGCAGCACACTGGGGAGAGGGTGTACCCCTCCGAGAGGCAGAGCTGCAGGAGCACACAGGCCTCCTGGTGCCCTGTCGCCCCACCGCTCAGCAGAAACACGGATGCATCAGCAGGAGGCAGCGCTGGACCACAGCAGGCCGCCACCGTGCTTCCAGCGAAGCCCATTCTGGGGAGACTGTCTTTGGAGGTGAAGCTGGCCTCAAGCTCAGCGCGTGAGACCCTCCCCCAGCGGACCGATCAGGCCCCTGCCCACATCATGTCCCTAAAGCCTGGAGGCTGAGAAGTCAGCCAGCTTGGCCGGGACAGACCCGCAGGGCACTGCCCTGCTCCTGGGAAGGAGAGGCCAGCTGGCCGGGGACAGGCGGCCTGGCAATGGCGACCTGGAAGAGGCCTGGGACACACCTGGGAGAGAGGATTTGTTCTTCTCAGAGAAGCAGAGGCTCTGGGAGACCGCTCTCCGGGGCAAAGGCAGTGGCTGGCGCTCTTTCCCCTCCTTGCCCTCAGCATCAGCACAGAGCCACCAGGGGCCGTGCCCCTTTCTCAGTCAGGCCTGCCTCAGTCCCAGTGGGACAAGGCCCTTGCCCGGAAGACCAGCCCAAACCCCAGCACAGACCGTGTCCCCGGACTAGAGAGTTCTGCAGGGCTGCAGCTGTGGTGCCAGGAGCATCAGGTCCCATTGCACAAGTAGGCCCCATCTCACAAGCAGCGTCAGGTCCCATCTAGTCCAAACTCACCACGTTGGGGCCAGGGACCAAAGGCTGTCCACGGCGGGCAGGGGAGCCTCTGCCCATGACCGGCCTGAGGGCTGGAGCAGCCAACCGCAGCAGCAGCAGCGTGCGGGTGGCACACACCAGGGATGCTTGCTCGGGTGCCAGGCCCCCAGCACTACATGCCTTCCTCTTCATAAAGCCATTTCTTGCAAAGTGGGAAACAAACAGACTTTTTTTCCTGCACCCAGAAGAAGGCAGAGACTTAGACAAAATGCCAAGACAGAGGAGCTCGTGCCAAATGAAAGAACAAAATCAAGTCATAGCCAGAGATCTAAGTGAGAGAGAGAGAGAGAAGCAACATGCCCGATGAAGCATTTAAAGCAACAATCCTAAGGATACTCTCTGGGATTAAGAAAAGAATGGAGGACTTCAGGGAAGCGCTTACCACAGAGATAAAAGAGTTAAAAAAAATCAGAAATGAAAAAATACAATAACTGAGATGGGAGATAGGGTTGATGTAATGAACATGAGGATGGAAGAAGCAGATCTCTCCGCAGACACTTGGCAAGCCAGAGGGAGTGCTGGGATCTGCTCAACGTGCTGAATGGGAAGGAAATTCTGATTGCAGGTGGTAAGATTTCATTGTTTTTGATGGTTGAGTAATATTCCATTGTCTGTGTATACCACATCTTCTGCATCCATTCATCTGCTGATGGACATCTGGGCTCTTCCGTGGCTTAGCTGTGGTGGACTTTGCTGCGGTGCAGCTGCCACTTCTGATCACTATGTTTGTATCCTTCGGGTGAACGTCTAGAGGTGCAGTTACTGGCTGGTACCGTAGCTCAATTTTTCACTTTCTGAGGAACCTCCGTACCGTTCTCCAGACCAATGTGGAAATTCAGAAAAAAACAGGACCATGGGGGTAGGGGTGGGGGGAAATAAAATAAGACAAAAACAGATAAGGAGACAAACCACAAGAGACTTCACCATAGGAAACAAACTGAAGGCTGCTGGAAGGGAGGTGGGTGGGCGATGGGATAATTGGCTGATGGGCATTAAAGACGGCACCTGACGGAACGAGCTCTAGGTGTTATATGCAACTGGTGAATCACTAAACTCTCCATCTAATAATAGCTATATGTTAATTAATTGAATTTAAATTAAAGAAAAAAAAATAATGGGAAAAACCTGCAACTCAGAAGACTCTATCCAGGAAGGGCACCATTCAGAATTGAAGGAGAGATCAAGAGTTTTCCAAACAAAGCACTAAAGGAGTCTGTGACTACTAAGCCAGATCTTATTAATTACTGTTGTCAAATGGTGTTCTTATGAGATGTTATTTCCCATTCTGTTCTTTTTTGGATGGTAATTATTACATAGAAGGCCATCTTTTTTTTTTCTGTTATCTAATTAAGTTTTTTTTCTCTATACACACACACACATACAAGTAAAGAGAGGAAGAAGTAATAATAGTAGCTGTGATAGTAATAACAATTACCTTTAGTGCTGTGAATGAAGTGGTTTACATATATTAACTCTGAATCCTTTTTTTTTTTAATTTATTTATGATAGTCACACAGAGAGAGAGAGAGAGGCAGAGACATAGGCAGAGGGAGAAGCAGGCTCCATGCACCGGGAGCCCGACGTGGGATTCGATCCCGGGTCTCCAGGATCGCGCCCTGGGCCAAAGGCAGGAACTAAACCGCTGCGCCACCCAGGGATCCCTAACTCTGAATCCTTAAAATAAACCTCCGAAATATCTAGTTCACGAATGAAAGGTTGAGACAGAGAGTTTTCTAGAGAAAGGAAATTGTATGTGTACAAGCTTCCTGACTATAGGAAATATACTGAGGAGACAGTAAAAGACTGTGTGTCTGGAACTAAGAGAGACCGAGGGGATGTGGTGGAAAAGGAAGAGACCAGAGAAAAAGATTAGGGGCCAGGTAACCAAAGGACTTATTTATCGTGTGACAGCATATTCCTGATGCCTCTGCAAAGTCCTGATCTATACCTGATGGCCTGGTGCAATTAAATGAACTTCTTTTTACTAAAAATTTCCCTAGGTTGGATGGTTAAACTGAGTAAGAAGTTCTGTCTCCTAAGAGTAATGAGAGGCCATTAAGAAGGGCTAATGTGACCCGATGTCCATTATGAGAAAATAACTTTGGTTGAAATGTGAAACAAACTAAAGTAGAAGACTTTATGCAGGGAGCCGTATTAGGAGGTAATAATCCGTAATGACTGCCTGATTGTGGGTGGTATTAGTAAAGATGGAGACGAAAACAGGGCTGCGAAATATTGAGAGAGTAAAATCAAGTGATTTGGATAATGGGTTAGATATGGGGGGGGGGATTTAGGAGGAGACGGTATGAGCAAAAACTTCTACATTTCTGGTGTCGACAACCTTCAGTTCATTATGATGTGGAACAATGGAAGACGATCGTGTGTAGATGCATGCAGAATGGAAAGTGAAAGGTTGAGGATCAATAAATGCCAAGTTTTAAAATGTTCATTTCAAAATAAATAAATAAATAATGAAATGTTTATTTCATGGTAAATTATCAAATACGGTCTTCAGTCCGTGAGTAGTAGTCTGTTTGGATCTGCCACGGTGTTTATCTCTCCACTCACCGATGGACATTGACATTTTTTTTCCAGGTTTTAGTGATTATAAGGAAAACTACAATGACATGATTGGACATATGCTTTCATTTATCTTGGGCAAATATCTAAGAGTTGAACGACCATATCATCTGATAGGTTAATGTATGACTTTTTAAGAAATTTAAAGAAATCTGTT
The DNA here is from genome assembly GCF_905146905.1 of Nyctereutes procyonoides. Classification (NCBI taxonomy): domain Eukaryota; kingdom Metazoa; phylum Chordata; class Mammalia; order Carnivora; family Canidae; genus Nyctereutes; species Nyctereutes procyonoides. Next base: position 5,631,341 of record NW_026575126.1, read on the forward strand.
TCAAAGCATTTAAACTTTGACAAACTGTTGAGCTAGTTTACATTCCTATCAGCAGCGTATGAGAGTTCCGATTTCCCCATATCCCCACCGACCCTTAGAATATTCAGTCTTTTTTTTTTTAATTTTAACCATTCTAGTAGGTGTGCAATGGTATTTTATTGTGCTTTTAATTTATATGCCCCTAGTGGCAAGTAAGTTAAGACTGTTTCCACTGCTTATCTGACACTTATTTTGGTGTAGTTTTCTTTTCTCTTATATTAAGGCTTTATTGAGTTTCTTGCATCTCTGGGTTTGTGGTTTTTCATTACCTTTGGAAGATTTTCTGCGATTATTTCTTTTTTTTTTTTCTGTCTCCCCTCCAGTCACATACACATTTAGTATGCTGTTTAGTGCTCTTCATAACCTCAGTGATACTCTTTTCATTTTTCTTACATTCTCTTTTTTCTTTGTATTTCATTTTATGCAGTTTCTATTGTGATATCTTCAAGTCTAGTAATCTTTTTCTCTGTAATGTCTTATATGCTTCTAAGCCCATCTAGTGCATTTTTATCTCACATATTATAATTTTCATCTCTAAGAAATTTAATTTTGGTCATTTTTATATCTTTCATGGCCTCTACTTAGCTTTATATGGAAGTTATATGGAATAGTTTCAATAACTATTTTATTGTTCTTGTTTGAACATTCTAACATTTTATCAATTTGGGGACAGTTTTGATTGATTATTGTTTCTTTTCATTATAAGTCATATTTTCCTGCCTCTTGACATTTCTGTTAATTTCTTTTTTTTAAAGATTTTTTAATTTATTCATTTGACAGAGAAACAAACAGAGAGAGTACAATCAGGGGTAGAGGCAGAGGGAGAAGCAGGATCCCTGATGAGCTGGGACCCTGATGTGGTGCTTAATCCCAGGACCCAATGATCATGACCTGAGCTCAAGAAAGAGGCTTAACCATCTGAGCCACCCAGGCACCCCTCCTGTTAATTTCTGAATGGATTCCAGGTATTATGAATTTTATGTTGTTAGGTGGCAGATATTTTTTTAACTTCTACATATAGTCATTAAGGCAACATTTCCAATTCTACTGGGACACAGTTTGGTTCTTTTAGGCCTCACTTTTAAAATTGTGGGACCAGAACAGTGCTCGATGTAAGGCTAATAACCAACTTCTGAGGGAAGTCTCAGAGTATTTTACCCAGCGTACTATGAATTATGAGGTTTTCTAGTGTGGGTGGTAGGAATAAGCATTATCCCTGGACTTGTGTGAACACAGAATTATTACCACTAATCTTTGTTAGTTCTTTCCTTGGTCAGTAGTAGTTTCCTCACGTGCACATACTGATCAAAGCTCAGCTTAATCCTCAAGGAGGATTCTCTGCATATCTTCGCAGCTCTCTTTGTGTAGCTCTCTTGTTTCAGGTACTCTGTTTTATGAAGTCTGGCCACCTTGGCTTCTCCAGACCAGTCTCTGTTATTCCATATTGGATGTAAGAAGAAGTCTCCAAGTAACTTTTTTTAAATGCAGATTTCTAGTAGCAGCAATTTGGGGGAGATTATCTGTAATAATTTTTTATGAGCCTCAATATGACTCTAAAGCTATCAGGATATTTAATGACTTGTCTTGATAATTAGTTCAATGAGCCTAGAGGTGTAAAGAGATTTCATGAAGCAAGTAAACTTTGATCTAGATTTTAAGAAATAGTAGAATCTGCAAGCATGTGTTCTGTGCTAGGTACTGTTAGATCATCAAATATGTTTGAAAGATGAATGAATGAATGGTTTCATATTCTCTTTTCTGCTTAGCAAACTTCTAGTTCAAGTCCCGAGTCTACATTTCTCCTCTATAACTTTCCCTCTTTCCCAGACTGAGGTTATAACTTGTACCTTCTTTTTTTTTTGTTATGATACCCCACACATTATCTCCACTAAATCCATAATAATCTTATATCATAATTACTTCATTTTGGTTCTTCTACTAACCTTTATATTGCTTTTGAGCAATTAATTCATCTTTGGCCCCCAGAACCCAGCACAGTGCCTAGAACACCTAGATATTTAAAAATATTTGTTGATTTGAACTGTTGCTCTTCTTTTAATACTCACAAGTAAACGGTAATGTAGAAGTCAGTTCTGACCTGGCTGTTTTCACTGATGAACAATTATATTAGCTAACTATCGTTATGCAAAAAGTCCCAGAGCTTTGTGGCTTAACACGATAAACATTTATTATTTTGCAGCTTCTGTTCAGGAATTTCAGGCCCCCTTAGCTGGGTCCCCTGATTTAGAGTCTTTCACAAGGTGTCAAGTGGGACTGTAGTTATCGCAAGGACCAAGGGAGAGAATCCCTCCCTTTCGTGCTCACTCATGTCGATGTTGGCAAGCTTAGATCCTCTCTGGCTGTTGGCCAGAGACATCAGTGTCTTGCCATGTGACCCCGTCCATAAGAAAGCTCGTAGTAAGACATCAATCTGACTGCCACCAGAGAGAGTGATGGAGAAATCTAGAGTAGGCAAATGAAATAAAGTCACAGTCTTTTTGTAACGTAATGTTGGACGTGACATTCCATAACTTTTGCTATAATCTTTTTATGAGAAATGAGTCATTAGGTCAAGCCTACACTCAAGGGAATTACTTAACATCATGTATAGCCAATGCCCCTTATATTTTCTCCAAAGTAATAACAAATATATACAGAAATGGATTCATAGAGGGATTATGTGTTCTGTATGAAAGATATGGATTCTATTAACCCAGGAAATTTGGCATGATGCCAAACTCATGTTCTTTTGCCCAGTTTTCTTCTGGAAGCACAGGATCTAGCAAGTAGATGCGATGGCAATTTTATTCTCCAAAAACTAGCAGCTCTCTTTTGTGGAACAATGACTTCCAGTATGCATTCTCTGGATGTCTAAGGTTACAGTAGTCGTATAGGGAGAGAAGGAAGAGTGCTAGGGTCATGCCCCTTACCACTAGGTGCCATCCAACCCAATTCTATCATGTTACTTATGCTGAATTCTGAGTTCATAAATAAACATTTAAAAAATACTGTTTGAAATGTCTGAAAAATTAATATCCTATAGCAATGGATTCTGGCTATAGCAGTATAGTATACTGTACTGGTTAGGCCTATTGACTCTGGAACCAGCTGCCCTGGGTCTGTTTTATCCAGGTCCTGCCATTAGTTACCCATGTGATGGGTTTTAGAAAAGTCTGGGTGTGAGTCACATCCAGGGTTATTTCTTGGCCCTTTCTGTATCTGAAGCCAAAACTACTTGGGCAAATTTGATACTGTGCTTCTTTTTATTTTCATTGTAGGTATCTATTATTAGCCACCCAGCATTTATCTTAGTTTAATATAACCAATGGAATGGTTGATGCATTTACCATCATTACACCTACTGTTTTTGTCCTGATAATAAGTCTTAGACTAGATGATGTGTGTTCTTTGTTTTAATAAACTCCTTCTCTAGAAGGAAAATTATCTATAATTGATTTCTATACCTGTCAATGCTTGGTGTTTCATAATCAGTTAAGATATTTTTACAACTGTGGGTTTACCTTTTTCATTGTGTCACTTATTCTAAGCTGTTGTAGACCAACATTTTCAATTCTATTGTTAAATAAAGACCCTATAGGTTGCAATTAATTACCCATATCTGCTGTTCTAATATGCATTAAGGTAGTGTCTTACAGTTTTCTAATAGTGAGTTTTCTGGATTAATTAATGAGGAAGCTCACAAAGAGTAGCACTAAATATTTTATGTATTGTGCTCATAACCGGGCTAACCCTTGAGCTTGAGACTTAACTGCTGATGTTGTCCTCTTTCTTTTTTTTTAATATTTTGTTTATTTATTCATCAGAGACACAGAGAGAGAAGCAGAGACACAGACAGAGGGAGAAGCAAGCTCCATGTAGGGGGCCCGACTGGGGACTTGATCCCGGGTCCCCAGGATCACGCCCTGGGCTGAAGGCGGCGCTAAACCACCTAGTCACCCAGGCTGCCCCGGTCCTCTTTGTTTTTAAATTTCAGCTGCTGGAAATTAATCATTGATATAATTTTTTAGGAGGATTCTTATTACTTAATCTTGTCTAAGGGCCAAAATCTTTATGTGTTTCTTCCTATATTCTATTAGTTGGCTACAATTCACCTTCAAAGTGTATTTAAGACATTGATTTTTCAAAGGGCACCTGGGTGGCACAGTTGGTTAAGCACTGGAACTCTTGGTTTAAGCTCATCATGATCTAGGGTCATGATCTCAAAGTTGTGATCTCAGTGTCATGATCTCAGGGTCATGAGATAGAGCCTCACCTCGGGCTCTGGACAGAGTCTGCTTAGAGATTCTCTCTCCCTCTGACCCTCCTCACCCCTCTCTCAAATAAATAAATAAATCTTAAGAAAAAAAAAAAGAAGTTGGTTTTCAAGTGGAGGAAAATCACTTGTTTTCAAAATGCATTGGCAGAGGAGCCAAAGGTGGAGGAATAGGTGACTTGGGCTGGAGAAGAAAAATCATGAGAAAACTGGTTGTCAGGTGCTACTTGCCCTCTGTGGTTCTGATGTCCAGGCTGTGTGCAGTGTGGGGAGGAATGTTAGTGAGAGGAAGCCTAACTGGTACTACAATTTTCAAGTCTCCACAATCAGAATATAGTGAAAAATGTTAGGCCTTTGGCAAGCTCCATAAGTAAATCTCATAAGAAAGAAAAAAAATGTGGCTTTTGAAATGCATGGAACATGATATATTCATAACATAGTAAATGTTGAAAAGCCTGTTTTCTCAGCCAGGGATTTTAAAATAAGACCCTCACATAAGGAAATGTTGCAAAAAAAAAGTATATCTATAAGGAGGAAAATAGCATAGCACAATGATGGTTAGCTGGAAGACTTAGAAAATGTTGTCCCGCTTTTCTTAAAACTATCTCTTCCACGGACTTCCTTAATAAGCATTCCTTTGTTATCTTTTTCTTTCTTAGATGACTTTTTCTTTTGCTGGCTCCCTTTCTTATCACTTTTTAGCAGTAAATATTCCATAAATATCTCCTCTTCTCTTACGGAAATGATGTTATCTCCTGGCTTCAATTATTACTTTCATAAAATGATACACACCACTTGTATCTCCAGCCTTGACCTGCTTTTCATTACTCTTCTTCATTCATCAGCTTTTCTTATGTTCTCATCATTTCCTGAGAAGTGATGCATTTATATAATTGATTAATTCTTTATACATATATAAATATATATGGTAATATATCCTTCAACTCTATTTCTGCAACTTAAGAATATGGAGCTTCCCTTTAATTTCTTTGATAATATTATCTTGTGGAATCATTTTCTAAGTAATTTTCAGACCAAATTTAATTTTAACCTGAGATAATAAGAGAAAGATCACATAAGAGAACCTCATTTCTGTGACAGCCTGAAGAAACTATTTTCCAATAAGTTTTTGTACTCAAATATTTAATTAGAGGTATGTCAGGTAAAAAAAAAAAGTCATTACAAAAATATTCAGTGAATGTTATAAGTGAAAAACTCTGTGACTACATGATAGAGAGTTCTCACCTAACATTTGTAGTGGATGTCAAGAAGTGAGTATATATTTAAAATTAGAAGATTTTACAGAAAATAGAGCATTAAGTCAAAAGAAGTACTTATTAAATCTAAAAAAATGCTACTCTCTGAAATGTTTTCTAAGCAAGACAAGCTTCAATTCAAATGGATAAGCAATTATTGGTATATTTAATTAGCATAGTTTTTGTAGTTGCTTCAAAATTTGAGAATTATGTTCACATATTGATTGAAGGATTGGCCTCAATCAAAACAGCTTGTGGTGTTGGATAAGAGCACAGTGAATTGCCAAGGGGAGTTGGAAGAAACTGGCTATTCCAAGTGATTAATCTGAGAGACAGAAACGGTAGGTAATGTTCTTACTTCCTAACTTCACAAAATAGACAAAAGTTTTATTTTCAAGTTCATCTCCCCTCAGAGGCTTCCTCTTTTAAAGTCATCCTTTTTTAAGAGTTTCCCATCATCTCTCACTGTGCTCAGTCCTCTCAATGCCAAGTTGTATGATTCTATCATCTTAATTATCTCTGAAACCCATTCTTCATTTCCAAGCCACTACTACCACCTCAGCTCATTTTATCCTTAGCTCTCTCTTTTTAAGTTATTGTAGGACCTTGGTAACTGATCACCCTGCTTGCAGTCTTGTTCCTTCTTCTTCTTCTTTTTTTTTTTTTTTTGTTCCTTCTTCAATCCATTTGCTATACTATTACTAGAAGGGTATTTTAAGATGGAAATCAGAATATACTTTACAACTATTTAAAATCTTTGGTGATTTCCTATAACGAAAAAAATTAAGAAAAATTCTAAACTTCCTTCCATAGTATATAACTCTTTAAGAACCCTAACAAACAACTCCTACTTAGAATAAATTTTACTTCATTTGTCTTCCAGTCAACTCCAAACAATTACATAGCCAGGATTATTCTTCCTGGTATACTGGATATATGACTATGTTTGGAAATCTTTGAAGAATAACATCTACTAAGAGCTATATCTTCTGCAAGCCTGTATAAAATGGCAAGGAATTGCTAACTGGCCACAAAAAAATAACACAAATAAGAAGAAAAACAGCATGGGAAAGTATGGTGCTTTGGACTTCCACAGATCTGAATTTAAACTTAGATGCTTTTCTTTACAAGCTGTATAATTAGGATCTCCAGTATTCTTATTTTTAAGATGAGGCTATTAATAAAATTCCATGAGATTGCTATAAAGCAATACCTGAAACAGATATTCTCATTTAGCTCATAGATATCCTCAAAGTACACATTAAAAAAATATTAGTTTCCAGGGCAGCCAGTTCCTGGCTCAGCAGTTTAGTGCCGCCTTCAGCCCAGGGTGTGATCCTAGAGACCTGGGATCGAGTCCCACATTGGGTTCCCAGCATGGACCCTGCTTCTCCTTCTGCCTGTGTCTCTCTGCCTCACTCTCTGTGCCTCTCATGAATAAATAAATGAAATCTTAAAAAAAATATATTAGTTCCCTTTGCTTTCTAATGCTTAATTGACATTAATAAAAATCAAAGTATAAATTTTAAAAAGATCAACGTGGAGGACTCTACCATCCCAGGGAAATAGAATAGAAATACATAACAGGATCAACAGTTGCCGAAGGAGGTAGATCTTGTGTTAGAGGAAGTCTGGGAAAAGCATATGCAACTGGAGAGACGTGGGGGTGTATGTGTGTGTGTGAGAGAGAGAGAGAGACAGAGAGAGAGAGAGAGAGAGAGAGAGAGAGAGAGAGAGAGAAGTAGTAGTAGTAGTAGTAGTTGTTGTAGTAGCAGCAGCAGCAATAGTAGTAGCAGTAGTAGATGGAATAAACCAGAGAATGTATACTACAAAATAGCAGATAGCTGCCATTTATTGAATACTTACTGTTTTGTACCAAGTATTGTGCTAAGTGCTTTGCATGTATTAATTTATTTTTTGCATGTATTAATTTAATACAAAGGAATTAGAGCAGACAAAGGAGATCAAGAAGAAACACAAGGAAATGCCTGTCAGTGAGGAAAAAAGCAACACTTAAGAAGCACTTAAGAGATGAACAGAAAAAAGAAAAAAAGAGAGATGAACAGAAAGAGTCACCTCCAGAGAGGAATAATAATAATAAGTTGGCAGAGAGGTTGGAAGCAAAAACAAAGGCTGCAACGTCAATCAGCCTAAGGGAGGATAGCATCTTAGGGAGCAGATAAATAGTAAAATAAGGAAAAAAACTAAAAAAAAAAAATCTGTTGGGATGGGCAGTCAGGAGGCGTTTGATGTCATTTTCCACAGAGAATTTACTAAAGTGTGGGACCTGAAGCCAGGGTGTAGTGGGCTGAAGAATGAATAAAAGGTGAGGTAATGTAGACAAAAGGTAAACTATTTTAAAGGAAGATTGTCCATCAAGTTTAGGAGAGAGGGCAGTGGTTTAAGGGGACACAATTAAGAACTGGTTTTTGAACGTTAGCAGTGGAAATAACTGGAAAATATCAAATCTAAATTAACTTGCATGTAACATGTTTGGGATCATTTTGAATTCACAAGGCATAAACTTCAACAATATTTTTCTCTATTGTAAAGAATGCTGCTATAAACATAGGGGTTCATGTGTCCTTTTGAATTAGTGTTCTTGCATTTTTGGGTAAATATTCAATAGTGTAATTACTAGATCGTAGGGTAGTTCTATTTTTAACTTTTTGAGGAAACTTCCTACTGTTTTCCACAGTGGCTGTACCAGTTTGCATTCCCACCAACAGTGCAGGACATGGATGGAGCTTGAGTGTTATGTTAAGCAAAATGAATCAGTCAGAGAAAGACAAATACCATATGATTTCTCTCATATGTGGAATTTAAGAAACAAAACAAATGAGCAAAGGGAAAGAGAGAGACAGAGAAACCAAGAAACAGTCTCTTCACTAAAGAGAACAAACTAATGGTTACCAAAGGGGAGGGTGGGTGGCTGGGTTAAGTAGGTGATGGGGATTAAGGAGTGCACTTGTGTGATGAGCACCAAGTAATGTACAGAATAGTGGAATCACTATATTGTACACCTGAAGCTAAGATAACACTGTACGTTAACTGAGATTAAAATAAAAACTTAAAAGCTTTTTAAGTAAGAAGAACCTAAAAATAAAAAATAAATTACTTTCCTCTAAAGTGTCACTACTATGGATTTTCCAATTAACAGAAGTGGGTGTTATCCTAGTCGTCTCAAGGTTCTGCTCTCTGTAAGTCTCAGTAACAAAGAGTAGAGAAAGGCATACTGCAGGGGAAAATTGTGGCTTTAAAGCATTAGTATAAGTAGATATTTGAGGAAGATGAACAAAGTCATAGAAAATGAGGTATCACTTAAAGCAAAGAAAATCTTAATTTAAAAGTGTAGGTATTTATTGAACATCTACTATGTGGAAGACACTATATCTAATTTTGACAATTTCAACTGATATTGATTGCCATTTTATTCCTTTTGGAATTTACTTTATTCTACTTGTCTCCCATGGGACATTTAGTTCCTCTTTATACAGCCTTTTATTTTTTTTCCTTCATTGCTATCAATAACTTTCATAAAACGAAGTATAGAAGGAATGCTAAATGGGACCAGGGCAGATAAGGTAAAGTCATACTGTAGGAGAAGCATTTGGGAAGGAAGAACAATAAGGGCCTTTGCTCTTATAGACACTACTTTTAGAATCTCTGGAATTTTAAATGATAAGTTCTGACTATTTTAATTATGATTAAATTCCAGTGAAAAATTATTTTCCCTGGACTTCGTACACCTCACTGAGACATGTTTAGAACATGAAGGAAAAAAAGTTAAAATTTTATATAACAGTAGTTTTACATAACAGTGATAATCAATGGAAAAATTAAGTTGTGAAAATACATACTGTAAGTATTCAGGGAAAGAAATTATCAATATGGTAAAGTATTTGTAGAAATTTCTTGTGAAGAACATAGGCTTGACCTTGAGACTTGGTTATATGACAGGTGGAGAAAGAAAAGGGACAGTTTCTAAGAAGAGAAGCAGAATATACAAATAAGTATTTAAATTACAACCTGAAAATTGAAGAGGCTCCACTTTGCCCTTTTGTGAGTCAATTGGTAAATAAAAATACCTGTATAGTGTAATATATGATAGTAATTTCTACTATCAAAATAAGGAACTCTGATCCATTTTCTGTGCTTATAAAACAACTACTTGGGAAGTGGGAAGCACTTTTTGGTGCTTATTCTTCAGTCAGTAAGAGGTACCTAGTTACCAGACCATATTTGAACATCATTCCTTCAATCATAATAATACTGACATATATGTCAGTTATATAAATCTAAGTATAATACAGTTTGCTTCCTTAAAAAGCTTAAAGATTATAAAGATATCCTTTCTGTGGTAACACTTTTTTCTACTTAACAATTTCACTAGTAGTTTTGTTATTGTTTTTGAGGAAAAATATAAAAACTATGTATTTCATCAAAAAACCTTATGACAACAGATTTTATGCCCTGCAAAAATCTTAATGAAATTTATATATATATATAAATATATATTTTATATATATATAAAACTCTAATCACAGTTCCTTACAGATGCTGGGGTTGCTAAAGGTTAATATAAAATAAGCAATCAATAAATGTTTGTTGAATTGAATTATTTAAAATTTCTGTCATATAATTGGGTCCTAATTGTTAATGTTTAAATTCCCTTATAACTGATGGTGTGTGTGTAATTTTTACTAGAAATACAGTCCGATTCAATTATCTGGATGCCTATCATATACTAAGCATAGTTTAGGCTGTGACTTTATGGGGCTTCATGTAGTAAAAAGAATGTAAAATTGCTTTACCAACTTTCTCAGGTTCTGGAGAAGGAAAGCATGGATAAAATGATCTGATAGATATATGTTCCAGCCTAAATGTTAATACAAGAGTATTTGTCTTAGCCATATGACCGTCATATTTTTACATTGCAATATGTTATATTCCCATAAGATTACTAAGAGATGGGATCCCTGGGTGGCGCAGCGGTTTGGCGCCTGCCTTTGGCCCAGGGCGCGATCCTGGAGACCCGGGATCGAATCCCACGTCGGGCTCCCGGTGCATGGAGCCTGCTTCTCCCTCTGCCTGTGTCTCTGCCTCTCTCTCTCTCTGTGTGACTATCATAAATAAATAAAAATTAAAAAAAAAAACATTGTTTAAAAAAAAAGATTACTAAGAGATATGCTCTCCATAATCTCTCCAAGTCATAAAAATCAGTAAATGCATTCTACTCATATGACATTATTCAGATAATTCCAACATGCATTGCTCTCAATGGTTAAATATTTCCTTGAATTTTAAAACAAACTAAATAAAGCTTACCATTCGATAATGACTCTGTGTGGTTTCATTAAGACTTACATTTTGACAGTTTCTCAGAAGGCCAACACTTCATAATTAACGAATGTTCATCCAAAAGATTGACCTTCTGAATGACTGGATAAGTGCAAATTTAGGAGGAAAAAGTTTGCTTTGAACCATTTATTGAAGCCTAAGGGCCGTTATCTTTTAGAATGAAAGTAAGTTCTGGAACCATGCCTAAGAAATTGGCTCTATATGTTAACATTTGAGAGTTTCTATTACAATAAAAATGCATGCTGTCTACTTTATTCTATGCTATATTTAAAATAAGAGAAACTGTAAAAAGCTTCATATACTTGATCGTTTGTGACCTTCTATAAAGGTTCCTAAGATTGAACTCCCAGGCATGTGAAGCTGAAGATACCAAGTGCTTTATATAAATGACTCTGGTATTCATGTCCAAGCTGAATCTACAGAGCTTCTACTGAGAGAATGTTTCCTCTTGTCTGCGCTTGAGTCATTTAGTTCATTTACTTAAAGGTTAGTGTTAATGAGATGAAGGTCACACAAGGGCCTAATGGAAAATGTTTGAAGTCAAAGGGATCTAGCTTTGAATTCCAGTTCTACCTTTACTAGCTATAGGACCTCAAAAAAGTTATCTAGACTTCCTGAGGCTCAGTTTCTTCACCTTTAAAATGGAAGAGTAGCACCAATCTTTCTGTGTTTTGGGATGAGACAGGACACTGCAGTTACCATTTATGCAGGGTCTGAGACATAAAATGCCCTCAATAAATGTTAATGGTATTTTTAAATTTTTATTAGGAAAACAGCTCACTGTATACATTATTTATTCTATGGATTGTTAATTAGCAATACCCAAATATCAGCAAAAGTATTGTTCTGGAAGTGTACAGAAGCGCCCCCCTCTCTCTCTCAATATATATATATATATATATATATACATATTATATATATATATAATATGTAAATATATACATACTTGTATATATTTATTTGTATTTATATTTAATATATTTTCTATATATTTTAATATATATATATTTTAAAGATTGATTGATTTGTGAGAAAGGGACAGAGAGCACGCACAGAGGGGAGAGGCAGAAGGAGAAGGACAGAGACGCTCTCAAGGAGACTCCCTGACTGTGGATCCCGACCTAGGGCTTGCTTGATCTCAGAACCCTGAGGTCATCACCTGAGCTGAAATCAAGAGTCAAACGCTTAACAGACTGAACCACCCAGGTGCCCCAACCTCTGTTTATATTTTTGAAACTGCCAGAAATTTTAGATATCCTAACAAGAATTCCTTATCTTTTTCAATCACTAGATTTTACTCCTGAAGCTAATATTACACTATTATGTTAACTAATTTGAATTTAAAGAAATTCTTGGAGAAAAATTTTTAAAAATTAAAAATAATTTTAAAGAACTTAAAAAAATCTAATGTGTATCTTTGACAGAAAGAACATATCCAGCTGCTTTTGATCAACCTGATGAAAATTCACATTCCTTTGATCTTATAAATGACCTTTTTGGGTAGCTAGAAAATGTAATTGAGCAAAGCAGTAGTTATGCCCAAATTAATTGAAAAGTCTATAATATTAAACTCAGTCATTCTGCTATCTATAGAATTAAGTCACTGATTGTATTTTATCTTCTGATTTTTGTTCAGTATTAATCATCAAAACCATCAAAAACATAATCTTGACTATTTTTCCCTGTTGTATGTAGAGTTTCTTTGGTAAGAATTTCAAATATCCTGGAACTATAGATGTTGCTTTGTTAGTAGAAGTTTTTTCTCAAAACCACCAAAACTCAGCTTTATTTTCATTCCAATATCAAAAGTGTCTTTAGCTTTAACTCAGAACTATATTCACAAGCTCTAAACAGCCCCCTATTTTACTTCTGCCCATGGATAATGCAAATATTTATTTAGAACAGTGATTTCATTGGGAAAACAGTAAAGAAAAAAATATGAGTCAAATGACTTTATCCAAAATACTAAAATTTGGTATTTCTTACTAATTTTTGTTTCAAAATGGAAGACATTTTCCTGGTAATACAAATCGTGCTAAAAAATATGAAACAGAAAAATGTGAAGTTCCCTTGAAACCTCATGTCATAAAGCTATTTCCTATTAATGTTTTAGTATATTTCATTCTATCCTTTAAGTCATAACTATACATAATATGTATGTAAGAATACATGTGATTATTTAACTTAAAGGTATTTAATGGACTCCTTTCCAAGTTAATACAAAAGTGATAGTTTTGAGAACTTATTTAATATTATTTCCACAAAGAACATTCCATTTTTTTCTTTACTATAATAATGTTTCAATAAACATTTGTACTTAAGAAAAAAGAAGCCCGTGTCTTTTTTGTCTGACAATCACTTCTAAGTTGATTGAATAAATTGAGAATAAGCATGTGAAACAACACAGTTTTAGCTCATACATACTCAATAAATTGTGTGTTGATGCATGAATAAATGGATGATTGAATGAATAAACTACTTAAAACCATGGAGCACTCAGAAACAAAGCTTGAGGCAAGAGATTAAAGATTCACTTCTGTGCTGACACTGACTTGCTCCAGGACTTTGAGACATTTCCTCTCATTTTCAATTTCTTTGTCTTTAATGGGGGTTTGATTTGTCATGTCTGTCCATGATCCCTCTCCAGTTCTGAAGGGCTATGATTCAAACAGGAAAGGAAACTTGACTGAGGAGGCAGTCTTTTTATTGGAATAGAAGAGGTGTTGGAATGTAAGTCCTTTGAGCTTTTGATCCCATCTTCTTGTTTTCTCTCCAAGCCTAACAGACTTTTGAAAATTTTCCTAAATGTATATTATTTGAGCACATGAAGAATAGACAGCACGTTAAAATCCACAATTAAAATGACCATATCTGAAGGAAATGTCTCCAATCAATTTTCCAGAGAAGTGAGACATATAAATAGGTCATTGGGAGGAGAAGAGATTTGAAGGTTAGCAGATTTGTGACCAATCTATAATTTTCAATGAAGACAGTTGGCCAACAGCTCCTTGTGTCTTTCACTTGCTCGTTCATTCACTCATCCATTCATTCATTCCAAATGCTTCTGGAATGAATACTATTTGCATAGCAACAGGTCAGGGCAGGATCATAAAGATGAACCTGATGTACTTTATCCTTCACGGATTGTGCTCTAGTACGGATGAAAAGGCATGTATATAATTCCTTAAATGTTCTATATGGCATGAAAGGAAGTTGTATGAGATTTAGGAGAAAGACAATTTCAGTAAGTGGGTTGGCCATATAGGGAGGAAAATCAAAGATAATCTTGGAGGAGAAGATATTCAGCTTGGCTGTAAATATCTGTAGATTGGGAAGAACATAATTCCTAGCTGAGGAAATGATGTGAACAAAGACTCAAATGAGCGGGAAATGGAGTGCAGTTTTACCAAATAATGGAGTTTACGAAAGAGAATAACGGAAAATGCATTCAAAAAGGATGCCTTCAAGTCAAGAAGACATTGGAAAGCCACACCAAGGGGTTCAGTCTTCATTTTCGAGACAAAACAAGCCATTAGAGGTTTCAGAGAGGGAGACAGAAGAAAACTTTTGTTTCAGGATGGCGACTTCTGAAGTAGCGCTGTGCATAGCGGGTGTAAAACGAATTTTGATGGGCAGATGCCCTAAGTCAAGGTCTTCACTGAGCTTTCTCCGTCTTTCCAGGCTGCTGATGTCCTGCTGCAACACGGAGCTAATGTCAATGTTCAGGATGCAGTTTTTTTCACTCCGCTGCACATTGCAGCATACTATGGACATGAACAGGTAAGCCTGATGGTAGGATCTCCAAAAGCTGGGGGACAGTTCCAGGCTTGCTGAGCTCTCTGTCCTAGCCTCAAAGACAGAATATTTAAGATACCCTTTGAATTATTTTTGCCATATTCTCATCAGCTCCACCCTTGAGGAATTTATAATTCATAGAAGTACTACATCTGCCAACTTACCCATTTTTACTATCTTAGGACCCAAGAGGGGCAGTAGAGTCACTGTACAATCCCAGGAATCTGTCAGTCTGAATTTTAAAAATTCCCGAATTTTTGACCATGTATAGGTTATATCATCTCCCCGATTTTCAGTTTCTTCATCTGCAAAATAGACAAAACAGTACCTACCTCATAGGGTTGCTGATATGATGAGATATTAATCTAAAAGTGTTTGGCAAATGCTGGATAATATCACTACAGTGATGCTGGCACAGTAACAATAAAACGAATTATAACCGCCATCCCAGCAGGTGAAACAATGTCTTTCAGAAACTTGGTTTCTTCTTTTTTTACTGTCTTGGGATGTAATAGGATGAAGGTATGTTTCATGTTTTATTTTTCGGAACCTGTGTATGCCCTAAAAGAGACTTTGCCGATGTGATCAAGTGAAGGATCTCGAGTTGGAGAGATTATCCTAGAATTATCTGGGGGGACCTGAGGTAATCACAGGGGTCCTTACAATAGGGAGCAGGAAACAGACGTGACAGGAGAGGCAAGAAGTTAAAGTGATACGAGAAGGGGTCATAAGCTAAGGAATGCCGGCAACCTAGGGAAGCTGAAAAAGCAAGGAAATAAAAGCTGCCAACAACCTTGATTTTAGATTTCTGACCTCCAGAACTTGAAGAGAATAGTCTGTGCGGTTTTAATCCAATAATCTTGTGGAAATTTGCAACCGTGGGAAACTAATATATGGACTAACCCAGATAATTAAAAAAAAAAATTATACGTGTTTTAAATATAATTTGCTTTGAATAAATAATTATATAACGGGTCGTTATTTATAAAATTTGACCTTCTGTAATAAGGTAATAATATACAGAGAATGTTTTAAAATCTACAGTGTGCCTTCACTCAATGAATAGTTTCATTTGACCTTCACGACAACCTGAGGAACTTGCCAAGAATTACCATATAAGCGATCTCATACTGTATCCACTTTGTGTGGATTTTTTTTTCCTTTTTTGTAATTTTGCCACAATCTGAAAATTAACTGTTGTCTGGCCTCTTGTTGTATGATCTACACGAGCTCTCTCAGGTCAGGTAACATGCCAGAGTCTCACAGCTGGTGAGAGGAGCCGAAGTATGTATCCAGGTCTGTCAAATCCCAAAGCCCAAGTTCTTCTGTTGTACCTCAGAGCCTCTTCTTCTATCAGAGACACAAATTAGAAAGTCCAGGAAATGTGCCTAAGTGGTGGGGCTCCATTATTCAAGGCCAGGGGCTCTCACTCCAAAGTCCATTGACTTTTTAAATTTGTAACAACTTTATTATTGAGATTTACCTCGTCAATGTAAATCGTACAACTCAGTGGTTTTTAGTATATTCGGAGTTTTGCAAACATCACCACAATTAATGGAAGGAAGTCATTACCCCCAAGAGTAACCCCGCATACATTAGCACTTCCGACTTCTCTCCAAACCTCTCCCTTCCAGCCTGAGGAGAATACTAATATACTTTCTGTTTCTACAGATTCACCTGTTCTGGAGACTCCCTACAAATGGAGTCATACAACATATGGTTTTTTGTGACTGATTCCTTCCACTTAGCACAGGGTTTTTAAGATTCATCAACTCTATAGCATGTATCTGCACCTCCTTGCCTCTTAGTGTGGAATACCACTTTGTTGTATGGATATGTTGGATTTTTTTATTCATTCATCAGTTAGTGGACGCTGGATTTTTATCCCCCCACTCTTTGGCTATTATGAATAATGCTGCTTAGAATATTCACTTTTTACACATTTCTTCTCCAAATGTGTGAGAAATATCAGAAAGGGAGACAGAACATAAAGACTTCTAACTCTGGGAAATGAACTAGGGGTGGTGGAGGGGGATGAGGGAGGGGGGTGGGGGCGAATGGGTGACGGGCACTGAGGGGTACACTTGACTGGATGAGCACTGGGTGTTATTCTGTATGTTGGTAAATTGAACACCAATAAAAATTAATTTATAAAATTAAAAAAAAAGAATATTCACTTTTTAAAAAAATTCAAGTATAGTGAACATACAGTGTTATATTACCTTCAGGTGTATAATGATTCAACAATTCTATACATTACTCACTGCTCATCAAGAGAAGTGTACTCTTAATCCTCTTATCTATTCCACTGATTCCCCACTTCCATTTCATGTACAAGTTTTGACGTAGACATCTGTTTGCATTTCTCTTGGGTACATCTCAGGGTGGAATTGGTGGTTCATGCGGTAACACTACGTTTAACATCTTATGGAATTGTCAAACTTTTCCAAAGAGGTAGATGCCTAATGAGTTAAAAGCCACATTGTCTATAGAAAAGAAAGCCTATATGACATACCTTCCAGGACGCAGTAAGTCTATTGATTTTTAACCTTAAAGTATTGAAAGATAAAATTTTTATTTGCTACTTTCAAACATTGCCATTGAGCTAGCCTTAAGAAGCTAAATGGAACCAAATAAAACAGAAGTACACATGTAATTGGGTAATCAAAGCTTAACTGTTCTTTTGACATCCCATTTTCACTCTCCCTTACTTTATATCTCTAGATCTCTAGGCTTACTCAATCATGGAGTAAAAATACACCTTTTTGCCTTTGCAGAGGTCAGACCACTGTACTGCCTGAGGATTCCAAGTTAAAAATCAAACTTACTTGTGTCTCTGTGCTCTTCTAGTCATTGTGCCTTTATTTCTTTGCTATCTGGCATATGCTTGGACACTCTCAGACCCGTGAAGCGTGACCTATAGCTAGGAAAGATTTCTCATTTCATTTGATGTGCTGCTCAGAGTGCACTGGAGTGTACTGGAGAGCTAGGCACTGAAAATGCTTCAGAAAGTACAGAGTCTAAAAGCCCAGATGATGAAAAAAATTCCATACTTTTCTGACTTTAGGCAGAGGCAGGATGTACACAATGCATGTTATTTGTAGAGTCATCCTCTTTGGTGATTAACCTCCTCACCCACAGAAACATAAAGAGCTTCTATGCAAGTTGGGTGGATAGCTAAATTTGTTTACTTTCCCTGAATATATAGTCACAGTCTTATAAAATTATGCTAAAATGTGGATGGCCTTTTTATGATAAGGGACTCACTTTCTGCGTGCGAAGACAGCAGATAAGTAATTTATGGATGCTATTGTCATTTGCTAAAATATGCTGACAGGAGAATGGTACATTCGATATATAAATGTGCCTAATGTTCCATGTTCTTTGCCATTTGTTTATTTACTTATTTTTAAGTGGAAGAGTAGATGTTTTGGACCAAGAGCAATATTTCCTAGCTATACAATAATAGTGCTTAATAGACAATCGATTTCAAAGATAGTTTAAAGCTGTCCATTTTAAAATCACATAATCAGAATTTATGGAGTCTTTGTAAGTGGAAATATCTGCTTAGGAACACACAGTTCTTGAGACTGACTTTTACTGCTCCAATTTCTTCTGAATTAAGTATTGGTCTGCCCATTAGCCAACAAATGGATAAAATACACATGTTCCACATGGTGCTACCACTTCTGCTAACATTTATTGAGTGGCAGGCACTTTTCTAAGTGCTTTACATGTGATAACTTATTTAATCCTGTAGCAACTCTATGAAGTGGAACGATTGTGATTCTCATCTTAATAATGAAGAAACTGAAGTTTCAAAAGGTCAAATAATTTATTAAAGGTGGTAAAGCCTAACTTCAGAACCCTTGTTCTTTACTCACTACACTCAATAGGAAGTTTCCCCCACATGCCACACTACTAATTTTTTTTTTTTTGCCTAGAATTTCTATCAAATACGTACCATATTCTTGAGAGGTTTCTGCCCAAGACACGTTTATTTGCTGCCGTGTAGAAAGTCAAACTATTTTTAGCATTTGAATTCACTTTTATGCTAACACCTCAGTGGTCAGGTGAGTTGAGATTTCCACCCTTAACTGTTACTTTAATGGCATAGATTCCTTCTAACTTACCTCTTGGGATCATTGTAATGACTTCTGAAATGCCCAGAGGAGACAATGTCAGAGTTAGAGAAATTACTTGGAATGTTCACAACTGGGTAGGTAAATAACTTAAAGAAATCCTATAAATTACCCGAAACAATCCCTGGAAGACTCCTAAGTTGTTTAATACTTCATTCTCTCTCTCCCTTTGGACGTGGATCTCAGCTAATTAAGGAAAATGCTGACAGCTAGTGCAGCTATCAGCATTTACTCACAAATCCAAAAAAAACCCAGAACTCTAGTAGCGAGATGATCACCAGTGACCTATGCATGGTGTTGCCGTGAAAATCGAGCATCAAATAAACACTGCTGGCTCTGGCCAGAAGACGACTTTGGAAAGGACGTTAGGGAGGATTATTTATGTACAATGAAGAACCAACCCTGAAATTGCTCTAGTTTTAGAATTCTTGTTAGGTGATATAATAATAAATTCCTTACTGTTTAGGCCAATCAAGTTAGGATTTTCTGTTATTTTCAGGTAAAAATAATTTAAGAGGAGGCTTTAATTATATGTCTTCTTCCATACTTTTGAAAGCTTTGCATTATTGTTTGACTTTTGATACTAATTTCAAATGAATGGATTCTTTAGGTAACCCGCCTTCTTTTGAAATTTGGTGCTGATGTAAATGTAAGCGGTGAGGTTGGAGATAGGCCTCTCCACCTAGCATCTGCAAAAGGATTCTTTAATATTGCAAAACTCTTGATGGAAGACGGCAGCAAAGCAGATGGTAAGATTATATGTTTAGAAGGCATTTGCTATTTTTTACTTTATCTGTATTTTTTTACTTGCACTTAGCTTATTTATTAGAGAAAAAAATTTGAGGCTGCTTAATTACATATGCAAATTTGTTCCACAAACCATAATTTATTATTTTTAATGTAATAATTAAATCTATATGTTAATCTTTTTGTATACATTTTCATTCAACTCCTAATATATTAGATGCTTCAATAAAACTAAAGAGTTTTCCTGGATAAATTATTCTCATTTTGTTATTTTTCACTAATCTTTTTTTTTTAATTGAGGTAAAATTTGCATATAGTAAAATTCTCAGAATTAAGTAAATGTTGACCTCAGTGAATATTTACTCTCCATGCAAAATGACCCAGATCAAGATGTAAAATATATTCATAGGGAAAGTAGAACTCTTCTCAGTAAATAGCTTTAACCACAAAAGGTAATTAATACTCTGGCTCCTATTGCCATAGGTTTAGTTTTTCTGTTCTTGAACTTCCTACAATTTGGGACTGCCTTCTTTTGATTGACAGTATGATTTTAACTTCTATACATGTTGTTGCATGGATCGTAGTTTGCTCTTTTTTATTGCTGAAGTTGTATGAATATTCCACAATTTGCTTATCCATCGTCCTCCTCAGGGATGCTTGAATGTTTCTAGAGTTTGGCTTTTATGAATGTAGATGCCAGAAACATTCTTATTCAATTCTTTTTTTGTGAACATGTATATTTATCTCCCTTGGGTTATATATATATACGTGTGTGTGTGTGTGTGTGTGTGTGTGTGGAATTGCTATGTATGCATATGTTTAACTTTTTAGGAAATCAGAAACAGTTTCCCTAAGTGTACAGTTTAAACCCCACAACAATATATGAGAGTGTCAGTGGCTGCCCGTATCCTCCTCAATATTTGATATTACTCTTATTTTTAGTGGAAACAGCATTATGGTATGATCAGGCTAGAAGAAATAAGCTTTAGAACATACAGAACGTTTTAGGTTATGGTTAAGGGATAGAATTTCCCACAACTCTTAATTTTCTTAATTATAAGATGAGTTTTAGAAAATTGATTAAAAGTAGAGTGTCGAGGGCAGCCCGGGTGGCTCAATGGTTTAGCTCCGCCTTCAGCCCAGAGTGTGATCCTGGAGTCCCAGGATCAAGTCCCATGTCTGGCTCCCTGCATGGAGCCTGCTTCTGCCTCTGCCTGTGTCTCTGTCTCTACCTCTCTCTCTCCCTGTGTCTCTCATGAGTAAATAAATAAAATCTTAAAAAAAAAAAAAAGTAAAGTGTTGTAAAAAGTTCTTTTTCTTTTTCTCTTCCTTACAAACTTTATTTTTTGACACAAATTCACTCAGAGTTACATCTTGTCATTAAATTCTCTCAGGCATATCCAACATTCTTCCATTGACCCCCAAGAGACCTAATTAAAAGCCCAGCTGTAAGAGCTGCTAGCCTTTGCAGCAGAAACCATGCACATTTACAAAAGGACAAGGTTGTCAGAGCTCTCGAACTGCCAGTGCCTTGGTCCAAAATTGAGATCAATATTCAGTTAATAAAGCTAATCAATGTTTTTACCCGCACATAAGGAAAACATAAAGGCTTCCAGAGAGAAGTATGGGAAGAGGCTAGGGCCGTTCCCAGTTTCTCTGCTGGAAAGAGGGCCATTTTATTTTGTGAAGTTTGAGAAACATAGCTGGTGTCATTTTCTATCAGCCAGGATGCAATAACTGAGGGATTTTTCTATAGGATTATCATAAATAACCTGTGTTGTCCGGATGCAGCAATGCTGTTCCTTAGACCTTTTTTAAGCATTCTCTTTGATTCTGTTGGTTTAGCATAGGCGGAGGTACACCTGTATGAACCTGTCTCACTCCTCCAAAGGGTCAGAAACAGCTCACTTTTTGCTTTTATTATCGATGCCAACCTCAGCTTTTTATTCCTGTGTGCAACTCCAAAGCTCAGTGGTGTCAAAATGAGTATCATTGATCAGCACGTCTCCGGGATCAAAGTTCTCTTCTACAAAAGGCATTGAAATGTATATTGCACCCATATTCCCCCTACATGCCAGCATCATATGATATAAATTTTGGCACTTTCTGATTCACACAAGCACTATATGCTTCCTACTCAATCATTTAAAGTATCAAGAGACAACATGACCCAGATTTTTATGTATTTTAATTTCCTTCTAATACACATTTGATATTTAAGTCCCTTTTGTACTTTAACTAGTCACAAAAAATAAACTAGAAGGTCTGTGGTGCTACTGGACACTGCACTGGTTTTAGTGTCAGCTGGTTCATTTATTCCAAAGTGTAGCTAAGCCTCCAGATAATTTATTTTAGATCTGGCCCTTGGCTGTGGTAAGTGGACATAAGAGCAAGAGTAAATTAATGACCCCAAAAGGGGCACGTTTCAAAATCTGGTATTTACAGTATGTTTCCATGGCAACAGAATGTCACAAATGAAAATAAATTCAGCTTACAAAATTAGCCAAAATGTAATTCTGAAAGCAACCTCTTCAGTTGGGCATGTTTGGGAGGCTGACCTATTCAGTCACATATGTTTCAAGTCTCTAGTCTTCTTTGTACCACTTAAGAAAATGAAAAAGGAGAAATGTAATACTTATTGAATGAGATTGAAAAGGTCAAAATATTACTGGACTCCATAAGAAGAAAGTAGTGATCGAGCCTTCACAACATATCATTTTAATAAGTTAAAAATGGAAAAATTTAAACCCGGAATTTATTAATTTTTTGTCATCTATTAAATGCCACAGTTCCTTTCACATGGAACTGGATATTATATAGAGTCACAAAAAATTTCTAAGGCTTGGCCAGTAAAAGGAAGGATTTTATTTCTAAAACTATATCTCGTCAGAGCTATTACACAGATTTGTTATTGAACGTGTATTTAAGACCCACTTGGGAGTTGTTTTAGAGAGCTAATGGGAAGTGCTTGCATTGCTGGATTACTATGGAAATTTTTACTTTATCTTTAAGATCAATAAGCAGAGATAAGCAAGAAAGAGTATCCATCCACCCACCCAGTCTCCCAATCTTTCTTTCAAAATACATTACTGAACACATGCACTCTTCAAAGTAGAGGACTAGACACTAAATACTTTCCTAATAATGATTTACATCAATTTCTTTGCTTGAAATTCTTTGTTTAACTCTCAATAAAATGTGAAATTAGAGCAAATAGAATACCATTCATGCATTCAGTTTCCCTCACGTAAGATATAATAATATACACCTTTTTTTTTTTTGTCACCACAAACTGATCCAAGACAAAGCTAGGTAGATCACAATGGCTGAAGCAGAAACATAGACGTGTATCTATAAACCCTGTGTCTGATCCAGATCTCTCCTGGCTTGACCCTTCAGTTGGTATTTATATCTTCTTTGCTGAAAAGAACATCTAGGCCACTGCACATAATTCACCAAGTAGTTAATCTACTTTGAAGTTTACTGACTCAACTAGAGAAGAATAATGTTGGGTGGGGTTGGGGATGGCCAAAGGCAAACTATGAATTAATGGAAGATTGTGCCGTATGCTGCTTTACAATGTCCCCTCTGGACCTCAGGGCCTCTTATGTGACCTCCAGTAGCCCTGGACTCCCTACCGTTCTAAAGCATTGACTTATGGTATTGACTTTCCTTGGCTTCCAACAGAATGTAAACAAAGGAGAGGTATCATAAAAAGAAAGATAATCAAAATAACCAGGGACATTCTTCTGAAGTAAGGATGTCCTTCTGAGCCACTCATTAATAAAAAAAGATTCAAAGATTTATTTTTCAATAACGGCCTTGGGAGGAGAAGTTCAGTGACTTTGTTAAAGATTTCCCTTTGGCTTAAGATCTTGCAGGACAATAACATAAGAATCATTGTCTACAAATATAGCAGCCACAGACCTGTGTTCATTAAATTTTAAATGATGATTGTAACAACAGTAGTAATAAGCTACCTGCACACTTTAAAAATTATTATCTTCCCTTCTTCTTCCTATCTATCCTTTATTTTTTTCTTCAATCCTTTTGTTTCTACAGATAATTTTTATTATAGATGCATAAAAGAATGATAATACATGGGTTTGCTAAAGACTGTATTTTCTATTTTGAATAAAACACCTTGTACAGATTAACAAAATAATCAAATACAATAAATGGTTATAGAGCAGATGATTCAGTTATTTTAGTTTTAAAAGTTGTGCTGAAGCGGATCCAGAATTTAGCTGGTGCTCAGTTATTATTTCTTCAGGCCTGAAATTATTGAATATTCAACTAGATTTCAGGTTATTTAAGGCTATAGATTCTATCTATTGGTAGCATATTGGCCTTAGCACTTAGCAGATTTCTAGGAGGGAAATTTATGAAAAAGGAGAATACATACTTTCATTGAAGGTCTAATATGTGGCAGGCATCATGCTAGATACTTTCTGGTAATGATCTTCTTTAATCTTTTCAGCATCCCTGCAACAATACTACTATTATATCCATCGTTATTGATAATAAATCAGTATCTCCAATACTCAGCACAGTGCTTGGCGCGCAGTGATCCTTTTATACTTGTTTGAGGAATGAGTATGTATCAATCAAGAGTTCTTATTTGCAAGCGTTGGAAAGTAACTCTTGCTAATTTAAGCATAAAAGGGATATATTAAAGAATATCAGAGCACAGAATCTTCCCCGGGACGGGTTAGAGGGCCATGTTTCGAACTGTCACAGTGAGGAACAGCATCCACAACCACAGCCCAAGAGTAGTCATTTGAAGACACGTTGCCACTGCTAGGTAGCTTGTGCTTCTGGCACCGACAGTGTAGGGCACTGAGTCCGACTGGAGTCACTACCACCGGAAACTGGGTGGAACTACTCTACTGTTGCTACATTGCCAAGATAGATCAGGTTCTGCTTTTTTTGAGTCATCAGCTCTCATGTCAGAGTCTGACATAGTGTGTTGATTGGAGCAGCCCATAGATAAGTGTCCAAACCAGGGCACTGCTGAGAGTGAAAGGGCCACTATTAAAAACTATGCTAGGATAGAGCCTAAACCAGGACATATGGCCACTCTCTGCTAATCCTGTGCCCTCCCTGCAAAGGAGGCTTGGAAAACATATTTTTAGCTCCTATAATTAAACATGGTCTTGGCCTCTAGTCAGGGAATTTTCCAAATGTCCAAAGGGTGATGAGGTCGGCTGGGCCAAAGAGAGGACAGATGCTCACTACTGAGTGAACAACTGGATTTCAAGAACTGTCTAAGGAAATATAATGAATGAGGTCGGCCTCACTCCAATGCCTGTCTTTGCGTTACACCACACTGTGTGTATGATAGTATGATAATTCTCAGTTAAGGGTACATGAGACCTTCCTACAGAGTGTTGTAAACACACACAGTGCTAGGCCCCACCCTAACCTATTGAACCAAAATCTCTGGCAATGGTGCTTTAGCCAAGATTTTGGTAAAATCTTTAGCATCTTACAAAAAGGGGGAAAAAATCAATTTGGAAGGAGATACTTGTGGAAATAAGACCATGAGGATCTTTTGGATGCTTATTAGTTCCCTGAACTATTCCATTGTGCAAGGTAGATTTGATGAGATGCATTCCATAGAATTTATGGAAGCTAGAAGAAAGCCTGTTTAATGTGGTAATGGGCAATAGAACAGAATTATAACTTTTTAAATTGGTTGCACTTAATTTCCTTTATTATTATCATTAATTGGCAATTTCCAGGAGTCTCTCAGGCACTTAGGAAAGTTCCTGACACCACACATGAGAAGGCTGAGACGCAGAAGATTCCAGATAACATACTTTTCCTTTCTTGATGACAGTGAATGCTCAGGACAATGAAGACCACGTTCCCCTCCATTTCTGCTCCCGCTTTGGACACCATGACATAGTGAAGTACCTGCTCCAGAGCGATAGTGAAGTTCAGCCACATGTTGTTAATATCTACGGAGATACCCCCTTGCACCTGTGAGTAGTACGTAGCATTCCATGTGTCCTCCAGCTATGCTCCATGCACCTTCTTACTATCATCAAAATGTTTTCTTGAACTCTAGGGCATGCTACAATGGCAAATTTGAAGTCGCCAAGGAAATCATCCAAATATCAGGAATAGAAAGTATGACTAAAGAAAACATCTTCAGTGAAACGGCTTTTCACAGGTAAAAGAATGTTTACATTGGACAGCCACTAAGGGTGGCCGACACCCTTCGGCACCTGCAGTTGTCTACCTACAGCAAGCGCGGATAGCGGCAGATGTTGCGATCAGAGAGCAAGAGCAGAGGGTGGGCAGAGGACAAGGAGCCCACGCTAGACACACAGAAGAAAAGGTAGAGGCAGATGCTGCAGTCAGTACAACAGATGGGGCCGGAGCCAGATGCTGCATTCCTGGCAGCGGCCACAAAGACAGGGGCTGATGTTGCCAAGGCAACAGGCATATCAACATCTGTAAGCATATTGCTTCTATTCCACTTCACTCTGCAGAAAGCTGCCAAAAGGGGCAGGGCCCATAATCCTCCTCCGACAAGAATCTCATTACCAGAATTCATCAGCATCAAACGTGACACTTTTTTTCCTCACCACTTAAACCTTATGTGCAAATGTATCTCCCTATCTGAGACACCCATCTG
The DNA here is from genome assembly GCF_905146905.1 of Nyctereutes procyonoides. Classification (NCBI taxonomy): domain Eukaryota; kingdom Metazoa; phylum Chordata; class Mammalia; order Carnivora; family Canidae; genus Nyctereutes; species Nyctereutes procyonoides. The sequence goes on from NW_026575126.1 coordinate 5,657,600, forward strand.
TCAGCCTGCAAAAGCCCAGTCAGGGTGGCCGCGCTGGTACCTAAGAAGGCATTAACTCCTTTCTAGGAATGCATGAGAGTCCTTTACCGTGTGCTCTAGAAGAGGAGGGGAAAGGTGGCTAAAAATTCAGAGCCATGGCTCCCCAAAATATCCCAAAGAAAGGCAAATGTTTTATAAAATTTGAAACCCTCGTATTTAAGGATGAGTTACTCTTTTGTTATAGAAATAAAAACACAGTACTTTCCACTTACTCAGCCTCGAGTATAAGATCATTTACCTACACACTACAGGTTTCTTGGCTGGTTTCCCAACCTCTACAAAATGTATCTGAGACTAATATGTAATTTACATAGTATTTGTGTTTCACTGGTGATTGATAGAAATGGGGAGACTTTTTTTTTTCCATACTGAATTAGTATTGAGCTTGAGCTTCCTGATAAGGCATCAATCTGTCCGATATTGCTTGGATGCCCAGATTTTTCCTATCAAACCAAGAGATCAGCCAAAAGGGAGTTGAAGGAAGCTACCATTTGTGGATTAGTGAATATATGCTAGATGATTTGCATCCATCATCCCATTTAATCCTTATAACCATTTTACGAATGAAGTAGGATTTATTATTCCTCTTTTACAGATGAGAAAATTGAGGCTCAGAGAACCTATATGACTCGGCAAAGAGTCTTAGGACTAGAAAGCCATGGATTAAATGCCTAGATTCCAAATTCTGTGCTTTTTATATATCATTATGTTCCAGTACTAAAATATTTCATCTGTGTTCTACACGTGCTGTAACAGAACAGATGTAAGAACTCTTTAGATCATACTTTCAGTCAAAATGGATCAGTGGAATTTCTCCCCGAAGGGATAATTGGCAGAACCGATATGTATGGTTGCTGGTGCCCTCGTTCCCCATTAGGTCATGCTTGTTAAGGCTGATACCTCAGGCTAGTTTTCAAGTCATTTTGCTACTCTATGTACATAAATTGGAGCCAACTATAATCAAAGGATGATTGTCACCTCCAAAAAAGCCTATGTGACAAGTTTAGTGAAGTGAGTTAAAAGTACGTATCCGATTGTTTTATTTTTTGTAAGCCTGTGGCCACTAGGAATAACATTATTTTTTTTGTAAATTTATTTTTTATAGGTGTTCAATTTGCCAACATATAGAATAACACCCAGTGCTCATCCCAATCAAGTGTCCCCCTCAGTGCCCGTCACCCAGTCACCCACACAGAATAACATTAATATTTTTTATATTAATATTTTTATTCATCTTAAGCATGTATTTATAAAAGGAACCCTCCTTTTACATAAGGAGTTCACTCTGGTTCTGAAATTTTTCTGTGTAAAAATCACAATGCCTTGCACTCAATAGGAAGCACTCAGTACATTTCGGTTATTGTTTTCACATGTATATACACATGTACACACATATGTACACCTGTGTATGTATATATTCAGAACTCATCAATTCCCGTAAAAGGTTACTTCGAAAAGAATCAATGAGGCAGTTCAGATAATGGAACATTATGAGTGTGGTTTTATGGGTCCTACTTCCAACGCAAATAATTAATGGTGATATGATCTATTGCACTGAGTGGTGGCTTTCTATTCACTCAATTATTCAAGAATGACTTATTAAGGATCTGCCTTGTGTTGGCACTGGTAGGAACATTAAGATGACTCCACTCCTTCCCTCCTTAAAGGAGCTCTGTTGTAAGGTCTCAAGGTAATCAGAGGTGTACCTATTACCATAACACAGTAGGATAAGTGTCGTGTAAGACTGAACTGACAAGGAAAGGGTAGAGATATCAACAAACTCAGTCTCTGGTTTATAAGACGTCATAGATGGGCCAGCAGTTCAGGTGGGTGAATAATGTATTTCTTTAAGGAAAATAATGACATTTCATGGAAGAAAAAGTATTGGGCAAGGTCATCCCAGGAAGTGGAAATACTAAGGCCTAGTAAACTGCCTCTCCTAGAACGAAATTTGGAAAGAAAAACACACTTTTTTTCTGTGTGGCTTTACAACATTCAATATTTCACTTCTGAAATAGATGACACCAGTCATGTGTGTTTTTCCCGCACCAAACAATTCTCCAAATTTCCGCAGACACCAAGCATACGTCCTACAATTCAATTCTGTTCCGATACCATCTACCTGGAGTTAGTGTTAGATCCCACAGGCTAAGGGCTCAGTCTCACGAGACCGCCCCCTGCCACTCCCAGATGCCAGTCAAAGTCCGGCTTGTCACCTAAGTCTCTCCGGACCCTTCTGGGTTCCCCATTCAGTTGTCTTGGAGAATACCTAGGTCCTATAGTTAAAACTGCATGAAACTCTTACAATATTTTTCCTTCTTTTATGAAAAAGAATATCATAGGACATATTTAATAATAAGGTTTGAGAAATTTTATATGACTTCTTATCTTGAAAGATTTGTGAATCTCAGGATTTTATTGCTGTATGTGCTTTTTTTTTTCTTTATCACTTCCTTCTCCTCTCTCATTTCCTCCTTCTCCCTTCTTTGCCTCTTTAGCACTCTTGTACACACACTAACATCTGGAATAGACTGGGTGAATCAGAGCTATATTCATTTTTTAGGGTTGACATAACAAAATACAACAGACTGAGTTGCTCTAATGCCAGAAATTTATTTTCTCACAGTTCCGGAGGCTGGAAGTCCAAGATTTTGAGGTCAGCAGATTTGGTTTCCTCTGAAGCCTCTCTCCTGGGCTTGTAGATAGCCACATTTTCCTTGTGTCTTTACATGATTGTCCTTCTGTTCATGTCATCTGTGTACTAAAGTTCTGTTTTTATAAGGACAACAGTCATATTGGATTAGGGCCCACCCTAATGATTCCATTTTGACTTAAATAGCTCCTTAAATTGTATCCCTTTAAATATAGTCAAACTGTGAAGTTATAAAAGGGCTTCAACATATTAATTTGTGGGGCATACAATTTAGCTCATAACAGAAGTCTTTTCCTTATGTTGTATTTTTGCAGTGCTTGTACCTATGGTAAGAGCATTGACCTGGTTAAATTCCTTCTTGATCAAAACGTCATAAGTATCAACCACCAAGGAAGGGATGGGCACACAGGTAAGACTTTGGTGAAACATCACCAGTTTTTGATGCATATGAATGCTCAAGAACAGTGGTGTGATTAACAGGGAAGAGGAAAGAGGAAGTGGTCAGTCTGATGAGGAAGGGTCAACCCTGATGAGGAAGGATGTTTTGTCTGATGACATCATTTAGAATTCATGGTGCATAGTGATAATAAAAAAAAACTGGACTGACTTTTGGTCAGTTTCATTATCATGCAAAATTATCTATGGTTGACACATCTATTATGGCCCATCCAAGGAACAATTGACCACACTGCCTTGCCCTTGGTTTGCTGCTCAAGAAATACATTTATCTGGGGCCTTTGTTCTCGTATAAAGATGCTAATATTTGTTCTTGGTAATTTCAGTGGATGTAGAAATACCAGAAATTGTGCTAAACATAAGGCAATCTATCTAGAAGATCAAGTAAATAGGATACTTATTTTTCTTAAAGTAGGGTGTGCTTGCTCAATAATAGAATTAATTCTTTATCAAAAAAATCCATCTTTGCTTTATATCTCTGGCAACAATGCTGTGATGTGGTAATTACTGTCTTTTGAAAATCGGGGTTCAGTTTTCCTCTTTTCTTCTTTCATACTTTCATTCTATTATAGGATTGCACTCTGCTTGCTACCATGGTCACATTCGCCTGGTTCAATTCTTACTGGATAATGGAGCTGATATGAATCTGGTAGCTTGTGATCCTAGCAGGTCTAGTGGTGAAAAAGATGAGCAGACATGTTTGATGTGGGCTTATGAAAAAGGTATAGTCTTCATCATTGCATCTCTGTAGTGATACCATTGAACTTTGTGCATAGATTATGTCGATGCATTAATAATTCCTTTGCTTGTATTACTTGTACACTCCCATTTCCTCTATAGGTTACATTTGAGTCTTTGGGAACTTGATCAGAGTCCAATAGACCTTCACTAGGGAAGGAGACTCTGGGGCTACAGATGAGCTGAAGGCATTCTTGGTACTGGCACTTTGAAAAGTGAATGAGCTATAACAATCCTAGATATTGGAGAAATAAAATTATGATATGTAATAATAGTTACTTTCCTAGAGTCGACATAGAGCTAGACTTTGTCTCTTATGTAGGGGAGTTTTTACATGGATTCAAATTGTTTTAGTGAAATAATTACAAAGAAAGGGAACATTTGTTACATCTAAACTTACTGACAATGCCTGGACTAGGAAAAAGAGACCAATGATTAGTGCGTACCTATAAACTTAACTTGAGCTTGAAGTGATGAAACTTTGAGCTTTGATGTGAGAACACCTGGGTTTAAATCAAGCTGTATTCTTTGATCTTAGACAAGTCATCTATCCTTGCTGAAATTCAGTTTCTTTTCTTTTTCTTTTTTTTTAAATAACAATGATTTATTGTTTCTAATGGTTCTTTGAGTTGACTGGGTGGTTTCTTTGCCTGTTTTGCCTGGACTTGCTCATGAGCTACATTTAGCAAGAGGGGTGGCTGTGCTGGAACACCCAAAATGGCCTTAGATGTCTAACAGTTGGTGCTGGTTGTTGCCTGGGGTATCCCTCTTCTCCTTTCAACCAGTGTCTTTCAGCAAGTGAGATTGACTTTTCAAGTGACAGTCTTGGTATAGTGTTGGGAGAGAGAACAGAATTTGCAAAGCCTTTTAAGGCTTTGACTTCTAAGTCACTTAATGTCCCTGTTGCCACATTTTATTGGTCAAAGTAAGTCCAAAGGCCAGTCCAGATTCAAGGAGTAAGGAAGTAGATGTTTCTTCATCTAAAAAAAAAAAAAAAACAATGAGAATAATAGCAGTGCCAACTTCACAAGATTGTAAAGATTAAATGAGATAATATGTGCAAATTGATTACTACACTGGCTGGCACATAGGAAGCACTAATAATTGGTAGTTCAGTACTGATAACAGTGGTAATAGTAGTAGTTCAGAAATAGAGTTGATCAATAATGAGCTGTACATTGTAAGGGAAAGGAAACTAGAAACAATCAAAGATGAAATGGCATCTTCATCATTGTTTTAAGATATATTGGACCTCATGAGCAAGCTCGAGATATATGTGTAAGCTGCTATGGAGTTTAAGTGTTCAGGTGAAATGGAACAGTATACATTGTCATTGAAATCAGAGGGTTACAATGAAATACTGTTAAATATAAAATACTGCCTATTTTTTGCTGTCTTATTAGGATGTTGAAAGTACATAAAGAAGTGTTGGATTTAAACGCTCGAATCTTAGAAGTCCGTACTAAAAAATCACAGCTACTACACTGGAAGATTTCTCAGGCTACCAATTTGATCTAAAAGGTTTTCACCCTAAAGTAGGACACGAAATTCTATCAATTAAAAGAGAGATGGAATCTGATAGCTAGGAATGGGGAGTTGTAAGTACATAAAGAGAAAGAAAAATATAGATCCGAAGACTGCCAGTGAAAAAAATGATTATAGGAGTTACTTTAATAGAGACAAGTGAGCAGACATGGTAAAGTAAGGGATGAGCTAGATGTGACCCTGTTATGTTTTATGTTTTTTATTTCAGCATTGGGTAAACACACACATGCGCATACATACGTCTGCACGTTATAGCTCGTTGAATTTTCACAAACTGAACTCACATCCAACATCCAGAATCCAGATGAAGCAACTGAAGATGGCCAACACAAAAGCCCTATTTACATTCTCTTCCAATCATTCCACAGAGAGGGTCCCGCTGCCTCTATGGAGCATAGATTAGCTTTGCCTTTCTCTGCCTTTTAGACAAGTGGAATGTAATGGCATATACATTTTTGAGTCTGGCATCTTTTGACCAAAAATTTGAGAGATTCACTCATGTTATTTCAGGTCATTGTATGTTGTTCATTCTTGTTATAGAGTATAAAGTTTTGTTACTATATCACTATTCATTCTTCTGTTTAGGAGCATTTTGATAATTTTTAATTGGGGGCTATTAAGAATACTTTTGCTATTAGCATTCACATACATGACTTCTGATGAATATTTGGATGCATTTCTGTGGTACAAGGACCTTCTAATTTGTATAAAATAAATTCCAGGGTGGGTGGGTGGCTCAGTCAGTTAAGGGTCTGCCTTTGGCTCAGATCATGATCCCAGGGTCCTGGGATTGAGCCCCAGGTCAGACTCTCTGCTCAGTGAGGAATCTGCTTCTCCAGCTCCCTCGGCCCCTCCCTCCTGCTTGTGCATGTGCATGTGCATTCTCTCTCTCTCTCTTTCTCAAATAAAGAAATACAATATTTAAATAAATAAATAAATTCCAGGTAGTTCTGTATTTGAGTATCAGTTGAAAATCTTACATATTCTGAAGCCTCGGGAGGGCTTGCTAAGTTCTACTTACTCAACACATTGCATTTATTCAAGTGATTCTCAGACAGTGTCTCTCAAGAAACTTGAGTTTCAGGGAAAGCTGTTTACAAAGCATTAGTCTTCTGGAAGACAGCTCAGATATAGCTGCTATAGCTAACTCTTCACAGGGGTTGGCTTTGTTTGTTTTTAGTTGACTGAGAGTGATAGTTGAAAACTGGTTTTAGTTTTATTTTTTTGTGGAATTCCACACTTTAAGAAACAATGAATCATTGTGTAAGTTCCCAAGATTTCCTTGCAAATGACAACAACAAAAATTTTTTAGCTTAGAGGATTTACCCACTGGTCTCTGCAACATATGCTATACTTGTCACCCTTATGTGTTCGACTAATGTGCTAGGCATCAGTGTTGTATTTCGTTATTACTATGAATTTTAACAAATTGAATGTTAGTACTCAAGAGACAGATGGATCTTTTGCATATGTTCTAGAACAGAACGAGTCAAAACCCACAAAATGAAATTGTTGCTATTTTCTCTTGCTAGAAAAATGTTGTATTGTTTTCATATGTTCAGGGGAGATTGACATGGCCTCATTAAAATATCATCACTATACTATACTATTTAGTCTACTCTCTTAATAGAAATCTGGAAGTTTTTCTCAAATACTACCCGTCTCAAAGCTTCTAGGACAAATTTTTCAACTGACACAAATTTTTTTTTAGCTTACCTTCTGCTGTTCTGATACAGCACATTCAGTGCAGGGGTGCTTTAGAGTTTTGTAAGAGTTATCAACTTTCTTTTATTTATTTATTTATTTATTTATTTATTTATTTATTTATTTATTTATTTATTTATGAGAGAGAGAGAGAGGCAGAGACACAGGCAGAGGGAGAAGCAGGCTCCATGCTAGGAGCCCGATGCGGGACTCGATCCCAGGACCCCAGGATCGTGCCCTGGGCCAAAGACAGGTGCCAAACCGCTAAGCCACCCAGGGATCCCCCTCAACTTTCTTTTAGAAACTCAGAAGAGGGATCCCTGGGTGGCGCAGCCTTTTAGCGCCTGCCTTTGGCCCAGGGCGCGATCCTGGAGACCCGGGATCGAATCCCACGTTGGGCTCCCGGTACATGGAGCCTGCTTCTCCCTCTGCCTATGTCTCTGCCTCTCTCTCTCTCTGTCTCTCTCTCTCTCTCTCTGTGACTATCATAAATAAATAAAAAAAATTAAAAAAAAAGAAACTCAGAAGAGAGTTTGCTCACCATGGCTCCCTGCGGGATCAGATATGAAGAACAGTTTCCATTTACATAGCCCTTTTAACCTAAAGATATCAAAATCAATCTTGGAAATGATTTTCCTGGTGACCTTGATTCCACACAGAAGCCTACTGATTAAGTTTCAATATTTTTCTGTGAGGCTACTCAAAGCTCTGATTTTACAATATTTAGAGTGTTTCCCCTCCTCTAGTCAGCTACCGGCACCCCTCCCCGTTGTTGGCTACTCTTCCATCTGAGAGTAGCCATAGCTGTCTCACTCACTTGGATCTGTTATGCCCTTTCCCTAGGGTACAAAGGACTTGTATGAATCAATTTAAATTGGCCAGAAGAAATCGCCAGCAGCCTGCTTATGTTTAAATCCTCTGCCCTAATCACCAGTATGGAAAACTCATTGAAAAGACCTACACATAATCTTACATCCATTGCATTAAAGATGAAACTGCCGAATTGAAAAGATCTCAGCCAATTAGAATTGAATACATAGCTCAATAGTGTGTCTGGCAGTTAGATCTGAAAAGGCTGCTTTTGACAAAGAAAAGCACTTCTTTATGTCAGGCTGTTTAGGGTCAGAAAATAACCCAAACCAGAAACAAAGCTAAAAACTTCTTATTTTGCTTCAGTACTGACACCAGTTAAAGTAATTTACAGAGGCTCCTCTCCCAATATCTAATTACGCAGAATACAATATTTGTAAACATCAGAACGACTGTAATTCACAGTGACAGGGAGCTGCAGTTGGAGAATTAGTGAGTAAGTGAGCAAAAACAATAAAAATCAAGACTCCTGTACCATGATATATACTTTGTTCATTCCTTTTGACAAGTGTAGTATGGTGTGAATTATTTATAGTAAACGTACTATAGTGTATTCTCTAAAAGTAATAAAGTCTTACAGTTGTGAGTTTCTACAGTCTTCAGCCAGTAAAAAATAACTAAAAGATAAGAGTGGGGGAAGAGTTGAAGGAAGAAGAGATGGATTTGTTAATTTTTTTGATAAATCTCCATCAATGGATTGTAAATTCCCAAACTTCTTCTATATTAAATTCTTACCAATTTGGGTTTAGTTACTCAGTTTAGTGAAGCTTAATTTAATATGCTAGAGTGAATTAGGGGTGAAGGAGAAGAAATAAATGAAAGATTTAGATGGTATTTCAAAATCTATGTGCAATTTTGTGTGTACTGGTTATTTTCTACATGATTAGCTACCCTCTTTTAAAAATAAAACAAATAGAATAATACCAACTCTCATTAGAATGTTCAGAACTCATTTTTGTGGGGGGGGTAGCACAATTTACACACAGTAGATATTTCTGAAACATAACTATGTAAAAAGCCACAAACACACTTAATTCTACTACTGAAATCAATATTGCACTGTATGTTAATTAATTTAATGTTAATTTAAGTAAAAATTTGAAAATAAAAAAAACAAAAGCCACATACATTAAAATGGATAGTAGAAGAATTTACATTCATTACATGCCTATTACACATGCATATACATGTATTTATAATTAAATTATCAAGTTAATGCTTTAAATTGCTATTACCTTCCTATTACAGATTAATAAAAGTTTGAGACTTCAATCTGTCAATTCACAATTGCCCAAACCACACAGCTCTTAAGTGAAGAGCTGGTACCAAACAGATTTCTGTCTTATTCCTTATTTCTGTTCAAGCTCTCATCACTCACTTGAGAATCAAATCCAAGTCCAAATTCCATCCTTACTATTTAATGACTTCGGACAAGTCATTTAACCCCTCTAAGACTTCATCTTCAGATTTAAAAGAATAAATTAATAAACACTTTACAGTATTCTAAAGGTTCGGGCTAAGATCTAAATGTCTGGAACATAACAGAGCTCAGTAAAAATAATGATATCTGCTATTATTAGGTGCATAGCAAAGATTCAGTCAAGCTTCACATAAGTCCCAAATCGCAGTCTTTCCTAATTTAAAACATGTTTTAGTGTCCAGTAGGAAATATGACATATTGACTCTCTAATGAAGAGTTTATATCCCTGCCAAACACCACCAGACAAAACTGGAATAAGTAAAACCATGCGTTGTTATGCGGCACCTCGGGGGCTCAGTCAGTTAAGCATCTGACTCTCAGTTTTGGCTCAGGTCCTGGTCTCATGGGTCGTGGCATCAAGCCCTATGTTAGGCCCCGCTCAGTCATCTGCTTAGATATTCTCTCCCTCAGCCCCTTCCCCTAGTCTGTTTCTCTCTCACTCTCTCTTTCAAATAAATAAATCTTTAAAACCAACCAAACAAACAAAAAAAAATGCATTGCGTGTTTTATTTATTTTTCTTATTTATGAATCATGTAACATCATTTATTTTAAAACCTCAGAACTGAAGCAAAATTAAGGAGGTTTTAAAAATCACTGATCAGAATATTTTAAAAAGTAATTTAAAAACCATTATTTTATTTGTATAGTTCGATGCAAACATGTAAAACAATAAAATTTAGCACAGATTTGCAAGTATCTTTACTATAGTAGGGTTTCCCCTTCAGTCGTGGACAAGTGTCAGAATTTGTGGCCATGTTTTCAAACCACCATACCAACTGACACACTGTATCTTTGTACTTGGATATCTGAGGAGTATGTAAAACTCAACAAGCCCAGAATTGAACTTAATATCTTTTTTGTCCTCATCGATCAGTTTCTCCTGCCATATCTCTTACTCATTCTGTCATTTAATGGCGTTACCATCCACTTAGTCGCCGAGTTCAGAAATCTGGATTGATGCTTGGTGACTTTTTCTCCCTCAATCTCTCTTTCCCCACATCCACTCAATCAAAAAGTCTCATCATTTTACTTCACAGGTACATTTTAATCCATCCTTTCTTCTTTATTCTTACTGTCACTGTTTTAGTTCATAACCTTATCATCTTTCTCCTGATCCACTTTAAAAGCTTCATAACTACTTTTTTTTTATTGTCTTCAGCTTCTCTGATTCCATTTTCTCACTGTAGTCTTGAAGAAGTGTAAACAGGGCCATAGCATTTCCCAGCTTAAAATCTTTCACTGACACACTACTAACTATAGAAAAAGTTGCAATGTATTGTCATAGCATCATACCCTGTGCCTTCCTACCTCTCAAACCTCATGTCCAGTCACTCCTGTCACACGAGCGACCCCACACGCCACAATCATCATTACATCCACTGCATCATTAACATTCACCAGGGGTTCACTCTGTGCCAGGCATATTCTAAATACTTCATATGCATTAACTTATCATATGGGCACAATTATCCTGAGACAGTGTCTTATTCACATGACAGTAATACAAAGATACTCGTTCTTCCCCGGGTATACCATGTTATTCCATGTTTCCTAAGCCTTTTCTCATACAATCCTCTCTATCTCTACACGCCCCATTCTCCCTATCCCACTCCACTTTTTCAATTTCTGATTTCTACTGAGCTTTCAAAACTCCATTTACAGATCCTCTCTTCCTGAAAACCTTTGCTGACGTTCCAGGCTAGCATGCATGTCCTTTCCTTATGTTTTATTACACCGTCCGTGCATCTCTGTCTCTGTATTTAGCATTTCACATTGAAGCACCCCTCCTCTTACCAGATTATAAACTTTTTGAGAGCAAACATTTGAGCTATTAATTTTTCTCTTCCAAAAGGCTAATTCAATGACTGATTCCTAATAGATGCTCATATACGTTTGTTGGAGTAAATTAGAGAATGAGCAGATATCTTCGTCAGTTCCACGTCTCGCTCATTAAATGGCATCTAGTTCATCATAATATAGTAGACGTTCTCAAGAATACCACTCACCACTACTCTGGTGTCTCCATAGATATTTCTTTAAATATTGTGGATTTCTTATTAACTGCACAATTCTAATACTTAAATTTTAGTAGGCAGACGATTTTAAAGTATTTTTTTTTAAAAAAGCTCCCCTTTCTATGCATTAGAACCGTGAAATATTCCCTTCTGCTTCTAATGCTATTCTCCTCCCTTTTTGCTTAATCAACTCATATCCATCTTTCAAGTTCAGCTTAAAAGTCCCTTAAGGGACTCTTCCGTGACCCCTCTAGCCTACTGCAAAATAGCACTGTTATGCACATTCATAGCATCCTCTACCTTTTCCTTCCTAAGAACTTGGCTAAATAATATTTGAACATTTATAATTTTTTTTCTTTTATTCTAGAAATTATTCGTTATAAGATTAAGGGCATTTATATCTCAATATTATATCTCTCATACCTGGTTCTATTCATTCAGTCATTAAAAAAAAATACTGCAAACCTAATATATGACAGACCCTGTGCTAGGAACTGAGGTAAAACAGTGAGATAGACAATATTTACCCTGTTCTTTGGAAGTTTGTATTTCTAACAGAAGAGACAGGTCATGGGCAAGAAAACAAATAGAGACTATCAGAAAATAAGTCCTATGACTAAAATAGAAAGGAAATACAACACTGAGTAAAAAGCTTAAGGACACTGTTTTTTTTTTTAAGATTTTATTTATTTATTCATGAGAGACACACAGAGAGAGGCAGAGACATAGGCAGAGAGAGAAGCAGGCTCCATGTAGGGAGCCAGATGTGGGACTTGATCCCAGGACTCCAGGATCAGGCCCTGAGCTGAAGGCAGACACTCAACTGCTGAGCCGCCCCAGGCATCCCAGAGACACTATTTAAAAATCAAGAAGTCACGGAGGCTTCCCTGGGACGATATTACTTGAGCTGATCTCTAGTGGGTGCTCAATAAATATTTGTAGAAGGAAAGAGAAGGGAAAAGAAACGCCAAATGAGAAGGAGAGAAGAGAAGGAAAGAAGAATGCTAAATGAGTTGGTTTGCATAGAGTTCTTGTGGCAAAAGCATTCATGATGGGGATTCTTAAGGTGAAGGACTGGTGGCATTCTTGTTTGGGCCTGGTGATTTGGTGATTAATGGACAACAATATTGGGGAGAAAGGATGTGTGTGTACCCTTTCTTGTGAAAGCATCTTTCAGATTTAAGAGATGAGAAGATGAAGCAAGTCTTGAATTTTTCTTGCCTCTGATAGTGTGTGGACCAGGAGGAAGAACAAACATCAGGAGCCATCCTTGATCCTACTTTTCAATGCTTTTGGAAAAATGAGGTTTTGACTTTATGGAAGGGGAGATAACAAAATATTGACCAAAATCTCATCTAGACCATTGCTGTGAAATTTTCCTCCTTCAGGCATGTACAAAGAAAGGCTGAGACTGCTCCTTAGATCACCTGGGCATTTTGAACATGGGAGGTCAATAGGAATTCCTTGGCTTATGTAATCAAGAACTAATCGCCATGTTCTCTATCTTAGACCCAGGGGGCCTTGGAGTCACAACGTCAAAGAGAAGGTCTTAGTACTTACTAGCATCACTGACCATTAATCTTCAGACCTAGTACTTAAAATGATTTTTATAACAATGTTTCTTCTATGTTATTAAAAATAATTTTTCATAGCAATAAACAGCACTCAGTGTTTCTAAGACAAAATGATAGGGTTGGAGAGACCTTATAGGGATATAGTAAAATGTGTCCTTTTCCTTCTTGAATAATTGTGAACCCTCTGCTGTACACATGGCCATGACATACATACTAAACTGTCTATGTGATAGTCCTCCGGAAGGGCTTATAGCCTTAAACAACAACCTAGCTTATAAAGTAAAGATATGCAGAAAGCCGAAAACAAAGAAGTTTGGGATTGGGAGGAATCACTCCACGTATAAGGAAAGGAACAGAAAAAGAAGACAAATTAAAGGGAAAACATGGAATTTGAGTTAATACAGACAGATTGGAAGAGTGGGATGCAGGAAACGAAAGACACTCCAAGCTGGCAAGAACCCTCATGGGCTCCAATCGGTAATCCTCTGACGGTGCAAAGCATTATTATAACTGCATTAGGCTAATAACATAGCAACCTCCTGTTTTGGGTAAAATACTTGGATGTAGATAGTAAATTCTTAGATATGGGAAAACATTTTATTCAATTAGCGAAAGTTTGATTATCTCTGGACGTGTTCCATTAGCTCGCCTGGGCTGTCTGGGTGCATCCATTATCAGGAGCGCCGTAGCAAGTCGGGTCCGTGAGTTCCACCGAGGCATTTCCCCGCTTAACTCCTTATGGCCAAGTGTCAGGGAGCTGGGCCCCGGCGGTTTCCAGGTTTCTTTGCATCCACTCGGGTAGTGTGTCAGAACAGTGACAGCAGCAGAGAATTTCCCATACATGTGGGCCTCAGCCCACAGTTAGCAGGAGGTGGGAAATCAGGCGGAGATGCCTTCCAGAGCCGAGGGGCCTCTTGGCATTTCCCTGGCAGCCTCATGCTTATCATCAGCCAGAACCCAGGCACTCATTAGGCTCTTGATGAAAAGCATCCCAAAGAAAATGCCAGCAAATTGTGCCACTGTGCTGGCAGGAAATTAAAACTGCTCAGAGCAAGCGGAGCCAAGAGAGCTGTTGAAATGAAAGGTAACATCAAGGGTGTGATCACTGACTCCCACCGGCTCCGGATTCAGGATGCGGCTCTCTGCTTCACGAGGGAAGGCGGGAGGCCTCTCTGCTGTCAGCCCCAGCCGCAGTCGGCCCCACAGAGAGGCTGAGACCGGCAGGGAGGTGGACTTTGTGATCTGAGTAAGCTTTGTTGTGCCTGGGTAAATGCTTGGGGCTCAGGTTGTTTAATTTTTTTTCCCAAAGGAGAAACAGAAATAAGAAAATTTGTTTTGTTTTGTTTTGCCTTTGTCCCAGACGCTTAAAGGCCACATTACGGAAAAGAACCACTGACTAAAAGCCCCACAGGTCCTGTTCAAGTGGGGGCAGACAATGCAGAGGGGAGCAGAGAAACCTCCAACCTGTGAATCTAGCAGCAGGACACACGCGGGGGTATTTCAATTTCAGAGAACTTTTTGTTGGTGGTGCTACTTTCATCCTGAGGCTAAAATGGCCGTCAGCACATGGGGGAGAAAGGGAGGCTCTCAACGGGAGGCAGCGGCAACACGCCAGCAGAGCGCCCCGAAATGTTCCTCACCCTGGGGTGTTAGGCAGAGTAATGCCCCCCCCCCAAAGATGTCCAGGGCCTATTCCCTGCAACTTGTGAGTACTCGGCCTTCCATGGGAACGGGGAATCAAGGCTGCTAATTAGATGACTCTCTGAGAAAGATTATCCTGGATTATCCCAGTAGGTCCAGTGTACTAGCAGGGTTCCTTAAATGTGGAAGAGGGAGGCAGAAGCAGAGGTCAGAGTGATAGGGAGGAAGGAGGACTCGGCCAGCCATTGATAGCTTTGATAACATGAAAAGGGGGGCACAGCCAAGGAATGTCAGTGGCCTTTCAAGGCTGGAAAAGGCAAGGAAACTGATGCTCCCCTGGAGCCTCTAGAAAGGAGCAGAGCCCTGTCCACACCTTGATTTTAGCCCATTGAGAACGACGTCAGACTTCTGACTTCCAGCGCTGCAAGATAATAAAGTTATATTGTTTAAGCCGTGAAGCTTGCAGTAGTTAACCGCAGCAGTGACAGAAATAGAGCATACTGGTGTTTAGAAAAGTTATCTGAAGTTCCATAAGAGAGTTCCCAAGTTCATTTACAATTGTGGGGGCAAAATAGTAAAGCAAGAAAGCAGTAAAAAGATCCGAAAGGCATATTTACATGTTAGGATTGTAGGCACATGTATTATCCCACTTAAATCTCTACAACAGCCTTAGGAGGATTATCATCACGCTAATCTGTGAATAAGGATCTTATAAAAAAGGGAAAAAAACTCATGTCTTCCAACTAATTAAAGTGGTCCCTCATCTCACCTACATTAAAATCCAAACCTCTTCCCTTAAACTCCAAAGCTCCACATCCATAGTATCAGAGAGTGGACTCCTAAATGGCATCACCTAAGGCTTAGGAATCTGTGGTTTAAAACGCACTCCCTCCATGAAACTAGGAGCTGGTACTTTGAAAGAATTAACAAAATTGATAAACCCCTAGCTAGATTTGTCAAAAATAGATACAGAGAGAGAGAGAGAGAGAGAGAGAGAGAGAGAGAGAGAGAAAGGACCCACAGAAATAAAATCAGGAATGAAAAGAGGAGAGATCACAACCAACACAGCAGAAGTACAATTATAAGAGAAAATTATGAGCAATTATATACCAACAAATCAGACAATCTGGAAGAAATGGATAAAGTCCTAGAAACACATAAACTACCAAAACAGAATCAGGAAGAAACAGAAAATCTGAACTGACTGTAACCAGCAAAGAAATTGAATCGGTGATCAAAAATCTCCCAACAAACAGGATTCCAGAGCTAGATGGCTCCCCAGGAGAATTCCATCAGACCTTTAAAGAAGAATTAATGCCTCTTCTTCTGAAACCGTTCAAATAAAAGTAGAAATGGAAGGAGAACTTCTAAATTCATTCTATGAGGCCAGCATTACCTTGATTCCAAAACCAGAAAAAGACTCCACTAAAAAATGAGAATTACAGGCCAATATGCGCCTCAAGGACATGGATGTAAAAATTCACAACAAGATACTAGCTAATAGAATCCAACAGTACAATGAAAGGATTACTTACCACAACCAAGTGGGATTTATTCCTGGGCGGCAGAGGTGATTCAACATCCACAAATCAATCAATGTGATATACACCACATTAATAAAAGAAAGGATAAGAACCATATGATCCTCTCAATAGATGCAGAAAAAACATTTGACAAAATACAGCATCCTTTCTTGATAAAAACCCTCAACAAAGTAGGGACAGAGGGAACATACTTCAACAGCATAAAGGCCATACACAAAAGACCCACAGCTAATATTCTCAAAGGGGGAAAACCTGAGAGCTTTTTCTCTACAGTCAGGAAAACAACAGGGATGTCCATTCTCACCACTGCTGTTCAACATAGTACTGGAAGGCCTGACTTCAGGAATCAGACAGCATAAAGAAATAAAAAGCATACAGATCAGCAAGGAAGAAGTCAAATTTTTACTTTTTGTAGATGACATGAAACTCTATGTAGAAAATCCAAAGACTCCACCCAAAAATGCCTGGAATTGATACAGGAATTCAGCAAAGTAGCAAGATATAAAATCAGCACACAGAAGTCTGTTGCATTTCTATACACCAGTAATAAAGCAGCAGAAAGAGAAGTCAAGGAATTAGTCCCATTTGTGGTTGCACCAAAAACCATAAGATACCTAGGAGTAAACCTAACCAAAAAGGTAAAAGATCTGTTCTCTGAAAACTATAGAATACTTATGAATTTGAGGAAGACACAAAGAAATGGAAAAAACATTCCATGCTCATGGGTTGGGAAAACAAATTTTGTTAAAATGTCCCTATGGCCCAAAACAATCTAGACATTTAATACAATCCCTATCAAGATAACATCAGCATTTTTCACAGAGCTAGAACAAATAATCCTAAAATTTGTATGGAACCAGAAAAGACCCAGAATAGCCAAAGTAATGTTGAAAAAGAAAACCAAAGCTGGAGGCATCACAGTCCCAGATTTCAGGCTGTATTACAAAGCTGTGACCATCAAGACGGTATGGTACTGGCATAAACGACACATAGTTCAGTGGAACAGAATAGAGAACCCAGTAATGCCCATATAACTATATGGTCAACTATCTTTGACAAAGCCAGAAAGAATATCCAATGGGAAAAAAAAAGACAGTGTCTTCAATAAATGGTGTTGGGAAAACTGGACAACCACACGCAGAAGGATGAAACTGGACTACTTGCTTACACCACCCACAAAAAGATAAGTTCCAAGTGGATGAAAGACCCAAGTGTAAGACAGGAATCCACTGAAATCCTGGAGGAGAACGTGGCTGCCTTTGAAGTGGCTGCAGCAGTTTCTCACTAGACACATCTCCGTAGGCAAGGAATCAAAAACAAAAATGAACTATTGGGACCTTATCAGGATAAAAGGCTTCTGTGCAGCAAAGGAAACAACAAAACTAAAAGACAGCCAGCGGAATGGGAGAAGGTATTTGGAAATGACATACATAAATGGTTGGTATCCAAAATCTATAAAAAAAAAAACTTATCAAACTCAATGCCCCCAAAATAAAAAATCCAGTCAAGAAATGGGCAGAAGACATGAACAGACGTTTCTCCAAAGAAGACATAAACGTGGCTAACAGACACATGAGAAAATGCTCAACATCACTCGTCATCAGGGAAATACAAATCAAAACCACAATGAGATACCACCTCACACCGGTCAGAATGGCTAAAACGAACAACTCAGGAAACAAAGGATGTTGATGACGATGAAGCGAAAGGGGAACCCTCCTGCACTGTTGGCGGGAATGCACACTGGTGCAGCCACTCTGGAAAATGGTATGAAGGTTCCTAAAAAAGTTAAAAATAGAGCTACCCTATATGACCCAGCAATTGCACGACTAGATATTTACCCCAAAGGATACAAAAATAGTGTCACAAAATAGTGATGAATGGATAAAGAAGAAGTGGTATACACACAGGTGCACACACACACACATGCACACACACCAGGATGCTACTCAGCTATCAAAAAGAATGAAGTCTTGCCATTTGCGATGATGTGAATGGAACTAGAGGGTATTATGCTGAGTGATGTAAGTCTGAGAAAGATAAATACCGTGATTTCACTTTCTTGTGGAATTTAAGAAATAAAACCGATGAACATAGGGGAAGGGGAAGGAAAAATAAAAGAAAATAAAACCAGAGAGGGAGGCACACCCTAAGACACTCTTAATTATAGGTGATGAACTGAGGGTTGCTGGAGGGGAAGTGGGTGGGGGACGGGGTAACTGGGTGATGGGCATTAAGGAGGGTGCTGGTTATATTGAGCACCGGGTGTTGTATTTAAGTGATAAATCACTAAATTCTACCTCTAAAACTAATACTACACTAAATATTAACTAGAAATTGAATAAAATTTTGAAAGAAAATAAATAAACAACATGTGTTTCAGGTGATTCCTATACACACTAAAAAGTTTGTGAAGCACTACCGCACATGATGTGAGCTCATCTATTTTTCTACCTGAGTCTGGAACCGCTCTCACCCTTGCTTGTGATGCTCCAGCCACACCGGCCTTTCATTTCTGAAGAAATCACATTTCTGCTCCCACCTTGTAACCTTTACATTGTCTGTTCCTTATTAGAGTCTTTGGAAATGTGCCTCTTGGCTAATGCCATTCAGGCCTTGAGGTTTCCCTAATTGTGAGCACAGGAGACTCCAAAGAAAAAGTGCTCATGGGACTGGCTCCTCATTATTTCATCATAACCTACATCTATCATTTGAGAAAATTACGAATCTGCCAGTCATGAATTGAAATCTATGGATAAGAAAATGGGCGCTCATTGTTCACTCTGTAGATTTAAGTTTTGCTACAGATTTTAGCAATTGTTATCACAGTGTGTTTTTTTTGTTGTTGTTTTTTTTCTTGAAGAAGCTGGTGTTGGGATATCACATTTGGAAAAGCTTTTAATGCTAGTTAGTGTCTTAATTACTTCATCTCATGATCTTGCATGCTCTATTAATTTTAATTCTCTTTTTTTGAAGGGGGGATTTGATAACCAAGCATAACTCTCAGCATGTTCTCTCTACATTAATCAGGTGTGTTCTGAACCAGCGTTAACCATGAACCATCCGTGATCGTTAAGCATGTGTGCTTTTTCAATTCCTAAAGTTTGCCATTTTCACAATGAATTCTGTTGCATTTCACAAGTCTCTTGGCAGGGTCTTTAAGGCTGACTTTGTTTTTCTCTTGTATAAATTAGCTTCAGTAGATTATTTTTATAATTGAAACATAAAATAGTATCAAAAAGTTTAGTTCTATTGAAAACCATGGATCTACTCAGAAGAGCATTTCACATTTTTTTCTCTTTCACAATATGTTTCCTACTGCAATTAATAAACCCCCTAATTTTGGTGGGTGTTATATAATAGGCATTTATTTATCAGTTATGTAGAAGTCCAATGTGGGCGTTTCTGGTCCAGTGGATGGCTTTCTCCCATCCCATAGGGCCTCAGAACCTTCTGCAGCCAGCCAGCAGAAGAGAAGTGTAGGAGAAGGCTCACCTTTTTTTTTTTTTTTTTTTTTTTTTAAGCCCAGAGTTGGGAGTGGCATCTCTTTTGCTCATGTTGCCTTGATGAGAATTTGTCACAAGGCCACAACTTGATGCAAGGGCGATAGGGCACTATTGTCCCTGGGTATACAGCTATTCTGAGTGACAAAAATCACTCCATGAATGGGGAGTACAAACACTGATAGGCAGACAGATAACTGCCTCTTGCCACAAAAACCTATGGAATTATCTCAGTGCCATGTTAGACGGCCACTGTCGACCCAAATGTAACATTCAACCAAAGCAAACACATCCCTCTCTCCCGGTTACCATATGTGCTCTTTACCCTTTTAATGGTGCCCTTAGTACTTCATATTTCCTCATTTAGAGATTCTCATTATTATTCAACCTACCTCATTATTATTCAAGCTTCTTATGGACAGGACCATAGTCACCTTGTTCTTTATATCCCTACCACCCAATAAAGTGCTTAACATAGTGCTTCAGATGTAGTAGAATCTCAATGAATCATTCTGAATGAATGAAGGAGTGGGTGAATGAATGAGTGAATGAAAGTACTACATTCCTATTGCGATATACTATCTCTTAAGATATATCCTATGTTTCAAGCTACCTCTAATCACTTTTGGGCTGAATAAATCACACAAAAATTAAGACCCTTTGACCTTTTTTGTCTTTTCACGAAGGACATGATGCAATCGTGACCCTCCTGAAGCATTATAAAAGACCGCAGGATGAATTGCCCTGTAATGAATATTCTCAACCTGGAGGAGGTATCCTTTTCTTACTAAGTTTTTGTCATTAGTATAATATTGTGCCAAAAGGTAAACCTTTATTTCTATTACTACTATTCTGGGGTTAGGGATGAGGGCATGTCAGATTGACTTTATTCTTGGAAAACTTATGTCTGGGTAAGGCTGAAAATAAAGAAGCATTCACTTAGGCTGTTTTCCGACTCACCAGTCTGCAGTTCCTTCAGGTTTAGCGTTCCCTCGACTGGATGTTTATGAGGCTTATGCATGACCGGGAAGGCCCTGGTGAGCTGAGATCAGTCGTTTTCCATTTCAGTAATCTATTAAGGCAGGCCAGAGAATACTCATACCCAGACACAAATTAAATCTGCCGGAGTCTACTAGACCTTGTTTTTTTTTTATTTTTAATCTTTTTATATACTCTCTAAATAAACACTTGCTATACAGTTTCAGTGTCTGGAAAAGGACCTGGGTTAAAGCTATATTCTCACTTGGTTTTCTTAGCAAATTTCTTTTGTCACCTGCTTCTTTGTATAATGTTTACTGTTTATGTAGAAAAAAAAATGCTACTTTAAACTCTGTAATATAATTTGATTTCTAGATGGCTCCTATGTGTCTCTTCCATCCCCCTTGGGGAAGATTAAAAGCATGACAAAAGGTATTTTAACATGGAACAATTGTTATATTTTATTACTAAGGATAACTATTGCCTCAAATGTGATAACCTTCTGTTTTGTTTTACATATTATAAATGATGACTATTTTGCATGCATAAATGATATTATCAACAAAGCATTCTGTCCATAATTAACCTTACCCTCTGTACTATTTTACATGTGCTATCTCGGTTCATGGAGGTACGGCAGTGAAAATATCCTGAGTATTAAAGGAAGATCAAATTCTCATAGACATTTGTATTTTTAATGAAGTCTAAATCACAAATATTAATGTCTTTAAGGAGAATTGGGAATAGGTTTGCCATAGGAAGATCAATTTGAAAAAATAGGTTATTTTCCAAAAGATCCCAAACAAGTAATACCTTGGGAAATTTTTGAGTGTATGCTGCACACAGAAATTAAAGCCATTGAATCAGGAATATTAAAAAATACCTTCATGATTCAACAACAAATTTATAGTTAACCATTTAGAATTTGAAGTTTTTAAAAATTATTTTTGGTTCGAGGTGTTTCTCTGAATGATTCATGGACTTATTTTTTGACATCTAATTGGCATCCCTTTGAGATTTAGCTTATGGGTATTTGGCTAAACCCATCATGACATGTTGAAGGGATCGGCCAGATGAGGCTCCTTGTCATGAGGTGATGTGAACAGTACTCCGGGGTTGCCATGTCATGCAGATGAGCTAGTTATTGATCAGATAAGAAATAAACCCTTAGCCCTGATAACAAAGGTCAGGGGACAGAGACGGGACTACTCACATGTTTTTAATGCAAAGGGACAAGTATCGTTTGTGATAAGGTTTCAGTATCTACAAGTAGTCAATTGTATCTGGAAAATTAAATGTTACCAGGGAACGACATTTTTGGCTAAGTAAGGTATGTACGTGCATCATGTGTACACATCCACGTGTGTGCTTTGTCTTAACAAATAAAATAACATTTCCTGTTTTCAGAAAAGGCAGATGTTCTCCTCCTAAGGGCTGGACTGCCCTCTCATTTCCATCTTCAGCTCTCAGAAATTGAGTTCCATGAAATCATTGGCTCAGGTAACCCAAGAAAATGCCCTTCTGCTTTAGTTTCATGAGCTCAAGACAACACGTGTTTATTCATTTCTCTTAATTTTAGGTTCTTTCGGGAAAGTGTATAAAGGACGATGCAGAAATAAAATAGTGGCTATAAAACGGTAAGAGAGCAGATGAGAAAAGTTAGCACCAGACTGGAATTGTGAACCTTAAGAAGCATATGCACAGCAAGCCCCCTTGTTTTGACCCTTCTGTTGACTGAGGATTTCCTGTTCCTGCCCTTTCCAGTTATCGGGCCAACACCTACTGCTCCAAATCCGATGTGGATATGTTCTGCCGAGAGGTGTCCATTCTCTGCCGCCTCAATCATCCCTGTATAATTCAGTTTGTGGGTGCCTGCTTGAATGACCCCAGCCAGTTTGCCATCGTCACTCAGTACATATCAGGGGGTTCCCTGTTCTCCCTCCTTCATGAGCAGAAGAGGTATGGTTCTCTTGTTCTGACTTCTCACTTCACATGTCCATGGAATTATCCTTGCATTACCTCCGAGGCTTTCCACTTGGATGAGCCTTTACCTTCTAACATCCCTGAGTGCTCGGAAGTGTGGCAGTTTGAAGATGGCTAATAACTTCTGCCCAATAATTATATTTTAGTGAATAGAAATACTTCTGTGCTTTCTTAACAGGAAGTCAGTTGGAGATAACAAATTCAAGGAATTTAAATTAGCAACTGAAGCTTATAATTAGGCCAAATATGCCATACTAATAACTTAGCTATATGTAAGCTGAGAATAAAATAATTACCAGGGGTCACAGTATTTATTTTTTAAAGTTTTAAAAGAGAATGGCCTTGCACAAATCTAATTTGAATTCAGTTCCTAGTACATGCATACAATAATTAGAGTGTGGTTTCACTCAGTTATTAAAGCAGAATCCATTTTCTGTTATCATAAAAAAATTAAGTATAGCATTATAAATATAAAATCAAGTGGAATATTTTGAATATGAGGGTTTGGTACCTGAAATGATTGATAATTAGGCATCATCTGATGTACAGAAGTTCTTTTTCCAGATTTTTTTTTGGATTTTTAGTCTAATCTTCAATAAAGCAAAAAGGGCTGAAAGATGTACAGAATAACAAATCATGTACGCCATTGATGTCTTTTAGAAGGATGTGTTATTGGCATTAACCATTCCATCCTCACTAAATCTATTTTTAAATTCCAGGATTCTTGATTTGCAGTCTAAATTAATTATTGCAGTAGACGTTGCCAAAGGTATGGAGTACCTTCACAACCTGACACAACCAATTATACACCGTGACTTAAACAGGTATTTTTCCCTCTAAATAATGAACATAGAATTGTTCAGGTGACTAGGAGTCTAAAGCAGATTTCAATATATCTAACTTCACTTAAGTATATTGCAAGTCAGGGTTTTCTATTCTGTGGGTTAGGTGACAGGCTACCTTACGGCTAAGGGATAGAAAGTTTTGTCATCGTCTTCTACGCAAATAGAAAGTCATATAACTGTCTCTCGGGGATCTTTCCAGAGAGTGTTATCTGTAAGATTCACCAGCCAGCTAGTTCTCAAGTCAAGAGAGTCAGAACAAGAATTTAGACTAATGACTATTATGGCATGTCAGGTCTCATACAAAGTCAGATATTATAAGAGGTTCTGATTTAAATTACCTGAAACACTATTTTTGTGCTGCCATTTTGGTATTTTTCTAATAAATATTTTTCTAAATAAATTCAGCCAAACCGCAGCAGCTCATTTACCTGTTTTTCACGTGAAAATGTTCTCCTGTGGGTTAGAGACTTGAAACAAACAAGGAATCGTAGTGTTCTAGGGGTGAAACCCCAAAGGATTAAAAAAAAAATTTTTAAACAGTGAAAGCTTTCTCTGAGCAAAGTCTTACAAGAAGGCCAGTATACAAAATGTAGCTCTTTCAGTTGAAGACAGAATGTAGGGTTTAGAAATCTGTTCACTTACCATTTTCTACTCCCAAGGAGGGGGATCCCTAGGCCACCTCTTTGGAATCCCAAAGTTGTTCTGGAGAATAGCTGGACAACCCCTGATCTAGTTTATGAAACAAGTCATATTATTGAACATAACTTTCATTTCACGATGATCAATAACATTCAGATCCCATATATAACCTTTTGTGTAGAGCCCACAAGAGACTACTAAAAAGTAACTACTCCATTCAGCCTTTTGTTCGACAACTATTTGGGTATCTACTATGTTTAAAGCCTTTATACTTGGCACATTAGAGCCTACAAGGTGAAGCTGCCATAGACTCCATTCCCAAGAAGCTTTCTAGTAGAGCTTTCTAGTAGTTCTAGTAGAGGAGGAAAAAAAATACTTTAGGTATAAAATAATAAGCTTTATAAGAGATATTAAAAATTCTACAAAATTTTTAGAAAGAAAAATTACTTCTGAGGAATTTAGAAATAACTTCATGGAAAAGGGGACATTTGAACTTGGCACCAAAGAATAAATAAACCCTGGAAGGGCATCATAGGTTTAGGGAAGACATTAAGAAAATAGAGATTAGAAGGTTAAAGGCATATATAGCAACAATGAATAGTTCCATGTTGGGGGATGAAGTGCATATGAATGTAGCTAGTATTCATAATGTATGAAACAGACAATTGGGAAAGAAATTTAGAAAAATAAATTGGAATAAGAGCACAGAAATCAGCGAACTCTAGATGTAAGGTAGTTTAGGCTTTGTAAGAAAGAAGTAGGCATTGAGGTGGTAGATCTAGGAATCAGAGATTTGGAACCGTGTCTTGGAATGATTCACCCAGTCTCTTCACTCAGTGGAGAAGTCAAGAAACTGGTGAAGAAGTTGTTGCCGTAATCTAAATGAGAAGTAATTTAAAAAAGCAGAACTTCACTCGTGACCTGACCCATGAAAATGAAAGAGAGACAGATAGGAAAGATAGGAGAGGTAAAATAAATTAGATAGGAGAGTGGTTGAGTCTTAGATATTAGAAGAAATATGTGTGGGATTCAATCCATTTAAAATTATTTATTAGTTTTCACACAAAAGCCATTTCTTTGCTGTTACCAGGTTTTTTCTTACCTCTCTTTCAAAAGCATGCATGTTAATAGACTTTTTTTTTTTTTTGCTTTGAGTTTCTGAACAATATTTAGGAAGTAGGTGATAAATTAGCATAACATAAACTGGTGACTTGTGAGTTGGAGGAGGGTTATCTTGTCATCCCAACCATTTTGCATGTAGTATTAAAACAAAATAGTGACCATTAAAAGTTTTGTCTAGTCGTAACTCTCCAATTATGGGACAATTGAGTGTATGTTCCTTTGCTCTGTAAGTGCAAGTTGTTACCACCAGGTTATAAAACAGGACCAAAAATATAAATTTTCATTGAAAGTGGAAATAGAACATTTACTGTATAATAGATATGTTTATATTTGCCATTTTTTCTGTTGCTTTTTTTTAATAATAAATTTATTTTTGGGATCCCTGGGTGGCGCAGCGGTTTGGCGCCTGCCTTTGGCCCAGGGCACGATCCTGGAGACCCGGGATCGAATCCCACGTCGGGCTCCCGGTGCATGGAGCCTGCTTCTCCCTCTGCCTGTGTCTCTGCCTCTCTCTCTCTCTCTCTCTCTGTGACTATCATAAATAAATAAAAATTAAAAATAAATTAAAAATAAATAAATAAATAAATAAATTTATTTTTATTGGTGTTCAATTTGCCAACACACAGATTAACACCCAGTGCTCATCCCGTCAAGTGCCCCCCTCAGTGCCCATCACCCATTCACCTCCACCCCCCACCCTCCTCCCCTTCCACCACCCCTAGTTTGTTTCCCAGAGTTAGGAGTCTTTATGTTCTGTGTCCCTTTCTGATATTTCCCATACATTTCTTCTCCCTTCCCTTATATTCCCTTTCACTATTATTCATATTCCCCAAATGAATGAGAACATACACTGTTTGTCCTTCTCTGATTGACTTACTTCACTCAGCATAATACCCTCCAGTTCCATCCATGTTGAAGCAAATGGTGGGTATTTGTCGTTTCTAATGGCTGAGTAATATTCCATTGTATACATAAACCACATCTTCTTTATCCATTCATCTTTCAATGGACACCGAGGCTCCTTCCACAGTTTGGCTACTGAGGACATTGCTGCTAGAAACATCGGGGTGCAGGTGTCCCGGTGTTTCATTGATTCTGAATCTTTGGGGTAAATCCCCAACAGTGCAATTGCTGGGTCTAGGGCAGGTCTATTTTTAACTCTTTGAGGAACCTCCACACGGTTTTCCAGAGTGGCTGCACCAGTTCACATTCCCACCAACAGTGCAGGAGGGTTCCCTTTTCTCCGCATCGTCTCCAACATTTGTGGTTTCCTGCCTTGTTAATTTTCCCCATTCTCACTGGTGTGAGGTGGTATCTCATTGTGGTTTTGATTTGTATTTCCCTGATGGCCAGTGATGCGGAGCATTTTCTCATGTGCGTGTTGGCCATGTCTATGTCTTCCTCTGTGAGATTTCTGTTCATGTATTTTGCCCCTTTCATGATTGGATTGTTTGTTTCTTTGGTGTTGAGTTTAAGAAGTTCTTTATAGATCTTGGAAACTAGCCCTTTATCTGATAGGTCATTTGCAAATATCTTCTCCCATTCTGTAGGTTGTGTTTGAGTTTTGTTGACTGTATCCTTTGCTGTGCAAAAGCTTCTTATACATTTTTTCTGTTTCTAATGTAACCCAAATTCTTTCAATTGTACCAAAAAGTCATCAAAGTTTACAAAACCTCGTTGCATAGGTGCCTGGAATATAATAGAGTCCCAAACTATTGCATTTATTATTTGTGAACTACTTTTTTACTAATCTTTAATCTGGCAACAATAGAAACATTGAGTTTTTCAGATTAATGGGGATATAGCATTGCACATTGCTCCAAAGAGTGTAAGTCCTTCCGGGTTTACTATGCTGTGGTTGGGTACGTAGAGCATATGCCCAGCAAACAATTTATTCCCCGTATGAGGTAGAAAGTGACTAAGGACCAAAATGATTAGGCAGCAATTTTCAAAGGATTTCATGTCAGTCAAAGATCAAAGTAGAGTGGAAAGCTTCATGGAGGATGTAGAGCTAAAGCTAGAATTTGGAGAACAGGTGCATGTCTTCCCTCTGGGTTCTCACAGCAGACTAACCCTTGCATGTCTACCATGCTGATGGAGCCCCACTGAAAGGGGAAGGGAAAGATGCACATCAGGGTGAGGAACTCAGACGTATTTGCACATTAGCATTGAAATAATCTGTTTACACTTTTCTTTCTCCCACTAATCTGGGCAGCTCAGTGCTCCAAGAACAGAGATCCTTTTCTCTTCATCTAGAGATGTTCACTCAATGCATTTTTAACTGAACCAAATTCCTGGGGGTGTTTCTGTGAATAACATTTCAGGAAGCAATGGCCTAGTTGGTATGAGTATGGCTGCTTTTAGGTAGAGCCTGATCAACTTGCCCAATACTTTTGGTAGTTTAAAGCAAAGGGGCTGTTAGAGCCTATTGATCAGCTTACACATGAGGGGGATGCTTCTATTTTTGGTTCTGTGGTTGTTGATTTATATGAGTGAAAGGAAAGAATTCTACCTTGCCCCTGGCAAGCTTCTTACCTCACAGGTCTGAAAATTAATTTTGATCTTTAAGTATATACTAAGGAGAAGTTGAAGGGCTGAGTAAGGAAGTGGTTCTTTCCAATGATGCTGATGAGAATGATGATAATACCTGCCCTTTATTTACCACTCACACGTGAAAGGCCTGCTAAGCCCTTTTCATGTATGCTCTTATTTCATCTCACATCAATCCTATAACATAGTTATTATTATTTCCATTTCACTGATTGGGAAACTGACTTAGTCTGAGGTCACATCCATAACTTATAGTGTTCTTAACATTGTATTATGCTGTCCCAACAACAACAACAAAACCAAGTCAGAACAGAGAGATAAAGGAGGCTAATGATACTGAATGAGCATCAGCCATTTACCAACTTTGCTCTTTGTGCTTCAGTCCTCAGGCTCAATTCCTGTGATTCAAATCATTTCTCATATCATCTTCTTGTGCTTCAGTGTTCCTGCTCTAGTGCTTCTTTTACAGCCCGTGTTCTGCTAGCGTGGAAAAGAAATTGCATTATGAGGCACACCGATATGTCTCCTTTGTCTATAGTGTTTAAATATTTCTTAAACATTTTTTTCAAAGACTTACTTATTCATTTTAGCAGGGGGAAGGATTCAGAGGGAGAGACAGTATCTCAAGCAGACTCCCCACTGAGCACAGAGCCCAACATAGGGCTCAATCCCAGGACCCTGAGATCATGACCTGAGCCAAAATCAAGAGTTGGCTGCTTAACCAATTGAGCCAATGAGACGACTCTAAATACTTCTTCAATGTATGTAGCTTTCTACAGGAATGCACCTTCCAATTTGTTGTAGACCTCACTACCTACCAACTTACCCTTGGCCCAATTTATACTTTCATTTTGCAGCACTGGAGCTTGCAAAGCATAGTCTACAGCTAAGGGCTTCAAAACTTGTTACTGAATGCAAGCAGCTCTCTGTGTTCCTTTGGAAAAGTACATTTTCCAAATTGTTTGACATTGAAACCAAAACATCACTGCAAACATATGTGGATCAAATGAATGACCTTATCCCCATATAAGGATATAGTATAAGAACACTGTATGCAATGAAATGGTGATACCTCCATCATGGAGTGGCCATTGCACTCCCATGAGATATGTATGAGAAAGCGTTTTCTAGACTGTGAAGCACTATACAAATGACATTTGTTATTACTATTAACCACTCTGTGTTCTCTTATACATCAAGGGTGGAAAAATACAATATTTTCATACATACCAATATTTCTTTTTATATAACTTTATGTGACTTTTTAAGTAATTAATTGGGAGTCTACATCTATATCTGAGAAAGATTACTGTTGGTTTTGAATGTTAGCTTATTTGGGTGACAATAAAGGAAAATAATTAGTGACAATTTAAAAACAGTCAAACTACTGATAACAAATAACAAATACTGTATAAACTGACAAAGTTGGTAAGGGCTAGAAGAATTTTAATTTTGAAGATGACATTTAATTAAATCTGAAGATTTCCAAAAGAGAAAAAATTATTCATAAAAATTTTTAATAATTGTTTTTAAGTTGATGTATGCATTTGTCTTTCAATTGAGTATAAATATAAAAGTCCCGCATTAAAAAAATCAAGTACAAATAAATTACTAAGTTTTTTCTAATTACTAAATTATAGGTACTGCTGTATTTCTCAGTTCTCATAGATTAAAGAGTCTGTTCTCAGCTATGCCTTTCACTTGTGACTTTTCCAATAAGTGGTTTTACAGATAGAGTTTAATATTCACTGGCAAATACCTCATTGCAAAGAATTCTGAATATCTTAATGCAAACCAGTCGATTACAATGCAGTAATTATTATAGGTCTTGAAAGAACCCACTGAAACTCATGAAATCCTTCACAACGCTACTTTTGTAATTCTCTAGTATTAAACTAGTCACACGTGGCATTTTAAGTTTTGTCAAATTTTTCTCATCCATTTCCACTTTAAAAGTAAATGAATTAATGAATTAATATAAATACTTGAGTGCATGATATGACCCAGTGTCTGTGCTATGCCTGGAAATGCAGCTGAGATTGATAGCCCCTAGCAACTTTTCTGGAAGAGCTTGGAGTCTAATGAACTATTTTCCCAAATTTCCCAATCATAAGCATCATCTCATTAAAAAAAATACAAAAACAAATTCAAAGATTCCCCCTTTAAAGGCACAGATTGAGAATGTCCTGAATTGGGCCTAAGAATCTATTCTTTTAAACAAGATTACCAGCTAATTCTTATGATCAAACAAGTATTATTCTAGCACAATTTTCTCAACACTGGCTGCACATTAGAAACTGTGGAAGAACTTAAAAAAAAAAAAAAAAAAACCACCCCGGTGCTACTTACCTCAGAATTTATAGGGGTGGGGCCCAGGTATCATATTTTTAGATAGTACTCCTGGTGATTCCAATATACAGATTGCACTTAGAATGACCTTTAAGTGTAATTTCAATTACTCTAGCCATGTGCCATACAATCTGATCCTTCTTTGCTGCCAGTGAGGAATGGGAATATTGATAAATTAAGTAATAGTATAATTCTAAATGTTTTGAGAATTATTGCCCAAAATTCAGTATAATCATTCATTCATTCACATATTCATTCATTCATCCATTCAATAATGAATGCAAAAGACTGAGATCCATAGGCCCATGATACCTACAGCATAGAGTAGGTCCCAAGGTCTAGTAGTTTCCATGGGAATTGTGCTATGTATACTTAAGGCACTCGGGAACATCTAATTTATAATTCATGATCGATACTATAAAGTTCCCAGGTGTGTAGAATCTTTATAGGCAGCCAAAACAGAAGTGCAAGTTTCAATACTGGGCAATAGCAGTACACACAGGTCATGTGGGTATTCAAGACTACACACTCTGGAAGAATACAGAACTATATATAACAAATCAATACACATATGGAGAAGGATAAAGATTCATATAAATGGTGTATGTGTATTATATAGCAATGCACACAGAAACCTACATATTTCCATTTTTTTTTGATGCTTCCAGCCTTTCTCAACTGGAGTTCTGAAGAAATTAAGTCCTTTTTTTTTTTTTAAGAAATTAAGTCCTATGGAAAATGATTTGAGAAAAGGTTTTCTTAATTCTCCCAAGGATGAGGCATAGCTATATCATTTGGGATGCATAGAAGAGAAGTTTATTTTTTACCTACAATGGATGCCTTAGGACTTGGGGCCTCCAAGTTTAAGGGGTGCTTGTAGTTCTGAAATGTTTTTGTCCAAAACTGTAATGGGAATTCAGATTTCCAAATTAATTTTTTAAAGCAATCTCTGTGAATTTTATCACTGCTTTGAGTAATGGGGTTTGGGGGGAGTTAAGCTGTTTAATTTTCCAAGAAGAAATTTGAATCTGTTAGGATAGGTTATCTGCTACAATAATGGACCCCAAAATAGATAACAGTCCAAAAACAATAGAAGTTTATGTCTTGATTATGTGAATAAACAGGTTGTTGGTGTGGCCCCTATTCATGAAGTCACTCAAGACTCATTTTAAACATGTGGCTTCCAGGGTCTCCTTAGGGGTCATCTCTATTCAAGTGAGCTTAAATGGGAGAAGAATATTATGTAAGATGTGCATGAAATGTTTTACAGAGCAGGTATTAGAGTGTCATGAATCACTTTGAATCCCATCTCATTGGCTAGAGCTCACTCCAATGGCCATGCTTCTTACTACAGCAGGTACTGTGTGATATAGTCTCGCTGTGTGCCCAGAAGATGAAATGGGTTTTCATGGGCAGCCAACAGTCGGCACGACATTCACTCTATTTGCATTAGTGACAACAGTTACTAGGGTTTAGGTAAAGATAACAATCAAGAAGGCTGGTCTACATTTGCATGAATCGACTGCACTAATACAGTGTTAACTGCCCACTAAATACTTTTTATAAATACATGTTCACAATTTATAAACTAATACCACTAATTGGGAAATGTAGTAGAAGCTATTTAATAAAGCGTATTATGTATGAATTAATTTTGAAACAGTTCTTTTCATTTGTGAATGTTGATTAGATTAAAGATACAAGAATAGCTTTGGGAGTGTGGAGACGTAGGAACATGGTTCAAGAGCAAAACATGAAATGAGATACAAGAGTATGACCCAGACTGTAAATCCAAAACAGAAGTCACCGTTCCATGTGCTCTATGTCAATTAAAACCCACATTTCCACACATTTTTCTTTAAGAGTGAAAATAAAAAACACAGAAGGACTGGGATCACTCTAGTCAGAGAACCTTGTTGTACCAATATCCAGCAGAAGGCATTCCTCAACCGTTTAGTTCTACACATTACTCTAATCATATTTACGAGCCTCATTCGGGTATTGGTGTTCAGTCATACTTTCCATTTCCATCTCTAATGTGCTCAGTGTCCATCTTAGGCCTGTCTGTCCTCCACTCCCTAAACTTCCAGATGAAAGCAGAGTGTTTCCTCTGAGTCTCAAGTTCCAACCTATTATTTAAATAGAAATTCACCATCCGGCTCATCCTCATCTTCTCTGAATGTAGCTGCATCCCTGCCTCTCCCCTTATTCTCATAGTTCCCAGAGGCAATGTCCCCAACATTCCCATCATATTTCATTCTGGTTTCGGAGGCTCATCCTGCATTAAACTAGCAGGTCCCCCCCTCCCCCTCCCCCTCTCCACTGCTCGAATGTCCTTTAGCTCTGAGTTGTCCTCTCTGTGTACTCCAGTGAAAATAGCTAAAGTTTCCTCCCAGGGCCACTTAAAATGTTCTTCCTTTCTCAGCTGCCTCCATTAGAACGTCTCATTTAATTTTGGCTGCATCCACGAATTCTAAAAATAGTGCTCTTACTTAACACCCCATTAAGTAAATTCCCTTAGACACATACTCCCTTTAAATTAAAACAGGTATATTTAAGTCAGAGGAAAGCTCATTCATGCTGCTCACACTATCATATTGTTCACGCAAACCTGCTCGAACCTGCCATCCTCACTCTCTTCAGAATCTTTACCTCGAAGGTCTCAGGCGGATAAATCCCCAAATCTCATATTTTAGAGATGGGTTCTAAGCCACCATATGCCACTGGAAACACTACACAAGGTTGTGTATGTGCGTGTAGACAATAAATGTATCTGCGTGTGCAACAGCACAGAATGTTGGGAGTCCATGGAAAACAGGAATTCTGTGATTCCGTAATTCCCTTTGAATCGACGTAAAATACTACTGCTCCGCCCTGGAACGTGGCCTCAGGATTTCTTATCCCAGAGCATTTTGTGATGACATCGTCCATTCCGTTGCCTCTTCCTGTGATACGACACCACCATACCCTGAGAATTCCCAAAACCAGGGAGACAGGTGTGCTTTTCCTTGTAACCATGTCACCTTCTCTCACCCCAGAGCTGAACTTGGAAGAGTAGAAGCGATGCCCCCTCTTGATCCTATGAAACCTTTCTAAAGCTTCCCTGTGACTGGCGATGAACTGACTGGCCTCCAGTTTTCTAGTGTTGCTGGTTCCTTACACTGCCATTTTCCATTCTTCAGGGATGCGGCCTGTATAAAGTCAGCTTTTGAAAATGTCAACAAAGGCTTTGCTCTGTTCAGCCTCGTTTCTTCTCTGCTCTCATTTCTTGGGAGGCACTGTGAGTGCCCTCTTGGCACCTTGTCGATTTTCCGGAGCAGCTAACCTTTCAATAATGATATTAATGCTGCCTCGTGCTTATCTGTGCATTTCTCAGTTCATCATTTTCAACCCTTGCTTGCTGAGATTCATTTACATTGTTGTGTTCTTAAAATCCTGGAATTTAATTGAGTGCAACCTGATGAGGGGCCCAGAGCCAGAATTTCTAGCTAATAAGGGAGAAACAATCTTAATAGGTGGGTATTTCTTTTGCCATTGATTGAATTTCCGATAGCTACACTGGCCTAGAAAAAGAGATACAGATAATTGTGGATATTCTTCTCTTGTGTAACATTTTTTTTATTTCAAAGTTCTCCCTATAACTCTTGGGAGGAAGTAGCTTCTCAGATAAGGTCAGTATTCTCCAGAGAGGGCAACATGGACAGCTCTGGGAGTCTGTGTTGGTGTGGTCTACCGTCCCACTGGAAGGCCGCAGGATGAACCAATTAAGAGCAGAAGGTATGGAGCCAGACCGTGCAAGTGCAAATACCATGTCTGTCCACACCTTACCTGTGTCCTTGGGCAATTTGTTTAAAAACAGGTTTTCCAATATAGAAGATGATTGTAGATGATTATAGTATTACCTAATTTGTTGGGTTTAAATGAGAAAAATACATGAACTATTATTGTCATTTTTCTTCTTTGTTTTGCTGAAAGCACATTTTCAACTACTTAATATTCTTAATGCTGAAGTTTTTTTTTAACTGAATTAAATGTTTCTAAGGGCCTGTCTCTCCTTTTGATTGTATTACTACGAACTTTGTGTATAATATCTCAGATGGCTCGTTTCTTCTTGTCCTAAAGATCTAGGAAATAAGGGGATCATTCACCCGTGTAACTCTCGCTATATATGGCGCAAGGCCAGGGAATTCTAATCATATATCTGCCATCATTGGGACCTCTCTATGACTTCACAATTCTGACTTGCAGCAGGGAATCTGTCTGGCACTTCTACTAGGTAGATACGGATCTGGAACGGAATATGGATAAAACCACAGTTGAGGGTTGGGCAGGGTTATTTAATTATCCAAGATCCTTCTGGTTGATTCTTCTTCCTAGAGCCCATTCACAAAGCTTAAGCATACAATTTAAACACAAGCCATCCAACCACTCAACAATGTATTTGTTGGTGGATATAATGGCAGAGAAGGGGAGGTCTCATCAGAGGCACATCCCAGAAATCATGCCAGACCAAAAAAAAAAAAAAAAAAAAAAAAGTCTAGTAGAGGAAATGCTGGACCTGTAGAGTGTTCATAGAACATCTAT
This sequence comes from Nyctereutes procyonoides, assembly GCF_905146905.1. Taxonomy (NCBI): domain Eukaryota; kingdom Metazoa; phylum Chordata; class Mammalia; order Carnivora; family Canidae; genus Nyctereutes; species Nyctereutes procyonoides. Next base: position 5,692,413 of record NW_026575126.1, read on the forward strand.
ATAGTTTGGTAGCTTTTCCTCTCTATGCCCAGTGAGCTCAGTCAGCCACTCAATTCAGCAGTTATCCTTTTTTGCTATTTCACTATATAAAGAACAGGGGAGGATGTTTTCCAAATTGCAGTAAAAACTTGCCCCTGCCCCTCCTTCAATAGAGAAAAGGAAGGATTCATTCCATCACATCCTTTTTGCTTTCTTGATTCAATAAGACAATCATTTTTTCTCATTTCTATTCCTATCCTTTTTGTGACACTGTTGTGATGTCACTTGACTTCTCTCCGCCTCAGGTTTGTGGAGATAATGGTGTCTAACATCTACCCGTTCACAGAGATATCCTTGCTATTAATAGGGGTGTCAGGAGAACACCAGAGGAAGACTTTACAAGGGAAATCCATGTATCATTTTTATTAATCACATGAATATGAGGAGCCAGAAATCTTAGAACACGATTCATTTTGTATCCAGCTGCTGGATCTGTACTCTGTAGGGTGGTCTGGGTTATCTTCTTCCACCTGAAGTTGAGAAGTGTCCAGGTTCCTAAATGGCGTGCAGAACAACATCCCCCTTTTCCAAAAGGCTTGATCTTACCTTGACCAGCAAGAAGAAAAGAGCATGCACAGAATGATTAGAACTTTTTAATCCTGCAGGGACGGTCTTCGTATCAATTATATTTTAAGCCTCGTATGTGATGAACTGTATTCTTAGTCACTAAACCCTCATTTAATGGCTTTAACAACCCACAGAAAGTTAGTGAAAAGCAATGCCTGGTACCATAAATGAAATACTGTTAGAGCATTGATGATGTCTGGCTTCTTTTGTTTGGGGAGGGAAATCCCCTTCTAAATTCTTAAAATAGCAGTTGGCTTTCATTAAGTCTATTCACAGCTAAGGGTCTGAGGATCTTGAGTGACCCTTTCTTTGGAAATGGGGCACATTTTAATAGGCTTTTTCCTGTCTATGGTCCCTGAAAGATTTAGCCGCTGGCAGTCTCCTGAATTGCTGGGATTTGTAAAGGAAAGGATTGATTACATGCTTCTTCTAATTCTCTTTCTTTAATTTTCCCCCCATTTCATAAAAAAGAATGAGAAAGATGTTTTGAATCTTCTTCTATTGAGATATACTTGGCCTTAAGAGCAGATATTTTAGCATTGAACTTTTATTAACTTCTTAGGGGTTTGACAAAATTTCTTCTTCTTCTTCTTCTTCTTCTTCTTCTTCTTCTTCTTCTTCTTCTTCTTCTTCTTCTTCTTCTTCTTCTTCTTCTTTCTTCTCTCCTTCTTTTTGCTTCCTAAATATGAGGCTAAAGAGCTGTTATTTCCCAAACTTGTTCCCTAGCAATGTAAGCAGTAGACAGAAAACTCGGTTTGAACTTTTTTCTATTAATTAATTAATTAATTAATTAATTAATTACTTTTGTCTTTGTCAGTTGAATTGCATCTGTAGTCTCTATCTGAACAGGTAAATTTAATATAGGCCTCAACACATGCTGTTCACTGTGATGGAAACATCCACCCCTGCTTTACCTCCTTCTCTTCTTCCCCTCATTGTTCCTTCTGTCCCTCCTTCCAGTATCACTTTTCTCCTGGCTAATTTCTCTTCCTTCCTCCAGGAGGCCCTCTTATATAGTCCCACAGCGTACCCTTCTCTGGCTTATTTTGGGATTGAAGGCACTCTGTGAAAATTGGTCATGTTATTTGCATGTATTCCCTGCTACACATTAAGCTTAATGAGGACAGGGCCTGGTGGATTTTGTACTATTCCCAAATGCTTAGCACGGTGACCAGATCCTAATAAAAGTTCAATTAATATTTTTCAGATGCATGCATTAATGAATAGCACTTCAAGGAATATAAAAGTATCATTGATGTTTCTTTGTGCCAGGCATTGAGCTCAATGTTTCATAGGCATTAGCTTATTAAATACTCATGACTCTATGTGATGTCTTTTTAAACAGATAACGACAGAAAGGCTCAGATGCAGTTGGTTAGTGACAGACCAAGGATATTACCCCTCCTATATAGTTACCTATATCTATGGTTATCCAAAACATAGAGCTGTATCGTCATTTAGTCCCCTAGACAGGAGCAGCTCTGAATAAATAGCAAAGCAGTATTTGTTAGGTTGCCTTACCAAGGAAGGCAGAGATACAGAGTTCATAGCAGAAATTAAAAGGTAGTTTTCACTTAATATTGAACAATTCAGTGGCATTTAATAATACGGGAGCTATTTCTTTGTTCAATTAAGACTGCTGTTCCACAAACCACTTACCTAGCTGTTTTGTGCTATAATTATTTGTATGCTCATCACTGATGCCTGTCCAAAAACACAGTGAAGACAGTGAGAAAAAAAGATATGATCAGTTGTTTGACTGCTCTGATTTTCTAATTTACTCAGGTGAAAAGTTAGCCAAACAAACTGATTTTGCAATATAGACATAGCCCAAGACTATCTGATGATTCTTTAGAAAAAAAAATATAATCCTCCTGAAATTCTAGTGATTTCTAGTCACTACTGACTATGTAGATTCAAACCAATATCTGTTTTTTCTGAATTGATTGATTTTTTTCCTTCTCACAGGCAACATTTTTATTTTCTAACCTGCAGCATTTCTGTGCCTGACTAGAATATTTTTGCATTTGATTAATGTTTTCATTTGACTTTCAATGAGGTCTCAAAACAGTTTGGCTTGTCACAGTCAAATTATTTAAATATCCTCTGTAAAGAGTATGTGGGAACTAAACTCAGATTCACATGAACCTGAAAAACCAGTGGTGACATTTCCTGAACTTGTTATATTTTTATGTCTAAATTAATCATTTCACAATTTTGCTTTATGTGGATGCTCAGCTTCTTAAATACAGTGATTATTCAATGCCTTAATGGAAAAGTTTTAATTTTTAGCTGACCCAGAGATTACTGTCTGGCAAGGATTTATGTTTCTTCTTTTTTTTATAATATTCTTTGTGGTTTCAACAGCACAAATATATTATCATCTATATATGTATGTATGCATATACATGCATACATATATATATATATATTTAAGTTTCTTTAGTTTCTTCAACACAAATACCTAAGCCATCCTTTCCACTTCTCTGTTATTGTTCTCTCCTAATTGACTGGAATTATTCCAACCATGTTTTCAAATATGGCCAGTATTTTCTGTCTACATTCAGCTTATGCCATGTGAAAGATAGCACACGTAAATGAGTATATACCACAAGATCTCATATACAATTTTAGAAAATGGAGATTAATGTCTAGCAACAAAAAGCAGGTCAGGAGTTTCCTAGGGCTGGGCTAGGAGAGGAATGAACTTCAAGGAGAGTTAAGAATCCCATTGGAGGGATCCCTGGGTGGCGCAGTGGTTTGGCGCCTGCCTTTGGCCCAGGGCGCAATCCTGGAGACCCGGGATCGAATCCCACATCGGGCTTCCGGTGCATGGAGCCTGCTTCTCCCTCTGCCTGTGTCTCTGCCTCTCTCTCTCTCTCTCTCTCTCTCTCTGTGACTATCATAAATAAATAAAAAAAAATAAAAAAAAGAATCCCATTGGAGTGACAGAAATATTTTGTATCTTACTTAAGGCAATGGTTCCACAGGAGTATATGTTTGTTAAAACTCATTGAATTGTCATTTTTAAATAGATTACTTCTCTTCTAATGTGGATGCAAGTTAATTGTCTAATATAAGTGGTGAATATAAAAAGTGAAATCTTTAAAAAGAAATATGTAAAGTAATATGAATTGGCACCTTTCTAATCATAAATGGAAGGTATTATCCTTTTGAAAACCTTAAAAAGGAGAAATAATAATTTGATAATTAACCTCATTGAGGATATCAAAACCAACTCCAGCTAAAGGAGAAGAATCAACATAAGTAAATTGGAAGAAAAAAGGTTTACTCAGATGCCATCACTGAGTATGAATCTATATCATACTAAGGTCAAGTTAGCTCTTTGCAAATGTTAGTGTTTAGTCAAAAGACCCTAGACATTGATGGGAAAGGAGATGAGAAAGCATCTTTGAGACTCTGCACTTACCTTCTATTCACTCTTCCTGGTTCTGGCTCTGGGCTGATGCAAATGGTATTCAGTATTGGAATCTATTCCTCAGCCAAATGTGAAAGTGCATATGTTGAATGGCAAAGAAAAAGCCCAGATTTTTAATATACCATCCAAAAAACATTGGAGACATTAGATACCGAAAATTGCAAACTGGCAAATAACAACATCTAAAACAAAAAAGCTACCCTAATATCACTAAGTCGATTAAAAACAGTGTGCTGCTAGATATGCAGCATGAAACTGTGGATCACAGGATGCAGCTAGAATGGCTTTGTCCATCTTCCAAATGTCATTCACAAGAGATCTATGGAATCTAATGAACATTGATGTCGTGACTCAGAAAAGATACAAAGAATTAATTAATTTGCAATCAAGATCACAGAAGTGAGATAGGATAAACAACATAACTCATGTGCAAAAAATACAAAATTAGATTCCCTCTTCAAAATGAGACGTGTAGAGCATCTCTATATAAGCCTCAACAAATGAAAAAGTATATGTTAAATAACTAGTCTGTGGAAAATGTTCCCATTGCACTCTGATCTATGGTTAGTTTAGCCCAAATTCAGAAAATTGGTTTGGACAATCCAAATTCAGTTGGCAGAAGGAAATGAGCAACATTCAACCTTCAACAATAAACACAATGAAGGTATTTGTGATAAATTGAATTTTTTTTCTTGATGACTATATATGATTCAGAAAGGTATAGTTCAGATGGTTTTCATTTGAGCAGTAGATTATTTTTATAAATTTAGCTCTTTACTAATCATTTCGAATCATTGTCAGGGTGAGGCAGATTTCACCATTTCAGAGAGCCATTTGTTTCCCTGTAAATGTTAAAATTTCTATAGAAAAGCTACACAGTATGTGTCATCTGTATGTATTGTTTTAATTCAGCAGACACATTTAACAAATAGTTTTTGCTATGACAACAAATAAGCCCTGGAGGAAGCTGGACTCTCTGGGTCAATAATCTTACCTCCTTTGTTCAAATGTCTCAATAATTGGAGATTACAAATACTTTATAGATTTTTTTCTATTGTGTCTCTTATTTTTCAGAATAGTTTAAGGAAAAGTATGTTTGTTTGGTAAATAAAACCTACAGTAGTAAGAACTAAGAGTACATTCCAGGTGAAAGAAACAAAAAAAATCAAATTAATTAAATTTAAAATTTCATTTTGGGATGCCTGGGTGGCTCAGAGGTTGAGCGTCTGCCTTCAGCCCAGGGCCTGATCCTGGAGACCCGGGATTGAGTCCCCCATCGGGCTCCCTGCTTGGAGCCTGCTTCTCCCTCTGCCTGTGTCTCTGCCTCTCTCTCTCTCTCTCTCTCTCTCTCTCTCTCTCTCTCTCTGTCTCTCATGAATAAGTAAATAAAAACTTTTAAAAATTTTTCTATTTTGAGCATTTGATCAATGCAGTACTGTCAAAGTCATAGATTGATCAAATGCTTGTATAATCAGCAAAACTTGATTTTGCTTGCAAAACTTTATACACAAGAAATTTCCACTTTGGAGGTGAACCCTCAGAACTCGGATCTGTTACAAAAACAAAACAAAACAGCAAAACAAAACAAAAAAACATTGAGACTTCTAGAACTGAAGTTCTTCTCCCAAAAATTAGGCTCGGTTTGCCCACACTAGTTTTTGGTATCATTTCTTATAAAAAGAAGTTTCTATAGGCTTTGGCCAACAATAGAGCAACTAAGTATTGCTAGAGCAATTTTAAGAGCAGTAGTAGTATCAAAGAGAATACATTCAGGAGTAGCAGAAAGACTGCCTACTTTCAAATCAGAAATGCTAAGGCTTAATCCAAGCTTTGCCACTCCCTAATACTGTAAAGGTTGGCAAGTTATCTCTAAACATCATTTTCTTTATTTTTGAAATCAGGATGGTATCTACCTCATAGCAGTGTCTGGCACACAGTAGACATCGTTAGATAAATTAAAAACAAAACAAGCTCTGGCAATGTGATAGTGACTGAGAACAGGAGCCTTTGCCATAGGTTAGGAGAAAGAGTAGTCCAGGCCAGAAGTAGTAAGGGTGTGAACTGAGACAGTACCAGTGAGAAAGCAACAGAATGTAAGGATTACAGCCTACAAAATTGCCTGGATTTGGTAAGTGGTCCAAACTGAAGGTAAGGTGAAAAAAAAAGGATTGAAAACTATGAAGATTTCAGTCTGGGTGGCAGGGTAAGTGGTGATACACACAGCAAGATGGAAAGATTGAGACTGACATCAACCATTTGTGTTTGAGACACTAGTGAAGTAATCATCTTTACTTTATGGAAAATTGTGAGTAATACGGTATAGGGCATTTGGAAATTGCATGAATGTTACTTTCCTTTATTTATTTTTTATTATTTTATTTTTTAAGATTTTATTTATTTATTTATGAGAGACACAGAGAGAGGCAGAGACATAGGCAGAGGAAGAAGCAGGCTCCCTGCAGGGAGCTTGATATGGGACTCCATCCCAAGACCCCGGGATCACACCCTGAGCCAAAGGCAGACGCTCAACCACTGAGCAACCCAGGTGTCCCTGTTACTTTCCTTTAGATACCTTCTCTAATCCACCTCTCCTCTTAGATCAGGCTGGGTGCTTCCTTTCTGTTCTCTAAAGGCACTATTTCCTTCCTTACAGTTACTTCTCTTTAATTGGAATTGCCTTTTTCATTTTGTCACCTCAGACTGCAGGTTTAGTGAGGGCAGGGATTATGGCCATTCTGCTCAGCTTTGTACCATTAAACTAAGCATAGATCCTAATAAATAATAAATGCTTAAAAGCTGTTTTTTGAATGATAAGTAATGCTTCAGAATCTTTGGAAGTTGTGAAGTTGTAAAGAGGTGATAGCGATGGGTATGGGATTAATTGACTTTATGTAAAGAGTCCAAATAGAAACAGCAGTGGGAATAACAGCTGATGCAGGATGAGAGGATTTAGAGAAGGGAAAAAAGGAAAGTCATTGGGATAGTGGAAAAAGGGAGAAATTTTAGAAATAAGATGTCAGAAATGTTAGGTACCTCAAAAAGCCCATGATATCTAGGGAGAGAACAATGATACCAGAGACCTCTGGAAGGTGGTAGAGGAGAGCATTGGCAGAGCAAAAATACAGGATGTCCATTATTATTTCAAAACTAAAAAGAGCAAGTTTAAGAAGAATAAAGAGGGCATCTCAATGTGTAATCACTGAATTCTTTAATTCAGTGTTTTCCTAAGAGGATAGTTTTCAGAATTCTAGAGCTTCCCACTTATAAAGATGCAGAAAATGCATTAGAAGTTCTGTAATAATTGCTCAATTTCAACAAAGTATTTCACCACCGTCTTTGACAATTTACAACTTACTTATTAACATTCTAAGGGAAAAAATATTCCCCGGAATGCATTTTGAGATATGTCGCTTTGATTGTGTGACTACAAACACATTTATATTCTCTAATTTTAAGGGTATAATAGTGGGTACTGTCACTGTCAGAAATCCTCCCGATTCAGATGACTGTGGAAGTGATGTGTTCTCTGAGTTCCCCTGAAGTGCATCTTGTAAACAGTGATAACACTGTACATCGACATTCCTTTATTCAACTAACACACACGGACGGAATACCTCCTGGGTACCAAGTACTGTGCTCCGTGCTGAAGATACAAGATCAAACAAGATGGCAAAACTTCCCACTCTCATGAAGCATACAGATCAGATGTGGGTGAGGGGTGGGGGTGGGGGAGACAAGACAGTAAACAAGCAGAATAATTCTGGATAATTAAAAATGTGCCATACAGTGTGTAGATGTGATAGAAAGTTGTTAGGAGTGGAGGGACTCATTTTGATTGTTGGTTTTGGAAGACTTCCGTGAGAAAGTTATTCGTGGAGCTAAGATCTGAATACTACAAATGAGCTAGCCTAGTGAAGGTATGAATGGGATGTGATTCTAGAGAAATAGCAAGCGAGCAAGCGAAAAATCCCTAAAGTGGAATGAAGAAGACCAGAGGAGAGACTGAAGCATCCTGGACAGGGGAGTGATAGAAGATAGAAATCTCAGTTTAACAAGAACCAGTTCATATAAGGCACATGGACCATTTGGGAGTTTCACATCTTATTTTGAATGTGATAGTAACCCACTGAGATGTTCAAGCAGGAGAGAAACATCGGATTTCTACCTTCCTTCCTTCTTTCCTTTTCTTTTCTTTTCTTTTCTTTTTTTTCTTTTCTTTCTTTTTTCTTTTCTTTCTTTCCTCAGCAAATATTTATAGAGCATACACTATATGCCAGCTCTTAGGCATTGAGGATACTGCAGTTACCAAAACAGATCCTGCCATTATGAAGATTATGTCTTAGTAAGTTAATGCATTTAATCTAGACTATTCTAAATGTATTGTAGAGAATGGATTAACATGGGGCAAGAGTAGAAGCAGAGAGAGCACTTAGGAGTCTATGATGGGTTCCAGGAGAAGAATGAAAGTGAATCAGGTTAGAATGTCTATAGTGGAGATGGAGAGAAACCCATAGATTTATTTTGGTTTGTTTTTTACAGGTAGAGTCTGCTAGGTTGTTGCTGGGTGCATTCAGGTGGTGAGAGAATAAGAAAATCTTGATAGACACAGATGCCTTTTTTTTTTTTTTTTTTAGATATTTTTTAGGAAACAAATCAAGAGCTCTTTTGTGGCCATTTTAAATGTGAGGAGCCTATTTAAGAAAAGGCCTTAAGAAAAAAAAAAGAAAAGGCCTTAAGAAGTCAGTTGCAAATGTAAATCTAAAGCTCAGGAAGAGATCAGTACAGCTATGAATCAGATGCAGTATTTATTCCATTTTACTGTTTAAGGAAATTGAGGCACAGAGATATCAAATAATTAGCCTCCGAGGTACTGACAGTGCTGGAATTTGAACCCAGGCTGAGCCTAGGCGGACTCCAGCATTGAGTCTTTGTACTTCACTGTGCTACTTTTCTAAAACCTCACGGGGGGGATATGGAAGGCAGGGGAATGGAGATAAATTTTTCAAGAAGTTTTGAAGTGGGAAACCGAGAAATTGGATTGTAACTAGAGGGGTCTGTGGGCCAGGGAGGGTTTTTTACCAGAGCATGTGTGCATGCTGATGGAATAATCTGGTAAGAGGAAAAATTGATGTTGCAGGATAGAAGCATCTAATTGTGTGAACAAAGTCCTTGCACTTGGCTCAGGGCCTGGCAGCCGTCAGGACTCAGTATGAGTCTGCTGAATTACAATAAATTCCTTAAACCTGGCAAGTAACAGAAGTGGGATTTAACCCCAATCTCTGAATCCTCTGTACTTCTCAGGCCACTAGACCGTGCTGTCTCGTCGCCCTTAGTCTAGTCTACTTCTCATCTAAAAAGTCATTTCCCTCTGGTTCTATCACCAGCCCCACTGTTTTAGATGCAGAAGCCCCTGATTCAATTTCTTGCTGGAATGGATTCTCCACAAATAAGGATAATCCTCCATTTCATGTTTACTCACTTGGTTGACTTCCTCTATTCCACACTCTTTCCACAACAGGCTTTGCAGTTTCTGTTTTCTGAGACATTCAAATAAATATGAGTTGGTATTATGACCAAGTACTTCCTGAAATGCATAATTTCCCCCCCCCCCCTGTTTTCTCATTTTTTGAAACAAATGGATAAATTGCAAAGGAGCTACATTAATGAGATGTTTAATTCGAGGTTTTAATTTTGCAAATGTTGAGAAGCATAATTAAGATTCAGGAAGTACATAAGGGTCTTCAGGAATACAAAACTATATTTTGCATCTATAATTTTGTGAACATTTTCTGCTTAAACACAAACCTCTTATAGCTGTGTTCCTTTGTTCCACAAGCATATTCGGAACTGTGAAGAAACAGAACATGTAGTCCTCACAGAGATGGCCAACACATAATCAGCATGGCTGTTATTGTGACAATTAGCAGAAAACAATGTGCTGGGAAGGGGTGGAGGTGAAGGTGAAAGGGAGTGGGCACTGGCTTTATATTTCTTCTGTTCTCTGAATTGCAGGGCAAGTTTCACTTTCATTCCAGATGATATCTCAGATCATTAAAACAGTGAGGAGAAAAAGGAGTAACGAATTAGAAAGGGATACAGGTAGGATGGTAAGGGTTTCTGGAAAAAGGTAAGCAAGGAAAGGATTTGAAAGCTTAAGAAAAAGAATATAAGCATTTCCCTGGATTAGCATATCACATCAGTATTTAAAACACAAACAAAAACAAAAAACAAACCTTACGCAGCCATGGTACATCTGTCAAGAGGGAAGAAGAAAAGAAAGTGAGTTTAGATGTTAGAGAGCACGACTGGTTCTCAAATATCTGAAATGGCTGTTTCAGACCATTTCTAGAAATGGAAATTAATTTCCCAGACAGTTTCTGTCTCTTAGGCTATATCTAAATATGTAAGTCAGTTTGAACAAAAAAGTGAGGTGAGTCAGGGAATCAATACTCATAAAATTACTATTTCTACTTCTGTTGGAATAGTATTGTACAGGGTAAAAATATATGGATGGATTGATTTGTGAGTTCATTTAAATATTAGGTTGAACCATATGAAATTGTCCTCTTTTGGTCAAAACGGTTGCAAATCAACAATATCATGTGATTCAACGTAGTACTTATCATTAAGCTAATGGAGAAAATTTCTCTTATGTTTCAAATAAATCAATATATATTTACCAAACATGGGGTATAGATAGATTCAGGACTGGAGCAGATGCTGGAAATCAGTGATAACAAAGATACTGAATAGGACAGTTTTTTTTAGTAGTATTAAAAGTTAGGCAGACCTCAAGGGATGCTATTGTACCTTTAGAATCCATCAAGTGAGAGAATGCATAACCAAGCTGGCCTAATGTCAATAACGCTTTATGCACAATTTTTATGTATTTTATTATAGTACTATTGCATATATTTGAAAAATAATAGCATATATATATATATATAAATAGTATACAACGCATATATATACCCATACATATATACATACACTTCTATGTGTGGCGGACATATATATTTAATCTCCAGACAAAGCTTAGTGCAAATTTGGATTGTTAAGCTATATTAGGCTTTCTTAAGTTGCAAATGTCAGAAAAACCACTGAAACTGTTCCAAGCAAAACAGAAAATGATTTTCACTTACTTAACTGAAAAGTCCAGCAGATGTGTTTTTGAAACACAGCTAGACCTGGGATTCCAGATGATATCATCAAAACTTGTTCTTTCTCCACCTCTAGGCTTTTTCTCTTATTAATTTTATTATTGTTCACTTGATTTTTATTCTCCACCTGGTGGCCACTGTTGCAGTGTGAGGAGGTCTTCTAGTTCCTCATTACCAAAACATGTCCTAGAATTGTGTATCATGATTCCTGGGCTCATCACTACAGATAGGAGAAAGCGATGTTCTGACTGGCTAGATAATTCATAAACTACTCCCAGAATCAATATACATGAACCTCACGAACTAAAAGTGAGGAGGGGGACTCCACATAGAAAATAAAGAAATATGAATGCATGCTGAATGAACCAGCAAAAATAACAGTTTTCCAGTTGTGTAATCCCCATGAAATAACCATTGCCATCCTAGGGACCATGGCACATGGGTTGGATATCACTGTTGTAAATATTATACAATGAAAAATATGTATCCTTGCCTTGTTCCTACAGCTTATTTTTGGGGTTATTCACTTATTCAGCGAGAATTAAGAGCCTACTGTGCTTAATTTTTTTGTAGTAGAGGATTAAAATTTAACTAAGACGTAGTTAGTTAAATTTGCCCTCTAGGAGCTCAAACCTAGTGGAAAAACAAAATTGCTGAGTGATAAACCAAGTACTATGAAAGTACAGAGGGAAATGTAACCAACAATGTACAAAGAATGCTTAAAAGATCACAGGCACTTAAAAGATCAAGTAATACTTGAATAAGGACTTAAAGGAATAAAATTTTCAGCCAGAATGAAAAATAAAAATAAAAACAGCAATGACTAAAATTCCCAAATAATTACTGCCGTATGAGCTGATAGAAGAAGCTCATGAGGATCCAGAGGAAAAACTCTGAGTACTTACACATGCCACAGATATAAACACCGATGGGGTGAGGAAGGTCAGGACCAGTTGAAAGTATGGGGATTTAGAGAAAAATCCTGTCCAGCCTTTCAAGACACTCTTTGATAGTGCAACTTTTCTCAAGAGCTAGATAAGACAATTCTTAAAAAGCCAAAAATAAAAAAGAAATGTCCACCAGTGAGTGCCTTTTGGTGAGAGAGAGAGGAATGGGAAAAAATTCAGATGATTGTAAGTGATGTCTTTGGGAGCAGGGAACTGAGCCATTTCCATCTGTTGGTTTAGAAGGAAAGAAGACGACGTCAAAAAAGCTTTGTGTGATTCTTAAAATCTGAAAGAGACCTAACCTTAGTAGCACCTGGAAATAGGAGGTCAAGGATATTAAATTAGTTTTAAAGTCTTAAATTCAAGATTCACTTTCTTACTTTTTAGAATTAACAATGAGCCTTGTTCTACAAGGCAGTTTTTAAGTTGCTATTATGTACTGGCAAAGGGAACGAGTGAGCATAACCTCTGTGGGTTTTTTCTTCTATAAAGATAATAGCTTTGATAAAGACATAGATATATTTCTGTCTATAACTCATTCAAATCTATATGTCTACATACATATTGCACAACGAATGTCATATTTGGGTGATTTTCCAGGTCACAGCAATTTTAATACTTTATACGTTTCTTTGTGGTGAGTGAAAGAAAAGGTCTTTTTAATGCATTCACAGCAGGAAGAAAGATTTTTTTAAAAACTTTTTATTTATCAATTTTGGTACTTAACTATATAATTCAGCCCTTTGTTATTCACAAGTGGTATTGAATCTTTAATAACACTATCAATGAAAAGGCATGTACCTGTCTGCATTTTGTAACAAAAAGGAAAATATATAAATAGCTTGCCATTGTTTGTTAAATTCTACTGCTCAGTTATGGGGAAGCTAAATAATCCATAGTCCATGTGAACAAGTTTAGAAAAGAACATTTAATGAGCTACAGAGGGAAGTATTTTCAGAGTACTATACTCATTTTCATAAATGTTGCTGGAGAGGCAATTGCTCAAATATAATTCTCCCATTAGGAGGTTAAAAGAGATAATAACAGCTTAACACAGAAGGAAATAACAAAAGAAATAAGATGTCAAATATGATCAGATCTGTCTTTACCATATAAATTCAAGCATTAAAATTGCTATGTAATTATTTCAAAACTCTGCTTATTTTATTTTTCAATATTAAATTCTTCAAGCAAGGGTCCGCCAGTACATCTGGGCTTTGGATCACCCATAGTATTTGTATCAGGAGGGAAGCTCATTATTTTAAGAGGGAAAAAGGCAATTTCAGATCTATGCCTATTATTGCCATCCTGAATGACATTCATAGAAATGATACAGAGTTTAGCGTTGTGTAGGTGGAACATCAAATGAAAAACTCAAGTTGGAATAGTCTGAGTATTCTCATCTTTCATATTTTTAAAATTTCTTTGTTTCTTAATAGCTAACTTTTGTTCCATCATGAGGTTATCCAAATGTAGATAAATGAAAGTAGCCCTCAGTCAAACGATCTGACTGCTTATATTAACTCTTGACAGTAATTATGTGACTCTTGGAAGTGATGGAATGCTGCAGTAATAAGATGAGATTTCAGCAGGCAGCCCAGGACGCCTAAAGTCTTCCCTTGATGGTGATTATACTGCTCTTCCTTTAGAAGTCCCTGAGGAAAATTAATGCCCAGAGAACTATGACAAAGTAAGGAATTGTAAGGAATTATTGACTCAGAATCTGGCCTCAAAACCCACTGAAAAATTGGTTTTTGTTCTGTACCTTATAGAAAACTCGTTTTTTTTTCCCCTTATTCTAGAGATACACTAGAATCTTGACCGATGGCAGGTAAGATTCAAAGTCAGATCTCTAATCATTACCCCTTTCCTGCTTCTGATGTAGAACATCATGGATTAGCCTTGCCTGTTTTTAAATTTTATATATGTAGATTCATAGACAATGTTATATATCTGGCTTCCTTTTTGTGAATCCGTCTGCTTAAAATACTCTATAGTATTCCATTCAGCAAATATATTTATTTTTCCATTTTACTATTGATGGATATTTGGACTATTTCTATAATAAGAATATCCTTCTCTGAACATTCTTTACATGCCTTTTGGTGGCCAAATACATGCATGTCTATTGTTCATTTATTTAGAAATGGCATAGGAAGATCCCCAAAGGGGGAAATTGACTCCAATTTTGGGCTCATATTGGTGGGTTTTCTTCTCCTCGTGATTTCAGTCCCTTAATTCTGCACTGCTTTTTAGCTGTTTTGTGCCTTAAGATAGATTGTATTTTTTAACATTTTCTATATCTTCTCACAGAATGAGGTTCAACTTGTCATTATCAAAAATGGAACTCTCGAGGCGTATCCTCTTTAACTGATTTTAAGTTTCAGCATCAAGCTTCAGGTTCAATTCCACATAGCAAATAGGATTATATTTTGTTCCCAATTTTATTAGTTCACAAGTAACATTTATTTTTCTCCTCTTCTGTATTACTATCAAACTTTGGATACCATGTTGATAATTTAATTAGGCATCGCTGAACATACAGTGGAATTCAATAAACATTTGATCAATAGATTCAAACCAATGCCAAGCTACCAGAAGGAAGAAAGAACATATTACTGGCTATAGCTACCAAAACACCTACATGGAAAGTGAAAATAAATCAGTGGCTTTGTTTATACAATGCCAAATACTTAGATTTAGGGAGATTCCCAAACCATCTACTAGGTTTTCATTCTTATATGAGTCTTTGGCATCATGTACACAACCACATGGAAATTGTGTTCATTGTTAAAAATTTTTCTACGTAGTTAATGAGAAACATAGATGGAAGACTTGGCTGAAGTCCATGCTAATCACATTACCATGGAAAATGAAGAGCAAGCTGAGTGTTTGTTTTTAAAGTTCTACTTGTGCTTCATTTTGCCCACATCCTGTTCTCATTACCATCATTTGAGCAAGGAACTAAAACTTCTCAGTCTTCTTTATGTGTTATCTGATTAGAAATGCGTATTGGTTAAGAACCTACTCCCCACCCCAATAAACATACTATTTCAGCTGGGTTGGCTGCTTCCTACCTATGTTTAAACCTCAGTTCTAGCTTGAAATCAGAATATTTGGATAAGCATTATAATTAAATAATGCATCTCACTTAGGAACAAGAGGTAATACATATCAAAATCATCTGGAAAGACTTTATTAAATAAGAATTCTTACTCCCATTTCTTTTATCACTCCTAAGGGTGTATCAGAATCTACACCTCCCATTATCCACTAGCCTAGTTAGACTTATCACCTTAGGAAATATTGGTTCAATAGTACAGTCTTATTTGCTTTTGTTTCCTGTAACTACTGCTTTCTCTCTCTATGCCTGTTCAATTCCATCAGGATTCATAGCTTAACTTTTCATATCCAGTGTCTCTTAACTTTGTACCTACCTCCCAGCCGCTTGATCTCTTAGATATTTGACACTGCTTGCTAAAATCCAAGTTCCCCAACTAATTCACTTGGCCTATGCCAGTGGTTCTCAGACTACCATCTGGAGGGCTTAGTAAAGCATTGATTTCTGTACTCCATTTCCAGAGTTTATGATATAATAAGTCTGGGTTATGCTCAAAACTTTGTGTTTCTAACAAGTTCCTAGGTGAGACTGATGCTGCTGGTTTGGGAATCATACAGTGAAAACCACTAGCTGATGTTGATCCCTCAGACCTGGAACTCATTCTACATAAGTTCAAATCCCTATGGTTCATCCCTTATATGAATCTTCAATGTTAGTAGTTCTAATTCTTATCTATACTTATAGCCTACTCTTCCGCTAGTAACTAAATTCCTGATTCTCACTCTGTTTTTTTCAAACCCTGAAGAACAACCAGAGTTTTGTTAACTGATTTGATTGATTGAGTGAATGATTAATTGGTTCATTTATTCATTCCATCATCCATTACATATTTAATGCCTTGTATGTGATAGTCATTGTCTATACAAAGTGAAAAAAGTACATTCTATGTTATCAAGAAGCTCAGAGTTGGGCAGCCCAGGTGGCTCAGCAGTTTAGCGCCACCTTCAGCCCGGGGTGTGATCCTGGAGACCAGGGATCTTGTCCCGCATCAGGCTCCCTGTGTGGAGCCTGCTTCTCCCTCTGCCTGTGTCTCTGCCTCTCTCTCTCTCTTCCTGTGTCTCTCATGAATAAATAAATAAAATCTTAAAAAAAAGAAGCTCAGAGTTTAAGGAGAGATCATGAAGTCGATAATGCCAAGACAATAACACTAAGTTTTGTGATAGTGTTAAGCATTGAGTTCTATAAAAACTCAGATATGAGAGATATATCCCTGACTACATAGGAACAGAGAAGGCTTCAAGAAAGAGAAGGTGCCTAGATTGAGCCTTGAATTACCAGTTGGACTATCCAGCTGATGAATAAAGACCAGGCACTTGGAGAATATGGAACATATGCAAATAGGTATGAAAAACTTGAGAATCTCAGTGTGATTGACCAAAGGTGAAGAGGTACAAGTCTAAAAAGAAATATGAAGCTGAAGAATTAAGAAGGACCAAAATATACAGAATATACAGAATCATTTAGGCCAACCAAATGAGTATGGAGCTATGGGGAAGGATTTTAAGTAAATGATCTTATCCTCTCTATATTTTTAGAATTGGAAAGTGGTGAATAACACTACCCATAAGGAAACAGGCGAGGATCTAAGCTAACGATAATAAGATAATAAATCAATATATTGAAAACATATTGATGCAGAGAACTATAGACATTTTTTACAAACTGTTTATGAAATAGTATTTATACAACTTCACAGTATAGAAAAGTGCCTAGGATTAACTATCTTTTGGCAGATCCAACTGGCACACCAGGAAGAAAAATTGAAGAGGTTAGTTAGACAAAAGAATGAAGGATAAAGAAGAAATTTTCTGGGAATGGAAAGAAAAAAACATGATTTCTTATGATTAAATACTGAGTTCCCTGTAAACATCTTTGAGTAATATTAGAATAAGTCAACTGAGGTAATATTATTCCCTTGTGATTTTCAAAACATCAGATGAGTGTTGACCTGAAATTTTTACATCTGAACATCGACCTTTTACTTATATGAAGATCTTCATAGTTAGTTTTATTTGTATATTAGGTTTTGATAATTAGTTGCTGCTATATAAATTACTACAAAGTTAGCCACTTAAAACAATATAAAATTATTACCTATTCTAAAGATAAAAATTGGGTTGGCTTGACTGGCTTTCTTGGCAAATAACACCCCCTCGCCATACACACGCACCTACAAAATGAGGTGTTGCTCAGCCAGGCTCTTACTGGGAGTCTCTGAGAAGAACCCACATTCAAAGTCAGCAGATCCAGTTTTGTGGTTGTAGGACTGAAGTCCTTATTAACTTGCTGGCTGTCCGTTGGAACCTTCTCTTAGCCCCTACAGATGTCTCTCAAGTCCTTGCATGTTTGTCACTAAATCTCAGAGCCATCAAGTCACACTGAATCCTTCCCATGCTTGGAATCTCTCTGATTTCTTCCACCACATCTCTCCTGTCTCCAGATGAAGAAAGTTCTGTGTTTTTAAGCACTCAGATGATTCTTTGGTCTGTAACCTTAATTACATCTTCAAAGTCCTTCCTGTCACATATAACTAACATATTCACAGTAATGGAGACATCTTGGACTACAGTTCTGTGTACCACAATTCATATTCAGGTTTTCCATTTACTAAGATAAACAAAAATTATAGTCTAGTGTGAATGGCCTCTGCCATTTACCACTGTCATATGCAATGTTTCTGTTTCTCCCCTAATTAGCACAAAGAACCTTCATAAATCACCCACATCAGGTTAACTGCTAAAAGATTTGATCCTTGCTTCTTTCTTTCTCCTTCTCTTCCATCACTCCACTTGTCAAAGTTAGGGTCTCTAGTATGAGTTAAAATACATTTCTGTCAAAGCTATCCACAATTAAACAGGTGTTGATTGGAGCTCTTCTTGAGCTAATGAACGCACAAGATTAGCATGTGTATTTGAAGGCATAATGTACAGGGAACGCCAAAGTTAATAGAAGACTCGGTGAAGATTATTTCACTCACCGTTTTGCCATCCTCTCCCCATTGAAATTCAATATTGCATGAAAAATAATTCAACTATTGATGATGTGGTTAATAATATACACTAGAAAGTCTACCGGGGGGTCCAAATTTACATTAACTGAGAATTCCTTGGAAGATGTAATTGCATAATA
This sequence comes from Nyctereutes procyonoides, assembly GCF_905146905.1. Taxonomy (NCBI): domain Eukaryota; kingdom Metazoa; phylum Chordata; class Mammalia; order Carnivora; family Canidae; genus Nyctereutes; species Nyctereutes procyonoides. The sequence goes on from NW_026575126.1 coordinate 5,710,815, forward strand.
TCTTTTATTGCAGTTATGTTGCTTTGCCTTCTAATAGAGAGTTCCAATATATAAGATACATGGAAATGTGATTCTGATACCTAATGTGAAAAGGAAATGTGATGGCAGATATCAATAGGAAATTAAATTAGTATTAACTTTTACTAAAACTTTTTACTAAAATGTTCAGAGAACCATTTTTTTTTTAGGTCTTATGATTAAAGATATGCATTTCTGGCATCGTTGTGTTTTGTTGCTTTGTTTTTCTAAAACTACGTATTGGAGTGGAGTTTAGGCCTGGATCCTAATGTTTACTCCTCAAGACTTAACACAAATTCTTCATTTTGAAATACTTGAATTATCATGTGCTATTTTCTTTTAGTGTTATAGAAAAGATGAAAGCACAGCATATTAGAGATTTCAAAGAATTCAACCAGGCAAATAATTATCAGAGTATTTCTCCTATGTTTTTTTGGCCTTTTCCTAGTTCTTTTTGTTTTAATTTCTGGAAAAGAAGAAGAAATTCATTATCTGTAAGCCCAAACCTTGGGGTGTCAGAGACAGAGACATATGTAGGATGTCAAGGGGATGAGAAGTGCTAGACCCAAAATTTTAAAAATAATAATAATAATTTTAAAAATTTTAAAAATTGTGCTTTAAGTATAGAGAATATTACAATCCAAGTGGAGATGATGCCTTCTGATACCAGGCAGCCATCTAGTCTCTAACCTCCCTCCCTTCCTGTATTATGAATCGTACAGGAGGCACAAAATAAAACCTATCTTTAATCACAGCCACAGAAGATATTAGGGCTTTTGCTTCTCTAGATCTGCTATACGCTAATGTAAGGAGACACCATTTATGATGCCTAAACAAAACAAAAAGTAGACCTTAGTATTAAAGTAGGCACCCACTCCTTCTTTAGGCCTTACTAGGTAAGCTAGGCCTTACTAGGTAAGGTAGGTATATTCTCATGTGTTTCTCTCTAGTTTTATCACATCACTTAACCTCATAGATCACCCCTGAATGTGAACTATTTTGCTTTCTGTTTCAGTCAGTGCTTGCTTGTACCACAACTCCCAACTCAACTGCCAATGCAATAACCATTCTTCTCCAAGAAATATCCAGCTTCCTAGAAAACTCTCCTCCACCATTAAGAAGGACAAGATGTTTTTCTCTCAAGCTTACCACATATAGCTAGATTTGAGAAACTTAGACCTCATAACCACCAGTCAACCTTGCTTCCTACCACAAAGTTTTACAGATATAAGAAGTGGGGTTTTCAATGCCAAGTTGATGACAATTTTCAAGTGTGGCTAGTCTTTCTTATGAAGTACTGGCTTTAGAAAGGCTGTTAGTGATCACTGAAACTCATTCACCTCTCCCTCTTAGTACCTCATTGACTAGACCAAGTATTCCATCTTATTCAGTCTCACTTTCTTATTCCATAGAAACTGAAATTAATACTGCCATCTGCTTAGTGTTCCTATAAAAGACAAATGATGGTATGTTTCTAAAATACCCTCCATACTGCCAGGTATGTAGCAGATACACATCAAATATTAGTTTTCTTTCATCAATTCTCCCTCTGTTGTTCTTGTCAGGTTTGCATTCTTATCTTCTCAGTCATCCATTCTCTCTAGGCAATCTACATCCATGTGGCACATTTTATCCTCCCACAAATCAAGGTCAGAAAAGACAGACACCCTAATTTTGAATTCCCTATTAATCAAGTTAACTCAAGTTAGTCACAAGTCAGAGGCCAAGAATGTTAAATCTTTATTTAATGTGTCTTAATAAACAAATCAGAAGCCAGTAATTCAAATCCAAATGCTACATGGTGTTATGTTTTTGAAGTCCTTCAAGACTAAGGTATAGTTCGACATTTGACTTGACAGCTTCATAACCCAAGCCTGTAGAAGACATTTTGCAGTATTGTACTTTTTGTACAAAACTTGTTTCAATTCATCACATATACCCCTTAATTAAAAAATCTCTCTCTTCATCATATATAAATGTAAACGACTTCAAGAAAGATGACATTTACCTAATGCCCCCCTATAGCCAAAAGAACAAACTGTTTTAGTACCAGAATTAGCCACTGCTCCATCAAAGAAAATTACATTGGCATAGCACTTTGCAATTTATAAATACTCTTCCATCCATTACTCGTCTGATCTTCTCAATGGCTTATAAAACAGTCAGGAAAGACACATCTATCACCAACTTGCGTATGAGGAAGTTGAGGCTAAGAGAAGTTACGTTACTTGCCCAAGATCATGTAAGTAACCCAGGAGCCTGTGTTCAAGCCCAAGTCTGACTAAGAACAGAGCCCAAGCTCCTCACCATTATGACCAGGAGACACTGAAATCTCCTTATTCAAATCCAACGTAATTTGCTCTAGTCTGTGTTGCCACATTTTTTGGTCATTATTTTTAAGTATGAGGAAGAGTTCTATATTACTTTGGTTTTACTTGAGGTTCTATGTATAACACTTTGAACTATATATTCTGCAATATGTAAACTATTCCATTTCATGTTTCTGATTTCATTTGTACATGTCTTAAATTTGAATCCACATTCTTTAGGGATTTTGCAAATTTTTTTTTATTATTCGTTTGTTATTGGCACTTAGATAGATTAGTGACTTTATTGTGAAAGGCAGTGGATGAAGCCGTAACAACATTCCAAGTCAGTGATTCCTAGATACTCTAGGAAATGTTGTATGGAAAACCTCAACCCTGACTTCCACTTTAGATGCCTATGCAAAAAGGTAGTTGAGTAGGAGTAATTTGTTTTTATCTATGTTTACTTATTTGTGGTTTATTCCAAGTTTTTATTTAAATTCCAGTTAGTCAGGGACGTCTGAGTGGCTCAGTAGCTTAGGGGTCCGACTCTTGATTTCTGCTCAGGTCATGATGTCAGGGTCCTGAGATCAAGCCCCACATTTATATATATATATATATATATAAATTCCTACTAATTCCACTTTGTCAAAGAGGTTGCTGCCTGTATTCTCCTCTAGGATTTTGATAGTTTCCTGTCTCACATTTAGGTCTTTTATCCATTAAGGATTATTTTTATGTATGGTGTAAGAAAGTGGTCCAGTTTCATTCTCCTGTATGTTGCTGTCCAGTTTTCCCAACACCGTTTGTTGAAGACACTGTCTCTTGTGCATTGCATATTCTTTCTTGCTTTGTTGAAGATTAGTTGTCCGTATAATTGTGGGTCCATGTCTGGGTTTTCTATTCTGTTCCATTGATCTATGTATCTCTTTTTATGCCAGTACCATACTGTGTTGATCACTACAGCTTTGAAATATAACTTGAAGTCTGAAATTGTGATGCTTCCAGCTTTGGTTTTCTCTTTTCAAGATCGCTCTGGCTATTTGGATTCTTTTGTGGCTCCACCCACACTTTAGGATTGTTTGTTCTAGCTGTGTGAAAAAAAAATGCTAGCGTTATTTTGCTAGAGATGCATTAAATGTATAGATTGCTTTGGGTAGGATAGACATTTTAACCATATTTGTTCTTCCAATCCATCAGCATAAGATGTTTTTCCATTTCTTTGTGTCCTCTTCAGTTTCTTTCATAAGTTTTCTATAGTTTTCAGAGTACATATCTTTTACCTGGTTGGTTAGATTTATTCATAGGTATCTTATGGGTTTTGGTGCAATTGTAAATGGGATCAATTCCTTGATTTCTCTTTCTGCCGCTTCATTATTGGTATATTGGTAATTTAAAACTCAAATGAAAGAATTTTGTTTTAAAATAATTATTGATTGATGAAGACACTAATGTGATTTTACATGAATAATTAATTTAGATAAAATATGTTAGAGAACCACATCAATAAAGACTCTCTAATTTTCAGTTGTATATTTCTATTTATAGAAACTTACTTCAAAATATAAAATAAAACTGGCTATTAATTCCAATTTCTTATTTTAAAAATGTAGAAGTAAGACTTCTTTGAGGAAATATTAATTTCCCCCAAATCATATAGCTAGTTAATCGTAAAAGGATATTAGAACTCTGTCTGACTCTTAATCTAGTATTCTTTCCACTATTACCAACTTCCTTAATATTTGAATGTCTAATATTTCATGAGAAAATAAAAGTTGTGCCTCTTAAGTAATAGAAAAGTACATTTAGTTTCTAACAGAATGAGAAATTTGTATTTTTATCTGCATTTTACAATTTACGTCAGATTATACCAAAGTTCTTTCAAGAACCTGGTTTCAGGGATGCCTGGGTGGCTCAGTGGTTGAGAGTCTGCCTTCAGCCCAGGGCATGATCCTGAAGACCCGGGATCGAGTCCCACGTCGGGCTCCCTGCATGAAGCCTGCTTCTCCCTCTGCCTCTCTTTTTTTCTGTGTCTCTCAGAAATAAATAAGTAAAATCTTAAAAAAAAAAAAAAAGATCTTGGTTTCAGACCTTGTCCTGTATTCCTCTTAAGAGCTTACCAGTTATAAAATTAAGCCATGAAAGACCAGAAATAAACTTAACATCTAAGATGAAAATGGGGGGGAAAAAAAAACGCCTAGCATTCCTTCCAAAATACAGTAGTATAATAGCCAAGATGATGAGATAACTGTCAGAATCCAATAGGGATCTTAAATTGAGATTTATTCTTTGAAGGCATGACTATGCTTTTATGGTGCTCTCAAAATTAGTAGTGTCTTATGAGTTATCACAGCCTGAGACTTGCTTTGAATGCTCTCACCAAGACTTTCAAACAGACTGATTTTTTTCAGTGCTCACTCATGTCCTATGGCGATTAAGAGATTGTTGAAAAGAAAAGGTTTCTGTCCCTGACAAATGGTTGGTTATTGTGAAAGGAATTTTTTTTTTGTCTTTATGTAGTCATACCTTAGAGCATACATTGCATGCTAAGTTTCAGGGATGGAAAAGTGCTAATGATCTCCCACATTTCAATTTTATGCCATAAAATTGAAGTTGCTAACAAAATGCATAGCATCACTAACTCTATCAGCTCCTAGGCTTTTATGATATCTATATTCTGTAGGTTTTTATATTTGAAGATTTCTCAATGAAGGATAATAGTGTGACCGTTCCATTAAATAATATGCATGGCTGTAAGGCCCCTGAATAGGTAAGGTTCTATTTAAATGCTAATTATCATCATTATAAACCATTTGGGATGCAACTGAGTGTGGATACCCTGAGATAAAAATCTTTTTATCTAAAACAGAGGATAATAACCGTGGATAAAACTTACTGGTTCTTGTAGGTATCAACCCGCGACAACCCTCAATTAGAAATTCTCATCGTACAAATGCAGCAAAAAGGGGTATAATGAGCAGGTCAAACAGGTACAAACTGTGTGGGATGCACTGAAGAAGGATCTCCCCTCACCTCATCTACACACAGTCACACCTCTTGTCCGGAAATAATGGCTTTAAAGAACTGTGACTACTGCCTGACATTCTGCTGATGCATGAATTCACTAAACCTTTCTAGACTGCCTATTGTGTATCTTGAAGTGAAGAGATGGAAAGATAAGTAAAAAACAACCACTGCTCTCAAGAAGATAGGGTACATAAAAATAGAGATATTCAAAAGGAAGAAGAGAAGAACATAAGAGATACAGATAAAGTAGGGAGATAGTAACATCTAATTGTTGGAGGAGTGGACATGGGGAAAGAAGAATTGGAGAAAATGTATTTGAATCTCCCCTTAAATGATGGACAGTATTTGGACAAACAGAAACATGGAGAACAAGCGTTTCAGGCTCAAGAAATTAGGTAAATTAGAAAGTTGTTTCCTATTAATGTCCAAATACCTCTTGAATGTATACCTATTAATTGATGGCAGGTGACTAAGGTTAATTTACTAGAGTCAACAATAAGATAGGTAGATGAGTCAAGGAGGGCTGGTGCCTTCAGCAGGTATCACAGGTAAGCTTCTGGCAAAAGTTGGAGACACTGAGCTATCTATTTCTTCTTTGATTCTCTATGCTATACTCATCTGTCTGAATTTCTATCTTGATAATCCTGTTGTAATGGTTTTTTCAAGGTGATACCATGACTTGAATTATGATTTCAAATCTTTATCTTTGATACAGACCTCTCTTCTGTACTCTAGACTTAAATATCCAAATACCTATTTGGCTTTCTCACTTGAATAACTAAAGGAGTCTCCCACTCAAAATATCCAGCTCCAAATTTGCAATCATAGCATTGTTCTCATCCAATGTTTCTCTTCTCAGAAGTGGTACCACCATTTACCCAGGTTCACTTCTCAGAAGTGATGCCACCATTTGCCCAGGGTCACATTTTAGAGTCATCCTATGTAATTCCTAATCTCTCACTCTTATTATATCCAGTTATACCAAGTCTTTCTACTGTAACTCATAGATACCTTATTTACCCAATATTCTCTATCCCATTTCTATTATTTTTGTTTGAGCTACCAACTCTCCCTTAAGTTTGGGAATAGACTCTGAACAGGCCTCTCTGAATTTTGTTTTCATCACTTTGAATCAGTTCTCTGCTTTGCTCCTAGAGTAACTGTCCCAGAATATACAATCAATTATGTTACTCTTTTGGTGTATTTTTGTATTAACCTCACCCCACCCCATGAATCATACTTCTTGGGTATCCATAAACCTATGTAGTCTGCTCCTACCCCAGCTTGGGGTTTGACAGGTGACTTGGCCAAAGAAAAATCAACTAACATGACACAAACAGAGGTTTGGAAAGTACTTGTTCATTTAGACTTGCCCTTTAGAACACTGCCATGTGAAGAAGCCGGAGAAAGGAGTAGGGAGGAAGAGATAGATGCAGTCAGTGTATGTTGTTGAGTATTTGGGTTATTCAAGATCCCTACTAAACATTGCTTCACCTTGACTCAATAACAGCAGGCCACATAATTTTGTATTGTTTCTTGGTCATACTCAATCTCAATTCTCTGTTCTTCAAATATAGGTCATGGCTGTTGAGTGGGCCAGATAAGGGAATGTTGGTAATTCAGCAAAAGAAGGCCATTATGGCTAGGAAAACAATTCAATACAAGTACTATAACAGTCATGTGAGATTAATGATGCCACCTTTATTGATTGGCCAACTGATTCATTCATTTATTTGTTTATTCTTTGTTTCACAGAGGAACCATTTATTTAACCATTTATTAAAGGTTTACCGTGTGTCAAGCATTGAAGGAACAGAGCAAGAAATAAGACAGCCTCTTCTAAAGAGTATATAAGTAACAAGTAGATTAATTCCATTCATAATTCAGGAGTAACTTGAGGAATAACAGAGGAAAATCCTAGATCGTAATATAAAATAATCACTAGAAGATGTGATTTATTTAATTTTCCAGCTTTTTCCAAAAAGTAACACAATATATTTCACTATATAAAGTATACATCATACCTCTTCTTAAACGATTCCAAGCCATATTAAGAAAGTTATACTTTCTGAAATAGTGGTAATCAATTATAAGGGAGTGGTCATGGGAAAGCTATGTATTCTTCCTAAATTTCAAGAGTATTATAAAGTCTCATGTATTAATGTTCAAGAAATTAACTGATCTCTGATGAAATGTCTTTAGTGCAAACTACATGTGCCATTACTTTTACTGTAACTAAAAAAAAATAAAATCCAACTTCGACGGAAGTTAATTGCAGGCTCTTTAAGTTCTGTGTGAAGAACGTTGAGAGTTCTGCTTAATTTGAATGCAAGGAAGTACCAAAAAACGTATGTTTATAGTAGGGTACTATTTTACACTTGGGGTTTTAGTGTGTATCCAAATTATTATACATCTTAGTTTTATTTCCTAAAATTACTCAAGATGCCTTTATTTTGAAAAGAATGGGAAAGACATGTAAAATGAGAACAATATATAGGTTTCACTGAAATCAACTGCAGTCAGTTCTTTCAGCTGCGTGATGGTAGGGGATTTAAGGTTGGTATATTTTGCATTTAGGATTCTGTAAGATACAGATTGCGTGTTGGGTGTAACAGTGAGCACGTCCTTTTCAATGGCTATTGGCTGCGTGGTAGTAGTGTAGGAGTATTATAAAAGTGTTGGCTTCATCAAAACTTGCATAAAACATTTTGAATTAATGGACCACTGAGTGCATTGAGAGTAACAGTTTCAGAATTGGGCTGTCATGTTTATTGCTATCCCACTAATAGCATCTGAATTAACCACATATTAAAAAGCACCTTGAAGTTTTTCTTGAAAATGTCCCAGCCATGCATGATAATCTATGCTGGCTATTTTATAACAACTTTGATTATACAGTACCAAATGTATTATGCCGTTTTCCTAAAATTTATATTTTGACATTATGATGTAAGAATCTAGTAGCAGTTCGTTTTACAGAATAAAATATGCATGGAGTTTTGTATGAAAAAATTATAACAGTGAGAGAAATATATGCCCACTTGGTCTAGCGTATTAATCTTAACCTTTCTTCCAGTTGTACTTTAGATTGTTATTCTGCTCGTGGACTTACGTCGAGTAACAGGCAGATAAATTCTGAATGATGTTGAGGGCATTTTACATTATGCTGTGTCTATTACTATTCCACAGTGCCCGTTTTTAAATATCTGTATATAGAAATTAAATTTAGTTTAAAAATATTGATTGCTCGTTATAGCAGATGCTGTGTTAGTACAAAGGACATAAGCTGAATAATACATTTGTTCTGTCATTATGAAATTCTCAGCCTTATAAGGAAGTCAAACAAGCAAATCAACAGCTGCAAAAGGCATCTAACTAATCAGGAAATTCTGTCAACTCTCTCCCGAATATATGTTCAGAATTGGACCATTTCTCACTACACGCCCCACTACCATCCTGATCCCAATTACTCTTATCTCTCACCGGGACCATCACAATACATGTCTAATTCATCTTTCTCTTTCCATTCTTGCTCCCTTTAACCCTTCATTCTATTTTCAACAAAGCAACAAAAGTCATTAAAAAAAAAAAACTGATCGTGTTACTCCTATTCCCAAGTGTTACAGTGGTTCCCCAGGTCAATGCAATAAAAGTCAAAATACAAACACTTAAAGGGCCCTACTTCAGCTGACCCCTGCTAACACGCTGACATGAACTCCTGTTTGTTTTCTGGTTTGCTCCATTCCAGTCACAGTGGCCTCCTTGCTGTTCCTTTAACACTCCAAGGATGCTCCGCCTGAGACCTTTGCCCTCGCTGTTCCACCTGCCTGCAACATCCTTCCCCCACCTCTCCACCTGGCTGTCATCCCAACTCCTTCCATTCTCAAGCATCACCTCCTTAGTGAGGCCTTTCTTGGCCATCTTAGAACAAATAGCAACTCTTGCCTTTGCAGCTTTTCCTGTTTTTCCTGACTCTGCTGTATTTTCTACATTTTCCTTCTCACTCTTTGACAAACCATTTATTTAAATGGAGTTAATGTTAATTGTCTCGTCTTACTCTATGGATATTCATGAGTATATATTGCTTAATACAGTGTTTTGTTTTTTAAATTTTTACTATCCCTTCTTTCACTGTTTTGCTTATTTATTTGGTAAAATTTTCCTCTAAAAATATATATATATATATTTCCAGGGGCCTGGGTGGCTCAGTCAGTTAAGCATTTGCTTTTACTCAGGTCTCGATCCCAGGGTCCTGGCATGGGGCCCTGCGTCAGGCTCCCTGCTCAGTAGGAATCTGCTTCTTCCTCTCCCGCTGCCCCTCCCCCTTTTCATGGTCTCTCTCTCTCTCTCTCTCTCTCTCTCTCTCTCTCTCAAATAACTAAATAAAATCTTTTTTAAAATTTAAAAAATATTTCTGTAAAAATCATTCTTTTAATATTGGTCTTAACTACAGTCACATATGTTATTGTACTTAGGCTTTACTACCTTCTGGTTTCTATACTTCTACTGATTTTTTTTTCTATTCCCTTGTATCTTTTGTATAACAGACTAAACATTCCTTATTTTTCTTTTTTCTTCAGCGATTTGAGCACTATACATTCTATTCTTGATTCGGGGCTATGGTCATCTTTACATTTTTATCAACCATTACTGAACCTTTTTTCTCTGTTTATGATGAGGGAAGCAGGATTCCTAGCTTTGGCCAAGCTGTGACTACTGATGGGTAACCATCTCCAGTTTTCCCTTCAAGAGAAACTATGCTTTAGGTGGCTGACATAAGGACTGCTATGGACAGAGGAGCACAAAAAAATCATCCGTGTGGAAAGGTGAAAACTTTTAGCATAGCCCAGGCCCAGCCTGGCCCCAGACTCCTCCTAGGAGTCCTGAAATCTTTGGCCTAACTGGCTGCCTATTAGAGTCACGGTTTCTCTTTTCACAGCAGCATGTATGGTTCTCAAATGTTCAAAGATGTCACATAACTGGGGAGAGGGGCTTTCTCCTGCTTTAACACAAAGCAAAGCACAATACTGGAATTTAAAGACCAGAGGAAGGACACCCAGGTGGCTCAGCGGTTGAGCACCTACATTCGGCTCAGGGCCTGATCCTGGAGTCCCGGGATCAAGTCCCACATCGGGCTCCCTGCATGGAGCCTGCTTCTCCCTCTGCCTGTGTCTCTGTGTCTCTCATGAGTAAATGAAAATAAAGTATTTTTTAAATACATACATACATACATACGTACATACATACATACCAGAGGAATTCTCAGTTCCTGGACGTGCCATGACCTCTGGTGATCATCCCCTTGGATGTCATGGTGGGAACTACCAAAAGAGACTGTGGTGCGGTGTCTTACAAGGGCTGTGCTACGATGGCGGAGAGTAGTGAGTGGAACTGAGAAAGAGGCTGTTGAGCTGGCATAGAACTGAAAAGAAGCATTTGTTAGCACGCATGATATAGTAGTTGTGAGCATCCTAGAAAGTATTAGAGTGGGTTTTTCCAGGAGATAGAGGCCTTAAATTAGTAGGTATGGTTGTGGAAAGATAACTTATACAGTTAAATCCAAGAACCATATCAAAACTTTGAACTCCCCTGATTGAAAGCAAGGACTTTAATATGCTTTTATTTCCTGCTCCTTAATATTTTCTAATATGATCTGGAATTAGATACATGGATTTTTATTAATACATTTTTCTTTTTCTTATTAAAGATCTTGTCTTTCAAGAATAATTTTCACTCTTGCAATTTAATTTTGCTATATCACCACTCTCATTTGAAAGAAACCTACACATTTTGCTGGTAGCAATGTTCTCTGGAGTTCTATTATACTACAATTTCTTCATTTCTGTCTTTCTATTTTCCATCCATTTCTTCTAGAGTCCATCTTTGTGTAAGACCCCATGATATGTGTATAATTTGAGCCTTTGACTATCTTGATCATTTCCTCTCATCACTTTTAGATATTAATAAAAGTTTAGCTTGGCTGTCTCTAACTTTATTACTCTCCACTGAACTTCAGAGGCTTATAGCTAACTATCTACTGATTATCTCACCTGAATATTTTTTTTTAAGATTTTATTTATCTAGGGTCACCTGGGTGGCTCAGCAGTTGAGCATCTGTCTTTGGCTCAGGGCCTGATCCTGGGGTTCTGGATCAAGTCCTGCTTCGGGCTCCCTATGAGGAGCCTGCTTCTCCCTCTTCCTATATCTCTGCCTCTTTCTGTCTCTCATGAATAAATAAATAAGATATTTTTAAAAAGATTTTATTTATCTTTTTAAGAAAGAAAGAGAGCAAGAGCAGGGAGGAGCAGCAGAGGGAGAGGGAGAATCAGACTCCCCCCTGAGCAGAGATCCCAGGATCATGGCCCGAGCTGAAGGCAGATGCTTCACCGACTGAGCCGCCCAGGTGCCCCTCCACTTGAAGGTTTAAAATATATCCCAGGTTAGATCAGATAATGTAACTGTGTCAGTGTGAAATTTCAGGGCCATAATAATGGCACTTGCAATATGCAGGAGAACATTTTAGTTCTTGGGAGACACATAACTCTAGTCCTCAGGAGATACAAGAAAGACGGAGGGCCATCTTTCCTCTGTGGTATCAGATACAATACTAGACATCGTGGCAGTTCTGAAAATGTGCCCCCCAGATCTGCTGTGAGGAGCATAACTGACTGCTCCAGTTGCTGCTCTTTTTGATCCACCCCCATGTTCAAGACACAAACACATTGCCCGTAGGCTTCTCCCAGCCGTGACTCTGCACAGTCAGGCTATTAATATAAGCCCATTCCTACAAGCCCGTGAACTGGCTCAAGGGCATCCCACTGGTCAGCACTTTCTTTAACTATGTGGCCCTTATGCCTGGGTGGCTCAGTGGTTGAGCGTCCACCTTTGGCTCAGGACGTGATCCCGGAGTCCCTGGATCCAGTCCCACATCAGGCTCCCTGCGTGCAGTCTGCTTCTCCTCCCTCTGCCTACGTCTCTGCCTCTCTCTGTGTGTCTCTTGTAAATAAATAAATAAATAAATAAATAAATAAATAAATAAATAAATAAATCAAATCAAATCTTAAAAAAAAAAACCAACTATGTGGCCCTTTAGGCTCTTCCTCCACAATCCTCCATCCTTCTTCTCCTTTTCCTTCACAGAGACTCAGGCGCACCCTCCCTCCTCTTGCTTCTTGCTTCCTCCACTTTTATCTCTCAAAATTTTCCATTCTGGCTGAACCATGGGCAGTTGCTTTTCAAAGCCCCCCAAGCACACTCCTGCCTTAGAGCTGGGTACCTTGCAGCTCCTTCTCTCTGGGACACTGCCTCAGATTTCATCCTTGCTCACTCTTGGACTTTGTTCGAGCTTCTGCTCAAAGATTGTATTTTCAGAGAGGGCGTCCTGAGCCACTTATGGAAACTAGAGCCCCCGTCTCCATATTCCCTTTTCACTTTACTCTGTTTTGTGTCTTTTCCTGATATTTATCATTATATGATATATAGGTATTTGTTTGTTTGGTGTGTATCTTTTCCCCCCTGAATACAAGGTTTTTTCGGCTTTGCCTGCTGCTATATCCTCAGTGACTCTAACAGCACTTGACATAGAATACACCTCTCAATAAATAATCATTTAGTAAATGAGTGGGAGCACAATGGTTTAGTTAAAATCCTATTCCCCCAAAATGCTATAGACTGTTAGTCTATTGCCTTCTGTCATGCAAAGTCGCTAAGGAAAAATCTGGAGTAAACATGATTTTTATTCCTTTTGTTTAACTTAGTTTCTTTGTTGGATACTTCTAGGATATCTTCAATCATCAATTTTTTTTTTATAATTTCCCGAGGTATGTTTAGATGGGCTGAATGGCCCCATGTTATAAGGAGGTGATATTCATGAAGGAAAATTTTAGGGCCTTCTCCTAGTTCCTCATCGGTTTCTGGTGTTGCTCTCTTTCAGAGTTCAGTGCTTGAGTTAGCAGAGAATTATTTTCCTATCTAGTCCATCTATATCAGATCCTATGGCTGCCATGACAAATGATCGCAAATGTGGTGCCTTCACACAAGAGTTGATTCCCTCACAGTCTGGAGACTAGAAGGTGCCAGCAGAGTTTCATTCTCTCTGGAAGCTCTAGGGGAGATTCGATGCCTGGCTTCTACTTCTGGTGGTTCTCGGCCACATCATTTCAGTTTCTGCCTCTGTCTTTATGTCACCTTCTCCTGTGTATATCTCTGTCTCCTCCTCTTCCATTTCTTATAAAGGCACTTGCCATTGGATTAAGGGCCCACCTAGATCATCCAGAGTGATCTCATATCAAGATTCTTAATCACATCTACAAAACCCTTATTTTCCAAATAAGATAATATCTACAGGGTCTGGAGATTAGAAGATGAACATATCTTTTTGAAGGCATCATTCAAACCACCGTGTTATCCATGCTACAATTAAGATTTCCTTCAAAAGATTAGCAAATCACATACACACATACACACACAAAAATGATTAGTAAATCACTGATTTGTGCTGTTGCATATTGCGTATACCACAGTGCGCCTGTATATTTGTGAGTATATGTATTTGTGATATGTGAATGAACATATGTAGGGTGTCTGGGGGGTTTTGGGTTTTTTTTTTGATATTTCAAAAGGAAGCATAAGAGTACCCAATAACCTGGGTCTACAATTTGGATATTCAGGATTTGTATTAAATGATACAGTCAAGGAGGAGGAGGGGCAAGATGGCGGAAGAGCAGGGTCCCCAAATCACCTGTCCCCAACAAATTACCTAGATAACCTTCAAACCATCCTGAAAATCTACGAATTCGGCCTGAGATTTAAAGAGAGACCAGCTGGAATGCTACAGTGAGAGGAGTTCACGCTTCTATCAAGGTAGGAAGACGGGGAAAAAGAAATAAAGAAACAAAAGGCCTCCGAGGGGGAGGGGCCCCGGAGGAGCCGGGCTGAGGCCGGGGCGAGTGTCCCCAGGACAGGAGAGCCCCGTCCCGTCCCGGAGGAGCAGGAGCTGCACCAACCTTCCCGGGCGGGCGGAAAGGGGCTCGCAGGGAGTTGGAGCAGGACCCAGGAGGGCGGGGATGCCCTCGGGCTCCCGGGGACACTAACAGGCACCTGCAAGCGCAGGAGAGTGCACCGAGCTCCCTAAGGGCTGCAGCACGCACCGGAGCAGTTCGGAGGGGCTCGGGAGCGGCTCCAGGGAGGGAGCTGCGGGGCGGGAGCGCAAATCCAACAACACAGGCCCCGGAGCACAGGGCGCCGGGACACAGCCCAGGATCCGGCCTCCCCCCGGGACAGGCAGAGGCCGGGAGGGCCCAGGACAGCAAGGACGCTCCTGCCCCGAGCTGAGCAGATCAGCGGCCCCGCCCCGGAGCCTCCAGGCCCTGCGGACGGAGAACCCAGAGCCCCGAGCCCCGTAGTTCCTGCGGAGGCTGAATCCAGGCTTCCAGAGTTGCCATAGCAACTGCCGCTGATCCTCCTGGGACCTCACGGGGTAAACAACCCCCGCTGAGCCCTGCAGCAGGCAGGGGCAGAGCAGCTCCCCCAAGTGCTAACACCTGAAAATCAGCACAGCAGGCCCCTCCCCCAGAAGACCAGCTGGACGGACCAGTTCCAGGGGAAGTCAAGGGACTTAAACTCTACAGAAATACTCCCCCGTGTTTTTTTTTTCTTTTCTTTTTTCTTTTCTTTTTGATTTCTGATTGCTTCCCCCACCCTCTTTTTTTTTCACCTTTCTTTCTTTTTCTTTCCCTTTTTCTTCTCTTCTTTCCTTTTTCTTTTCTTTTTCTTTTTTCTTTTTCTCTTTTCTTTCCTTCTCTCTCTTTCTCTCATTCTCCCAATACAACTTGTTTTTGGCCACTCCGCACTGAGCAAAATGACTAGAAGGAAAACCTCACCTCAAAAGAAAGAATCAGAAACAGCCCTCTCTCCCACAGAGCTACAAAATCTGGATTACAATTCAATGTCAGAAAGCCAATTCAGAAGCACTATTATACAGCTACTGGTGGCTCTAGAAAAAAGCATTAAGGACTCACGAGACTTCATGACTGCAGAATTTAGATCCAATCAGGCAGAAATTAAAAATCAACTGAATGAGATGCAATCCAAACTAGAAGTCCTAACGACGAGGGTTAACGAGGTGGAAGAACGAGTGAGTGACATAGAAGACAAGTTAATGGCAAAGAGGGAAACTGAGGAAAAAAGAGATAAACAACTAAAGAACCATGAAGACAGATTAAGGGAAATAAATGACACTCTAAGGAAGAAAAATCTACGTTTAATTGGGGTTCCCGAGGGCGCCGAAAGGGACAGAGGGCCAGAATATGTATTTGAACAAATCCTAGCTGAAAACTTTCCCAATCTGGGAAGGGAAACAGGCATTCAGATCCAGGAAATAGAGAGATCCCCCCCTAAAATCAATAAAAACCGTTCAACACCTCGACATCTAATAGTGAAGCTTGCAAATTCCAAAGATAAAGAGAAGATCCTTAAAGCAGCAAGAGACAAGAAGTCCCTGACTTTCATGGGGAGGAATATTAGGGTAACAGCAGACCTCTCCACAGAGACCTGGCAGGCCAGAAAGGGCTGGCAGGATATATTCAGGGTCCTAAATGAGAAGAACATGCAACCAAGAATACTTTATCCAGCAAGGCTCTCATTCAAAATGGAAGGAGAGATAAAGAGCTTCCAAGACAGGCAGGAACTGAAAGAATATGTGACCTCCAAACCAGCTCTGCAAGAAATTTTAAGGGGGACTCTTAAAATTCCCCTTTAAGAAGAAGTTCAGTGGAACAATCCACAAAAACAAGGACTAAATAGATATCATGATGACACTAAACTCATATCTGTCAATAGTAACTCTGAACGTGAACGGGCTTAATGACCCCATCAAAAGGCGCAGGGTTTCAGACTGGATAAAAAAGCAGGACCCATCTATTTGCTGTCTACAAGAGACTCATTTTAGACAGAAGGACACCTACAACCTGAAAATAAAAGGTTGGAGAACCATTTACCATTCAAATGGTTCTCAAAAGAAAGCAGGGGTAGCCATCCTTATATCAGATAAACTAAAATTCACTCCGAAGACAGTAGTGAGAGACGAAGAGGGACACTATATCATACTTAAAGGATCTATCCAACAAGAGGACTTAACAATCCTCAATATATATGCCCCGAATGTGGGAGCTGCCAAATACTTAAACGAATTATTAACCAAAGTAAAGAAATACTTAGATAATAATACACTTATACTTGGTGACTTCAATCTAGCTCTCTCTACCCTTGATAGGTCTTCTAAACACAACATCTCCAAAGAAACGAGAGCTTTAAATGATACACTGGACCAGATAGATTTCACAGATATCTACAGAACTTTACATCCAAACTCAACTGAATACACATTCTTCTCAAGTGCACATGGAACTTTTTCCAGAATAGACCACATACTGGGTCACAAATCGGGTCTGAACCGATACCAAAAGATTGGGATCGTCCCCTGCATATTCTCAGACCATAACGCCTTGAAATTAGAACTCAATCACAAGAAGAAGTTTGGAAGGACCTCAAACACGTGGAGGTTAAGGACCATCCTGCTAAAAGATAAAAGGGTCAACCAGGAAATTAAGGAAGAATTAAAAAGATTCATGGAAACTAATGAGAATGAAGATACAACTGTTCAAAATCTTTGGGATGCAGCAAAAGCAGTCCTGAGGGGGAAATACATCGCAATACAAGCATCCATTCAAAAACTGGAAAGAACTCAAATACAAAAGCTAACCTTACACATAAAGGAGCTAGAGAAGAAGCAGCAAATCGACCCGACGCCCAGCAGAAGAAGAGAGTTAATTAAAATTCGAGCAGAACTCAACGAAATTGAGACCAGAAGAACTGTGGAACAGATCAATAGAACCAGGAGTTGGTTCTTTGAAAGAATTAATAAGATAGATAAACCATTAGCCAACCTTATTAAAAAGAAGAGAGAGAAGACTCAAATTAATAAAATCATGAATGAGAAAGGAGAGATCACTACCAACACCAAGGAAATACAAACGATTTTAAAAACATATTATGAACAGCTCTACGCCAATAAATTAGGCAATCTAGAAGAAATGGACGCATTCCTGGAAAGCCACAAACTACCAAAACTGGAGCAAGAAGAAATAGAAAACCTGAACAGGCCAATAACCAGGGAGGAAATTGAAGCAGTCATCAAAAACCTCCCAAGACACAAGAGTCCAGGGCCAGATGGCTTCCCAGGGGAATTCTATCAAACGTTTAAAGAAGAAATCATACCTATTCTACTAAAGCTGTTTGGAAAGATAGAAAGAGATGGAGTACTTCCAAACTCATTCTATGAGGCCAGCATCACCTTAATTCCAAAACCAGACAAAGACCCCACCAAAAGGGAGAATTACAGACCAATATCCCTGATGAACATGGATGCAAAAATTCTCAACAAGATACTAGCCAATAGGATCCAACAACACATTAAGAAAATTATTCACCATGACCAAGTAGGATTTATCCCCGGGATGCAAGGCTGGTTCAACACTCGTAAAACAATCAATGTGATTCATCATATCAGCAAGAGAAAAACCAAGAACCATATGATCCTCTCATTAGATGCAGAGAAAGCATTTGACAAAATACAGCATCCATTCCTGATTAAAACTCTTCAGAGTGTAGGGATAGAGGGAACTTTCCTCGATATCTTAAAAGCCATCTACGAAAAGCCCACAGCAAATATCATTCTCAATGGGGAAGCACTGGGAGCCTTTCCCCTAAGATCAGGAACCAGACAGGGATGTCCACTCTCACCACTGCTATTCAACATAGTATTGGAAGTCCTAGCCTCAGCAATCAGACAACAAAAAGACATTAAAGGCATTCAAATTGGCAAAGAAGAAGTCAAACTCTCCCTCTTCGCCGATGACATGATACTCTACATAGAAAACCCAAAAGCCTCCACCCCAAGATTGCTAGAACTCATACAGCAATTTGGTAGCGTGGCAGGATACAAAATCAATGCCCAGAAATCAATGGCATTCCTATACACTAACAATGAGACTGAAGAAAGAGAAATTAAGGAGTCAATCCCATTTACAATTGCACCCAAAAGCATAAGATACCTAGGAATAAACCTAACCAAAGAGGTAAAGGATCTATACCCTAAAAACTATAGAACACTTCTGAAAGAAATTGAGGAAGACACAAAGAGATGGAAAAATATTCCATGCTCATGGATTGGCAGAATTAATATTGTGAAAATGTCAATGCTACCCAGGGCAATTTACACGTTCAATGCAATCCCTATCAAAATACCATGGACTTTTTTCAGAGACTTAGAACAAATTATTTTAAGATTTGTGTGGAATCAGAAAAGACCCCGAATAGCCAGGGGAATTTTAAAAAAGAAAACCATAGCTGGGGGCATCACAATGCCAGATTTCAGGTTGTACTACAAAGCTGTGGTCATCAAGACAGTGTGGTACTGGCACAAAAACAGACACATAGACCAATGGAACAGAATAGAGAATCCAGAAATGGACCCTGAACTTTATGGTCAACTAATATTCGACAAAGGAGGAAAGACGATCCACTGGAAGAAAGACAGTCTCTTCAATAAATGGTGCTGGGAAAATTGGTCATCCACATGCAGAAGAATGAAACTAGACCACTCTCTTGCACCATACACAAAGATAAACTCAAAATGGATGAAAGATCTAAATGTGAGACAAGACTCCATCAAAATCCTAGAGGAGAACACAGGCAACACCCTTTTTGAACTTGGCCACAGTAACTTCTTGCAAGATACATCCACGAAAACAAAAGAAACAAAAGCAAAAATGAACTATTGGGACTTCATCAAGATAAGAAGCTTTTGCACAGCAAAGGATACAGTCAACAAAACTCAAAGACAACCTACAGAATGGGAGAAGATATTTGCAAATAACATATCAGATAAAGGGCTAGTTTCCAAAATCTATAAAGAACTTATTAAACTCAACACCAAAGAAACAAACAATCCAATCATGAAATGGGCAAAAGACATGAAGAGAAATCTCACAGAGGAAGACATAGACATGGCCAACATGCACATGAGAAAATGCTCTGCATCACTTGCCATCAGGGAAATACAAATCAAAACCACAATGAGATACCACCTCACACCAGTGAGAATGGGGAAAATTAACAAGGCAGGAAACAACAAATGTTGGAGAGGATGCGGAGAAAAGGGAACCCTCCTGCACTGTTGGTGGGAATGTGAACTGGTGCAGCCACTCTGGAAAACTGTGTGGAGGTTCCTCAAAGAATTAAAAATAGACCTGCCCTACGACCCAGCAATTGCACTGTTAGGGATTTACCCCGAAGATTCAGATGCAATGAAACGCCGGGACACCTGCACCCCGATGTTTCTAGCAGCCATGTCCACAATAGCCAAACTGTGGAAGGAGCCTCGGTGCCCATCGAAAGATGAATGGATAAAGAAGATGTGGTTTATGTATACAATGGAATATTACTCAGCCATTAGAAACAACAAATACCCACCATTTGCTTCAACGTGGATGGAACTGGAGGGTATTATGCTGAGTGAAGTAAGTCAATCGGAGAAGGACAAACAGTGTATGTTCTCACTTATTTGGGGAATATGAATAATAGTGAAGGGGAATATAAGGGAAGGGAGAAGAAATGTGTGGGAGATATCAGAAAGGGACACAGAACATAAAGACTTCTAACTCTGGGAAATGAACTAGGTGTGGTGGAAGGGGAGGAGGGCGGGGGGTGGGGGTGAATGGGTGACGGGCACGGAGGGGGACACTTGACGGGATGAGCACTGGGTGTTATTCTGTATGTTGGTAAATTGAACACCAATAAAAATTAATTTATAAAAATAAAAAAAAAATGATACAGTCAATTGTTTTTCAGGCAAAACTTCTCCCTAGTTTTCTGCTATCAGCTAGAAAATTTTGATATAGTAATTTTTATACATTTTAACATGCTGTATAAAATATTATCAAAGTTGCATAACAAAGTAGCATAAATGGATGACAAAAACTAAGTATCATTTCATTTATTCATTAAATACACATTTCTGGAATGATTGCTATATGCCAGGCACCATGCTAAGTGTAGAGATAAGTAAGACATACATTGCACTCAAAGATATTAAAATATTTTAGATGGGTATAACATAATGTAAATGGCTATACGTCAAAAGAGAAAATAATAGGTATCCAAAGAGAGAATGAAATCAGGTGGCATATGAGTCAGGAAGAAAGACAAAAGAAAAAAATTTTAGGAGAGATGTGCATTTAATAAAATTAATAGACTATTTTTAAGAGTGGTTTTAGGGTCAGAGGAAAAGATTGAGATGAGAGGAAGCTACAGACATTTCCCATATAACCCCTCTTTGCTGACACACGCTCCCCACCACACACGGATTGTCAACATTCCCCACCAGAGTGGAACATTTATAAAGTTGATGAACCTACTACACTGCACATCGTGCCACCCCCGTCCATAGTTTACATTATGGTTCATTCTTGGCGTTACACATTCTATGGGGTTGAACAAATTTATCATGACATGTGTCTATCAATATAGCATCATACAGAGTAGTTTTACTGCCCTAAAAATTCTCTAAGCTGTATGTATTGCTCCCTCTCTTCTCCCCACTAACCCTGGCAACCACTGATCTTTTTACATTTTCCATAGTTTTGCCTTTTCCAGAATGTCATATAGTTAGACTTATACAGTATGCAGTCTTTTCAGATTGGCTTCTTTCTCTTAGTAATATGCAATCAGTCTCCCCCATGTCTTTTCTCCCCCCATGTCTTTTTATGACTCGATAGCTCATTTCCTTTTGGCACTGAAATTACTCCATTGTCTGGTTGCACCAAAGTTCGTTTATCCATGCAACTACTGAAGACTATCTTGTTTTCTTCCAAGATTGAGAAATTGTGAACAAAGCTTCTTTAACTATCCATGCACAGACTTTTGTGTGGACATAATTTTCAGCTCTCTTGGGTAAATACTAAGGGGAATGATTTTTAGATCTTTTGGTAAGAGTTATGTTTCCTTTTGTAAGAAACTGCCAAACTGTTTTCCAAAGTGGCTGTCGCATTTTGCATTCTCACCAGCAATGAAGGAGACTTCCCATTTCTCCACATTCTTACCAGCATTTGGTGCTGCGATGTTCATTTTGATCCTTTACCACATATGTACGAAACGATTGAATAAGTAGACGTGCATGAATTTTCATGCATGTGTAACTACCAGAGGCAGAAATCTGTGTAAAGTATAGGCCAAAAATTATGTGGAAGAAATCCTAATATTTTTGGAGGAGTGAAACTGCAAATAAATATTTGCTAAGTGCTTCCTGTTTTTAAATTTATACGTTAAAAACTGCTCTTTGAAAAATAAGCATTTCAGATTTCACATTATCCATTCCATGCATCCAATTGCACAAACAAAAAGGAGAAAAGAACAAGAAAGAATTCTAGCAAGACGGCCAGAGGCAGGTGCTGGGATTTGCTTCCATGAAGTGTCTTTCTTGACTTTCACTTTGCTTTTGAGGATAGGCACAGGGCTTGAGAAATAACTTCAAAGAAGTTTTCTGGCCCGCTATGTTTTGCCAAGCTGTCGTAGCTTTCTCAAAGCTTTCAAAATTATCAAATACCAACATACATCTCCCACACTATTACTTTATCAGGAAAGGACACCACAAACAGCATCACAACTTTCAGAATTTTTTATCAGGTCATAAAGCAGCTGCAGTCAAACGGCAATGCCTCCACTCAAGCTGTAACAAGGCAATGTCAGCATTAAGATGCAACGTCCCACAGATGCCAGTTTTAGCAATAGCTGTAATAAGTGTCAGAGGAAACATTATCACATGGTACCTCTTTCAAGTTGGGAATGTGACTTTTATCAATCTTTGAAAGTAATGGTTTGACTTCGAACTTCATGCCACCATAAGAAAAAAAATGGCTTGTTCTTATTTGTACTGTCCTGAATTTTTAATTAGTTTTGCTCTTTTCTTTTGCATGTTTTACCTCCATCCATAGTCATCATCAGTTTTAGCTTCCAGATGGGGAGAAATTGCTGGGATTTTCTTAAGTTCCTATGACATTTAAATGGTCCTCCTGATATTTGACAAGCCCTACAGCACTGCCAGCGTGGATGATATCTATTGACTGTCCAGTATGTAAAACAAACAAACAAACAAACAAACATCAACTTCTAATACCCGAAGATTCAAAAATTTGAAAAGGATGGTTCATGTTTTTAAGGTGCTTGTAGCTACTGGAGGATAAAAGTACACACAAGTGATGAAGAGTTACACCTAATAGTGTTTTGCAAATCACCAAGGTCTTAAGATGTATTGTTTAATCCTTACAATAACCTGACAAGATTCTTTTTGTTTGTTTGTTTGCTTGCTACCTGACAAGATTTTTAAAGGTAAGAGAATTTAAGGTAACATATTAAGAAGTAACTAATTTGAGTGGTTTTCTTTAAAAGACTCTAGGCAAAGCTAGACTAGAGAGTCTAAGTTTTGTTTCTCTAAATCTATTCTTTCTATGACACGGTGGCTCTAAGAGTCTAAACTAGAAAGGAAGACAGTTTTAAAATGAAGAAATTGGTAGACTTCACAAGGAGAGGTGACTTAATCTGGTTGCTAAGGATAAGAGAGCCGACGTAGCCTGGAAAGCTGGCAAGAGCAAGGACATAGGTAGTGTCAAGGCCCTGGGCTTTTATTTTCTGGATCTGGTAAGGCCCACTGGGTAGATTACTACCGCAAGGACATTTTTTTCCGGTAAAAGATTTTATTTATTTATTCATGAGAGAGGCAGAGACACAGGCAGAGGGAGAAGTGGGCTCCCTGCAGGGAGCCCCACGTAGGACTCGATCCCAGGACCCCAGGGTGCGCCCTGAGCCAAGGCAGACGCTCAACCGCTGAGCCACCAGGCGCCCCACTACTGCAAGTACTCGTGATCACAGAACTCTATGGAGCAACCTTCTGAAAGCTTTCAGTTGGGCAAAATCTGAAAAACTAAGAGTAATGTGCCAGTCAGGGAAGAAAACGAAACAAGAGCATTGGATTGCTTTCCTTTTTAATTTTTTTCAGTGTAATGGCTTCTTCTTAGGAACCTACTCCTCCTAAGAAAGGGTTTTTAAATTTGAGGGCTGTCTTAACCATTCTGAGATTTATAATCATTTATACTCTTTGGAAACTAAAGGGTTAGCAAGTCTTCTAGAAGACCTAATGCCTTAAGGTGATTTCTACCAAAGGTTATTTGCTCAATATTTAAAATTATTCACACCTCCCCATATATGTGTCATAAAGTGAAGACATATATGTGTTTTTTTTCTTATTTACTATTATGAGGAATGTATCATTTGTTTGCGTAAGCTGTCATCCTCAATCTTTCTTTTGAGAAACCAACTAATTAATTCTCTGATGCTGGCATTTCCTTTTCTTTATTTATTTCTTTATTGAGAAAACACTCTATGTCAGGCTTATGCTGCATAAATTTTTTTCACAAGCATTATTTCACTTAATCTTTATTTTAAAAACTCAGAATCCTGAATAAAAGGGACTTACAGTTCAGTAAATTATTTTCTTCCCCCAAAGTCACCCAATAGGCCAAATGACAGAATTGATATCTGAACCTAAGCGCTCTGATGCCCAGTCCCTCATTCTTTCCACATTCCACTCACACTCTAACCAGCATTCATCACCTTCTAGAGACCAGACACTCAACCTGATGTTTGCGTTTGTATCTTTGACTGTACAGGGTGTGTGGGTAACATAATCTATGACTCGTTTCCATCGTGATGGAGTTAAATACAAGAACTACACACAAATCAAAACCAAAACAAAAAAAATTAAAAAATTAAAAAAAATTAAAATAAAATAAAGTCACAAAATTTTTTAGGAACAAAATGTTCTGCAGTACGGGGTAAATGCAGAATATAAAGTATTGACAACTTGCTGGAAAGCTTATAGACTGCTTTAGAATACTAATCATCTGTCATTTCCATGCTGCATGCAGTCTGGGTAGCTGTTGGTAAGCTTGAATAAAATCACCCAGTATCTTTTGGCTTTGTTTCAGCTGGTAGATTCCTGAGTAACCCAGTCACATAAAGCCAACATCATGAAATATGCATGTTGTTGAACTATTTAGTCCCATATCACACCTTCAATTAACACATTCTCATTAGATTTTCTAAACACCATGAAGGCAATTCATGCTTCGGCTTAGCCCCTCCTTCAGATCCCATAGATCCCCTCTACCATTGCCCCCACACCCCCACCCTTTCTGTCTCTTTCATTTGGTCCTGTTTTTCTTCCCTCTCTGTTTTTCTTCCCTCTCCTTAGTCATTATTTGTTGTTCTTTGCTGCACTTACTTTAACTTACAGACTTCACTATTTT
The DNA here is from genome assembly GCF_905146905.1 of Nyctereutes procyonoides. Lineage (NCBI taxonomy): Eukaryota > Metazoa > Chordata > Mammalia > Carnivora > Canidae > Nyctereutes > Nyctereutes procyonoides. The sequence goes on from NW_026575126.1 coordinate 5,735,587, forward strand.
AACATTTATCCTCTTTGCTTCCATTAAAAACAATATTCACAACAAATGTTCCCAAATTAATGTGACAGATGAGAAATTTAGTCTATACTTTCCAATTTAACTTTCCTTAAACCCCTCTGTGTGGTGACTGTCAAAGCATGTGTGGAGGACAGTAAATGAATTTGGAAGGCAACTGGATGTGGATTTTTTTAAAGATTTTATTTATTTATTCATTAGAGACACACAGAGAGAGAGAGAGAGAGAGAGAGAGGCAGAGACACAGGCAGAGGGAGAAACAGGCTCCTTTCAGGGAGCCCGATGCAGGACTCGATGCCAGAACCCTGGGATCATGACCTGAACCAAAGGCAGATGCTCAACCACTGAGCTACGCAGACACCCCAGATAAATTTTAATCATAATTTTGACTTCTACCAAATGGGTAGCCTTAGGAAAATTATTTTAAGCTTTTCAGTCTCAAAGCTATATAATACTTATACCTACCTCATGAGGCTGTGTGACACTGGTAACCATAAATTGGCTAACATACATTGCTTAGAACCATGCCAAGCACATAGTGATATATAAGTGCTAATTATTATTATTACCTAATTCCTAACACCAAGCCTAGCATTGAAAGAAGACCTATAGGTAGTACTTTTCTACAAATGGGATGGTAACAAACATGTTTTTGGATTACTGACTCGTCAAAAGGTTGGATACGGGCTCAATGCACAGAAAGTATAACTGGGCAGATGTAGAACATATTAGAAAAGCAGAATCAATAGGACATGGTGACTGATTTTATGAGGGGGTTAAAGGGACAGGGAGGAATCGAGAATGGTTCCATGGTTCTTATTTGGGTAACTTGATTCATGGTGATATCCTGCACTGAGAAGAGAAGCAAGCTTTGGTCAGAAAGAAGGAGGGCTTGGAATTAGAGGATTCAAGAACTAAAGAGTCCTTGGCTGGCTCAAGGACCAAAGAGACCATTTGATCAGTGTAGATGTTCGTGTTAGAAAAAAGGCTTATTTCAGTGGAAGGAAATAGATGAGACTAGTGGGATGAAGAGGGTCTGGTCAGTAAAGAAGTAGGTGTAAGAAAATCCTTCAAGAATGTTGACTGTAGGGCAGCCCGGGTGGCTCAGCGGTTTAGCGCCGCCTTCAGCTCAGGGCGTGATCCTGGAGACCCGGGATCGAGTCCCATGTCAGGCTCCCTGCATGGAGCCTGCTTCTCCCTCTGCCTGTGTCTCTGCCTCTCTCTCTCTCTCGCAATCTCTCTCTCTCTCTCTCGCAATCTCTCTCTCTCTCTCTCTCCCTCCCTCTAATAAATAAATAAAATTTTTAAAAAAAGAATGTGACTGTAAAGGGGAGGAGAACAATAGAATGTCCAGAGGATTACTGTGAAAAAATCAGTATGTTGTATCGGTAGCTATAGTGATAATTCATAACCAAATGCTATAATTTGCCAAGTTCTAGAGAGCAAAGGATAAAAAAAATCTGATTTAAGAATAGTTTTCCTCTATCTGGGGAAATAGGAGATATGAAGAAAAATTTAAAAAATATGAGAGTATATACTAAGTGCTAAATGTATGGAATTAAAAATTGTAAAATTGGCGTTCAGTCTCAGATATATTGGTGTGGGCTGGAATATTTGGGTATGATTTCAAAAAGGAGGTAAGATTTCAACTTGTTCTTGAAGCAGGGCCAGGATTTAGACAGTCAGGAAAGGCAAGGGGGAGATGGAGTGACTAGAGCTTCAGACTTCTGCATGGCAGTTGGTGATTAGAGGGGTAGACTGAGAAATGTTTATTCAGCTCATTTCCTTATCTTTACTGGAAAGGTGGATTTGTTCTAAAGCTTTTTCTGTGTCCTGCATAATATCTAGCAGTGTGGTAGATGCCAAATAAATATTAACTAAATATTTGTTGGGTAAATGCTGATTATATAGGTAGCTGACAGATAAGAATTTGCCTGGAGTAAGACTTAAATGGGAAAATTAAGGTATTAAACCCCAGAGAATCTATTCTGAGTCACAAATTTGGGCTTTTGTAGAAAATATGACACAATAATTTGGCCTGAGTAACTACAGAATTCATTCTGTGGACTTTAGGAAGAGTTATAGCTGAATATATTATCCCCATAAAATCCCCCACCCATCATTCCTAGTTTTTCCTGCCCTTTTTTCCTCCAGTATCAAGAAGAAATTTTAATTCAGTAAGAGTTTATTGATCACCAATAATTTCTCTGGTTCATGGGTCTTGGAATTTATAATCTTATTGGAGACAAGCCCCGCAAGAGCCGGGCTAAGACAAAATCACTGGACAGGGTGTGGATAAATGGGATATTTATTTAGAGGAAATTGGACGTGAATTCAAACTTGGAGTAGACAGCATGAACAAAGGGAAGGAGAAAGGGAGGAAGGAGCTGAGGGTATTGTGGGGACAGTCACACGGCGTTGACAAAGGGTTAGAACTAAAATAGCCCTAAACCGTCATGGTTGATGACTTATATTTCTGTGACTAATGCTTCTATCCCATGAGGAGAGACTATCTAGTGTCTTGAAAAAAAAAAAAAAAACCTACAGCTCCTCTTCTCAGCAACTGAAGAGATACTGAATGGTTCAGTGAGTTTTTAAAAAATAGACCCGTTCATTTCTTTTGAATTTTCAAAGTGTCCTTGATGGAAGGCATGTGGGACTAAGTACATTTTTAACCCAGCCTTTTGCACAGATATGGGCATTTAGTCTCCCTGTGCTAAGAAGAGATAGAGATGCCACAGTAAAAGCTGTAGCTTCAGATTAGTTCAGTAGGTAAACGGTTCCTTTTCTGAGTTACCTACAAATCCCTGCCGCCCAAAGGGCCGCAAACAAATTCCCCTGAAGCCGTACTTGTTAAACACTCATGTGTGGCTCAGGTTAGAAGGGGACACTCCTTTAGAGGTCAAGCTCTGCAGGAGCACAGCCTCTGCTGGTGAGAGTTAGAGCCCCCTTGCCTGCTCTCATGGAGTTGCCCAAGTCTGGGGCTGCTCTACTTAATTCAGGAAACCTTTGCTGATAAAGCCCAGCTCTCATCTCAGCTGTTATTTTAACCCTCCTCTGCTCAACACACGCACACCTACTTCAGGGTCTTGAAACAGGAAACTTGGTACACAGAATATCAATGGTGCCTGCCACGCCAGACTCGAAAGATTTTTCTTCTCTTACATGTCCTTATATATTTGTGTTTTCATTCTCTCCTCTCTCTGGCCTTATTTCTTTGTTCCCATTATCTCTGCAAGATAAAATTAAATCCTGGACATTGAGGGTCAAAATAGACCTGTGTGTTTGAGTGTTTATGCTCAGAAGGCATGTTGCCAAAGACCCCATCTGGGATCTGGTTTCTTAAACGTGGGTGGGAAGAGTCCTAGCACATTTTTTGGTACAAGCCGCTGGTGCCCTCCATATATCCACACCTAACAGAGGCTGGAGACATGCTTAGGTCCTCGGAGATCGGGGAAAGGGAAGTAGGAGAAGCAGGAAAAAGAACACTTATTAGTCAGTGGCTGAATCTGGTAACCTTGGCAAAAACAAACACACAAAAAACAAAAACCGAAACAAAAAAAAAAAGCCCTGCAAGTTCTTCCTTTATAGATTTCAGATTTTGCAGGTTGCATACCTAAGATGCCTCATCCTCATAAGATAATATTCCTCATGAAGAGGAATAAGCAAAACTGTAGCCACATCTAGAAACAGAGATTATGCTTGCTTCTTGATTCTAGGACACTAACTCGTAGAAATCTCACGATCAATTGCGTGAGGGTGTGTGTGTCAGTTGATTTATTCAGTTATTATCACTCTTCCACTTGCATTTCATGGTGTTGAGCAAATAGTAAGTGAAGAGTATGGAGGTTATTTTTTTCACATTACTCTCAATAAATGGGTTTAACCACAATACAAATCTTATAATCCACCTCTTCAATCCCGCTGGCAATGGGACAAATCCAGTAGCTTTAGAGGTAAGCCTTCAAATATACTTCTACTGACAGACTGAAGTTTGTTTTAGGAGAAGTCAAGGTTCTGCAATCCTTTGCATTCATTGGAGTGTTCTGTTTCCATGGTTTCCAAGAGTTCACTGAAATTAGGCTTTCAGTGTTTAGAAGTTAATGATATGGGGCTCTGGTAAATTCCTTCCCTCCTTTCTGTATTGTGCTCAAGATCTGTAGACTGCTGCTCCTGAATGTGTTTGAGGGTCTATTTTGTGGGCAACATGGGTGTTCCCCGGCGTGCCTTTTCTAAAGAACCAGTGGTAGATACAAGCTACCTTCAGTCAGTATGTATGAAGCCCAACTAGGGTTGCTTTTGGCAGCGTGAAAAATAAAATCACGGCTCTTATTTTTAGTGAAGAACTACCTTCGGAGAGATTAAGAAGGGGGCACCTAGGCTTGGGATTCTCTGCCCTTTGTCAGGGAGAGGTGCCCTGATGAAATAAAATCCAAAAAAAAATAGAGTTCCAGCGGCCTCATTTTTCTGGCAGAGAGAAACAGCAAAAAAACAATAACAAAATTTTCTGATTATGGTGGGAGCCCTGGAACAGTTTATGTCGGGCCCAGCAGTACAAAGATTTCCAGAATAGAGCTGGAGGCTTTATTAGTTTGTGAAGCAAAGTACATGATTTCTGACGTTACCGTGCAATCTGTTAACCGGGTTTCTGTGTGCATCCCTAATTCTGAGGGAACTTCAAGCGGTTGCTGAGGGTCTAATCACCCCCTAACATACAAAATAAGGAAATACCAACATGGTCTCTGAACCTGAATGTGCTGTCTCTATTGTCTGGGGCTCCCACTCAAAATCCGCAGCCATCACCCCTCATGAAGGTACTGAGTTGTTTTTTTTTTTTTTTGATTGGCTTTTGTTCCCTAATGATGTATGAAGCAGCAAAAGAAAAATGTCAAAGAGAGAGAAAAAGAGAGAGAGAGAGAGAGAGAGAGAGAGAGAGAGAATGCGAGAATACATCTGTGACTGCAAGGAACTGATCCACATGACTTGGAAGATTTTTTTTTTTCCTTAGGCCAGGGAACGAAGCTCCAAAGCGCATAGATGTGAGTTGTACTGCATTTCAGGGATCTAGGAAGCACCTCACCTTGTACTTGAAACAAATTGGAAGCAGCTCAGGGTATGGGGGTTACGTACCGAGAGGCACAGAGCCACATTTAGTTCAGTCGTGGCCACGGTTTGAGAAGGATTTTCAAGAGGAGCTTGATAGGAGGGAACAGTGTAGTTGACTCTGCTGAAAGTCAAGAAGGTGGGACTCCCCGGGGGTGGGAGGGGGGAGGTCTGGAGCAGGAGGAGAGTTCTGGGCCATCAAGTAGTACCACCAGCAAAATGTGGCAGCAGGCAGATCCAGGACTGCTCAGCATCAGGTCTGAATGATTGCTTGTCAGGCAGATGTGTTTGTAAACTAATGACTTTCACAGTGTGATGAGATTCGAAATGAAGCCTAATTGCTTCCACCGATTTAACCCTTGGAATGCTTCCAGGCATGCCGATAGCCATGTGTCTTTAATCATGTAAGCTAATCACCTTCAGGCATTTATCAGAAAACAGTGGCTTAGAGCAAGTCTGGGGAGCATTGCTGTTGCCTTATGAGGTTTACACTTCTGAGGCTGTCATCTCTTCAAATAAGGACACTGAGAGGTTGGCCATGGTGCCCTTAAACTAGTGTTTGTTAGTAGCAACTGACACAGGTAATTACATGGCTCTATAATTCAGAAAAAAATGAATTAATATTTATGGGGGTTTTTTTGTGGTTTATTTTTTTTTTATTTTTTTTTTTTTTTTAGTGACTTTAAAAAAAAACTCTTAATGGTAGCAGAGTGAAAGGAGCAAGTCACCTTGATCCTTCCAAAGCCATCATGAACTTCAGTCTGGCTCTGGAAGAAAGTCAGAATTAGAAAATGGCCTAATAATCAGGCCAGTCTGATTAATAGTGACAATTAGTATTGGACTATAGTGCATAACCAACTGATTATGAATCATTTGAGCACTTTAGGTAAATTTTCAATATAGGCAATTAAAATGAAAAGACTCATGATGCTTACATAATGACTTCATTAAATTAACTCAGTTCTGAGGTTGGAGGGAAAAAAAAATGTCAGAAAGAACCAGCAGAATTTAACTTCCATCCACTTTTGTTTGAGAGAAAACTGGAGAAAATACTTAAAAGATACAAATAAACACACAAACACACACACTGAAAACAGGTCATTCTTCTCGGAAAGTGAACTGTGTTGCTGAAGGTCGGAGAGAGCTTGTATTTGCACTGGACGAAGGAAACGTCGCCTTCGGTTATATTCTTCTGAATTGTGCATTGTTGAGGCTAAAAGAACTTTGTTGTGGAGTCGTCTGGAAGGGACGGACATTTCAAAGAGATAAATACTCAGTTCTGGTCCATAAACAATTGACCCAAATCATTAGCTTCATGATAAAAAGACAAAAGCTGGAAGCACCTCCGAATACTGCGGGGCCGCGGGTCAGGGGGGCCAAGCTGCCTGTAGGTGAAAGGCTCGTCCCCTCGCAGCCTCGACAGTTTTATAGGATCAGACGATGGGAGTGGGGGGACCAGGGTGGCTCTGGGGCAAGGGCGGGCTGAGACATCCCACAGCGAAGTCAGCTTCTCCGGGGGGTCTGGACTCAGAAAGTCACGTTGCTTCCAAGGCTCATCACCTGCTACCTGACAGGTGTGTGGCTTCGTAGTTGACAACAGGCCTTGTTGGGGAGTCGGACAGACCCCCGGGAGCCCGGCCGGCCGCGTGGTGACAATGGCCAGCACCTACTCGGCACCTCGGCATTTGTAAGACTCCGTGGGTGACCCCTTAGCATCCTCCATCCTTCTCACGAGCTTCAAAGATGAGAAAGGAAGACTCCAGGAGACAAAATTTTTATTCGTCCAAATTCACGAGACCGGTCATAGCAAAAACCAGGTGTCCTGGCTCCGGGTCTTTATCCTACATAGGACCTTCTGTTCATCCGTCCCTGTTTCTTAAAGACCTTCTCTTCCACCTTCTCTTCCACTAATGACCTTTTCCCGAAGGAACCCGCACAGTCCCTGTGTTCTTTTCTAGGCGCCGGGCAGTGGAAGCCGCTTTGCAGTCTAGCTTATGCACGACGGTGCTTCTTCCTTTCAGTCCACACTTCACTCGCAGGCAGACTGTGAGCTCCCTGACAGCGGGAACCGTGGTTTCTTCCGCAGAACGAGGCCCTCACAGCAGCAAGGGCAACCTGTGCGGGTGCCCAGGTCGCCGACTGCCCCTCCAGCTTGCCGGGTCCCCTGTAAGGCCCAGCGCCCTCGCCTCCACTCCCTGGAGCCCAATGACACCCCCCTTTTAATTTTTTTTTTTTACTTTATTTAATATGTAGTGATAGCCTCAAAGACGGCAAGGAAGCCTAAAGACAGCAATGAAGCCCTCTGAGCTGACGATGCTGGGAGGTCGACCTGGCACACTCACCAGCTAAGCAACGTACTTGCGAGCTTGAGCCTCGTTTGACACAATGAAATCACAAGTTCACAAACGGTGTGGACTCTTAGAGTCACGCTCATCTAGGTGAAACCAAAATGTTAAATCCAGAAAGGCCAAAAACTACGGTAGGAATGCAGGACTCGTTGACCTTTGTCTCTCACACTTACCTGTAGGGTTTTACCAAACCTGCTGCGATCTGGAGAGCCTTCCCCGGCAGCACGTGACCCTTCAAGGTGTTTCCAGAGAGTTTAGGGGGCAGGTGTGTGTGTGCACTGCTTATGTGTACATGTGTGCTTATTACAACATCCGTTCACCACCGTCCTCCCTCCTTCCAGTGTAACCCAGGTCTTCCCATCTCCTGCCCCTTATTTCTCAGTCCGTTTCCCCCCCCCATGGGTAGGACTTGGGCTAAAGTGCTGGTTCCATCCATTGCGGACAGGCTTGTCCATCTACCAAATCCAGATCAAAAGGGTCCGACTCACAGGGCTGTTTCTACCAGATGTTCTGCTCTGTAAAGCATCATGTTGCAGAAAACTGCCTCCCCTAGAATTTTATATAAAAGCAAACAGATCAAAATGAACCTCCCAGGTGGTCTCTTGGGGAAGAAGAAGTCTTAGAATTCCCATCACTTTGTTTTCTTGCACTCTTCTGATGCTGACGATGTTCTTTGTCTGCCTCGCTTGATTCCCAGGTCCGATGGCAGGTTTCCTGTTCTCAGGGACTGTGCTTCATTCCCCTACATGTGCCATGTTAGCCACACTCTAGAAGGGAAGATGGTTCTTCTTTGCCTGCTACGTCCTGGTGGGTCAGAGGCGTGTTAGGCTGATTTCCACGTAGCTTGTCGACTCCATCCTCACTACTTATAGTCATACATTGAGTGCGGGAATTTTTAGCACTAACCGGTAGGTCTTCCTTCATTCACTCCAGCAGACTTTTCTGGAATTTCTGTCTAGACATCCAACTGGAAGAGTCCTGGCTCCTCGGGGCCTACTTGGGTGACGTGGGAGTCAGCCTCTCCTAAAAAGGGCGAACTCTGGAACCTGAGAATCAAATGCTGCACCCCCCTCCCTTACTAGCTTGGAGACTGGCCATCTCATGCAACCCCTCTGATCCTCGGTTACCCAGCTATGACTAGACACGCTAATGCCAGCCACGGGATGGCTCCATGAGTAATGGAAAGATCACGAAAACACCAGGAGGCTCTCATGCAATATTTACTTCTTTTTTTCTTTACTGCTACCTTCCCTGTTACCGCCCCACAGTTTTTCACTATTTTTTGCTCCCCTCAAAACATGCCATTCAGGACCAATCTCAGTAATAAACTCTTGAAGCTTTCACTAATAATAACCACTTCTATTGCCTTATCTGGCTTCAGCTCTAAGCTCGTCCTCTCCCCTGGGTACCCACAGCTCCAATGCTGATGACTCTCAGACCCGCCACAAGGGCCACCACAAAGCCGTAGTGCTGTCACTGATTAGCACCGATGCTCCCAGCGTCACCCCTGCCTAGATAGGAACTATGGCTCCGCACTAACTAAAAATTGAATGTCTGAGTCTTAGAGGTAGTTCTAAAAGCTAGTTCCCATTGCTACTGAGTGACTAGAGAAGGAATGGACAAACCCAGAAAATGTCATTTTATTCCAGCACTGCCTGAAGTCCCGCAGTGTTATTTTCATAGCGTCCTTTTGACCTTTGGTCCCATGTGCTGCCATGAACTCAGGGAGCCCTGGGTTCCTAAACTGTCACTTCATCCTTTGTTTTGTTTAATTTGCTATTATTTGCTAAGAACCCAAGAGCTTGTGTTCGTTTCCATTTGATAAAAAACAATAGTTGTCTAGTGAGTCCAGTCTTGCCAAGCACAGCATTGACTTCAGTCGAGTTTCTCAGCCTCCCGAGTCAGCCACTACCCTTTCCATGAAAAAACATAGGACTTTTAAAAAGATGATCCTTTCTAATTGGATATATTATTGCTTCGTGCTTCAGAACTCCAAACTAGAAAATTTGAAGGATAGTGAAGGATGATCCTCAGTTTTCGGTTCCCCTTAGTCCTCCATATCTGAGCTATCCCAGCACCTAGGCACTTTTTTTTTTCAGATGTTTTCATGGATTCACGCTATCTTGTTTGTTTCCCACTCTTTTTACATTTGTACTTCTGTACCCAGGACCTATAATTATTCTTGAATACTAATCTCTCTGCTTTCAGAGCATTGCACCCTAGGCATAAAAATGTGCTGTCTCCTGGTATCAGACCTAGAATTCCCTTCCCAGCTTTCATTCCCTGTAATAACCCAACACCACCTCCACTCAATGTCCTTCCATTATTCTGCAGTGTGTACTCTCCAATTTAGTGAGTAAATTCTTCCTATAATTCTTGCTACAAACTATAGGCATCCCCAACTCTTGGCCTTTACTAAGATCATCCCCCAACTTAGACTTCTTTCCTCCTCTCATCTTCTGCCCCATTTCCTCCTCACCACAACATGAACTCATCAACTCATTGCTGTCTTGTCCACCACCACTATATCCCAGTATATAGAAAATTTCTTGCTACATGACCAGCATTCAGCCAATTTATATTTATAGACTTACAGACTTTCCCTCAAGGCCCACTTCAAAAATAATTTCCCTTTTTAAAACCTACACTATTTTCTTTGCATTCTTACATAATCCACATTCGTCTCTATTTTTATCAGCTGATTTTAAGTTCCTTGAAGATGGAATTCATAACTTGCCTCACTTTGCATCCCTCAAGAGTGTCCTGATAATGTGAGGAAAGTAAATGTCATGCTTGGGGGAAAGGTCCCTAACAACACAAGAATGACTCATAAAATGCATTTCTCTCCTACTGTTTGCCAGTCCCTGTTTTAGATCGGAGAGGGTGGCCTACATGAACTGGAGTCTATTTTTTCACTGTTACTGGTTATCCGTATTATCTCCTCATTGATACACTTAGGTTCTCTGAGCTTTAGACTCCTCCTCTAGGAACTAAGAGAGTTAAACTAAGTTCTAATGTCCCTTTCAATTGTAGAATTCTACGAAATCTAAATATTTATCAGTAGATTGATGAGTGATATTCTTTTTTTTTTAATTCATGAGAGACACAGAGAGAGAGGCAGAGACGTAGGCAGAGGCAGAAGCAGGCTTCCCACGTGGAGCCTGATGTGGGATTCAACCCCAGGACCCCAGGATCATGACCTGAGCCAAAGGCAGATGCTCAACCACTGAGTCACCCAGGCATCCCGATGAGTAATATTCAAAAAGTACTCATGACTGTCTGTTTTCAGTTTCTATTCATTTATTTGTTCAACAAATGTTTATTAATGTTCCCATGTAATTGTGTGCACTAAAAACACCAGAGGTACAGCAATGAGCATAACCCATGTGCCCTGAGATACCCTGCTTCTCATACCATGATGCACTGGGTGGCCCAGTAACCAAATTCCCTTAAATTTCTTTGAGAAGAGTAAAATTTTGCTAAACCTTCCACCCCAACTCCAGCTAGCTGGTATAATTATTCTCAATAACATAAAATATTGACTTTGGAAGAAATTGAGGCAAGCAAATAAATAAATATGCCATGCAGATGTAACTTACCTGGGGCTTCTCAAAATCTATGGTTTTAAGCTATTGCCCTGATGACTACTATTATGGAAAAAGTGAAAGTTCAACTAGTGGTTCTGAGAGCCTTTCCCTATATTTAACTAGAGCAGCAGCTCCATTTACAAATGTGTTTTGCATGTTGAAATTATACTGTTGTTTTAAATAACCATTGTTCTAGGGAACTAATTGGAATTAAAATAAAATAATAGGGAGGATGCTATACATATTAATGTGTTATGATTGGGGAATCCATGCTCCGTATGTGTTTTAACGATATCTCTAAAATGTAACACCCATTATCCTTTGATAGACGAAGGGATTGTGGTATTGAAACTTTCATAGATCCTTCAGAGCATCTAGTGGTACAACATTCGATGCATTTTTCTTGTTGTACTTGAACTTCCAGAGAGCTCCTAATGCCATTAAGTTCTTTATCATGACAGTCATCACATCACACATAGCAACTGATAAATTTGTAGTCAAAGAGAGAACATATTGGGTTTGGTTTTTGTTTTTGTTTGGTTTTTGGTTTTTTGTTTTTGTTTTTTTTTTTTTTTTTTTTTTTTTGACATCCATGTACTTCTACACTGGGTTTTTCTAAGCAAAGTGACTTTAAATATATTCTAGATTTTTGGTAGTTGAAAAGAGGATTAAGCCTATATCACAGAAATAAAACCCAGTAATGATACTATGGACGTTCAAAAGTAACTTTCTAATAAAGCTCCAATCGGCACCAAAAAGCATTTATGTAAAGGATTCAATATCTTATTCAGGACTTACTCAGGACTAGATAATAATAGTGCTTTCCTCATATGGATCACAAAGCAAAAACAATTAAGGATAGAGCAAATAAAATAAATATAGTGTAGTCTATGGACACTAAAAGAAATCCAGTGGAGGATCTCCTAATACTGAAATGACTCATTTACAAGCCAAATGCAACATGAGCATAAAGAAAGTCATTGAGCAAGAAGCACCCAGAGACAATCTTCCATCATGATATGCTTGTCCATAAGATATCCCACAACTCATTTCACCAATATGTGGGAGGAATGACCTCTTTTGGGCTTTCCCAGCCTTGATTTACTTTTTCAAAAGAAAGGATGTTCTTAATCTAGCTTGAATTCTGGGTTGAAAAAACTTTGGTGATCTCTATACCTTTTCCTCCCTAAGACCTTAAAAGTGGCTTAGCTGGTATCACACTTAAAAACACTCCTTCTTCCTGGAACTGTAGCTAGAACATATTAGCCAAGACATTTTCCACAAAGGAATGTGGAATGTCTTTCCTTTTACCGTGTTCATGTCAGGCCCTGACTGGAACTGTATGCCGAGGGTTCCAGCAAGCTGGTTCCCTTACTCTGACTCTCATTATGTTCACAGATGCCTTTGGCCTTACCTATTACAATTGTATTAGAAACTGAACCTCAAAGATTTGAAAAACTAATCTTCAGCTAATGGGACTTTTTGATAAGTTTAGAGGATTTATCCAAAGTTGGATACTTTGTATACTTTCAAAGTTAGATTTAAAAAAAATGATTTTGTAAATACACCTTTTGAATTAGCAAAATTAAGAAAATCAGAGTCACTAACCTAAGATTTCTGGTCATCTTTTGTGCTTCTTTAGTCTCTGGGTAAACAAATACCATCCTCTACCTTAAGGTGCCAGATTTAGAAATCGTAAGGTTTACTCAAAGCTGTTTTTTTGTTTTGTTTTGTTATAGTCACAATATTCTTCTCTGTGAGGATGGGCATGCTGTGGTGGCAGATTTTGGAGGTGAGATTTCTATGAATAATACCCCAAATGACATCAGTCCTCTTTCTTCATTCCTAGTTGGCGCCAAATATCGTTATAATGAATCTGAAAATGGATTTCACACTGACAGTTATACTTTTCTAAGTCATTCAAATTTCAGTGATCCTGAATCTTAAAAGTATATTGTTTATTTTCAGTTTTTCCTCTTTGATATTCCCAGATAAAAGAAAGGAAGTGAGCACTTAAATAAGGTGGAGATTTCTTGGGGTTTCAAAATTTTGGCTGTGATTTTGACTGTTTTTAAAGACCTTTCCTTTGACATGAATTCGTTTTTTTCTCTCCCTCAGAATCAAGATTTCTACAGTCTCTGGATGAAGACAACATGACAAAACAACCTGGGGTTTGTTGCTGCTTATGTTTCCCATAATTATGAAACAATTAAAATGTGTAAACTCAGCATGAGACGAAGTGAGATGAGAGCAGCGCTTAGCTAGAACCATTCTCATTGTCCCAGGGGCAGGATAATGTTTTATGTTTTTATTTTCAGTAAACCCTCAAAAGAACTCTTTCAAGGCTCTACCAGAAAAATAGATTAGATATATATTTGGAAAATGAGATGGATAAAATAATACAGAATCTGTTTCAAATTTAACTGAAAAAGTACATGGCAGGCATGGCTAATTGGCTTTCCTTTTTAGATCTTCTGATTAAGTAGTGAAGTTCACATTCACTCAGTAACTAACTGTAGAATTTGTAAATTCTATTAAAAGCATCTATTAACAACTTTTTTCTACTTTAGCATCATAAGGCAATATGTCCTATAACCAAGCATTAATGTTTAAGTAAAATATAAGTTATAACATCTGAAGCAAGCATAATTGTACTCAAAATGTCTGCAATTAAATTCATTACCTGCTGTCTCCTTTGCTCCCCACATACCTCCAGAAAGTAACTTCTTTTTCTAGACTGCCTGTGTTATTTAATTACCCAACTTTGAGGTAATTTTCCATTCCTTCCTTCCTTGCTTCCGCTAACTCTGTTCACTTTTTCTATCTACGTTTGTATGCTTGTTTTAATTTCAACCCAACCTCTTATCGTCCACTTCAGTTCAGGTCTTCATCATCTCTTTTCTGGATTAGAAGTAGGATTCTATGCCCAATACTCCCTTCCAATTCATTCTTGGCAGCATCAGCCAAGTGTTGGGTTCTGACAATTAACCTCCTTCTATAAGCCATCACAGATACCCACTACCAGGGGCACCTGAGTGGCTCAGCTGGTTAAGCATCCAACTCTTGATTTCCGCTCAGGTCATGATCTTGGGGTCCTGGGATCAAGCTCTTCATCAGGCTCTGCTCAGTGGGGAGTCTGCTTGAATTCCTTTTCTCTTTCTTCCTCTACCCTCCCCTCCATGTGCTCACACACACACACACTCTCTCTCTCTCTCAAATAAATAAATATTTAAAAAGAAAGAAAAAAAGGAAAGAAAGAAAGAAAGAAAGAAAGAAAGAAAGAAAGAAAGAAAGAAAGAAAGAAGAAAGAAAGAAAGAAGAAAGGAAAAGACACCTACTACCCATAGGCCAAAATCAAAATTCAGTACCTGACAGCCTCCTGTCCTCCCCAGTCTGGTTTAGGGCCCCTCTGTAATCTCTTCTCTCACAGCTAGTTCTCTCAAGGCCCCTCTACCCCAGCACACAAGCCTCCTAGCCATTCCCCAAACATGCCATTCACCTTCATATCCCTGTGACTCTGCTAGTATGCGTTTCTCTCCCTGGATAGCTCTCCTTTCCCCAACTAGAAGGAGTCTACTCATCTTGCGAGGCCCAGGAAATTTTATCCATTTTAAGTGCCTTCCTTTCCCTAACATGCCCCCCAACACCTGCTGTCTCTTCCCCATTTACTTTTCTGTTTGTGCTTTTGTGCATTTTGCACTGCTAATTTAAACTCTTATTCATTCACTCTACAAACTTTTACTGAAGACCTACCTTGTATCAGGCATTGTTTAAAGGACCAGAAATGCAACATTTGAAGAAAAGCTTAGTCCTTGATCTCAAGGAGCTCATTTTCTAATGGGGAAAACATGGTAATAAGCATATAGATTTAAAGCAGTATGGAAGTTCGGTGGTAAATAAGGTGTGACGAAGAGTCCTGGGAACTCAGGTGGGATGAATGGGAGTAAATTAGGTGTAGAGAAAACGGAAGGGAGTGGCAGATAGAATGAATAACAGTATGAGCAAAGACACAGGGGACAAAGAAATAGCAGACTTCCCAGGGGAACTTCAAATAGGTTGGCCTTGTTGGCATGCACTGTGTGAGGAAGAGAGTAAAAGATAAGCTAGGGAGGAAGGCAAGAGCCACATCATGGACATGTTGTATTGTGATGCATGCTCCCCCCAGTTAGATTTCACTCATTCATCCAACAAATATTTATGGACTACCTACTAGATGCCAGACATTCTTCTAGGCACTGGGAATATTGCAGTGAACAAATTAACTTTCATGTTCCTACGAAGCTAACATTCTATTAGAAGGAGTTAGACACTGAACAATTTAGCAAAATATATATTAGTAGTGATAAGTGCTATAAAGAAAAAACAAAGCACAGCATATGAATGTAGAGTGGCAGAGGTGCCATTTAGACAGAGCAAGAGGGAAAGATAGCATTTGATGAGAGATCTGACCAACAGTCATCCATGTGAGGCAGCGGGGAGGGGGGTGCAATATAGACGGAGGGAGCAGTAAGTGCAAAGGCCCTGAAGCAGGAAGTTCTCTGTGTGTCACGGACAGAATGACTGGAGCGCAGTGAGCAAGAGGAGAATGGTAAGATATGAAGTGTAAGGGAGGTAGGAAGAGGGTCCTCTTTCTGACAGGACACACAGTACCTGGGACATAGAGAGTGGTAAGTCAATGGTTCTCAACCCTGGCTGCACATTGGAACCACGTCAGAAACCTTTGAAAAAGCACGCCACTTACTTCCAACCCCCAGAAATTCTGATTTCATTGGTCTGCGGTTGATCTTGGGTACCTGCATCTTTTAAAAGTTCCCTCAGGTGACTCTAAAATACATCCAGACTGGCTAAATAAACTTTGGTTGAAAGAAAATTGAATCGAATGTCACCAACAGCAAGCATTTATTGTTTCTTTCCTAGCAGTGTAGCCTTTGAGCACAGCCCTACTCTAGATTTATTTTGAAGGCTATTTGGTTTCTTACTAGTCATGTGGCCTTGTGTAAGTTGGCTAATTACTCTATTACCCCCCGTGGGAAAATGGGCATATTGCATGCCCACTCCCACTTACGCGATGTTGCGACACAATGCATAATCTGCTACGTAAGTGGAGGCTACTTGGGATGTGAAAGCGCTTGAGGAAGAATTGCATATAAGCCCCATAATGGGAATATAGATATTCTTGGAATGCTGTAATTATGCATGATTTCAAAATAAGGTAGACCCCTCCAAATAATTATCAGCAGCCAGTCTCCATAGAACTTTGGGGACAGCAATAAAAGAATATCGGTTTCCTTCAGTGGAAGCACAAAGAAAGGAGGTGTTTGGCGAAGTTCACTGAGAAGCTATATAGAGCCACGGGATGTTAGAGCTGGAAGGGCTTGCCTCCTCTGTTTTGCCTTTGAGGAATCTGAGGTCCAGGAAGCACATGAGATTTTTCCAGAGCTGCCCAAGCAGGCAGTAGTAGAGCTAGAACTGGAATTTTCATCTTGTGACTCAAAACTTAGTGCTCTTTCCCCTAAACCACAAATAAACCAAAATTATGCATTTGCATCCCAGAATGGAAGCTTATATTTAAAACCAAAAAAAAAAAGCATAACTGCCAGTGAAAAAAGAATGTAAATAATGCCATCAAAACATGAATATAAAACTTTGTAGGAAGAAAATTATGACATTTTATAGCCTCTCTTCCTGGAATATTGCACACACGGCCTTCAGAAATAACGCAACTGGGCGAACAAAGGAGAATGGCACACATCATTCTGCCAGTAAGAGATCTGCTTCAGAGGAACATTCTGAGCACTCCCCCAAGATCCTTTCTCTCCTCAGTCATGAGGGCGCTATCGATGGGTTTAATTTGGTGACTTTCTGAAATTACAACCTGAAGATCTAAGGGAGGGAAGGTGCCTCCCACAGTGTGTGATTCACCCCCCGCCCCCCAGGGAGGCACAGAGCTCTTGGACGAATCGTGGTTGGCTTCTTGGAAGCTTGTAGGGCTTCTAGGGAAGAGATGCTCAGAAGTAAACAGAAAGTGCTGCTGCTGTGATCATTTTATAAGACGCGGGATTACTTGACGATTAATACTATCCCAGTATTTTTGGAAGAATTATGAACATCACGATCCTCCAGTGATTTTTTTAAAAAGTCTTTTGTAAAAAGGATCAACAATAGTAAACGTGCTATTTATGTATGAACACACCAGTGTGTTGCCCAGTACAGGACAATCTATGTTATTTTACATTTATATCTTTTGAGAACAAGGGGGCAACACTTAAATGCTTACTAAGAGGAAGACCGTTCCACAGTGGACTAAGTAAACACTTGGTAGGTGACTCTTGGATGTTTCCGAACCCGCAGAACCTCCGCTGGATGGCTCCCGAGGTGTTCACACAGTGCACACGCTACACCATCAAAGCTGACGTCTTCAGCTACGCCCTGTGTCTGTGGGAACTTCTCACCGGTGAGATTCCATTTGCTCATCTCAAGCCAGGTAAGACATCCTGCGAAGTGTTTCCGTTTTCCAGGATTCTATGCATTTTCATGACTTCAAGAAACATTTTTTTCTTCCTCAAAATCATCACTCTTGGTGGGTTGGCAAGGTGAGGATAAAGTAAACAACTTCGATTTGTTTTAAAGCATGTGCCAAATCCAGGAAACTTATTGTCCTAACTGTGTGATTCCTAGACCCAGGCACACACAAGCATGGCTATATTTTATTAAAGTGTAAGGCTTTGATTTATCTGTGGTTAATAAAACAAGCAAATGACTATGATCACATGGCAGGTGGTGCAAATAATGTGGACATTGTAATACTTATTTTTTGAGATTAGATTCTAGACGCTTTTCAGTGTGTATATAGGGGTGAGCTGAAAGTAGCAACACATAGCAATAACTTATCAGAACTGCTTTCTGTTTGTCTCACATTATGGAAAAGAGAATTGCTTTTCCTAATAATTTTGCATCCCATAAATGGATACCTTCTAAAAGTGGGACTTAGAGAGTAAGCCTAATTTTTGGTGAGAATATAGATTATCTACTCCGTGCACATGTAGACAGGAGAGGTAGGAAATCCAATCACGTGAAAGATATACAGATACTTGAGATTTAAGGTAAATTTTATCTGCATCTGTCTCTTCATTTTGTTTGAGTTGCCTTTATGTCTTGTTGCTCTATTTACTTACTTAGACTGGAAATTTGCCCCCAGCTATCACTCATCTGATTTATGTCTGTATAGGTTTGCCTTTTTGAGAATATCCTGTAAATGGAATCATGTTGTTGATTTTCAGTAATTCATTCTTTTTTGTTCTGAATAATATTCCATTGTGTGGATATATCACAATTTAATTGTTTGTGCATTGACCACTTGATGATTATTCTGACTTCAGAGCTGCTGTGAATATGATCGCTAAAACCATTCAGGTCTTTGTGTGGATGGTTTCATTAGTCTTGAATAAATATGTAAGAGATGATTACTAGATCTTATGATAAGAACTTTTCTACAGTATTTATATCATTATGGATTCCTACCAGCAGTGTATTAGAATGTCAGTTGCTACACATCCTTGCCAGGATTTTTTTTTTTGTTATCTGTTTAAAATAAAATATTAGCCATTTAGGTAGGTCTGAAATGGCATATCATTGTAGTATCATTTAATATTTCTCTAATAACTAGTGATGTTGATAATCTTTTCACATGTTTATGTGTGTTTGTACCTCTTTCTTTGGTGAAGTGTTTGTTCAGATTGCCTTATTGTTTACTTTGTAAGAGTTCTTAGATTCTAGGTAGAGGTCTTTCATCTGCTATGCATTTGGGAAGTATTTTTCTCTAGTCTGTGGCTTGCCTTTTCATGATTCTTAGTGATGTCTTCAAAGAAGTTTCTATTTTCAATGATGTCTACTTTATCAAACTTTTAAATCACTTTTTTTGTATCCTTTCTAAAATATGATTGCATCACTAAGGCAACAAAGATTTCCTCCTATGTTTTTAATAGAATTCTTAGAGGCTTAGGTTTTACATTTAGAAAAACTATCCATGTTCTTTTTTTCAATAGCACAGGTATGAGCTTTTGTTTTTCTTTTGTTGATTTGTTTTTTAATATGGATGTTTAATTTTCCAGCATGATTTGTTAAAAAAAAAAAACCAAACTTTCCTTTCTCCATTAAATTATTTTTGGTACTTTTATCAAAAATCAATTGACTGTATATATGTGTTTATTTTCGGACTCTGTTCCATCAATATATGTCTACCCTTACACCAATACCATATTATATTGAAAGGTTATAGTTAAGTCTTGAAATCAGGTTGTATGACTCCTCCAACTATGTTCTTCTTTAAAAGAATTACTTTGGCTGTTCTAGGATTTTTGCCTTTTTTTTAATTTTTAGATTTTATTTTATTTATTCATGACAGACACAGAGAAGAGAGGCAGAGACACAGGCAGAGGGAGAAGCAGGTTCCACGCAGGAAGCCCGATGTGGGACTCGATTCTGGTTCTCCAGGATCATAGCCCAGACTGAAGGTGGCGCCAAATCACTGGACCATAGGGGCTGCGCAGGAGTTTTGCTTTTTGATATAAATTTTAGAATTTGTTATCTCTATCAAAAAAAAAAAAAGCCCACTGGAATTTTAGGGATATTGGTAGATTCCATTGAATTTATAGATCAATTTGGGAGGAACAATTTAAGCATACTGAATCTTCTGATCAGTCCACATGGTATAACTCTCCCTTCAGTTAGGTCTTCTTTAGTTTCTGTCATGAGTATATTTGTAGCTTTTAACATACAAACCTCGAATATTTTTTTAGATTTATCTCTATGCATTTTGTGTTTTGATACTATTATAAATGTTATTTTTTTATTTCAATGGGTTCTTTGCTAAAAGGGAAATATAATTAATATTTGAATATCAACCTACTATTCTATAAATTTGCTAAATTTACTTATCCACTCGAGAAGCTTTTGTCTACATTCTTTGGGTTTCTCCACATAGATTATTTTGTACTCTGTAAATAAGGAAAACTTTCTTTCTTTTTAATCTGTATGTCTTTTTGTATCTTTTTCTTGCCTTCTTGCACAAGCAAAGACTGTGGTGAACAACAATGAACAAAAGCAAAAGTGATGAGCTATGTATCTCGAATCTATCCCTTTTCAAAATTTCACCCATCATCATGCTAGTCAAAGCTGCCATCTTTATCACTGTAACTACTGAGATAGTCATTTGACTTATTTCCCTTCATTCTGCTCCACTTCCTCTCCACTCCGTATATATCTACTGGAATAGTATCTTAACATAAAACCAATTATGTCACTATTGCTTAAAATCATCCAAAAGCTTCCTGTGTTCTTAGAATTAAATCTCAAAATTATTAATATGCCCTGAACAATTCTACATGATTCTGTATCTCTGACCTTGCCTAGATCATTTTCTGTCCTGTCCTCCAGCCACTGTAGCCATCTTTTACTTCCTTCCATGTGTCCTATTTTTTCTGGCCCCTTTACAAACTTTTCCCCTGGAAATGCAGTTGATGATGACTCCACAAAGGTTACTGTGAGGATCACATGAAATGATATTTTCAACTGACCTTCATAAACTGAAAACTGTCCGCAACTGTAAGATGAGAGATGAGGGCAAAGTGTAACACAAGGTCAGGACTTCCTAGGATTCTATACTTACGTGGCACTCATTCTGCAGAAAGCCCATATAAAAAGTCCAGTCATCTGTAACTCTTCTTATTCCTCCTTTTCTTCATTCCTCCTGTCCTTCCTCTCTTGTTTTCCTCACTCTTCTCCATATTTTCGGTCCTACTTTCTAAATATCTCCTGAATCTTTCCCCTTATCTCCCTCTCCCACTGCTACTTCCTTATTTTACATGTAGAACTCTGCACAGTATCTTAAATGGTGTCCTCATCTCTAGGTTTTCTTGTCAGATTCTTTTAACCAGTTGTCATACCATAGCTAGGCTTAGCTTTCTAAAAACTCAAGTTAGGTCATCTGGCCTTCCTTATTTAAAATTTCCAAGGTTTTCCCTTTGCTTTTAAGATAAAAACAAAATTTATTGAAATAATTTACAAAGCCTCACACCACTTTCAGTCTCTCATTTATGTTCCAGCCACAAGACACTATTTCTCTTCCCCAACGTGATGTGTTTCCTCTCACTTCTCTGTTTTTGTACACATTGGTCTCTTTGAGACATTCTTGCTCACTTTTCATCGTATGAACCCTAATTAATTTGAAGATCTTAGCTTAAATGTCACTTCTTCCCAAAACATCTTCCTTAATTCTCTAATATTGAGTTAGTGCAGTCTCCTCCATGCCCCAAGTCATCATTTATTATAGTATTTATCATATTTTACTCATACGGTTTTGGAATTTTCTCTACCGCATTATCCTTTGCTAGTTATACAGTGAATATTTCAAAGAGATAAAGATCCCTTCTGTCATGGACCCCCTGGAAATATTTACCCTTTTTAGACAGAGAATATTATATAATAAAACAGTTACAAGTCTTGCCTAAGAATAACTTGATTCCAATATCTCAGATATTAGAATTTACAGTACTTTATTGGAAAGAGAGTTTGTTTATGATAGATGTTGAATTTTTTAAAGTTGGACAGTGACCATGCATCAAGAAATGAGACTGTTTATATCATTGCAGTGGTTAGGCAATCTAGCATATGTTCAGCAATAAATTATGTGAAGCATCAGATTCAATATAAGCTACATATTAGCCATTTACAAAGAGGAACAAATCCATGACTACAATGTGTGACAGCATTATCAATTATGGTAGTAGCAACATTACACATGGCTCATCCTTCTGGATTTAGTAGTTCCCTATCTCCTGCGAGAAATACAAAAGTGGAACACAAATATTGGCATTGACTCCTATGCAAGTGATGGGTTTAAACTGAGAATAACTTGGAGTTAGAGTCTCTTTTGCATAGGGCATGTTCAAATTCACCCTATAATCTCAGGTGTAGAAAGGACCAAAAGCCATCACATCCAACATCCTATAGTCACCTGAGATCAAATGCCCAAAGGACCAGAGGAAATAGGCAAATGCTTGACACAGGACAGTGTAATGGACAGGAAATCACCTGCTCTGATTCAAGGGGAGAGCTGCTACCCAAATCTAGCCAAGCAATAGCATGAAGGAATGTAGGATCACTGCTCACTGTTACCATATACTCTAATTTCTGTGTATTTGTTTAGAAATCTAAATGTTTGGAGTGCTTGGGTGACTCAGTTGGTTAAGACTCTGACTTCTGATTTTGGCTCAGACCATGATCTCAGGGTTGTGAGATTGAGCCCTGTGTTGGGCTCTGCACTGCACACAGAGCCTGCTTAAGATTCTCTCTTTCTCCCTTTCCCTCATGCCTCCATGCTGGCTCTCTCAAAAGAGAAAGAAAGAAAGAAAGAAAGAAAGAAAGAAAGAAAGAAAGAAAGAAAGAAAGAAAGAAAGAAAGAAAGAAAGAAAGAAAGAAAGAAAGAAAGAAAGAAAGAAGAAAGAAAGATCAAAAGGTTTTTAAATGTCAGCAATTATTTCAATTTTTAAGAAAACATTTCTCACACTAACACTATATGGACTAAAGAGAATCAGCATACTGTGTAAGACACAGTAAAACTGTATGCAAGCTACTTAACCTAACTATGCTTCATTTTATTTTTATTTTTATTTTTTTTTAAGATTTATTTATTTATTTATTTATTTATTTATTTATTTATTTATGAGAGAGAGAGAAAGAGGCAGAGACACAGGAGGAGGGAGAAACAGGCTCCATGCCGGGAGCCCAACGTGGGACTCGATCCCGGGACTCCACGATCGTGCCCTGGGCCAAAGACAGGCACCAAACTGCTGAGCCACCCAGAGATCCCCCATATTATTTTTCAAATGAAGATATCAATAAGACTTACCTCAAAAAATGGTCACTGGAGATTGGTAGCACTCAATAAATCTTAGCTATTATTATTATCTTTAAGCTATCATTGAGTGCTCCTCTGACTGGGAACTGGATTTGAGTTAAGAGGAAAACAGAGAAGTATAGGGAATTGCTCAGGCCCTCGTAGTACAGAGCAGAGGTTAAGTGCCAAGCAGAGAGAAGCAGAGGGCTAAGGATGTTCCCTGGAGGAGTCTCCTTCCCAGACTGTGAAAAATGGGAAGATGGTATCAGAGAAGGAATCTGAGAAGAGACGAGAGCTGAACTGCCAAGTGAAAACTAATTAAATAGGTAAATAGTGGGAAAGTAGAGAAGGAGTCGCAACAGAAAGGAGGATGGGCAAGGTACAGAGTCATGAGAGATACACAAATAATTCAATAGGGATGAACCAGAGAACACAAGGGAATCCATCACAAGACACGTGCTGTACATGTGAAACTTAGGCTACATGGTGATGGGCCTTGTGTGTCCACAGTGAAAGTCACTGCAAGAGATTAAGCAGGGCAATAATACGATGCTATTACTATTTTAAAATGTTCCCTCTTGGGATCCCTGGGTGGCGCAGCGGTTTGGCGCCTGCCTTTGGCCCAGGGCGCGATCCTGGAGACCCGGGATCGAATCCCACGTCGGGCTCCCGGTGCATGGAGCCTGCTTCTCCCTCTGCCTCTCTCTCTCTCTCTCTCTCTCTCTCTCTCTCTCTCCCACTCTCTCTGTGTGACTATCATAAATTAAAAAAAAAAAAAATGTTCCCTCTTGCTACAAAGCAAAGTCTGGATTGAAGAGGCTTGAAACCAGGGGCAAGGAGATGAGGTGGTCTAGATAAGAATGTAATAAAAAACCTTAACTAGGGTAGTGGCTTTAGAAGAGAAAGGAGAGGCTGGTTGGGAAATTTGAATGGACTTGCCCATGAATTGAGGTGGGAGCACAAGAGGGAGGGAGGAGTCAGGGATAACTTCCAGGCTTCTGGCCCAGCCAGCAGGAGGATGATGAATCCAGGGAGAAAGCAGATTTGTGAGAGAAGTGACAAGATTAGGGAGAGAAGGAGCCAAGGTGTGAAACCAAGCAGAGAGAGAAGAACCAGGCAAGATGAAAAAGGCGCTGGTATGACCTGGCAAACAAGAGCTGTACTGGATACATTTCAGAGAAAGAAACCAACACCTGCTTCCCAGATTTTATATCTCTCCTGGGTCTGTCTCCTCTGATATATTATGAAAAACTAAAGAAGAAATCTAGGATAAATTAATCCATCGATATGTAGTTCATTCAATCTCATTCCCTCCTAACCAGATACCACATTTTGTGGATCACTTTCAGATTATAGTTTGAGGCCAAAGAAGAAAGCTTCTTGTTTTCCTTTTGTTTTCCTGTGTGATGCCAGCTGGTTCACAAGGAGACTCAACTCTGTCCTGGGATTCCTTCATGCCAAGCTGTATCTAAGTCTCAGATGTGGCAGCAAATTAAGAACATCTGCCAATTTATTCTAGCCAGATTTTGGTGAGACTTCATATTGACGTTTTAACTCAGAGTTGCAAAGTATAATACAGGAGCCAAATATGGCTTGCAAATTTTGGTCTCACATATAATTGTAAAAAAAAAAAAGAATTTAAGTACATTTAGAGACACAGTTGTATCACAGGATCTAATATTTGTAGCCATTTGTGTTTGCTCCCTCTGTTTAAATATTAGATGATTATGTTCTTCTCCACCTATGAGCAGGATCCTAGAGCACCCTAAATATAATAATCACAAAAGCCATAAGCACATTGATGATGTGGACTGTGCTTTGACAAGTGGTGGGAAAATAGGAGTGAGCTAAAGTTCCAAAATCCTGTATTTGCTGTGCTAATCTTTATCAGTTTATCACTGAGAAGACTAGAGCCAGCCAATCACGACACAGATCACTGGAAAGATCGAATCGGTCCAATGGATGGTGGTATTTCTATGAACATAGCTGATATTAACATTCCAATACTTCATTACACTGACAAAGATTGCAATGAGAATAGACACTGGTGCAAATTAATCTATTCTTCTGACAGTCTGTAATGAGAATGGGATGTGGTTTAAAAAATTAAGCCATTCTTAGTGCAATCTCAAGATTGCAATCTCATGGTCTCTCTCAGATGCTATATGCTCTGGTGATACATCATTGAAAAGTGTCAGTTTAACAAAGAATGTGTCTCCGCTCTTGCTGGGAGAGTAGTCCACACTTGCTTTGTTTCACCACAGCCCAACCCATAAAAACAATGAGGTAGAATCAATTGTGGTTTTTTTAGAACACACATACGTACAATCAAAAATGAAAAAAATATAGATATTCTAGCAGTTTTATCTTAGTCAAAGCTTACAAGTAAAATATTGTACTTTATTGCTCTCTTTTTTATATGAATGCCTAGATTTATTTTCATAAAACATAAGAGTGATAGTTTAATTTAGGAATTCAGAACCTAGCACCAATTTATCCATAAGCAATATAGCTAATTCAATTCACCATGAAGAGCTGCATAGTCATCCTCTCCACAGTGGCCATATTACATTATGAGCTGGGGCTGGTGACAGATGAAATGGTTTGTAGCCTTGCAATTTGCAGTAACTCAATGCAATCTTTTACTTTTTATTCATACTCCCAGGAAAAAACCTCAAAAGGAACTGTGATTTCTGATCCAAAGAGAAGAGAAGATATACAATGTCTTTGATATCTAGTTTTCTAGATTCAGGCTAAAAGGGATCAGTGAAACACTCAGCTCTGTAGATGATAATGATTACAGCAACAGCAACAGCTAACACTTTTTGAGAGCCAACAATGTACCAGATGCTCTCTGTATACTATCACCTTTAATTCTAATAACCTATGGTTTTGGTTCTATTAGGATAAGATATATATATATATATATATATATATATATATATATATATATAGTCAGGAACTGTGTCTTTCTGGAATATATATATATTCATTCAATATCACACACTAGTAAGAGGTATAGTCAAGACCTAAATGCATGGCTCCTTGACCCCAAAGCCCATGCTTATCACTATTACACTGTGTCCTCACTTCTTCATCTTACATGTACAAAAATTAATACTCACAGAGGCAAATTAGCTTAGTTAGGATCTCTCATAGAGTTAAAAGCAAGGCCAAACTGGAAATTGGGCCCCACATTTCCTTGTTAAGGGCATTTCTTTTTTTTTTAAATAATAAATTTATTTTTTATTGGTGTTCAATTTGCCAACATACAGAATAACACCCAGTGCTCATCCCGTCAAGTGCCTGGCACCCAGTCACCCCCACCCCCTGCCCTCCTCCCCTTCCACCACCCCTAGTTTGTTTCCCAGAGTTAGGAGTCTTCCATGTTCTGTCTCTCTTTCTGATATTTCCTTTTTTTTTTTCTTTCTGATATTTCCTACCCATTTCTTCTCCCTTCCCCTCTATTCCCTTTCACTATATTTATATTCCCCAAACGAATGAGACCATATAATGTTTGTGTTAAGGGAATTTCTTAATAGTTAAACTGTTTTAGTTTATAGAAGCCCTCACCCTAAATGTTCTGAACAAAAGATAAGATTATGAACTAAATATGCCACCAGATCTCAATAATTTATCTAATTGTGTCACAATGGAATATTAAACTAGACATTATATTCATTCTATAGTGTTTCTTGGTGACTAGGCATTGTGCTCTGTCCTAAAAACATAATAATGAGCAAGATATTAATTGGCATTGATCTAGCATCTTTATTCATTTGTACAACAAATGTTTACTGAATTCTCTGTACCATGACCTGTATTTTTTCCAGTGAAATCATATTTTAAACTCTCTCATTTATTGATTCATTTGAAGCACATCAGCTGATACCTACTAATTACCTGTCATCGTGCTAAACAGAGGAGATACAATGGTAGAAAGACACAGTTCCTGACCTCAAGGAGCTTATGATCTATTTACAGAGGCAAGGAAATAAATTAGCAATTAAGTATAATATAATATATACTATTGTAGTACCAGGCACTGTGGGAGTACATGGGAAGGGCACCCAGAGACACTTCATTAAGCCAAGACCTAAGTGACAGTAGACATAATGTAGGAAAAGAGGGTACGAAAGAACATTTCAGGAAAAAGGATCACTTTTCTGAATTTGTGACTGAGCCATAAAAAGCAATGAAAATCCAGTAAATCATGTCTTTAATAATTATTCATTCATTTGCCAAATATTTTGAGAAGCCCAGTACTTCTTTTTTCTTAGCTTGTTATCACTCACATGGAATGTTCAGTACATTCGGTCACATGAATAAAAGAATGAAGATTATCGCATATTACCCTGAATGCCTTTTGACAAGCTCTAGTCATATATTTTTTGGGTAAAGTATTAATAAACAATAAAGAACTTGAATCCACAAACCAACACCATGGTCATATAAACCTTTGAGGCTGACTCACAAAAATGTATTTAATAAGTCTCATTCAAGATAATGGAAGTGGGAAAAAGCTATGCGCTAGAATTGTGCAGTCCACTGTGGAAGCTAGTAGACACACGTGGCTATTTAAATTTAAATTTATATTAATTGAAACTGAAGTAAAAATTCAGTTATTCAGGCACACCTTTTTAGTGCTTAATAGCCACCTTTTAAGCACTTAATAGCCGTATGCTACCATATTGAACACCACAGGACATTTCCATCATTGTTAAAAGTTCTATTAGACAGTCCTACCCTAGAATCTAGATTACAAGTTTCACTAAATCATTGGTAATTATCACAGTGCTGGAGAAACGGTAGATGCTCAATAAATAGTTATTGATCCTTTTAAATTTAGCCTTATTTTCTTTTAATAGCAAAGTTTCAGTTGGAAAGGTAGAAACCAGCATGTACATAAATCATTTAACATATTTTATGTAGCAATCAAGGTAAAAATTTGATTAATGGGCTAACAGTCTCTTTCCTGAATCTGGAATACCAGAAAATTTCCCAGCTGTTAGTGTAGCATGGCCACTTAGGCAAGACTGACAAAGCAATCTCAAAGGTGACAAATCTCAATTCCACGACCCCTCATGTTGCATTGCCCACTTTCTGGCGGAGGTGCTAATGAGTAGTATCACTGCCAAGAGTGCGCAAAGCAAAAGGGAGAAGGAGATGCCAAGGCCTTGCAGAATCTACTTTGAATAATGAAGAATTAGATATCGTTCATCTTAAACTGATTTTCCAGACACCATGCCAAGAAGCAAACAAGTAACTTTATAGACTTGATATCAGAGTCTAAAAGGTCAGGAGACATTTGGCACCTGCATCTGAGTTTAACTCATTTTATGAATAGTCCCTCCCCGCCCATTAGGATATGTATAATTAGTTTAAATGTGTTCACTACACTGGCTTATGTGCTTATAGCTGCACCAGCTCAACAATATCCGAATGGTCATAAGGTGAAAGAGTAGAGTTTGAAGATCAAAGATCATTAAGCATTAGTTAATCCATTTGCTTATTTATTTACCTCATTCCAAAAAGAATTAAAAATAGTCAAGAATAGCCAATGGAAGAAACCTAACAAACCTAGTTTACTGTGACATGAAAGACACATTTTGTACATCATGTTAAGTTTGCTAAAAATGTTATGACCGGTCTTTTGTTTCTTTGTTTTCTTAGTGTCGGCAACTATAGCTATAGCTGAGGGTGGCTAGAAACGGTTGGCAAATGTGACAATGCAAATAGTCTACAAATGGCATTGAACACAAAAGCAGAAATGGAATTCCTGACTCTGCCCTCAGCCTGGAACCTTTGTACAATTACAACTGCTACGGCAAGGAAATATTAGAATACCAGGCAGCCAAGAAAACGAACTTAAAATTTTAAATACAAATAACCAATAAATATCTGGTAAAATACTAAGCCTCACTGCTCATCAAAGAACAAAATTTAAACAAGAAATGAGCTGATATATTTACCTCTCATGTTAGCAAAATCTTTCATAAGATGAGAAAACTTCAAAATATTGAAGAAATTACACTTTGAAGTATTTATGCCCAAATTTGAACAACCTAAAATTGAGGCATGATTAAGTAAATCATAGTGAATACAGACAGTCATTAGAAATACATTAGCCTGAAGTTTCTATAACTTGGAAAAATGTTGATATTTAGAGGAAAAAAACTTTTACATAATTGTATATTGGATTGGGCATGAGCTCAATGATACAAAAAATATATAAGAGGTACTCAAATATTTTAACAACTGTCCTCTCCGAATAAGATTTTATTCTATTATGTTTCTAAAATTCTAGAGAAAACAGGAATAAATGTTAACATTTGTCAAAATTAGATAGTAATTCTGACGGATCCATAAAGCAAAATGTTGATTAAGTTACATTACATATAATTTCACTAGATTAGTAGATCTATAAACAGAACTGAAGCTTTAGTGGAGGAGAGGTAGTAGTTGTAGGTCATGCCGCAAACGTTATTAAGGTACAGACAGGTGTTGATGACATCACAATCTAAAAGATAGGAGGTCAATGTCCTGGGACGTTAGCCTCCCACTGTTGCAGAGCAATTTTTGTGAGGAATAAAAAGAGCTTCATGTGTTGTTCACAAAGTATTTTCAATGTGAAGTGGTTGGAGAGGGCATGGAATCTGGAACAAGAGGCTACACAAACTACTAATTATTTTTAATTTTTTCACAAATTAAAAACTAGGTCACATACACACATAGAGTCATACCTTCTTTTTTTTTTTTTGAGTCATACCTACATTGCATAATTGTTAGGAGATTTGAAAAACCTTATGTGTGTACCTCCCATGAGGTCTTATACAAAATATGTTCAATGAAAGTAGCTATGAACTTAGTTTCCAGGGGAGTTATAGAAATCCCTGGCTGCAGAACAGGACAATGTGCAACAGTCAGGAATCTATAGTGAGGACCCAAGAATCACAACACTGTAATTTGGAGTTTGAGATGAGCAATATTCAGAAATTCCAGCAGGAAGGTAACTCTAGGGAGTTGAGTCAATAAGGGGTATCGGCTAAAATGATGCATTTGAAGTATCTAAGAAAGGTTAGCAAATAATAACTACTTTACAAATGTTAAATATTAAAATCCCAACATTCTTATAACCAGTAAGGGTAGTTAAGCTTAAAAAAGAATCTATATTGCCCAAGCGATATGGGTGCTTTCAGAATTGCAAAGTCCAGTGGCACCCCACATCTCGCCGCGTACAGTATGAGCTTTTTAGCCCGAGATTTACGACACCGTGCAATCTTTCACTCTTTACTTCCTGTAATGTCACGTATATACCCTATACTCCAGACACACGAAACCGCTTGCTATCGGTATGTTCTTTTGTATGTTTTTTTTTGATCCTGATAAATCCCCTCTGCTCACAATTTGTTGAATAAACAACTGAAAGAATGAACAATGATAAACTTACGGTATCAAATTATCCAACATTTTGTTTAAGCATTAAAAAAATATAGCATAGAGCTAGCTTTGAATCTCTGCTGATGTTTACAGATTGATTTTTGATGACTTTTTTTGTCTGTTCAGATGTTTCTTGAAGTAAATATGTGAATTTCAAAACTGACGTGATCCTTTGGTTTGCAGCGGCTGCTGCAGCAGACATGGCTTACCACCATCTCAGACCTCCCATTGGCTATTCCATTCCCAAGCCCATATCGTCTCTGCTGATGCGAGGGTGGAATGCATGTCCTGAAGTGAGTAATTTTTATTTCCTCTTAGAAAATGTGTTTATGGTCAAAATCTGTCACAAGTAGTGTAACTCCAAAGTCTACTTTCAGTGTGTATTTTAAGACTGTCAAGGCAGGAAGACTGATTTGCCTTCTGCTCTTTAGTCTCTAATTGCTTCAAGAAGTCTGAGTATCTCATATTTCTTTGCTGCTGCTCTCTGATTTCAACATGTTTCTCACAACTGATTAGCAAAAGAGAGACCAGGGGATGACAGATGACTCACAGTCTCATCTCAGCTGCAATTTTATTAACTACTACACTTGAACCACACTTAGTCATTTTCTGAAGAAAGAAGTTTGACACAAGATGGATCTGTGTGGCTTTTCACCAGGAGGCAGACCTTCAGGCAAAGACCCCATGACAAGTGGTCTTTAGTAGCACGGGCTCACACAGGAGGACAGGGGTCCTCCCCTAACTCTCTGAGTGGCTATGTGATAAGGTGGTGAGGAGCACAGATGGAAGAATAGATGCTGTGGAAGGAGTAAATAAAGTAGGATATGTAAACTGAAAAAAAAAAAAAGAAATACGATCATAGATCTAAGACTATTACACGTAGCACTCATATAATCCCAAAATGAAGACCCTCAGACCACGTGTCTACAGGAAGGGACTCTTCTTTAGGGTACCAGGCATTTTAGTGTCTACTTCGTTCTTAGAGAATGACAAAGAAGGAGACTCCACAACTGCTCTCCCGATAACACAGTTTAGTACCACGTCTAAGAATCTCCCTGCCAGCAGGTTTTGTCGTCTGTTGAAATCCTTGTGTTTTGACATCAGCCCGTGTTGATTCTTCTGCTCTGAGCAGAGGGAATTAGTTCACAATAGCTCATAAAAGTGTAGCTGTTGTTAACTCAGGAAGTACCTCACCAAAGGAGAAATAGGATGAGCCCCAGTCCAGATTTTGGAAAGAGAAAAAAAAAAATTAAAAAAACAAACAAACAGATTTTGGAAAGAGAAAGTGAAGTTCCCCAAAGGCAAAAATCAGGCCAAGTTATTACACAACCCTGCAAATGTACGTGGAGACTCTTAAGAAGAAAAATAAAGATTATTATGGCATGTGGGTTGAATAATCTCAAAAGAAATAACCTCTTCTCCTGAACATGCCATTTGACAGATTTTGTATTTATTGGTGTCGAATCTGCTCTTGCTACCAGAAGGCAGGGACTTTTTTGTTTCGTTTTGTTCGTTGCTGTAACCCCAGCACCTAGAACCACACCCAGTAGATGTTCAAAAAATTTTTTTAAGTAAATGAGTGAGTACAACTGTTGCTTATCAAAGCTTCCAATCCCCTCATCTGAATCTCAGTGTCCCAAAACTTTGTCTTGAAAATTATAAGACTTAAAATCGTTTGGGAAAAGCTTTCCTTATTTTTTCAATATGAATGTCAGGCATATTTTCTAGGAGTAAGCATGTCAAAAAAGCTAATTCAGAATTTCCTTCTCTCTTTGGTGTGTATAACGTAAAGTATAACTTAAAAACTAAACAACGAGGACATCCCCTTTTTCTTTTATTAATAGGTTCTTCATGATTATGATTATAAATAAGGGACATATGGAAGTTTTCATTTGGAGATAAAAGCAAGTTATTAGGAACTTCTAAAAGCATTTTAGGGGGGTTAGAATGGATGTCACAAATAACCGGTTAGGAAATAAGAGAACCAGATTAGGGCCAAAGGAGGGTACATTTAAGGTTTAAAAAAAAAAAATACTACAAGGCCAAAAATCAGTGCTTAGCTTACTGCTAAGCTGCAAAACCTATCAGTCTAGGGCCTGGGCTCTGGGAACGCAATTCAGAGAGAAGGATGAGGGAAGCAGTCTCTGACTGGCTATATCTGGGTTTACCAGTCAGGTGGGCCCTGGCTTGGCCGTGGTATCATCTCAGCATTATGAAGCCGAGCTGCTGGAAGTGATGTTCCTGAGAATTCATCACAGTGCCCAGTAAGATCATCACCGTGGGACTAGGCTCAGTGGTGAGGACAAGGAAACAATAGGCTACTTTTCATTCTTTCCTTCAGCAATTACTTATTGAGTCTCTACCATCCACAGCCCCAGGAACGAGCGCTGGGGATTCAATGGAGACGCGCTCTCCGTGGAGCCTAAGTGAGGCCTAGTAGCCAAATAGGGATTAACTGAATGAACACATTGATGATTTTATGATTTTATGGTTATAAGCCAAAATAAGGGAAATCAGATGAGATGAGAATGCACACTAAAGGAACTGACAGGTGAGGGACAAAGAGGTAGTGCTGGTCAGGAAAGGCTTCCTGGAAGGAGTGAGACTTGAGCTGAGACCAGCAGCATAAATAGAAGTTTGCTGAATGAAGAGGGTTGCGGAGAGAGAAAAACGGTCTAAGCAAAGAGAACATGGGCCAGTTCATTGAGAGAAAGGACACGAGGGAGAGACTGATCAGTTAGAACGTTGCAGCCGCTGTTCATCTTTAGCTCTAAGACCCTAACACCACGCTCTCCTGGGCCTTGCTTCTAGCTTACCAACTTCCCCACTCATTCTTTCTTTCATATTTGTCTTTGCCTCACTCCTTGAATTTGAAGCACATTACTATCTCCTATGTGTGTCTTTCTGGTCAAGACCTACAAAGAAGGAAGCGGACAGTGAGAACAGCAGCCTGTAGGGAATGGGAAATGCTGGTTGGAAAACTGTGAGAGGTGGAAAAAAAAAAAGAAAAAAGTCCTATTAGATCAGATATCGGAAAGCTTTGGAAACCAGAATAGGGAATTTGGTTATGAAATCCTAGGCAGTTATGCTCTTGTCTTTAAAGCGTGCAGAGATAGGATAAAACTATATACTTTTTGAAAATTCATCTGAATTTGGTATGACAAGGTTTGATAACTTACTCAAAGAATTTTATTTGGTTCCTATAGTGAGACAGGCACTGATTTATCTTCTAGTGTGATTGGGATATTTGGGCATTGTTTCTTAACGTGGGGGCTGCACATTACATGCTCCAGTTTACCTGGCAGTATTTGTTCAAACGAAGATTCTGGGGCCCTATTCTAAATCTACTGAATCAAAATGTCTGAGATGGAGCCTGGGACTTTGCATTTGACAAGCACCTCAGGCAATTTGTGCCCAGTAAAAGCAGAGAACTAGTGGGCTGAAACGGGAGCAACAGACACTGAAGTCAAAGCGTCCAGCTGGGCTGCTATTGCATTAATCCAGTTGATTACAACACAAAGACTACAATGGTTACCATGGGGATTCAGGAGCAAGGGTAAACTGGAGAACTACTTGAAAGGAAACAACATCCTAAGGAGGTGAAAGACTGGATTTAGGAAATGGAAAAGAGGAAGGGGCCCAGGAAAGCTGTCATCCCTGCCTCCTGAGAATCGGCTAGTGACCAGAGTAATCGTTAGGCCATTAGGTATCAGGATGCTGTTGGCAGTGACAGGAGAACAAAGCTGAGCGCTCTGCAGTAAAGTGAAGGTGCCTAAAATAAAAGAAAGAAAAATCAAAGCAAAGGGGAAAAGAAAGATAGCTACCAAGAGATAAAACAAAACAAAACAAAACAAAAACCCACCTAACCTGGTCTACAAAACTGAGGGAACTGTCAATTAGAATAAAGTTATTGCTCAAGAAGTTGGCAATAGATGCTCTTCTCACCTTAAAGGCGCTTAACCAAATGAAGTGGGATCAGGGGAGGCAGACAGATGGCACAGGAGCTAAGCTCAGGCAGAGAGGCTGAGCAAAAATAGAGGGGAGAGGAGTTGGAGTTAAAAGCAAGGAAATTTTGAATCCAGGGAGAAAACAGAAAGAAGAGAGGGAATAAGGTTAGGGAGTTTCAAAATAAGAAAGTTACATCATTTGCTGGCAATTCTCAACAGGAAAGAAAACAGAGGCTAGGTGGGGCGTGTAAGCAATATTTACGTTGTTCTCTAGCCTTTGAAGCTTGACGATATTGCCGAATGCAGATATAAAGATACTGATGTATAAAAATATATTAGAAACTATGTAAATGTATAGAATATGTAAAAATGGATATAGATAGAGGAAGAGAAAGTACTACCTTTTTTTCCCCTACCGGGAAACGTAAAATACTGTAATATCCTCTACCATGAAAGTATGCTTTCAAGGTGTTACTGGGTTATCAAAAACACAGTTGTGTGGGGTGTCCCTGTATCATTCCAATAAGCGTGGCTTTGAATGAGTGATGCTGGTTCTACTCTTGCTTTTAAATCTCGTATTTATAAGGACGTTTAATTCCTTGTTTAATACACAAGGAGGAGTACTCACACCAAACAATAGTGACAGGCTAAACTCAAGAGATCAAACCTTGAAAGCTAAACACACTAAAAGGTTATCCAGTTTTCAAAATCTTAAGTTAATAACGATTGTCAGTAAAGCTTGTTAAAATTCCCTTTGTTCGGGATCCATTGTGTGGATCTTGAAGCCCCATTTGTTCTTCTAAAATGATTGAAGCCGACATCCCCACCTAGTGGATTTAGAGGATTTAACAGGTTTCACAGAAATTGCCTACCACCCCTGGAAATCCTTAATTTTTTTTTCTCCTAGAGAAATAACAGGTTTAAAAAAAAAAAAAAAACTCTACTTAAGATCTAAGATAATTGTCAACAGAACAGTTGCAAATGGTTGAAATATACCAATATGCATATCAACTAGACGACAGTGAACAAACAAAGCTCAATTTTTATTTTCAAACCATAATTAGGAAAACAGATCAGGCACAAATATGAATATATAATCATCTGTGTAGAAAGCAATATTGTAACACCACTAATTGAGATGTGTGTAGTAATTTCCATAAAATAAACATCAAGTGCAAATCTGTTCAAGTACTTTTTTCTTATTTAATCTTTTATTTGCTTAAGGCTTTTTTTTTTTCCCCCGTTTTCTTTATTGTTTGCTTTCTTTTTCCAAGACCGGGCAAAACTTTACTTTCCTATTTTTTTTTTTCATTCCTTGGAGAAGCAAACTCAATTAATTGTGTCAAACACATCTTGCGGCTCCATCTTTGATTTTCCCATCGCATTCCATCATGCACTTTTATTGCATTGATAACAAAAAGCTACTGAGAAATGTGCCTCCAAAGTAATGCATTTGGGATGCCTGTAAAGACCAGAGGGTGCCCCTGTGTCCTTTCGAAGGAAGCTCCAGTAGAAAACGATTATTAGTTGAGTTCTGTCTCTAAAGGTGGTGGGTTAGCATCATCAGCAGATGGGGGCTACAGCGTAGGTGGGGGGGGGCAGCGTTTTCAGCTTCATCTAGTCTTCTAGGCATTAGAGGCCCCCTATTTTTTGTCACAAAACTAATGTCTTTTAACTCCAGTAAGGAGGAAAGCAGTTCACGCGTCTCCACTGTCCCTGCACCTTCTTTATGCGTACTGCCACTTTTATCTGGTTGCATATTGCGAAATTTGCCCAAAACTTGCATAGTACTGTTAAATCAAAGATCTGTTTCATCACAAGAAGGTCTATGTTCAGCCCCAGGGGAACGCGGGATACCCAAATCCTTAGCTGTAATAGTGGCCTCAGCAGAGCTTGAATCATACAACGTATGCTTTTCCCTTTGTCCATTTTCCCAAGTTTGCTGCATTTCTTTTGTGCTGCCTTTTAAGGTCACCTGTGCAGTTCTCATTACTGTACTAGAATCTGGCTTGTTTTCATCAAGGACTTTCTTCTCTTCTTTCCCTAATATTTTCCTCATACATGGTGTTTCACTGCCACCACCTCTGGGCAACGCATTCGAGCCCTCAGTTTCTTTTTTGCCACTATCGGTTAGATTCCAGATGGCTTGGGTCTTAGGAGAAGTACTCATTTCTTTGGGAATCTCTGTCCTATTTTGGAATGGAACAGCATTTGCCTTCATCAGTGGTAGGTCACGGTTGGCTTGTGCCTCAGAGCAAAGGAGAAGGGAATCGTTAAGTTTCTGCTTGAGGAAGTTTTGTTCCTACGTCATTTCCCTCATCCACGATACAACTCTCTACAATCTGACGTGATATTTTCCGTTTGGTCATTAGCGTTTCCTCCTCATTTCCAGATTGTTCATGCCTAGGATGTTGTTCTACATGTTTGAAGGTTTCGTTTTGATCTAAAGTGTGTTCCTTGTAGGTGTCAGTCTTGTGGCCAACTGCAAGCTGTGTTTGATTCCCCAGGGACAAAGAAAACTGATTTGGATCAATGGTTATTGGTTTGTCCTGCTCCATGGGCTTCATGGGCTTCATGGGCTTCGTGGGCTCTGTGGCCCCTTGGTCAGTAGCCCCCCTGGAACTGCTGGGTGGTAAAACATCACTGCCTCTATTTTCCCAAGTAGCTGGTAAACACCTAGGCACCTCCAATGCAAGGGAAGTTGCACCTTCCATTTGCTCAGTTGAAAACTGAGAGGCCGAATGTCCGTGTTCAGCTATGATGGGTGTGGGCAGAGGCAGTGTCGGTGCACTGCTACCAGGAATGAGGCCAGTCGGGTGACAGTTGCCTTCCCTGGAGCTCTGGTTGACTGCAGGTAAGCCATTAGCACAGAGCAGAGCAATGTTTTTAGTGTTTTCTTGGTAATATGAGGTCTGCTTTGGAGCACATCTGAGAGGCACACTCTTTGAAGTGAGTTTGACAGAGTTACCCTCTGGCCGTTGGGGAAAATCTGCAGAGGACACATGGTTTGTATTGGCTTCTCTCTGAGAAGCTTTAGATAATTTACTAGGCGGTAACAATACTTGTCTGCATTTCTTTTGGAGTCCTGGCAAGGATTTTTCTGGATGGACTTTGACTTTTCTAAAACCGTGTAGATTTAATTTTATCCTTGAATTTTGTTTTTTAATTTTCCCTTGGAGATCACGTTGATTGGTTCTCTTCTTTTTCAGAATCTGGGGATCAGTAAGCCATCTTCCTTCTTTGTCTCCCTCCTGAGGATCGCCACATTTTTTGAGATCCAAATTGGTCAGGTGGCTGCTTTGATTTTCCTGCTGTTTCCAACGGGTTGATGTTCTGGATGACATCACCAAGCTATTTTTTTCTACTAAATCAGGATCACAGAAGCTAACCCTCTTGGGGGAATATGTTCTCTTGATTTTTGTAGATAACCTTGATGGCTCCAAGTTGTCCTCACTCATAGGGAATTTTTCTATTGCACTGTTAATTTGGATTTTCTCTTTCTTGGCCTTTGAATGTTCTTGACGACTTGGCTTCTTTTCTTTCACATAATCTTGAAATTGATCACAGGGCACATATTTACAGATAAGAGAATTGTTTGGCTGAAAATAGCGAGGCCTGCTCCGATTTAACAGTCCACAAGGATCATCATATTTTGATCTATGTTTTTGTAAGATCTTTTGTACACAGCGTTCCTCAGGCTCACAAGGCTTGGATGATGAGCCTGTAATAAAATGTCTCAGGCTGTGAGGTTGTAAGCCATTGTCTTTTTTTTCTATTGGAGGCTGCCATGATTCATTTGTTAAATGCTTTTCAAGACTTTCTCTTGCCAACGCTGAAGCGGATGTTGCATATCTTCTACTAAATGTGTCACCGTTGATATCTGCTGAACAATAAATGTAGAAATTTAGTACTGAGCAGAGTTTTATTACCCAACCAAACAGATGCTTAAAAACCTTATGCAAGGTACAGA
Source organism: Nyctereutes procyonoides (assembly GCF_905146905.1). Lineage (NCBI taxonomy): Eukaryota > Metazoa > Chordata > Mammalia > Carnivora > Canidae > Nyctereutes > Nyctereutes procyonoides. The sequence continues at coordinate 5,773,893 of NW_026575126.1, forward strand.
AATGAGTCCTCTGATTACGTCAGTTCTTGAGTACTTCCTAATTTTTAACCAAACCACCAAGGACTTGGCGCAGCTTAGTGTGTTTACAAAGCTACTCTTTACGGCCACATTCTAATTAGTTGTGGTGCTGACTTAAAAGTTACAGAATTGGAATTGGAATTAAAAACATTCATAGTTGTACATCTTTACATTAGTTGTTGGTTAGGTTAGCTTTAGATATGAATAATACCTAAACTCTCTTCGAATGGCCATCACAACTTTTTCTGCACGAATTTCCCAGTTGGAACTAAATATTAGGAAGAATATGATACTATATTGGTTAGCGTTTAGGTTTCAAACACAGGATAACCTCAGCAACAAATAAAAATCTCTGTGATACTATAGGCTTCATGAAAGCAGAAACTATACCTGTTTTATTTCCCATCATTTAATATAGTATTAATTAAATATCTGTTGAATGAATGATTATTTTGGAAAATGGCCTGGTCTGTATTGCAGGAATCTCTCTCTCTGTGAATGTTAAATGATACATGTTAATATGATATTAATGATACTTATTAAATAACACTAATAGCAAAAATAATAGTATTTTTTTACCATTAATTAAGCATCTACCAAGAGCCAGGCACTGTGTTAAGTGCTATACCTTCGTTATCTCATTTAATATTTACAAGAGATCTGACCACTGGACAAGGCCTGTTGTCCTATCACTTTTACAGATGAGGAAAGCCACTTAGGGAGGTGAAAAGCTTTCCCCCTATCACATGTCCTCTAATGATACGGGCAGACCTTGACTTGGGTCTTTCTGACTCTAAACCCTATCCTCTTAGGCACAATGCAAATTAGGTTTAAAATTACGTCTTATCAGTGTCCTTTCTCTTGTTTTCTGACACTGTTTGTTTTATCCAGAGGAAGAAATAAGTATTTCTGTTGACAGAAAGGAGTATTTCTGAGACAGAAAGGAAGAGCAAGCTCAGCTTCACACTACCATCTAATGCTAAGATTTGCCTTTAACTTTCTGGGGGACCTTGGAGAAGCTACTTACCCAATGGGTATCAAGAGATAAGACTTAGATGGGAATTTTATGCGGCTATTAAATTATTCTGGGGAAAGAATGTTAGCCTTTCTCAGATTCTAAGAGAGTTCTGTGACTCAAAGATAAATATTCAGAACTATTGAACTAGATTGTCTCTAAAGCCTCCCCTCCTCCTGAAATACTGGGATTCTGCATTTCCATGTTTGAAGACATAACCAGAGTAACAGTGCCTCTTAGTGTTCTAGAGCAGATGTGGCCTTATTGTTTTCTCCTCAAACACCTGTCCTCTTCATCTCCAGGACAAGGCCTGGCATGGAGCACAATTTCAAATCTTTCTGAAAAGTATATATATTGATTTGACAAACAAATGTATTCTCTGTGTGAATATGTAGAGACTGAGTTTTAAATCGTGAAAAGACAACATTCCCTTCAGTGTAAGAGTTTCCCACAGAAAAGTTAAGGCATTGGACAAAGGTAAACATCTGCCTGAGGTGTGGCTCCATTGGAAGGGTAAGTGCTTCTTCCTTTCTCAAATAAAGCCAGTCTGATCTGGTTTCTATGGTAGATTTTTTTATTTTCTTGGCTATTCCTCTCTTGAGTCAAATCATCAGTCCCCAGAAACTAGTAAGAACCAGAGTCTGTGGAATGCAATGGAATATATTCACATCCTGCCTTATGCCACATGTGACATAACACACAGTTTCATTCTTTTCCAATCATCCCCAAATCTATCTTAAGGGCCTTATCCCCATGGTGAGAATCTCTTGGCGTAGCACCTCCACCATCCGTATTCTAGGAGAAAGCTCTGCTTATTGTAAACCAATTTGAATAAATGTCAGGAACCTCTTTACAGAGAAGCTGTCAAAGTTTTCACTGCTGAGCCTGAAAGCATCACCTCACTATTCAGGAAGGAAAAGGAAGACATTTAATTCATTGCCTCCACCTAAATATTGACATTGCCCAGGTACAGTGGGTAGATGTCACGGCCAGATTCACTTGGCTCCCAACATGGGACGATGAATTAAGTCCTGACTTTCCTTGGACTGGGAAGTTATCATCCCTGACAGCTCAGCAAGCAAAGTGTGTGTCTTGACATCATTCCTGAAATGAATCACCAGCACTAGAAGGCCCATTCTTCTAACATGCCATGCTCTGAGAAGGTTGCTTACTGCAGAATTGGCATTAGAGCTCGAAGGATGTTGGAATAGAAGCTGATACTCAGCCTCCCATAAATCTTAACAGCTTAGTGCTATTTAAAAGTCTTCTTTTCAAAAAAAAAAAAAAACACCTGTTAGGCATTGGGTCACAAAGATTCACTTTCCAACAGGCATAAGATATACTTACCCTCAGCTCCTGAGGGTAGGGGGTGAGTCCTCATGGACGCCTTACCCCAAACACACACGCATATGCACACACACACCCGGGTCTAAAGTCCTTAGAAGGATAGACTGGGTGCTACCCAGTGATTTTTATAGCATGCCGCTGTTGGGAAAATTAAAGGAGATTACCTCTTTCAGAGGAATTTACACAGGGTGGGATTTTCTAAAACAAGACAACTCACCTATTGTTCTTGTTACATGCTGTGGCACAGTTGGCTGTTGGACTTCCCCAGGCTCATGATTCCTTAGCTTTTTAACTCTCTCTGGATACCTTGTAAGGAAGCCTGCTTCATTAAAAGCTGCCATATTCCCAGGAGGCTCTGAACGTCCTGACTGCAGCAGTCTGCCACCAAAGCAGAAGAAAGTGCTGTCCGCCCCATGGTCTTTCCCTTTCAGGTTTCTAAATGATCCGTCAAGGGCTGTGGACTCAGAGGCCAGGGCTGCTTGATGGCTGTTTTCCTGTAAGAGTGGCATTTCCTTTCTGGACCCCACAATGGACGTGACCTTTATCTCGTTTTCCTGAGCTAAGTGGCAGTTACAGTATCCCTTAGCGTGGTAATTTCTTGCCTCATGAGCACACAGGGATTCATCGAAGGTTCTGCAACAAAGGTTTTCTGATGTGTGTTCATTTGCTTTGCCTTGTTGGAGTTTCCAGTTAAATACAACTAAACCTAGGCAAGTGAGACCAACAGCTCCTGTGACAAATAGAGAGACCATTAAAAGATAACATCAGAGGAAGAAACCTATAAATCACCAAATGTGAAAACCACAAATATCAAGGTTAATGATTTAAAGGGCATCAGAATGGGTGGGAAGTCTATCACCATGTAGAAAACTTATCCGTCCGTCCAGAGGCTATTTAATCAACATTGTTCTGTTTGTTAATTTGGATCTGCCTTTGTAGCTATGAAAAATTTTAAGAAAAATACCATCTGGAATGCCTTTGGTGGAAAAAAAGGGTTTTTCTTTTTTCTGTTTGTGGACTGAGATTGATTCAAGACAAAATAATTCTTGCATTAAAATCATTGTTCTGCCATGAGAAACCAAATTTCCTCCTTCTTAATCCCATAATGAATAAAAACAGACTACCTTTAATACATGCCCTGAAATTCCCATATACCATAACCTCCTCCTATTGCCATATTTTCATCATCCCTAAAGATCCACCGCCTGTCTCAGAAAAAGTCGTTGACTTCCTATTAGCGTAAGGCCCAAACTCCTGCGCCTCCAAGATTCGGTGCAATCTGGCCCTGACCGCCCTCCTTTCCCTCATTTTTCATTTCTCATTATTTAAACACTGTGCTTCAAACTCTTCAGTTCATTATCCTTAAGTTATTCCTAAGCTTTCGTGCAGCCCCTCGTTATGCGTACGGTGCTTTCTCTAATTTCTGCTTGCTTGGAATTTATCTCTTTTGAAATTTATTTATTGTCTAAAAACTAAGGGCCTCTAAATTTCTTGATACTTTTGCTGTTTTGTTTTTTTTTTCCATCTTGCAAAGGTCGCTCCCTCCTATGAACTGCCACGAAATAATGACTGACACCTAAACTCGGACTGTCTGGTACCGTCCTTTCACGTTCTATGTATACACAGCTCATCCTCCAAATAAAACTATGAAGGGGAGTGTTGCTCAACCCCACACGCAGAGTCTAACCTGTGTCAGCATCACTGTGTCCCATGCTGACGAACGGCATGCTCACCTGCCACGATGCTCAAGCCAATGTCTCTTGAGTTTTACCCCAACTCCCTCTCTGTCACAGAGATTTCCTCTTTTCTTAGGACTTGTAACAGTATAGAATTACTGTGGTCACTTGCTCGCCTGCTTGCTCACTGTCCCCACCTGCTAGAACTAAGCACTGTGAGGAAATGGACCTTTGTGGTCTTGTTCGAAATTCTATCTCCCTCCCGTCCCCTCAGCTCTGGCACAGGCACTCCAGAAATGGTTTACTGCATGTTCTTAAACAGAAGAGATTCTGTTTATGAGTTCTAATAATGAAATGCACTCAGCAGCCGTCAAATCCTACAAATCCCCAAAATGGTGACGGGGAAGTCAGGGCATCAGGATCAACTGAATTAGGAGCCAAGTCTGCTAAGTCCAGCTCTGACCATAAATTGCTGCGTGACCTTAGGCAAGTCAGTTTCCTGACTCCAGAAACAAGGACAGCGAACGAGGAGGATGTCAGCATTTTAGACCTTTTGATGGACTGCTCCATGCCTGCTTCCCTCCTTTGCAGACAACTTTAATGAAAACGTGATATTATTTGAACGTGAAAGAAAAGAGAAAGTGTTCGGGCATGATTGCTGCATTTCTATGTTAGATGAAGACTAACCAAAGTGAATAGCTGTCTCTGGTTAAAAACCTTCAACCTTTGGGTAGTTTAAGAGGTCTCGAGGTCTTAGAATTTATCGACAACATATATTCCTTAGTGTTGTCACGTTTTGAAATAATTTCATCTCTACTAAAGACACAACATTTTTATAAAGTAGTAGCAAAAGTCAGATCCAACATTCAATTGCCTAGAGCTCGGGTAATTCCAAAGAAGACTTTTGGCTTTAAAATGTTAAAAACAGAGGAAAATAGTACAATTTTAGAAACACTCCGTATGTCTCACATGCAGTAGGAAAACTCGGGATTCAAAGCTTTGTTGTGCCACTTTTTGTGGGTATGTTTTCTAACCTCTCTGAGCCTTATTTTTCCTTCCTCGGTCAAACAGGGATGATTAATGCCACTCCGTAATTAAATAATAGATGTGACATATTTGATACAGCACTTTAGTAATAATAGTAAGGTTCAGTGGATCGTGATTATGGTTTATGGTTATGATTGCTGGTGCTGCTGCTGTTTCGGTTCAATATTGCCCTATTTAGGTCCTCGAAGACTCAGCTGTTTTTTTTTTGGGGGGGGGCGGCGGGTTGAAGGAAAAAGTCCAAAAAATAAAATCATTAAGAGAATACTTTGTATGACTGATGCAGTTACTAACCAAAATAATCAAGGAAAAGAATAAAGGAAAACAACGTCTCCAAAATAATAAAGGAAAGAAAGACCCACAGTTTCTTAAACACGTGCATCAGCCATTGAAATGAGAGTAAGCATAATATGATTATAGGGGAAAGTTTCCTAATTGTGTCCAAACGGCAAGGAACCACTCACTCTCCTGCTGTCGATGCCAGAGCTCTGTCTGCATCACATTACCACTCAGGTGTGGTCACTTCCTATTAGTGCAGAGAGCAAAAGGCAGCAAATGAAGCTTGTAGGCAGGCTGAACGTGCTATTAAGAAGACGGTTGAATTTTCGCTGCCATGGGCATTGTTGCTATTTTTAAAAAGTGTTCTAACCATCTTTCCGAGTTGGAAAAAACAACAACAGCAACAACCAAAAGCGAATTTAATGATAAGTCCTCATTGGAAATGTTACGGCGTCGTGAAATCTTTCTCCTTTCATCCATCCACCAATTCACAGAATAGGAGGCTTTAAGATGTCAGCGTCTGATGACAAATAACCACTTATTAGTTTTAAATTCCCTGAATAAGGTTATTTATAGTCCCTGAAATTGTGTGGTGATTCATCTATAGCCAAAGAAGGAAAGAAAATCAGGGGTCAAATTATCGTTCTAAGTCTTTCCCCCACCGTCTACAGGGAGAGATGATTGGCTACACTTCTACTTCAGGGGGGTAGTAGAATCATAATAGAATAAATTGTATAAAATCAGAGTTTTTCAAAGACAAATTCTTCCTAAAAACAGCATCCTTGACAATCACTCGATGAAAGATACATTATGATACTTTCACACATTATAACCTAACGTGTGTATAATCATACTTTTAACTTATCAGGATTTGTCCCCGCACAATAAGCTTCCTATTATCGACAAAACCTTCGAATCTTCCAGAATTTATGCTTATCTCTACACTAATGTAAGTTGGCAGTAATTTTTTTTTCTGAGAATAGATATTAAAAATACCCAGAAGATACTGAAAATTAGTCTATTGTAATATTTCCAAAATGATGCCCTACAAAAACGCAGATTTAACGAAATCCTCTGCGGAAAAAAAAAAAAAAACACAGCTAATGGTTAAATGGATTGGAGAAATGCTCCACATTGTATCTTCCTCGTAAGGATTCATAATGCTCATTAGAAACTGAAAGGCAGAGAGAAAAATGCTGTAGTAAAGAAGCCTATTTTGCTTTGTTCAATCCAGCGTTACCCAGATCTATTTGAACCCTGCAACATGTTGTTTACACGGGCGTCTGCGTGTGTTTCCATTGGACCCACCTATTAATTACTCCCCAGAACTAGTGTTGGAGTTCCCGTACCCCAGCACTTGGGAGGTAAAACTCCCTGCCCTACTGCTTTTGTCTTTGATGGTAAATTATTCCTTAACACATAAAATTCCTAAAACAAACAAACAAACAAAAAAAAAACATTCAATTCCTGACATGGTTACACAGGTTTGTTTTTTTTTGTTTGTTTGTTTTTTGTTTTTTTTAAAAAACAATTCATCTTTCTGGAAGGATTTAGATTCATTTCCAGCTGAATCTGATTACTGCCGGTGGTAGTTCCATTGTTTAGACCTGACGCCACTCTCCATCTATCCTGCTTAAAAGTGTTAAATGTCAGGAGTTAAAAATCTGATGTTCAGGTCTCACTGGAAACCTGCTAGGGAATAATTTCTTATAGCACATATTCAAAATACATCAGTTCAGTCCTGGATGTCATTTGCAAGCCTCTGGTCTTCCAGCTTTGGGGCACCCCCCCCCCACACACACACACACACACACACATACACACCTCTCATCACCATGGTTACCCACAAGCACAAAGGATTTCACCATGCACTGCAAGCATGACGGGAAAAACACACATCCAGGTAGATCACTCAAGAAATCTCTTGTATTTTTGGTCTTGACTAGTGATGCGAAGTGTCGCTCTACACCATTCATCCAGTGAGAGTTAACAATGACTAATGGGTAGTTAGAAATGTGCACACTACCTCAGGAAAACTAAAGACTGGAAGATTATCTTCCTCTTAGTCAGTCTAGGAGGTATGGGATTCAAACCGGGTAACCTGGGATCCCTGGGGGCTCAGCGGTTTAGCGCCTCCCTTTGGCCCAGGGCGTGATCCCAGAGTCCCACATCGGGCTCCTTGCATGGGGCCTGCTTCTCCCTCTGCCTGTGCCTCTGCCTCTCTCTCTCTCTCTGTGTCTCTCATGAGACAACAACAACAAAAAAACCCAACCTGGGTACCTGGTGGCGGGGCTCACGCACCTGACCAGTGTGCGGCACCAGCACCATAGCAGGTGGCCCGGCCTGGTGCGGCCCGCTGGTTCCTGGTGTCCTGCAGAGGGGCACACAGATGTGGGTACCCCGAGGAAGGACCCCAAGTCTTTCCATCACGTTCTAATCCCTATTTCTAGTGTTATGATGAAGGTCCCGGTTCTCCGTGGCGAATGGAGGCTTGGTAAAATGTAGGCAGCAGCCTGCATTCCGGGCAAGGAAACTGGAGACTAGGGCCGCCTGCGGGGCTCGGCGGTTGAACGTCTGCCTGCGGCCCAGGGCGTGATGCTGGGGTCCCGGGATCAAGTCCCGCCTCAGGCTCCCTGCCCCTCTCTCTCTCTCTCTGTGTCCCTTATGAATAAATAAATTAAATCTTAAAAAAAAAAAAAGAAAAAGAAAACTGGGGTCTAAGTAGCAAGGTAACAGAATTAGGAGTAGTGGTCACAGCCAGATAGAGGCCTGGGGTTCCCCCACCCCGCCCCACAGCCCCCCTGCACCAGGAAGCCCCTACCTAGCCCGCTGCTGGGCCAGCCCGTCCGCCCGCTCACACCACAGCCTGACCCCGGCCCTGGTGCTCCCCCAGCCGCCTGCCGGCCGAGGCTGCATCCCTGAATGTCCCACGTCGGAGGGGGCGGCCGCGCCGGGGCCCAGCGTACCTGCCAAGCCCAGGAGTGTCAGCAGGGCCACGTCCTGCCCCGCGACGCGGGGACTCGTGTCCCGCAGCAGCACGGTGAGGTTGGGAAGCGCGGGGTGGCACCTGGCCTGGGCCGGGGACCCGAGCACGGCGGCTGGGGCAGTGGCCAGGGTGGTGGCCAGGGCAGTGGCCTGGGCTGGGGACCTGAGTGGGGCGGCCGGGGCTGTGGCTGGGGTGGTGGCCAGGGTGGTGGCTGGGGTGGTGGCTGGGGTGGTGGCCTGGGTCGGAGACCCAAGTACAGCAGCTGGGGCGCTGACCGGGGTGGTGGCCTGGGCTGGGGACCCAAGCATGGTGGCCGGGGCGGTGGCCGGGATGGTGACCTGGGCCGGGGTGGTGGCCAGGGCAGTGGCCAGAGTGGTGGCTGGGGTGGTGGCCTGGGCCAGGGACCTGAGCATGGTGGCTGGGGCGGTGGCCAGGGCAGTGGCTGGGATGGTGACCTGGGCTGGGGTGGTGGCCAGGGTGGTGGCCAGGGCTGGGGTGGTGGCCAGGGTGGTGGCCAGGATGGTGACCGCCCAGGTCAGGGTGGTGGCCGGGGCGGCGGTGCAGGATGTCCTCCCAGCAGCCTCGGGGTGGGGTCGGGCCAGAGGGGCCGCTCGGTGTCCCCCGGGGAGGACGGGTCGCCGTCAGCGCCGCTCAAGCCCGGTGCTCGCGGGGCCGCTGTGGGGAAGAAAGGCACAGGCTGGAGTGGAGGTTAGGGACGCGGTGGGGGGGGGGCGGCGAGAGGCCCCGGGCACCTGCCGAGAGCAGAAAGCACGGCGGCAACGATGCCGGCGCCTCGGTTTCAGGAGGCCGGCTCTTTATCAGAATGATGGATTTCTGTGTTCTTGGTTTCCGTGACATGTTTATTTGAGAAACATAAACCCATCTGTTCCCTTCCATGTGACAGCGAATCCACGGTGGGGAACGATCGCTGCTGAGGTCTCCTCGCAGGTGGCTTCCCAGGCCTCCCGACCCCCGAGCCCTCTGGGCCAGGGCCAGGACTGACCCCCCCAGTCACCCCCACACCCCCTCCCCCCGGGCCTGTGTGTGAGCCTCCCGGCCAGGCTGCCACCAGCCAAGTCCAGGTACCCCGGGCGTCAGTCACCGCTTCCCTCACCTAGAGGCACGGGCGGGGGCAGTGAGAACGAGGCCCCGCTTCTGCTTCTTGGCTCCAGCCTAAAAGCTGGCGCCTTGGTAGGGACCTATATTCTCTCCAGCCGACCCGGGATCTGTCCAGGGCTCGCTCTGCAGTCCGGGCCGCCTTGGCCTCCCCTCTAGTCCCTGCTCCCTCCAGCGAAGTCCAGCCCCGGTGACAGGTGGCAGTCAGGGCGTCCCACTGTGAAAGCCCTTCGCCGTAATCACCTCGGAGCTATCACCGCTCTGTCATTAGAAATCAAAGCGTTTTAACTCAATAAAGATGTATTATAATCAGGAGTTATTGTAACACATCTTTATCATGCTAAACTTGTTTTGACGGCAAGTGACAGTGTCATGAAGACGGAAGAGTCCACTGTCCCTGGGAGGTCTGCGGCTGATATTAGAGCAATCAGCCTGGGGGGGGGGCGCTAAGCAAATCTCAGTCCCCTTATGAAAGTCAGACTACACCGCTCAAGCAAAGAGATTTTTAAAAATGTAAAAACAAAGGATTTTCACGGTGCCTTCTTCGGGAAGAATTGCCCCCCCCCCCGCCCCCCGACGGCTCGAGCAAGCTTAAGTCATGGTGGGGGTTTCCTGCACAGCATTTATCTCTGATTACTTGAATCCTGTTCATTCAGGCCGGTTGAGCATTTTGTTTCCCTCAATACTGTCTTCTTGATATGGGCTGAGGGAGTGGTGTTTCTAGGGGTCCCCCAGTTCTCCAGGGACCTGCCGGCCCCGAGGGAGCCTATCGATGCCGCCCATCTCGTCTAGGTCGGGACAGATCGTCACTCGCGAGTCATCCATGGGCTTCTCTGTGTGTCTGGATTCACTTCGCGAATGCGGCGTCGTGGAGAGGAGAGGGAGGAGAGGCCCAGCCGTGTGGGTGAGCGGGATTGTTTCTTAGAGACGTCGCTACCTCTGATCAGGAAAAGTAAGAAGGTGGTGAAGTCAGGACATCTAGTTGAGCGAGCCAGGAGGTTAGCGTTTAGGTGTCTTCGGTACTAATTGGAAACCGGGTACGACCAGCGAGCCTCGAAGCTGTCTCTCTCCTGGCGGGGATGACGATCACTCCCATCTCTTAATTTTCATAAAGTCATAGGATGTTAGAAATGAAGAGAATCACCTTCTTTCGCTCCATCTTAACTCCGACTTGTTTCTGAAAATTTTCCACTGGCAGAGCTTATAGCTTGTTTATCTCTCCTTGGATATCGGGATGTAAATCACATTCTCCTCAAATTTGTTAATAAGGTGTCTTATTAAATTGTTGACTTAAGCAAGCAATATGTAATGAATACAGGCAGTGGATCTTGTTAGCATTTCTACAGCTCATTTACCACCAATAAAAAAAGACTAGACTTTCAAAATTAGATGCACTTTGATAATCATCTGTTTTGCTGGTACATCACTTAATCTTACTAATGCTGAACAATTGCAGTTCAGGTTTCAGATTCATTGATATTTTTTTTTTCCAGCAAGTGGTCGGATTCAAAACTGCACAGAACTATGAATAAGAATTATAATGAAAGTGATCTGCTTTTTTTTTCTTTTATTAAAAAGAAACTTATTTTTATTTTATAAAATAAAACTGATTTTTATTAAGAAATTGTGTAGCTGCATAAAATGGTAGTGATCTTTCGTACTAGCAAAATATCTCAGTTGCCTCTGAAGGTCCTGACGTAGTTTTGGTTGAGACCACCATGACCAGGAGAATAAAATAATGGTGAACCAGGAGAATAAAATATCGAGTCGCCGGGAAAGGCTTGCTCTTTGAGAGCAAACCTCTATCAGGCTGAGCCCAGAAAGCACTCAGCACGACGAAAGCCATGGCAGCGAGTTTGCCAGATACACTTAACACTGCTTTTGTAGAGTTGTTGGTTTTATTACCTACTATATAGGTTAGCTGGTGACAGAGGGTTCCATCCCTGGTGCACACCGCGCATGTGGCAGGACAAGCTGAAGCCAAGCGCAGCACGAGGGCAGAGAGCAGGAGCCATCCACCTGAAAGGACAGGGCGAGGCACGTCGTGATGTTGGCATTTATTATCCATGATTTCAGTAGATTTGGCTCATGAGGCATTTGGGTGATGCCTGCTACTTGATGAGCACCTTGGGTTCTCACAGGATGCCAGATAAACAGCTAGAGTTCTTAATTTGTGTATGATTTAATCCAAACTTCCAAAGCACTTGACCATAGATTTAGACAGTGCGCGCATATCCAGCGCACACCCATTAGAATAGTTTATTTAAAAATCAGATTACTTTGTAAAATACTGTACAGCTTGCTGAACTTCTGCACATACATTATCTTATTTAATTCTTTTAATTCTGCCACTTATTTTGAGCCTGAAAGACTGAAGTTCGGAGTGGTTAATAAACCATCTAAAGTCACGTAACTATTTGGTATTTAACCTCCCATCTTTTAACTCTCTGTCCGGTGCTCTTTCTGGTACGCAGAAGTTAATCTCAGGCGCTGAGTTTTACATAAGTATAAGGGAATTATTCTTTCCAGATTTAGATGCCATACCTAGGAGGGAGTTGGAAGGAGCGCTACGATCATAAGGTCTACCTAGCTTTGAATTCAGCTCTGCTGTTTACTGACTATCGTATCTTAGTGTGAATTATTTATTAGGTGAATTATTTTTTCCCTCTTTTTGCCTTTTCGTGTTTAAAATGGAAGTAATAAACAGATGCCTGCGTTACAGAGTATATTATAAAAATTAAGTGGAATGCTCTAAGTGTTTAATAAATGTTAAATTTTACCGTTATTTTTATGATTTTTCAGCCCTCCAATGAAATGCTAACATCATTCGGATAGAAGATTCCAAAAAAGCCCACTTATTTATAATGTATTTATTCCCTGGTTGATTTTAGGGCGTCAGAATTCTTGAAGCACATTATAATAAAATGTTCTACCTATACAATAACAGTTTGAGAACTAAATAAAATGTAAATAAAACAGGGCAGCCCGGGTGGCTCCGTGGTTTAGCACCTGCCTTCAGCCCAGGGCCTGATCCTGGAGACGGGGGATCGAGTCCCACATTGGGCTCCCTGCATGGAGCCTGCTTCTCCCTCCTCCTGTGCTTCTGCCTCTCTCTCTCTCTCTTTCTGTGTGTCTCTCATGAATAAATAAATGAAATCTTTTTTAAAATGTAAATAAAATAAAAAACCATTAATTCTATCATCTGTTCAACAGTATGTACTGACTGCCTGCTATAGGCCGAAACACGGCTAACGGCACTCAACGATAGTGTAGGGACACTGATAAATCCCTGTCCTCATGGGCAACGAATAAATAAATATGGAAATATGTAGTGAGTCATCCGGTAATAAGTGCTACAGAATAAATAAAGCAAGAAAAGGAGCAGATAGCATGAGCTTGGGGGTTCTAAATAGGATGAACAAGGAAAATCTCTATGATAAACTAGCACTTGAACAAAGACCCAGAGAAGCTAAAGCACTGGCCAGTCCAGGTGGAGAGCATGGCAGGTGCAAAAGTCCCTCAGAGCATGATGTGCTTGGTCTGAGGAGGTCAGCGTGACCACGGACACCATAGGAAGGGAGAGTCAGGCAATAGCAAGGCAGGCTATGCGTGCCTTCCAAATGAATGGAAAGGTTTTGCTTTTCATACAAATCAGGTGAGCACAATTGGAGGCTTTTGTGAGTGGCATGACTCCATCTGTAGTATATCTTAAAATGATTATTTTGGGGGCTGCTGGGGGGCTCAGTCAGTTAAGTGTCTGCCTTTGGCTCAGGTCATGATACCAGTGTTCTGGGATTGAGCCCTGCATCAGGCTCCCAACCCCACCTTCACCCCCACCCCACTCCTGTGTTCTCTCTCTCTGTCAAATAAATAAATAAAATCATAAATAAATAAATAAATAAATAAATAAATAATAAATAAATAATAAAATGCTTATTTTGGCTACCATGTTGGTTATTATAATTGTGTAGTATAGTTTGAAATCGGAGAGCATGATGACTCCAGCTTTGTCCTTTTTCAAGATTGCTTTGGCTATTTGAAGTCTCTTGTGATTTCACACAAATTTTAGGATTGTTTTTTCTATTTTTTGTGGAAATACGCCTTTGGGATTTTGGTAGGGATTGCGCTGAGTCTGTGGATTGCTTTAGGTAGTGTGGACATTTTAATAATATTAATTCTTCCAGTCCATGAGCATGGAAAATCTTCCCATTTATTTGTGTATTTTTCAATTTCTTTCATCAACATCTTACAGTTTTCAGTGCACAGATCTTTCACCTGCTGAGTGAAATTTATTCCTAGAATTTTATTCTTTTTGAAGTAATTAAAAATAGTATTGTTTTCTTGATTTCTCTTTCTGATAGTCCACTATTAATCTATAGAAATGTAACAGATTCTCATATATTTGGTTTTATTTTGTGCAACCTCGCTAGATTTGCTTATCAGTTCTAACAGTTTTTGGTGGAGTCTCAAGTGTTTTCTGTGTATAATATCATGCCATCTCCAAAGAGTGACAGTTTTACTTCTTCCTTTCTAATTTGGATGCTTTTTTTTTTTTAATTTGGATGCTTTTTATTTCTTTTTCTTGCCTAATTACTCCAGCAAGGACTTCTAATAAATACTATGTTGAATAAAAGTGGCAAGAGTGGGCATTCTTGTCTTATTCCTGAACTTAGAGGGAAAAACATTGAGCTTTTCACCATAGAGTATATATGTTAGCAGTAGGTTGGCTACCATATTGGGAATACTTTTGATAGGCAAAGAATAGAAGCAGCAAAAGTAGCTAAAAGGCAATTATAATAATATAAAAAAGAGATAATGGTGGCTTAAACAAAAAATTGAGCTAGATTATGGATAATTTTTTTATCATGATGCAATTTATTTTTTTTCGCGATGCAATTTAATATAACAAATTTGAGCTCAAACAAGCTATCCCTTGCAATGAGACCTGCTAGGTATATAGGAGTAAATAAGCCATTGCTTACTCTCAAAGCACTTTCCAGTAGTGGCAAAACTATGTAAATACCTAGTTCTTTTATTTATTTATTTATTTATGATAGTCACAGAGAGAGAGAGAGGGAGAGAGAGAGAGAGGCAGAGACATAGGCAGAGGGAGAAGCAGGCTCCATGTACTGGGAGCCCGATGTGGGATTCGATCCCGGGTCTCCAGGATCGCGCCCTGGGCCAAAGGCAGGCGCCAAACCGCTGCACCACCCAGGAATCCCTAAATACCTAGTTCTAACACAAGGAAGAATGAAGTAAATCTAAACAAAGGTGCAACAAAATTATTTTGTGGAATCACTTAAAACACTTCAAGAAGCACGTATCTTGCGAGTTGGGACTTGAAGAGGGCAGAGGATTTCTACAGGCAGAGAGTAAGAGTTGGTTAATTCCAGTCTGAGAAAACAGTAAGAACAATGCCCCGCATCAGGCAAAAGATCTTATCTCAGTTCACTTCTTTAAACCTCTCTGTTCCCTGCATACGTGGTCCAGAGATCAGCCAGAGATTTAAACAGCGTTTACATGCAGATTCTGAGACTCCTTTCCTCAGACCATTTTCTTCCAGGATCTCACCTCATTTTCTAGTGCCTGTGGATGATAAGCAGGATTCTAGGATGGCCCCAAGATCCCAGTCCCCTGGTATCCATGCCAAGAAGGACCCTCTCCCCTTGAATATGGGCAGAACCTACAAATATGATTAAATATTGCTCCAATAATTATGTTTCCTCACATGGCAAAAGGAAAATTATCAGGATAGGCCTGATCCAACCAGATGAGCTCTTTAACAGCAGAGACTATTTCTCCAGTTGGTCACAGAGGAAGAAGAGAAACATGTCCTTGCTGGCTAGGAAGAAAGCAAATGGCCATGCTGTGAACTACTTAGAGGAACCATGTGGCAAGAAACTGTGGGTGTTCTCCAGAAGCTGAGAGTCATCCCTAAACAACTATTGGCAAGAAAACAGGGACCTGAGTCATACAACCACAAGGAAATGAATTCTTCCAATAACTGGTGGGCTTGGAAGAGAACTTGAGCCTCAGATGAGAATCGCAGTGTGAGCTGACACTTTGATTTTTTAGTCTGGTGAGACCTTGGGCAAAGGACCCAGTTAATTTGCACTCAACTCGTGACCCATGGGAACTGTGAGATAATATGTGGCTGTTGTTTTAAACCATTAAATTTGTGATAATTTGTTATAAAACCATAGTAATATACTCTGATTGCCCTGAATTTTGTCCTCGGGTTCTTTAACCAAGCAATCCTGCAGGCTTTCATAAGAATTCTAATTGTTACCTAAGATCTAGGTGGGGCCTCCCCTTAAGGTAAATTTTGTCTAAATAAATAAATAAGATGAAAAACTTACTCCATGCCCCCCTTTCTTCCAAGTGACTCCCCTCCAGAAGCTTTTGTTCCCTCTCTATTGCCTTTAGGTAGCTGTCTTTTACGTTTTGTCCAGAGCTTACAATTGTCTGCGGGAAGTTTGATCCACTACAAATGCTACCTGTCCATTCAGATTCTGGATACGTTTTGAAGGCATAATGAGTATGATTTGTTGGTGGATTAGAAGCAAGAGTATGACAAAGAGAGAAGTCAGAGATTATCCTTTGGTTTTTGGCCTCTGTAAGTGAAAAGATACAGTTGCCATTTACTGAAACAGGGAAGACTATAAATATAAGAAATTGCATATGTGAGTTTAGAGTTTAAGGGAGTGTTCTGGGCTAGATATAGATATTTAGGAGTTGTTTTTTAAAGCCATGAGACAGAATTAAACCCTCAACAAATTAACTCTAAAGAGAGATGAGAAGAGACCCAAACCCTGAGTCCTGATGCAATCCAGAACTTAAAGATGAAGAGGAAAAATGAAACTAATAGAGGAGACTGAGAAAGAACAAGTGAGAGAGGAGAAAAAACAGTGAGAAGCAGTGACCTCAAATCCAAGAATGTTTCAGGGATGCCTGGGTGGCTCAGCGGATGAGCATCTGCCTTGGCTCAGGACGTGATCCTGGAGTCCCGGGATGGAGTCCCTCGTCGGGCTTCCTGCATGGAGCCTGCTTCTGCCTCTCTCTGTGTGTCTTTGATAAATAAATAAAATCTTAAAAAAAATGTTTCAGGCACAAGTGAATGATTATTTACATTTAATGCAGTGCCAAGGAAGATGAGCTTTGAGATATAAACCTTTGAATTTAGCAATGAGGAGGTAGGCATCTGTATCCTCGAAGAGAGCAGGAGTAGGAGAGTCTTACAGGAGAAAGCCTGATTGGGGTGGAGGATACACGGAAGCAGAAAGTAAGAGACTGCAAATTTAAGCGGTTCTTTAGAGCAATTTTGGTGACTAGATAAAATGCAGCAATACCTTGAGGAAGAAGTGGAGTCGAGAGTTTCATTTTGTTGCTTGTTTTTAAGATGGAAGAATTTATAGCATGATTGTATGTTGACAGCATTAGACAATAGAAAGGGAACTTTGGTGATGCAAAAAGTAGAAGGGAGAATTATTGCTAGAGCAATGCCCTTGAGTACAGTAGCAAGGATAAGAGTTAGAACACTGTGAAGGAAGTGGCCTCAGAAAGAAAGGCAAAATTCATCCATAGAAATGCAGATGAGGGCAATTTTGTGGATTTAGACATTGGTGGGTGGTCAATGTAGTAGTGGGAATTAGACGTTTGAAGAAAGAGGAGAAGCTACAAAATAGGTACCTGGAGTGTGAGAGAGTGAGGGAGCCAGAGATGCGTAATAGGCTCTCTAGGCAGTAGTGAGGGTCCACCTGAGGTTAGAGGACCATGATTTTTAAGTACAGCCAGTCAGGGTGGATTTAATCAAGATTGGTATTTTTTTTTCCCCAATAGGGTATAAAATGCATGATAAGGCAAGGGAGCTGAGGCTGTATTGAATAGAGTGATAATGATTGCCCATGAAATCTGAACTAAGTAAGGGAGGAAACCAAGGTGAGTAAATAGCAGTGAAAAGATAGTAAGATGAACAGGTGAACCTGTTCTGCTTCCATGAGCTTTCTGCTTCCATGTATCCTCCACCCCAATCATCTCCTGAATAAGAGATTCAATTATAGAAGACAAACTGAGGCTTGCTGGAGGAGAGGTGAGTGGGGATGGGCTACGTGGGTGATGGGCATTAAGGAGGGCACGTGACATAATGAGCACTGGGTGTTATATGTAAGTGACGAATCACTAAATTCTACTCCCGAAACCAATTTTACACTATATGTTAACTAAGTAAAATTTAAATAAGAACTTTAAACAAAAGAAAGAAAAGAAAAGAAAGAAAAGAAAAGAAAAGAAAGAAAAGAAGAGAAAAGAAAGAAAAGAAAAGAAAAGAAAAGAAAAGAAAAGAAAAGAAAAGAAAAGAAAAAAAAAGAAAGGAAAAGAAAAGAAAAGAAAGAAAAAAAAGATGGTAAGACGAACAAAAAAATGAGGGATATAGATTAGACGATAGGTAGGTAAGTAGATGCAGACTTATGTACATCAATAGAACAATATTAGCATAAACATGGTTTTTAAGGCAGAGTGATAGATATGTGGAGATTCATTGAATTGTTCTCTAATACTTCAGGGTATATATGAAAATGTTCACAATAAAAAGGTAGCTTTTTTAAAGTGACAAGATGTTTTGTGTGTGACTAAGGGTCATTGGAGTCAGAAGAAGTAAGCTGGAAAGAAAGAAGATAAAGCCTGGATAGTGATCCGATGGAAACTGACAGGATGGAAACATGGAAAGTCTGCAGACCACGTTAGTAACGGGGCCTAGAGTAGGACCCAGGAGCCAAGTGACTACCAGGAAGGTGGAGTGTGGGATCAAGGCAGAAGAGACCAAGGAACCTGGAAGACAGGCCATTATAATGATTAGTTGCATGGATAATAAAAGCACTGAGTAGTGTTAGCATGACAGGGAGCCAAACACTCAGGCCTCCAAAGAATGAGGGACAGTGACTGGTGGGAAACCTTCACAAACTGGTGGTTTTTAGAGAAGCCATTTGGAAGTTGCAACAACAGCAAGGAAGACCCAGAGCTCCCGCTCACCCCATCGCCACCCCCCGCCGACCTAGAGGTACCAGGAATATGCAAGAAAAAACAGATTTCACTTGAGAGGGCTCTGAGGGAAGCAGTGTCCTCAGGGGAGGGCTAGATATTAAGGGAGAAATTGTTCTACTAAGAATCTAAATTAGTTGGTTACTGCACCTGAATGTTAAATTGGGCTCTCCACCTCCTGGCAGTAAAAGTTTCATAAAGGAGAAATGATAGGTTATATAGTCCCTAGGATCTGACAAAAGGGGGCATATAATTTCTTCCAAAGAGAACATTTTCTAAAATTCCCAGCATTTTTTCCATGGATCCGTAATCATCTTTATATCCCTAGCAACTAGAACAGTTTGGAATGTGATCAGAATACAACAAATGTTTGTTTAACCAAACTCATCTGACACACAAGTTCATAATGAACGATATCTTTAATGGCAGCTTTTGAATATAAAAAGCTTATCTTAACCCCTAAAAAAGGGCATAGTCATGAGGTTTCCATTGATCTTAGCTTTAAATCTAAGATGGCATTTTCAAAAATGAAGCTAATTATAAAATTTGCCCTAGCAGTTCTTTTCTACAGACACATTGTACAGTATATTATTATAAGGCACTGAGATAGTTAACAGTTTTTAGTATTCACTTTTATGCTTTCATTTTGAAGAGGAAAACCTGCCATTTAAAAGCATGCAAAGCTAATTAAAGCTTTTCCACTATTTCATTATCTGAATGTAGTTGCAAATTCTGACTTAAAACTCTTATCAGAAGGAGACTCAACATCCCTCCCTGAACAGCAAATGAACATTCAATTAACACTTCAATACAAGTGTATTTTAAATAAAAAATATACTTTATTGTTAATCTCATTCTTTACAAATGCAAATATCCAATTTTAAAATCCAAAGACAGTTGCCTCCCTTTTATTCTTTTGGGGAAAATAAAAGTCTTTTTCTTTATTTACAGGGAAGACCTGAATTTTCTGAAGTTGTTACCAAGTTAGAAGAGTGTCTCTGCAACATTGAGGTAAGAACTTCAGCTTCTGAAATAGGTCCATGAAAAAAAATCTTGAATATCCTAGGGTGTTGGGGAATAGATGAGGTGATTAAAGTAAGTCTGAAGGTCCATAACTTCATTCATTTATTTACCCTGTTCATTAAGTTTCTGGGGTGGACCGACTGAATCGACAGGGGCAAAAGCAAATTCAGCATGAACTCAGACCTCCCAACACATAATCATTAAGCATAGGCAAGCCCAGCTTTAAAAAATTAATATGTAAAAATTTGAAGATACAGTAAATATGTTAGAAAGTAGTTATTTAAATCAACTTTTCTCTATACAAAAGTTCCTACGGTGAGACATAAGTTAAAATATTAAGCCACTGTCTATGTTCAATAAGAAAGGGAAATTATCACTGAAATTAGTACATAAATTAATTGGGATGCATTGCTTTTATACCGCACATATGTTGCATAAGGTGATATATGTTGGTAATCAGCCTAATGGAATTTTCTTCCCTTAATATCAAGGAGTTGTTTGCTTTAATTTTCTCCCTAATTGCCTTAATTTTCTATACACCTGGTCAGGAGATAGCATTTGAAAATAAGCAAGGAACTAACACGGGAGTACTAATTCAAAAATAATAATATATCCCCAAAGCAAATGAGTGCTGCAAGAGATGGGGGTGGACGTCACACATCACAAATACAAGTGCGTATGATGGGAAGGGGCAAAATGGGAAACAGCATCAACCTGAGATTGCATAACTAAATCCCAGAGTGGAACCATCCCATTTTTTCCCTAAAAACAACAACAACAACCACAACAAAAAAATCTCAATTTAGAATCACTAGAACCCAGTTTATTGGGAAAGGGTTCCAGGTCTTCAATTGCAGCCTGCAGCGAATGGCTCTGTCTCATAACTCTTTACTGGAACTTCTAAAAAGGAAGCCTTTTATGTGGGAGGCAGCTTCAGTCTTTGGACATTAAATGTCCATTCACTTCTCTTCAGTCCTGAAACCCATAAAGCAGAGAGAAGTAGTAGTGTATTCAGTGGGGCTTTAGCAGCCCCTAATAACAAAAGCATCCGCCAGAGGCCTTGGATGTTGAGAGACCCTTTTAAGGCTTAAGTTCCAAGTGTCCTCTCACTTTGAACCTTTGTGTTTCTCAGGGCAAAACTTCTCCAAGCCTGGGGATATATCCAACTAGATGAGAGAGTGGATTCCAGAAACAGAGACAATGGTTGGATCTCCTAAACTAGTGTGGCTTCTTACATTGAGCAAGCCTCTTAGCACAGTCTCTCCCAGTAGAGAAGATGAAACACTCAATGCAAAGAGAACTTGCTGGACTGGGCTGCACTCGATAATGGCCCAGAATCAGCTTTAAGGGGCTTGATTTGTGGAATTCCGTACCTTGGAAGATAAAACGAGAGGACGTGTCTAACAAGAATAAATATAACATCACACACTAGAGGCAAAGAAACAATCGCAAAGATGTCAAATGGTGGAGATATGGTTTAGGAGCATCATGCATGTTGGTAGATAATAAGCTCTTTGGAGTTAGAATGTGAAGTAGCTGTCTTGCTACAAAATAAAAAATGAGTATCATTCCTCTCTATCCTGAGATGGCCAAACAAAATAGTTCCCAGGTATGTCCTTTTAAAGGGATAATTATAGGGGCGCCTGGGTGGCCCTGTGGTTGAGCATCTGCCTTTGGCTCAGGTAGGGATCCCAGGGTCCTGGGAATGAGTTCCATATGGGGCTCCCCGCGGAGAGAAGCCTACTTCTCCCTCTGCCTATGTCTCTGCATCTCTCATGAATACATAGATAAAATATTTTTTAAAAAATAAAATAAAGGGATAATTATAACTGAACACATTTTAGGGAAGAGAGACCAGAATGATGAATGGATTGAACATCACATATATGAGAACCAATTAAAGGAACCAGAGTTGCTTGTCCCAGAGAAGAGAAAATTAAGATAAGCCCAAAAGCTGTTTTTTAAACATCTGAAAAATGATCATATGGCAAAGGAATTGGTCTTGTCCTCTAAGGGTCAACAGATGGAAATGAAGTGTAATTATGGTTGTTGTTCTTTGTTTTTTTTTTGTTTTTTTGTTTTTTGTTTTTTGTTTTTTTTGTTGTTGTTGTTGTTGTTGTTTTTTAGGAGAGACAAATTTCTAATTGTCAGAGCTGTCCTAAGATAAATGAACAGGTCTGAAGGCAGTGAGGTCCCCATCCCTGGAGGCTCCCCATCGGCTTGCTTAGCTAACTTGAAAAGGAGGCACAGGAGAGATTCAGTCATGGAAGAGTTTGAAGGTTCATTTTGACACTAACATCACATGATTCTCCGAGCTTTACTTAGTAATGTCTTGGCTACTGTAAGGAGCCTAGAATTTGCATGGATTATACTTTTAAACCAAAATCTACTGTCTACCTGTGTTGTGGAATTATAATGTCAAAGCACTAGTGTTCTCAGTTGGGTTAGGTCAAGTTCGTGAACAGCAAGGTCGTCAGAAATTCAAGAAAACTACTCTCCTATTTTTTTTTCTTCTTTCTCATTTTCTTCCTTCGTACTCTTCTATTTTCTAACTACACTTAACTATTTGCAACTGTTTTTGAAAACTCTCTCCCAACCACTCTCTTTAGTCCTCATGCTTGCCAGACATTAAAGCATCCCTCATTTTGTAAAATGGATATATTCTTGGGAAAATGTGTAAATTCATTTTACAAAAAGGAAATAATTTCATATAATGGGGATAGTTTTAAGCTACAATTTAAAGGAACTCTGCCACGAATCTCATCGCCATAGTGAAAAATGTAATCTTTCAACCATTAAATAATCACCTTCTAAATACCTATTTTATGAATCTGATTTGAGCGCATCGTGTTTTCTGAAAAATGTGTATAAATTGAATGGGCCAGCTCTCGGCGTAGAACTGGGTCAAAAAAGTAAATTAAGCTAGCCATGTATTACCATCCAAGGCCGATAGGAAAAGCCAGAAGCGAGCTGAGATGAATAGAAATTAAAATAAGAGAAATCCTAGAATAGAAAGTTAAAATAAATCCATACTCTAGCCTATGCCTTAAGCCTGTCGGATTTCTGAAAGGACTGAAGCCACCCTTTCTTCCCTCAGCTGATGTCACCTGCATCAAGTAACAGCAGTGGGTCTCTCTCACCTTCCTCTTCTTCTGACTGCCTGGTGAGCCGGGGAGGGCCTGGCCGGAGCCACGTGGCCGCTTTAAGGAGTCGTTTTGAACTGGAATATGCTCTCAATGAGAGGTCCTGTGCCGCCTGGTCCCAAAGGTGAGTGGCAATCTTAGCAACGATCTCTTGGTCCAGTTAAATTCCAAAACCCCACCAAGATATTGGCCTGATTTGGTCAGTATCAGTGGGGGACTTACCACCCCCATGGCAAACTTCAAAGCACAAGTTTTTTGCTCATTTTTCCTTTAATATTATATTAATATTATGGGGCTAAAAAATAGAACTTTTTTATTTAAGATCTCTAAGTTTGAGTAACAGCAATTAACTCTAGCTTAAGTGAACACTGTCTAACCACAGCAACAAAAGGAATTTACTGAAAGTGTTTTGGAGCTATCTTATGGAACCCATGGTAGGATTATATAGAAACCAAGAAACAGCTTTGAGGATCTGAGCACCGAAAATTCAGCACACCGAGGATTACTCTATGACCCCGTAATTCCACTCCTAGGTAGATACCAAAAAAAAAAAAGTTGAAAACAGGTACTCAAACAAATACTTGTACACATATGTTTATGGCGGCCGTATTCGCAATAGCCAAAAGGTGGAACCAACCCAAATATCCATTAACAGATGAGCAGATAAACAAAATGTGGTATGCAGACAATAAAATCTTATCCAGTTGTAAAAAAGGAATGACACCCTGATGCACGCTACAACAGGGATGAACCTGGAGAAAATGCCTTCACTGGACAGAAGCCAGGCACAAAGATCACACGTTAACGGTCCTACTGATATAAATGTCCAGAATAAGTGTGTGGGGCCACTCAGGCGGCCATAACAAGATACCACAGACTGGATGGTTTAGACAGCAGAAATTCGTTTTCTCTCAGCGGAGGCTGAGGATCTGAGATCGGAGGGCCACATGCTCAGGCCCTGGGGGCACTTACAGATGCCATCTCTCTGGCTCACAGATGGCCGCCTTCTCACTGTACTCTCACATGGCAAAGATTCTGCAATCGTTTCACCTTTTTTGTAAAAGCACCAGTCCTGTCAGATCAGGGCTTCACTCTTCTGGCTTCGTTTAACCTTAATTGCCTCCCTAAAGGCCCCTGTCTCCAATACAGTCACATAAGGGCTCAGTGCTTCAACATATGGATTTGGTGGGAGGGGGCCACAACCCAGTCCATAATAGGCAATATGTAAATCCCTCTAAAAAATTTGTTTTTAATTTAAAAGTTAAAGCAGATTGGTAGTTGCCAGAGGCTGGGGAGAGAGAGAAATTAGGAGTAAAGGCTTAATGCATACAGGGTTTTATTTTGGGGTGATGAAAATATGTGGAAATAGGTAGAGGTGGTTGTAAAACACTGTGAATGTACTAAAGGCCACTGAATTGTTGTATGTTTTGTGAACTTTACCTCAAAACAAACAAACAACTTAAGCAGAGGAGTAGTCAGAAAAAGAAAAAAAAAAGTTCAACATTCTTCCATAGTGAGCTCTACCATTTACATGCCCCCGTTCCCAAAAGACAGTCCAAAGAGACAGTCTCTTTGTCTCTCCGCCTAATTCTAGAGTTTCAAGGAGAGATACGTCAGTTATGCGTTGCCATAGTAATTCTCCCTAAAATCCAAAGCAAAATTCAAGGATATGCTGTCATGAATATTTATCCCTTGCTCATGTGTCCGCGCGCTGGTTATAGGCGGCTTGACTGAGCACGGGATTTATCCAGGTCTGTCCCAGATGTCTCTCCCTGTCCTTGGGCTAGCAGCTACCTGAGACCTATTCTTCTCATGGACGAAGGCAAGGAGCTCAAGAGGACAGGCCCCAACTCCACATGCCCATTTAAAGCCTAGGTTCAAGCTGTGCCCCCTGACATTCCATGGCCAAGTCACATAGCTGGGTCCAATATCCAACAGGGAGATAAAATATATATCCTCAACCTCTGATGGAAGGACCACAAAGTTACTTGGCAAAGGGCATGGATACAGAAAGCATAATGAATTCGGAATCCATGCAGTCTGCCACGAGGGAGAATGTGGTTGGCCCTTTTTGGATCGAATGGCCACCACTGGTCTAAGCAAATGTGGGGGTCATGTTTCATTGATATAAACATAGCTGCCAGGTCCCCTACCCAGGATGGGGAACAGAAAAGGCAATCACTTATGAACTGGATGGATACCATAGAAAGTACTTACTGCAACTCATGGTAATCTGGAAGGAAAAAAAACTGGCTTAAAATCTCTATTCTTCCACATGAGCTCCCGAGCGTTTGCATATGAGCTGCTGTACACTCGTACACGCACGTAAATGCCCACACGCTCACTCACACATTCCATCATCACTGTTAAAACTTTTTATCCTGAAAGCAGAGAAAGATTACCTGGAATTAGCGAGATCTTACACCGCACTCAAGTTGCTAGTGTTGCTTTCTTCGTCGTAGTCCTTATATTCTCAGTCTAACAAAAGAGTTGCACCTGCAGCTACGAAGAAGAGATGCGAACCTGAATCATGAAGCCTTTAATCTACAGAATGTCATAAAATTAAGCATCAGCAGGTTTGATTGATAACCAGGCAAACTGGACACAATTCTTTATTGGATTCCAGTCTCTTATATAATTTCCTAAGAGGCCCAAAGGCCAAGGTTAGATGGTACAGTCACAGCATCCTCTCCTAGTTCCACCTGCGTGTCTTCTTCTTTACTTGTGGTTTTTAAAATCAATGCTCTGGCAAGTCAGATTTTGATATTTCCCAAGCACGCTCACCTGAAGTTTGCTTGGAAGCAGAGGTCAAGAGTGTGAGCTGTGGAATCACACCGACCTCAGGTTCAATCTCAGCTTTGCCCTTTACCAGCCCAATGACCTTGGACAAGTTACTTGTGTCTAACACCTAAAATAAAGATAATAATACCAGCTTTTAGGATCACCGTCGAGGGAAGCAGTATCGTCACAGGAGTGAGTGATTGATCAAAAGAGGCCAAGAGACCCCAGCAAAAACCCCAAGTTCCCGTAATGTAGTAGTCACACACCTTACCACGTAATCACAGCTACACTCAAAGCAGGGCCTTCAAGAACCCAGAAAAAGAGAAACCACGGCTCACGAAGCTGCCCGAGTGGGGTGGTCCTTCTGATAGCCTCATGACCCCTCACAACAGTCACGGACACCGCGAAGCCTTTGTCTCTCTACTTGGTTCAGGTTTCTCCCAACCATATAGCACATCCCAAGTGTTTGCCAGTTTGGTAGTCGTACCACCCCTCCAGCAAGTTCAGTCTCTGAGCTGCTTGAAATCAACTCCTATGTTGATCAATGAAGCATGTAGCTGAGCAGTAAGAGGCCCTAAGGGAGGGACCATGCGTGTTTTAGTCCTAACCCTACTCCTAGCATGTAGCAGGGCGGCTGGCATTAAGTCACCGTGTAATAAATATTTGTTTCACAGGCAAAGAATCGGATAAACGGGCTCCATAAATCATAATTATTACTAATTTGGGGCATAAATCGGTGAAAAAGCTTTAGCTGTCTTCGCTGTGCTCTCCATGCATGTGCCTCCGACTAGCGAGGGCCCCCGCGAGCTGGGCGCTATGTCCGACTCCGAGTAGTCAGCGCAGTAAGGCCCAGCAAGCAGGTGTTCCAATTTGTATAGATGAGGAAACCGAGCCTCAGCAGGAAGAAGCAGCTTTCCCAAGCGTGGGGAAGCAGAGCTGGACTTCTCACCCAAGACTCCTCCGTGCTTTCTGAATTTCTCTGGCACAGGAGGTGGCACTTTTCAGAGGCCTGGTATATTGTGCCAATACTTGTATTGGCTGGGCTTCTTCTGGAAGCCAGTCAGGGAAAGAATTCCGCTACTTCTCCTTCCACCTGCCTGTTCAGCTTTTAGATAGGAAAGACGGAGCCAGTGAGGCCAGAGAGCCACAGGTTCTCAAAGTCAGAGGGTCCAAGGATACAGGAACTGATGGAGCGACTGCAGCAGGGCCATGCGTCTCGCAGCCTGGAAGATGGGCTCACAACGTGCGCCGCACGAACTTTTGCGAGTACCAATGCCCAGGGCCGGTTACACCCGAACCCACGGGGGGGGGGGGGCAGCCAGACATCAGAAGCTTTTCAAAGTTTCCCAGATAGCTAGATAGTTAGATAGCTAGATGGCTAGCTAGCTAGCTAGATGATAGATAGATAGATAGATAGATAGATAGATAGATAGATAGATAGATATAGATAGATAGATAGAAATAGAAAGAATAATAGAAATAGAAATAGAAATATAGAAATAGAAATAGAATAGAAATAGAATAGAAATAGAAATAGAAATAGAAATAGAAATAGAAATAGAAATAAATAGAAATAGAGGGATCCCTGGGTGGTGCAGTGGTTTGGCGCCTGCCTTTGGCCCAGGGCGCGATCCTGGAGACCCGGGATCGAATCCCACATCGGGCTCCCGGTGCATGGAGCCTGCTTCTCCCTCTGCCTGTGTCTCTGCCTCTCTCTCTCTCTCTGTGACTATCATAAATAAATTAAAAAAATTAGAAATAGAAATAGAATAGAAATAGAAATAGAAATAGAAATAGAAATAGAAATAAAGTTTCCGGGATGATTCCAACACACCTCCAAGTCCGAGAAGCATGCTAGAAGGGAATGCTCCCGTGCTCACCTGCCCCTCACTTTGGGGGCCTGGGGTGCAACCGATGGCATACACGGAAGAGAAACGTGAGCCCACAGGTGACACAGCAGCTGTGACCAAAGGATACCATCCTGAAGGCTGATGACCTGTGTGGTGTCTCCCAGAAATCCTTAACAACATGCCAATAACTGCTCATCTGAGAGGCATTTGAACTCGTTAAAAAAATCACACAGGGTGTGACTTTTATTTTAGTCTGGCCTCATGCTTTTAAAAAGAAAAAACAGGAACAGGATTTGGCCTGTGCAAATCCTGCCTCATGTATCCTCCCAATTCTGGGCCTCTCAGCCCTCCCAGTGCCTTAAAAACGGTGCATTCATTTTTCAATTTTTGGTCCTGACCTTCGTAGCCTGTAGTCTCACAATGCATTATCTGATGGGGGTTTTGGCTGTTGTTGATTTGCACCTTTGTTCTCACGATTGCTGTTCTCCTTCATAAAGTCAATGTCAAGGTGGGGAGATGTCATGTCACTCTCTCCGCAAAGTGGTAGGGACCCACTAGTTCCTACCGAAACCACAGATTGTTGAAATGTGAGATTGAGGAAGGCGCTCCTGAAGTCTTGCCTCTTTTAAAATATTTTGTGTCTCTAGCTATATTTGGAAAGCTAAGCATGTGGCACTTGCTCCTCCCACCGGGTATGAAATCTCTCCCATCTTGTGCATGGATTACATCATGTAAATTTAGAAATGACAAAGTGATACACAACCTTTCAGATGCGACAACCAATTAGCGTCTGTGTGGGGCTGGGCTCTGAGAATAGAACGCTGTGACCCAGTTAGCTGTCCAGGAGAAGAAACCCAGCGATCCGGTGACTGCAACTGTAAAACAGACACGCTTGGAATTAATTTCTCACATTACGGGAAGGGTCCGTCAAAGGGTTCCTTTAAATAGAAAGCTTGCCTAGCGCATTTGGAACGCGATTCAACTTTTAGAAGTTGAATGTAAGTTAAAAAATTTTCATCTACACACAGTTTTTCCGGAATGCAGCAACTGTGTAAGACGATAGCACCCTGGAAACTGAGGTTCCCAGGAAGAATGGAAGAAGAAAAAAAAAAAAAGGAGAGCAGTTGGGGGGTGAGGATCGTAGCCATTTGCTGTCCTGGAGCAGAATGTTTATCAAGTAGCAGCGAGAGTGTCTCCCTGTCACCCAAGGTCAATACCCCCCGTACCCCCACTCCCAAGTGCTTCTTTGTACTGAAACTCCCTTAAATGTGCCCTTGTCTTGTGCTCCCTTCTTCATCCCCATTTATTTCTCTTGCCAGCTCCCTGCCATCAGCAGCTTCAACCCCGTGCTTGGGACCACTTTAGACTCCCCCTACCTTGCTTCTCTCGTCTTCATGGGTTTTGTTGTGATTTCACACAGCCCCTGGCTCCAGCCTCTCGTTCACACGCACGGCTGATCCCCAGTCCGCACGCCCCACCCTGACCTTGACCCTTGTGCTTCCTCTAATTTCTCCCCCATTCTACCTTCCTAATGGCCTTTATCCGCTTACCCCTCTACTGCCAGCAGATAACCCTCCTTCCGTAGAACTCCAATTCCATCCTTACCCTACTTTAAAACCACCAGTCATTTTCCATTACCTCTAAAATTAAGTGAAGTCATGTCATCCTGGAATCCCAAATGATCAACGGTACATTTTCCAGTTCCACCTCCCCCTGAGCGTCGTGGGTCCCAGCGGTTCTGAGCAGAGAGTGATACGGTCATTTCTTCTCTTCTCAAATGAGTGCTGAACTTCCTACAGGGTTTTGGACAATCCCACAAAATACAGAATCATCCTGCACAAGATGACAACAGCATCCCTGGTCGCTCACACTACAGACGAACTACAAGTTCCTCTCTATCCCATATCTACCTCGTGTTTAACTTACTGTTAACCTCTCCCCATATCCTATTTTTTTAGCCTTGACACCCTGCCCAATCTTGTCAAAATATTAACAAGCCTTCAGTATAGCTCCATCAGCTTAATCACTACATCGTGAGGGACATTTTCTGGGGCCACCCTATCCCCGTCTATACCTTACCAAGAGCCACGGTATTTTGTCCCACTTTATGCACTTATTTTGTCTAATTATTTTTTTAAAGATTTTATTTATTTATTTTTTTCATGAGAGACACAGAGTGAGAGGCCAGAGACACAGGCAGAGGGAGAAGCAGGCTCCATGCAGGGAACCCCATGCGGGGACTCGATCCCAGGACCCTGGGATCCCGCCCTGGACCGAAGGCAGACAGATGCTCAACCACTGAGCCACCCAGGTGTCCCATTATTTATCTTTTTATTTCTCCATTAGCTCAGAAGTGCTTCCAGGACAGAAATTGCCTTCTCTTTTGTATTTATGTAGGTGCCTACACTATCTCGTTTATAATTTAACTGTACGTGGTGAATACTAAAAATATTTATTTATAATAAATCAGAGGAATCATTAGTCGGGCTCTGAACGCTGTGATTTGCCTCTCTGCATTTTAAGTGAGTGAGACTCTGGCACTCAGAGTTTGCGACCCTACATTCCTATCAAGGTCAGATATGTTCTTACCCAAAAATAATGAACCACCAGATAATGTTGCCTCTCTGTCACATGTAGAGCATTAAAAGTCTACCTATTTCTTCTTTTTTTTTAATTGTTTTTAATTTTTTTATTTGTTTATGATAGTCACAGAGAGAGAGAGAGAGAGAGAAAGAGAGGCAGAGACACAGGCAGAGGGAGAAGCAGGCTCCATGCACCGGGAGCCCGATGTGGGATTCGATCCTGGGTCTCCAGGATCACGCCCTGAGCCAAAGGCAGGTGCTCATCCACTGAGACATCCAGGCCTCCACGCAGCTGCATTTTTAAAAAGATTTTATGTAGGTATCTGAGAGGGGGGGAGGGGCAGGGAAGAGTACAGAGGGAGAGTGGGAGGGGGAAGAAGGCTCCTGCCAACCAGGGAACCCCACATGGGGCTCAATCCCAGGACCCTGAAATCATAACCTGAGCCAAAGGCAGACACTTAACCGACTGAGCCCCCCGGGCGCCCCTACAATAGCATTTTCAAAGTCTTGATCTCTAGGAGGTGATGTCTCATCTTGGCTATTCTTGATTTTTCCTGGCTTTCACTCTTCCATATAGCTTTTATGATCAGCTTGCATTTTCTACACACACACGCACAAAGAAGATTTTAGATTACAGATTTTTTCAAGTTTATTTTTTATTTTTTTATAGTCTCTGCAAGCAATGGGAGGTTCAAACTCATAACCCTGAGATCAAGAGTCTCATGCTCTTCTAAATGAGCTAGCCAGGCACCCCAGATTATAGACATTTTAAACTTAAAGATCAATAAAGGAAGATCTGACATCCTTATGATACTGGGTCTCTCCTCTCATGAACTTAGTGCATTTATTTATTTATTTATTTATTTATTTGCATTTATTTAAATATTCTTTAATATCTTCTAGTTGGTTTTTATAATTTCTCTGTAAGGTTCTAATATACCTTTTGTCATATTGATTGCTGAAGTAATTTTAATTCATTGCTACTGTATTGTTTTATTCTCTGTAGATTTTTCTTTTTTTCTCAATGTACCTTTTTATTGTTGTTTTACTTTGGATTTTTTGAATATGCACTGTTTTTCTTTTTTTTATT
The DNA here is from genome assembly GCF_905146905.1 of Nyctereutes procyonoides. Classification (NCBI taxonomy): domain Eukaryota; kingdom Metazoa; phylum Chordata; class Mammalia; order Carnivora; family Canidae; genus Nyctereutes; species Nyctereutes procyonoides. Next base: position 5,804,879 of record NW_026575126.1, read on the forward strand.
TCAAAAACTTGAAATTGTTATTTAAATTCAATTTAATTAACATACAGTATTTATTAGTTTCAGAGGTAATTTAGTGATTCATCAGTTGCATACAATACCCAGTGCTCATCATATCAAGTACCCTCCTTAATGCCCATCATCCAGTTACCCCATCCCCCCACCCACCTCCCCTCCAGCAACCCTCAGTACGTTTCCTATAGTTAGGAGTTTCTAAAAAAAATAATAATAATAGGTCTCTCTAGCTAGTCTCCTTCTGTTTTGGTCTTATTTCTCCTTCCCTCCCCCCTTTGTTTATCTGCTTTGTTTCTTAAATTCTACATATGAGTGAAATCGTATGGTATTTGTCTTTCTCTGACTGACTTATTTCACTCAGCATCATACCCTCTGGTTCCACCCACGTCATTGCAAATGGCAAGATTTCATCCTTTCTTGATGGCTGAGTAATATTCCATCGTATATATAGACCACACCTTCTTTATCCGTTCATCTGCCAATGGACATCTGGGCTCCTTCCATAGCTTGGCTCTTGTGGACATTGCTGCTGTAAACATTGGGGTGCCTGTGCCCCTTCAAATTTCTATGTTTTTATCCTTTGGGTAAATACCCAGCAGTGCAATTGCTGGGTCATAGGGTGGCTCTATTTTTAACTTTTTGAGAAACCTCCATACTGTTCTCCAGAGTGGCTGCCCCAGTGAGCATTCCCATCAACAGTGGAAGAGAGTTCCCCTTTCTCCACATCCTCACCAGCATCTGTTTCCTGAGTTAATTCTAGCCTGAATTTACACTGTTTTTCTATTCTTGGTAGGTCCCCTAGAAACTTTAACACATTCAACTTAGCAGACTCTATATTTAATATATTTGTTATTAAAAAAGAATATCTCCCAAACAAAAGGTTTTAGAGCATTTTAGTTGCAAATCATTCTCTCCCAAATTACATGATATTTCTGTCCATTATTTTAGTTTCATTGTGATTTTTTCTAATTCTACACATAGATATTACTTTAATGATTTATCTAGCTATGGTTCATTTAGACTTAGCCAATTAACTGTTCCATTATTAATTGCACTTACATTTCACACCTTCCTCCTAGATCATTTTCCCTTTCTTCAAATACATCTTTAAAAATTCTTTTAACATGACTCTGTTAGAAGTAAGCATGTGAAAACACCCTTATTTTCCCTTTCTTGAAATATACTTTAGTGAATATAGGACTTGAGGTGTGTAATTATTTTTCCCCATACCTTTGAGATGCATTCAACATATTTCTGACTTTTCTTGCTGCTGTTAAGTTTTCATCTGTGGATCTAATTATTTATTTTTAGTTTCAATCTACCCTTTATAACTGCTGTCAGCACTTCTCTTTGTCTTTTGTATCCCACATTTAACTATGTGGTATATAGTTTTAACGGATTTAATTTATCTTACTTGGAATTTGTTGGGGGGGTCCAGCATCTGAGAATTGCCGTCTTTTCATTCTAGATAATCCCTCACCAGTACCTTTTCTAATATTTCTGTACCCCATCCTCTTTATTTTTCCTTTCTGGAATTCTAGAAGTATTTTAGATCTTCTCACTCTATTTTTCATATTCCTCAATCTCTTTATATATATATATATATATATATATATATATATATATATATATATATATAATTTCCCACCATTTACTTTTTCTATGATGCCTTCTGGTAATTTCTTCAAATCTATCTTCCAGTTCCCATATTCTCTTGTTAACTGAATCTAATATGTGGTCCTATTCATTCCATTTCTATTGCAACTTATTTCTAATTTCTATTCCATATCTACTAAATGTGTGTGTGACAGTTTTAAAAGTCTCATGTATCTTCCACTAACTTTTAGTTGATAATTTTTTTCTTCAAACACATTTATTTTATATTCTATACCTGAATGCCTGTTATTTCTAATCTCTGCAGTCTTTATATGTACAATTGTGTAGTTTGTTGTTTCTGCTAATTCATGCTCCTGATTTCATCACATTTAGAGATTTTTGTTTCTATTTTTGAGCTCATTTTTTTTAGCTCATTTTCTTTGGAACTTTATATCCAGCAAGTTTTTTGGCCTTTAATTGGTGTAGGTTACTTCACAGATACTTTGTGTTTGCTCTTGCTAATCATTATAGGTACACTAACTCTACAGGACCACTTCAAAACTTCCACTAGAAGTTTTTTATAAAATAAATGTAGTACTATTTCTATTTTAAAACTTGTATCTTTGTGGACCATGGATAGGAATTCTGAGGGAAAATACTTCATTTTTTTTTTTCATTTTAAACCTGGAACCAAGGACAAATGGACAGTTATCCTCTGCGTCTCTTTATGTAAAGTAGGTTTTATTTTTCCTGGTTCACCCTGGAGTTGTCCTTTGCAGATTTTAGCTTCATACCAGTGTTCCTTATCTGATTTCCCACCTTACTGGAACCAAGGCTGTATTTCCCCCTGTATGGTTCAACAAAATGCAAGGTTTAGACCAACAGGAATCTGTATCTTCACAGCATTTACATTGACCTGGAATTATAATTTTAACCAATCATTTACTTTTTCATTGGTATCTATACTAAGTACCATGAGAGCATAAACTTCTTTTCTTCTTTTTGATGCTGTCTCTCCAATACTTAAAACAATGTCAGGCAAATGGTAGGTGCTAAAAACCTATTTGTAGAATGAATGAGTATCATGATTGACCCTTACAAACATTAATGTTGTTTAATCTTCACAACAGTCTTGTGAGGTAGGCCCTGTGGTTTCCATTTTTCAGGTAAAACAGAGACTCAAATGATTTAATCAATTTGTATGAAACTATATAGTGGGAAAATGGTAGTTAATAGTTGAACCTGGGCCTGCTGGTAGAGCTTCCATTATACCATGCTGTCTCTGGAGAGTAGACTTGAGCAACATGTTTGAACCATCTATAGAAAAAACAGAAACTTGTATCCTCTGGTTTGGGCTTTGAGAATCAGCAGAGAGCTGCCTACTTCTAAAGTTCTAACAGCTCAAATGGAACATAGAGCACTCTCAGTCTACAGCCAATACAACCTTTGATTGCAGGGAAATTGTCCCTTCTCACTCCAGCTACCTCTGATACTAGCCAGTTTACCTCAGTTTATGCCTGCTTATGACAGACCCTTATAATCAGCTGCCTGCACTGATACAGACCTAACCTGAACTCAGCGATCTCCATATCTGCTGCATCATGCACCAGCTTGCCATGGCCTAACCCTGCCCTCTCTACCTTCTTTAACTGTGTCTCTGGAAACCAGCCTGACTCTCTGGCTACATTTCAAAAGCCACAAAAACCAATCAGAACATATAAAAAGATAAACTCTTCCCTTCTAGACACCATGGGACCAGTTTCGAGGATAATTCTACTTTAGTACGATTCCTTTATCGAATTAAATACATTACAAAACTAGGCCTTTTTTTTTCGTTTCTTCATTAAATATACTCTCTAGCACAGTAGTCAATTGCATTCACTATATTTTAAGGAATTTTTAGCTGACATTTTCAAGCAGCAAATAGCCTATCTAATGATGAAGGTTTCAAAATTTTTTTTAACCCAGGAAATGAAACATTCACTCATAAACACAGCCTTCTGGGTGCTTCCACATAGAAAGAATTGTAAGATTTATAAATGTAAGGAGACAATAGAAAGATAGCATCTTCGGCTTCTGAACTGTCTCTTTGCTTACTAAAGATCGTTAATTCAAATATGGCATATAAAGAATTTACAGAAGCCCTTGGTGTATATCAGGGCATCACAGTAGCAGGTGACTGTCACATCAGCAATGCCTTCTGAGCTTGGAGAAAGAGTTGCCTTTTACTAACTCATTTGATAAGTTCTATGGGCCTTGCTCTCATTGTTTGTGTAATGAGAGCAAAACGCCACTTGCCTAATGGAAGGACAAGAAAACTTTTTTCCCCCCCGCAGGATAGTTATCACGTCTAGGATGTGTAATTTTTGTGACATTCACTTGCTGAAGGTCAGTTATCAAGCTCATTAAGGGTCTGCCTTGAAAAAAACCTATAAAAGCCAAAGGAAGGCAGCTAGAACCCAAGCAAGTGTCATAACGCCTGTTGGTTGCCTTTGATCTCTGTCTGTCTAAGCTCAAATCCTTCTGAGGTGCCCATAAATCTTTCTCATTAACAAAAGCAGGTTTCTTAATGCCATAGGGTATGGGGTTGAGAGCGAAAGTATGCAGTTGTTCACGTTGGTAGGAGGGTGTCAAAGTACTTGGTACGCCTCCTCGTGATGTCCCCAGATGTCATCCAATAAGGAGGAAAGAGTAAAGAAAGGGGGAGAGCGGGACCCCTGGGGGGCTCAGCGGTTGAGCACCTGCCTTCAACCCAGGGCATGACCCTGGAGACCCAGGCTCGAGGCCCACACCTGGCTCCCTGCATGGGGCCTGCTTCTCCCTCTGCCTGTGTCTCTGCCTCTCTCTTTCTGTGTGTGTGTGTGTGTGTGTTTCTCATGAATAAATAAATAAAATCTTAAAAAAAGAAAGAAAGAATAGAAAGTGGAGAGGAGTCTTGGAGGAAGTCAAAACTCTCGCAGGAAGGGCCAATCACTAGGCACAGCCATACCTCGCCAGCAGCCCTAGGGCCCCAGAGAGCGCTACAGTGGGATGAGCAAACAGCTCCCATGTGCACACGCACACGCACACACACGCACACCAGCGGCAGGCGGAGTCGACACGGATTGCTCGTGCCCTCCGCCCCTCCGCGGGAGGCATCCTGCAAGTCTCCAGGCCCCCAGGTGGCCTGCGCCCAGGGCGTGCAGCTGGGGGGCCGCGGGGCTGCAGCCGCCCGGCCGCCTGCTCTCTGGCGCCACCTGGCGACCGGCTGGCGGAGCGCGCGGGGCCGCGGGGCCCTAGCGTTAGGGGCCTGCGCGCCCCTGCCCCGCCGCGGTCCCGCCCCGGCTTCCCAGGCCGCGGCTGCTGCAATACGTTTGCAGCAATAAGGGGGGGGGGGGGCGGTGCGGGCTGCTGGGGTCTCTAACAATTCAGAGACCAGAGCACTGATTTCTGAATAGATTCCTGAAGCAGCTCTTACAGTGGCTCTGCACAGCCTCACACACAGTCTAGTTCCTCATAGGTGGGTGGTTTTGGGTTTTTTTTTTTCCTCCTTTTCACTTTTTTTTGCACCTTCCACGCGGGCCAGTTCTAACCCTCACATCCTGCAAATATGGCAACGCACTTCCTTTGCCTTTGCTAGTATTTGAAACAGAAAGTTCCTCGTTAAAGAAGACATTTCCCAGGTTATTGTTTCTCATTTATCGCCTTGGCAACGGTGAGATGGGAGTTTTTCTTGGTGTGGAGGTAAGCCGCTGAAATAAACTGAAAAAAAAAAAAATATCGTGGATCCAGACAAGAGATGATTCCTCTATCAACCGAAGTGGAATGAAAAATCTCTACCGTTAATATTCGTGGTATTAGCTGAGCATTTTCTATTAATGAGCAGATGTTTTAAAGGCCTCAGCTGCAAAGAAGTACAGAAAAAAAAATTACTGATGGATTTGTTTACCTTCCTGAATCCTCTTCCAAAGAAACGGGGGGGGGGGGAGAGGGAAGGAAGGAAGGAAGGAAGGAAGGAAGGAAGGAAGGAAGGAAGGAAGGAAGGAGAAAGAGAAAAAGAAAGGAAAGAAAGAAAGAAAGAGAAAGAAAAGAAAGAAAGAAAAAAGGAAGAAAGAAGAAAGAAAAAGGAAAGAAAGAAAGAAAAAAGAAAGAAAGAAGAAAGAAAGAAAGAAAGAAAGAAAAGAAAGAAAGAAAGAAAGAAAGAAAGAAAGAAAGAAAGAAAGAAAGAAAGAAAGAAAGATGCATTTCTTGGCTTCAGTCAGGCACCACTTTGCCAGCGGGTGTTAAGTGCCCTCCTGCTTCTCCCTGGCTGCTAACACAGCCTGGCCCCTCGGGGAGATAATGACCTACACGAGGCCATGTTCATCGACAGCAATATTAACTTGGTCAAAAAAGGAAAATAGAAGACACATTATGTATTTTGATCACTTACTATGTTCCAGACACTATTGTGCTTTTTTTTTTTTCTCTGCCAGTCGTATCCCTGACTTCTCACAATTCTTCTACGAGGTAGGAATCACTTATCAGCATTCTACAGATGAGAAAACTGGAGACCCGAAAGGGTAGATAGCCTGCCTAAGGCTTTGCAACTAGTAAACAACGGGGCGGACAGTGAGCCTACGCGAGTCTGACCCCAAAGCACCCTGGCTGCACCCTGGCTGCACCCTGGCTGCAGCAGGGTGAAGCGGGGAGCCGCTCTCACACTAACCAGCTGTGTGGCGTGGACACATCCCCTCCTGACCTGGGTTCCAGGGTTCTCCTCTCTCTCAGGCATGTAAACTGGACCCTTGCGACTCCGGGTGTGGCCCACGTCCCAGCAGCAGGAGCTTGTTACAAGTCCAGACTCCCAGGCCCCACCGGGACCTACTGAATCACAATCTGCATTTTAACGCTGGTGAATGTACATTAAAATGTAAGCAGCACAGGACGTACCAATCTCTGCGAACCCTTCTAGCTCTAGTGTATTTAGAAGGCTCTCCCCCTTATCTCTCTGTTTCTAAACCCAACTCCTCAGGGTTGCATCATTTCTCCTTCCAAGCTTTCCCAATCCCATCTTTAGGCTCGATGAGAAGCTGTTTCTCTGTTCTAACCAAAGTCCCATTTACCCTATTACCATTTTCGACTTCGTATCATGTCTATGCTGTGTAAACTCCTCGAGGGACAGAACCACCCATATTAAATAATTTTATACCTGTAATACCAACTGGCCTAGTACATTACGCTAAACAAACATGCTGAAAGAAATGTTAAATAAATCATTATCTGAATTTAATTACGGATACCACAGAGTGCTCTGAGTGTAAGACCCCCATGTTGTCCATTGCGAGTATCTCGAAGCAAGCACACGTCAAGAGTTCTTTAAAAGTGGATCCAGGGGATCCCTGGGTGGCGCAGCGGTTTGGCGCCTGCCTTTGGCCCAGGGCGCGATCCTGGAGACCCGGGATCGAATCCCATGTCGGGCTCCCGGTGCATGGAGCCTGCTTCTCCCTCTGCCTGTGTCTCTGCCTCTCTCTCTCTTTCTCTCTGTGTGACTATCATAAATACATAAATAAAAAAATTTTTTAAAAAATGGATCCAAAGAAGCTTGCAAATTGCACACGTAAGAGCAGTTTTCAAACTTTCTCACCCCATTCCTACCTTTTTAGCACACATACGCATGAAAGATTTCATTAAGACCAAGCTCAACTCCAAAGTTTTCTCTCCCAGGAAGTCTCCCTGGATGTCCTCAGCTGGTTAAATGCCCATCATGTTTGTTGCCCTCTTATCCTGTGCGTACTTCATTAAAGCATACAAACTATTACAATCATTATAATTATGTCGGCCGCCCCCCTACACGCAGACACACATACTGTATACTCCTCAAGGTCAGGAATTGTGTCTTTCATTTTTACCTTCTTAATATTTATCACAATGCTTGACATATAGCAAGTGGTAGGTATTTGTATATTGAATCAATCAGTCAATCAATCAGTGCAAATGTTCTTATTCCAAAGTTTCTTTTTTTTTTTTTTTGCTCCACATGAGGGTTCATTGACCCCAAGAACATGGAGAAGCACTGCCTGTGGTGAGATTTAAGCCATGATGACGTCCCCTAACAGCATGGCACTTTGATTTAGTGTCACATGAGCTAGTCATCTAGGCATATAAGCCCTGAGACTTAGGAACTCAAGTGCCTTTGGGATACCCAAGATTGAAAATTTAATCAGTGTTGATTTCGTCTCTCAGTAAGTTAGTCATCCATTCATTCAATAAGCACAGAGTGCCTGCATTGTGCCAGGGGTTTGCTAGGGATTGGGGATGTCAAGAAGAGTGCACAGTACAATCTTTCCTTTCAGCAGTCTAGTCTTGGAAACAGACCCCAAATATAATAAAATGTGATACATACAGGAATAGGCAGGTGACTCCTGGGTCATGAGAACACAGAAGGAGGTATTACTGAGACTGAGGAGAAATAGGCCATTCATTGGCCTTAGAGGTATGTGCAACAGGTCCTCGCATTTGTCCTTTTCCGGAAAAGACACTGAATTTGGGGAAGAAGAACGCAACCAGGCAATGAATCTGTACTAAGGAAGAGAAACACTGAACACAGAACAGAAGATGAGGAAAGTTGGTGGCGAAGAGACTCACTAGCAGCACGGATATAAATCTAAACAGGGTTTATAGGAGAAAGAGAAATAAACAAGTGCAGATAATCTCTTGAGCTCATGTCATCCCTCAGGATGGTCTACTCTCTAAAAGGACCCTATGCTCTTCCTTTCTCAATATTTAAAAGGAAAACAGAACAGGGGGCATCACATCTGGGTGACTACTTAGTGGCTGATAGAATGGCCAACAGATGTTGGCGAGGATGTGGAGAAAGTGGGACTCTCGTGCACCGTCGGTGGGAATGCAAACTGGTGCATCCGCTGTAGAAGACAGTATGGAAGGTCTCAGAAAGTTAATAATAGAACTACCCTACAGTCCAGCAATCACATTACTGGATATTTACCCAAGGAATACAAAAACACTAATTCAAAGGGATACATGCACCCGATGTTTATAGCCGCATTATCTACAATAGCCACGATGTGGAAACAGTCCAAGTGTCCACTTGAACTGTTGATAGAATGGTACATGAATGGATAAAGAAGATGTAGCATATATACATATGGATAAATAATATAAATTATTGGAATATATATTGGAATATAAGTCATTGGAATATATATATCATTATATACATTTTTATAAAACATGAATAATATTCCATTATTTATGTACATCTATAATGGAATATTATTCGGCCACAAAAAAGACTGAACTCTTGCCATTTGCAGTGACACCAGTGGAGCTAGAGAGTATAATGCTAAGCAAAATAAGTTGGAGAAAGACAAATACCATATGATTGCACTCGTGTGGAATTTAAGAAACAGAACATACGAGCAAAGGGAAAAAGAGAGAGAGATACACCAAGAAACAGACTCTTAATTGTAGAGAACCAACTGACGGTTACCAGAGGCGGGGGGGGGGGGGGGGGCTGAGTGAAGTAAGTGAAGGGGGTTAAGGACGTCACTTACAATGAGCACCAGGTGTTGTATGCAAGTGTTGAATCACTGTATTTTATACCTGGAACTAACGTTGCACTCTATGTTAACTAACTGGAATTTAAATAAAAACTTAGAAAATAGATAAAGCAGGCATAGGGGGCCAGTGTGCACCAGCATGCTTTTCTGCTCTATAGCTTTACAGCAAGAAATCAAAAGCCTTCGGAGAACACCGACAGCGAGTTAAGGGAGAACCGGGCCCAGGACAGGTGTCCTGTAGAAGAGCAGCTCGGGAGAAAGGGGATGATGACCTGTTGCTAAACGGAGTGGAAGTTGGTGTGCTACGCTAGAAAATCGTGTGTACTTTAGGAGCCGAGGATATTTGCGTTCAAATCCCAGTTCTGCCTCCTAGGAGCAGTGCGGACTTGGGCCCGAGTTTGCTAAAGTAGGTATCATGATATTACTTTGGCTAGTTTCTGCAAGGATTTGGAGAACATACATATAAACCAGTTAATATTATCCCAGGGAAGCTTGTGTTGTTTTGTCTTAAACTAGACATAACTGTCTGCTCTTTGATCGTCCTACCCAGAGGTAGGTAAATACCTTTCTGAGGCTGAGAAAGTCTATGTCTGCCTGGAATTCAGAATCCTAATTCAGGCACTCTGTTCTCCTTTTTATCACTTATTCTCTTTGAGAGAGTAGGACATTCCTTTTTCTCATTAAATAGCAGCTTTACCCATAAATTTCTCATAGCTCTTCCCCACCTATCTACACTACTTGTTTGTCGAATTCAATAATGTTGGCCATTCCCTAGTCAAGTTGCCATTTGAATTAAAGTCAGGGTTTCTGGTTGTTGTCTATCTGGCCACTATTTCCATGAAAATGACAGAAATCAGGGGAAATTACTTTCAAGGATTTCAATTTTCCTTTTTTTTTTTTGTAAGCCCTGAGAAGAAAACTATAGGTAATTGTGAATATGCCTGATAAATGCTAGAGTACTACGTGAAAGTGGAAAAGATTTAAAATGCTTCAGAAACAACAAATCGAGATACACTGTTTTTATCCAAATAAACATTTCTGTACTATTAAAAAAAATCATCTTTTGTTGTTCAAGGAAAGATGAGGCTAACATTTCCTTCTATAATATTTTACCAAATCATCCAGAGAAGAAAAATAGAATCATCAAATAAATAAAATAAAAATTGATGACAAAACACCATATTAAGAGGCTGGTTGTTATTTTTGACATATGACATATGGTAAGGAATAGAGTATTTGACTATGAAAAGTACCTATGAACTACTTTCTGATATTAAGTGCTCTGAAGTTCATATTTTTTAAAGATTTTATTTATTTATTCATGAGAGACACAGAGAGAGAGAGGCAGAGACACAGGCAGAGGGAGAAGCAGGCTCCATGCAGGGAGCCCGATGTGGGACTTGATCCCAGGACCCTGGGATCACGACCTGAACCAAAGGCAGACACTCAACCACCGAGCCACCCAGGTGGCCCAGAAGCTCATATTTTTAAAATTAGTTTTCTGCCGCTTGTATATTCTTTGGCTATTTTTCTTTCTTTTTTGAAGCATGAACAATTCTGAGTTTAAAGACTACTTAGAAAAGTTAAACTACATTATTCGCCTGCAGATTTTTCCTGAGTTCTTTAGCACAAAGAACAATAAATTCCCATCCTTTTTCTTATATCTAAATGGAAGGGAGGAAAAAAGAGATAATTGAAATACTATCAAGATTCTTGTATTTTTTTTCAATTACTGCCCATTGAATGAGGCCCTTGCACTATAATTTGTCCCAAAGTACAAAGATCTATGTGCTACATTTATTTAAATAAATTCCTCTTTATCTTAGGGAAACATAGGAAGTTGAGCAGTATACAAAGTTTAATTGACTATGGCTAGAATTGGAAAGTTCATGGAATTAATCACCTCTCTCACAAATATGCATTGAGCTCCTACTGGGTACATAGAACTGTTGTCTAGCCCTATCCAGGGAGCACCCCATATTTGATAGCTAGTCCTCCATATACACTCTGGGCAAACTGAATACACTGCCTTTTGCTCTTTCCTCCCTCTTTATTCCCCACCCCCTTTTTTTTCTTTCCTTAAAAGATTACCAGTATTTTACGTATAGATGAGAAAAGCCTGATGCATGCATCATGCTCCCTCATTCATCTAGTCCTTTCAACTCTCCTATTCCTACTGCTGATTCTCTTGCTCTTTCTTTAGGTTGTTCCACTGGTGATATATTCATCTAACATTTATTAAGCATCTGCTATCTCCCAGATCCTGTAGTCAGTATTGCCAATACAAAGATGGATACCATCTCTTCTTAGCCCTGATAGAATGCAGTCTAGTGAGGAGGTCAGAGGAGCAAACCAGAAGCCGGGAGTAGGGTGCTCTGAAATCTGGGGAAGGTCCAAAGAAGCTTCCTGAAGACAATGCTACCCAACTTGAATCTGGGAGGATTAGCCAAGCAGAGAAGGGAAGGAAAGACATATCAGGGAAAGAAAGCAACAAGAACCAAGGTAAAGAGTTGGGAACCTGAGTGATACATCTGGGGATCAGCAAACAGTCGTGGGGACATAGTAGAAGAGATGAATAGAGATTTACAATGGGCAGAAGTAGAAATAAGAGAAGAGCATGGAGACAAGGGAGGCCCTATTCCTTTTCTTGATGAATAAATTCTTTTTATCCAGTGCACTAAGTGCTCTTAGGAGAGCGAGTCCTTGGAAAGGTGGAGACACAGGCGTACTGCTAGTTGAGAACCTGGTGGTGATCCTTTAGCAGGGTTCCCTCAAGAGGGAAGCTTTGTTCAGTAGACATATCCCTCCTCAATGGCCAAGAAATTTTGGAAGGAAGAGAGAGAAGTGTTTCTTTGTGCAGCTTCCTTTCCAGGCACTAAGACCTCAGACTCTTCATCCAGACAGGGGGCATGTGAGGCTCTCAGTGGGACTGGGTAAAGCAACCAGCAGTCTTTGCTGAAATCACACCGGGGCATGAGTCTAAATTTCCAGCGACTGAATGAACATGATTTCCGCAGCTGTGTTTAGAGCAGGTCATCAAAAAGACTCGAGTGAGAGAGAAGACGTAGTCATACAGATGAGGCATGAGTGACGTAGTCACCGTAGAGGTCCCCCTTGAACCCAGGAACAGCCTCTGGAACTGTGCCAACCAGGCCGCGCTGCAGGGGTGGCTCCTGACACTTAGCGAGTCTTGCACTGATGACACCGTGCGCACAATTACGCTTGTGAGGCTGTCTCTTTAAATGGTGGGGAAAGAGAAATAAAGATGTAAGAATTCGGGTGGAAGGAGAGAAGGGAGGAAGGAAGGAAAGAAGGGAGGGAGGGAGGGAGGGAGGGAGGGAGGGAGGGAGGGAGGGAGGGAGGAGGATGAAGGAAGGAGAGAAGGAAGGAAGGAAAAGGGAGGGAGGAAAGAAGGAAGGGAGGGAAGGAGGAAGGAAGGAAGGAAGGAAGGAAGGAAGGAAGGAAGGAAGGAAGGAAGGAAGGAAGGAAGGAAGGAAGGAGGAAGGAGAGAAGGAAGGAAGGAAGGAAAGAAGGACGGGAAGGAAGGAGGAAGGAGAGAAGGAAAGAAGGAAGGAAAGAAGGGGGAGAAGAGAAAGAAATTACCCAAAGGTTTCACAGCTTGTAGTTTGCTAATCTCTACGGTGAAGGGTGGATGATAAAACTGAGGCCTACTGAGGTGACCGGCCCGCGTCTCAGCCATGTGCCTCCTTCCTCTGTCTACGCGTCCCCCCCCCCCCCGGCACCGCTCCCATCTGCCTTCGTCCTTAGCGCCCAGGATACATCCAGCACATGGTAGTTCCTCATCAAAAGTTCATTGAAGACAGACCAACACCTACCCCTGGCAGGGGGCTATTTACGCTGTTCCGTCTTCCCTGCGGGAGCTTCAGACTATGTTTTTCAAATGAGCGCTGTGCTGCGGTGTGCCTCACCCCACATGGGGCACTTGTCTCCTACCCAGCAAAGGACGGGGCGGACCGTGCCAGCGCTCAAAGGTGGCCTTTCCTGCCTCTCACCTGGGGAAAATGGCTCACCATGGAGAACCCTGCATGACTTTTGCCATCTCATGAGCATTACTCATGATAAGACACCTAAGAAAGAGAACACTCTTGATGGTTTCAAGTTGGCGATGGTTCTGGATTGTCAACAGAGGCAACACGGGTTGCTCAGTAAGTGCTGTTTGGCTGGCCCAAATGTCACAGCAGAAGTGCCGGGGATGAGGAATTAGTTGTGGACAAAGAACTGGCATGAGCCAGAGAGCCATGCACGCTCTTCCAGCCTATTCACTCAGCGACATTTGTTGACCATTGATAGTGGGATTTGCAAATGCACTTGACTGAGCCTCCACCCCTTCCCTTAATGAACAAGTTCTTTTAACCCAGTGCTCTTATCAGAGCGAGTCCTTGGAAAGGTGGAGACACAGGGGTACTGCCAGGAGTTGAGAACCCGGTGCTGACTCCCTTGCAATGTCCCTGCAGAGGGAAGGTTTGCTCAGTTTGCTCATCCCTCTTCAGAAGCCTCCACATCTGCAGAGAATTTTGCACTCTCACTGCGAGAGTAATTCCTTTTCCGTCCTTCCTTCTTTCTTTTTCTTCTCTAAGCCAAACCTAAGCAAGTCTACATTATCCCAAAGCAGCTGGAGCTACAATGTGGGAGTGTTAAATGTTTAACATCTTGTCACTTGCGAAACTGATGGAGTCATCCTTTTTGTTTCAGAGTTCCGTGTTTAGGGGTTGAAAAGCTAGATTGATGAGCATTACCAGAGAGAAATATCTTTTGAGAAGTTAGTGGAGCTGATGACACGTTACTTTACAGTTTAGTGAAATTCAGCAAATCTAATTCTATTATCCTGTCAAAGTTTCACAAAAGGGAGACCTGAAAGCATATTTAAGATGAATCTTTAAAGATTTCAGAAACCACAACCACATCTGCAAAAATCAGATGCATCTGGTGCTGACAGACCTTTGTTTTTTTTATAGACTAAGGGGAGTAAATAATCTTCCAACAACTAATTAAGTTTAAATAAAGTTATCTTGGTGATTCAGTGCCTGCCTTTTCTCCCTTAAAAAGACTGTCAAGCAGTAAACCATAACCACGTTTTTTTAATTCAAAGGCTTCACAGAGTTTACATCGCCAGATTTACCCAGGCACACCAAAATGGAAGCTTCTTTTATGAATCATAGAGCAGAGTACTAAAATAGAGATTTTACAGAGCGTTTAAAGCCAGATCATCTAGGCTCTTGTTTATTTTCTCAATCAAGTATGAGATATGGTCTAATAAATGCATTCTTACCAAAATGGCAGGGGTCATTGTTTTAAAGCATTTACCCACAATTCTGTGTTCTTGTTAGAGGTTCACAGGCTGACGAGCTGAAAGGGCTTTATGATCCTTTCAGCAACTGGTGGGACTGTATGTGCACTTAGACTGAGATGTCCATTGTTGAGTCCGAGGGAAACATTGATGTAAAGGTTTGTTTAATAGAAAGCGCTTTTAAAAAAACTCTCTGCTATTTAATAATCATTCATTAAAGAAGGGAATCCTCGATGTAATTTATTGAGAATTTCCTATGTACCGTACTTGAATTATCTAATTTAATATTCCTGGCTACCTACGAGGTGGATATGTTTATTTTGAGGGTGGCAAAACTGGTCAAAACAGAAATGATGCCCTGAAAAAGTAAGCAGGGAAGCTGGGGTTGACCCCAGCCTGGCCAACCGCAAAGCCCACGTGTGCTCTTTCCAGGACAGCACAAGAAATGGTTTGGAATGCACGATGAGAACAAGGTCAAGGCTGTGGCCTCGGATATGAGGGGATGCCATGGATTGAATTGTGTCCCCCAGAAAGATACGTCAAAGTCCTAACCCCCAGTACTTCAAACCATGACCTTATTTGGAAATAGGGTTGTTACAGATGTAATAAGTGAACACGAGGTCATACTAGAGTAGGGTGGGCCCTTAGTCCATTAGGAGCCGTGTTCTTCTAAGAGGAGGAGAGAGAGAATGCTAAGGGAATACATGGAGGCGGAGGTGATAGCATCCACAAGCCAGGAACACGGAGAATTGCTAGCTGTCACCAGAAGCCAGACACAGGCATGGAATGGGTTCTCCCTCACAGCCTTCAGAAGGAACCAACCTTGATCTTGGACTTCTAGCCTCCAGAACTGGTGAGAAAATAAACTTCCATTGTTCTAAGGTGTCCAGTTGGTGGAGCTTTGTTACAGCAGCTCCAAGAAATGAACGCAGGGGATGAGAGGGATCTACTGAGCCCAGGATGAAAACAAGCCCAAGACTTGATGTTAGGCTGATGCCCTGTGTGAGGAATAGCAGTCACTTGTTATTTTCCCTTCATCATCTGTGGTTGAACAGAAAACCCACACCATCCCCAGACGAGATTTGAAAAAACCACGTTTCGGGGTGCCTTCTCAGAAAGAAACAAATACATGACTAACCAAAGTCATGGTTAAATTCTAATACTTTGTGATACCCACGTGTATCACAAGGACACCGGGAGACAACGTGCTCTCTGAGGTCTCAACTGAGGTCTCTTTGATGGTTGCTGTTGGCAACCAGTTCTACAAGAGGCACAAGCGAAGGCCTAATTAAGGCAGGAGTCAGGAAGAAATTGCAGGTAATTGAGGTCAAACACTACTGAGGTCGAGCAGGTGACTGACATCCGACGTCGTTAAACTAAGGAGATCAAGGTTTGACGCAGGCAGAGACAACAGGTGAGGCCTAAAGACTGATCACGGATGGAAATAATTCAAAGCGGGATCTGACAAGGACATCAAGCTAGGTCAAACAATAAGTGTGATGGAATCTAAGATGAGTCTGAGATTTTCATCTTCAGAAACCTAGTCTTCCTCAATTGGCCTTTACTTTTGGACGGGAGATCTTTAGTTGTTAACAGGACTGTAGTACCATGGGGCACCTGGGTGGCTCAGCTGGTCAAGCATCTGCCTTTGGCTCAGGGTCTTAGGACGGAGCCCCGCATCGGGGTTCCCCACTCAGCGGGGAGCCTGCTTCTCCCTTTCCTTGTCCCTCTGCCTGCCACTCACCCTGCTTGTTCTCACTCTTTCATTCTCTCTGTGTCAAATAAATAAATAAAATCTTTAAGAAAAGGGACTATAGATAGTACCCATGTCTGCCTAATGCCCCCAGAGCCAGTGTACCTCTCTTATTCTCTAAAAAATGCTGGTATCTGACTCAGTCAAGAAGAAGAAACTTGCTTTTTGTGGAGAATGTGAATAGAGAGTAGTATTTACTGTCTTAAGGGCCTCACTGGAGAGGATGGGGAGATCATCCACTTAACTGATGAGGTCTTCCCCTGGGGATCTTTGAGGGGGAACTACGGTGCGAGTGTGAATCTGAAGTGTAAATCGTTCATGTCTATAATTTTGTCGGTCGTAACTTAGGTATTCCAAGATTCTTAAAAACCTGGCCATTTCTTTTTGCTCTGAAACTTCCCATTGGCCAGGAAAACAATGAGCTAATGTTGAAGACTAGTCAATGAATGCGGCTATCCACTCATTTGTTCAAGTACTACTTACTAGAATAGGGACAGGGCTCCAAATTCCCAGATATTTTGCCAAATGCTAAAAATAAAGGAAAAATAAGAAGAGATTCTCGATCGAAGATGATAAAGGTCTAGTCAGGAAGGAATTATCAAATCCATGTGGTACAATGCAGTAACTTTCTGTAATTGAGACAGTGAGTCTCTCCACTGTAGAGCTCACGTGGAGGTACTGTGACCCAGAAATTCACTGGAGGTGGGGCCTACCCGGGTTAGGCAGGGAGCAACAGGTGATGAGGCTGGAGACCATCTGCTGCTAGGGACCTGTGCAATGGGACCTTAGCAGTAGGTGGCATGGTCACCTTTGCTTTATAGGACAGTCATTTCCACAACTTCCTTGTGTCCTGGGGAGGGGAAGGGGCCGCCTAGTGGCAGAGATCAGGCTTTAGTTAGAACCTTGCTAGGTTTAAAAGAGAAGTCACCGGACGTGCTGCAATTTGCAAGGAGTAACCTGTTACCTACTTCATGCATGAAGGTGGCGTTGCTCATCACTACTCAAACATTGTATTTCTGCCCTAGATGTGTTCTCATACATCCACACTTCTCCCAACCCTTATCATGACAGCCTAAGGCAGTTTATTTCTGGGATTTTCCAGTGTTTAAACGTTCCACATAGGTGATAGGCCCCTATTGGCTGTTCACGCAAACGATCTCAGTAATTGCTAACCACACAACAGACGATAATTTCTCTAGCATCCTCTACCCAAAGGTGACAGGAGTCTAAAAGAAATACTTATAGTTCAGGTTCCCATGAGCAGAATTGAGGAAACACTGATAACAATTCAGAATAAAACAGAAACATCCTTGTCCCCCGTCCCCAGACCTGTCGATGGGGATTATTGATAGCTTATCCCCATTTGGGCAAATGGGCTTCGTTACTATGTATCAGAGGAATCAATGTCAACACCTGTGAGAACTTTCTATGTGCAATGTATCTGTAGGGGTAATTCTTTTAAAGGAGGTTAATGACATTAATCCCATTTTACAGATGGGAATACAAGCAACGGGGTTTATCATCTTTTCTCAGGTCAAATAGTAAATCAATGCCTCATTAACATTCATTAGAATTTTCACTGCCTTCAGTTTCAAACTAAGCTCCTTCCCTAAGGCACCTAATTACTATCAAGAATTTTCTGGCATTCGCTCCTCACTGATTCCTACGACTAACAGTTGAGCCCACGTATGTGCCAGTGGTACAAGACCTGCCTGGAATGGTGAGTGGATCAACTGAGCCGGACTGCGGGAAGTAGTTCAGGATCCGTGCAGGGGTCGCCTTTAATGACGATACTCAGCAGCGCTGATGTCTATGGAGGGCTCCGTAGTGTAGACGCCGTGTTATGCATTATATATGAGCTGCTCTTTATAACTCATAGTGGCAATCTCAGGCTCCCATTTTTATTATGATTTTTTTTTTTTTTTACTTTTCCAAAGACCCAGGAAGGACCTGCTGGAATTCTTTTTTTTTTCTTATATTCCTGGAATTTATTGAAGTTCGATTTGCCAACATACAGAGACTCCCATTTTTAAAATGAGGAAACTGAGACCTAGGGAGCGACGTGCGTAAGGACGACAGCTAGTACGTAGAAAGAGGACAGGAGACTGAGCCCCCTGAAGCCAGAGTTCATGGTTCTCAGATTTACTATGTGTCAGAATCACCTGGAAGGCTTCTTAAACGGTAGATGGCTGGGGCCCCTCCCAGAGTTTTTGATTGGGTGGGTGTGGGGCAGGGTTAAAAATGTGCATTTCTAACCAGTTCCCAGGGGATGCTGGGGCTGAGGATGCAGATCCCTCGCCTGGAGAACCACCGCTCTACGCGATGCTGCCCGTGCCCTCCTCTCTGACTCTGCTCAGCACATACGGGGAAGCCATTCAACGCTTCTGAGCAAGTGGTGACCCAGGCAGAGTTCCTCTTGGAAAAGATGCATCTGGTGGCTCCGTGCAGGCTGCTAGAGGACGGGGACAGACCAAGAGCTTCCTAGTGAGAGCAAGGGGAGACAGAGAGACAGGGAGAAGGAGGGGCCGGGAAATATTGCCCTGGGGGAGTGGACACAGGGGGTTTGCTGATTGACTAGGGATGAAGGGGTCATCAGAGCCGACCCTCCACTCTTTGGTCAGGGGGGCTGCAGGAATCATTGAGCCCTCCCCTAAGAATTGAGAGGAAAGGAGGGAATTCCGCTTGTTCTGTACTGGATCTCCTGCTTCCACACAGCATCCTGCTGTTTGTTCCCTTTATTTATTCTTTTTGGTGTATGATAGTTACTTCTTCCTCTTTACCGACAGGACCAGCGTTGCCTAAGGGCAGCTACTGACTCTTGTTCTCCTCTCTTCCGAGAGCCAGTTCTTCCCCCCAGGGGGCCTCTGATTCTCTGGCTCCCGCATCAGCTCCTCCTTGTTAGCTCTGCACCGGGGTCTGAGTGGATTCTACTAGTCACGACTTGGGTTGGGTTTCCGTGTTTTACCAGGAGCCCGGCTGGGGAACTTGCTGTCAGCCATGGAGGCCTCATCACCCATCATAAATGGGGTTCAAAATAATATTGTTTTTTAAGTTCAAAATAATCGTATTGGTTTTCTGGTCTCACATTTTGCTTTTATGTAATTTCTTTTCCGTAAGTAAACGATGCATTTTTAAAACACCATTTACGAATATGCATCCTTGAGAAAGCATTTAGTCTTCAATTTAAGACAAATTGCCTTACCTTAAAAGTAAGAGGGCTCAGATTTAAAGGTCCTCAGATTGATTTTTATAAACTAAAATAATAGGGGAGCTACAGTAATAGAAAACTTCTGAGAGTCTCTTTATTAAGTAAATGGTTTTACAAAACAATCCCCCAGAATATGTGTTTAAAAGCTTCTTCTGTTTCATCCATGGCATTTTCCTAAAGTGAGGACAGGTACCCGTAATGAGGATACATTATGGCTGAGATAAACCAAAGGTTAACATTTATAACGTTCTTCGCCATTCTGTTGTAAAATATTTGTTATCTATGCCTTGATTATGAATGACAGTTCCTTTTTTTTAATTTTTTTTTCAAAAAAATTGAACCAGGTTCAGAATAGGTCTTTAGTATGAAGATGTAAATGCATGTCATTTAAATACACTCAAAAATTTCACGTGACCTTGCCTCCCACTTTTCATAAAGAGTTGAAGCCAGCTGTCATGATTGCCACCAACTTTCCCCTCAGTCCCTCTGAATTTATTTTAGAACTTCATGGATCTTCTGTTTCCCTTCAGATAGAGAAGTAGTGCATCTCCTCTCGGAGTCCAGCCTCTCCCTTGCTCCTAGGTCTTGCTCCATCAGTCCACGTGCAGATCACTTCCTCTGCCTCTGGCTCTTTCTTCCTCGGGCCCTGCTTGTCTCCTGCAACCTTCTCTCCCACTCCTGTCCTCTGGCGCCAAAATTTTTTGTCCTACAACTTAGAAAAGGAACAGCCTTATTGTTCTGCCTCCATTTTTAATATACTGATGGCAACAGAGAGGAAAGAAGGAGGGGAGCCCTGGATCATATTAAGAGGTGGGGTGGGTGGTCTCGGTCCATTTAGGGGTGACAAAGAAAGGAGTCCCCTTCTGAACTGTGACATATCTAAGAGGCTGGACTGGGGGGGGACTTGAAATCAAGCTGACAAAAACCAAGGCAGCCCCTCACTAAACTTACACCTGGAAGTTCCGTGTGGGGTTCATTCCTCCTGGGGGTACGTGTTTGAGGCTTTTTATGTTTATTTATTTACTCATGAGAGACAGACAGAGAGAGGCAGAGGGAGGGAGAAGCAGGTCCCCGCTGAGCAGGGAGGCCAGTGCGGGGCTCCCTCCCAGGACCCTGGGATCACGACCTGAGTGGAAGGCAGATCTTCACTGACTGAGCCCCCCAGGTGCCCCTGCTTGAGGCCTTAATCCGCTCAGTGAAGAGTGGTGACCTGGGAGCAGGGGTACAGAGGAGCTTGAATGGTCAGTCCCATGTTCCCTGCAGCATTGGGGTCCTACCTATGCACACAGATCCACTTTCTCTGGGCTCCGAGGACCCTGAATGGACAGTGTTCTTACAAGTATTTCTCCTTTGGGCAAGAGCTCAACAGCCAGCTTTGACCCCAGAACGTTTTTGGAAACTGTCCCGTCTCGGTCCCCATAGAGGTTTGCAGAGGGGGGATCATGATAGAGACGGGGGCTGTACACCGTAGCGGCGAGGAGCACATTCTCGCAGTCGCCCGGGCTGGGTTCACATCCTGGCAAAGCCATTTCCAAAACATAAGGTTGGCCCAAACTACTCAGCCTCCTTTTATTTGCTTCCTTATCTACAAAGCAAGGAAAATAGTAGTACTGACTTCATGATTATTGCGAAGAGGAAGTGAAACAATGACCGTAAACCGTAAAACAATACCTGGCGCATAGTTACTGCTCATTACACGTTACCTATATGTATGAAATATATATATATTTCATATATATACCTATATATATTGAAATATGAACATATATATTTCATATATATACCTATATATTACACGTTACCTATATATATATGAAATATATACTCCAGCACAATAAGTTGCTCCCTGGTCATCTACATGCACGCACACACATATTCTGTATTAAATGCTACTATTTTCATAAAGCCTTTTTCATGTCTTTCCTTTCTTCCTTCTTTTGTTTAGCGAATAACTGGGAAGGACCCCCTACATCCCAGGCATGGTGATGGGGGATCAACAAGGCGACCCCAAGCCCTGCCCTCCCAGAGTAGTCGAACAGGCCATTTTAGCAAAGCAGTCTAAATTTTATGATAAGAGGGGCATGGGGGCCTAGTATGAATGCATGCATGAGTGAATAAATTGTGGAATGGGTATTTCCAGTTATTTCTACATAAATATTAAGTGTTTTGATCCGGAAAATAAGCAGTGATTTCTTCCGCACCTGTGCTAGTCTACTTGAGGTGCCATTCCCGCTACGAATCATGACTACTCCAAAGCCCAGAATGATCGTGGGTCTGCATCCAACTGTTGCTAATCTTCTAAACAGGTAGCTGGGATCCAGGTAGAGCAAAAAAAAAAAAAAAAAAATCCAGATGAAGACGGTGTATCAATCTCCTTCCAAAGATAGATCACAGGAAGCAGTTACTATCTGCCTTCGTTCCCACCCTCCTCACTTTTCCACCTCTCTCTCGTGCTGAGATTCACTGGCCAGGGATTGTTCTTTTTAAGAATCTAGTTCAGGCTCTATTGGAAGCTTAACATAGCAGGTGAAGCATTCAGGCCCGTGATGAATAAGAGGCAGACACAAATAGAAGGCTGTGGACTCGAGGGCTTCAAAGAGACACATTTAGGGCAGTTCTGTGCCCGGAGCTGCTGCTCGCCCGCGCGGAGAGCCGCAATCCAGAGGAGGCAGCCGCTGCACGGGGCATAAAGGAAGGAAGCGTGTCCCCAGCGTTCCTGTGGGAACCTGGGGCAGCTCGGGTGGATTCCCCGCTCCCCAGACCCGGTCTCCTTTCAGCGGGGCGTCTTATATTGAAAGGGAGACCGAGGGCTCGCTTCCAGAGGGGTGCTTGGGGGACATTTGTCGTGGGCGTTGCATGACTAATTCTCCCAACCCAGCATGGAAGACTCACTCCCAAGGATATATTATATATTTTAAAAACAGCATGAAAAAGAGGCCATCTGACTTTCCTCCACATATTCCAAAAATGTAAAGCAGTTGTTAAGTCTCTAAAGCGTGTGCATGCGTGTGCGTGTGCGTGTGCAGGATCTAAGGCATCAATCCCAGCACAACATCCGCTGGCCCGTTGGCCTATTGATTGTGGACTCAAGTCTGGATTGAAAGTGGTGGGGGTTTTTCTCAGGTTCAAAACCTGTCTTCTTTCTGGGTCAGCCCCTGACGCTAGTGGCCACCTTGCCCGTGTGCCCGCCGGGGCACCAGGATGAGGCCGTGACCCCGTGAGGCTCGGGCTCGCGGGAGGCGCAGCATCCATAGGCCGCCCAGCAGACACCCGGATTCCTACACTAGCCCGGGCGCCCAGGGGCCGCCGAGAAGCCCGTGTGGCCGGGACAGGCCGCGGAGGCCAACCTGGCTGCCAGGCGGTGGCCCGGGGAGCAGGAGCCCGGGAGCCTCAGCATGTGCGCCCTGACCCTTCTCCTCACTCGGCGAAGCCCCCGGCCCTGCTGCTCTTTAGCTTCTTCACAAAAAAATAATAGTGGTGATAATAATAACCCCCATCCCCCACGGCTGCTGGGGAGGTTAAATGAGACTCTAAATGCATGTGTGAAATAGGGGCTCCAACCCTGGTGGTTTTACAAAGTGCCTTTAAATGAGAAACACCAGGGGACCCCTGGGTGGCTCAGCGGTTCGGCACCTGCCTTCAGCCCAGGGCCTGATCCTGGAGTCCTGGGATCGAGTCCCACATCGGGCTCCCGGCATGGGGCCTGCTTCTCCCTCTGCCTGTGTCTCTGCCTCTGTGTGTGTGTGTGTGTGTGTGTGTGTATCATGAATAAATGAATAGAATCTTTAAAAAAAAAATGAGAAACGCCATCCCAATTGATGACTCCTGGGAAACAGCTTCATGAAGTCCTGAATCACAGAGTTGTGAGCGTGACACTTGTGCTTTGCTGTCCCCCTGGGCCATACATCTAGTGAGAGGACGAGGCCATCCTCCGAGGCCGCAGGTCCGAGGGCCGGGGGAGTGTGGAGCCGTCGCTCTCACGGGACAAGGGCTCCTGCAAAACTTTGGCGCTTGGACGCCACCCACCCGCCACCGGCCACAAGCGCAGTTGATGTTTTTTTCTGCTACGATGTCCTCAAAGGACACCTCAAGGGACTCAGAGGCCGCGGTAACCACGCAAGGCCCCTCCAAACCCTTTCCTGTTTACAAGCCCTACAAGAAAGGGCATCAGCAAAAAGTCACATGAATGTCTCCAGAAGGAAACCCATAAATGATTTTCCATTTTTCTCGGCTCTGACAGCTGTGGACAGACTTTCATTCATTCATTCATTTAGCAAATATTTATTCAGAGCTTATCCTTAAAGGGTTCTCACTACAGCAGCAGAAAAAAAAAAAAGACAAATGAAAGAATCCCTTTCCCTCATGGTGCTTTTATTTTATTTTTTTTAAAGATTTACTTATTTATTTATTTATTCATGATAGACATACAGAGAGAAAGAGAGAGGCAGAGGCACAGGCAGAGGGAGAAGTGGGCTCCCTTTGGGGAGCCCAACACGGGACTCGATCTATCCCAGGACTCCAGGACTGTGCCCCGGGCCAAAGGCAGGTGCCAAACAGCTGAGCCACCCAGGGATCCCCTGGTGCTTTTATTCTAGTGGGGGAGGAAAGGGACAGACTTTTTTTAAAGAAAATGTTGGAGTATCTTAAAGCAGGGATGAGGGATATGGAGTGCACGAAGAGATGTGGTTTGCAATTTTGAACAGAAAGATCATGGAATGGGGGATCCCTGGGCCAGGGCGTGGTCCTGGGTTCCTGGGATCGAGTCCCATGTCGGGCTCCTGGCGTGGAGCCTGCTTCTCCCTCTGCCTGTGTCTCTATAAGCTCTGACTCTCTCTCTCTCTATTATGAATATATGAATTTAAAAATCTTAAAAAAAAAAGAAAGAAAGATCAGGGAAGACCTCCTCTCCAGATGATAACAAGCAAAGATGTGAACAGAGTGCATTAGAAAACCATAGGCCTCTAGGGAAGAGCATCCCAGGTTGTAGGAACAGTAAGTGCAAGTCCCCTGAGGTGAGGTCATGTCTGTGAAGTCAAGGGACAGCCCGGAGACCAGAAGGGGCAAAGGATCCTGGGGAAGAGTAATAGGAGACAAAGCAGAGAAGTGACAGGGGCCCAGATCATGAAGCAGGTGCAGGCCGCCGGGAGGACTGGGGCATTTACTGGGATTTGGACACACACCACCGCGGGGATGTGAGCAGAGAGGTCGCGTGATCGGGCTGCTTCTTAGAAGGATCACCCTACGTGAGCCGCTGTGTGGCACCAAGAGGAATGGTGGTCAATCCGTTTGCTCTTTTAAGCCTGCTCTCCTCTCACTCGATTATTTAATGACTATTTTCTTTAGCGCGGGCTGTGGGCGAGGCACCAGGGAGGACAGAGAAGTGAAGAAAAGCAACGATGAGCGATCTGATGAAGAATGCGCCACGGGGCAGCCCCCCAAGTGTCGGGGAGGAGGACGCCAAGAAGAGAAGTGAGGGGTGGGGGTCATGCAGGCCGGTGACCAGCTGCAGTGGGGGTGCGGGGACTGTAGACAGCCCGAGCTCCCGGCCAGCACCCCCCTCCCCCCTCACCGAGTGCTGGGCCAGGAGAACCGAGCTCGGGTCCAGTCCCTCAAGCTCCCTTGTTAAACAGAAGTGTTGAGAGCCTAGATGCCAGGCCCCAGGTGCCAGGGCCACGGAGTAAGCCACAGACCACGGCTCCCGCTCCGGAGGAGTGTGCGGTCTGGGGCACCCCATCTCGAGGGACAAGCACCGACAAATACCACCACGGAACATCCCACGGAGGCCTAGCTGTGGGGCCGGCCACGGAGCACGCCGTACAGAATTCCTCGGTCGTGTTCCTGCCCACACAGAAGGCAGGGGCGGTGGTGGGCTCAGCAGGCCATGCCAAACCCCGGGCTGCCCCAGGATTCAAAGAAGCTCCGCAGCACATCACAGCGGAGTAGGGCAAGAGCCCCCACGTCTCTGGCAGGAGAATAGCTTTGCAGGAAGAACCAGGCACCCTCGCCACATAATACCACTTTGTTATTCAGGGCCTGACAGCCAAGAACACACGGAGGAGGCAGGGAAAGCTTTGGTGTTGTATGATGAGCCAAAAGGTCCCAGAGGTTTAGTATACATTCACTTAAAACAAAACAAAACCCAAAAAAAACCCACAAAAAACACAAAAAATGAAACAAAACAACAATAACAACAACAAAAAAAAAAACCCATGGCTTGTAATTTTGTAACCTCCTTAGGGTGTTTCAAATGGTTTGTGAAGATCAATGTTCTCCATGTTCAAAGAGTTTAGGGAGTTTTCAAATCTTTCCATTCAGACCGGCCTGTCATAAAGAACAAAGGAACATGGAATTTCTTGCAGGGATCTGAATCCGCACAACAGAGCCTGGAGATGTTCAATCAACAAAGATGGCCTTTGAACTCTCCTTGATCCAAAAGGGGAGAGGACTGTGTGCTGCTCCGTGGGCGCCCACCTGGTTGTCGCTTTTATCTTCCATCAATAAAATTGGCTTTGTAATTTTTGCTTATGTAGCCACCCAGGGGCCATCCTTATAAAACAGTGGTTAAAAGCTTGGGCTCAGATGGGCCTGAGTTCAAATTCAAGTCCTACTGTGTATAAGCTGCGTGCCCCGAGGCCGCGTGGGTTGCGCGCTCCACGTCTCGAGTGGCTGAAGATAAGAGTATCATCGCCTTCCTAACGTTGCCGCGAGCTTCAAGTGAGAATGCAGTTTGTACGTGTCTGACGTGTGGTCAACACTGAATAAATGTAACCTGTGTTTCTTTTCTGTTTCGCTGTGAGCTCGTGCAGTTTAGTCTTAATTATTCGTCTTCTAAGAGAAACTACTAAAATGAGAGACGAGCGGAGAGCCCGCTGTCGTTGGGATTGCATTGTTTGGCCCAAAGGTCGAAGACACCTTAGAGAAGCACCACACACAGGGTTGTCTCTTGCTCTAAAGGCGAGGTTGATACACTATTTGCCCCACGGGCCGAGTCTAACACCCTGCCTGGTTTTGTCAAGTTTTTTTTTGTGACCGTGGCCACACTCGTTTACATACTGTCTATGTCTGCTTCTGTGCTGTAACAGCAAAGTTGAATGGTTGCCAACAGAGACCATATAGTCCGCAAATTCTAAAATATTTACTAACTGGCCCTGTATTTACAGGAAACATTTTCTGACCCCTGTTCTAGGAACTTAAAAAAAAAAAAACCTGATTATTTTTCAAGTCACGTAGTTCTGAAACTGCATACGTTGGAAACTTGTCTGCGTATGTTGGAAACTCGTCTCCCCGTGGGGGAAAAAAAAATAAGGCTACCTTCAAGACGTCAACACATTTCCTTCAACTGGCCAATGCCAGGTGCTATGTGAGGCCCCAGGCGACACACGCGTCCCTCTGGATGAAGAATCCACAGTCCGCGGCTGATGAGATGAATATGCAATATGAGGCGAGTTCTGCCGACGGCTAGAGCAAACGCCTAGGGCAGCGCTGAGGCCGCTGTGGCTCCTGCTGCCCTTCCATGTGGCCGTCACCTCTATCCCAGAAGAGCGACTCTACATGCTGTTCCATTTCCCTGTCATATCCATAAGACTGTACCGAAAGCCCCCGAATGGGTGAGGAAGCCCTAACGAAGACCCGTTCACAGCTTTCTCTGGCAACGATGTGCAGGGTGGGGTGGGCTGGGCAGGAAGCAGCAGTGGGGAGGCTTTTGCAGAGGTCACCTGTCAGGGGAATGCAGCTTGTTCTTGGGCAGTGGCTAAAGAAATGGAAGGAGGCTGAGCAACGAATCAGAGGGAGATAAGCAAAGATAAATATGAATGAAGTTGCAAGGGAGGAACCTGCATTCATCCGCTGAACACATCTCTATTGGGTGCATAGTCCAAGGCACTGGGGAGCGAGGCAAACAAGGCCCCGCTGTCAGGAAACTCCCCTTGTAGTCAGAGGAGGCAGGCCATGCTAAGTTGAGTTCCTCCAAAAAAAACAGACCACAAGACAAGGATCTGAGTGAAAATTATTTGGGGGGGGGGGAGGTTGGGGGGATGTGATCTCAAGCACAGGGAAGGAAAGAAAAGTAAATAAAGGGTCACGTTAATGAGTAAGTCACTGCTCTGGGCAACTAAGGCTTAGTGTCACGTTGTGACCTCTGGGGGCATAGACCACGCCTCAGAATTTTCCCAACGAGGAGCCAGGATGCCCGAGTATTTCTGTCCGCCGCCTCTTGTTCGTCACTGATGGAGGCTCGCTCACTGGGGTGGGTGGGAAGGAGGATTAGTTAGCGATCCTTTGAGGTCAGGCGCGGGAAGCCATGAGCGTGACCAGAAAGTTCTAAAGGTGACTTCCCAAGTAGATCGGGGCAGGGTACCGCATCGGGCTACGCAGGCGACAAACAATGAACAAATACCCAAGGAAACGAGCTGGTGGCCAAGTACCGTGCAGGCCGTTAGAACGAGCTGGAGGATGAAGAGTGACTGGGGGGCCAGTTAGGATGGGGCGCTTGCACTGGCGAAAACAAGGGGGGTCCTGAGACACAGCCGTGGGCAGGGTGGGAAAGCACGTGCAGAGTTCGTAGGGCAGGGGACAGAGACGCAGGCGGGCTGTGTGGAGGACTCGGTAAAGAGGCGGGCGAGAGTGCTAGCAGGTGGAGGCCGAACCCCAGAAGCTTTATCAGCCGGAACAGGGCGTTAGAACGTTGTCCTGCAGGTGCAGGACATCCCCGAGGGATTTTGAGCAGAGACGTCATCAGAGATGATCTGATTAACAGTCTGAACAGTTCGTCCTGGTTACTCCCCGTCCCTTCCCTTTTCCTTCTAAATGGTTTGGTCCGAAAGCCATCAGATAGGGCTGAGCAAGGCTGGGCGCTCCCGGGACGTGGAACAGGATGTCTGGGTCCGAGCAGGGCGCAGAGAGTGCCCACGTGGCCGGCACGGGCGGCAGCGCCTGGCCCGCAGTGTCCGAGCTGGGCCAGGCCGAAGGAAGGTGTGCGGCCGCCCAGCCGAGATTCTGGAGCCCGGGCACGGTGAGGAAGGCACCCACGTGGGAGACCCGGCACGAGGTCAGCGTCCAAGCCTGGCAGGGAGGGCATCCGTGAGAGGGGAAGCAGGGGACCCCCCCATGACGTGTCGGAGCCCTTGCGGGGGGGGTGTTCCTGTGGGGAGGTGGTGGTCCCCGCGGTTCCACGTGGGTTGAGAAGGCTACAGGGAGGGGCCTGGTGTGGGGAGGTTGAAGCATCAGGGTGGGGAGGAGGGTCCAAGCGTAGCCAGGCAGCCTGTGCTGGTGCCTGGGACCCGCACGGGGTGGGGAGGCCATCAGGTCGGGCACAGCTCAGCGCCGGAGCCCAAGGTGGGTGAGGAGGCACCTGTTGGGGCAAATGGGTGGGCAGTAGGCCGGGGCGCTGAGTCAGAGCACGAGCGGGTGGGGACAGCAGGGGAGCCCACGTCGGGCACAGGAGGACGTCCACATCCGTGTCGAGGGTCGGGCGTGTGACGGCACCCGGAGAGGGGCACGCTTGGGGGCATGGATCAAACGGGTAAATGTGCCAAGGACGACGGGGAGCAGGTTTCCCAACGTCAGGGAAGAGACGCGGAAAGGGAGACACGTAGAACGGACGCTGCGACGGGGGAATGGACTGGAGAGAGGGCACGGATTCGTGATGTGTGGGTGGAGGGGAGGTCTGAGCGTGCTCACGCGTGCACCTGTATACCTGCCCGCTCATCACCTTTGCCCGCTCCGCCAGAGGGCTGGCCGGGGCAGCGACACTTCCACAAGGAACGCGCCCAGCGCCCCGATCTTGGTTTGCAGGTACTGTCCTCCACCGTTCCGGAGCAGGGCAGGTGTCAAGGGGGGACAAGAAGCGTGCCAGAGAAGCCTGGCAAAGAGAAAAGTAAAGAGACCCCCAAAGAGGAGCACACAGCAGAGGGACAGCTTAAAGGGGCCCCCGCTTGCCAACCACGAGACGATTCCAGCTTCAAAATAATGACAGTAGCGTTATAATCCGTTGAGGAAAATAGTAACTTGAAATCCGTACGGATATAAATAGATGAAGATCTTGAGATTTGGTTGAGATGTGGGGTATTTATACAGTCTCGCAACAACTCCCCACAAAATACTTATTTATTACAAAGAGAGTAGTTCTGTGGTGGAGGGTCCCGCCAGACACCAGCTTGATCAAGTCATGAAAATGAGGAACGCAATTGCGGGGCAGATGACAATGTGATGGGCTACGACGGAGAGAACACGAAGCACAGGACGGGAATCTAGCCAGGGGTAAGCCTCAGGTAGAACCAAACCCAGGGGTATTCTGCAAAATTCCTGGCCTGTGCTCTTCAAAAATGTTCAGGGTCAAAAAAGACCGAGAAACTGTTTGCAATGGAAGGAAATTAAAGAAACAGAACAACTAAATGCAACGTGTGCTTCGGAATCCAACGCTTTTGCTGTAAAGAACGTTATTGAGACAAAGGGCAAAGCTGGAACAGAGTCTGGGAGTAGATGAAACCAAATGATTATATTAGGCTCTAGAGAAGGTCTTTATTTTAGGATTCTGCTAAGATACAAGTCTGCATTTCTGTTTACCCCAAAGGGTAGCGTCCACGTCCATCACACTCGTATCTGGGTTCCTAGCACTTAGCACGGCACCTGGCGTCGTGCTTGATAATCAACCAGGGAGAGAAGGAGAGAGACCAGGTCAGAGGTGTAAGTTTGGAATCTTCCCTAGAGCTAATTCAGTCAAGGAAAACAGCTGATTCGTGTGCTCTCCGGCCTGCGTTTGAATTACAGCCGCGTGATCCTGGACAAGACCCAGACTCCTTTTCCACACGCGTAAAACGGGTTGTTAGACGGAGCGAACGTAATGAGATCTGGGAGGTCTCTAGCAGAGTCCCTGACGCTTAGCAGGTATGCAACAAGTTTTTGTTTCCCTTTTCTCCTTAAAATAAAGAGAGAGAGAGAGAGAGAGAGAGAGAGAGAGAGAGAAATAAAAATTATCAAAGACTAGACTTTTCGACCTCCAGGGTAGCTCCTGGCTTCACTACACAACCTTGGTATATGAACTTGGGTAAGTCGTTTCACTTCACGAGGCCTCGACCTCCTTCTCGGTAAAATGGGAGCTTGAGTAAATGGAGGAGTCGGGGGTGAGCTTTATGACCGTCATGCTCCCAAGATCTCCTAGTTCTAATATTTGAAATACTTTCCCTTTTTTGGGGGGGGGAGGGGGAGGAATGATAGGTAAGTGCAAAAAGTGTAGGATAAGAAAGGTTTTTGGCCGTTAATATTTAAAGGATGTTCCTGAGTTTTAGCAGTCGAGGCGCGCAAAGTGCACCTCCTACCGGATTGCACAATTCCTCACTTACGCCTGCTTAGAGTACAGGTAACCTGAGAGGTGGTGGTATTTGTTAGGTTACTGTTGAGGACATTAAAAATGCATGAGCCATCAAGGAACTTTCAATTCTTGCTGCATTTTTCCTTATTCATAACTCTTTTCCTAATTGCTTTTTCTCTTAAAAATGGGGGAGCCCGAGACCTTGGATGTCTGCCTAATGGCTCCAGCGGAGCCGTGACCCATTGCCAAGTCTTCCGGGCCTTTTATAGCCCGGGGACATTTGCCATTGAAAGAAAGCAGATGGGTTTGATGTTCCTGAAAGGGCTGTTTTGCTCTGACCTCTAGCCCCACTAAATATTTTGGCCATTGCCCATTCACTGTAATGGGAGCAATAAATTTGTTTTAATTTAGGATGTTATCAAGTAGGGAATATCGACAAAGACAAAATGATGTTCTGAAAACAGCCAGGATGAAATCATGAATAAATAAATATGTTGAACTTAGCTGATAAATTAACAAATGCTAATTCCTAAGAGTCCGACTGGACTATTTCAAAGTTAGGCCAAAGGTGATCCCGTTTCTACTAGAAACGTCATCTTTCTCTCTCGGCCAGAGAAAAGGTGGGCTACCCAGACGCTGCAAAGCATAGAAAGGCCTTTATCCCCGGTGACAGATCTGTTTTAAACAGATCTATTTGTTTCCAGCTAAGTGCCAAAAGGAACAGCCAGCTGACTCCAGTAGCCTTTTCTATGGCAAAGCATTTATTTTCCTCGTGTAAACACCTCTATTAGGGATCAAGCAGGCTGTTTCTCTACCTTTTCTTGGTCTTAGTCCCCTAGATTAGTGTCAGAGGACTTAGGTTCTGGTTCGATGTTACCTGTCTGTGTTGCGTTTTGAGTGAAAGAAATGACTTTTAACTCGGATATGTTCCCCTTGAGGAAGGCGATGCAGGTGCATAGGCCATTGATCCCCCTGCTAATATTCTTTCATAAGTAACATCGTTATGACAGATGGCAAAAAAGAGAGAAAGAAAAGAAAAAGAAAGAAATCCTAACAAACCACAAAGCATCTTTGCGAAGCTGTGAGGCCTCGGGATGGTGTGGCCTTTGCAAAGTCCAGGTGGCTAAGCCTTCTAGGTTACCAGGACCCGAGGGCACCTTTAGCTGCGTAAAAGCTAATTGGACCAACTCTCGGATGGAAGAAGGTCTCTAACCACACCAGTAACCTAATGGTCTTCTGTGCAACATGTAGGAAGATGAATCCGTGCGGGCAGCTTAGAGAGCTGCGGCCGTTGGAAGCACCTGGCTTAGGACGCTGAGCATGTTCCGTCTCAGGTTTGGCCATCGCCGCCCGGGGACGCGCAAGCCCTTGGGGGAGAGGGGAAGGTAAGAATTGTCTAGAAGCTCTCACAAACCGAGGCGGGACAAAGCTGGTCCCGTCTGCACGACGGTGAAGGGCATTTCTCCACGAGGAGCGTCGCGACCGTCTTCACAGGCAGGGAACCCCGGCCTGGAGCTCGCGGCCACGTCAGGGAGAGACCAGTGGCTTGCCACGCGCTGCTCTTGAGGGCCGCGAGCCTGGGCAGAGGGAGCAGGGACTGCGAGGCCCCCGGGCCGCCGTCGGGCCTGCTTCCCCCAGCTCCGGAGGTCACGCAGGTCACTTCTCTGGGAGGCCAGATCCGTTCCGGGCCTGCCCCAGCACCTGCGGGCGGGCCTCAGAGGAAGTGTGCGGCGACAGAGCCCCCCACAGGCACGAGAAACCGCCTCCCATCATCGTGGGCCAGCCCCACGGCCTGGGTCTCTCTGATTCTGTCTGGGCACTGGCGAGAACGCTCCAGATGCAAGGCCCCGGTGCTGCAAACCCACCTGGGAGGGGTGAGGGGTGGGGGGTACACATGGTCTCTGTGGGGCTGGGCGCCCACCCGCTGCCTTCTTTGGGCTGTAATCCAGTCAGAAGCATTTGCGGCGCCAGCGGGCGTCCCGGGAAGGCATGAAGGCCCACAGCCGAGGCCCGGACTCGGGGCTGCAACCCCAGCAGGCCCGACGGCTGCAGGCCGGGCCCCGGCGGTGCTGAGGCTCCCCCGGGCCCCTGTGAACTTGTCCCGGGGCCTGGAGACACGGCACCGGCCTCCCTGCAGCCCCTTTGGACAGGACTCGTCCTGCTCCGCCTGGGCCTTGCTTGACGGTGTCCCTGCCTGGATTACGAGCTAAGTGTTGGTTTTTTTTTTTTTTTTTTAAGATTTTATTTATTTTTTCATGAGAGACACAGAAAGAGAGAGAGAGAGAGAGAGGCAGAGACACAGGCAGAGGGAGAAGCAGGCCCCACGCAGGGAGCCCGACAGGGGACTCGATCCCGGGTCTCCAGGACCAGGCCCTGGGCTGAAGGCGGGCGCCAAACCGCTGAGCCACCCGGGCTGCCCGACTGTGTGTTTTCCAGAGAGTTCTTTCTCTACCCCTCAGGCACTATGACAGGAATGTTCTACAAATTTATTATTCTATCAAGACTCCCGTGAAGCGGCCTCGGACTCCCCGGCACCGGCCTTGCACCGGCCTGTCACGCCAGGCCTTAAGCGATGGGCTCGCGTGGCAGGCCCTCGGCCCTGGCCCAACGGCCGACACCACAGAGAAGGAAGGTAAAGTCGGCCGCCTCGGCGAGAAATGTCACCTCCCCGCCTCGCCCACACGTGAAAACCAGCTTCACAGACCCGGGAACACTCCCCAGAGCGCCACCGAGCGTGGGGCATGGAAGGAGCTGGAATGTCCCGTCGCTCAAGTCCCCTACCCCAGGCCTGAGGCCCTCCAGCCATGCCTTGCAAACCTCCAGGGATGGGATGGGACAGTACCGCCTTCTGGAACAGTCCAGCCTATTTTAGGACAATTCTAGCTTCATTTTCTTCTAACCGTTCCCCGTATCTAAGGCTCGGCTCCCCCCTTTGAAGAATGTCACCTACCTGAAGTCTATGTCAGTTCTTCTCTGGTTCAGCCAGTGACAATTCAATCTAACCACGTGTCATTTGACACGAATCTCCTCCTCTTTCTTACGAGCAATCAGGAGAAACTCTGTCCAGGATCTGCGGGAATCCGGGCGTGTGTTCCCCCTGTGGATTTCCCATTTAAATTTATCCTCAACATGAAGAAATAAAGCAAACCTAACATCTTTTAAATTATTTTTTTATTTATTCATGAGACACAGAGAGAGAGAGAGAGAGAGACAGGCAGAGACACAGGCAGAGGGAGAAGCAGGCTCCATGCAGGGAGCCCGACGTGGGACTAGATCCCGGGACCCCGGGGTCATGACCTGAGCCCAAGGCAGACGCTCAACATTTTTTTTTTCTTATTGAACCCATGGTAGCTTCTAGTAATCTGTTCATTTGGTGTCTCTCTCTTTTTTTTTTTTTTTTGAGTGTACAAAAAACTCTGTTTTAATATTCCTTTCTGGAGCTGTGCCTAGAATGTACATGAACCCCCTAATTCAGTGTATAGACAGCCTGACTCCTGCTCTGAAGAACATTTGGGCGTATTCTATGATCTAGCACTTTCCCCACTTGTCACAGCTCTTCTGTAATCCTACATACATATTGATGTACTTCTCTTTGGATGATACTTTTTTGCTTATCGCGCTTGTCATGGGCACCGTTTTCTCTGCATTCCTTTCAGCCAACATAGCCTCCTGGTTTAGAACATTCTTGTCTTTGCTGAGGGTGTGGAAGTCCACTCACAGACCAGGTGACTGTTAACATGCTAACTGGTGCGACAAACCACGGTCTGGATGGCAGGCACACCCAAAAATGCAGACTATATACTTTGGAGTTGAGTATGGACTGACCTAAGTAGCCAACCATCTGCTAGGTAGTCTATACGCAGAGAGCTTGGTTTGAAAAGCAGAAAAAAGGGGAATCCCTGGGTGGCTCAGCGGTTTAGCATCTGCCTTGGGCCCAGGGCCTGATCCTGTAGACCCGGGATTGAGTCCCACGTCAGGCTCCCTGCATGGAGCCTGCTTCTCCCTCTGCCTGTGTCTCTGCCTCTCTCTTTCTCTGTGTCTTTCATGAACAAATAAATAAAATCTTAAAAAAAAAAAAGAAAAGCAGAAAATATGCTTCTAGTTCTGCTCTTGATTTTGGATAAATTATTCACCCACCAGGGCACCTCCGTAAGAGACAATGGCTGATGATTACGTCTGTCTTTATATTTACGCCACGGAGCTAATTTGAACTAGGTAGTCTAAAATGACTGAAGCCCTCTTTTAGTACGAAAATAAAATGTATCGCTACGATGGGGTCGTGTGTAAAAGCGAACATAAAGAGCCTGTTATTCTCTGTAAAGGAGAAAACGTCATTACATCCCCATTAAACAAATACATGATATTACCCGTACATTATCCTATAGCATTCATATATGTGCCTGTATATAATATGCAACACCCTTTTAGCATAAAGAAGGCCTCCTCGTTGACTAGAAATACCGAAACACTGCAAAACTGAGTGCTTTTCTTACCTGCCATTAGTTCACATTTACTTTCATTGAATTCGTGGGGCGGCGGCATCCCCGGAAATGCTTATCTTCACCCACCGCAACTTCAGCAAACGGAGGCCCTGCGGGTGTGTCTCCTGAACTCTGGGCTCCTGTGAAACTCCTGCTGAAGTCTGGACGCACATGGGTTGAGGACAACGAGTCCCATTGATCAGGGTCTGGTTTCTTCTGCTTTGTCTGCCCGGGGCGCGCTTAGCTTCCATCTGTCTGTCATCCTAGAACAGTGTCCGCAGCCGGCCCATGCGGGCTCTCTTGGGCAGGGAGGTTAAGGCCCCTGGCATGAATTGCATTCAGCAACTGAATAAATAAGACAGCTTGGAGACGGGCTTTTATTCATAGGAAACCAGATAGCCTTTTTGATGATAAAATATTTATTCCCTATAGTCTTGTTGCCAAGACTACTGTGTATAGCACATTTCCTAGAAAGCGAGACTGCTAAAGAGGTCTTAGTAGGTAAATTTTAGGGTATTGGAAGGGTAACTTTTATTCTAAAAAAATTACTCGAATGGCATTCTGTTGCCCAGAACTGAGTGTGGTTTGACGCTTAATGGTGGTTGAGATAATACCATGCCCCATGGTAAGTCAATATGTTTACTTCTTTTGAATCCTTGCTTTCCTCTAAGACACAACTTCACTTTATTCCTTAAGAAAGTGAGGCCAGAGGCACCTGAGTGGCTCAGTCAGTTAAGCATCTGCCCTCTGCTCGGGTCATGATCCTGGGGTCCTGGGATCGAGCCCCACCTCGGGCTCCCTGCTCAGCAGAGAGTCTGCTTCTCCATCTCCCTCTGCTGCTCCCCCTGCTTGTGCTCTCTCTCTGTGTCAAATAAATAAAATCTTAAAGAAAAAAAGGGGGGAGGCCAAACATGCATTTTAAGGCAGCTAAGTAAGTTAAGCAGTGTGGATTTATATTAGAATTAAGAAAAATCTGGGGATCCCTGGGTGGCTCAGTGGTTTAGCGTCTGCCTTTGGCCCAGGCCGTGATCCTGGAGTCCCAGGATCGAGTCCCACATCGGGCTCCCTGCATGGAGCCTGCTTCTCCCTCTGCCTATGTCTCTGCCTCTCTTTCTCTTTCTCTCTCTCTCTCTCTCTCTCTCTCTGTGTGTGTGTGTGTGTGTGTCTCTCTTATGAATAAATAAATAAAATATTAAAAAAAGAATTAAGAAAAATCTAACTTCTCCAAATGAACTTTTTGTAATGACTTTATTTTATGCACTTTAATTGTTTTAACTATTTACAAAGTACAGGCTAAGCCCAAAGATGTCAGACAGGGTCTCTGACCTCCAGGAATATTCTGTTTAGTGTGGTTTCCTAGTAAACAGAGACAGATCATGCTACACCAAGGCAGACTCCGATAAACACTGTATTTGAAGTACGGAGTACTAGGGGGTATGAAATTCCGAGTGCAGTTTCCAAGAAGACTCTGAGGAAATATTGCCTTTGAGTTGGACCTTGACTCATAATGAAAGTAGGTAAGATTTACTGAGGGCCAACACTTTTCAAAGTATTTTAAACTTAGTAAATTCTTTAGTTCCCCTGATTCACCTTATAAGCCAAGTTTGGTTATAATTCCTATTTTACAGTTGCATAAACAGAGGCAAAGAACAGTTAATTAATTTAGGCCCGGGGCCATCGCTAGTAAGTAATAGAGTCAGGATTCAAATTCAAGGACTCTGGCACCAGAATGTTCCTTCTTATTGCTTCCCCTCAGGGATAAAGATGTCCCCGAGTGGATTCAAGTAGTGGGAGCAGCTCAGTCACAACTACGGAGGAAGGAAAATTCGAGATATTTTGGAAAATCCAAAGTCTATTAGTGCGGCTTGAACTTGGGGGGAAACGATGCTGAGGAATTGTAGAACATAAGATACACACAGAACACAAGTAGGTGTGGACCCCAGAGAGTTTGGACCCTTGGCCTAAGGAACTGCAGTGGGGAACAGGGGAGTGTCCTGGCAGGATTTTTGTCACCAGAAGACCTTGTGGAGGGGAGAATTGAGTGACTTAAGAGACAGACATTTTTTAAGGACCTGTTAATTAATTAAATTGTTCAAACTATATATATTTTTTGAGCTTCTCCTATGTACCAGGCACCAGTGTTGAGTATATAGCAGGGAGTAAGGGAGATAAGATAGACAAGGTTTCCAACCTCATTGCATGAAGGCATATGTAAGTAAATAGATAAGCAAGGTGATTTTATGTAGTTCCTTTTTTTTTTAATTTTATGTAGTTCTAAAAGAAAGAAGTACATTGTTGTGATGAGCTACACAGTGATAATAAGCCAGGGAATGGTGGTGAGGGAAAGCCTCTCTGAGGAAGTGATGTTATAAGCGAGGTCTGAATGCCAGGGGGATCCAGGCTTGGGTGAAAGCAGGGCCAAGGGCTCAGAGAAACGGGATTCAATTTTATTAAGAAGTTTAGTCCAAGCCGAGTTAACAAATGCAAAAATCTCTGGATTAGGAAAGAGCTCGGAAGGCTCAAGGGACAGAAGGAAGTGCTTAGCAGAAGATGGGGACAGGGTACGAGTTGAGGTTGAGGTAGTCGGACCCAGGGCCTTGGAGGTGAGGGTAGAGCATTAGGGTACATTTTACTGTCGGTGAACTGGGAGGCCATGGGGAGGTTTTAAGTAGGCAAATGGCTAAATCGGCTTTCTACTGTGAAAAGATCTCTCTGGGTAATAGATGGAGAATGGATTATAAGGGGACGGGGGTGAAAGCAGGACGATGGGTGAGGAGGCAAGTCGCAGAGGCCCCAACAAGAAAGAGATTATATGGCCTAGATCTTGAAAGTCAAGAGGGGGTGAGCTGATTAGGGTTACGTTTTGGAGGCAGAGCTAAAGAGATTTGAATTGAGAGAACCAGACACCAAGGGTGACTCTAAAACTGTTGGCCGCAGTGACTAAATGCTGTGGTGCTGGCGACTGGGAAGGAGAGCACTGGCTTGGGACGGGGGAGGTAAGAGTTCTGCTGTGCGCACAGTGAGGCCGGTACCAGGGGTGACTAGGGCAGCCTCCTGGAGGATGCTCAGGTGCGGGTGAGAGACGGGGACATGAGAGAGGCCACACTTACATAATTAACTGACAGATGTGATTTGATATTGGGGTGAGGGTTTAGGTGGCTTCCGGTTTTGAGCCTGAAGAGGTAAAAAAGGAAGCAACCCCACTAACCAGGGTGGTAAAAGACTAGGAGAAGTTGGAAGAAGAGCGGGATTCATGAGGGTCGGGAACCAGGAAGGACTTCCCGCTTGAACGGTGGATAAGCACACTGGGTTTGGAACCTGAAAGCCTTGGGTCTGAACCATAGATGAGCCAACCACCTACGGTTGCATATGGTTTATGCAACTATAAACCTGTGTGACAAGCTACTTAATTGCTCCAGCCCCAGTCTTCTTACCTGTAAAATGACAGACATGATTTGGTAATGGTAACGATTAAGCGAGATGAGAGAGGGCAATGCTTGATACATAGGGATCACACGATAGATACTCTCATCACCATCTCTTCCATGTACCATCATGATAACACAGTGTGATATTAACAGCATCTCTTGGCGTGTGGTTTCTCGGTAGGGATTATTACCGAGATAATAGCGTTCTGGATGTGTTAGTTCCTTTTAAGTAAGGCCTACAATGGTATTAACTCAGGTTTTCGATTCAACGCTCCTTTTTGGTACATCTAATCATCATCAAAACAAACTGGAGATTACTGATGTACTTTACCCATTTTAGAGATGAATAAACTGAGGCTGAGAAAGGGGGCCAGGACTTTTGGAGCCTACCTGGAAGAGCCAGGACTCACACCTGGATCGGACTTACTCCAACTAATTGGGAGCTCTTTCCCAACTAGTCACGCGTAGCATAAAAACACCTTTGTATCACTTTGTCAGTTTTCTGGGACCTCTGCTGAGTGAATAGATGGTGTTTTATGAAAATGTGATTGGCAGACCGCCACTGTGCTTTTCCTAGTGTGAAATCATGTGTGTCGTGGATTTTGCAGCGCCGGACCGTGTTCCTCTCAAGGCCTGTCTTTGGAGGAGATGAAGAGAGGTCTCCAGTCCTCGCCCGTTGACAAATACGGTGAGAATATAGATTCTTCAGGTTGATTAAGGGAACTGCCCCTAGGAAGCTGACATTATGTATCTGATAACAGGGGAGAAAAGGTTTTGTTTCATATAATAACTAGAAATGACAGGTGCTTAAAAACTACTATATTATAAAAGTACGACCTTCGATCTTAAGTCTCACAAAACTCTGCATTTACCATTGAGTTTAATAACGCGTGTGCCTAAGGCTGTGCTCGTACAAGCGTAGCAGAGTGTGTGCACACGTGGAAAAAGGTACAACTCTCCTTCATGCAAACAATCGGCTGCACCTTGTGATGCTCCGAACCCCCTGTCGCCACCTTGCTGAGTTCATCGCAGGTACGTGGGGAGGAGAGAAACAGGAGATGAGTTTCTGCAATGACATCACCTGCCGGGGGGAGCTCTTCCCCTTTAGCCAGCACCCAAGGGTAAAACGTAAACCCAGCCCCCCCCTCAACAAGCTGCAGCAGAGGTGAAGGTACCATGGATGGCGTCCGTTTTGCACAGGACTACTTTAAAAGGAATTAAGAAAGCTCTTGGAAAGAGTTGACACAGTCCTATGCAGGCCCCTGGAAGCCAGAGGATGGGTAATCGCCCTTAGCACCAGCTGCCATATTAATGTGCTCGGCCTGTAATGTCCTTTTTCCAACCTCTAAGCCTGAGAGGCTCTATATTTAATTGGAATTTTAGCACAATGGGCTCATTTATTCATGAGAACTTGCCTTGACAATATGGAGAACTGAAAAAAGAAAAATGTATGTCAGTTGAAGAGATCAGATTTATTACAAGAACCGGGGTTTGGGGAAGAATAAATTGGATGATGGGTTTCCAGGTCTCTGATTCAGCTGGCAATAGACCCTGCAAGCCCTCAGCTTCGGGATCCCCACCAATGCCCCTCATTTTGCCGAGTGTTATTACCTAAGGCATTCGAGAGCCTTCAAGAAATGAAGAAAAAAAAATTGTTCTGGCTAAATGCAGGCAAACTACTTGGGGGACATTAAAGAAGGGAAACTTTGTGCTCTGACTCCCAGGACGTGTCTAGAATGCAGTCGAGAGCCTTTCATCAGCAGCTTAACAACATAATCTATGGCCAGTCCCGCAGCCCGGGTTGGGGGACATGTGCTCTGGGTGTCACAGCATCACATTTTTTTTTATAGAGACAATACCGTTTTTCCAGACCTTTGCAGATGATGCGACCATGTAGCCACGATATACAGGGCATCCTCTGAAACATGTGCTTTGACCAAAAGTCTCTCCTTTCATGGTGGACGGAGCATTGCAAGATGAAGCATTTCATTATCGATCTTGTTTCTTGGAGGACTAAGACCCGGAGCAGAACTCCTCAAGAGGGAGGAGACGGGGGTGATGCAGTGAAGCTGGGTTTCCCTCCGCTTGTACCCC
Source organism: Nyctereutes procyonoides (assembly GCF_905146905.1). Lineage (NCBI taxonomy): Eukaryota > Metazoa > Chordata > Mammalia > Carnivora > Canidae > Nyctereutes > Nyctereutes procyonoides. The sequence continues at coordinate 5,845,608 of NW_026575126.1, forward strand.
TGGGTCCCAGAGGTGGAAGAGAACACTCGGGTGTTAGGATGCAGGGAGGGCCCGACAGGCAAAGGAGATACAGCTCCATCTCCCCCTAGGAACGTCCCAGGGGTTGGAAAAGACAGAACTTTCCATTGCTCTCCATTTTCATGGCATTAGCCAACTGGGGCAAAACAGCTCCTTGGGGAACTGCCCCCGCCCCCAGAGCAGGGCTAGAGGAGGAAGATGGAACTACATACACCCCGACTTTCTCTTTACCGCAGGCCTCTCACCCTCAAGTAACAAGGCGGGCGCCCATGGCTCAGGCTTTTCTGGAAGCCTGTGGTCCGATTTCTCTTGGGTCCCTCCTAAGTGGGGAGGCCACACAGGTGCCGGCCCTTCTGGCAACGACGCGCCAATAAAAAACATCACCCCCCTATGGGCCAGCCCCGAAGGTCAGCCACCCATGCTGGGGGACAAGGCCTCCCCGTGGGGACCCCCGATGCCCTGGGGACAGGCAGAGGGGCGCCGGGGCCCTGTACTGCCTGCTGCCCTAGCAGGTGGATGAGGAGCCTAAGCGCGGCGCCGAACACTTGCAGCCTGAGACCAGGTGCGGGGTCAGGCTGCAAGCCACGAAACACTGGGCCTGATCCCTAAGACTTCCATGGAAGCTCCCCCAGATTGGGATTCAGCGCTGTGTATCCTGCCACCCCTGGGCTCCCCACCCCCCCCCCGCAGCACCTGCTTCTATGTGCCCTGGGCCCGCCTCCCCTCCCCTCAGCCCCCCCCCGCCCCGCCACAGCACCTGCTCCTATGTGCCCTGGGCCCGCCTCCCCTCCCCTCAGCACCCCCCCCGTGGCACCTGCTCCCATGTGCCCTGGGCCCACCTCCCCTCCCCTCGGCTCCCCCCTCAGCTCCCCCCCCATGGCACCTGCTCCCATGTGCCCTGGGCCCACCTCCCCTCCCCTCGGCTCCCCCCTCAGCTCCCCCCCCCGTGGCACCTGCTCCCATGTGCCCTGGGCCCACCTCCCCTGCCCTCGGCTCCCCCCTCAGCTCCCCCCCCGTGGCACCTGCTCCCATGTGCCCTGGGCCCACCTCCCCTCCCCTCGGCTCCCCCCTCAGCTCCCCGCCCCCGTGGCACCTGCTCCCATGTGCCCTGGGCCCACCTCCCCTCCCCTCAGCACCCCCCCCCGTGGCACCTGCTCCCATGTGACCTGGGCCCACCTCCCCTCCCCTCGGCTCCCCCCTCAGCTCCCCGCCCCCGTGGCACCTGCTCCCATGTGACCTGGGCCCACCTCCCCTCCCCTCGGCTCCCCCCTCAGCTCCCCGCCCCCGTGGCACCTGCTCCCATGTGACCTGGGCCCACCTCCCCTCCTCTCGGCTCCCCCCCACAGCACCTGCTCCTATGTGCCCTGGGCCCGCCTCCCCTCCCCTCGGCGCCCCCCCCCCCGTGGCACCTGCTCCCATGTGACCTGGGCCCGCCTCCCCTCCCCTCGTTCTGAAAACGCAGCCAGCCATCAGAGGAACGGGTGGCGCCCGGCCCGCGGTCTCTAGGACAGCGGCCTGGGCCTGGGCCTGGGCCTCGGGCTGCCTTCTTGGGCTCAGCCGGGGCCGTGGCTTCAATGAGCATCGAATCCCGCTGGTATCGAGGCCTAAGCATGGAGGTGCACTCAAGACCCGGGTGCTCAGGGAGCAAAAACAAAACAAGACCTCACCAGAGGTCACCTGCCATAGAGAGCGGCTCTTTCCCTGTCCTCGATGCCAGCCCCCCTTCTCCGCTTCGCCCCGGCGGTGTCACGCACCCTAGGGATGGTCTGCCGCACGTTCCCAACCTTCTGGATCAGGTATCCTTTTTGTAGATGAAGACACTGAGGCCTAGAAAGGTTAAGTGGACACAAACCACAGAACCAGTAAGTAGAGGAGCCAGGGTTTAAACCCAGGGAAGCCCATGGTTCTCGCCACCGTGACCCACCACCTTCTCCAACCGTCCCCCTGCTATGGCCCAATGGCCCACTGCGGTGCACATCACACCCCCGCCCTCCGCGGTCCTCTGGTCTCAGCTCTCTGGTTTGCATGTTGCATTTTGCCTCCGTTCCACAGCTGCTGCCAGCAAGTCTTCCCAGAGTGTTCCGGGAGCCGGGAGAAGCTCCGTGGGGCACTGGGGGGGGGGGGGACAGAGAGGGGCAGGATGGACACGGGCCGGTAGGTGACAGCGGGCGTCTACTCTGATGCAGGCTACGTGTCCGACCCCATGAGCCCGATGCAGCTTCATTCCTGCCGGAGTAGAGGCCGCTGTGAGGACAGTGGCTGACCGCGTGGGGTGAGGACCTACGGACGCTCTCCCCGGGACCTACGGACGGCTCTCCCCGGGACCTACGGACGGCTCTCCCTCCCAACCGGGCAGGCTCGCGTCCCATTATAATATTTTACCCTCCAAGGTCTCCCCATTATTGTTCATTCTGGTCCTAATTCCCCACCGCAACTCGGGCTTTGGATTCGTGGCTACGGAATGACACGCAAGACCTGGAAGAACCAAGACCTGGAAGGTCCTTAAAGAATTGGTTTGGATTTTGTAACTGAAAGAACAAATCGGTATCGTTGCTTGGGGATGGGGCCCGAGTCCGTGGTGGGCGCTTGCCACGCTGCTCTGTGGACTTGTGTTTGAGAACTGTGGGTTTGATGTGCTTTTTTTTGGGGGGGGGGATATTATTCATTTTCCCATCTTATTATGTCACCTCCAGCACCCAGCTCTGTGATTAAAGGTTCTTTGTTGGTCCACAAAAGGGATCCAGAAGCGCCTGTCATTCCCACAAGCCGTCTTCTGCCTATACCTTCTTTATGACGTGTCGGTGATGACCTTCAGGTCAGGACGCTCGCAAAATGTTGGGCTCAGTCATTCAGCCTCCCTGTACATGACGCCGAGCGCCCTGTGCTTTGTTTAGGGGCCTCGTCGCTGTTAGCACCAAGGTGTCATAAATGCCATCGGTTCACGTAAGGACACGGGCCCACGAGTGCAAACCCGCTGTGCGAACCAGAGTCTGGCGCAGGGCGTGGGGAGGCTGTCCGAGGCACCAGTGGCCTCCGAAAAATGAGCAATCTGGGGGCGCCTGGCTGGCTCAGTCAGCAAATCCTGTGACCCTTGATCTCAGGGCTGTGAGTTCAAGCCGCATGTCGGGGGGGGGGGTAGCATTTACCTGCAGAGAGTTGGGGGGGGCGGGGATCTGCTCTCTACGCTCATTCCAACCAGGAAGACAGGATTACTTCCACCAAACAAAAGTTTTGCCATTGAAATGCAGACTTGGGGAAAAAAAAATAAAGACAGGCAGGAAACCACGAAAAATCAGGGTGATAATTACTGCTTTTCACCTCCTTAAGAGAAAAAAAAAATTAGTAAAGGAAAATGGGGTATGGGGTAGCCTGTAAGTCAGAGTTTCTAGATCTCAGCACTGCCGATGTGCTGGGGGTGGTGACCATCTTCATGGGCGCCGTCCTGGGCTCGGGGGGATGTTTACAGCATCCTGGCTTCTGCGCCCACATGCCAGTCACAGCCCCCCTGGAAAGTCTCCAGACATTTCTAAATGTGCCCGGGGCGGGGGGTGGGGGGGGGACAAAACTGCCCCCAGCTCAAGAACCACTGCTCTAAACCCTGAGAGGACAACTGAGGACTTGAAGAGCAATGATGGAATATTGAACCCGGCGTGGACTGGACTTAGGCAAATCTGCTTTCTCGTCCTGAGTGATACGGGCTCGTATGCAAGGGCAAGGGAATGGGCAAGTGCTGATTGCTCCATTCAGGCCTCTGGTGAGCTACCCCCGTGACCTCCATCCTCCCTTTTCCCCCCTACTGGTTAGAAATTAGGTTTCTTGAGGGCAATTTCTATCAGGACAAGCAGCCTCACTTCTAAAACGCTTCAAAAATATATATAAATAAATAAAAAATAAAAAATAAAAAATAAATAAAACGCTTCCGAGCCTTTTCTTAGGACTTGTGGTTCCAAAGTCGAAGGTCCTGTGATCAGCAGGGGGTAGCCCAGTGCCAGCCCAGCAGACCCAACATATGACACCTCCACTCAGCTTCACTCTTCTTCTCCCCCGGCCTCTCGCTTCCCCACCTCATTATTCTGGCGTCATAGGTGCTCTTTCCCACCTAGCAGGTTGCCAAGGGGCCTTCTAAGAAGCAGAAACAAGGAGCCTGCAGTGGCCGTGCAGGTATAAAGCCTTCTGGCAAGGGGCTGGCCAAAGAGCACCTGTCTCTAGGGCTCTCCCCCTCTCTCTAGGCCTCTGCTGGGGCTGCTTGAGGGAATGAGCCAGCACCCAGCCTGGGGTTCTTCAGGCCTTAATCCTTTTATGAGTTGAAAGGAATACATTAGAAAGTCAAAAAAATAAAAATAAGTGAATATCTACTTTTAACTAAACTAGTCATGGTAGGTAGGCGTGATGCTGATTGCGTGTGTGATCAGGCCCGGGCTGGGGTAAAGCTGGCATCCTCCCAGTTTCCCGTGGACCGGAGATCATATCCGGAGGAAGGACAGTTTCCTTTTGAAACACTCCTCGAGAGGGGGATTTTCTAGAAAAAATACGTGAGGCTCCCTCTCTTTGTTTCCTTTAATTAACGACCTTCGCTCTCCACCATGTATCTCCTTAGGTTACCGCTTCCCTCTGGCTCTTGTCCAGGATCTGCAAATAATGAGACTAATGTGTCTTGATTCCTGAGAAGGGGAACCTTTTCACAGATGCCAACCTGTAGCTCACAAACCCTTGGCGTTACTGCACCTCTAATGGGGCCTAAGGATCATCTTAGAGTTTGTCTTGAGATCAGGAGGTTTTCGTGTGCGCGCCTGTGTGTCTTTTCTCCTTGCTGAAAAATGTCTCGCTAATTGCTTTCTTTTTCTGCTGGTAAAAACGAACTTCTGTGATCATGTTTTTGCATGCTTAGCACATTACATTTTTTTCTGTGCGCGTGCAGCACTGAGCTCACTTCGAAGATGTTCAATTAGCTATAATTGTAAGCCAAATTACAGCAGCACCAGGAGAGAGTTATTCCAACAGAGTGATTATTTGGGTTAAATTATTTCCAAAGCTGACACTTCCCTGGGAAAGAGGGAAAAAAAAATGGGTGCTGGCGGTAGGAGAAAAGGCTAGTGCTAGATAATCCATCTGAAATGAAAGCCTTGACTTCTTTCTTTCCCTCTCTTCGTCCCTAACTTTCCTTCCTTCCTTCCCTCCCTCCTTCCTTCCTTCCTTCCTTCCTTCCTTCCTTCCTTCCTTCCTTCCTCCTTTCCTTCCTCTCTTCCTTCCTTCTTGCCCTAAAACAGTGACCACTGACTTTGGACTCACTCAGACCTCCTACAGGAACTGCGTGACCTTGGGCAAGTCACTTAACCTACCTGAGCTCCAGGTTATTTTCTGTAAGATGGTAGTAATAGCATTTCTCTTGTAGCGTTACTCTAAGAATTACAAATCCTATAAAGTTCATTGTAGAGTTCCTGGCACACAATAGCTGGTATTGTTGTAAATGTTGTTGTTTTGTTTTTGTTTTTTTAATGAGAAAGGTATGCCACTTTTTTTTTTAAGATTTTATTTATTTATTCATGAGAGACACACACACAGAGAGAGAGAGAGAGGCAGAGACACAGGCAGAGGGAGAAGCAGGCTCCATGCAGGGAGCCCGACGTGGGACTCAATCCCAGGACTCCAGGATCGCGCCCTGGACTGAAGGCAGGTGCTAAACCACTGAGCCACCCGGGCTCCCAAATGTTGTTCTTGATCATTACTGTTATATCGCCACGCAGCCAAAGAGCTGTAGTACAAGAGGGGGGCATAAGGAGGGTGGAGACGGTTTTCTCTCATGTGAAAATAACCATCAATGTCCCTAAAACCCCACCTTTGCAAACAGCCGTCTTCTGAGCTGACACTTCTAAGGCAGAGTGAGCCGAGATCCAGCGCCCTTAGGCTTGTCTTCCTTGGTGATGACTTATTTATACCCGAAATCAAATCAGAAGAGAAATCAAATCCTTTAAATCAAATACAAGAACCAAAAAGCATTCCCCCCACAAGAGGGATGCTAAGTAAAAATAGCAAGAAAACGTGTATCGAACACCCATTATGTGGCAGGAACTGTTTTAGGTGAATTTAAATGCAATTATGCCACTGAGTTCTCCAAATAATTCTGGAAAGGGAGAATTTTTTTTTTCTTGCTTGCTCAAGTGGGTAATGAATCTGAGCGAGCATAGAATGGAACCAAGTTTCAAAGCTAGGTTTGCCTCGCACTAGTATCCACGATTTGTTCACTACCCAGTACCTGCCTCCATTGTGTGGAGGAAAAGTAGCAAATGTCCACCAGCTAGGATCGTGGTAAAAGCACACAAATCTGCAGTCCTGCGGTCCTGGAGAAAATCTGGGAATTAGCCTGGGGAAAGTTAGTTTCAGGGGCCAGAAACACAAACCTTTTCTGATTGCTGTGGCTCATTACTGCAAAGTAAAACCAAAAATATAATCATCATCATTTTTTCCCTGTTTTAATTATGGAAAAGAAGGGGCTGGAATAATCTCAAGGCTCCAAAAAAATAAAAAAATAAAAAAAAACACATTGTTATTTTCTAGGCAGACTGAGCCAGAAATGATTGACAGGAGCAAGACTCTCCCCATGATAAGCAGGAACAAAAAAGTTAGGAGGGCAAAGCACGGCAATTAGGGAAGCCAAGGACTTTCACATTTTCCTCTCCTCATTAGCACCCTGGGCAGGGGAGGCAAGGAGAGAGAGCGCCGTCGCCAGCAGGATCTGAATGCCTTCCTCCTTCCTACTTGTGCATCCCGTGTGGTCACTGGAGCTTGCATCCTGGAGAGCTTCCCCTCATCGGTTCCCTTCCATATTTCAAGAGCCACCAGGGCAAAGAGGAGCCAGTGGACACTTGCAATCCCTTCCCCAGGATCCGCCGAACGCTCAGCCGCCGCAATAACAGACTGTGGTCCAGGACCTTCGGCTCAATTAGCACCGGATGCAAAACATGATGGAGAAGCAAAGTTCCTCTCCCTCCTTGGACACCCTACCTTTTATGAGGCTAACTAGAAATAAAAAGAGCAGGGGTTGCACATCTCTCCCCAGGCCAGAGGTCCAAGGCAGCACAGCAGCCGACCCAGTGGCAGGGCGCTAATTAAATTAGGCCTTCTTGAATTAAAACACTGCCACGGGGGCCAAGCCCCGCTGATGAGGACACACGTCTCCAAAGCACTTTCAGCCGAGCTTTATGTTTAATTAGTGAGATAAAAAGAATATTATCTCAAGTATCTGCCTCTTAAGCAATGGGCTCGCATGCAGAAGGAAGGTATCTTCACCACCTTTAAAAAAGGTTTCGAAAAAAAAAAAAAGGTTTCGAAGCTCACTAATTTCCACTAACCTCCATCTCCCCTTTTATCTCAACTAATCAGTAAAGGGTACGATTCCAGCAAGGCCATGAAATGCAATAAAAATAATTTGAATGTTGGTTTGTCCTTCGGTTTTCTACTCAGAATAATTGATGGTCTGCTTAACACCACTTCAAAAAGTAATCCGCAGTGAAGAACATCAGGTTCTTCTTTCAGCGTTTGGGTTTTTTTTTTTTTTTTTCCCTTTCCCGAAACTCAAATTAGTCTAAGGGAAAAAAAAAATCAATGTCAAGATTGAGGATAATTTGAAGTAATCAGAATAAAAATGAATGGGACACTGGATGATGTTTGTTTATCCTACACCAAGTATGAGACTGTAGGGAGCAGAGCAGCATAAAGCAGTTCTTTTTTTATATATAAATTTATGTTTTATTGGTGTTCAATTTGCCAACATATAGAATAACACCCAGTGCTCATCCCATCAAGTGCCCACCTCAGTGCCCGGCACCCAGTCACCCCCGCCCCCGGCCACCTCCCCTTCCACCACCCCTAGTTCGTTTCCCACAGTTAGGAGTCTCTCATGTCCTGTCTCCCTTTCTGATATTTCCCACCCATATTTTCTCCTTTCCCCTCATAAAGCAGTTCTTAAGCATCAGCCTATGTCAGGATTCTCAGAGAGTTTATTAAAATACGCGTCTCCGGGCCTCATCCCAGGTTTTAGAATCGGGAGCAGCAAGTTATCAGGAGGTGCGGGACCACGCGGAGAGGCCCTGGCGTAGTGGCTCAAGGTGTGAGCTCCAGAGCTTTAGGGTCAGACGTGGGTGATGTTCTGTTTCTTCCCCTCATTACGGGACCTTTCGTGGGCAAGTAACTTCATCTCTCTGATCCTCAGATTCCCTACCTGTAAAGCAGTTATAGGGATTCTTACCTCACAGGGAAGATTAAGTAAAATGATGCACAAAAAGCACATATCCCGGTGCCGGGCACAGGATAAATGTTCCGTAACGACCGACCAGGCTTGATAGAACATGACTGAGAGAGGACTCGAGCAAGCACCAGGGGCCGATCATTTATTTCCTGGATACTAAAGAGAGGATCTTAGCTGAGAAAATTTAAGTGTTTGTAAGACAAGCCCTAAGTTATGGTCCTGCGTGCAATTAAGGTTACGTAACAAAAAGAAAGTGAGGACACAAAAGGCACAAGGTGGATAAAACACTATAACCCGATTTGCAAATACAGTTACATTAGACATGAGCAGTGATGAGTGTCTCCAAGGACCAAGTATTAGACACCTTCAGATCTTCTTGGCCTCACCTATGCCATTGGCCAGTGAGTCACCCACCATCACGACAACCAAGTTTTGGGGGGCAACCTGACCACAGCGTGCCTCCTGTGGGGCCGGGAGGCTCCCCACTGCCCTGTACCTCCCAGATCACTGCTATGAAGCTACTTTATTGCTTGAGGAGAGATGCCTCAGGTTCCCCAGGCCTTTGCAAGTCCACCTGGCTATCTATTAACTAGCATCTGTGCACCTGTGAAGGAAACCTTTGGCCAACGGGAGACCAGAGCCAGGATCCAAATTCTCCTTTCTTCACCACAACCCCCTGTCCGGAGGCACAGCCATTCTTAGTGCTTCAGAAGACAGTTGGGTGAGACTGGCAATCAGTCACCCTTGGTACCAAACAGCATCCAGCTCACTACCACATTGTAGGGTTGGCACCTCCTCCTCCCCTCTGCACACCTACACGCCTCGTTCCTACTTCCAGGGATTGCATTCGTGCTGAAGAAGGAAGCAGCCTGTGAGCGTTTGCTCAGGGTCTGCTTTCTGATGAAACCAAACTACAGTAGACCTGTATGCAGATGATCGGGATTTTGACCACTCTTTCCTCCTTAGTGAGGCGTGGATTGTAGAATGAAGGAGTTGGCTGTTGAAGAAGAATGCAATTAGCCTAAGAATGAATCAGCAGATGAATGAGGGGCTCCAGAGCCTGCTGGAGCTCTGGGATCACAATTTCAATTTCTTTCTTTTGCCCCTTTTGAGTATCCTGTTGTCTCTGCTGCTAAAAGATCAAGTGAGGCATATTAAAAATGTTAAGTTTCTTTGAGTGAAAATCTATCCCAGGAGGGCAGCACCAAGCCAGAAGTGGTTAGGCCCCGGTCCACCGACAGGAGATGTAGAGCAAGACTTTTATGGGAGACGCAGGAGCAAAGCAAAGCAATTATTGATTGGCTACAGTTTAAGCAGTTGCCTTATTTGGAAAAGCTCACTTGGCTCTTCGTGACTGGTGGCTTTTAGGTTTTGACTTCCTAACCCTGAGACACTGATAGGCTTAGGCCTCGGTTTGCTTACGTGAGGTCATGAGGCCACGTCAGTCTCCTGGGCTCCTTTTCTAATTAATCTAACACCGTTTTTCACTCTGTTTCAGTTTGTTATGCTGAGCACGACTGGTTTGGTCACGCCCTTTCTAAGTACCCTGACCACCAGCAAAAGTAGTACAGATGCGGGGTTTGCTTTCCTTGCTCTACATTTCAATAGACTGATTTTTACCTCTTCCTTTCTGATTCTTGTTATTTCTCTCATCCCACCAATCTGCTAACTCATTTTCTTACTTATTCCTGTATTCCTATTTAGCCATCGTTGCTGGTCTTTATTTTCCTTGAAACCTTGTGTTCGGTGTGTTTCTGCAACTTGGAAATGACTTTTTGCCTGCCTTTCCAGGAAGGCCCATCATTTCTATAAAAATGACTGGCTTCTCGGCATTGCCAGGAGGGCACTGGCCACTGGACGTCCCACCCCCAACAAACTCCATCTCTGTGGTGCTTCTCATTGTTTTAGGTTAAGCATTCTTCACTCCTAGGGAGGTCTGATAAATCAAGTGCTTTTTTTATTGTTTTTGCCTTTAACTCTTCAATGCTCCTAAAATAGGAGCTTCACTACCTTTGAGTACCAGTCCCCGAAAGCATAAGGGAGCAAATCCCCAAGTTTTGTCATAATAGAGCCCGGCCTACTCCAGTATAACTCCTCCTTAGTTTCAGTAATTGCCTGCTCATCCTTCAAAGTCATGGTTCTTTACAAAGAGAACAAGGAAGCAGAATTAATTAATAGAGGACTGGCTGGATTGGAAAGGCACCAACTTAAAGGTCGAGAGAGGGATGAAAGGCGATAGAGTATTGACACAAGATTGTTAGTCTACTGCTCTGCAGAACCCCAAACCTCTCAAAGTTCTTTTTGGCATCCACATATTCACCAAAAACCTTCCACCTTCTACAGTACAAAGTCAGTGCATTTGGGGCCAAGTTCAACTGGTCAAACCTATGCAAAGCAAGCACATTTTAAAAAAATTCTAATAATTAAAATAATTGGCTAGCTAAGAAAAGACTGTCCCAGTTAATTGGTCTCCGCTGAAGAAACATTAGGCTTTGGGGAAAATACATGTTTAATAGAAGTAATAAGTTATTAATACAAATGGAAATTCTGCAAAATGTAAAATAGTGAGTAGTGGAGAATGTTCAAGTTGCTTGCTAAAGCTAAATTAATTTGTTCCCTTCTCCCTCCCTATCCATTAAGCTGTTAATTGACTTAAAATATTAATACAGCTCAAGAATCACAGAGAGGCACCTCCTTATTTGCAATTTTCCTGTCAAATGTCTTACTACTGTATCAAAAATGATTATTCATAATATAAGCATACATTGCAATTAATCAGAACCACAGCAATGGGAGTGTTTACGAATGTTGTTAGTGTTCTCAGCCTGGTTAAAAACAGATCCTCCTTTACCCCCTTCGAATTTTGAACAATCTCCTTTAAAAGGCATGTTTCCTCTTTTTTTTATGGAATCTATGGAGTTCATTTTTCCCCGTGGTGCTAATTTATGGTGTTTATTTGTAAACATGGTGGCATTAATAACTATCAACATAACATTTGAAGGGAGCCATTAGTCGGGTCTCCAAGGAGATGACTGGTTTCCTACAGTCGCATCCAGGGGCTTGTCCCCCAACATGGTCACTCAGGGATCTCACAGCAGGCAGATGATGTTTGTTAGGCCTAGTTAGGGCTCTGGCCCAGGTGCCTTTGGAGAACTAGGATAAACCATGAGTGTGCCACAGAGTCCCTCTTTCCCACTCTTTTAAGGCCTGGTCAAAGAGAGGCACAACATCTTCCTTCACACACCCTTGCCTCCTAGACCTTAGTCTAGTTTCCAGTCTGCTATATTTTTGTTTAACTTTTTATTTTAGATAACGATCAATTCACAAAAATTTGCAAAAATCGAGTACGGGGAGATCCTGTGCGTGTGGACGTAGCTTCCTCCAGTGGAACATCTTATGCTTCACTATAGGACAATATCAAACCCAGAAGTTGACATTGGCCTACTGCTTTTTTTGTTGTTGTTGTTGGGGCCTGTTACTCACTTTTAATTAGGAAGACGCTCTGAGCCCTTATTCTATCGTCCGCAGTGGACAAGTTACAAGAGAGTGAGAACAATTGAAAAATGAGGCACTCAGAAGATAGAATATGTAAACCCTTTGCTTTTCTAAGGTTTCATACAACCTAGTTGTCTCCATGACCCATAAATGAACTCTTCCTTGGAGATGAAACATGAGAAGAAATAGCACCAACAAGAGCATTACAATTTTAAATGCCACTAAAAAGAGCGCTGCAACGTTATATGCCAATAACAAGAGCACTGCGATTTTAAAATCTCTTCCCAACCATTTCAAGACAATTGTGTTAAACCATCATTTAAGAAGCTATCGTTGTTGAAAAAGCTGAGTCTCAACTGCTGGCATCTGCATAGTCAATCCAAACCTGATTTGGGGGAACTTGTGCCTATGAATATTAGAAAAAAATATATATTCTCTTGCTTTATGATTAAATGATGTAATTATCTTGAAGATTATGTGGAAAAGTGCCTTTTGCAACATAAAGACTCGATATCTCAAGAGTCTTCCCACTACCATACAAGTAGATCCTTTATAAAACTTTTTTTTTTTTCTGAACTTGCAAAGAATAAGGAAACTCTTTTTTAAAGAGTGAGCTAAGGACACCTGGGTGGCTCAGTGGTTAAGTGCCTGCCTTCATCTCAGGTCATGATCCCACAGTCCCAGGATCGAGTCCTGCACTGGGATCCCTGCAGGGAGCCTGCTTCTCCCTCTGCCTGTGTCTCTGCTTCTCTCATGAATAAATAAATAAAACCTTTAAGAAAATAAGAGTGAGCTAAAACCATCAGTGTTTGGGGTAAGCCCCAGGGAAGAACAAGGTTGCCCTGAGAGCAATGAAATATTAGAACAGAAATTGGAGATTGAAAAAAAAAAAAAAGAAATTGGAGATTGAGCCTTGAGCCTACGGAGGGGGGGGGGTGAAGATTTTTTATAAAGACCGATACCTTAAACTGGACCCTGAGAGAATTATTCACACACTAACTCAATATTCACAAACAAATGAGAAACAAACCGCAATGGATGGAACTCGGCAGAAGTAACCATCTATAGATGCAGACTGCTCGGGACGCTAGATGGTAGAAGGATCCCTTTCAGAAGAGAAAATAACTCCTTAGAAAATACTCTAATTTTAAAAACGAAACGATGCAAATTAGGAAGAACTTAGCAAACAGCATGGGATCATCGGAAACGAACAGATAGATTTAGGTTAAAGACCAAACACAACGTTAAGAAATGACAAAACTGTCGAAAGCACAGACTGCGTGGTGCATTAAGCAGAGGATTAGATGGATGGCTACATGAAAGAGAGAATTGGCAAATGGCTCTGAAGAAATGACACAGAATGCCACATGTAGGGACAGAAAGGTTGAAAAATTTCAGAGCCTTTTTACCCATCTGTAAAACATGAATTAAAATACCTGCCCTATTTTGTCCTGTTTGCCACCAGATTCTACTCCATGAGAACAGTGCACGCTCTGGGGGACAAGGACCCATCAGGACAAACGGCCGTCACACACCAACAGGGTACAATCTGGACGCCCTCTGCCCCCTTCAGTCCCTTTCCCTCAGGCGATCCCTTGGCTTGGGTGGCTCCGCTGCACAGCCAGCTCACACTGAGTCTTCGGAGATACCCGGACCAGAGATCGCCCCGGGCCCAGGCCCTCTGGGGTGGGGGAGCACGCCTCACGTGCGATGGCTGGCCAGGGGCCCACCGGGCCACACATCCGCCGGGACCCAGCTGCCCAGATCCTACAGTTTGAAAGTGGAGATTAAGATTTGGAAATGATAGCACGTAACTGAGGGAGAAGCATTCTCCTCTGGAAGAGGCCTCATCTTGGAGCCTAAGGGAGTAGGACTCACATATGGCCTCTCAGGTGACAGAGAAATGATCCCAGCGCTATTCTTGTTTTTTTTTTTTTTCTTTAATTTGTATTCTAATTGCAGTGAGTTAACCTACAGGGTTGCATTAGTTTCAGGGGTACGATCCGGTGATTTGACTCTTCCACACATCCCCCAGGCTCACCCCGACCAGCATTAACCTTGTGACTGTGGTATGCTGTGCTTCGGCAGCTCTCCTCCACGGGGAGGGCAGGATGCAGTGTTGTGCCTAAGACAGCGGGCCTCAAGCAGTGACTCTCTACCCTAGCTGCCCAGGGAGCTTTAAAAAAGGCTGGCGCTGGGTCCTACTCCCCAGAGATTCTCATGGGCTGGGGTACAGCCTGGCATCAGGGTTTTGGAAAGCTTCCCTGTAGATCCTAATGTGCCACTTGAGCTAAGAACCTTTGAGAACAGGGGGCTTCACACATCCGTGGGCATGTGTCACCTGGCAGGCTTTCCAACACAGGAGGAGCTCCACACCCTCAGTCTGGTCTCCAGCCCAGCAACAGCAGCAGCACTGGGGGCCTTGTTAGAAAGGTAAGCTCTTAGGGCTCCTGGAGGGCTCCGTGGGTTGCCGTCTGCCTTCAGCTCAGGTCATGGGTTCAGGGTCCTGGGATCGAGTCCCACATCGGGCTCCTTGCTCGCTTCTCCTCCTGCCTCTGCCTGCTGCTCTCCCTGCTTGTGCTCGCTCCTTCTATTAAGTAAATAACTAGAATCTTAAAAAAAAAAGTAGAAAGAAAAGAAAAGAAAAGAAAAGAAAGAAGAAAGAGAGAGAGAGAAAGAAAGAAAAGAAAAAAAAAGAAAAGAAAAGAGAAGAGAAGAAAAGAAAAGAAAAGAAAAGAAAGAGAAGAGAAGAGAAGAGAAGAGAAGAGAAGAGAAGAGAAGAGAAGAAAAGAAAAGAAAAGAAAAGAAAAGAAAAGAAAAGAAAAGAAAAGAAAAGAAAGAAAAGAAAAGAAAAGGAAAGAAAAGAAAAGCAACGCAAACTTTCAGGTGCCCTGCAACCCTGACGAATGGGAAACTCTAGCAAACTCTAATTTAATCAGCCCTCCAGGAGATTCTAATGCAAGATAAATGTTGAGAACAGTCCTACCACAGATGGACCCATTTTCTTCTGGGTTCAGTCCCCTCGGAGACACTTCCTAGCTCCGTGACCTGAATATGTCACCTCACCATGGGCTTGCGTCTCAGTCTCACCATCTGTGAAATGGGGCTAACGGTACCTTCCTCACAGCCTTGTGAGGCTTAATGAATAAAAGAATAAAGAGTAAAATAGTAAAAGCAAAATATGTTGAGCTGTAGGAAACCTGCCAGACCAGGATTCTGAAGCCACACTGACCATCTACTTTTTCAAAGCAGGGGTTGAAGTCTGTTACAAAACCTTGACTACGCGTATTAATCTCACCTGTGGAGATTTTTTTTTTAAAAGTCCTGATGCCTGACTCTCACCCCCCAGGGATTTAAAAAAAAATTTCCATGTGCAGCTAACATTGAGAACAGAGATTTAGATTCGAGTTTGTTAAGCCAATTTGTATCGGCTCAGATACGTTTATAATTTGTTGACTCCCGCTGCCGAGTTCTGGGCTAAGCAGGCGGCCACTAACCTGATGATTAGTTCAGTGGGGACAGTGTGCATTCTTAGAGATTTGCTTTCCTTTAAATTAATCCACGACGGCGGTGTGAGCGCGCCTGCGCTCCAGTGCACGCATCAAGGTAACTAGCATTTGGGATTTCTGCTGTCTCTGGCTGACACCCTTGGCCCAGCGGCGGAGGCTTGCCAACACCTGCCGGCAAACCCTACAATCCAGACTCGGCAAGCGCCTGTAATCCCGACTGCTGAAATGTCTCACCTACTCTGTCTCCGAAAACCTGCCTTTCAGTGTTTGCAAGGCAAGAATTAAGTTAACGATCCTAAAACCAAGACAAGCAAACAAAGAAACACAACCGACCAACATGTAGAGACTGAATGCAATTAGAAATTGGGGTTTTGCATCTCCAAAAAAGAAAATCTGATGACCACCAGCGCTGTGAAGCGAAACAGGCTCTAGACTAAAGGTGGGAGTTCTCATCCTGTTTTGTTCCCTAACCAATGCCCAGCCCGTTCCTCAGACCGTCCGGGCCCCTGCTTTCCCAACCTGGTATCTAAAAAGGGAAGTGTACAAATTGAACTTCAGTAAAAGATATATTTAAAAAAAAAGGGGGGGGTTGGGGAAGGGTACAGTCCTTGATCTCTAGTGTCCCTATTACCATTAAATGTTATGAAAATATCATTTCCCCTTGCAGTCAACAAATTCAGATGCTTCCTCCATCTTACCAACATCAATTAAATTTGGGCTTAAAAATTTTCAGGACAGCCCATAATAACATTATTTTGACCTGCATTTTAGTTCACGTTCATTTGCCAGGTCTTTATTGAGCATGTGCCACAGGCCAGCCCCGTGTTCTAGGCCCAGGGGATTGAACACGGGCCAGGCCGGAGCATGTTTCTTCTCTCATGGAGCTGCCATTCTACTGCAGAACAAGTCAGCCCGTGTCCCATGAAGTGTGATTGTCAGAACCCTCCAGCTGCTTTTTCCTTCTTTGCAGCAACTCGTGTTTGCACCGTAACAGAGGTACCAGAGAAGACGGGGAAGGAGGGCAAGGACCAACTGAAAACCTGGCTAAGACTTAAGAATAGTCTTTTTTTTTTTTTTTTTGATTTAGAATAGTCTTAAGGGCAGCCCTGGTGGCCCAGCGGTTTAGTGCCACCTTTGGCTGGTGTATGATCTTCGATACCCGGGATCAAGTCCCACGTTGGGCTCCCTGCATGGAGCCTGCTTCTCCCTCTGCCTGTGTCTCTGCCTCTCTCTGTGTCTCTCATGAATAAATAAATACAATCTTATTTAAAAAAAAAGAATAGTCTTAAAAAGAAAGATTCTTTAAAAAATCACCCATTCCACCAAGGGATTAAAGGGCGATTTGTTCTCACAGAGGTTGTTTCCACACTTTAAGGAGTACTTTTGAAAACTAAAATCTCTGTGGCATATGGCAAGTGAGGATTAGTCTGCACGGGTGCAGCACCACTCACCTGATTGCTTTTTCGGCAGGTTGGCAAAATACAGTCCTCAGGCCAAATCCGGCCCTCCATCTTTCTTTTGTAAATAAAGTTTTATTGGAACACAGCCACACTTGTTGAAGTATCATCTATGGCTCCTTTTGCCCTAACATGACAGGACTGATAGTTGTGCCTCTATGTCCCGTAAACCTCAAGTGGGTTTTGAGACGGCCGAGAGAGCTTTGAAAAGCTGTCCATGCCCCCTTACACATTTTCTCATTGACGTCTGCTAGTTTTTCATGTAGGGTTAAATAGTAAGAGATGTAATTTGTAGCACGTTATACAATGGGATGTTCTAAGATGAAACAGTTGACGTCTCTTTTCCTAAATGCGTCCAAAGAAGTCAAAAGGGATGCGATGGGGTGTCCACATGCTGCCCCCTTCGAGGTATTCATTCATTCTGGGGTGGGATCTGCCGCTGGCTCATATCTGAGTCTCTCCACAGGAAGTGCTTCTGAGGGAACGGAGCCACGTAGGCAACGGTTACGCTACCTCCTGAGGACACAGCTACCATCAGTGACTGGCCCTTTGTGGGGACTCAGAGACCTGGTCCCTTCTGCCTCATCCCGCCACCTGCCATGGGATCCGGGGTTCCCCATGCAGGCTGCAGCCTCCGGGGTATTGACATCAAATCCCATTCTGAGTCCCTGACTCTCCCACATTGTTATTCCAAATGCAACATCCCAGGAAACCTGCTGCACACAAACCTCCATCCTAGAGGGTTTCTTGGGGAACCTGACTGAAATACCCATTTTCAAAAGTACATAACTAACCTCTTCTTTAGCATTAGGAGAACTCCTCGTTTTTTCCCTTGCTTTCTGCTTTGCCCACAGATTTTTATCCTACTGTAGTGTATTTGTGTGGTTGAAAGTCCTTTGATTGCCCTCTTGTACTTCCCTGTCACTAAATTATTATATAAAGTAAAATTTAAAGGACATTTTTTAAAATGTTAGGTCCAGGATAACAAACATATTGTGTTCTATTAGTTCCAGGTGTACAATAGAGGGATGCAACAATTCTCTCCATCACTCAGTGCTCATCATGAGTGTACTCTTCGTCTTCATCACCTATTTCACCCATCTCCCATCCCACCTCCCTTCTGGTAACCATTACTGGACTCTCTATAGTGAAGAATCTGGGTGGTTTTTCTTCTTTTTTTTTTTTTTTGTCTCTTTTAAAAATTTTCTTATGGAGCAGCCCCGGTGGCTCAGTGGTTTAGCGCCGCCTTCGGCCCAGGGCGTGATCCCGGAGGCCCAGGATGAAGTCCCACATCAGGCTCCCTGCATGGAGCCTGCTTCTCCCTCTGCCTGTGTCTCTGCACCACCCCCTCTGTGTCTCTATGAATAAATAAGTAAAATCTTTAAAAAAAATTTCTTATGAACGTAGGTTTCCATGTGTTAAATCTCTTCTGGACTGAGCTATCATTGCAATAATGAGTAATACGTATTTGACCCAAACAACATAAACGTATTATAGGTTTGATAACCATTACCCACAAGAAAGTAAGAGTAGGAATGCATCTCTTAAGACGGTGACTTCTATTTTTAGTTTTGTGTATCAATGAACAAATATTATTTACCGCTAACGGAGACTGTTGAACATCAGTTCTATTCCATTTTGTTTTATTGGTCATGATGTACAAATGGGGTATCTGTGAGTGTCCCCCATGTAAATAGGTAGGAATGGAAGTGATGTGGCGTATTGTGCTGCAATGTCTTCTTTGACCTCCTTCGGAGTGATTCACCAAAAACCACCGACTGACGAAATGCCAAAACTTATTTTAATGCCTCATCAGCCGACAACTCAATTAAGACCTTCTTTAGTTTTCTTGAAAACAAAGAATTGAAAACCACTTGACTTGCAGAAGGACTTGTTAACCAGGCATTGAGGTCATTCCCATTATCAACACCTGGACCGTATTTCAAGTTGTTCATCATTTGTGACATCCCAGAGGCAACAGAGAAAGTTTGTGAACGGAGGAGGAGTTGACACCTCTTATGAAGAAAGAACGGGAGGCTGGCAAAAGGGAAGACCTGAGTGCAAGTAGTTTTCAGTTCCATTTCATGACAGAAGTGCATATGGAGGTTGAACACTTGCAAAGTAGCCTTGTCGGTGAATTCCTTGAAAAGCTTCATTTCAAAAAATAAATTAAAAAAAAAAAGAAGAAGAAGAAGAAGAAAAGCTTCATTTCCCCTCAGGGCTGCACCCACACCAGCTTGAAGGTCTCCGTGCCACATTAGTACCAAGCTCCTGAACAAGCAGAGGTTTTCTCCTATAATATTTTCTTTAGTTATAAGTAGATATTTAATAAGGACCAGGAAGGATTTGACAAAGGAGGTGGAGACGTAGTTCTTAAACAGGCTTTGGCACAAGCTTCTCTGGCCCTGAAATCTTCCGTGTACTCTGTTTTCCTTAATGAAAAATGGGGACATTGCATCACCGCAAAGCACTGTAAGGGCTACAGTGTGAGGGACACCTGGGTGGCTTTAGTCAGTTAAGTGCCTTCAGCTCAGGTCATGATCTCAGGGTCCTGAGACTGAGCCCCAGGTCGGGCTCCCTGCTTAGTGAGGAGTCTGCTTCTCCCTCTGCCCCTCTCCCTGCTCCTGCTCTCTCTCTCTCTGTGAAATAAAATCTTTAAAAAAAAAAACAGTCTGAGACTTCTGGAAGGAATCTCAAAAGGAATGTGTATTCTCAAATATCTAGCATTTTATCTGACAGATTTTATATTTTCTGTCATAGGACATGCATGGTATTAGGAGGAAGGAAAAACCAAAGAAAAAAACAAAAGAAGGGTGGGTTCGAGAGTGACTTTGAAAAAAATCTAGCTATATTTATCCCCTGTTCCCTTGTTCCTCTGACCAGGGTGACAGGGAGATTCTTTTAAATGACACAATCAGGTGGGTATAGAAGACAAGAAGGAAATATTGCCCAAGGTCAGAAGTGACCTTTACTGGGCTGTCCTTGAAGCTGTTAGAATATTTCACTTACTGGATGAATCTTTAAGGCTTTCTTTTCTTTTCTCACACATTTTCCAAGGGCAATAACTGTGGCAAAATTATTGACGTAGAAGTATTGAGGGGCTCAACTTTATATTTATAACAAGAATTGATAAAGCCACAGAAAAAGCTTAATTTAAAAAAATGTACATAGTCTAATTCTGCCTACATTTACTTTGGTTGTCTATTTTTCTCCTGAATTACTTAAATAATTTACCATATTCTTTGGTTGGAAATATAAATCCCTTCTTGCTGATACAGTTTATATTCGTGAGATTTGTTATTTCCCCTTCTAAACCACCCAAATGCATCCTGTAAAAGAAGTGCTGTGTCGCCGTGGCCAGCCATAGGAGATGCAAGAAAACAGGGAATAAACACAGCTAGAATTCTCTCGGAGTCACTCTCCAACTCACCCTTCCTTATTTCGTGTTTTCCTTCTACAAGTATCTTATACTTTAGATATTTAGTATCTTGGTATCTATTTGCTATGCCTCTTGCTAGAACAGAGCGTGTGAGAAGAAAAAATATCAAGAGTTTGAGATCAGAAGACCTGAGGCTGCCCATGATTGTGGACAGGCCACTTAACTTTATTGAGCTTTTATCTACTTATTTATGCAAGGGTGATAGTTTTCCTCTCTGGCGTTATCCCATGTATGGGAAAGGCACGTATGAATGCAGACGTGTTTGAGTGTCGACGGGCAACACAAACAGCCCAATGAAACAAACTTTTCCTGCTTTACAGAGTTTAAATTCATAAGAAAAAGACAAAGATGATTTTCAAAGTCTAGTGTTATCTATAAGGAATCATTCACGTCTTACCTGTAAACATGTAGTTTGTTTAGGCTTTTAATAAGGAAACAAGGGAGGGGGAAATCAGTTCGCCGCACATACAACTAGTTGTATCGACATAGTATTTGCAGAGAAAGAAATCCATTTAATCAAAATATCACAGCACTGGATTTCACACTTAAACCCACATGCAGATTGTAGGATTATGTTGCAGAATGTTTTGACGGAAAGTGTTAAATATAAAAATAATTCAATGCAATTTCCATTTAGCACATTTGTTACAAGACTCATTCTTCAATGGAATTAACAAGTTTGCAATCTTTCTCCTAAGGTGCTCTGTGTTCAACGTGCCCTGTAGCATTGAGGTGGAGATCGGGGAACCAACGCTGCAGAGCCCCACAGTGATGCGGCTCAGCAGTAAACGAAATTGGATCAAATGCAGATGAAACCCACTCACAAAACCTAAGACAGACAGTGGAGATCAGCGGTGTGCTGAGTGGTGCTCCTCCTCGGTTGGGGGTGGGGCTGGGACAGGTCATAAACACATCTTGACAGTCATAATGAAAATAAGCTTCACGTTGAATCCATCGCTTCTATAGTGAGTTCCCTTTCCCAGAGAGGGAGAAGAATAGAGACGCAGAGAAAGAAAGAGACAGAGAAGCTTCACAGCGCTTCCGCAACCCATGTTCCAACTGAGACTAGTCCTCAGTACAATCCACCGTCCACAAGAGCAGTTCCAGACTTTCGAGTACATCAGAATGACCCGGAGGGCTTGTTAAAACACCAACTGCGAGGCCCCCGCCACAGTTTCCAATTTAATAGGTGTGACATGAGGGCGGGGCTTTGTATTTGGAACAGTTCCAGGTGATGCGGATGTCCTGTCAAGGGACCACATTTTGAGAACCACGGGTCCATTATATCTTTGACCATTCAAGGGCTCCCTTATTAAAATGAAACATACTTACCACGGTCATACACCTGGTCCCTGGAGGGCACAGGGTATAGGACAGTCAGCATAGATTATATGATGATTTAGGGCAGTGGTCCTCAATTTTAGCTACATAATTTTAAAAACAAACAAAAATAACCCCAAAAACAAAACACTTGATGTCTACACTCATCTAAAGCTAATCAAATCCAAATCTCTGCGGGGGAGGGGGCCCGGGGTCCAGTCATTCATGCCATGCTCCTCCCAAGTCTAATGTGTAGCCCAGTTGGAGAGTCACTGCTTTAGGAAATCTTGTTTCACCTCCTCTTGGGAGAAAAAGATGGCCAAACGTATGCGCCCTCTAGGGTACTGGTCTAGGAACAAAGACATTTTCAAAAAAAAAAAAAAAAAAATCAGAATCCCCGGTGGGCGCACGCTGACGCACAACTACTTCTAATAATATCAACAGGTAATTTAGAAAGGGATTCTGAGTGTTGAGTTACAACGCCCTGCAAGGTTAGTTCACAAGTCTGAAATACCGGAACTTGGGAAGGTGAGCAGCACACTAACTTAATCCAAGCTGCTTTTCCATCAGGTGACATCAACCAAAGAATCCAGAGTCTAGAACGTCGGTGCCTGTGCCCACGTGCAAGGTTTACCTGCTATGATCACTGTGACTCATTTCAGTCAGCTAAGTTATTTACTACTTTGATTTACATTTGAAAGGACCTATAGTAAGGCCCTCAGGGACCAAGTGCCACAGACACTGATGTCCACCTCAGAGAGCAAAACTACAGAAACACAGACGGAGAAAACAAAGGCCATTTTGAAATAAGACTGCCACTTGACTCCTCTGGCATAAATAAGATGAATACATATTTCTAATATTTCTACATGCCATAGAATCCCTTTCTGGAACCATTTACAGGGTTGCAGCAATCTTTAGCATCGAGTGTACACGGAAGGACCTTTAGAACTCACTTTTATAAACCAGGTCATTAAACCCCCAAGCCACAGACTTTAAATAAAAGTCTAAACGTATGAAACCAGGCCTAATATTTGATTATAAATTAAAAAAAGAATTTAAACAAACCCCAGGTGTGAGGGCTGAGCCTCTCGGTGATCTTTGGTAAACGTCAAACGCTTGAAAACTATCAATTTGGTATGAATAGAGACAGGTTGGCTATGTTGACTAGCAACAGCCTCACAGCCCCCCATTGGGAGCCGCTGCCCCCAGAGGGTCCTACAGGTCCAGCCAGTTCACACAAGCACAGTGATAAAAAAAAAAAAAAAAAAAAGAGGAAATCTAAAGTTCTAGTGAGATGCTTGGTGACTCTTTCTCCAGTCTCTAAGTCTTCCAGAAGACATCTTTCAAATATCCTGAAAAATAATTTAAAAGAAAAAAGGATAGAACGATGAGTAAAATCACGCAAGATAGTAGAAATTGGGCACTAAGCCTATGAGGGTATCAGGGAAATGGCAGGAAAACAGGAAATGCTAAAAATAATGTTGGTCTCTAGTTACCCTCTGCAATATTTTACAGATATCTTTTATGTGTATGTATTTTTTTTACTATTTTAACATATTTTATCTCATGTTACGTATGAATATATGAGGCTTCACGGAAACTGCAGAAATGAGGGCAGAGAGCCCACTTCCAGGCAAACAGCCAGCGCCGTCCACTAAAAGGGAAATGACTTGGGCAGAGCCTGGGTGGCCCCTGTGGCCCGTCCTGGCCCGTGTCCCACCTCTGGAGGCCGCGAAGGGGACCTGGACTCCCCCTCTGCAGGGAGGAGCTGGGGGTCGGGGTGGGGGTGGGCAGGGGCAGGGGGCCCTGGAGCCCGGAGCCGGCCACCCACTCACCTGGGGCTCTGAGCCCCGCCCGGCGTCAGGGGCGCGCGCCCGGCTGCCTCGCGTCCTCCCTGCAGCCCGCGGACCTCGCCGCTCCCGGGCCCCGCGCTGCCGCTCTCCGCGGTCCTGACCCGCTCCCCCGGGCCGCCGCCCGGTCCAGGCCTTCGGGCGCGCCCGCCGCCGGCCCCCGGCTGCCCTCGTCGCCCCCGGCCGCTGCGCCCCCGGGGTCCTGCGCGCCCGGCTCCGGGGGGTCCGGGGGGTCCGGCGGGGGGGCCCCGCCCTCTGCGCCCGGAGCCCGCGTCCGCGCCCCCTCCGCCCCAAGGGACCCCCGCGCCCCCCGCCCCCTCCCCCTCCTCCCCGCCCGGCCCCCCCGCCCTCCGCCCCAAGGGGCGCTGCCCCCTCCACCCCTGCCCCCTCCGCCCCAAGGGGCACTGCGCCCTCCGCCCCCTCCCCCTCCTCCCCAAAGGGCGATGCGCCCCCCGCCCCCGCCCCCTTCTCCCCGCCGGGCCCCCCGCCCTCCGCCACGAGGGGCGCTGTCCCCTCCACCCCTGCCCTCTCCTCCCCAAGAGGCGATGCGCCCTCCGTCCCCTCCCCCTCCTCCCCACCGGGCCCCGCGCCCTCCGCCCCAAGGGGCGCTGTCCCCTCCACCCCTGCCCTCTCCTCCCCAAGAGGCGATGCGCCCTCCGCCCCCTCCCCCTCCTCCCCACCGGGCCCCGCGCCCTCCGCCCCAAGGGGCGCTGTCCCCTCCACCCCTGCCCTCCCCTCCTCAAGAGGCGCTACGCCCCCCGCCCCCGCCCCCGCGCCCTCCTCCTCCTCCTCCCCGCCGGGCCTCCCGCCCGCCACCCCAAGGGGTGCTGCCCCCTCCACCCCCGCCCCCTCCGCCCCAAGGGGCGCTGCGCCCTCCACCCCTGTCCCCTCCGCTGCAAGGGGCGCTGCGCCCTTTGCGTCCGGTGCCCGCACCCCCTCCCCCTCCTCCCCGCGGGGCCCCGCGCCCTCCGCCCCTGCCCCCTCCTCAAGGGGCGCTGAGTCCCCCGCCCCCTCCCCCTCCTCCCCGCCGGGTCCCCCGACCTCAGCCCCAAGGGGCGTTGTCCCCTCCACCCCTGCCCTCTCCTCCTCAAGAGGCGCTACGCCCCCCGCCCCCGCGCCCTCCTCCTCCTCCCCGCCGGGCGCCCTGCCCTCCGCCCCAAGGGGCGCTGCGCCCTCCACCCCTGTCCCCTCCGCTGCAAGGGGCGCTGCGCCCTCTGCGTCCGGTGCCCGCACCCCCGCCCCCTCCTCCCCAAGGGGCGCTGCGCCCTCCGCCCCCTCCCCCTCCTCCCCGCCGGGCCCCGCGCCCTCCGCCCCTGCCCCCTCCTCAAGGGGCGCTGCGCCCCCCGCCCCCTCCCCCTCTCCCTCCCCCCCGTCGGGCCCCGCGCCCTCCGTCCCTACTCCCTCCGCCCCAAGGGGCACTGCGCCCTCTGCATCCGGTGCCCGCGCCCCCGCCCCCTCCTCCCCTCCCGGCCCCGCGGCCCCCACCCGCAACTCCTCCTCCCCGTGGGGCTCTGAGCCTTTGGCGTCGGGTGTCCTCACCCCTGCCCCCTCCTCCCCGCGGTGCCCCGCGCTCCCCGCCCGCGCCCCCGCCCCCTCCTCCCCGCCAGGATCTGTGCCCTCCGCCCCTGCCCCCTCCTCCCCAAGGGGCGCTGCGCCCCCCGACCCCTGCCCCTCTTCCCCGCCGCTGGGCTCTGCGCCTTTGGCGTCAGGTGCCCCCGCCCCCGCCCCCTCCTCCCCAAGGGGCGCTGCGCCCTCCTCCGCCCCCCGCTCCCCGCCGGGCCCCTCCCCCTCCTCCCCCGCGCCCTCCGCCCGCCGCCCGGGCCGGTGCTCCCCTCCGTGCCAGGTGTCCGTGCCAGCCGCGCCCGGCGGGGAGGCGCCCTCCTTGGCCCCTGCCTGCCCCTCCGCGGGCCTCAAATCCGCCACCGCCTGCGTCTCGGGTGCGGCCAGGCCTGCCGCCCGCCCTCCGGCCTGGAGTCCTCCCCGGGGGCTCCCGCCGCGCCCCGGGCCCCCCGCGCCCAGCACGGTGTCCGCAGCGCGCCCTGCGTCCTGGCCCGGGGCCCCGGACTGAGCGCCTCCGCTCAGCCCGCCCCCCGCCGTAGGGCCCCCCGCCGAGACGCCCCGTGGGGCCCCCGCGCTGAGCCCCGCTCCTTGCGGCGGGTGCGAGGGGCCCGCCAGGCCTTCGGGCCCCGGGGCCTGTCCCGCTCCCGCCCGAGCTCCTGGCCCGCTCCGGGTCGGGGCGCGCTCCGGGTCGGCGTCCTGCCGCGGGTCGGCCTCGGGCCCCCCCGGGAGCAGCTCTGCTCTGCCTCCGCGCCGCGCGCCCCCGGCTTCGCTGGGCGTCTCCCCTCCGTCCCGCGGCCGCGCCCCTGCAGGCGCCCCTGCGCTCGCGGCCCCCGGCCCCCGCCTCCCCGCGCCGCCTCCCGGGGGCCCCGCGGGGGCTCGGCCCTCGCCGTCCCGCTCCGCGTCCCTCGGGGAGCCTGGCGCCTCTTCCCCAGCCCTCGCTTCCTCCCCGGAGCCCTGCTCCTCCCCGTCAAGCCCCTGCGCTCCCGGGAGGTCGCGGCCCCGGCCCCCGCGGGCAGCTGCCCTGGGGGCGCCTTGCGGGGCGGAGGTGCTGCTGGCCGGTCCCCCGCTCGCCCCCGGAGCCGCTGGCCGCCCAGCTCCCGCGCGCCCCGCCGCCCCCGGTTCCTCGGCGCCCGCGGTCCCAGCCCCCCGGGCCTCAGCCTCCCCCTCCTGCGTCTGCAGCTCCGGGGGCCGCAAGGCCGGCTCTTGGGGAGCCTCCCCTCCCCCCGCACCTCCGCGGGGCGCTTGGGCAGCCCCTTCTCCCCCGGGGCCTAGCTCCTCTGTAGCCGGCCTGGGATCCCCTGGTGCTCGGGCCGCAGGTGCTGGGCCCCGAGGGCTGGCCCTTCCCTCTGCCCGCTGTCCCCCCCGCAGCGGCCGGGGGCTTCTGCGCCCCCCGGGGGGCCTCCCCGACCCCTGCTCCCCCCCGCAGTGCTGCCTCCTCCTCCTCTTCCGTCGCGGTCCCATCAGCATCCCGGTGAGCATCCCGGTGAGCATCCCGGTGAGCATCCCGATGAGCATCCCTGCGCGGCGCCGGCGCCTCTTCCTCGGCCGCTGCTTCCTTCCCCAGTGGGGACGCGTCCCATGCGCCTGCCTCGGACCCCGTGCTTGAGTGCAGCGGCGCCCCGGCCTCCAACCCGAAAGTCCTGTCGGGTGCTACAAAATGAGGTCGGAAAGCGGGGTTACTTAGGCCAAAGCCCGCGGGGAGGGGAGGGGGGATGCTCTGTGTAACCCCCTATGGGGCACGTGCGCTATCAAGCTGCTGATGCTATGCACCCAGCAAGGCCTCGACTGACGCCATCGCCTCCAACAGCACCATGGTCCAATAATGGCCTTCGTGATGAAAAGAGGGGCCCTCAATTTAACGGACGCCTATTAAAGGAAAACTGAACATCAGAACCCTCAGAAACAAAATCTCCACATCTTACTTTCCCCCCCTTTCTCTCTCTCTCTCTCTCTCTCTCTCACACACACACACACACACACACACACTGCCTACTTTCATTTGAAATATTAGGACTTGCAGAAAAAAATTATATAATAAAAAGACCCAGTGTTTCATCTTCTTAGAAATCGCCGCGCCCTATAGCATCACAGTGCGTGCGGCCTCAGCCTGTGCTGCTCGCACCTGTGGGCACAGTCAGCCGCACACCCACAATGCGGTGGGAGCTGATTATTACCCGACCCATTACTCCCACATGGTAAAGCTGCTCTACCTAGATTTAGTCATCAAATAACTTCGTAGCTCAAGGTAAGACTTTTCACTAAAGACACCAATTTGTATCCCAGGTCAGGATACCTCCGGTCTGTGTTCAGAAACCGTTTTTGCCCTTGGCAAAACAGGATCACAGAACAAGACAGGACTTTGTAGTCTGGGACAAATTTCAACATAAATAACCTTCTTGAAGTATTTCCTAAGTTCTCATCTCTAATTCCCTGGCAAATCTGGGTGTCCTAGTCACCGTACTTTAATAAATCTAAGTTCAATATGTTTCTCAAGCCTCAAATGCATTTCTTATTATTTAACAAATACATGCATTTCCGGTGAAGTGACCTGTGCAAAATAAGTAAAAGGATGTCATGTCAAATACCCAAGCATTTAGATTTTCCAACTGGAGAATAATACTTAGGGAGATGGGAACTCCTAAACTGGCCGTCTTAATAATTCCCCTATCAAATGAATCTTTCTCACTTATCGAAGATGCTAGACGTTACCGTACCAGTGTGCCAACCTCCAAATTATGGAAATTTATCCAATAGGCAAATGTGTCTTCCTCGTATTTTTTATTGCCCATCTTTTTGGCCAGCCTCACCCTCTGCCTCATTACCAAGGACCTACCAGAAACCTAAAGCCCCGGTCCTACTCACGTCCCCCCTGTCCTGATACCCCATCCAGGACCGTCTCCTCACTGCATTTCCCCTCCTCCCACAAACCAGAGCTGCCCTTTGTTGCATCCCCTTGGTCTTTGCCAGCTATCACAATAAACCGTTTGTGAAGTAAGGCAGTAATAGCTGATATTCCATTTCCCCTAACAAATATACTTGGAAGGTAACTTTTGATGACTTCTTCCAAAGAGGTAACAGAAATTTCAGGCCTATCAATAAGGTGAGTGTTGACTTTTATATGTGGTCCTCTGCATATCACAGCAGTTATTTACTAAATTGTTCCTACAAGCTGCCAGAGGGAAAGGTAGAGCCAAATGTTCATTCAGGGAACATGTAGCCAATTCACCTGAAAGAATTTTATTTCATTATTCGTATTTCACTTCATCGGTCCACAGTATCTCATTACGGATTATTACTGGGTTTAAAACAAAATTAAATTACAGCAATGTCAAGTCTCTTTAATAGTATATGTGTTGCTATTCAAATTCCTGCATAAAAGTATATTAAAAAGTCAGTTATGAAAAACATTTAAATAAAGTCCTCTGTTTTGCTAAGCTGGCCCTTAAATTTATGGATTAATTAAAGAACATTAAGGAAAATGGAATAAAACTGCCTACCCACCATATAATATATACTGTGCCTAAATTCTAGGAGAGAAGGGGCCAATGGCGTCCAGCTGAGCTATTATAGGAACACACACGCCACGGGGGAGTCAGACGTTCCCGAAGTAAGGGGGAGGAGTAATGGAACCTTTCTCAGAAGTATGAGTATGAAACATGACATGTTTTTTTTTTTATCATAACTATGGGCTTTTGCAGGCAGGAAATGAATCTAAGACAGCAAGCGACGGGTGCCTGGGTGGCTCGGTCAGTTGAGCATCTGCCTTCCCTCAGGTCTTGATCTCAGGGTCGTGGGATCGAGTCCTGCAGCAGGCTCCCTGCTCAGTAGAGTCTGCTTCTCCCTCTCCCTCTGCCCCTACCCCTACTCATGCTCCCTCACTCTCTCTCTCTCTCAAATAAATAAATAAATAAATAAAAATTTAAAAAAGCAGCAAGTGGTATTCACAACTGGAGGCAATTTGGTTGGGTGAAGTGAGTGTGTACTTAGGGGTCAGACGGAGCTGGATGAACTTGGGAAACAACACCTCTCTGAGCCTTCATTCTTTTATCGGTAAAATGGGGACAGAAATGCTTGACTCACACAATCCTTGTGATAGTAAACCACAAAATGCTTCGCACAGTCCCTGGCACATAGAAGGCCCTGGCAAGTCTTTCTTCCATACCTCCCTTCTGCTGTTTACCATAAATGATATGTTCTTGATTGAATCAGATTTCGTCAGTAACAACTACTATGCGGGCATTGCAGAATGTTCGGGAGCTACACTGGAGCTCCTCCGGTGGAACGCTCACCACAGAAGATTTGGATTCCCTAAGCAGTCAGGCTCCCCCTCCCATAACTCGTCTGTCTACTTCACGTTCAAGTGCCACCGGGCCCTCTCCACACTGCCCAGGGGGAGCTCGAGCTCAGGGAGCCGGCCTAAGTACATAGATTCTGGCTCCTATTTGTTGTAACAACAAGTCCTTTTTCTCTGACCCAGGAGTCTTGTGTCTTCTGCTCAGACTATGAAACTGTGGATGGCAACCTTGTTTGCTTGAAAACAAGGTAAAATCTCAAATACCTCACAGCGTTTAATGACTGTCATTAAAAATTAGAGGTAGGGGTAATGCAACCATATGAAGAACAAAATGAATACCCCCCCCATATACACACACATATATTTAAATCAGGGCAGTTTTGAAAATCCCTCTACTAAATATGGGGAAACCTGATTTATAGAACACAGGGTGTTGGACCCGATGTGTATGAGTCATGGTCTGCTGAGTCACTCTAACTGGCAATCTTGCAGCTGGAATACTCATCACCAAGAGCCAGGTCATATGCTGATGGCAGTGAATTCTTCCCTAATTTTAAAAAATAATAATAATGAGTTCAAATAAACCATTGTGAAATATGCCTTGGCTCTCCCTGTCTCCAGGGGGTCAGTTAGGCAGATCCTCCCACATATTCAACTAACTGGGTGACCGCCGATGAGATGAGACTGATCTGAAAATCCCCATCAATATTTCTTTTATACTCTAAAGTCCCTTTTTTGCCTCCAATCTAGGCATTAATATATTCAAAAAAGAATAATAACATTCATATCTGATGTCAGCTTCAAAGCTCCCCATAAGGCCTCTCAAGCACCTCCTGCCATCAAAGTCATTAGCTGAAAAGAAAATAAAGGTGGAAGGAGGAGGAAACAAGGGTGGGAAGATGGAAGATGGAAACGGGGCTGTCTTTTGCAGAGGATTTCTAAAGGTCTTCCCGAGGTAGTGACGTGCCCTTACCTGCACCTGCGTCAATCTCCGGCTTCCCCGAGTGCTTCTCCTCTTCTGTGCTGCTAACACCAGACTCGGTGTCATAGTGGCAGCGGCAGCCAGGTTCCACAGCTCCAGCTGCAATCTGTCCAACTGATTGGAGATCATATAAAATATCAAAAGGCATAAAAACAGGTCATGGGAACATTGCTGAGCTATTTCACATCACGTCAGCAAGCGGGGTTAATTTTAAAGTATTCACATTAAGATGTGACCTTGTTTTTAAAATCGGTTAAGATTAAATCGCTTCCAAGCCGTGATTTCAAAAAGGCAGACACAATGGGAGATCATGAAGTAAAGAGATCCATGCAAAGAAATACTTTTAAAAGACAACAGCCAGAAGCAGTGACAGATTAGCCAAAGCACATGCAATGAAATGCCTGAAAACGAGGCTTAGTTGCCTTTTCCTTTCTAGAAACACGCGTTACAGCTTTCATGACGCCAGTCATCCCATCCCTGCTTTTTGAGATTGTTAAAACCACCAGAGCTGACTATACTATGAGCATTTCATCCATTAGTACATTTTGGTGATTCGAACCCACTACTCACGCCGAGTGGACGGAGGAAAAAAGTGAGTGCGCGGTTCCTATACATTGGACAGTGAAAGCGGTTGTAGAAATTCCTCTTATCTGCAGTTGACAATCAGCCATGGAACTTGAGAAACACAATGACCTAAGTTCAGGTCCCGTACTCCACACTAACTGTGTCACCTTCAGTAAGTTCTTTGACCTAAGCCTAAGCCTCTGTTTACCCATCTCTCTTAAAAAGCTATCTACTCCTTGTTAAAAAAAAAAAAAAAAAGCTATCTACTCAGTGGTTATTGGAAGGATTAAGTAATACGCGTACAACATGGTCATCTTTCACTTATTAGCAGATGCCTACGCACTTGATAAACAATAGCTGTGACGATGATGAGCATGTTGATTAGAAGTAGTATCACCCAGTCTGGTATGACTATAGGCAACACTGTAACATCAATTAAATTTGTCTTTAATTTCTGACATGTCCCGCCTACATCCCTTACCCACTGTCTGATGATCCATGTGCCTCAATCTCTGACACCCACCATTTTTGCCACCTTCTGGTTAATTAAAGCTCATTTGAATAATGTAGACCCAGATCTGCCCTCCCAGATAAGAGTAGCTACAATAAAATACCCTTTCTTTTCTTCCTTCCTTCCCTCTCTCTCTCTTTTTTTTTTTCCTCTTTCCTTTCACATATTCTGATTCAGTTGATCCAAAGACTGTACTTGGAGAGAAGCAGAACCAGAATGTGATCTCTCGCTCACTGTAAGGTGAGTTGCTAAGGGGTAATTAGTTACTTACTGATCCATCTGTGTTTGGAAGCAAATAGTGAAATGTCTGCTTCATGTGGCTTTTGGGGGAAAAAATGGAAATGACTTAACTTTATTAATCTTAAGAGAAAAAAACATGGAAATGAAAAGAGGTACGTCAAATTGTTCAAATGTATACTTTGTGAACATCAATTTTCCTCATTCATCCAATAACCAAATAAAAAAAAAGACTTTTACAATAATATAGTTTAGAGATGACATCAACTCATGATAACTAGATTATCTTTGGGTTTGCTATCAAGTAAGCCTTTATTTTAGGAACTTTATAAACATCGTACATATAAGTTAAATCTCATCTTCCCCGCTGTAATAATGTTGTCAATATATAACTAGTGAGTTTGAATAAGCAGTGTTTTGGGTCCTTGTGTATAAATCTGCTTGGCTGATTGAGCAATAGAAATCCCAAAGACAACAGGACAGGGGGATGGGAGCAAATCTGATTTCACAGCAATTATTTGAAGTTTTGTTTCATCCGAGCCAATGAAACATCTGGGTTTTTTTTTTCTGAGTAGCCCATAGACTATAAGTAAATATGGTTTATTATACAGATATTGAATCATTGTTATACACTTAAAAAAATATCATGTACATCAATTATACCGCAATAAACTTTTTTAAAGAACTATAGTTTGCAATAATAATAACAAACAATAATTAAAATAAACAGTTAGCAGCTATTGAACCAAAGACCATTCTAAGAAGCCAAATGGTACTAGCATAATTTGGAAATTACAACTCACTCGGAATGGACAGTGAAGCCTGTAGTCCCTCTGTCTCAGGACTGTCATCACCACCTGGCCACGTCTGCTGGCTTGCCCCTGGAGGGTTAGGCTTTGGAAGTAGATGAAAAGGCTTTTGGAAGTAGATATACAGTTAGGTGTTGCCTGCTTCAGATTCAGCCAGACTGGGGCCCTGGCCTGAGCATCAAGCACTTATTAGGTACGAGACCAGAAAAGGCCTCACTTGGTCATTATTTTTCTCAGATGTTCTGAAACTAAAACTTAAAAGCAAGAACTTGGCCAGGGTCTAACCTTGAGGGTTTCCACCTACAGGAGAGGAGGATGGTGCCCGCTGAGCCCGGCGCCAGCAATGTGATGTGTCACTTTGTGTCCTTAACTACTTAGCCCTTCACCCCCTGAGGCCGCGCTCCTTCCCTCTCTATAAAGATGACCATTAAAAGCAAAGGTGGTTGTCAGTTCTCACAGTCTTCAAAGCAAAACGGAAGAGCCTCGCACACAGAATGTCTTAGATTGGTACCTTTTCCACTCCAATGATATGGAATATTCTAAGATGGTTTTTAAATACCAAAATATTATTATCTGATAATGTTAGCTTTTTAATTATGAAAACAAACATTTTAAAGTAATATATATATATATAGTGCATTCCCTAAATAGGGAAATAGTACAGATTCTTACCTAAAGCTTTTGAAGATTATAAAGTGCAAAAAAGAAAACAAAAGCATCTTATTTTCACCACTCAGAACTTACTGGTTAACATTTGGGTGAATCTCTACGTATCTTTTTCACTCTCCTCTTAGTATACATAGCATTTTGTACCCCATTCTACTCATTTAGCAATATATTGTGACTACTTCCACATATCATTAAATAAAAAATGATTCTTCAGTAACTACATAGGCTGTTCTAATAAGTTTTTACTAAAATTTGGTCAGCCAATTGCCTGATGTTGAATATTGAGTTATTTCCATTTATGTGTGTGTGTGTGTGTGAGAGAGAGAGAGAGAGAGAGATTATACAGCTATTTTAAATACTACTTATAATCATTTTTGCATTTTGTATTTTTTTGTATTTTTTTTTGTATTTTGTATTTTTTCTGACTATTCCCTTAGGGCAAATTACTGGAGAATTGCAGGTTTAAGGAGCTTATTTTTAGAAGCTTTTGAGATATATATATATATATATATATATACATCATATATATATGATATATATAATATACAGGATAATGTACAATGTCTATGATATATATATATATCTTCTTCAGAAAAAAATATATATATTCTTCAGAAAAAGGACGTATCAACGATTTCACCCGTAATGATGGAAGACTGTATATCCCTGTGCTTTTCCCACAACATCACAACTTCCACCAATTCTTTCTATAGTTGATAATTTCATAATTGAAAACTGGTGGCAAGGATAGTTTTCAATATTAGTAGGCAAGCTTTCTAAATTCCTTCCCTTTTTCCATGCTTGTTTTGAAACAAGACAAACTGACCCCATCTCGAATCCTACTAACGATCCCAAGCAGTTCAGTATCAGGAGAAAGCTGTGCCAAGGACCTCTCTTCTGAATTTCAGGAATGTAGGGAGCCTGGAAGGGCAGAGGAAAGGTCTATCCCAAGTTCCCAGTGACCTTGAACACCATGCATTTGATCTGATCACTCTGCGTGGAGCCAATGACCTTCCCAGCAAGTCCCCGTGACAAACTTCACGAGGAACACCGTCTACCTAGGCGGTGCAGACGCTCCTGCGTTACCCCCGGCGTGGACTCATGGCCCACGCAAATCCGGGACTGATTACAAACTCCAGCTGCAGGGAGCTAAAGTCTACCCTCCACACAGCACAGAATAGTGGACAATCATCTTTCTAAAACTTTCAGGTCATGTCATTTGTAGGCTCAGACCTTTCCAGCAGTTTCCTAGCTCAGAATAAAATCCTCTCTGTGGCCTACAGGTTCTCTCCCTCGGCCTCATCTTCCACCACTTTCTGGTTCTGCTGCTCTTTGCTGCTCGCACTGGCCTCCCTTCCAGATCCTTCACTCAGCAACTAAGCATCCGGTGTAGAGTCCTTGCATTTGCTCTTTCTCCCGCTTCCTGCACTCTTCCTTCAGAAGGCAGTGGCTCTTGACCACAGGGGGCAAGTGGGCCCCACACTTCCTTCGGGTCTGTGCTCAAACGTCCCCTCATCCGACAGGCCATCCCTAAAATACCACCCCTGCCTCAAACCGTGACTCTGTCCTCTTACCCCGATTTATTTTTCTCCTACACTTAGTCTGGAATACCCCACCCCCTGTTTATTTTTCACTTGTTAGGCCCATCTCTCCCTAGAACGCAGACTCCCACACAGGCAGGGGCTTCATGATGTTCACCCTCAGAACCAGGTAGCATAAAGCAGATAACCAGAAACTATTTCTTGGCCGAAATCACTACGTGCTTTCACGATTCACCCAGAAATTATATTCGGACTGCCACTCACAACACGTGATGGTCTGGTTCTCCCATCAGGGCCATCTGACTTGCCTGCCTGACGATGAAACCGCATAGGACTTGAGCCGCTACGTCACTCAGGTTCCTATGACCTGGCCAAGCACTCTGACGTCTTCTCCTTCACATATACACGATGTCTGCTCTCATAGACATTGTACGCTAACCCGTATATTATAATACTCTGTTCTTAATGTTTTATTCATATTCATAATGCATAAATTACATTAACTTCACAAATTAGTCTCCCTAAATTGTTCCACTGTTAGAGCATAAAGCAAAGATCGTGTCACAGGGCGTTAAGACAGCTTAAACGGAAATTAACAGAGAAAAATAAACACATTACAATCACACCATGTATGCCCTATCATACTGAACTCCCTCCCAAGGACACGGTCCCACTGCAGCCGGCAATTATAATCTACTTTATCCACTTCACCGCGTGCATCACATCTTTTGTATCAATGCACCTGGTGTGTGTCGGTGGACTGGACAAAGCCCAATTAAGTGAGACTTATTATAAAATACAAGGAAGGTATCACTTTATCAATCTGAAAGGTACAAAGGTATTGAATACAGAACTTTACTCCTTTATCCACTGCTATGATCTCAAGTGAAAACAATTCAGATGAAGTTGCATTAGTTTGGACGCTACGAAACATCATTAACGAAGTGTAATTTTCCGGCCCACAGACCTATTCCTAGCATAATCACAGTTCAGAATTCAGCACCGGACAGATATGAGAGATAATCTTCTACACATTATCTCAGCCACATTTTGACCTACGATTCTATCAGAGATCTAAGTAAAATAATACACATTTCACTCTTTACCGTGCCTGCTGACCTAATTTACATAAGCTGTGTTTTGCAGCAGGGTCACCTACATGACCTTCACTTCACTTTGGTTCCATCCCTCTCTCCCTTTGAGCCACGTAGCTGAAGACTCAATTAAGAAAAAGGACCTAGCCATAACCTCTTTGCTTGGAATCAGACAAGTCAAGACCTGGTTTAATTGATCTAAAATTTTCTCAGAAACATTTATTCATATAAAGGCTTTGAGACTACTTATGACTTCTCTTAATCTGTTATTTTAAATATTTACAAATTTGTTATCAGTTCCTTGAATATACTTAAAAAATCAGCACTCAAGAGTTATAATCTGTGTGGCGTTAATCCTTCTACATCAATCTGAACATTTTACATGTTTTTTTTTAAAAATCTGTTGTTTTATTTTCCACTGTACTTTTTTTTTAAGATTTTATTTATTTATTCATCAGAGACACAGACAGAGAGGCAGAGACCCAGGCAGAGGGAGAAGCAGGCTCCATGCAAGGAGCCCGACGTGGGACTCGATCCTGGGTCTCCAGGATCACACCTGAGTCCAAGGCAGACGCTCAACCACTGAGCCCCCCGGGTGCCCCTCCACTGTACTTTATTCCCTCTGCCTCTGGGCCTCCATCCATAACCCAGAAGTTTTGTTCTTTTGTAGAAGAAGAGTCATAGAACAAATCTATGAGTTCTCGCACAGAGAGCAACATATTTTTAAGAAAATTTGCAAAGTTATAAAATAGAGCAATAGCAATACTAAAGCAATACAGTGGAATACTAAGTACAGTAAATGAGAATAGAGTACAGTTGACAGGAAAAGGTATTGGAAGCTACAGAAATAAGTGAAAGAAAGGCGAGTTGTAAAAAAATGTATCATGTTTCCATCTGTCTATAAAAATAATATATATGTATATGTAGTATAGGAATACATTTATACAAGTGTGCAGAGAGGTTTTTCTGGAATCGAGCCTAAAAAATATTCTCCTCAGTTGTGATGCTGTTGTGTGGGGAAGAGTAGAGGTGGGGCAAGGAAGACTAGCTTTCTTTTCATTCTCTCTGTTCTGTATTGTTTAAACTTTTCAACCAATCCTTCGTAAGAAAAAAAAAATTATCTTAAGCCTTAAAACGTGATCTAGAAATTATACTCTTTGGAACATAGCCTAAGAAAATAATTATAGATTTTAAATTACCTTAGGTAACAGGATAACAGAGTACTATTAGTATAGTAATAGGGGAAATATAAATATCAATAATAGGGGAATGGTTCCATTATAAGAAAACCACAGAATGCGAACAACACACAGACATCGAACTTATTTATAAAGAGTACATAAGAACATAAAAGTGCTTATGGTATAACAATGAGAATAAAAAGCAGGACACAACATTCTATAAAAAATAGGATAACCTAACTTTTGTAAACACTAAGTGTAGAAATAAAAAAACCTGACCAAATGTCGAAGGGGATTTTCGTGTGTGGGCTAAATCTGTGGGGAATTTTTTTAAAAATCTACTCTTCTTTAGTTTCTGACTCCTAGTTCATGTTATGTTATAAGCTGTTAAAGAAACATAAACACGGGCAGCCCGGGGGGCTCAGCGGTTCAGCACCGCCTTCAGCCCAGGGCCTGATCCTAGAGACCCGGGATTGAGTCCCACGTCGTGCTCCCTGCATGGAGCCTGCTTCTCCTTCTGCCTGTGTCTCTGCCCCTCTTTCTCTGTGCCTCTCACGAATAAATAAATAAAATCTTAAAAAAAAAAAGAAACACTCACTAAAGATCTGGTACATTTATTAAAGCTTAAGAAAGATTAAAAAGTCACAAACCTTGTCTTCTAGTGTTGAACTTGCCTTAACAAAAAGATAACAGAATGCTTTAGAATTATAGATGTTATCAAGTCAAGAACATAGACGTCCCGTAATATAGAAGAAAAATGATAAACTTACGCACTTTTTATTTCACACATCCAGAAAAAAACCACCTCACTGTCTCCCAAGCGGCGGGATCCTAGTCCAATGCTTCTACTATTCCATCCATCACCTAAATACAGCCTACGTCACATGGATCTTACTTCACAAAAAGATGTCTATGTACACAAGTCCAGGTAAACAATCTAGTTTTCTGATGTGGAAGTAAAAGAAATAATAATGTCACTGTTACAACTGAACTTTAACATCTCTGCCTTTTTTGAGCAGCAGCTTGCCAAATCATACAAATTTCCTATATTGTACATGACATGTTCCAGAACTGAACAATAAGACCCAGGATCAAAGATTTGAATTAGGGACGTCTGGGTGGCTCAGTGGTTGACCGTCTGCCCTTGGCTCAAGGCGTGACCCCGGGGTCCTGGGATCGAGTCTCGCATTTGGCTCCCCATGGGGAGCCTGCTTCTCCCTCTGCCTGTGTCTCTGCCTCTCTCTCTGTGTCTCTTATGAATAAATAAATCTTTAAAAAAAGACTTTATTTATTTTATAAATGGGTTTCTAATGTATTTTAACAAGAAACTTAACTCATGTATGGAAAAATCACTTGGACAAATCTCAGAGGTCTTTAATCCCAGAGCAGAAGTTGGCAAACTTTTTCTATTACGGGTCAGATAGTGAATTCTCAGGGCTTTGTGAGCTACAAGGTCTCTGCTGCAAACACTCAACTCTGCCCTTGCAAGACAAAAGCGATCATTAATATAATATGTAAACAAATGAGCATGGCTCCGTTCCAGTAAAACTTTATTTCCTGACACTGAAATTTGAATTTAATTTGTTCACATCACCACATATTATTCTTTTGATTTGAAGGAATTAATAATATAGATAAACCATTAGCCAGCCTTATTAAAAAGAAGAGAGAGAAGACTCAAACTGATTTTTCAAATCATTAAAAAAATTTGAAAAACAACAAATTTCAAAAACATTCTTAGCTCACAGGCAAGGAGGAAGGAGGAGAAGGAGAAGAAGGAAGAAGAAGAAAAGAAGAAGAAGAAGAAGAAGAAGAAGAAGAAGAAGAAGAAGAAGAAGGAAGAAGAAGAAGAAGAAGAAGAAGAAGAAGAAGAAGAAGAAGAAAAGAGAAAGAAAGGAAGGAAGGAAGGAAGGAAGGAAGGAAGGAAGGAAGGAAGGAAGGAAAGGAGGCAGGCCAGATTGTGCCAGTGGGTCAGAGTTTGTCAAAGTGTGCGTTCCATCTTTTAAGGTCCTAAAAAAAAAAATAAAGTTAGAGACATTAAAAGTATTCCTAAGTTTTAAAACAAATGATTTTAGAATATTAAATTGTGAAAACAGATTTTATCTTGGCATCAAGAATGCCCGCAGTATCGGCAGGGGAGACCGATGAGAGAGAACAGGGAAAGGACACGAGTTACAGGGTACAGGATGCTATGTGAGAGCCAAATGTCTGGCAGGCATGGCTGTCCACAGGGCACAACACGGTCCTTTAACCGTCCCCCTAAAGTTGAGAAACGCATCAGACCTTCCACTCGTCTAAGGTCCTGCAACCTTGCAGGACACTCTTCATCTGCCCGTGTCAAAAGGAACTGTCCTGCATACTCACCCAGGGACCACTGGGTCAGGAGGTCACTCAGTTTCAGAGAAGAACTCAAAGTCAAGTTGGGAGTTTTCTATGAAACTGTCATATTTTTATCTAAATTAAAATTCCCATTGCCCAGATACAATAGAAAATCTTTAAAGACTGGCGCCGCCCTGCTCGAACTCAAATCCTACGGATGCTTCTCATGAGCTATATAATCTAGACAACTTACGGAAACTCTCTGAGCCACAATTTTGTTGCCTGAGAAAAAAAGACATGATGATAATAGAGCCTAACTCAGGGGATTTGGGGCTCATGTAAGGAGTTGATGAGTTACTTATGCAAGTGTTTCAAACTGGCACATAGTAGGCAGCTACCCACGTTAGCTATGTAGGCAAGTGTGTGTGTGTGTGTGTGTGTGTGTACACAGAAGTGTGTATAAAGCTAAGAACAATTACTATTTCTAGTATCAATAACCTCTAAAAAGCCACACATACCCTTGCCTTCAGACACATATTGGGTTTTATTTGATTCTTGAGATAGAATGACCACAAGAAGGAATTTACAGAAAATAGGAAACCAGCTATGTAAGATTTATCAAGTAACTTTTAAAATGCAATAGAAGGAAAAACAGCAAGCTGAAAGTACATGTATGATTACGTGACGAAGAGAGAAATAAAAAATTTGAATGCCTCTGGCATTATCACAACAGTATTTCCCAAGCTTTGGCAGAAATGCAAGGACCAAAATCAGCTTCCATGCATGGGAACAATGGCAGGTCAACTCAATGGCCATACTTACCATCTTTTTCCACCCTATGGGGACCTGCCTTTTTGTCCTTCACCTCAGCAGTGCTTCCTTCCCAAAGCTTACTTTGATCCTTTTCTTTTTCTTCCTTGGAAACATGTTCCTTGGACTTCTCAGATAAGCCCTCTGCAATCCCTGGGGTCCCTTCCTCTGGTTCTGCTTCAGGAACATTCTCCAAGTGTTCCTCTATTGGCAAAGGCTTGGTGGCTACATCTGCTGTTATTATTTCTTGATCTTCAATTTCAACTTCTAAGTAATCCTCCGTTGGAAGGTGGGATTTTCCTGCCTCATCATTTTCACTCAACTCCTGAGAAGAGGAACTTCTGGCACTTTTGTCTGGGCTATTTTCAGAGTGGGCTTCCCCATCCCCAAGTGCAGATTCATCTTCACTGCAGCTAGAACATGGGTGACTTCTGGAGGAGGAGGAGGATGAAACAGTTTTTACATCTAAAAAACAAAACATGATGACATCATTGTTTTCCCATAAAGCAACTGGTTTGATTGTGGGAGGTATGTTAGCAATAATCACACTTAAAAGTTTTCGTATCGGTTAATAGGTTCGATGCCCTTTTCACATCCATTGCACATAACTGTCAAGATAAAGAAAACCCTATGTAATCTGTGAGTCTCTAGAAGTTTTCTTTTTTTTTTAATTTTTTATAGACTTTATTTATTTTTTTTTAATTTTTTATTTATTTATGATAGGCACACAGTGAGAGAGAGAGAGGCAGAGACACAGGCAGAGGGAGAAGCAGGCTCCATGCACCGGGAGCCCGACGTGGGATTCGATCCCGGGTCTCCAGGATCGTGCCCTGGGCCAAAGGCAGGCGCTAAACCGCTGCGCCACCCAGGGATCCCTCTAGAAGTTTTCAATAGGAAGTCACTTTTAACTAAAAACCAGCTGTATTTGTTTATTGATTTTTTAAAAGCCATTTTATTGGAAAACCTTCATCTCTTATTGTAGAAGAAACAGGATACTCTTACTTGTTCAGTGAGACTACTTATTTCATTTTCATCTTGGGTAGCCACAGTCTTCTCTGTGCATACAATTTAAATTTTTATCCACTGTAACACCAACCATACCCAGCTAGCAAGGTGTCCTAGAAAGATCGATGCACTTACATAACATCTTGACACTTTAAAGATATTTTTGAGGTGATGTTTGTTGAGCGTGTGTATGTGTGTGTGTGAAGGAGGACATGTTGTCTTATTTCGGGTTCCCCCAAAACAGACACGGAGGTCAGGATTCATGTGCAAGGAAGGTATTAAGGGTCTGCTCCAGGAGAAACTCTCACAGCTGTGGGGGAAGCAGGGCAGGGAGAGGAAGAAATCAGTGAAGGGAGCTCCTTCAAGCAACACCTCGACCTCAGTCTGATCCCACAGGGACCTCTGAGGTCTGAATGATAGTAGGGTTTTTCCTCCCTCGAGGAAGGAGTGGGGCTTTCATACTCTGCTCCAGTCAGACACAATGACCGCCTCCCCCCCCCAGGGTAGGCCAACACCTCTTGGTGCCTGGGGACGAAGCAGCTCTGTAGCCCAGGGCTGCCTTCAAGAAGGCAGGCGGAGCTGGAGCTGGGAGGTAGACACATGGCATCATACAAGGGCTTCTAGAAGACGGCGTGCCCCGCTGATGGGAGGCCACAGATCTGCAGACCAGAAGCCTAAGCCTACCCCAGCCCAAAATGGTTTGGTACTTACCACCCAAAAGCCCTTTCAAAAACCTCCAAGAGAGCAACATCCAGGCCGAATCTCTGGAAGGAAGATGCGTGGCCTGAAAACCACGGCGTAGATGTGACCCCGAGAGATACGAACCTGCTTTGGAGCTTTCTAACCAATACATAGTTTTTTTATGGAATATAGGTTCAGAGGAAACATCCCACACCTAAACGCTGCCTCGTTTTCTTGTTTTCTCTTCTCTGTGTGCCCCTTACTCTTTTCTCGGTTTCTTTGATTCCTTTTATTTCTGGCGGGAGCAGCTTGATACAGACTTTCAGGGAAGAAATACCTTTTCCTCTTATCCTTTTCCTTCATGCCCTCCAGCCCAAATGACTCTCCATGACAGGGCTTAGAATTTTAAGAAGAGTCACAGAGACTTATCAGAGTTTCCGCAAAGATTTGAGAGATGCTACACAGCAGTTAAACAAACAAACAAACAAACAAACAAACAAAAACCTCTAAAAGGCCTTTAAGCAACAGAACCCCTTAAGTGCAATTCCATTTGTTTTTATCTCCCAACTACCTTGGCAGGCACCAGATGACCACTGTTTCTAAAAGGAACACACACTTTAACTACTCATTCTTTATCTCCATTTTATAAAAACTCAATAGACTGTCTCTCACCGGGAACACAGCAGAGATCAAGGACAGTTGTTCTCTATCTTATTTGTGTCACTCCAGAAACTTTAGTGACTATGAGCTCACCCTGTCTTAAGCATCTCATAATCTTTTTAAAG
This sequence comes from Nyctereutes procyonoides, assembly GCF_905146905.1. Lineage (NCBI taxonomy): Eukaryota > Metazoa > Chordata > Mammalia > Carnivora > Canidae > Nyctereutes > Nyctereutes procyonoides. Next base: position 5,887,986 of record NW_026575126.1, read on the forward strand.
AAAAACAACTCCTACTTGCTAGTTGTCCAAGCAATGGCTCTCATTAATTGCACAGTTAGCTAAAACGCATTATCATACTTGTTCTGCACTTCCAAAAATTTTTTTTTCCAAAAATTTTCATATCTACCATCTTTAATGTCGATATAATGACTCACTTTTGGCTCTGAGAGTTGTTCACACACTAAAAAAAAAAAATGAGTTTTCCTCTACCTTTCTTTCGTAGCGTCTATTAATTGCGTTATTTTATTTCAAAAGGCTGAAACACGCTCTGGTTCATTTTGATTCAGGCCCTTAGAGAAGAAAGATCAGAAGAATGAATGGCCTTCAAGAGGCAAGGGTACCTGACCTCCCATATAAACTCATTTCAGTTTTCCAATTTCTAACTTCGCTGTACAATTTAGTTTCCTTCTCATTTCTTTCTCTCATTTTCATGCAGACACTGGGGCAAGACTTTGCCTACAAATGAAAGCTCAAAATGTTCCAGGGCCATGGAATGGGATTTTCGACACTAATTTTATTTATTGTCTTAGAAACGAAGCAAGTTTTTAGATAGAAGTTTTGTCTAAAAGAGCATTTTATATAAAAGAAATTGGAGGGCACATATGTAATTTCTGTCTGTTTTTAGGAGGGAAAAAGCTATATTGAAGGCATTGTTGGTAGGCAACTCTGGCTCCCACCCAATTCTGTTTTTCTCTCCAGGGCTCCCTGCAGGTATCGAAGCTTAAGGAATCTGCTCTTGGTCTTTATGGTAAAGGAATGATGTGCACTCATCGGTGTGGTGCCACGATTCCATGCCCTAAGCGGGACCTCTGACTTTCCGCCCTGCACATTCAATCAGGCTCCAAACCCTTAACTGTCTTCTCTTTCCATGTCACCTCCTCCTTTTGCACGACTACTGTTTCACACAACAGGAGACTGAGAGAAAATAATATGTTCTCTGTAAGATAAAACTAGGTGTTTCAATCATGACTCAGCTACTTAATAGCTTTGACTTTGGCTATCCCGCTTAACCTCTCTAGCCTATTTTCTTGACTATAAAATGGGGCTGATTCTCTCTGTAAGTCATTGACACAAAATTAGCATAATCAAATCAAATAATGGTTTCTTTATGAATTCCAGTCTTTCCCCCTCTATGAAATCATACATGATAAGTGTGGTCTAATACATTTATTTCTTGTCATTTCCCCCTGCACACTATATGAAGAATCGTAATGCAGTGACATTTTGCTGAGGAAAAAAAGAAAAAGATAAAAATAAAAAGATGTTTCCGCATGTACCTACTTGTACCAAACAATGAGGTAAGCACTTTACAATCATCTCATTTAATCCCATGGAATAGCTATCTTCTTTTTCTAGGTCTAGTAAATAAGGGGGGACACCTGGGTGGCTCAGGTGACTGGTTTTTGGTTCCGGCCATGGCCATGATCTCAGGGTCGTGAGATTGAGCCCCGTGACAGGCTCATGGCAGAGTCGACTTGGAATTCTCTATCTCTCTCTCTCCATCTGCCCCTCCCCCTGCTCACATTTACTTGCATGCTCTCTCTAACATAAATTAATTAATTACCTTAAGTTTAAAAAGAAAGCTAAGTGCAGAGAAGTTAAATAATACCCAATGTCCATTAGCTATAAAGCACCAAGTTTTGTAAGACTTTTTTTTTTTTTTTTGGTAATGACCCATTATAGTAAAACCAAGACCACTCTACTTGCCAGAAGGCCTTCAAACAAGGAGCACCTGCTGTCATGGATTTACCATTGCTTCTCTTAACTAACTTTGTGCTGTTACCACCCCAAGGTGACAAATGGAAGATAGTTCTCTCAAAACACCAGAACTCATGGAATTCAGCCTCGCCCCCCTTTTATATCCCTAATGGTCATTCTCCATTTCAGCATCTATGTATATCTCTGGAATCTCTACTGCTTATACTACCTGCCTGGCTAAGTTGCTACACGCCTGGCCAAGGATGCCAACCGCTCACACATCCATAGCCAACACCACATTCAGGAGGAACTCTGCTCCTTTCTCTCATAACTGAGGTTCTAAGCTGTTTTCCACCTTTCTACCCACGTCCATAGGTCTGTTCATTAAATGCACACTGAGCACCTCCTCTCTGTGAGGCTATGTGCTAGGTTTTAAGGACACAGTAGAGGAAAAGGCAGGCCAGGCCCTGCTTCCACAGAGATGACACACTCTAGCCAGACACCCCCTCCTTCTGCATGAGCACAGTAGATCATCTGTACGTGTCCACTCAGATGTTTGTTCCCTCTCCTTCCAGTGACCAAGGAGAGCCCTCTCAGGAGCTGCTGTCATGCCCTTACTGCAATCAGTAGCTATATTGTCTGTTTTGAACCAATTATAAGTCCTGACCTTAGTTTTCTATCATTTCCTCACTCTCTAGCACAGAGTATGATTTTACTATAGTTTAAATTCTCCATTTTCTCCCTTAGGGTCCTGATTTTAGCTGCTTTGTTTTGGATTCACGACCTTGAAGCCTCATGGACACTTTAAGTGCACACACTCAGTACAAGTATGTAAATTCAGTGAAACATGACTAGCTTTCACCCCAATAACTACCACTCATCCCAACCCAGTGGATACAATACTCTTCTGAACTCTAACACAAACTGCTTCTCTCTCCCATTCTTTAGTCTCAGGGTTCACAGCAAAATCTGTGCGGATGCTGCTCCTATTGTCTTCGAATTGGCCATGACACATGAATTCACACATCCTACTGTTACTCATATTAACAGTTCTATCTTGATTATACTCGCAAACTCATCAAAATCTGTTTATACTTTATATTAGATACAGTGGCTTGGTCAATATTTTCATGTATGTCTAATAAATTTTCTAACAATATTTCATATATTGTCTAATGATGCCTAATTAGACAAGCACTTCATACTCATAAATATTATAGAATCAATGTATGCTTAATGAAAATAGAAGTAGAAATCATTAAATTCCAGCTATAAACAGTAACTAGTTTTTTGCCTTAAGGGGGAGCATATGTCCTCACACTGATAATTCATGACTCAATTCATCAATGAGACTAAGACGCATATCTTTTTGTAAGAATAAACATGTACAGGTAAATGCAGCTCTAGCGAGAAGAAACGAAAAAACTGAGAAAAGCTTAAAAATTCCTCCATATGTACCTTTAATTACACTTTTTTAAACATTAAAATGAATACTTAAAATTCCGGGAATATAACCAAATTCTGTGTCGTACTGTGCTGCCTAAGTCCTTTTACATTTATCCATTAAGATTAAGATTTTAGGGGTGCCTGGGTTGCTCAATGGGTTAAGCATCTGCCTTCAGCTCAGGTCCTGATTCCGGGGTCCTGAGATCGAGCCCCACATTGGGCTCTCTGCTCAGTGCAGAGCCTGCTTCTCCCTTTGCGTCTGCAGCAACCCCTGCTTGTGCTCTCTCTCTCTCTGTCAAATAAATAAATAAAATCTTTCAAAAAAACCTTAATCAAGATTTTATTGGGTGTCTCAATAATGCCTTTGTTGTGTACAAGGCAGATTCAAAACTGTACAGAAATACCTCATAGGAAGGTATTTTATTTGGACTAAAAGATGATCCTGTATTTAAATACTCACCTGAAAGCCATGATTTCCTACTTGCACAATCAAAATGTGAATATGGATTGAGGAATCCTTACCATTCAGAAAAATTAGTTTGACTAATCATGAAAAAAAAATCACACATACAGACTGACCTGAAGGCCATCTACACTCGTCCCCTAATCCTCTCTGTCCAAGCAGCAGTCAGGTTACACTCAAGTCCACACAGTGTGGCTTCACAGCATCTATAATTTCAGGACGGAAGGGGCAGCCTTCCTTCACAAGCTTCTCTTTGATAGGCCAAGAAATGAAGAGTGAGATTCTTGAAGTCAATAAGTCAAGTAAATAGAGTATTTTTTTGTGACTCTGGAATTTTAAGTCTTAAGGCCTATTCCTTCAACAGACTGGAAAATAGCACAAATGAAATATTATCTTTCTTCCTTGAAAAAGCATTTGCTTTCATTCTTCTATTCTATTCTTTGCAATTCTGGGAAGAGATTCTCTCTCTCTCAACTCTTTCTCATAAGAAGCTATTGATTCTTTATCTCTTACTCATAAGCATTATCATCCAAACTGTCCATAAAAGTATAAAAGTATATTCTCAGCGACATGACATTTTTCCCCTCAACCTTCTAACATTCATCTATGACAATATATTTTCAACTAGTGAATTAGCGCCTGGGGTTGCCAACACAAATGCAGAGAAAAGGAAGCTGTCATTCTTTTTAAACGATGGAAAGTCTCACGCATCATCCCTAAACCTGGATGCTCTCCTAGTGGCTCTTGGTCTCAAGCACTCATCACTCATGGGCTGCTCAGCACAGAGCATTCATCAAGGCGGGCCCACGCAATTGTTAGCTGGCAGTTTAAATGGGGCCGACTTGTCACCAGAGTGACAGCCTGGGCAATTGTTTGCCCTCTGGGAACAGGTGCAGGCAGGTTCAAATGAAACACATCCAAATACTAACAGCAAGATTCTTAATCATGTCAATAAAAAGGATGAACTGGTGTCTCAGATTCAGTGGTCACAATATGCCTCTTACACTTTTGAAGATGAAATGCAGTCTGGCTTTGTAATAGAGTGTTCCAAGGAATCTATTGTGTCATTATCATTTTTAATACATGCTACTTTGTTTGCTGGGTGCAATCTCTAATTCAGATACTCCACATGCTAAAAGGAATGTTTCTGAATAACACAGAGCCAGGTTATCAAAATCAAAGGATGGGAAATAAAAGAGCTGGGAGGTAGAGGAAAGAAACAGTAATATGCAATGAGATTTTATCTCAAAATAATGGCAAAGTTTTTAATGTAAATACCGAAAAAGGAAAAGAGCTCTTAAAAAGGATAGATTAATGATATCATTATTGAAACAACAAAATGAAAGTTGGCAAATTTAACTTTTGGCTCTAAAATTTCCCACTTGTGGGCTCGATTTTATATGTTCTGGTAGCTTTCATTACATATCTCTTCAAAAATATTAGGTATCCTGTGCCTAATAATGCAGGTGACTGTGTACAATATTTTCCAATAAAATTCCAAAAGCATAAATTGTAAATGTAACTAGATATCATGACTAACAAAAGCACCTTTGTATCCTTGGTGTTAAAAAAATCAAGTAATTGCATAATATTTACAAAATATCTTTTAGGAAATCACCTTTGTGAGGAATAACAAACACAACATACAGTCTTAGCTTTCATAGCGTAACAATTGCGTGTTATTAACTTGTGTGATTAATTTGAGGGGTAAAGTTTAACATATAAAACTCTAAGAGAATAATGAATTACTTAATGATAAGAGTTTCTTTAAATAAAGAGCTCAGTGAAAGCTGCCAAGGTAGGAGAGTCTTGGAAGAGGAGGGGCCTCAGCTGGAACGGAGCTAAAGGCCCCAGAGAGGACAGGGAGGTCCATCCGGGGAAGAGAAGGGTCAATATCAGTAAAGGAGAAAATGTCCATTTTAATCTCCGCTGCTCAAAAACAAAACAAAAAGCAGAGGCCAGACAAGAAGACGAGGAGGCTGAAGATAAGTGCCTCTAAAATGTATAGTCTTAAGGAAGCAGAATCCTTTTAGTGGGGGAATTTGTTTTACTTTTAGGTAAATAGGTATCTTCTCATTTGGAAAAATGTTCTAGAGTTTCTCCAAAATCCAGGCTCTGACGCTGGGTGATGTTTATGTCTTGGCTCCTCTGCTTTCTGGCTGCGTGCGTTACTTAATCCCACCATATCCAAGTTTATTCATTTGTAAAATGGAGATAAAAAGAAAAAGCACTTGCTTTTTAAGATTGTGTGAGAGAAATCAGGTAATTCATGTAAATATTTAGCACAGTGCTTAGTACAGAGTCTTCATAAGCAATACCCTTTGGATGCCTTTCCAAACATAGGATTCCAATTATTTATATGCAAGCAGTTTTCAGTGTTAAAGCTTACCTATCTCTGTTGGCTAGTCAATAATTACAGGTCTAAGTGATTAAAGCTTTCCCTCCAAGGAAGATCCAAGTACTGCCTACATCCCTTTCTGTTTGAACATAAAAAATTATTCTGTTTTAGAAAAAAATCCATCTGATCCCCAAAAAACACAATGATTATGCAGCACAAAACTAATCCCAGATGACCAAATAGTAAAAGAACGTACTACTGAATCTTCATGAAATCAACACTTGTTCATTCCCCACCATTTCTTTCATTAAAGAAATGAAAAATTGAGTTCCCTGTGTTTTGAGCCAGTTCTATTTACATGCAAACACATTTTCTATTCTTTTCCAGGTTCAAGTCACTCATATAATTTCTTTATAATTTGATTCATGTGCTGTCACTTTTCCATAGAATTCTTTAACTTTCTCTATGTCATATAGGAATATCAACTTCAATTCAATATTCACATTCAAATTGAGAAAAAAAAGCTTATATATTAGGCATGCCTGGAAATATAAAATGTAAGTGTTAAGAGAAATTACAGAAAGGACCTAGTTTAAGACTTTATTAAAAATATTTCAATGCCTAGTTATCAATCTTGAGTAGATCTCCCAACTATAATAAAAGTGACAGCAAATCTTATTTTCAAGTTTACTAATAGCAAGCATCACTCTAAATTTTCTCATTGTGCTTCACTCTTTGCTCTGCCTGTCAGGAAACTCAGGATTAAAGTTTTAGTTCAAGCTTAGTGATGGTCCCTAGTCAAATTATTTCCTCTTTTACTCTAATTTCTATATTTTATTGCCTTGTATATGTGTGCATCCAATTTTAAAATAGTTTCGCTTTAAATTCTTTCTTAAAGATTGGAACTAAAATATTTCCTCTTGTGATTATTTGGTTACTGAATTTACTCTTATTTTATATTATCCCAATATACCTCCTTGAATTCTAAATTTTGAAATTTTATAGAGAAAAAATTGTTGACAGGTGGAAAGACTGGAAGAAATGGATAGCAATTCAAAAAGCCATCATAATATAGCCTCCTTCTCTAGCCCAAATCAAACTACAAGGACATACATATACTTAAATATGACAGGATTATTGTTATAACTAGTAAATGCCCTCAACATACCAGGCACAATCTCTGTTTAATGAAGAATCGCATAGCCTTGGCCAAACCCTTTTGTGGGAAGAAATTGGTTCCTTTGACTGAACATTATTTCAGGGAACTAAGGTCTTTAACAAAGTCTTAAAATATCTGAGATATGCCTCAGATGATAAGGGTTTCTTTCTCTACCTGAAAACTTTTCTGTATTTTCCCCATGAACATTCAGAGTCCTCTTAGGCTCGAAGACTGTGAGGGGACCTCCTTTGCCAAGAGAGATAATCCACCCATGAAACTAAGACGCCAACATTCTGTATTCAAAGTGATCTTAGGGCAAGAATCTTCAACTTTCCTTTTAGCAGAATGGAGCTAGTTTTTGTTTTTCCAAAATGGTGCATGTGTGTGTGTGTGTGTGTAAGAGGGGATGATTTGGGATTTAACAAAAAGGAAGTAACTTTCTAAATAAACAGAAGACATGTCACTATAAGCTTTACCTGATCCTTGTTGAAAAAAAATCCCAGCAAACTAAGGAAAGAGGGGACTAAGGACTGACTCTCTAAATTGGGTATCTACGGAAGACTGACTGATCAGCATCCTCTGGTTAGAGAACGAGTCTCTAAACATTCCCTTTAAAGAGGATCATCTCATTAAATATAAAGAAAAGAAAAGTAGTGAGCACACTGGCTGGCTGAACAGCCCACGTCACATGATACGAGAAACAACCTGCCTTGTTTATCTTCCTCCAGGTCATTGTCAGAGCATCCGTCACCTTCATCTTTCACATTGTCATCGGCATCTGCTGCCTTCTGCAATGAGGTGTCACTCTCCTTTTCCGGGTCTAAATGATCTTTTTCATCGTCTGAGGGTGACTTTGAGATCCCATTCATTTGATCATCAGCCTGTCCTTCTTCATTAGCTTTCTCATCTAGTTTCTCCTCATCTACTTCAAAATCTTCTTCATATTCTGAAAGAAAAAAAAATCATGACTATGAAAAGGAAAATAGAATCCCTGATATTTAACCCATTTTACTTGAATGAGAACTTTGACTCCAATACCCTCTCTTCTCTGGGCCTTTCTTCGCTTCTTTTTCACACAATTAGTGAACATGGAAAACTAACAGCAAATGATCAAAGATTGCAATCAGTTACATACACAAGAGAAAAAAAAAGAAATAAAGCTCCAAATGGCAAGCCCTAAACCTAATGAAAGTTCACTTACGAATGGGCATCATCATCTACAATAACCAAAATGGACAAGAGAAGAACTTGATAGAAAACAATAAATTAGAAATAAATTAAAAATGAAGAGAACAGGATTATAATAATGAAAGTTAATTTGGAGACCCAGTGAGGTCATATTTCATATGAAGAATGTTCAAAATATTTGGATATCAAGTTAATGAATAGTGAAGTGGAAAAAATTCAATTAATCAAGTCCAAAGGCCCTGAGAAGTAACACTGTGAATAGCACATTCTTTGAGAACCAAATGGACATCAAGAAAAGGCATTATGAGGAATTCTATACCTAGACCAGAAGCCAAATCATATGCATTATTCATCCCTACAGTCAATGAAATAATTATGTTCCAAGATAAAATATTCTTATAAAATAGAACATTCCTGTCACAGCCACTAATTTGCTGCATTCCCTACAGAGGTGCAACAAATCTGTAGCAGAAAAAGGAAATTGTCACATCAGATAAACTCCAGCTGTCCCTTGTGGTTATAATTTTTCACCTTTCATATTTAATTGTTCCCCTTTTTCCTCCACCAAAACCTAAAAATCTTAAAATGACAACATGCCAAGGATAGAGAGCAAAAGGATTTCATGCAGAACCAATTAAGCAAATAAACAATTATCTTTAAAATAAAAATTACAGGGAAAATAAGGCTTTTCCAATTTTGTGTGTTTTAGTTATTAGATATTCTGGCTTCCTTTCCAGTGGTGGGGGCCTCTCAGGTAATTACTTGAGAGCTATCCATCCAGCTGCAATGAAAGAAACTTAATTTAGAAATGCATGCCCTGTGCATATGAAGAAAGCTCTGTTAATGCAGAGATTGTATGAGGGAGATGTAAGGGGGAAAGTGAAATCAGAAACTGTAACGAAGAAAGGCAAACAAAGAATTCATCACAAGAAGGTTTTCGTTAAAGAGATTTAATATGGGGAACATGAAATGCGAATTACTATCTGCAAAACAAAATCACAGATAAGAAAGAAGATGAAAAAGTTTGGCTTGTGTTGTATGAAACAAAAAGGAAATACTAATAAAAGCATATATTTCGATCCAAATAGTTCATGTCAAAAATAGGATAGTTCCTCACTTGGCCCAGTCAGCTGTCAATCAATGCCCTTTTTGAGAATCTTTAATGTGGAAGGGGGTAAAATTGCAAGATAAGAGACTCTTCAATAACACAAGCCTTGCCATCAAGGAATCTCCAATTTTTTTGTGGAGGAAATAAGATGCAAGTACACAAGAGATACTGCGCTTATCATAGTTTTAATACATGATCCTCAGTAATGCTAGTTTCATCACTACTGGGCTTGATTGCTATAGATTTTTATACAGGACTCATGATGAATTATGTGAAATAGTGTCAAGTGAGTGGAATGGAATAAAAAGAAAGGCAGAAAGTCATTTGGAGATTGTGGAAGACTTCCTAAAAGGAAGAGTTTAGGTTAGCCACAGAACACACGTGCACAACCCCCCCCCCGCCCCCCACACACACACCCATAAACACATGCATCTATCACTTTACAGATATTTGCTACTGGTCACAGGATAAGCAGGTGCCAAACAGAACATGAGGGAATTGCTATAATTCCATCAATAGTGTCACATAGTGGTGACATATGAGGGTTTTAGAGGCAGCCCATCACGTTTCCAAGTCCAAGGGAAAACATTAGTTAGCTCTGTGACCTTAGACAATTTGCTCGATGTCTTTATAGTTCAGTTTCTTCATCCGTGACATGGTAGTTCCTGCCTCACAAAGCAGCGGTGAGTAATAATAATCCACACAATAATCCCTGGAACACGCTTAGTACCGTGTCGTGGATGGTATGTGTCTAAGAATTATTAGGGATTAGTAGTAACACGGAGGTGGAAGGAGTTGGCCATCGACCAGGAGAAATACACTCTAATGGAGGTACCTGATTAAAAGTGGAGAAGTACAAGTGTCCGCAATGAGGACACGATTACAGTTATGTTCTCGAAGCAGAGCATAAAATTGAAGGAACATGTAGTGAGCCATAAGAACAGTTAGTTCCCACATCCCATTGTGCAGGAGCTTCTGTGTTTTCTCTCCACGTATGAGATTCAAGGCTGCCCTGGCTGTGCTCTACCCACCACTGTCATCACATCTAAGTATCATCCCTCCGTTAACCACGGGCGCTCAATTAGCATGAGAGCTCAGAGCCACCTCCTTTGTGTTCCCTACTCGTGTTCTCAAAATGAATGAATTGGCAGCCTGCTTTCTGGATTCCTTTTCATAATTTCTTCTGTTTCTCCCATCTCATCTTCCTCCTTCCAGAGAATTTAATTAGCTTGTTGTTTACCATCCCCATTAACGAGGAAGTGAGTCGACACGGGGTCAACATCAATCCAGCTGCAACCCTCTCCCACTGACTTCCACTCAAGTTTCCTGCTGCCCTTATCATCAATGGATGCTCTGCAGAGAGCCGAAGCCTTGCTGCTGCTGTGTCTTCTTCTTCTTCTTCTTCTTCTTCTTCTTCTTCTTCTTCTTCTTCTTCTTCTCTCTCTCTCTCTCTCTCTCTCTCTCTCTCTCTTTTTTTCTTTTTTATGGACAAATCCATTTAACTAGCCAACACAGAAGAAAGCTTTTAGGAAAAGCTATACTATATGCATAAAGTACACTACTCATAGCACTGGCTTTGTTGGTGTAAGAAAAAAAAATGAAAAATACAAAAGCTTCTCCTAAACGTGGCTTTAGTAAAGCTACACATCTTGAAGTTAACACACATTAGAACACATCCAATTTGTTGATCTCTGTGCTATTTGCTATTGCCATAGATAGTTTTAAATTCTTGGTCTAAGGTGATAAAGACCGGAAGGGATCACAAAGAGAGAGAAACAGGGTCAAAGTGTCACAAGTGAAATCTTTTTTTAAGAGGATCCCATTCTCTCAGTGATAAAGTCCAGTGCTATAAGAGCTCTGTAATTTTTCTCTTGGATTTTGGAAACCCTTGGGCAGCAGCAAGATGAGATGAGGAGGGACCTGGGGTATGCCCCTTTCTTGGGGCCAGTTTCTTCACAGGTCACCCCAACCCACAGCTATTCCTTCTCTAATCTCTACACTGTCTCCTTGCTGTAAGAGGGACACGAAGGCAGCCCCGCCTTTCTGACTTTGGACATACCCCCCACAACCAGGCAACATCAAGAGTATCTTGTACAGAGTGAGAGGTTGTAGAGTGTAGGAAAGTCTGGGTTTTAGAATTAGACAAGCCTGGGTACTGGAGTGGGGCTGAGTATGCTGGCCCCAAATACACCACTGTGGTATGAGGATTATTTCAAGCTGAAGGCAACTGAGTAGTAGAAGATACAAGACGAGCTCTCTGCCCTCCCCTATTTGCCTGAAAGCAGGCCATGAACTTGTAAAGGTGTCTCCCCTGCCCTCTCTACCAGGGTGGACAGAAGTTAACTGCAAGGGATAACTCTACACACTCACCAGCCCAGAAAAACACCATCGGAACCGGCATAATGAGCCTCTCTGAAACGAGCCCTCCTCCAGCGGGAGTTTCACCAGAGACCTGCCTTCCCCGAATGTGCTGCCCTGGAAGCTCAGAGCTTTTCCTTTGTCTTGCCACTTCCCTACAAGTGTGTTGTTCTTTGGTTAAGAGACCACATAAGCCCAAGTTCTAACCACCCCCTTGAGTTACTCAGTGCTCCTGCTGTGAATGCGTGATGCACGTGCTAATGCGGTTGTTTTTCCCCTGTTTTAATCTCTTTTGACAGTTTCATTACAAGACCAGCCAAGGAACCTAAATGAGCCAGGGAAAACGTTTCCCTCTCCCACGCTGGGAATCTTACTTCTGCCCCTTCCTATCTGGATGTCTGAGCCCCAGTTTCCTATCCCATATTATACACAGAGTATAACATCTACCACAGTGAATGTTATGGGTGAAATGAAATAGCGTGTGCGGGGCACCTGGTTGGCTCAGTCTGTTGAGCGTCTGACTCTTGGTTTTGGCTCAGGTCACGATCTCAGGGTGGTGGGATCGAACCCCGCGTGGGGCTTCCATTATTGTTATTATCACTATATATGTGTGTATGTGTGTGGAGACTGACAGGAAGGGAGGAAGGAAGGAAGGGAGGGAGGGAGGGAACAGGAAAGGAGAAAAGAATAACAAGGAAGGCAGACAGGCTCCAGGACCCCACACTACGTCCACTGTTTTCAGCTGTGGAATACTCATTGCTATATAAGCACATTGTGCCTACCTGATGTCAAAGCATCAATTTCACCAAAGTGAATACATTCAAATACTTAAAAAAAAAATTCTATTTAATCAAGCTGGTCTCCTCTGCAGAAGTGACTAGAGCTTCTGGCTCCCACAGACGTAAACTCCTCTTTCCCTCCTGCCCCTCCAAGCACCTGCACGTCTCCCGAGTTAGGCCTGCCCTCCTCTGAGACAGGGGACACAGGCCTCCTCGCGAAATAGTGGAAGAGGGCGGTCAGGGACTCCTCCCATGTGACAGAGCTGCCTGAAGCCCCGAACCGGGTGACGTCCAGTAGATGTTGCCCACGTTGATAAGGGCATTTCAAAGACCGAAGCAAAACCACACCAGCAACAACCAAAGGACTGCGTGCTATCCATTACCGTATTTAAATATATTTTCCTGGGCATCTTCCCAAACATCTTGTCCTGGTTTTCCATCAAGTTCCATTTCTTCCACAGCTGTTCTCACGTCTCTGATCGTTGGTTTTTCTTCTTGAGCTGAAAAAATGACTGAAGCCGTTTTGTTCCCTTCCACCTCATGCCTTCTCGGTATCATGTACCCTCTCTCCTTCCTCAGTTTCCCCTCACCCTTCTTCAGTTCTTCTCTTTTCTCAATACTCATTTCTTTCCTAGGTTTCGGTGAAGTTGTATTTTTGTCAAGACCCATGGCAATAATGCACCTATGAAAAATATAAACATAAGGTGCTTGTTAACCTTTATATATGACACAGTAGAACCTTAAAGCTTTTTAAATCACTTCTTATTCCAGTAAGGAACGTTATAAGAAATATTTTTATTATAATACACAGAGTTAATTAGAAAAAACTCTTTTCTCATTCGTACCAAAATCTTATAAATGAACACAAACAATTATTAACAATTTTACCCACGATAATAAACAAGAAAAGAACAACTAAGAACGGTTGTCTCAAACTAAAACTTGCGCCTTCAAAGCATGTTTTCGGCCTTATTACAGATTCCAATAAACATATCACTCAAGCCCTTAAATGAGAATTATGTGATAAAAGAACATTCAGGTATATAAACAGGGAAGCTGAGATCAAAATAATCAGAAGACGAGAGATGCCACTGAGTCTGTGATAATTTGTTATTCCAACAACACAACAACAGAAGACTTATATACAAGGTTGACTCTAAATAAACATGATTGATTTTTTAAGAAACATATACAGTCAAATGTTGCTGTGCCCTTTAAATAAACACCTCGGGAGCCTGCATGGGTATTTTAATAGAACTGTCATCATTGTTTTTAGAATGGCCTTTTGAAGCCTGTACAACAATCTTCTGGTGACTTTTCCTGGCAATAAGCTTTTGTTCTTTGGAGATGGCAATAATTTGTAGAGGTCATAAAGTCATTCAAAGTCAAATCTGGTGAAACAAGCAGCTGATCCGAATGTATCAAGACGTGAAAAAAAATTTTGAAAATCAGTTGGAACAAAAATAACATGAATAAATTCTTCTATAGCTTTTTTCCTATCTCTGAATATTGAAATAAGAGTTCCAATTATGATAATACAGACATTAGTAAAAATATGATTATGATAATAGTAAGATTATTGAGCGTTCCCTCTGTGCCAAGCTCTTTGCTGGCTACTCTATATACATTATCTTACAGGATTCATTACCCTACCCAGGACGAGAAATTAAGAGCTATCATCACAACTTGACAAATGAAGAAACTGAGGCTGACAGGCCTCCATGACTCGCCCAAGTTCACCAGGCAGGTCAGGGAGGGAGCTGGATCCTGGCTCAGGACTGCTAGACTCCATCACCTCACAATGAGGTACAAAGATACTGTTAGATTACAGGTGTAGCCCTCCTAGACGGACACCCCCACAGACAGACTTGACAGGGAAAGTGCTCACACTCTTCACCAGAAACTAACACAATATGGAGCAGTTTGCACCAACGCTTAGAGACAACACTCGACCTGAGAAAGGTGCCTGGCAATTGTCAGCGTCCACCAGCCTCCTCTTCTAGAGCTACCTGTGTCCCTTCCCTACAGGTCACAGGACTTAGTGGGAAATTGAATCAATAGAGCACACAGGTGAAGACGGATCCAAATGCAGTCAAGACATGTCAGTCCAGGAAGAAGAGAAATAATATGTAAAGTTTGAAAATCGCCTCAGCGTGAATCAGATTCAATGGCAATTTTTCAAACTATAGATTTCACTGAATTTCAGCCATCCTCAGTCTAGAAATAGCATAGGAATCAATTCTCCCAGCTTATGAGAACTTAGTTATATCACTTATCTTTTCAGTATGTCCCCATAAAATAAGGCTAAAAGGATTTGCACTCAACGTAACTATCAGGCTGTAAAAAATGAGATAATAAGAATACACTTACCTCCCCCATATTAAGAATGATAAATGTTTCTTGCCTGTAATGATGATGTACTTAGCACACTGCTTTCCTTGGAATAAAGGTGTCATGAATCTTCACAGAATGTGATTACTGGTATTGCCTTCTATTCAAGCTGCTCTTAGCTTATCAATGGCAACACCAAATGCAACGATCTGGGGCTTCTGATATGCTGTTACTTTGAGTTTATGTTGTGACTGTGGAGAGGCTTTGATGCCTCCCTACTGCATGCACAGACTTTTTATGGCCCATCTGCTTAAGGGAATTGGACGAACAAAGTGAGCAACATCTGTGCTCTCCTCGTCACTGACTACCTATTTGACTTCTGAGTATAATTCGAGGTGTTGATTCTGATTGCTAAGGCTTAACGCAGTCTGCGTTCTACTTGGTGAGGCAACTCTTTCTCCTTCCAACTGAAAAATAACTACCTTGTCTCTTCAGTTTCCACGACTGAGGGATGGGTACAACCGGGACCCTCCACACTTAGAAGTGACCACTGTTGAGTCTTTCTTGTCTTCCGAAGACCTTAAACAGGTAGTTCCTAATAATTTTTAAGACTAGAACTCCCGCTTGCTATTTTAAATAATTCCCTCCTCATAACAAAAGTTCCAGAGCCAGTATTTTGTGAATGAATTGATTTCTTTTTTAACAGATCAGGGCATTAATGGGCACCCCTTTAAATAATTAAATGTATTATTGTGGATGCGACCCCCTCTAAAGCGGTTATATAATATTATGAGTGAATTATATTATATTTTATAAATATTTATTTTATATTTATATTATATAAATAAAATCTTTGAAAAAGAGTAACAGGCCTAACGGGCTTTATTCTTTAATATGACAACTGTTTTGTTATTGTTATTTGAAAAGATCAAATAAAGAAGCCAGAGGGAATCGAGTGAAATCAGATAAAGAAAACTGTACATAGATTAATAAGTGTTAAATAGGAAAGGAGATGTCATCAATCAGATTTTACTACTGATTACTAAATCTCCACAGAAAGTGTTTACAACCAAACATTTACAGTGTGGATTTATAGAGCAACTCAAAGAATGCAATGTGTTTGTGCATGGATGATTGTATATAGGCTCATTAGCTTTCTTGGGAGTCAAACAGAAATGTCTAAAATTACTTGCCCACAAATATGGAGAAAGCATATTTGAGTTAGAACAGGACAGCAGCCTCCGGTGGGTCCTAAGTACACCTGGGCACTCCTCCTATATTCTAGACCATTCATTCACTGTCCATTCACTTGCTGGATGACTCTTTCACACCTTTTCTCTCCCCTAAAACCTCCAATCCCTTCTTCCGTAAGCCTTAACTTCAGCTGATAAATTCTTTTTTGACTGAAAATACAGAAAGCATCAGCGGAGAACTTCCAGTTGATACCAACACATCCATCTGACACTTATTAATTGGTTTACTTGTTATTTGCCTTTCCCCCATTAGAATGGGCTCCACAAAGGCAGGAACTTTGGTTGGTTGACTCCTCTATTTTCTAGCTTAGGCATTTATCAATTCTCCGTGAGTACTTTCAGAAAAAAAAAATTAAAGAAAGCCTGCAAGCAAGTGTCCTAATTTCAAACAGAATGGCCAATATGAAAGCTGATAAATGACAGTCAAAATTGACCCTTTATCATGCATTTCATTATGCCTGAGATTAAAACTAGGGGCATGAGAATGATAACTGGGCCACATCGTAGTGCAAACATGACCTGTAATGCACAACCATATAAGGCAGATGCTTGGCACATGCTTTGGGACTCCCCAAACCAGTTCCTAAAAAGAATGAGACTAAAACACCCCCTCTCCTTTACTTCAGAAACAGAACTGAAAGGAGTATGAGGAAAGGGGGAGAGAAGGAAGCAGAATCTGGCATAGCACTAGCTTTTATCCCCATTATATCCTATATCTGGAAATCGAATTTATATCTAATAATATCAAACACAACACACTGGGTTATAAGAAGCAACCTTTACCGTAGACATTTCAGGCTCATCTACACTGATAGCTCTGTTAACAAACTGTGCTGAGACATGCATCAGTAGAAGCAGAAAAAGAAAAACATAGCAAAAGTTGCCCTCTACCAAAGGACATTTGTTTCCATACTTGTAGCAAGGAGATGATCTCTCCACGCACACAAACCCAAAGTAGCCTCGTTTGCCTCCAAGTCTGGAACCTTTTCGGTGCTTATATTCACAGCAGGAGCTTAACCTGTTCACTTGCATCCCATTCAGGAAAAAGGTGAGACTGAAGGGGAAACCGTGGTGCCTTTTGGAAATAAACTGAAAGGTCTCTGGAATTAGAAAAGTAAATATATCAGTGAAAGCGAATCTCTTGGGACTAATGGGTTCAAAATCATATTTTTTTTCTATTAGATTAAGTAAAATACTATGCTCTAGATCAGCTTTTTAACTTGAGGACAATTTTAATCATAAAACACACACTAATACTTTTGTTTATAATAAACATTCCAAAGCATTTTAAAATTCTGATTTGAAATAAAATAATAATATTATACGAGCTCTTACTGTGGCCAGCCATTATGCCCTACAATCTTGGGTGTGTTATTTCTTAACAACCACACGAAGTGAGACTATTATCATCACTAGTTTCTATATGCAGAAATTAAAGTGTAGGGGAACTCAGTAATTTACCCAAGATCGTACAATAAGTAGGAGAGTTTGTGTTGTAGTCCAAATCTCTCTCTAGGGTCTATCTTGCTATTCATGTACAGATAAATTATATGACAAAAGCCTACTGTGAGCTCAGGAATGCTTTAAAATAAATTTGTATTTTTTGCTATGACTTCAAACAGCCTAACACATATATGGGTGAGGAAGAACTATCCCATCTCAAATCCATTCTCAAATCTGCCTGGATTTGGTTCCCCTTTTGGTTCCCCCAGCCACTTAAAAGTCCCACCAATAAATTAAGAACCACTGTTTATAATTAATAAGTTATAATCATTGCAGGTCTTTATAATGCTCTTTGAAAAGGTCTTACCCTAGAGATCCCAAATTCTAGATCTAAGGAAACCCTATTCTACAGAGCAACTCAGAAACCTGCTTTTCGTGACACTTGTAATGTTACTTCCTACAAAAGGCATCTCCCTGAACTCTTCGTTTTCACTGATGATGGAGTGGATAATTTCATCTCTCTGCTATGTACACCTTTCTTGTGGTTGCTGTTATTACCACAGTTTAAAAATATGGCTATACCAGTGCCTCTCAAACTTCAGTGGGTGTCAGAATACCCTGAAAGGCCAACACAGATTGCTGGGCTTCACTCCGGAGTTTCTAATTCAGTAGGGCCCAAGAATTTGCATTTCTATTAAGTTGTCAGGTGATGCTTGAGCTTCTGGTCCAGGGAGCACATTTTGAGAACCCTGTTATAGATGCCTGCTGCCCTGCATATTTGTGAAATTCGTGAGAACTGGAACTGTTTTACTTATCTTTGTTTCCCCAGATCCCAGGACAATGGCATAGGAAGCCCCCAATAAATAATTGAGAAATTATTATTTTAACCTGTTTCATAGTCACCTAGAATCTGCCCTTAAAAACTATGTAACTCAGTTGCAACTATGCTAAAGAATAGAATTACATAATTCCATCATTTATACCTTAGTATTTGTGACATAAAATTAAGCATACAAGGGAAGAGGAAATTGAAAAGTTAGCATCTGGGGAAACTAAGATACAACAGATTTAAAAATCTGCTTGCCTTAATGATATATGGACTCCTAAGTATTGATTTAGGAGTTTGCTTTCTTTTCAGAAACTTGAACGGGACATTTATGTCATAGGATCTATTCTGCTGCAACATCACGCCCTATAACTACCCAAGGTCCTGGCCCGGGAAGAGGGGACAGACAGGGAAACGCTGAAAACCTGCACAGGAGGTGAGCTTCTAGATGTGACTGCGCTTCCATCGTGTACCCATATGGCTAGAGAGCACAGCCACCATTATTCCACTTCTTTCTCTTTCTTTTAGGCCTCCTGAACAAGAATTAACACCCTCTGCTTTTAACCCCTTGTTATTTATTTTTTAATTTTATGTTTTAAAATTTAGTGACACTTTCCAACCCTGATTTAATGGTGTGTGTATGGAATAATGGAAAGAATACAGACCAGAAGTTAGAAGACTTGGGTCCCTGTCCTAGTTCTTCACTTATAAGTTGAGTGTCCTTGGTAGGTCATTGAACTACTGCATTTCAGAATTCTCATCTATAAAATGAGGATGGCCGTGGGAGTGGGTGAAGGAATTAGGTTGAGGGAGCGATCTGGTCTAGCCACTTCACAGAGTGGCTAGCCTTAAAGATTACATAATGTACAATGTTAGAAGGCATTCTATGCTATTTGCAAAACATAGTTGTTCATTGTTGACTGCCAGTGGCTCACACTGTTTTAGGCACTAAAGAGGAACTAAAACACTGAAAAAAAAAAAAAAACAAATACGGCCTACTGCTTCAAGAAGTTGTCATTTAGCAGGAGAGATAAAAATAATATGCCAGATTTCTGGAGTGAGGTCACCAGATCCTCTCCCCTTAAAATTCCGTCTCTAAAAATGGACCAAAGACTTAAAACAAACTGAGCAGCAGTTACTCATCAAAAATTACTGAACTTTTTATACAAACAGAGGGAATCTGAGGCAATCTTGCCTGGGGCTCTTCCCACGCCCTCCCCCCAGCCACCATCTCATCACCAGAATTCTAACAAGGTAGGGCAGGCCATAAATGACCAGCAGCTTCCCAGTCAGTGGGGGCTGACTTCATTTGGAGCAGGAAAACAAAAACAACAAAAATCTTGGCCAGTGGCATTACCAGTAATAAGTAGCAATCCTAGAGGCAGGCTAACATGGAAGGTCAGAGATTCTGCTTGCTGAGACTGTAGTTCTAATTAGGGCAAGCAGTAGGCTAGTGGACTAGTCAGAAATTTAACAGGGAGACACAGGCCAAAATGCAATTATAGACACATTCGATAAGCGCTCAACACACCCTTGGCTAATGGGAAAGGGCACAGATTGGAGTAGGCCCAACATATCCACACATCCCTGGCCGACCAGGAGCTTGCACCCACGAACAAAGAAAACACAAGAAAGTCTGGTGGAAAATAAAAGTTCAAGCCAACTTGAAAACTGCCTGAACTTTGAAACTCCTGAACCCATTTCAGTGGGTTGAATGTTGCCCTCTAAGAATCCAGGACCACTGGGCAGCCCCGGGTGGCTAAGCAGTTTAGCACCGCCTTCAGCCCAGGGCATGATCCTGGAGACCCAGGATCGAGTCCCACGTCGGGGTCCCTGCATGGAGCTTACTTCTCCCTCTGCCTGTGTCTCTTCCTCTCTCTCTCTCTGTCTCTATGTCTCTCATGAATAAATAAATAAAATCTTAAAAAAAAAAAAAAGAATCCATGACCACCCAGAATTTCAGAAGGTGACCTTATTTGGAAATAGGGTCTCTGCAGATATAAGTAGTGAAGGATGGAGATGAAGTCATCCTGGATTTGTTCTGTCAAACGAATTTAATGACTGACATCCTTATAAGAGGAGGACAGGACACACACAGAGACACAAGAGAAGAATGACCTGTGAGGATAGAGGACACAGAGATGGGACTGAGGGGTATAAGCCAGGGAATGACAAGGATTGCTGGGAATCACCAGAAGTTGATAGTGGCAAAGGAAGATGCTTCCGTTGAGCTATTAGATGGAGGATGGCCTTGCTAATACCTGATTTTAGACGTCTGGCCTCCACAGGTGTGGGAGCATTAAATTTCTGTTGTCTTAAGCCACCAGTTCTGGGGATTTGTTACATTCGCTCCAGGAAGCTAATATACCCACAAGCAGATCCACAGACACAAGGTAGAGGCTGTATTTTATTGAAAGCCTTTTGACTTTGCACTGGTTCAAAGTCTTTGAATACAACCTGTGACAAATCACCAGATAATCAATAAACTATGAAAACACAGAGACAACCCTAGGAGGCCAGTCTTCCAAATAAAAATAGATAAAATCTGAGCAGAGACATTATGCTGGCTGTCTGTCGGGGAGAGGGGGCATGGATTTCACAGATTTCAGAGACGTTACCAAACAAACATAACAAAAATAGTGAGAACATTAACCTTCAAGAGGGGAAAGTCAGAATCTAGAATCCACAGTTGCTGTAATACATGATCGAAAATGTCCACTTCCGAACGATAACAAAAAAAGTCAAAAGACGTGTATGTAAGAAGCAGAAAAGCTTCTTACATACTCAGGGGGAAAACAAAAGCCATCAAATCCACTCCTAGGAATCTGCTCAAGAGAAATGGCCAGCTGTCTCCACAAAAACTTGTATCTGTATATTCATATCAGCATGATGTATAGCAGTCCCAAATTAAAAATAGCACAAATGTGCATGTAGTAGGATATAGTCAGTGGCATAAGAAGAGAGCAACTATTGACAAATGCTATGAATAGATGACTCTCAGAAACATCAGGCTAAGTGAAAGAAGCAAGACACAAATGCTGCCTATTGTATGATTTCATTTATATGAAATGTCCAGAAAAGGCCTATCTGTAGAGACTGGAAGCAGATCAGTGGCTGCCTGAGGCTACAAAGAGGGAGGATTCTTTGCCAATGGGCACAAGGGAACGTTCTGAAGTGACAGAGATATTCTGAAACCGGTTTGTGATAATGCTGCACAACCCCACAAAATGCTTAAAAATCAGTGCATTGTACACTCACAATGGATGAACTTTATGGAATATGAGTTACACCTCAATGAGCTATTTCTAGAAACTAAAAACTCAATATATATAACAAGTGAAAGAAAAATAAAAAAAAAACAGTCACTCTAAGTCACAGTGTAATGAAATGCTTCAGTTTTCAGGGGAGACCAAGAGCCACCGCTAGGGAGAGAGGGATAAAACAGTAGACGTTGTCCTCGTCAGAGAAAGCTGCATAGCCTCAATCTCAATCTTAAAAGATGGATAAAATTTGAATTTAAAATCCTTTGTCCTACTGCAGACAAAGGAAGAGCGCTCCAAAAGACAAGATAATAGCACAGGGGTGGGAAACAGTGAGGCAGCTGGTTTGTGAGGGAGTAATGAGGAATGCACAAATTGGTACAAAGGATCAGGTTATGAAAATACCAGGAAATGGGGGAGAAAAGAAAGGGATTATTAGGAGGGTCAGGGGGAAAAAAAAGTTACTTTGCTCTCTGTATCCCTATGAACCCAGGAGGCCAAGGTTTGCCTTGTTGGGAAAGATGAACATGGTAAATAAAAACACCTTGAAGAACTGTACTCTTCACATGGAGCAGAAATACTCGGTGACTTCACAGGTGCGCATAATAAATAATCAATATGTGGCTTGAAGTCTAAAATCAAACTGTAAGACATCGATGAATCAGTATGGGAATAAAAGATGCACTTGCTACGTTCCTAAATAATTAATTTTATTGTTATTTCCCATCCAAAAGCAAGACAAATTAACGAACGCCACATTTTTAATTAGTTTACTGCTCCAGGCAGAAGGCTAAACGTCTTGTCTTTTTGTTTGGTTTTGTTTTGTTTTGTTTCGTTTTAGCAGAACTCTTCTAAAAACCTATTCACATTTCACTGAATCACGCACAACTCTGGTTTGTAAAATGGGCCGATTCTTCTCAGTCCCGCTAAATTGCCAAGATCGCTGAACCGCAAGTCAACTCTGAGTCACCCAACTTTTTAATTGTGAACAATTACTTTCCTGGCAATCGAAAGGCAAGCTGAGACAAAATTATTGCGTGGATAGGATGCAATTCTTAAAGCCCCCATTCCATCATGTTGGTCAAGCCCGTCCAGTGACATAACAAAAGTCAGTCCCAGGATCAATCCGTATGCAAGGCAACGCGTGGTAGCCAAGTAACACTCTCCCTTACTCTTGGGTTTTGCATTGTTAGCACAGGGTATGTGTGTCTCCCCGAAAACCTTTCAGCCGGCTAAGCCTTGTTCTTGGTTCCTTTGTATGCACCACGTTTGCCAGCAGGCACATGGAACAACTGCACTGTCTTGAATGAAGTGTGACCCAAGACCCAGGAAAAACGCTTCATGACATTCATTCCGATTGCCGACTATAGTAAGTTCACCAGTTCTTCTAAATCAATCGTTGAAAGTTACACTTTCAAAAATTAAATGTATCTACGCTACTATCATTAGGGGTCTCAGACCTCTCCTGGTTTGAGAAATGTAGCAAACCATTTGCCGCTAAGAAACGCTACCTGAGCCAAGGTCCTGCACCTGCTCAGAGGTCCAGGATCTGCTCTCGCCCCGGACCCGAGCTGCACATGCGACCTTAGGAAGCCACCCTACCTCCGGACTTTGCCTCATTTTCCTCGTCTATGTAAAGGAAGGAATGAACTCTCAAATGCTACGACAATAAATTACATTTTGGCCAGGTACGTAGAATGGGGAAAACCAGTTTCTGGCACTATTGAGCATTATTTTTTATGAATAAGTTTTATAAGTCTTTATAAAGTAAAAGTTAAAATGAACATTCAAGTGTTTACTCTTAAGTTGGAAAGGTTTAAATGTTTAATCCCTAAACCTGTCTAGTTTCTTTTAAAATTAAGTCACTGGGGATCCCTGGGTGGCGCAGCGGTTTGGCACCTGCCTTTGGCCCAGGGCGCGATCCTGGAGACCCGGGATCGAATCCCACATCAGGCTCCCGGTGCATGGAGCCTGCTTCTTCCTCTGCCTGTGTCTCTGCCTCTCTATCTCTCTCTGTGACTATCATAAATAAACAAAAATAAACAATAAAAAAATAACAATAAAATTAAGTCACTGTTTATGAGTGATGAGGGAACCTGAAAAGCCAAAACTAGCAATTCGATTCTTGCCCCCAACTCCTAAGACTCCCTAAACTTCTATCAAGCTTGCCCAAATGTAAGTATTTCTTTTACTTAGTGAAAATGCAATTACTTTCTAAACGGAGTTTCTTAAACAAGGAAATAACAGATATAATCCCATAACAACTTGTCCTTTCAATTGCTATTCCACACAACGAAATATTGATGAAAACCACTTCGGTACAATATGTGAAACCCTATATTGGATATAAAAATTATCTCACGCTAAGAAAACTGGATTTATGATCAAATGAAAGCAGAAATGCACTAAAATCCATCTAGCCAAATTCTACGCCAAGTTTATTTAGGTGTGATTCACCCTGAAGTTTATTGGATTTGTGATTTTATCTCAACATTTTTCTAAAGAACAAATTGCCAATCTGGTATTTTTCCCTTAGAATAATGTATGATATAATTCACTATGGCAGGCCAAATAGTTAACTTGTAATTTGGGGGACAGTTTATTCCTGCAACATTTTAATGATCATATATCTCTATCCCCAAATTAATCTGTTACCGGGTTAAATCACTCCAAATTCTTTCTTCCACAATCTGCAAGAGTAATTGCTGCTTCGGTTTCAATCATGGAGCAGTAAATCTAGATTTACTTTGAGGCAGCTGGTTTATAAGTCCCTGGATATGCATAATTTCATAGAGTTGATTGAAGTCATTTTGATATGATATCAACGACAGCTTATCTATAGCATCAACTGCAAGCAACTTAAAAAAAATCACATTTTATGTGTACCTTTTTCAAGTAGTTTGCCTTTGTAGACACAAAGGTTTTCCCCTCCACAGTGCTGTTGATAAACTTTTATTTCATCCCGGAAGTCGGGGTGATCATGAGACAGGTGCACATTTTTCCCCAGATAGATCATTGTAATAGCTGCATTACTATGCGGTGGTGTTTTATGAATCTTTCTTGATTCCTACAATAAACAAAAAGAAGCCAGCTTATTAATTAATCACCTTCTAATTGGAGGGTAATGATACTGTCATAGGAGGAGTGGAAAAGGCTCCTTTTAGGCACCTAGCAACAAAACCTTGATAAAACGTCAGTCTTTGCAGTGTACAGAAAGTCAAGCTCGTTACCAAATAAATCTCTAATAATGATGTTGCATTTTGCCTTTGTGTTTTTAATGTCACTGCCAGGGGTCTGGACAAAGGTTTTCACTTTTTATTTTACTCGGGTGTGTGTTTTACATACAACAAAACTATCAGTGGCACTAAGAAAACTGCTCTCGGTTCTTTTAGCTGGTTCTCAAATAAAAATTCAAATCGAATGAATTAAATGCTGGTGACATAATTTTGTTCTGATTTGATTTTGTGATTTAGCAATTGTTTTGGTAATTGAGGGCTTTATCCTCACGCTTGAGCACTGACGGTGTATCCTTCCCTAATCTTACTCTGCGTGGAAGGGGAATGGCCCGCGTTGGATTCCTTCTAGGGTCACTCTGAGGATTAGAGTTGGAGGTTAGATGCCTAAGATCTTCCGTTTTACAGGCAGCAGTCATTCAATGAAAAACCAACAATAATTATTATTTTCCTATCAAACGGTAAACCCAACAACAACAACAACACCCTGTACTCTGGTGTTCACAAACTTATTTGTACAATAAACAATACACGGATACGCCAGAGATGGACAGAAGTGTCCTAGGCCTCGCCTCCTTGTTTATAGTCTGAAGTCGTTTCCCAATAGTGAACGAGCAAAGTGTTTGTCTAACCTCTGAGAGGAAATTGAGGAGATAAGCAGGAAAAGGAAGGAGAGGAGGCAGAGAAATAGCGGGGGGGGGGGGGGCTGGCTGAGAGACTTCAGAGGGCCTAATAAGAATACTGTCAGCGCGAGAATTATACAGGGGCCAGGCAAGACTTTTAATCTACTTCACTTTTCTAAAAATCAATTTTCAGCTAAATGAAAAATGTGAAGAGACCAACTTTCGGTGAATTCAAAGCAATTATTTGAGTTGGATTTCATTGAATTACGGATGCCTTGGAAACATGCATTTTTTTTTTAAACTGCAACAAAAATTTCTGAAGGAACTACTAAAATATTCCCGTCTCCAAACCCATCCCCTTCCACTTCAGAGAACTTTTTTTTTCTCCTCATTGAATTCCATTTCTCTGTAGCAAAAACCAGAGGCAGTAAATCTGATTAAATGAAATCCCGCAAATGACAGTCTGAAAAGTGTAAACGGGGAAGGAAGTCCAAGATTTAAAATTTAAGTAAATTGTCCCGCCTCGGGCCAAGAGAGCTCCCAAACAGAGAGGCAATCAACAAAAAATATTTCAGGGACCTCAGTAGCCGTGAAGGTAAATGAGCAAACTGGGTAATTCTTTGCAGATTAGAGACCTCTCCCTGAGTCACAGGCCGGGCTCCAAGTTGCAAGGTCACATCTCGCTTGCAGGTGCCGGGTGGCCGGGGCGCTGTGACAGGCATCCGTGCAGCCCAGCCACAGCCACCAGCCTGCAGCAATCCGGCTCCACGCTCCCTCTAGAACATTTAATGATATGATGGATTAAAAAGTGCATCTCCCTTTGGCTGAGCAGTACTTTGCATGGAAAGTGGCCTGGATTCCGAGGTAGCCCCGGGAGCTTGTGGGAGGTAAGCCCTGCGTAAACCAAGGGAATCGTGCGATCGGGGTGGAGGAACGGCCTGCCTCATCCGTACAAGATGAGAAAGTAGAAGTGGAAATGCTTAAAAGTAAAAGAAAGGAAATGACAGCTCTTCATCTTTTCATTTACTCACCTTCTTTTTTTTTCTCTGCTAAAGTGTGTTCCTGACAGCAACATCTCTTTTTCTCCTGGGTCTAGTTACTTCATTCTCCTTAAAAATATTCCCCAATTATTGCCACCAGGTAACCTTTTCTGGATTCTAACAGGAGGCCCGAGTGACAGCTCGTGATTAAATACGTGCGCTAGGAGCTGAACAATTGTTTCTTTCAGTTGACTGAACCGCCTCTCTACTCACCAGCCTCCAAGGTTAGAAGGACCCAGACTGATGAAACTTCAGCAAGCCTTCTCGGCCCTCTCTGCCGGCCAACAGCGAGTACCAAACCCTTCCATGGAAACCCAGTTCCATTGCAGGACCCGGAGCAGGGCCGCATGCCCCTGCAAGACTAAGGCTTAGCTTTCTCACTTTCTGCACCACTGACCACTTTCCTTCTCATTTCTTTTCTGATACCTCAGGCAAGTTCCATCTGAGCCGACAACTAAATGGCAAGCTCGTTGAGGGGTTGACCAGTCAGCTCTCACATAGTGCAAACAAGTAGCATTCACTTAATACACTAGATTTTTGTTGGGATCTTTTATCTGCGCTCAGGCCTGAGTCAGGACGCAGATTTAGGAGACCCTGAAGGTGCCAAAGGGCCTGCTCTCGCTGATTAGTGTTGGGCGGCAAGTCCCCTTCGGCCACTTAGGCCAAGCCCTGATGAACTCCAGGCATCGTGGAGTCTTACCTAGGCCCCTGCAATAAGCCTCTACTTAAGTCGGGTGGCCACAGAATTTATCATCCAAACTGGGAGACATGGTGAAAGAGGTATTATTAATAATTATACTAGAAAAAAAAACACAAATTTCAACTCTTCCAGGCAAGCTGGGATGTATAGTCACCCTACTAGCTGGTCTCCCCACTTCCAGACTGGTGTCTCTCAAAATGTCTTGTGTCCTGCATATCAGTGAACTATTATTATCACTAAATAGATCATGTGACGCTTCTGCTCAGAGTCCTCCAACAATTCCCAGTATCCATGGGACAAGTTCAGACATTCCTCACATACCAAAAAAAAAAAAAAAGTCTCCTATTTTCAACTCCTCCTGTCTCTCAACTGTTTGCAATTTCTATTGACACATTTAAAGGTCCAGCAGCTGCCCTAGTTGTAGAGGCCCGAACACTACCCACGTGTGTCTAATCTCCAGGCCCCGAGGACTCTGTGAGTCACGTGGCCTTGACACTATGCCCTTGTGTTCCATTCTCAGTAGATAAGGACAGTATCTTACTGATCTTTGTGCCCCCGGTGTCTGGCCAGTGCTGACACCTAGCAAGGGCCTAATAAACATCGATCTGACGGGACGCAGACGTGGAACACTTAGGGATTCCACATCCTGTCCTTTGCTGAGACAAAAGCTACAGTAAGCCGACCCTGCCCTCAACCAGAAGCTTTCTGCATTTATAGGAACTTGACAGGTACCACAACATGGAAACCCACTCACAGTGTCTTGTGAAACACCTCTGACAAAGACTGATTAAAAGCAGGCAGTCCCCGAGTTGACTCTGATTCGGGCCTTTGGAGGAAAAGGTTCCAAAGTGAGCCAGAGGAAGAGTGCTCCCGGGTTCGCATCCTAAGGCTTCAGGAAGCAGCTGGTTGTAATAGAAACTTCTCACTACACTCGTTTGGTTCCTCTCTCTCTCTCTTATTTTTCATGCTAGTTTTTCCTTGTTCTCTCCTCCTCCCTCCTTTGCTTTTCCTATGCTTCCTGCTTTCACTCTCCTCTTGCCTATTCCTCTCACCACTGTGTAACTTGTGTCTCATGCGTATTCCTCACATGCCCCCAATGCCTCCACCCTCCTGGAGGTATCGGAGCTCCAGGCTGTGAGGATGCTGAATCGAGCCTTCCCTTCCTCATCTCCCTCAGTAGAATAAATGCAGCAAGTCTGCTGAGAGGCACTATCCAGCCTGTATCTAAAAAAATCCAGCTGCATCCTGCTCCTGGTAAGAAGGCCTGAAAAGCTTATGAGGTCTGCCCTTAAACCCCCAACGGCTGCAGACCCCCAGAAGCATCTTTGGTTTCTTCTC
Source organism: Nyctereutes procyonoides (assembly GCF_905146905.1). Lineage (NCBI taxonomy): Eukaryota > Metazoa > Chordata > Mammalia > Carnivora > Canidae > Nyctereutes > Nyctereutes procyonoides. The sequence continues at coordinate 5,916,570 of NW_026575126.1, forward strand.
CCTTCTATTGTTTAATTCTGCAATGCCAGCTGCTAAGATATCTTGACTGTGGAATTGACTTCTAAACCGTTTTTAAAGTCCTTTCTAGTAATGTAATTGCCAAACTGCAATGTTAATTTTAAAGGAAAGTTCCCGAAATAAATCAAGCCTATATAAGATATGTTGAATTATCCTATATTAAAATCATGCTGATGCTTTCCGTTTTCATTCTCCAATCTGAGTCTACTGGTGAGGAAAACCAAGAGTAAGAAAAATACCAAGATAATGCATTGACTAAAATGGAACTTAAAAAAATATATATGGTTTTAAAATTAAGTCAAACAAAAGAAATGTGCAATCTCTCTAGCAAAGCTAATTTGTTGGCTTTATTTGTTGTGGAAGAAAAGGGATCTATGTCTGAAAGGTATAATTTATTTCCATTATGTTTACATAAGCTGAATAGTATAATTTAAAGTTTAGGGGTTTTTTTGTATGTCTAATAAAATAATACCTGTTTAGGAACACTGTACTAATAAATGCTTGATTAAGTATAAGTAAAATCAAATGCCTTCCCTCCACAAGCTTCATAATCTGAGAGTAGAAGGAACAAATAATAAAAATACAGGAGTATTGATACTAAGCAGAATATAGTAAGGGACCTAAGAGAAGTAACAAAATCCTTGTGAAGAGAGGAAGGGATGGGATCCTGTTACGATGTAGAGAAATCAGTACAGAAATCCCCTCTTATGGGGACTGGGAAATGTGGGTCCGATAACATCCTTCTTCTATTTCAGGCATTCACCGGCAATTCCTAGAAAAAGAACATCTCTGCATCGAGGAAACACCTGACCGATGGCAATTAATATCTTAGTCAAAGGTTGGAGAGAAAAAGGCTTGTAGATAAATTTCATGAACTTTGAGGATTATGAACGCTCTAAGCGTCAGTCTGCCAAGCGGGTGTACCGAGTCTGTCCCTAATGAGTTATGTGACCTTGGCCAGCTTATTGAATCTTATTTGACTCAGTTTCCTCATCTTTCATACGGAGAAATTATTTTATCTCTTTCTTGAGTTTACTTTGTGTATTAAATGAGAAAATGCACATAAAACACTGAGCAAAACTCCCAGCACATACTGAAGTTCCGTTACATAGAAGGTAGGATCATCGTTGTCGACGTCGAATATAAGCATTTTACCACAGTAAAAGCTAACAAAGGTCATGAAATAAGAGAAAAACCCATATGGATGACTTAAAAGCGAGTGAATATCCTGCCGAAAGTAATAACAGAAAAAAGCACGGATCAGAGGTGGGGCGGTGGTGGACCAAAGAGTCAGGGAGTCGTTCGGTTTGGCTTGGATGGGACTGGAAAGCTGGAGAGGAGTCAAAATCTGAAAGCCCTTGAATGCCGGTGTCAAAGCACGTCTCTTTATTCTGATGCTTTGACATCTGGGGCCTTACTGACCCTGGGGAGACTACGGCTCCCAAGACTAACCGATTCCTAGAGATGGTACATGACTTGCCTGGGAGAGTGCTTCTCGTGGACAAACTAACCAGCTGGGAGCTCACATCCACCCTCCCCCTACCTCAGCTATCTGGCTCTTAAACTCTGGGCCAATATTCCCCCAAAACCTGCCAAGGTTATTCATACTGTTGAATCCTGAGCCTGCTTACCCTGTGTTTCCTGTTCCTTCTCTCAGACACCACAACAAATACTCTTGCCCATGTTTCTCTCCTACTCCCCAAGTCTCCTGGCCAATCCTGGTGCTGCCTTGTGGTCCCGGGTGACACGTGTGATGGGTAATTTTACCTATTGACCTAGCTGGGCCACCAGGCCCAAATATGTGGTCAAACATTATTCTGGGTAGAACCCTGACTAATAAACATGGCATGGCCCCTCCTTTGGGGAACTGTAAGTGACTCGGTGTTAGTCATCTCTTGATGTATGGGTCTCAACATATCTGAATAATAATAATGAAACCTATACTTCAAAACAAACCAGTCAAGGGCATCTGGGAGACTCAGTTGGTTAAGTGGCTGCCTTCAGCTCAGGTCATGATCCCAGGGTCCTGGGATGGAGTCCCATGTCGGGCTCCCTGCTCAGTAGGGAGTCTGCTTCTCCCTCTGCCCCTCCTCCTCTCATGCTCACTCACTCTCTCTCTCTCTCTCTCCCCCCCTTCCTGTAAAATAACTAAATAAAATCTTTAAAAATAAAAGAAATTAAAAAAAAATAAAATAATTAGGCAGAAAAATAGAGCTACTTTCATTAGGAAAGAAGCTGGTGAAGGTCGTAAGCAGGGGAGGAGCTTGTTGGGAGCCATTCTTTCAAGTTTCATTTAATTTTATTATGTACAATCTGTCAACACTGAGATGGACTTTGTTTGCTCTTGTTTCCCCTTCCTGCCTTTGACCCTTGCTCCCTGATTCTGTCTGCTAACTTCCCACTCATCTCTCAAAGCCCATTTCAAAATGCCCCCTTCTCTCCGAAGGCCTCTTCAATCTCCTCAAAGCTAGCATCTCCTTCCTCTGCATTCTCCTCGTGCTTTATTTATACCTCTCTGATTGTACTCACCACAATGTGTCATGGCTAATTGTAGATATTTCTGTCTCCCCTGCTAAACTGCAATCCTTCTGCAAATAAGGATTTGGCTTTACTCGTCTTGGTAACCTCAGCACCTAGCACAGTGCTGGTCATAATCAATCAAAACTAAATTGAGCTATTTGTTGATTTAGAGGCAGAACATAAGCACGTAGATGAGTGCAACAGCCCTGTGAAGAGTTAGGCAGCCAGCCCCCGACCCAGGAAGCTAGCACTGAGAATGGAAAAGGATTATCAGACACATGAGCCACTGTCCAGGTGCTTGAGCTGTGCAGTCTGAGACAGCAGCCACTTCACCCACTTGGCTGTGAGGCATTTGAAAGGCTCATCTGAACGAGATGTTCCATAAACACAAAATGCTTACTGAATTTCAAAGATGTAGTATGAAAAAAAATTGTACAATTCTCGTTAAAACTCATACTGATTACATGTTGAGATAATAGGTTGAATATACTTGATTAAACAAAGTATGTTAATAAAATTACTTTCACATGTTTCTTTTAGCCTTTTGGAGACAAGTTATTAGAAAATTAAAATTGCCTATGTGACTTGCATTATATTTCTATTGGGCATCTCTGATCTGGAGGACTTAGCAATTAACTCATAATGCGGACAGAATAAGGAAGTCTGGATTTTGAGCCCAAATTATTGCGGAAAAGGTGGTGCTTCGTGAGATGGAAGGTAACTGAATGGAGAAGCTGGCTTAACCATGTCAAATTCGTAGGGCAATAGAACCTCCCAACCAGGCACCAGTGACTGCAGAGAGCTCACAGGAGGTCTAGGAGGTGAGGAGGGGGCCTTGATCGATATAGAGAAAGCCCAGACTGGTTCATGCCTGGAAAAGCTCTCTGCCCTTGATTTCACAAAACATATATTTAAAAAAAATACTTTGCTTTTTAAAATTAAAAACCATAATGATTGAGTAGGTTCTTATTTGAAAGGCTCTATTTTCACATTTATAAACGCTATTTATGGGACCATTCACATTTTAATAGGCTGCTGTGTAGAGTAGGTGGCCAGCAATACTGTGGGAGGACAGAAAAATCTGGAGATGTGTGAGGGACATCTCCGAGCACAATCTAACTAGTCTCATGGATTCCATAAAAGCTCTGCCATCCTGGAACAAAAGGAAACCAAGCAACAGGGCACAGTAGCAACTTGCTGGGCTGTAAGATCTACTACACCTGGTCATTTGGCACCATGGATCACCCTCTCGAGACACAGAACACAGAAGCCAGGTACTCTGTTCTACACATTCATAGAGGAACAGGCGGTGGGTCACCAGCAAGCCTTATCTCTTTGCCTTTTCCCTCTTCTTCTTTTTTTTCTTTACTTTTAAAAGTATTTAGAGGATGATTTGAGGGCAGCAGTCATAAAATGAGTCAATTTCATGTGTAATTTACTCATGATAGCCACCTGTCCTTAAATAAATCTTTTCTGGATTGAAATAAAATAAATCAAATTACTAAAGGAAAAGTGCAAGACCTGCCCCACTGTGCTAATTCTATTCTATACCTAAGGACCCAGGAGCTAGTGACAACTCCAAGAGACATCTAGAAAGCTACTGAAGTCATGCAGCAAGATGACTACATCCTGAATACAAAAGCAAGTGTCAAGGTCTAAGCCTATGGTGATGGCTAATAAAGATGAGGAAGGGTCAGAGAGGAGCAAGATGAGAAGTAAAGGGAGATGGCAAAGAAGCATGAAAGTTGAATGTTGTGGAAGGCAAGGAAGGGAATTTTCAAGGAAGAGGCAATAATAGCCTAAAATTCTACTATCAAAGAAAAATCATGGTAAGTAGAAAATACAAAGTAAGATGTAAGAAGTAGTCTAATACCAAACAAATAAGTCTAAATACACTACTAAATAAAATAAATGTAACTGGACTAAACATTCGTTAAAGAAATAGACAGTCTCAGGTCAAAATACTTGCAAAGCATCCATATGCCACATAACTACATTTAAAGGCTAAAGCTTAAAAAAAAATAAAAGTAAAAAAAATAAAGTCTAAAGCTTAAATTTTAAGATATTAAAAGGCTGGAAGTAACAGGAATATATATACACCGTATGTAATATATGTCATTAAATACCATATATTAAATACTAATCTAAACAAATAAATAGGGGATCCCTGGGTGGCTCAATGGTTTGGCGCCTGCCTTTGGCCCAGGGTGCGATCCTGGAGTCCCAGGATCAAGTCCTGTGTCGGGCTCCCGGCATGGAGCCTGCTTCTCCCTCCTCCTGTGTCTCTGCCCTGCCCCGCATGTCTATCATGAATGAATGAATGAATGAATGAATGAATAAATAAATAAATAAATAAATATTTTTAAAAATAAATAAATAAATAAATAAATACTGTGAGACAAAGGAGATTTTTAAAGCCAAAAGAAATATGATAAAGAGGATCATTTTCTTAATCATAATCACTTCACCAGTAAGATGGAGTAATTCTAAATCTGAGAGCTCATAACCAGGTAGTCTCAACACTTACAAAGCAGGATGTGACATAATTACAAGAAAAAAACGGACAGATCTACGGTTACAGAGAATGAATAATCCTTAGACCTCAGGAACTGAGCAAGGAGATAAACAAGAATGCTAAGCATGTGAAAACAGGAATGACATAATTAACATTTCTTATCTATTGGGCATTTATAGAACTCTACTCCCAACATTTAGAGACTCATTTTCTCTACAAAAACCTAACATATTATATTAGCCCACAAAGAAGTCTCCACAGATACCAAAGAACCAAAAATCTTAGAGAGCACGGCGCTTTGTTTTTAAAGTAACATTCGGTGAACAAAAAGGAACTTCTTGGAATTTAAAAAAGGCACCAGAGGAAAAAACTCAGCAGGATGTGCAGAAGATAAACCCCGAAGAAGCATCCAGCAAGTAGAACAAGAAAGACAAAGAAATAGAAAATAGGAGAGAAACGATAAGACTATGAGAGCATGAGGGTGGTAGCTCCATCAGTCTCCAAAAAAGGGGATTCCAAATAGAGAAAACACATGTTTGGAAACAAAACAAAACAAAACAAAACCAGAGACCAAGTCGAGCTGAAAGCCTGTGACTTGGCAGACAGCCGTGCTAAGGCCCCGGGGCCGCCGGGCTGCCTGCCCGCACAGGCCAAGCTGCAAACCTCTAGCTCGTGGGCTCTGGAAGCCCAGTCCCCGGACCACATCCCTGCTGGGCATCCTGGGGCCACCCTGGGCCACGCTGGGCCCCAACTGGGTGCCCCATGTCCCCAGGAAACCCTTGTGACCTGCCCTCTCTGACTTCTCAGTAGAGCCTCTTCAAACTGCCGAGGAACCAAACTCAGACTCTGACCCAAAGGGTCCATTCAGCTTCTTGGTCCAGCAGATCCTGTTCTTTCGTCACAGTGCCGGGGTCAAGCTGAATTTCTGAAGTTTTGGGGTACATAAATGATAGAGCTTCCCAGGAAACCAGGACTCGGTTAACAAAAGTCAGCAGGCTGGTCGCTCCGGGAAGAAGCGAGACATGTGATGGGGCAGGAAGCGAGGGTTCAGGGTGGCCAGCAGGGCTCTAGGGCCTTAGGGCATAGCCACGTGGATGTGGTGTCTTCTGGGTTATTGTTATTGAACTTGCACATGGAGATTTTTTTTTTTTACTATTTTTTTTTTTTTATTTGAGAGAGAGTGTGAGCAGTGGGGAGGGGCAGGGAGAGAGGGACAAGCAGACTCCCGGCTGAGCAGGGAGACCAACGTGGGGCTCCAACCCAGGACCCTGGGATCATGACCTGAGCCATAGGCAGATGCCTAACTGAGCCCCCCAGGTGCCCCCCCACCCCCGCACATATAGATTTAATAGGTTTTCATGGCTTAGGAGCTATCCAAACCTTAAAAAAAAAAAAAAAAAAAAAAAAAAAAAAAAAGCATGACTGGGTTGAGTTTATCCCAGTGTATATACTTGGACACCAGAAAATCCAGCGCGGCAAGCATGCGAGTATGATGAGCAACTCCCTGGTTTTGCTAAGGAGAGGTCACATCCTTCCAGGGCACTCCTATGGGGCAGTGGAGGGAGACCAGTGCCACGTCGAGCTCCGAGGCCAGTGAGCAGGTGCAGCAGGTCGGATCGTCCTCCCCACCTGGAGCACCCCTCCTTCTCCAGCGGTCACACCTGGGCAGCAGAATTCAAGGAGAACTGACCTGTCTGGGGGCTCAGTGGGCTCCTAGAAACATCCCACCGCTCTGTTGTCCCTGAAGGCAACCGACCCCAGGAAGGGGCCTCTCCTCCAGTCTGGGGGGCCCAGCACCAGGGGACGACGTGACCGAGAGGTCAACCTTGCTCCTCCCTTTTGCAGCCAGTGCCCCAGATGAGGCTCCATCCCTTTGGGACTTGCGGCCCAGCAAGCCCCCCAGGAGGCGTTTCAGTGCACACACACCCCCCCCCCCCCCCCCCGCGCACTCGCAGGAGGCCTGGGCCTTCCCCTCTCCCCAAGGGGCTGGGACAGAAGTGCGACATTTGGTCCGTGCCCATCTGAAAAGAGGATGATGTCCAGGTTGTGTGAGGCCACCGCCAAGGTCAGGAGCCTGGCACCGGGGTCCAGAGGGCACCACTGCCCCCCCACCCGGCCTTGCCAGGTGCGGGGCTGCGCTGAGGCTGGACAGACGCCGGGCGAGCCTTGGACAGCTCGCAGCAGGAGAGGAAAGGGGACAGGTGTAAGGGAGAAGTGGCTGAGAGGGAGGATGCAGGAGTACAGAAATCCCCTATACGATTTTAAATAAAAACTGCTAAAATGAAAGGAAGAAAAGGCAAGCAAGCGAGCAAGCGAGCTTCGCCACTGTAATCTGAATAGATTAAAGCGACAGTCAACCAGGCTTCAGGAGACCTGGAGGTAGGAGAAGGGACAGGAGAATCTTAACCAGAGAGGAGAATGACGGGCGGGGGGCGGGGGGGGGGGAATCAAGGACACAGGGCACAAGTGGGCCTTGGAAACCATAAGAAAGAAAGAAAACTGGTGGAAATGGAATTGAAAGGAGAGAGTTTGAGCACAACGAAGACAGGTCCAGTTTTTTGAGGTCCTTGATGAGGACAGCTGGGGGGCCCAGATCCAGATGGGAGTGAGGGGGGCTGAGAAGAGCCAGCAGGCAGCCTGCACCCCCGGTTCCCCGTCAGTGAAATGCAGACCTCGCCACCCACTAATAATCGCACAAGTTACACATAGTAACGCTTAGTTGTATATTTACACGATAAAAGTAAGAGACCTTTGCCTTCGTACTAGCCTGCATCTATATAAAGTCTAACTGGCCTTAGGACTATTTTTTTTTTTAATCAGTATTTTGAGAAAATAAGTACCACGAGCTACAATAGTCTCAAAAGAACACTGAGCGAAAATATCTTCTAAATATCATACCATAACTTTGCAAAAGTCGTTTTAAAAAGAAGCTTTGGTAAGATATTTCATATGGCATAGTGTGTACACTTATGTCCCTGAATTTTCACAAATTAAATGTTAAAGTACATGTGATTGGACGGGCAAATTGGAGGAAATAAATAATTTAGAAATGGGCCCAGTACAAACTAATTTTGACCACAAGATTTACTGGATTTTTTTTTAAATTAATTGTGCTAAATTAGTTACTGACCTGAGCTACTCAAATATTTGATTTCAGGTTCATCCAAGCTTACAATTACATTTATAAAATTATTAAATGTATTTTTACGAGGCATTTTGCATTTGGTTTCACTAGATTCGTTCGTACTGCACATCTAGAAATTTAATAGTTCAATGTAATCTATGCTAAATTAATAAAAGAAAACTTGATTCCACATTTACCCTGGTAAAGAGAGGATCTAAGCCATTTGGAGCAGTGGTTGGACGAAATCTTCTCCTTCTCCATGATTCAAGTCTATTTTCCCTTGTGATTTTTCCACTGGGGGGAGGAGGTGGAGGAGGAATAGGCATCATGTAATTGTTAATGTTTGGAAGTTGAGAGCGATTCACTCCCTGTGCATTGTCCATGGAGTTCTTGAACTTCATCGCTGCCTTCTTGCCCTGTAATCACATTTCAGGACATAACCACCAGTAAAACAGAAGCAGTGACCAAGGTGACCCGAGATTAAAGACAAGACGGTATGATTTACGTTGCACGTAAATACAACTGACATTGATAGGCAGACTCAAAACACTTCATTTGTTTTATCGAAAAATGCATTTTGTAATATCCATAGAAAGTTAAATTTCCATGACTCTCTAACGTCATTTAAGTATATTTTTAAGCCAAATATACAGTGATTGCATTTTTATAGTATTTTGGGATTTTTCCTCAATAATCCATCATATCTATGGAGCCTGGTACAATTAAACAATTTAAAATCGAGGAGTTGGCAAGTATCGTACTTTGAGGTTGGGTTGGATAGTCCATTTAACAATGGGGTGTTAATACTTTTTTTCGTATTGATTTCACCTATCCAGGGGTTATAATATTCCCTGATAATATAATATCAAAGAACCAAATGTAGACTCTGACCCAAAGACACTATTTAGCTTATTTTCTCCTAGAAATCCAACTTGTGGGAATAAATTCTACCAAAATAACTGCACAATACATTGATGTAAATGTGTAAAAGAATACACACACACACACACACACACACACAACGAATTTAGTTGAACCATCAAGTCCATCAATAAGAGAACACTTAACTAAAATTTTCTTTGTCTTTGTAACAGATTCTCACCAGGCTCCAACAAGAATTGTATGAATCTATTCATCCTGACATAAAAAGGTCTATGTAATGTGATCCCATATTTCTTTTAAATGCATTTTTATGTGGATTTTGATAAAATCAGGGAGGATAGGAAGACAGTAAATTTAGGACTTGGATTATTGGGAGATATCATTTTCTATCTCATATATCTTTGTATTATTTGGAAAAAAAATGTATCTTTGTATTAATCCGAAAGTAAAGATCACCAAGGGTGTAATCAATAATTATATCACATTTTTTTCAAATATATTTGAGTCTTTGAATTTTCATAAATTGGTCATTTTTGTGCATCTGAGGTAGTTTTCAAACTTGAAGGCATCTTTGATCACTATTACCCATTTTATACCAGTTTTTTTTTCCAGCCAATTTAGTCTTTGAGATACTTATATATAGTGAAATTTAGTGTTAAGAAAGGGGAGTCAGTGCTCGCTTCGGCAGCACATATACTAAAAAAAGAAAGGGGAGTCATTCTCCAAACATTTCTCACTACTAAATAAGTAAAAGCAGGATAAATAAAGGCATGTATAGTCCATATTTTGATGGAAAACACCACTTGTGAACAGAAAGGGATTTAAATAGATATTCACCAATGAATTTAGAATTGTTAAAATAGGTGATATTGAAGGTGCTATTTATGTTCTCATTTTTCTTTTCTTACATTTTCTATCTTTTTCTGTGATGATGTGCATTGATATTATAATAACAAATATAAATCAAGTGGAAATAATAAGGACAATAAATTCAATGAATCCAGAACTTTGGGGACTTGGTATTTTTTAAAATGATTATTTCTAAGTAGTAATTGGTCCATTGTATGCTTTATTTGGAAATGGTTTAATAAATTTTTTTTAAAATTAGCATGCCATTCCTTACCTTGCTTCTTTAGCCCACAGTGTCTTGGACATCTTTCCATGCTGGTAAAAATAAGTTTACCTTATTTTTTTTTGTTTAACATACTTTAATAAACTATAATGTTTTTAAACAACATCCTATTAAATTTTAGGTGTGTTCAAATTTAGGTGTGTTCACTATTACAAATATTATAATACAGAGTATTCTTGAATCTATTCCTTTTCACATATTTCTAAAATAAATTCCTATATATAAAAATGCTTGAGCATGGTCATTTAAAACATTGATAGATATTCCCACATTGCCTTCACAAATAGTTTTATCAGTTTCTATGCCATCAATAATGTGTGAGAAACTCTCCTTGTAAGGATAATCATTTTCAATCAAGTCATGATTTTTACTCAGTTGCATCTTAACCACCCTGTTTTTGACCCGATTGCTTTTGCCTAAATCGAAGACCCTCACTCCTGATACTTAGAAACTTGCTTATGTCTGTTGTCCCTTCAAACAATTCCCAGGTGTATAACTTTTACTGTTTTAAGAAAGCAGCAAGAATTTAGTGGGTACTCACTGCACACTCAGCAATCATGAAGACTACTAGTCTTTAGCAATTTCTTGTCTGATTTGATATTAAATCATCTTCATCATCGATGCCATGGAAAAAAATTACACATATTCTGGCAGTTTAGTTTGCCTATGTACATATAAGCTTCAATAAGTTAGAGACTTTTGTCTGCCTTGATCGTTGATAAATCACTAATGCCTAGAGCACTATCTTGTCCATACTAAGTGCCCAATAAATATTTACTGAATGAAAAGTGTAACTTTAACTAGTTTAAATTAACATGGAATTGATCTTGTCAGCCTGAGTAAGCTACTCTTAAGTGCCTATCCCTCAATCACTCATATCCCAAAACTTGAAAACAGGCAAATAAAAGACCCTATGCAGATTTAACTAATAAATCCATCCAATGGCTCAGAGCAGAATGGGAAAATCAGCTGAAGGAAAAAAAAAATCTCTCCCTAGCCTGCAGAACTTGAATATTACTTGATTGGTAGCATTTACAAATCTAATAGGAAAAAGCATCTATCAAAGCAGAGGAGCTTAGAAAAAATCTATAATCACCTTGGCAAATGTGCAAAGTACCCATCCAAGTACTGTCTAGGGGAGAGAAAATCCCACTCATTGGACTTCAAATATTTCCAGTCCTAATGGCAAAGTTATCCCTGGAAGATACATAGGGTTTTAGCCAAAGATCTTTGAGTTTTCTGGTACCTTTGGCAAGCCCATTCCCAAGATGAGATAGGTACATCAAGCCATTTTAACCTGATTCCATTCCCCTATATGCCCTCATTCTGATTCCATGCTCACTAGGCAACCTTCTCATTGTGATCTGGCTTCTCATGTAGGTCAGTCTACAGAGGGATAGTGTACTGCTTCTACAGCTTTGATTAGTTGATATCTGGTGAATTAATGGCCCCCTGATTATGAGTTGGCTGATGATTTTAGTTTACCATCTGGATCAAAACAAGCCGGTACCGTGTCATTTTCATTAACTTGAGACAATCTTTCAGGACCTGACTGTTCCTGTACACTGGGTGAAAGAGGAAATCTCTAGGCTTTCAGTGTGGACACCAGATCCTAGCGTGTCTGCCTAATTGACTTATGACCCCACAAGCTTCTTCCTGACCCTAAGCACATGTCCCTAAACAAAGCACTACGACTCTTGGCTTAATTTTTCCTGCTTTCTAGGAAGCTACTACTAAATTAAGGTTTGTGAAAAGTGCTTCATAAGCTGAAAAGCATATTAAGTGGATAAAATATTACTTTTAGGGTTATATTTATACTCTTATTATGAAACAATCATTTATTTGCCTGGATTAATTTCTTAGTATCGAGATTATCTATCCATCAGCTCTAGATAAAAAAAAATACCTTAATTTCAAAAACAAAGAAAAAAATATCAACTTCATATGTCTTACGTTTCCTAATAAGAAATGGAACTAAATTCACCCATGTGAATACAGTGACAATTATTCTCCTGACACGGGTTCTTTCTTATGCTGGCAAACATTTCTTCTTCATGTTTGAAATACAAACAATACCCTCCCTTATTACTTAATGTCCTAATTATTCCTGCCTGTTTAAGCAACTCCTATTTTATGTTTACCATGACCCCCTCTATTAAAATAAGTTAAAATTACCAGGGACACAACCTTGAAAAGGAAGCAACGTCAAGCTTCTATGTGTGATTGATTCACCATTTTTTAAAGACGGACGTTCTTTTTCTTCTATATCCAACCTTCTCCAGAGTCAAACTTGAAGCAATTTCATACACTGATGGTAAAGTAAGTCAGCATGCAAATGCAAGCCTATTCTTGGAAAGTTTCATTTTCTAGGTTTCATGCATTTAAAATTTAGAATCAGTCAACACTGGGTCTATTCTGATAGAAGTCATGTCTGGCTATAAAGAGTTTCTCTTTGTATGACCATTCAAATTAATGAAAGATAATCTATATTATTACAAATCTATTCCTTACTCATTCTGCTTAATTGCACAGAAATTATAGGCCTTCCAGTTTAAGGAAGATATAATTAAACAGAAGTACATAGTAAATGCTTAGTAAGTGCACAGTACAAATTTCACTGAGTAGATTAATTGAATCTTGCGTCTGAAAACCTGTGATAATCTAATATTCTAATAAAGAATAAAAAGATATTTCTTGAAAAAGTAACATTTACCCCAATGGGAAATGGAGCTTCATTTTCCAGCAATGAGGTTTTCGATCTGGTCCCCGGAGTTATCTTTGGAACAGTTCCTAGGGCAGGATTACTGGGAAGAGGCTTTAATCGAATTGGAAGCTGCATATTTCCTGGGGCAGTGTATGGTCGAGGGGCTGTCTAGACAATTAAGGAAAAAAATTCCATTTAAATTAGTATCTTGACATGTTTCCAGAACCAATTAATAACCCAACAAATTGCCTAGAGTAATTAATGGTGCCTTTTTACTGAACAGATTAAACTTTAATTATGTCCTTCCATTATACATAGCCTTATGACCCAAAGTATTTGTTAAAACATATGGCGTGGAAGTCCTCTACATAACTAAATGCCACAATTATAGAGTATTCTAGACAAAGATGTTCTCTGCTAGGTCCCTGCATTTTACCCACTTTGTAAACTTGCTGTCAATACCTAATATATTCAGTGCGTAAAATGGCTTTGCTCAATTAAATGGTACCTTGAATAATGTTTCTATTTTAGAGATCTAAAGGGATATGATTGGAATGGACTCATTTCCGTTTAAATGTTTTCAACACAAACTACTGCAAGTCCTTTACATCTCCAGAATGGTGCTGAAATAAAAGCAGACAATATGATTCAAAAAGAGGAAAGGCGGATGCTTAACTATAATGCATTATCATTTATTCGACTTCTCCCTTAAAACACCAGGAAAGTAAAAATTTAAAAACAGTCACTGGCAACTGGAAAACACTGTGTGAAAATGGAGATTTTTCCATTTGCTCCTCTTCTCTGCCTTCTCTGCCCTGCTCTGCCCTCCGGGGGTCATTGCTTTATGGAATCCAGAGATTCCAGTTGAATTTAGCCAATGAAAGGCCCTGGCAAGAGATCAGAAGATAAGAGGCAAGAGGCTGGGGTCTTCATTCTCCTGGACCCTTCCCACCCAGGTTGGGATGGGTCATCTGGGTCCCTCCCCCGAGTCCGCCGCTCCACTCAGGCAGTCATCTCCTTGCTTGTAAGCACTGCTGGTGCTGGTACCCAGTCCTTCCCTCTCCCTCTCCTCCCTCTGGGGCCTATGCACCATTTCCCAGGGTGCTGACCCCAACATGCTTGACATCCCCAGTTGGTTTTCCTTAACCCTGCTGGCATCTTTGTAAATAGTTTCTTTATTAAACTCTTCCTAATTACCCTATTTGTGTGAGCCATCTGTTTCCTGCTGAGACCCTGACTGATGCATTTTCTAATCAAGAATGTACTGCAGAGAATACCAAAAGTACCAGTATGGAGCATTAGGAATGCCGTTGGTGGCACGGATAGGACACTGTGAGTTTAGTATAAAGATCAGCGATGTCTCAAGAAGAAAAACCAACGCTTTTGGCCCTGTTGTTCGATCACAACAAAAAAAGTTGGAGACCTGTTAAGGATAATACATGTACAGTTGGGTAAGAGGGTGAGACGGACGGCATACAAACGACTCATGAATAAGGCTTAATGAACTGACTCAAGAACAGTGAAGAACAAATGTTCAACTCTGGAAAAGTAGTGTGCAAATCCATAAAAGAATGATAGGGCAGCTCCAACCACCAGAAACTGGGCTCGGTGCTAGCTTGCCAAGCACGTCATGTGCCGTTAAATGTCTGATTTTGTTACGTCAACATTCACTGGGTTCCAACTATAGGCACTGGGGACACTAAAAAGTAACTTTTAACTTAGTGGCAATGCAAGATGACTAGTGCCAGATACACCCCACAGATACGGTGACAGAGGCAACAGCAATAACAGAGTATCTGAGACCCAACAGAACTTAGAACTGAATGTTACTTGGAATAAACCAATGAGATGAGGAAAATTCAGGTTTCCACAGAAGCATTTTATCCAGATGTATAAGCAAGAGAAGAAAACGGACGAGCAGGGAAGAAGGATGATAAATCTGAACATCCAGGTAGGTAGAAAGCCAGGTGTGAGACAGACATGGGAAGGGTAGCAAAAATACTATCCCCCAATATCTGCTTTTCTTTCTTCACCAGTAGCAGAATTTTTATCAGGGAACAGGCCATCATAAATCAAGACTGTATTTCCCAGCGTCTCTTGCAACTCTGTATAATATATGCCTCCGTTTCGGCCAATAAGATGTGAGTGGAAGTGATGCATGAAACCTCCAGATCGTGGCTTTAGAAGACGTGTACCGCCACGTGCCCTTTACCCCCTTCCCTGAAATACCTGCATAGTGGACTGCCTGCCACCTTGGCTTACGTAAATGAAGACAACACGGCACGTTTGGCAGATCAAGGACACACCAGAAGTCTGAGCTTTTGATGACTGCATAGAGTAGAGATGAGCACACCTGCTTAGGTTCGCGTAACGCATTGGGGTGGGGAGAGCATCCTTTGGTTTAAGACACTGTCATTTTGGGTCTCTGCGCACAAGCCTATTTCATGCCCAACAGAGAAAGCCAAGTGGATTGAGCGAGGCTACTTTTGATTTAAAGAAACAGGACACAAGGCTCTATGAGCCCAAATGTCTTAAAACCCACAAAGATAACTCAAAGTGGGGGTTTCCGAACGAGGGACTCAGATCGCCCAAAAGAATTCTTTTGAACTCCATAAAACAAATATGCCTAAGACTCTCACCTGTCAAATAATTCAACGGAACACACATACATTGAAAATCTAATGAAGGAATTCAAGAAATCATGTTAGTAGAAACTAGAGTATGATCTATTGGCTTCTGTGCTCTAAATTTTATTTCCCACATTTGCATACAGATATCATTCAGTTAGATGAATGTGGCAGTCAAATGTTCAACTGATTACATTTATCTCTAAAAACAAATTTGCACCATTCAACTAACAGCTGTGAGCTACAAACTGTTGTAGTTCACATCAGAAGCCACCTTAAATTTGCTATATTTTAAACCGCTCGTAATAGATTTTCTTGGAATAAATACGGCACCGTAGCTTAGCATCTTCAAAACTGTGCCAGAATGAGAAGCGGAATCGACTACCTGGTGATTACCCAGCTTAGCTGAGCGTTTCTAATTCTTAGGAGACGATCTCTGGGGGTGAATTTTCCGAGCTTGTGCAGAATTGGTTGAATGGCTTTCCACCGTTTTAACGGGAATGGTGCAGCTAAATGCCTACATGCTACTCTGAAGGCTTAGGTTCAATTAGTGACCAAGTGCAATAACTATTCAATCCCGGATGCTCTCTTTCTATATTCAAGAAAGTTAAAAGAAAAATTGATGGCAATATCCCAAGAGGATTATCATCTCCCTCTCAGTGGCCCGTGGAGGTCAGGAGTCAAATTGAAAGGCTATGTATCCAGGTTGGGAGAACGAAGAGGAAGATTTGAATTTCTGTAAAATGGGAACTCCAATTCCAAGAGCATAATAGGCATCCCTTACGGTGCGGAAGCACCAGAGGGGGTGACCAAGTGAAGAATCGTGGCTTCCCAGATAGAAAGGCTTCTGAAGTGCTGGTGTCAGTGTTTCCTGTAATTTTTAAATTACTTTCTCGCTCCTGCCACATTAAGATCTCCTGGATGTATCATAAACTACTTATTGAGGGTGTTCAGCTGGAAAATTGAAAAGAAAGCCTTTCAAGGGTTTTTCCTCTCTGAAACAGGTGGGAAGATAGAAAACAGCACTTGATTGTTTCTTTTGTTTCAACCAGGTTAAGCTTCTGAGCGCCTAGTGAATTTGCCATCCAAGAAAAGAATTATTTGTGCACGTATACATTTAAACGAAGCTTGGAAATATGGTAACAACAAAGGGAAAAGCGTTGCTTTTTCAGAACTTGAGCTGTTCATCGGGAGATGTCAAAACATATTTACCTTTGAAAGATGTCAGAGCTTAACACTATACGAGATGAACCTACTTCAACAATCTGTGAAAGCTTTGTAATTTCTCTATAAATATTGTGCAAGCCCCAAAAATGTTCATGCTAACAAGGACACGTATTAGGCCACACAAAGCAAGAATAAAGATGTAATAATCAAGCAATCCATTTATGACTTAATAAACCATCAACCTCCGGCAAGTATCCTGCAAACCTTTTCCCGTAAGTCTATTGTTTCAAGCTGCCTCGCCTTCCTTCAAACAAATCCCATCTCTGGATGGTAAATGAATCGAACTGGAATGCGATGTCGCCGTGCGATTTCTTTAAACAGAATCTCTGTACTTTTAACTGTGTTTATGTTAGAGTATGCACACGTGCTTTCGATAAAAGAAACACAAATATAAGTGTCTGGCCCAATATGCTATACAGCGTGATTGAGTTTTCGTGACAGATAAGGTGAGAGGTGGGGGGGAGAGCCAGGTAAACTCCAGAGGTCAGAAAACATAAAACATTCATGGAACAACGAGTGATTCGATCTTGCGGAGTTGAGGGTGCTAAAGGGTGATCATGAGAGGAAATGCTGGGCTGGTTAAACTGACACCATGCGGCGTAGGGTCTTACAATGTCAGATGAAAGAGTCTAGGTCTTTCTAAAAATGTCACAGAGCCAGTTGGGGTAAGTGACAAGTAATCTGCACTTTAAGGAAACTCCTCTAGCAGGAGCAAGCAAAAGGGACTTGCCAGGGGCCACACTGATTGAAAGTGGAACGTTCAGTAACGACAGTTGACCAGGTCCAAGCCCACGTCGTCAGGATTCAGAATTACACGGACGAGGACTCAGAATTCTTTCTGGGAGGAATGAGAAATTACATACTGATTAGTGGGAATGTTACAGGACAGAGTGTTTAGTATGACTCACCAGTGTTACTGGACTGGAATGTCCTTCGTCAACCACAACACTGTGGCCACGGTTAGTCTTTGGGCCCGCCGGGGGGTGGGGAGACAGGACCGGCATGGTATCTTCTATAGCCCATCTTGCAGGCTCCCCCTGGAATCAGAAAGTGATTTAACCAATTGCTGCATAATCAGTCATCGAGGGTAGGTTCCTGCCTGGCAGGTCAGGAGATGCTCTATCGCTGGAGAAGTCCTCTCCGCTACCTTCAAGTGTTCCTCCCGAGGCCTAGCAGGACAGTCAGAAAAGGTTTGCAGCGCTGGGGCCCGGGTGTGGTATTGAGAGGAAGCAACCGCAGTCCGCGCCTTGGAAACAGAGCTGGACTCAGGCAGACACAGCTACAGGTGCACTGTATCCTGAGCGTCAGCCACCCTATCCGTTAACCGGCTTTAAGCAGGTCGCGACAAGAAGCACGATGCTCCTCCCAGCTCTGATCAGGAAAGGCTACCAGAAACTTACTCTTCTACCTTAAAAAAAAAATTAATAATTAAATCATGCCCCAAGCCAAAGGGTTGCCCATTTTATCAAAGGAACCTAAAATCATAGGCCTTTCAACCAAATGCTGCTCTAAAGCGAGAAGTGTTACAAACAAACATCCTGCAGGGAGTAACCGGGGCGCGTGTGGGGAACTCCTGCCGGTGCTGGCATCGGGGTGCAACCCCCCCGCCCCCCGCCCCCCGGGGTTGGCATCTGTTCCCCGCGCCTTCTTACCCAACACTTCAGCGGTAAGCTAATGAATCTGTGACTCGGTCCTTGATGTGGGACGACATGGGCAAAGTTGCATTAACCACAAATCCCTACACGCCAACTTTTCTGATCTGGAAAAACTGACCTCTCTGCTGATTTAACGACACTTTTGTCACAAGATTATCTTTGGGCCAGGATGAAACCGACGGATGTGAGGCCACCCGGCAAGAGGGAAAAAGTACCGCCTTCCATGGCAGGTGGTTCTCGGGGAGCTTAGCAAATATTCCTCAGTTTGTGCCATGTGTCGGGGGCCCCATATTTGTAATATGACGCGGAGGATGAAGAATAATCTCTGAATCTGAATGGCCGGAGAAAGTGAATACAACCGCCAGCCTGCAGGGGAACCTCTCAGACTTGCTTAATTGAGTCTCTCGTCTCCCGATGCAAATGTATAGGTTCCATAAGTTCACTTCAAAGGAGGGATATCGAATACAAAAATAAAAAAATTTTTTTTTAAACACCTTGCACAGAGTCTCTAAATCTTATGCTGCTGTTTGCCCAGGTAGATCTCTCCTACCATCTATTTCAAGGGTCGTGTTCGCATGGAAATGTGCCATTGGATAATTCTTATAATGCCATCTTCCATCCCACTGGCAACATCCCCATCTATCGTCAGCGTTTAAGACACAAAACAAAAATCCTTTGGCCTCTGTCACATCAATCGAGAAGAGACAAAAGCAAAATTGTAAACTTGAAAAGAATGGTCCCATGTCTCCGTTGATAGGTTTCTACCTTCTAAAATTTATTTTGCAGAACAAGCTCCTACTTTGCCGTGATCTTCTGAGTGATGGTGGCCGACGTACAGTCTTGGTGAGACCATTACCTGACTTCAGCTATGAGTTATTCAAAAGTAGAGCGCCTCGGAAAGCTTCAATGATAGTATCATTGACTTTTTTTTTAAGATTTTATTTATTTATTCATGAGAGACACGGAGAGAGAGGCAGAGACCCAGGCAGAGGGTGAAGCAGGCTCCCTGCAAGGAGCCCGATGCGGGACTCAAACCCGGGACCCCGGGGTCATGCCCTGAGCTGAACGCAGATGCTCCACCACTGAGCCGCACCCCCCCCCCAGGAGCCCCAGCACCACTGACTTTTAAAATCATAAAATATTATTAAGTAAAAGAGAATTACATAGCTCCTTACCTTAAATCTCTGAATTCGCTCCTTCCTAGCTAGGATCTCCAATTTCTTTTTGATCTCAAGCTGGTGGTGACGCTAAGCATACAGGAAAGAATGGAGGAAAAACTCACGTCAACCATAACAAAGATTTTTTTAGAGGGAAATAATCCCAGCAACTGACTATGTTCCCACTTACTCCCCCTTGTCACCGAGTGGAGGAGTCACCTGCCTAAGTGTGCAAGTGGGGATATAAATTGGTGCACCTCTTTGGAAAGCCGACTCCTAACCCAAACCGGTGAAAAGCGCCCCTACCCTTTGACCAGAACATTTCACTTCTGCACCTAGGAAGAAATCGGAATTAAAGGAAAACACATCTGCGTTATGCGCAGCGATGCTACCCGAGAGGACTGTGGCCTTCAAAGCGAAAATTCAGAAGTAATATAAACCTTGTCAAGAATAGTTAACTTTGGGGCACGGCCATATAGAGGAAATAGAATATAATCCTTCAAGTAAGATTCATAAAGATTTCGTTTTAAGGGGAAAAAATGGAAAATGCATGTAATACACGAAAAATGTAAAATTTGGAATTTGCACAGAAATACAAAAAAAATTGATCAACCTCCGTGCTGTGTGGCTGTCCCCGCGCCAGGAAGGCATGTCCTGTGGGTCATCTCTTCGTGAACAATGCTGACTGCTGAGAGGTCTCATTCTCCCAGTCGGGAAACTGAGGCAGAGGGCGATGAACTTGGGCCAGGTCACACATGTAGTCAGTGGTTGGAGCTGCCTTCTGAAGCTCACTCCGCTGCACCCCGACTTCCTGTTTGTCTGTTTGCTTTTTATTTATTTACTTACTTATTTTCACAAAACTGTGTCCTTTTCACAACACTGCATGTTTTTATTAACGTATAAATATGAACAGAGACTAAAGGGAAATGTGAGTATGACAACTCTGAGGAGAAAGGACTTATATGTGGTTCTGTTCTCCCCTTTTTGTTTTTTACTTTCTCCTGTTTGCCTAATCTTCTGTAATATCTTAATTATATAATTTAAAGGTAAACCTCATGTGAAAATAATGGACTTACAATCCTCTGAAACCATTCAGACACAGCCGGGGGCACTGTAAAGGGGTTTTTTTTATGTGTTCTTGGTCCCTTCCTGCTGCCTCTGGGACCTTGCCGACCCCATCTTTCTTGTCTTTTTGTTTGGTTGGTTTTTAAAGATTTTATTTATTTATTTATTTATTTATTTATTTATTTATTTATTTGAGAGAGAGAGAGACAGCAAGGGAGGGAGGGAGAGAGAGAGAGAGAGAGAGAGAGAGATTGAACAGAGAACATGACGCAGGGGAAGGAAGAGGCAGAGGCAGAGGAAGAAGCAGAGACCCCAGAGCAGGGAGCCTGACCTGGGCCCCATCCCAGGACCCAGGGGCTGTGACCTGAGCAAAGGCAGGGGCTTAACCCACTGAGACCCAAGGTGCCCCACAATATTGCAAACCTTCTACAGGCACCTACCTCTATTCTCTGCACCCTCCTTCCCTTACTCTAGGTCACCAGGGCTCTGTGCCCTCCTTCCGTTTCCCTAGGTCACCAGGACTCTGCACCCTCCTTCCCTTTCCCTAGGTCACCGGGCCTCTGCACCCTCCTTCCCTTTCCCTAGGTCACCAGGCCTTTGCACCCTCCTTCCCTTTCCCTAGGTCACCAGGCCTCTGCACCCTCCTTCCCTTTCCCTAGGTCACCAGGCCTCTGCACTCTCCTTCCCCTACCCTAGGTCACCAGGACTCTGTGCCCTCCTTCCCTTTCCCTAGGTCACCAGGTCTCTGCAACCTCCTTTCCTTTCCCTAGGTCACCAGGTCTCTGCAACCTCCTTTCCTTTCCCTAGGTCACCAGGCCTCTGCACCCTCCTTCCCTTTCTCTAGGTCACCAGGACTCTGCACCCTCCTTCCCTTTCTCTAGGTCACCAGGACTCTGCACCCTCCTTCCCTTTCTCTAGGTCACCGGACCTCTGCAACCTCATTCCCTCACCCTGGGTCACCAGGCCTCTGTGCCCTCCTTCCCTTTCCCTGGGTCACCAGGGCTCTGCACTCTCCTTCCCTTTCTCTAGGTCACCAGGCCTCTGCACCCTCCTTCCCTTTCTCTAGGTCACCAGGACTCTGCACCCTCCTTCCCTTTCTCTAGGTCACCGGGCCTCTGCAACCTCATTCCCTCACCCTGGGTCACCAGGCCTCTGTGCCCTCCTTCCCTTTCCCTTGGTCACCAGGGCTCTGCGCCCTCCTTCCCTTTCTCTAGGTCACCAGGCCTCTGCAACCTCATTCCCTTACCCTGGGTCACCAGGCCTCTGGCCTTCCTTCCCTTTCCCTGGGTCACCAGGGCTCTGTGCCCTCCTTCCCTTTCTCTAGGTCACCAGACCTCTGCAACCTCCTTCCTTTTCTCTAGGTCACCAGGCCTCTGAGCCCTCCTATGCTTTCCCTCGGTCACCAGGCCTCTGCACCCTCCTCCTCTTTCCCTAGGTCACCAGGCCTTTGCACCCTCCTTCCCTTACCCTGGGTCACCAGGCTCCTTGCCCTCCTTCCTTTTTCCTAGGTCACCAGGTTCCTCGCCCTCCTTCCCTTACCCTAAGTCACCAGGCTTCTATCTCCCCATTATTTCCCACTCCCCGGGCGTCCCTGTTCTCAAGCAACCCAGGACCTACCTGCATCTCCACTGCCCTGCACTGCTTTAGCCCCCACTTTGGCTCCCAGAAATATCTGGGAGGCGGCTGACATTTCCAGCATCCCTGGCCCACTGCTTACCCCCATCACCCTCCTTGGTTCCCCGTAGTGCCCCAGGATTGCCCCAACAGCCCCCCAGCAGTGCCCCCCACATCCCCCCAGCACTCCCCTTCTGGTCTATGGTGGCTCCTTCCACCCAGGCCCTGGTCACTGAGCCAGTGTCCCCCCCGTCCCCCCGGGATGCCCAGTGGTCCCCTCCCCCGGGCGGCCCTCCGTTGCTACCCTCCCACCTCCAGTCTCTCCAGCCCGTGGTCCAGGGCCCACACTGCCCCTGTGCGCTCCCAGCTCCCCACAGAGCAGAGCCAACCCGAGGGCCTCACAGCCCAGGTCCTGCCCGCTGGAACCACCCGCAAGCTCCAGCCTCAGTGGCTCCCCGCCAAGGGCATGTCCTTTCCTCTCTCACCTCGCCTGCCCCCCTCTTTCCAGCCCTTTCTCAGGCCTCCGGGTGACGCCTGGGCTCTCAGGCCCTGTGCACACAGCAGGACCTGGGCTCAGCCTCCCCATCTCAGCATCGCCTCCCTGCCCAGCTCAGTCTGCTTTTCCTCCCCTTGGAGCGTGTGATCGCTTTCCACGGTCGAGTTTTGCTTTGATTTTTGCTTTTTTGGGGGGCTTGGGGGTCTGACTTTCTGTTTCTGTATCTCACAGCTACAGCCCGGATCTTCATGCTGGTACCTGGTAAGCCCACAATTAAGGACAGATGTTTCTCATATGCACGAATGCGTGAATATTAATGTAACATTAGTAAGCAGCATGGGCAGGAGCCAAATGTGAGACAAATGTGACAATTTAGAGACAGCTGTTTCATTTGTTAATTATATTAATATATTACATATTACATTATATAAAATATTATATATTGCACATGAACACTTGCCCAAGGTATCTGCTCCAAACTTTAAGAACCCATGAAGACTCTTAAGTAACAACATACTTACTACTTATGATGTGTCAGTTGCAGGAAAGTCTGGAAAACCAGACTTCAGGGATCAAAGCTAATACAGAAACTTGGTTCCCGACCGGTTAAATTTGAAATTCGGTATGAATTAATCTGCTGCACTATTTTTTTAGCACCAGTCGCCAAATTCCAACTAAGACTTTTATAAGCAAGCGCACCGAGGCCCGTAACATAAACGATGATCCCACATAACTCACGCCCAAGATATAAAACATAAAATGAATTCCTAAAATTAACAGATCATATATGTCATATTGGAACGCAGGACTTGCTCAATATAAGGGTAGCATAATAAGATATATTTTCAGCGGCACTACCCTTAGTGGCGGTTTACTGGCGATTCCACAGTTGTTCATAAACGTTTACTGCACTCACAGGTCATTGGTTTTACCAGCCAAGTTTTCTGATTTACTGCTGTACGGCCAGGCCAAGAAGTGACATGCTTTTCCACGGAGATGAAAATGGTGTTGATGCTGGAAACGCTAAGTTCCATGGAGCAAGGCTAAAATAATTTATCGAGTTAGCTAGATATCCTACTAAAGATGCCATGTCAGACTTGGAAAAAAAAAAGTTGTTGATGCCTGGTTTATGAATCTATGCTGACCAACGCGGCCTAAAGTAGGAGGGACAGCAGATGTTTCGATGCCTCTTCCCTGAATTTTAGCATACGGCTCAGCTTCAGAGCCTTAAAAGAATAACAAATCTGAAATAATTCATGGCAGCGGAATTACTGATATTTAAACAGATGTCACTTTTTTTTTTTTAGCAAATGGAAATTGAGGTACAGATGGTGAGAGCTGGTATGTTTTAGAGTAGCCATTATGGATTAAAAATCTACATTTGTTAAATTAAATATCACAAAATATATAATGATGTCCATATTCCTCCCTAACTGAAATGGAGCAGAGCTTACTTCATTCGGTCCCCTGGCTCCCCGCTACCCAGAGGGATGTAGGGCATTTCTCAGGGCACCTGGTTCCATTCCTTTTTGACTAAATCCAGGAGGAATGCCTGTGCTTCTGGGTTCAGAAGCATGGTGAACTGTTGCATTAGAAAATACCCATCAAAAAGAAAGAAAGAAAGAAAGAAAGAAAGAAAGAAAGAAAGAAAGAAAGAAAGAAAGAAAGAAAGAAAGAAAAGTATCCATCATAAGGAGAATGTAGCTACTTTACCTCCATGTCCAGAACCTTATGGAAGATAGCCTGAGCTAGGCACTCCCGGATGTATTTCTGGTGATCCCTCTTCATGATATTGAGTCTGTATTCTTTTTCAGAAAGCACTCTCCCACTTCTCGTGATCTGTCAGGAATAAATGAAACACACATGGAAACACAAGGCAGAAAATGGGTTGTTTGTCACCAAAAAGGGAGAGACAATGAGCAAGAGCGACAGAGGTGGTGTCTTCTAAGCCTAAGAGATTACACCACGGTGGTTGGTCAACTTTCACGTTTAATGACTATTTCATAAGGAAGAAAATAATCGGTCTCCTACACCCATCAGCAAGAAAACACCCCCAGGTGGTCCCCTTGACATTTCAAACAAGGTTGTCATTAGAGTCACAACGTCTCCTTGATGGAACCCAGGTGTTCCTTTCTTTTCTTTTTCTGAACACGTTTGGGAAGAGGAGGTGGGGAGCTTCCTTGGAACAGTGAACCGCGGCCGTGATCGCAGGGCTGATGATCTCAGGGGAAATAACTTCGAAGGGCAAGACATGTAAGCTACGGAGAGGTTCTCCTCAGTTTAAGAATCATTGGTTTCAAAAGAAAAATAATAATTGGCTTCATTACTTGATCTTCACACTGCTGTCTCTCCTTCCACTCTCCAACCCAGAATGTAATTTGTCATGATTCAGATGTTTCTCAGATTACGCAGTGCTGCGGGTATCAGACCTTCCAGATGGATTTCAGTTGGCCTCACTGAAAATGCCAGGAATGGTAGTTTCTGTGTTTCTTTTTTTTTTTTCTTTAACTTACTTGTTTTTTTTTTTTTTTCTTTTCTTTTACTCCTTCTTCAGGGCATATTTGTTGTATTTTTTCTGTAGCTTCTATAAACAGAGGGTGTTATCCTTCCTGGATTGTTCATCTCCTTCCTTCCCACTTAATTATGCCCTGCTCTTTCAGGTCTAATCCAAGCCCCCATATTTCTTAATTTTGAGAACTTGTTGTATGACACTGTTGTGGCAACGTATCAGGAGAGTTATGTTGCAAGGGATTGGATACTGATGATCTTTTTTAAATCTTTTACATATCTTTTTTTTTTTTTTCCCAATGGAAGGAAAGGATATGGTTCCAGAAAGTGTTTCCAATCACAGATAACTCAGTTACAGTCTTTGGAATGTATTGTCCATGGGACATCGTGCCATTTGTTTCCAACTGAGAAAAAAAATGTTGAGAACATCTCGTATTGTGGCCCCCTCGCCAGTTAACAGGTATCATTGTCCTCACCCCTCTGGGAGATCTGCTCTCCCCAACTTAGTTCTTTTATTTTTTAAGATTTTATTTATTTATTCATGAGAGACACAGAGAGAGAGAGAGAGGCAGAGACACAGGCAGAGGGAGAAGCAGGCTCCACGCAGGGAGCCTCATGTGGGACTTGATCCCAGGTCTCCTGGATCACGCCCTGGGCCGAAGGCGGTGCTAAACTGCTGAGCCACCCGGGCTGCCCCCCAACTTAGTTCTTAAGTTCAAGTTCTTAAGCTTGAACTTGCATCAGACTCAGAAAACAAGTTGAAAAAGGGATTGGTGGGCCTCAACCCAGCAGCTTCTGACTCAGTAGCTCTGGGCTGGGGCTCTAAAATTTGCATTTTCTAACCAGTTCCCAAATGATGCTGAACGCTGCAGAGTCAGGGACTGTATCTGAACCACTGTTCTAGAGAAATCTTCCTTCTGTGAGTCGTCATGCACATAACCAACGTTCAAAAATGCTTGTTCATGATGTTGGTAAGTAAATACAAGGTCCTTCCCGTTTATGCACAAAGCTCGCAGATTGTTACCCAAAGAAATAATGTTAACAGTAACCACAAAAATTGCAATAAGCGTTAATAAACACATCTCTTATTGCCACGACGATCCTGAGGGCTGGGTGGCATTGTCTTCACTTAACAACTGAGGGCGCTGGAGCTGAGAAAGTGAAGTCCATGAATTGCTCAAGATTCTGTGACCTGTAAACTGGCAGAGCCAGGTTTCAGCCAGGTGTGTCTGAAAACCAAGCCCCAGGAGACAAAAAGCAAGCTCTCTGGAGATCCCCCAGCCAGAGGGCCCCCCACGTCAACAACCAACAACCCTTAGCAACGCAATGCATATCCTGTGGATGCCATGGCAACAATAGTTAAGGAAATCCACTGTGCTTTAAGAAGGTAAACAGCTAAAATCATTACTCACACTTTGTATAACCACACCCTTTTCTTTCAGTGGAAAACTATAGTCTTTTTTTAAGGGTTTTCACTTTAAATACATCTAGAGGCATGGAAATTCTGTGCAAATGATAGTTTTAGAGCTAAGGAAAGACACTAATGTTATCAATAAACTATCCAGGAAATTAAACAGGCTTTTAAAATTCAAGGGGGAAATTCTGAACTGTTCATGTCTTCCACACCATATTCTGTGATTATTAAAAATAATATATTTTTTCCCCCGAAGACAGTGAAGTCTTCTCTCTACGCTTAAATCCCTAACAGTTCCTGGCTCATACGATGTGTTCATTGACTATGTGTCGAATAAATGAATGAATAAACAAACAAGTAAAATATGCTTCTGGGAGCTCCTACGGTTTTTTTCTCAATAGTTTATAAGTAGCCTTAGCGGTCATTGTGACCTCTCTTCCTGTCTTTTGAGACAGAGCTTCAGAAAGATAAATCAGAGCTCTGGAAAAGAAGTAATTTTTCTAAAATGAGGGGGGCGGAGGGGGGATGTCGCTGATTAGCTCAAAAAGAAAAACCAGAAAAGGGAGAGAGGGCTAGAGGATTTAAGGAAACAAGAGGGCAGGTAGGAAATAAACCCAATCTTACCAGCCCCGATCTTAAGAGATGCCGCCTTATCCTTGTGTTGTTAAAATATCCAGTCAGGTGTTTATCGGTAAGACTATTATATGCTGCAAGTAATCTGGAAGAGAAAAGTGAAGCCATTAAGGTTTTATGAAGTGTCGCCTGATAGCCAGGGTGGCTCTAGATGTTCCCATCCCCAAACCACAGCTCAACCCAACCATTCACCCCTCGGGACACCCAGTCCTTCGCGTGCGTGTTCAATAAACAGGTATCGAGCACTTTTTGTTTTCCAGGTCTTGTGATAAGAACCGGGAGACAGTCCTGACGTGGTGTATTTTGCAGACAGGCATGGAAATCGGACACGAACAACTCGACTGGGGGTGAAAAATCCAACAAAGAAACATGCAAAACTCTTGGGGACACAGAGAAAGAGAGTACAAGCCCCGTGGTCAGGAAAGTCTTCAAAGAGGAAGCCTCGTGGAGAATGGGGAGCTCCTTCCGAGGACTCCTGCAGCCTCCTGCTTCACCCTAAATTCTTACACCCACTTCCTCCACAAACTCTTTCGCGTCTTCAGGACACGACGCACGGGCCCTCCACTGCCAAGGCCTCTCTCTGACCTGCTGGCTAGTGGATCTAAGACCCGAGATTCACAGTCATCTCGTCTCCCCGCAAACATTCCCCAGTGCCAACTGGGTGTGCTGTGTTCCCTTCCACTCCACCCCCTACAGCCTTCAGTCACATTACAGATCACACGAGACTGGAGGGCCAGGATCTTGGGTGACCCTCGGTATCCCCGTGCAGTTATTTACTGTAGACCCAAATACTGATGTGTTCAATAGGGGCACATGCAGTTTCGTCTGGGACTTACTCTTACGGGTATCAACTTCTAAGTTTAAGCTCGCAGCTTTGAAGTCTCCACGTCCACACACATCCGTATCTCCAGACAATTTCATAAATTCCACATCCAGAACTCCCCATCTTCCCTCCCCTCCAAAAATTCATAGATTACTTTTGATTTTTAGGGTCTTTTAAGAGTCAAAAGAAAACAAATTGGTTCTTGGATGGCAGGTTATCCTGTGGTAGGTGGTCCATCTGAGTCTATAGATCAAAGTTGGAAGCTATTTTTTTTAAAGTTTTAACTTGGCCTCTCCGCCGAGGGTATTACCTTACAAAGGCATATGCACATGCATTTACATGTATATATACATGTAGGCACATGTGTTCATCCATATACATAAATGTGAGTGTATTTACATACCTATGTATATACATAGAGAGGGAGAGGGAGAGATGAAGACAGAGAGACAGACAGGGAGAGAGAAGGACACAAAGAGGGAGGACACACAAGCCTAAACACAGCCCTAAAATAAGGCTGTCTCAAAAAAAAAAAAAAAGAAAGAAATGTATATACCATATTACTTGCAACAAAGATTTATACTCTGAAAAAAAAAACACAAAGATTTATAGTCTGTACATATTACGAGCAGTTGATCCTTAACTTATTTGGAGCCCAGAGCAGGGACTCATATTATACAGTCAAGTAAATGTCATTAGTGACAATTTTACGTGGCTGCCTTAATTACACGGAGATAGTACTGGTGACCTTTTCCTGTCTCTTTTCTCCTTAATGCCCATCTTTGGAAAGTTATATGCTGTCAAATGGTAAGGAAAGTTTAATTCTGGCCACAAAAGACACTGAAAGCAGTTACAAAGCCCAGAAGCGAAGATGCCACAGGAGGGTTGCCGACACATGAACAACTGTAGAAACCATTATTTCGCTGGGTTTATGTAAAAAGACAACCCGAGGGCTTCAGCAATGCACATACGGAACCAGCCCCAGATAATGCTTTGAAACCATCTTTTAAATGAACTGTCTTGGTGTCCTATAGTTCATCAAAGGTTTCCTGTCTCCAAAAGGTCAGCGCTGTATCCCTTACCCTTTCTGAATCTCAGAATATCTTTTCAGCAACTCATTTCAGAAAGGTGAGCAGGTGTCTCTCGGTCCTAACAATCATGATTCCACAGTTCACAGATTCTTAAGATAAATCATTAGACAGGTATCATATATAGTCTTTTGTCTGTTTTTCAGGCTCAGGTTTTTTAAAAAAAAAAAAAAAACCAATAGTTTCGGAATAGCTGTGAGGGCTAAAACCCTGATTAAATGAAATAGGGTCAAAAAGTTAGGATAACGTAAACTTTAACTTCCCCACTGACTGAAAATAATGTCCCTCTTTCAATTCAGAATTTGGAACTTTTTCAATATTTAGGTGCAGAGAATAAGGCTTAGGCAGCTTTGGCACCGGCTCGTCCGAATTCTGCTCTCTCAGGCTCCTACTAAGCGGGTGTGTCCCTGACCCCCTCCCGTCTTACCGAAAGGTCCAGGGGAGTTGAAACCTTTGACCACATCAGCTTTCTCACCTTTCCCCGTTTAGGAAAGGCCGAAAGTCCCTGGTGGGGATGCCATTTGTGAAGCAACTCTTTCCATGGCTACCATACACAACCGGCCTTGGAGGAGAAGCTGAAAAATAATAACTAGGGGGGGTCCACCTGGGGTCAGTCATTTCTTGCTCAGCAAGTGCCTATTTATTTATTTATTTATTTTAGTTGAAACTTTAACAGACTGATAATAAGAAATTGCACCCGAATAAATGATACACAGATTCAGTAAAACAGTTATTATGGCCTGAGTGTTCGTATGCCCCTAAAATCCGTGTGTTCACATCCTAACCCCTGGTGTGATGGCATTGGGGCTGGGGGGTCGGGAGGCGATCAGGTCGGGGTAGAGCCCTCAGGAACAGATCCGGGCCCTTGGGAAAGGAACCCCAGAGAGCTCCCTCGGCCCTTTCACCACTTTTCACTGCCCCCAACACACGCGCCCCTTTCCTGTCTTTCCTGCAGGCAGCAGAGCCCTGGGCCCGAGGGCGTCCACCCACCTGAGCGGGATGATTGTGTTGGCCACCGTGTTGCACCTGGAGCGCCCCACGCCCCCTGGGACTCACCGTCTGCTTCTCTGGTCAAAGCTGGACTTCGGCCCACTCTCATCCTGGCTCCTCCACCCTCCCTGGCTGCCGTCCAGAGGGCCACCGATTGCAATAGTCACAGCGATCACCAGGCCGCGGTGACCACAGCATTTGAAGGCCATGACGCTCGCACCAAGTCCCACCACCGAATGCCGAGACAGGCCTAACTCGGTGGCTTCTTTATCCGATGGACAAGACAGCTCACCTACCCCTGCTCTCTGGGTGGAGAACCACCCGCACTGTCTGGCTCAATGCACCGGAGAAGACAGTGCCCCAGGAAACAGGGCAACCCTGTCCCTAGATGGGCCCCGTTTCCTCCACTAAGATACACACATTCCCGCGGTGCGTAGGGATTAGAGGAGCAGGTTGTAGAGTCGCTGGGGGTGCTGCCTTCCCAGCTGCAGTCCTCAGCGCTCACCCCTCGAACCTGTGTAGGATGTGTAAATGGGGCCCTGAGGAGCAAAGTCGGTGATTCCTATCCATCCCTCCACCTGCCCCAAAGAGAATGTACCCCATAAAAACCCCATCTGGAAAGACAAGCACTCTAATATTATTAATTCCAACATTTATTGCACACTGACTATTTTCGGGGCATTCCGTTAGATCCTGGTGATCTAGAGATGGTGTGGACACCGCACCCACGGAGTTCCCAATCTAGTGGGGGAAGTATGCGTGGGTACACACAGTGTGCGTGCACGTGTGTGTGGGGTGGGGGGCATCCTTATTTCTTCCTGTGTCAGAGGCTGATTCCCTCACAAAGAAATAATGAGTGCTTAAGTGCCGCCAGGTCAGACAGTGAGCCCTAAGCTGGGCAAGGACTATAGTATCCCCATCCCATTAGCAGATTACACAGCCCCTCCTCACGCAGAGTCTCATTTGATTTCTTTTAGGCCCAGGAATGAAAGCTATTACAGATCTTCCATCTTCCTAAAATGGAAAAGCTCTAAAACAAGATTATCACTTACTGTGAGTCACTCATTGGAAAGCCTGACGTAGGAAACCCTTCTTCGTGATCACAGGGATAGAAGAATTCCCTCTGGCCTTAGCACTCTTGAACCTCACCCCCCTCCCAGCACTGCCTGTTCCCACACTGTCCCACTACCCTTAGTGGGAGAGACAGAGGGAGCGGTTAAGACCCCAGCTACACTTCAGTCCTGGCTTCACCGTTGCTGGCTCCATGCCTGGGAGCAAGTGACTGAACTGCCTCGAGTGTCCTCCGTTCCACAAAACACTAGAACATGAACACGACTCAGCCAAGTTCTTTGCCACTTTATAACGAAGGCAGCTTTTCCTCAAATTTCCAATAACATGTTTCTCATTTCTGTCTCGGACCTCATTGGAATGACCTTCACCAGCCACATTTCTAGCCAACAATAATACGTGATTATTTATGTGTTCTCTAAGAAGGAAGCCCTCTCTCCAGCTCCCTTTTCTTTTTGAGCTCTCACCAGAATCACAAGAAAATCCCTTCACAAGAAAATATTTGCAAGCCATATGTCTGATGGGGTTAATATCCAAAATATACAAGGAACTCATACAGCTCAATAGCAAACAATAATAATAATAACACTAATCTAATTAAAATGAGCAGAAGACCTAAATAGACATTTTTTTCCAAAAAAAAAATTATACAAATGGCCAACAGGTATGTGAAGGGATATTCAACTAATCATCAGGGTAATGGAAATCAAAACCACAATGAGGTATCACCTCACCTGTGTTAGGATGGTTATTCTCAAAAAGAGGGGCCCCTTGTGCACTCCTGGTGGTACGGTAAGTTGGTACAACCAGTATGGAAACAGTATGGGGGTTTCTCCAAAAATTAAAAATAGAATTCCCATAGGATCCAGCAATCTCACTTCTGGAAATATATCCAAAAGAAGTGAAATTCATGATCTTGAAGAGATATCTGCCCCCCCCCCATGTTCATTGCAACATTATTCATAATAGCCAAGCCCTGGAAGCCATCTGAGTGTCCATCAATGGATAAATGGATAAAGAAAATGTGGTGACTATACATACAATGGGATATTATTCAGCATTAAAAAAAGGGAAATCCTGCCATTTGCAATAACATGGATGGATCTTAGAGCATTCTACTAAGGTAATGAAATATGTCAGAGAAAGACAAATACTGTGCAATCTCACTTATATGGGAATTTTTATTTAAATGAACTAACAGAAATACTGAGTGATGGTTGCCAGGAGAGAAATGAAGAGATGTTGGTGAGAGGGTACAAATTTCCAGTTACAAGATGAGTTAGTTCCTGGGGATCTAATGTACAGCACGGTGACTGCAGTTAACAATGTATTGTATACTTGGAGGTTGCCAAGAAATTAGATCTTTAAAAAAGTAATTATGCGAGGTGATGAATGTGTTAAGGAGCCTTGTTGTGGCAATCATTTTGCAATAGAAACATACATCAAATCATCATGTGGTCCACCTTAACCTTTCACGATGTCATATATCAATGACAGCTCAGCAAAGCTGGAAAAAAAAAAAAGCTTTTGCATCACACAACTTTTCCAGTCACTACCCCATCACCAGTTCCAAACCTGCTTCCACATTTTCAGGTATTTGTCACAGCAGCATTCCACTTCTTGGTGCCCATTCCCATCTTAGTCTGTGCAGGCTCTGTAAAACGGACTGGGTGGCTTAAACATAGGGAATTGCTTCTCACAGTTCTGGGCCTGGAAGTCTGAGGTCAACGTGCCAGCAGGTCAGGCCCTGGGTGAGGCCCCCTTCCTGGTGACAAACAGCCACCTTCCCGGTATTCTTACGTGGCACAGAGCAAGCTCCCTTTCGTCTCTTCTTTTCCGGGCACTAATTCCATCATGAGGGCTTCACCCCCAATCCCCTCTCTCCCCAAAGCACCAGCTCCAAATATCATCTCACTGGGATATGATATGATATTCATATGTCTCAGCATATGAATTTGGGGAGGCCACGAGCATGCGGTCTATGACAGAAGGCATAATTGTCCTCATTTTGTGAATGAGAAAAAGCCTTAGTTTAAGTCACTAAAGATCACCTAACCTAAAACTGGTTCCTGATAATATGTGCCAAATCACAGTGAAACACCGCTCACCCGGGCTTGCAAAGGTGGGGACCAAGATGACAGAAAAATAACCGTGAAGTATTCACAGAAAAGTGTAATTCCATAAAACCTCCGGCACAGAAACAGAAAACTTTTAAAGGAAAATTCTTAGAGACAAAATTAACAAATATATGACTTTCATTTGTAATTAGCCATATCCTTAGCATAAAAAAATATTCTGAAATCTTTAAATTATCTTATTCTCCAATATAGATTTCTGCAACCCGCTATGTGATACAGATTTCCCTAGAAAACTTGTTCAGAAAGAACATAAAGAATAATTTTGATCCCGCCAGTTTTATTTAGATCACATTGTGACTTTGCCTATCTGAATTAATGAAGCTTGTACTCGTTTACTATTGCTGCTGTACCAAAGGGCCACACATTAGCAGCTTAAACAACACAGATTTGTTATCTTATGCTTCTGGAGGTCAGAAGTTCACAGTGGGTCTCATTAAACTAACTTCAAAGTGTCATCAGGGCTGTACTCCTTCTGGAGACTCTAAGGAAAGATCTTTTCCACATTCTAGAGGCTCTTCTCATTTTCTTTTAAGGTCAGCTGATTGGCAACCTTAATTCCATGCGCAAACTTAATTCCCTCTTGCTATTAAAATTAACTCATTCCCATGTTTTGAAGACCGAGACCTAGATGGACTTCTTTGAGGGGTCATCATTCTGCCCATCACGAGGCTCTTCCTATATGCCAGATGCCAAGGAGCAGAGACACTGGGTGCTGAATGTCATGGCAATAATATATATTGTCCAATGACCATGATCAATCATGCCAGTGATCCTCACTTTCAAAAAGGACACTTCCCAGATGGAGGGAGGCAGTTCTTGGTACCACACCAGGATGTACAAAATAAATTGGATGTGCCAAATGTGAGCACTAAGACAAAAGAACAAGAGGTCCAGGAAGGCACCAATATTCAAACAATAGATTTTTCTCATATGGATAACCATAGAGAGAAAACTTCTTTAGGTAAATACAACATGTAAAAAGACCGATTAGCCCATAGGATATAACTGGACTCATGTCAAACATCAATTAATGTCACTTAACGTATCTCATTAAATGCAAATAATGATTACATGAAACACTAAGAAAGAGGAAAATTTTGCCAATTGCACTCTAGCAAGCCACAGGTGTGGGCACAAATTATTTCGGCAATGTTAAAATGTGAAAAAAAAATCATCTTCATATTGATGTAATAGGTTACTATGCATGCTTAATTACCACACATATGTAGTTAAATCTGGGGAAGCGGAGAAAGAGGATATACACAAGAATATGGCAGGGTCCCCATCATTAAAACCCTCAACATGAGGTTAGAGAGAAGGATTTTACACATAAGACAATTAGAAAGCATATAAAACTACATTTTAAAAGTAATAACTGTGGAGTGCTGGAGTTGACTCATACTGGCCCTAATGAGATAAGTGTTGAAATTTTCAGGAGTTTTGCAAGCCATTGATAGCTGGAAATTGGCCATCGTGGGAGTATTTACACTATAGAAATTAACAAATACTATAAATCAGGGCTCTTTTTCTTTCTGAAAAGCCAGTTTACCAGCACACCACTAACTGAATTTCAAAAGTAAGTGCAAAAGATATATCACAGGAGCTATTAAATAAAATGATTGATTATAGGAGTCAACATATAGAAGTATGCTTTACACAGTTTTATCCAGAAATTCATCTTCCATATGCAGTATTTGACCAAAGGGGCTCATATACCCGTTCGACCATTTCCTATCCTCAACAAAAAGAACATGAGGACCCTAGCAAACACATTGACATTTTCGGCAGCATTTCAATCAAGAGATTTTATGCAAGATATCTCTTTACACTGCCACAAATGGAAAGGTTCAACTCACCTACCAATCTGAAAAAACTGATTACATCATTTTATGCTCAACAAAATCAAATGAGACTTAGGTGAATGAGCACAGTTTTATTACTAAAGATGAAGAGCCTAATCGAGAGGTGCTTTGCATTTCAGAGGTCACTAAATCTGTAATTTGCAGAGTTTGATAGTGTTCAAGGAGAGCCCACATCAAGCCTCCAGTGCCACGGCAGGCTTCTAGCAATGACAACCAGATAAAATGTTTCTGCAACTCACTTATCAAGTCCTTGTACTGGGAAAGCAAGTTAAATAAATAGTGTGGTATCGATATTGTGGTTTGACTGCCATTTTGTCAACAGTTCACAAGCAATGGAGCTCCACCTCCTGACCCAAATGCCTTTCCCCCTGCTCATCAACAGGGTCTGTAAAAATCCACAGAACTTCATCTCTATGAGGAAACTCATCACACTCAAGCCAAACCAACCAAGACTAAGATTTTGAATCTCAGCAAGATTCATAGCAAAGAGGTCAATACAATCTAAACGGGAACAACTTCCCCAAATAAAATAACTGAAAGTTAAAAAATTAATTAATTAATTAATTAAAAACCTGAAAGCAGCACCAGTAACCAGAAAAATAAAGAAGAAGAAGAAGAAAAAAAAACCTATGCGGCTTCCCATCATTGAAAACCGCATGTCTGTCATTTAAGCCTGAGAAAACTTAAGGAATACGTGACTAGACACCTTAACTCTTAACAGGTGCAATGATTTTCCTGCAGTTATTTAAGGCAAATAAATCTATATCAAATACTCCAGCCCAAAGTAAATTTGATGAGATTAAAAAAGGATGAGATTTGGGGCTAGAAGGCTTGAGGTCAAATTCTAATGCCACCCCTTACAAGATGCATGACCCTGGTGAATTCAATTTTCTCTTTGCAATTATCACCACGAAGCCAAGTGCTGTGACTGCTTCCTGAAGTGGATGATCTAAGTGTGCTGGTCTGGAAATGTATTTACCTGGAGCTACGGGATTATAGAAATGACCACATGAGGTCTAGTCAACTCTCTCATTTTATATTCAGGACACTGAGGTTATAAAAGTAGGCATAGCTCTTCAGTAAACTCAGATCAAAGGACTCACACAGAAGATGCCCGAATGTCACAGGAATCCCCATAGAATTGCACTTGTCCCTTTCCGAGGGCCCTTGTCTCCCTACCTTGCACCAGAATTTCCTTCATCATGTTTGACCACTCCCTCTTGATTCGTATAGGCTGCACCGGGGCGCCGTGTCTACAGTAAGCACCCCGCCAATAGTCGTCAAATGAATGAATAAATCAGTTATTGGAAACAAAATTTACGGGTCTAATTCTTTGAAAGATATCCTTAAAAAAAAAAATCCGTGTGTAAGGATCCTCACCTCTCCTTTGCTGGAGAATAATAACCGAAAGTAGTTTATGCCAAAAGAGGTTCAAAAGCATGTTTTACATATTTCGGCTTCTTTAAAATTCAGAAAGCTCAGTGTGGATGATCATGCTGACAATGTTAGTTTTGTTGTTTGGTTTTTGTCAAATAAATGTTTTTTGCAGCATGCTACAAAACTGCATTGAAAGAAAAATTCCTAGGGAGGAAGGGGAAAAAAAAAAAAAACCTTTTGAGGAAACTCGAAGAAAGGCCGACACAGAAGAGTAATTGACATAAGGGTCAATTATTTTCCAACCCTTTACAAGAAAATTCTTTGCCAACTAAAATTAGACCATGAGTCTCTGCCGCCTGCCACTTTATAGAGGGTGATTGAGCTAATATTATATAAATGATTTTATATTACATTCTTCATTCTTTTTATTTGTATCCAAACCTGCCAGATCTCAGCAATTATGCTAAATATTGATTTACAATTTCTCTCAGCTTATTCCAACGATGCAGACAGATGAAAACCATAATACTATTTTATTTATAGCCTTAATATGATGGTTTGAAGTGATGAGTAAAAACAAAACTAGTCTCCAACTGTGCCAACTGCTGGCGGGATAGTTTTGCAATGTTCATAGATGAGGCAATAGGAAAACAGCGTATGGGAAGTCAGTAGGCCTGGGACTTTCCGAGGGTGGACAGGTCCCAGAAGAAGAGGTTTGAGCCTCTAAGCTCTTCTCTGGACACTTCAAAATTTCAATTCTCTGAACAGAAAAAAAAAAGTTGTGGCCCCCCTTAAAGAAATATTCATTAATAGAAAAATAGTACGTAAACCAAGGGAGATAAGGGGGGCTATTTGGAGAAAAGGTGGCAGGAGGGAAAGTTCTAGAAACCAATAATTTTCATCACCAGTATTTATGGATCCCTTAATGTTTTTGTAGTGCACACAGAAAACACTCTATGCACTATAGATTTTAATTCTCAAAACACCCGACAAAGTACTATCATCCACCGTCTTCACAGAAGCGTAAACTAAGGTACGGAGTGCTTGGATAAGTGGTTCACGACCAGCCAAAGGCAGATCCGCAGTTCAAAACCGGGGACTGTTCTGTCCTAACCTCTAAGCTGAACTGTGTCCTACAAGGCACGCTCAACAGTCCCGAAGAGCTGGGCCTAGAGAAGAGAAAACATACGGGGATCAGAAGTGAACGGTTGACCTGTGAGCGTGGCTAAGCAGGGAGGATCATCTCAAATGATGAGTGAAAGTACAGGGAGGACAGTTTGGCTTAATAAAAGGCAAAACTGTCTACAAGTCAAAGGAGTGACGTGGGAGGTGGCAAGCCCCACGAGCCTGGGACTGGTCGGTTTTGTAACCACAGTGGAGGGTTTTAAGCAGGGAAACAGCAGGACTCAGATTAGCCTACCACCAGAATGCTCCTGCTGTGTCTCGAGGAGGCAGAGGAGGGTGGTTGAGAGTTTCACGTCTCAAGTAGAGTTTCCTGAGCTTGAATCCGAACTATTTAACTATCTCGGCTACTATCTGAACTATCTCCAGGAGAGTAGCAACAAGGGCCAAGGTACTTAAAGGGCCTTGAATCTTCCTCTGAACATGGGAATAAAAAGAATAGTGCTCCTTTAGAAAGTCACTTGGAGCATCACAGGAGTCAATACTAAAAAATTAGCCAATTACCTACCACATAGTAAACGCTCGATGAATTTGGAGGTTACCATTGAGTTGAGGTACTTTAAGAATTAGATGCGAAAAGACTGAAGGATGTGTTAACTAACCCATCATTTCAAAATTCATCCATCTATAAAACCATCCCGTTGTACACCTTACACTTACACTGTGTTATTTGTCAAGTACATCTTAACAAAGCTGGGAAAAACAGAAAACAAACAAACAAACCAAAAAGACTTAAGCAGCATATGCTTTGCCCAAAGATCAAAATGAACACACAATAGCTGCCGCTCACTGAGTCTCTAACATGTGCCAATATTCCTGCAAGGGCGGTATTTATTAGCCCCGATTTTTGAGAGAGGAAAAGTGAGACCCAGAGAAATCAACTCTCCTAAGCCTGCATAAGGCACAGCTGAGATTCAAACCTACGTCTCTCTGACCCCAAACCCATTCCTCTTTCTACTACCGCGTGCTTTCCTCATACTCTTTTTTAAATGAAACAGTGATTTTCTTTGCGGAATACCTTTTTTGTTTGCATGTGGAAGAACACAAAAAAATAAGATGATTTTCACGCAGCTCCAATCTCCCAGAGACTTCAAGCCCTTGTTTGTGCCCCCTTTGAAATTCTCTAGCCTTCTGTTGAGCTCCCCTGCTGCCTGACATAGGACTTCGGGATCTGGTTCTTGCCCCATGCCCCTCCATTTGCCCCTGAAACTTCAGGCTTTCCTTTTTTTTTTTGTTTTTTTTTTTGTTTTTTTTTTTGTGTGTGTTTTTTGATTCTGTGGGCCAATCTCCTCATGAGAGGAACCTCAATACTCCTCTACATAGACTGCAGCCTCAGGTCAGCCTCACTCACTCCCTAAGCCCACTTGCCATTCTGGAAGATTCCAGCCTAGGCCAAAGCTCTAAGTCTCAAGTTTGACTGAGAGGAAAGAAAAATTTATAGGAAAGAAGAATTTAACAGTGATAACCTTATGTAAATCCCTATGAATTATGGTGAAACTATCATTTGCTGGTAGTTTGAGAGATTCCAAAGTACTGATTTCAAGGGGAAGAAATATTCAGATTCGCTTTTAAAAGATGAACAGAAATAAATCTGAAATTAATTTGACTTAGTATAAAAGGCAAAGATCTCCCAATTAAAAAAAAAATAAAAGAACCAAAAAACCAAAATCAAAACCAAAAACCCTAGTATGTACATTTAGTTGTTGTACCTGAGGTTCCAAAAATGAGCAAGAGACAGTAAGTGGAACCTAAGAGCAGCACCAAATTTGAGGTATCGACTTCTCAGGCCAGGCCATGTTTCACTTGGTTTTATGGCATCCTTGCCTGCTCCTAAGAGTCAGCTAAACAGACAAGTGACGTCTCCTCTCACTTATTCGAAGTCATAGGGCTACGATTGCCCAAGCAATGACAACTACAACGATAATACGGGTTTCCCCGCTAACCGAAAGCAGACTATTCTATGAAATCTTTCATGAACCAAAATGCCATAAGGAAGCAATTACCATTGATTTACATGAAAACATTTCTGCAAATTCCCAGACCCTAGAAATAACCCCCCTTAAGCTTTTCTGATACCTTAGGACGCATCTTGCTAACAAATGAGCAAAATAAACCAATCTAAAGCACAGGTCCAAGCACAGTTCAAAGCCGTGGTGGCTGATATGTTGGGTGTAGCTCCCAGAGGAAGCGCTTGGCGCAGCCACTCTTGTGGCTCAGCATCTGCAGGGCCTCCCTAAAGGCTCTCCCCAAACACACGCTCCAGGCTGGTCTTGCTTTTTTTATAAAAGCAAAAATCTTCAGACTTCTTTCCACTGGCAAAACCAGGTCTTAGTAAAATAGGTCCTTAGTAAAAGCAAAGTGGCTTAATGCAAACTTGTGATAATCAGGGGATACGTGTACTATGTACTCACAGAGTACTTGTTACCCTCTTTAAATGTTTCCTGATATTTTATGCATCTCTGTGTATCTTTTATGCATGCATCCAAAACTCTTTCCCAAAACTGATCTCTCCAGAGTGCCTTGTCCAATTAGCCCAACTCTACATCTAGCTCAGGACTTGGGTGTGCAAGTTCTCCTACAGAAATTCAGGCTTATTCACGTACATTAGTACCGACCTCAGTGTTACCAGGCACTGAGTTAGCAGGTTTAACAGGCGGACCCTGTGCTAAATGTTTTAGAGGATTGCATTTAGTGCCCACAACAACAACCTACACAACAGACATATTTTGCACATGGATGAAAAATAAAAAAAAAACAGAATCAGAGAGATTATACAGAATTCGTGGAGGGCCTCACACCAGCTGGGTGGCAAATCTGAACTCAAACCATCTAAGTCTAAAGCTAGGCAGCTAACCACTGGAGCACCGTGCTGTAGGGCACTGAGGGGTGGTACCAGAAGCTATTCCCGAATGCTTCCTTCTCGCTTGTCTGTCTCCCACTGACATTGTGAAGGTCAACACACTCTTTCTCACACTCCCTTGCAGGTAGGCATGCCCATGGATCCAGTTCTGGCCAATGAGATATCGAAGGAAAGTGCTGGAATGTTCTTGATCTAAAAATCTTCTGAGCCATCTTTTTCCTTCCTGTTTTGGATGCTTTCATAAAAAAAAGATTTATAATGACTAGATCTAGTGTAATCACCTGGCTACCATTAAGGAAAAGACCAAGAAAATTGTACAGGCAAGGACCCAAGTCCTGATATTACAAAAAAAAAAAAAAAAAAAAAGAATCGTCTACCACCAGACTACTTGTGAAATAAGTAATAAATGTTGTTGTGGTTTAAGGCACTATTCACTCGGTTTTCTGTTACCTGCCGTATTCAACTGATAAGATACTGTATTCTTAACTGATAAAATTACCCTGCTGCCCTTGCAGAGCAAAACTCAGTGATGTTCAATGACTTCTGAAACCTTTAAAAAGAAAAACTGTTTAGGTTTTCTTCAAGAACTCAGATGAATTACTGGAACACAGTAAGTGCTTAATGCGATAGCTTAGTAACCAGTACTCCACACTCAGTACTGAGTACTCCACACTCAGTAAATATTAATTGAATGAATGAACAAATATGCTCTTGAAACTGATCATAAATGATCAATAACATACGAGACCTATGTCAGTAATTATGGAGCTAAGTGCAGGGCACAGTCCTGATGTACTTGGAGGACCAAAATACGTAGAGAGGTATGGTCTCTACCCTCAAAATGTTTGTAGTTACAAGAGAAATATGAAGACAACTGGAATGCTATGAGGGAATTGCCTTCTTAGTATGATTTTAAAAACAGTACTGTCTTAGAAACAGCCTTTCAAACAATATAGCTTTGCCAGCAGAGCTTTAAAAGTAGGATAATACATAGGAAAATGGAGAAAAAAGAAAATGACCAAAAATCTATGCTCATCAATGGAAGGATTTCAAGCAATCCGTGTTTTTTTCTTTCTTTTCTTTTTTGCTCAAAGCAGGAATTTTTCAAAATACAGATAAGGAAGAAAATTAAAAAACAACTTGGATCCCTAGTACCCAGAGATCTGAGATCCCAAGTCTATTAATCTAATTTACAGCAGATTATTTTTATTTGAATCTAAACAACAGAAACAATGTTATTATAAATATCTTGGAGCAAGCTATGAAGAGAAACAGCTTCTTAATATGAGAGCCACATAATATTCACAAATATAAAATATTACAATCCATGGCACATAGAGAATGTCAGATTAACTGCTACTATAAAACACTATGATTCAATTCAATTTAAAATCCTTAGTTTTTAATGCTGTTTCATAACTACTATGTGCAATTTATATTGTCTGTTTAGTTCCCTGCTGTTTTTTCCCTTGTTTCAATATTTTGCCCTAAGAATTTTCATTAATTTATAAATGTTTATTACTATTACACGAAAATAATAACAGTCACAGAAAAATGGATCACCAGCTTAAAATGTTCAATTTTCTATCCCATCCAGTGTAAGATGCTGAAAGGGAGGGAGTAATTTGATTACGAATCAGACTAAAAAGAAAAGTTCAATACTTATCAGTAGAAACCATTGACTTATTATCTTAATTACTTCTCCTCACTAGTGCTTTAATCATATTTTCTGTTTGCTTTGAGTTTTATCTTCCTTTTCAACTTTTGGCTTCCAATCTCCACTCTTCATGAGCCTCATATTGTTAAATCATTTCTTTTCAATAACTACATTTCTCACAGAGGCCATCTTTAGCTTTTGCAGGACCAAGTAATAAAGAACCTCAGCAGGGACAAACAGGTTGTATTAGTGTGGTGGGGCTGCCATAATGAAGTATCACAGAATGGGGGGTGGGGGGTAGGTGGGGCTTAAACAACAGAAATGTATTGTCTCATGGTTCTGGAGACTAGAAGTCCAAGATCAAGGTGTCAACAGAGTTGGCCTCTTCTGAAAGCCACGAGGGAAAGATCTGTTCCAGGCCTTCCTCTTTAGCTTACAGATGGCCATCTTTTCCCTCTCTCACATGGTCTTCTTTCTTTTTTTTTTTTTAATTTTATAAATTAATTTTTATTGGTGTTCAATTTACCAACATACAGAATAACACCCAGTGCTCATCCCGTCAAGTGTACCCCTCAGTGCCCGTCACCCATTCACCCCCACCCCCCGCCCTCCTCCCCCTCCACCACCCCTAGTTCATTTCCCAGAGTTAGAAGTCTTTATGTTCTGTGTCCCTTTCTGATATTTCTCACACATTTCTTCTCCCTTCCCTTATAT
Source organism: Nyctereutes procyonoides (assembly GCF_905146905.1). Lineage (NCBI taxonomy): Eukaryota > Metazoa > Chordata > Mammalia > Carnivora > Canidae > Nyctereutes > Nyctereutes procyonoides. Next base: position 5,959,620 of record NW_026575126.1, read on the forward strand.
TCCCTTTCACTATTATTCATATTCCCCAAATGAATGAGAACATACACTGTTTGTCCTTCTCCGGTTACTGTGGCCAAGTTCAAAAAGGGTGTTGCCTGAGTTCTCCTCTGGGATTTTGATGGAATCTTGTCTCACATTTAGATCTTTCATCTATTTTGAGTTTATCTTTGTGTCTGGTGCAAGAGAGTGGTCCAGTTTCATTCTTCTGCATGTGGATGTCCAATTTTCCCAGCACCATTTATTGAAGAGACTGTCTTTCTTCCAGTGGATCGTCTTTCCTCCTTTATCGTATATTAGTTGACCATAAAGTTCAGGGTCCACTTCTGGGTTCTCTGTTCTGTTCTATTGATCTATAAAAAACATGGTCTTCTTTCTGTGTGTGTGTCTGTGCCTGAAGCTCCTCTTCTTATAAGGACATCAGTCATCTTAGATTAATGACCCCACTGACCTCCATGAACCATAATTACCTCTTTAAGACCATATCTCAAAATACAGTCACAGCTGAGGCGCTGGGAGTTAGCACTTCAGCGCAGGAATTCGGGTGGAGGTGCAATTCAGCCCAAAACACAAGCATAGCCCAAAAGATGACCAACTGAAATATATGACATAGATTTAGATATGAACAAAAAAACCCACGCTTTGATTCCGATTATCTGTGTTGGCAAACAGAAAAGGATCATTGACGATCCATCCAAAAGGGGAACAGATACCTGCTGGATCCCACTGCATCCGTGTAGGTGGTTTGGATGGATGTGGAGAGGATAATGAAGCTCTCCAAAGAGAACCTCCAGAGCACTGGGCGGAAGAAATTTCACTTCACAGCGATCTGCCCATAGACCAAAAAAAGAGTTAACCATACGTAAAAGACCAGAAGACAAGAAGAGTGAAGGGCAGAGGGGAACCCTCAAGAGAATGGAAAGTTGTTAAGGAAGCCTGACCCATACATCTACACTTTGAAATGTTCTTCATTTTTAAAGTATGTGTCTTGAGGCTCACCATAAAAACCAATGCTTTGATAACAACTCTCAAAAAGCTTCTAATCCTAATATTGACAGAATTTCAGTAAGGCATGATTTTTCAGCCACATCTACTAAACTCGTAACATCTTTTCCTCTTTTCTCCGGAAAGACATTAATCCAGAAAGGCAAGCTCTCAGGTAAATTACTTTAATCCAAATATATTTTCGGATATAACAATCTGCAATGAACATGTCAGTGAAAGACGTGTTCCCCACTTGGAACTTCTGGAAGATAGAGAGTTATTTAGGGCTTCTAGTTAGTAAAAAAAAAAAAAAGCCCAAATAGCTTCTGATCAGTTGGAAACCAGAGGTATACTGGAATCCTATCTAACATTTGGGTTGACATTTTCAGTCAGCATAAGATGCAAATATATGGTCAAAAATATCCTTAAAAATCATGAGCTTAACCCACAAAGTACAATACTCATGGTTGTGTATATGCCGCACTACTCAGTAATTCTTTGTATGCATAAATTTCAGAACCATGGAGGTAGGCCAAAGCAAGGTACTAAGACAAAAATCAAAATGCAGTGTTTATACACTCAAATAAGTCGCCTTTGAGGGCATTGCCCAAGTCTTACTCAATGCAACCAGGAACAGTAGTTGATCACCCAAACCAAAAATTAATTTAATGAGGCAACTATATATAAATACATTTACTTTTAGTAGCTAATTGTAACCGAAAGCATAAATGTCTGTCAGTTCACAATATTTATTTTAGTTTGTAGTGCCAAGGGTTTTACTTTGACTATGGCTCCATTGATTGTCCCCTTTGCTTATCCTTTTGAAAAATATAAATCATATTCATAATAAATTATTTGGGATTTCAAGTTTAGGGAAAGGTGATAAAGATACTTACAGATCAATACAAATATTGAATCCTAGATTTTATTTTATTTTTTTAAAAATTTTACCCCCACCTAATTTAACCATTTATTTTAAACCCATGGACATTTATAAAATCATTCCAAAGCCTACACTATTTTCAACTATTTGTGAGGGAAATTGAGTAAGTCACTGGCAGGAAAGATCTAATAATTCAATCTGCATACTACTTCTCTTGGTCTGTAGCAAAATTATTAATTAAAGTCAAAAAGATGATTTCAGTACTATCTTCCAGAATCTAAAATTTTCATTGAAAATCGGCATCTCTGGAAACTTTAAGTCTTAAAAATACATAAACACCTAGGCCCAGATTATTTGAGGCCGATTTGAATTTTAAAAATTGGGTCACAGAAGTTCCATTTTCTCATCTCCCCGAAAAACTTTTTGTAGTTATTAATAATCAAAATAAGTTGGGGACGGCTCCATGGTCCCCAGCTGGAAATATCTTTCTTCAGTAGAAATTACGAGAGGAAATGGGATGCTTCAGTAGACTGCACCTGACAGTACCCTGTTCTCTACACCAGAAGTGTTCAAACTGGGATACGTGCATTTCTTGGATACCTAGAGACTTACAACCCGGGCAAGGATAGCTTCTATTCCCTGGGCAAGGGGAATCAATTTCTATACCCTATAGTTTCTTCTGTGCTCTCCTAACAAAAAAATGCACCTCCAAGTCATATTGATCCCCCCCCTCCTTTCCCTTTTATATTCATCTTTCTATTTTTACAAAAGAAAGGCATACCTCCCACCACCCGGTGTCTGATTAGGGTGCATTGAACTTAGAAAAATATCTGAAAAATAAAGGGACAATTTGAAGTATTGCAGGGTTGTTAATACAACTCAACTTTCTTGAGTGGGCAACTAATATGATTGCAAATAATGTCCAACCCTTTGCTTTCAACACAATTGAAGGACCACATTTGAAAGATCCTTGAAAACATTTTTCTGTCGATAGATCGCTATGTGATTTTGGCATATAATTCTGAAGGTATTCAAAGAAGTGAGTGATGTTGTATCAGCAAATCCCCACCCAATCCCATCTGTGTACGTGAACAGGTTTGTTAAGCAAAGGGATAAGGGAAGACATCCCATCTATAGCAAAAAGAGCAGACTCCATAACAGATGATCAGAGAAGAAGTCAAGATAAAGGGACATATTCAATTCACTCGTTTAACCAGAAATGACTTATTCTTGAAGTTAAATTGTTAATATGCAATTGAGGGGGGGTGAATAGAAACTACCCAATTTAAATTCAAATATTTAATGACGTCAAGTCTGATTTTCGGTGTGACACAGATAATTTCGGTGGTGGGAGTGAGGAGTAAGCAACGAATAGACTGGAATGTCACTACAACCACATGAAGCACTACACTTCGCTAGGAAGCCAGAGACACCACAATAAATCTAGTTAACATTCATCACCACACGTAGTTCCAGATTTTGTGTGAGTGCGTATAAGACCTTTGTAAGATCTACTTTTTTTTTTTTTTAGTTTATTTATGATAGTCACACAGAGAGAGAGAGAGAGGCAGAGACACAGGCAGAGGGAGAAGCAGGCTCCATGCACCGGGAGCCCGACGTGGGACTCGATCCCGGGTCTCCAGGATCGCGCCCTGGGCCAAAGGCAGGCGCCAAACCACTGCGCCACCCAGGGATCCCCCTAAGATCTACTCTTTAAGCAACTTCCAATTAAAAAAAAAATCAACAGTATTATTAGCTCTAGCCACCACACTGCATTACATCACCATGATTTATTTATCAACTGCAAGCTGGTACCTTTTGCCTCCCTTCACTCACTTCACCACCACCCTCCCCCGACCCCGGCCCCTGTCTCTGGCAGCCACCAATATGTTCAACAGAACATATCAACAACAGTTCATTTGTTGTTGTTGTTTTAGATTCCACATATGGGTGAAATCATACTGTATCTGTGTTGATCATTTAGCGGTAGGTACAAATATTGAATTATTACGTCGGACACCTGAAACTAATGTTATATGTTAATTATATCATAATCTTTAAAAACTCTGTGTTGGACCAAACAAACAAATAAAAGGGTGAAGAGCCACAGGCACTCCAGTTGTAAATGGCATGGTGGGTTTATGATTTTTTTTGTCACTTTTGGATATATATAAATTAACTATTCTAAAAATTAACAATTCTACTCATAGCAGTTTTCACCTTGCCTTTGATGAAGAAGAACTGAGTTACCAGGGAGTACTAGGGATGTGCTGATTCTTTCTAACCCACACTCCAGTATATAGACAGTCCCCAGCGTACAAGGGTTTGGCTTGTGATTTTTTTTTCACTTTATGAGGGTACGAAAGCAGTATGCACCCAGGAGAAAACTATTTTGAATTCTGGATTCTGATCCTGTCCCGGGCTAGTGATATGTGATATGATACCCTCTGGTGATGCTGAGCCTGGTAGCTCCCCGTCCGCCATACAGTCCCCAGGATGAACAACTGATACCCCTGAGCCATTCCGTATGTAGCCAGATAACCATTCTGGTTTTCCCTCTTGGTACAGCGTTCGGTGGATTACATGAGCTATTTGCCACTGTATGATACGACAGGCTCTGTGTGAGATGATTTTGCCCGAATATATGAGCTGATGTAGGTGCTCTGAGCACGTTTAAGGCAGGCAAGGCCAAGCTACGATGTTCAGTAGGTTAGGTGTGTTAAATGCATTCTGGCCTTGGGTTTGTTGGATCGTAACCCCGTCGTAAGTCGAGGTAGATCTGTGCCCTGTCACTACACAAACCCTCGTTCACATTAAAAAGATATACACTAGTAAGCCTACATTAAAAAAAAAAAAAGACAGAAAGCGTGCCTAAACCTTGGAACAATCTTTCCAAACACACATCTTCTGCATTTCTACCTCGTCGTAAGCCACACGGCTCCCCATTCTTCCAATTCCTCAAAGCAAATTCACAGATGAGTGTGACTATCTCTACTGAGAGCCACGCTTATCTTTCACGCAGGGAGTCAACTTCCCATGGATCCAGGGACGATCCTTTGAAGGAGTCAGAAGAGCCGAATCATCTTATCCTCATGCATGCATGACCGAGGGGTGTACAACTCCACCTCGGGGACCAGCGCGTGACCCACCAAAACCCACAGACGTGCACGCACACAAATAGCAACCCGCAGTGAGATGTAGCAAACCAGAGGGACTATCAGCCGAAATTTTCCACTCTAAAACAATTCCATTAGAGAGGGCAGTGCCAGCAGCGGTATTTTATAGTTGACTTCCCCCAAATCACAATGCAGCTCAGACTCAAAGACTTTATCATAACCTTTGGCAGAAGTTTTTAAGACCATTTTTATTTACTCCAAACTCTCTCCGAACTAAGTCAGCACAGGCCCTTTGCAAATTTTACATCAAGTGTTTCATGCTGTAATTAAGTGAGCGGCGCAACTCAAAGGAAGCACCAAGGGAAAGCATCGGGCCGTCACTTATTGATTGGTGGAATTTTAGGGATTTGGACTTTCTGTTTCATTGTACGACTACACTTCATTACCATTTATCCTTAAAATGTAATAAGTACAAGCCGCTTCAGCAATGATGGAAAAGCTCTCTCAGCTTTAATGAAACCTTTTATTTGCTACTGAAACTTTTATTATTTCCAAATGGTGGCATAGGCAAGAAAAATAATCACTACTTATGTTGACAAAAGAACTTGAGCAATTTGAATAATTTTGTTCTTGGGTGAATTCTAAGGCATTTAGAGCTGTTGTTTTTTGTGTTTATTGTTCTCATTTACTCCCGATGAACTAAAAACAAAACAAAGAAATGTACACATGAACACACTATTACAAAATAATTTTCTGGTGATATATCAAAATACTAGATAGTTAGGAATCACTGGTCAGATGTTGATCTGATCTAGATAAGAATTTCTATATATCTGGGCTGGGGTGGGGGTGACTGGGTGACAGGCACTGAGGGGGGCACTTGATGGGATGAGCACTGGGTATTAGGCTATATGTTGGCAAATTGAACTCCAATAAAAAAAATAATAAATAAATAATTAAATTAAATTTAAGAAAAAGAATTTCTATACATCTAGGGCTCCGATACACCTCAGCCATCGGCCATGAGAGGCAATGCAGAGGAATTGCTCAGTGCACAGGCTCTGAAACTGGACCGCCTGGTTTTGCTTTCCAGCCCTGACACTCCCCTTACTTAGAAATTTCCAGACCTCAGTTTCCTTCCCGGTGAAAATGAGGGGGACTAGAATCTGCCTCATGAAATGGGTGGGAAAACTCAATGAGGAACTTCATGTAAAACATTACTCTAAAGCCTGGTGCATGGTAAACACTTGTTCGGCTCATGGTAACAAATGTTCAGCTCTAAAACCGCTTCCCTATGTGAAAACATCCACCTCTAGACTGGATGCGGTGCCAGAAAACACCATCCATTCAGCAAACACTTACTGAGCTTTACTTTATGCAGAACATTGTCCCTGGGTAAAGGGGGCACAAAGATTAGTAAGACATGGGGCCTCCTCTCCAGGAGCTTACAATTTCAGTGCAACATTAGTGCTGCCACCTTAGTATCCTTTTTTTTTTTTCTTTTTTTAGTATCCTTCTTTTTTTATTTTTTTTTCCTTAGTATCTTTCTTGAAGAGTACCATGAAGCATACTTGCAAATTGAACACCAATAAAAAATAAATTTATTATTAAAAAAAGCATACTCTTTCCCTAGGTCATCAATGTTCCTTTTTTTTTTTTTTTTGCATGTGCTTGGAACTAATGGAGCTTTGGAAAAATTTCACTCCAGTTTCTGAAATCTTAATCATGCACAATTTAATAAGCAGCTACAGGTTTTCCACATTTTAAAACGGATGATTAAATGGTCTAATAAGATTCTAACTTAGCCAAAAACTTGAAAAACATAGGAAGACAACCATGACTGACGCATTCATTTTCCCGAATGTGGACACGCTGCAAAAACAGCAGCTGCAGGGCAATAGTGCCATTCACAACCCACAGGACCCAGGGCTAACTAAAACTGCACAGGAGTTGGGCATCAAAGCAGCAAAGTACCCGAGCCAAAGTCAATTTGGGATAAAATGAGAGGAAGCTTGTTGAGTCAGAGCTACATTGCTTTCCAGAAAAAAGAAAAAAAAAAAGAAAAAAAAAGTTGCAGAATGGACTTCCAACATGGCACCTTGCATACCTTTCGTTTTTCAAACATTTTGTTTATGTCACTACACTCAGAGAGAATTCATTAAAAAATAAAATCTTTAAGTTCGACCGTCAATCCCCAAACCCAGCGACTAATGTGGTATTTTTCAGACGTCACAGACTCCAAATGATCTTAAACATGTTGTCCTCGGCTAATTCGCCGCTCTTGAAAATGTGCAATAAATCCAATTAAAAAGGAAAACATTTTCAAATTAGTTGCAAGATCAACTAGGACATTATCTGCTTACTAGATGCATCATAATAATAAAAAAAAAACGTCTAATAAGCATCACGTTGATTAATTCGGGAGGAAATTGGATAGTCTCCGTTCCAACAAAAGGACCAAGGCCTTTTTTTTATTATTATTTTTATTTTTTTTTAACAGCATCCAATAATGACTGTGTTAACTTTCTAGAAGAGATTGTGTAATTGCCAAATACATCTTCTGGGGAGTCACCGTGCCCAGAGCAACCGGAGATCGTGCGTAAACACTGGAGGCCACAATTCCTTCCTTCGCTCCTTCCTCCCCAGCATCCTGCCGGGGGGAGGGGGGGGGACACGCTTGTAAAGATCCCCGCGACCCTGAACTAAGGGGCACCCGTCACAGTAGAAAGCTCCCCGGGCGTCCAGTCGACTCACACCTCGTTTCTATGCAAAAGGCCCCCGCGAGGATTTCGCCCTCAGCCCCCAGTCTGCAAAGGGATGCGCATTTGGGGCGACCCCTACTTCTGCAGCGCCCCGCCAACGTCCCGCCTGGTGCGCGCCTGGCTCCGCGGCCTTTGGTTTCAATCCTTCCAGCGGGGAGACGTCAGGAGGCGACCCGGAGCCGGGAGAGGGAGGGCGGAGGTAGGAGCCCGGGCTCGCCGCGCCCCGCTGCGCCCCGGAGCCGCCTTACGGGCCCCCCCGCCGCGCGCGCTCCCCCGGGCCCCCCCGGACCCCCCCCCCGGCGCCCCCTTCTCCGCAGGGCGAGGCAGGGCGGGGGGCGGGGGCGCAGCGGAGGCACTTACCCAGCGGGGGGAGGGTGGCTCATTTTCGCAGGATCCCTGCGGGCCCCGCGGCGGGCGCAGGTGCAGGTGCAGGTGCAGGTGCAGGTGCGCGGCCGGAGCGCGCTGGGGCGGCGGGGGTCGGAGCTAGTCCCGGGACCCCGGGACCCCCGCCCCGGCCCGCCCCGCCGCGACCCCGGCCCCGCCGCTGCCCGGGGAGGGAGGCGCCCAGGGAAGGCGGCGAGGCCCAAGCGCGGCGGCCGGCGGCGAGGCCGCTCCTTCCAGCCCCCCTGGGCCCTGAGGTGGGAGGAGACGCGCGCCCCGCTCGTTGCCCCGGGCGCGGGTTCCCAGGCACCTGTCAGCTGAAAACACCACGCGCGCGCACACACATGCACGCACACACGCGCGCACACAGACACACGTGCACACACGCGCAGACACATGCACACATGCACGCACACACGCGCGCACACAGACACACATGCACACACGCGCACATACATGCACACGCGCGCACACGCGCGCACACATGCACACACGCGCACACACGCGCAGACACATGCACACACGCGCACACACGCGCAGACACATGCACACACGCGCGCACAGATACACGTGCACACACGCACACGCGCACATACATGCACATGCGCGCACACGCGTGCACACATGCACACGCGCACACATGCACACACGCGCAGACACATGCATACATGCGCACGCACATGCACACACGCGCACACAGATACACATGCACACGCGCACGCGCACATACATGCACATGTGCGCACAGATACACGTGCACACACGCACACGTGCACACGCGCACACACATGCATACACGCGCACATGCACACGCGCACACACATGCACACACGCGCAGACACATGCACACACATGCCCGCACGCACACATGAGCGCACACGCGCGCACACACATACACATGCACGCGCGCGCACACACGTGCACACACACGTGCACACACACATGCACACACCCCCCGGGGAGGCTGGTGTGCCTCCCGCCAGGCCCTGGGGAAGGAAGGGCCGGGGCGGCTGGGGCAGGGTAAGAGGGTCCAGAGCTGCTCCGCTGCCAGGCGCGGTTTGCAGATAGAGAACGGCCCCCGGATGGCAAGGTCAAGGGAAAGAGACCGGGCTTTCTCAATCTTTTGGGGTTCGATTTGGATTCTGGTCTCGAGGCCTGGCCACCGGGTCATTTCCTCGGGGGAAAGTCTCCACCCTTGACCCCACGGAGGGCCCCAGCCCCCGCAGGCAGCGCCCAGAGCCCTGAGGTTCCCAGGGGGGGGGGGCTGCGCTCTCTCAGCGACTGCAAGCCTCGTGCTCGTGTTTAAATCCAAACCGTGTTTTTTGTTGTTGTTGTTTTGTTTTGTTTTTTAGCCAAGTTCCCCCTGACTACTGAGTCAGCCAGGAAGAACATAGAAGACAACAACACACTTGTGTTCATTGTGGATGTCAAGGCCAATCAGCACCAGACCAAAGAGGCTGTGGAGAAGCTCCGGGAGGTTGTGGCCAAGGTCTACACCTCGGTCAGGCCTGATGGAGAGAAGAAAGCGTATGTTCCACTGGCTCCTGACCATGATGCTTAGGATGTTGCCAACAAACTTGGGATCATCTAAACTGAGTCCAGCTGGCTATAAATCCAAATATAAATATTTTCACCATAAAAACAAAAATGAATCCAGCCTGTGGAAGGCAGGGCTTAGTAGGTGCAGCAGCCTGGATTCACATGAGAGGGCCTCGGTGTGGAGGAAGCTTAAGGCACTGGACTTAGATGACCTACCCCCAGTCCTGTTTTGCTTTGTCAGGCTCTTTGTTGCTTGACCTATCTCTGGCCTCAGGTTCGCCCTGTGCACATGGCAGGTTGGACACGGCCGTGGTGGCTGAGCCCTCCACGGATCTCCATTCTGGCTCCGACACTGACAGGTGGGGTGGGCTTCGCTCACTGGTGCATTCCGCTTTCCCACCATCATACAGACCCACCGAGCAAGTCAGAGTCCACTTTCCTTCACATGATGCTCAGGTTCCCTCATCACTGGACCCCTGAATCCTTCATGAGCCCCACTGTGACTGTTTTCTCCATGTGTGCTACCCTAAACTCCAGCAAAACCGAATCTCTCACTATCCCGTGGACGGGAACACACTTCTTTCCTTGACCACTTGACTGTTCGTCTTTCAACACGTAGCTTGCACACCACCTCCCCTGGTGTCCCCAGGTGTGTTGATGACTTCCACCTCTGCGGCCCGCTCTCCCTGGACTTACGGGTGGGTGGCTGTCTTTCCTACTTGAACGGGAGCTCCTCTGTTTCATGTGGTACGTGGATTTTATTTCTCTGTCTTCTCAGAAGCAAAGAGCCATTCCACAAACATTTGATGTATAAGTGAAGGAAACAGCCTCTTAAAATCTCTTCAAAAACCAGGATTCAAGTCCAAGTCTGATCCTAAAGCCCCCAAGTATTTTTTTTTTAACAGTGACAATATTCCTTCCCCCATGATTCCTGGGAGTTGTCGCAAGAGTCCTATTTCCTCCACTATCAGAGTTTTCTGACCTGAAAGATCAGAGCTATCCCAGCAGGGGGAAAATAGAGTTCTAGTTCAATAGCTTAGATCCTGAGACTGAGGACTCAAGGCTGCTTTGAGGACCAAGGCTAGAGCTAGAGAAAAGAAGAGGTTGTCAAAGAAAAGACATGTGCGATGTGAAAGTGGCATCTGATGCTTCAACAAGGAAGATCTAGAGATCTCCAATCACCGTGCAGCCACAAATGGGACTCGAGCCAGTTCGGCCCCACAGATGTCTACTCCCACCGCCTGTGGCCCCCATTTGATGACGTCCTGAAAGCTCCCTGCTACTACATTTCACCTGGATAAAAATTGGCCAGGAGGGACGGGGTGCTAGAGAAAGACATTAAAATTTGCCCAAGTGCTGCTAACCCCTACGGATGCTGTAAATAATATAATATTATACAGGTACTAGTTGTTACACATTAATTCACTTGTGCAAATAGAAAATGGAATCCGCTCACTGGTGGAATGAGAAAGGAAATTAAAATATACTATGTAGATACTCAGGATTCTGTAGAAAAGAATCCCTGGCACTCAGCAGACAGCAAGGTACCCTTGGCAGCATGTATTAATTCATAAATGGGGTTTGAGTTCTCCACCCCTGTGAGCTGCACAATTTCACATCCCTGATGAAAACTGCAAGGAAGCTACTAATTTTCACTTCAGAAAATGCTCACTGTGAAAATGTATTGGGAATTTAGCCAGAAAGAATTTTTATGTTAATTTCTAGTGTGGAGATAGGGAAAGGGGGGGAAAAAAAGGAAAGAAAAAAAAACACCCTAAATTAAACTGTTCCAGAGACCAAATAGTCACTGGAGTCATTTTCATTTTCTCGCAGGAAAACAAGTCCCCAGATGTTCCCGGTAGTACCGTAAATTTATAAAAAAGATTTTTGTTTTGTAGAAAGACCTATGGAGTTGGGGCTTGGGGCCAGGAGACAAGTGGATCTCCACTTTGGTTTAGCAGGAGTTAGGCTTAGGAATCACAGATTTAAACTCCCAGTGACCGTCTCCTGGGTGAGGGCTGGGAAATCTATGGCCCAAGGGCCAAGTCCAGCCCCCTGCCTGTTTCTGTACAAGCCACAAGCTACCAAGAGCTACTGCGTTTGCCAATGATTTGAAAAAAAATCAAAAGAATAATAATATTATATGATACATGAAGATTGCACAAAATTCACATTTCCATATCCTTAAATAAAGTCTTCTTGGAACACAGCCACATCCGTTTGTTTATGAATCATCTATGACCACTTTGTTGCCACGAGACAGGACTGAGTGGCTACAGCAGTGAACTCATGGCCCACAAAACTGAAAGTATTTACTATCTGGCCCATTACAGCAAAAGTATGCTGACCCCCGGCCTATATTATTACTGCAACCAGAAAGATAATTTACCTTCATGGACTTTGAGAGCAGATACCACATCTTTGACCATTTTATCCCGAGCACCTGTCACAGCGTAAATGCTCAATAAGCCAATGAAGGAATGAACAAATGGTTGGGAGGAACCCATCTTCCCACGGGTTTATCTTTCTCCCACAACTAAAGGTGAAGTCATCCAGGCTTCCTCCCAGATATGACAAACATGCATGGTGATCTGATGTCACCCAGGGCTACTCTCTTTTATCAACACCACATGGAACTGGAGTAAGCAATGCAAGCATTTCATCAGGGCGCAACTGTGCAGATGGCTAAGTTTATAAGCGAGCTCCCTGGTACCTTCCACCCTCCAGCGTTAGCTCAGGTCACTCAAAGCCATAGCACTGAGAAGCTGGAGAATGAAGAGCACGTGTATAAGGATTTAACATCAACCCCGAACCGTTTCTCAGCCTTCCCAAATAAGATTCCCTAATTAGCCTAAATCCAGTGAGACATTTAGTGAAGCTAGGTATAGGAAAGGCTGAGAGGGCGTGTACAACAAATAGAATGACAAACTCACAGGGATATCACTAATTCAGAGTTCTGAGTAACCCAGATAGGCAAGATGTTTCCAGATCCTTCTATCCCTATGTGTGAGTTGATTGAACCTGCAGACAGATCAATTGAATTGCAGTGAATGAACTTACTTGGTGGCCACGGGAAATCAATGGTATTTACTACACCCGAGGACTCAAGGATGACCCGAACTCCTCTCTGTCCTCAAGCTTGAAGGCTACTGGCTTGATAGCCTTGCAGACAAGGAATGATGAAGAGCTAAGTGCCGTGATGGAAGTCTGCAGAAGGTGCAATAATGGTGCCATATGACTAATGCCCCTGTCCTATCTTCATCCCCACCACTTCCAGCCACCTACCCATGCTTTGTGATGCTGACCATCACTTCTCAACAATCACTCTATTATTCTCTCTAGCCTTGACGTACTGATTCTTCTCACCACCCTCTCCCGGGTATTCAATACCAGGAGAAGGAAGAGATTGGCCATGATGGAGGGGAAGAGAAGGAAAAGAGAGAAACATAAAGGCTTTGGGGGAGGCATAACCACTAAGAAATCTGCAAGAAAAATAAAGGATATTCATTATTTCTATTGTTTTGAAGTAATTATATTGCTGATAAATACATTTTCCATCCCTACCCCAAAACGTTTATCTAAGGAAGTCAGAGAAACTCATGGAGGAGGCAGGTCTCACGATGAGCCTTAAAAGCTGTGTAGGAGTTGGCCAGGTGGATGGGGCCCGGGGAGAAGAGGCATGTCTTCCCCAAGCTAACATCTCCCCACCTAAGCTTCTCACGCCAACAGTAGACTCAATCAGCGTCTGTAGACCCTGTTCTCATTTCTGTAGCCCGAACATTAACGGAGGTTGTGATCTGGAGTAGAAAAAGGGAAGAGGAGAAAAAGGAGGAAAGGTAGGAAGGTAACGGCTTCATCAAGGAAACGGGATTTGAACAAGGATGGAGCATGTCAAGCCGCAGCTGCGGGGCCACCTCCCCTTCTAATGTGCGTTGTCTTTAGGGATCATGCCACATATGCAGATACACAGTAATGTCTGCATGCATGTCTTACTCTCCTCCACCCCCAAACTAAGTTCTGCTCTCTCCTTTGGTGCCCACCAAATTGCCATGAGTTTTGGAAACATTTAATACCCATCTTTTGAATTAATCATATGAAAAGTGTAATCCGTATTTTCCCAGACACTCCAGTTGGAGGAAAGGATGGGAAGAAGGTGACATAACAAGAGTCACAATGATTTCCCTGGCTCTGGCTCCACTCACGCATGAGTGAATTTGTCGGATATTAAGGAGCTCACCACGTCTCTGACTGTCCACCATTAGCCAAAAATGCATTTGAAACCACAAGCATGAAACTAGGGGAGAGGAACCGAGCAGAGCCATCACCATGGCCCGAAGCAATGGAAGACCAGGTTTGCTTACTTGATTCAATGCTTCCGAAGCAGCTACCGTGGCTGACACCACTGCTTGGAGGACGCAGACGCAGAACTCCATTTAGGCTCCACGTAGCCTAGGATCCCAGAATATCCACTGACTATTCTCATGCTTCACTCCTCGAATCCTCACAACAGTAAGGCAGGTGGCATTTTAATCCCTGTTTTACAGATGAGAAGGCTGAGGCTCAGAGAAGTTCAATACCAGCTGGTAAGTGTCCCAGCTGGGATTTAGATCCCATTCTCCGTGCCTCCAGAACCCGCACTCTTAAAACACTTTTCGCAATTCCTTCCCATGTCCCAGAGGCAAGGAAGCACGACCACACAACCGGGAGGGTAATAACCGTCAGGTCACTGATCCTGAAGGAAAACCATTCTCAGTTGCACCAACTGTTCTCTTCCCAACTTTCTCCAAGAGCAGTGACTCAATAAAGTGGTGCAAAGAAACTGAAGAGCAGGAATTTCGCTTATTACCGCACATCTGTTTTCTGACAGAGGGAAAAGAACATTCCACATCTTCCAGCCCTTCAGAGCATCCATCTCTAAAAAAACTTTACAGCCTCATTTGGTTTAAATGACAATGGACTTGGCTGTTCTGCCAAAGCGGAATAGCCCCGGTCTTCCAGGATGCAGGCATCACAAACTGCTGACTGAATGACCTTGTTCTCCTCTTCCCCACAGCTAGAGGGAGAGGGGGAACTATTTGCATTTGATCCTATAAACAAAACTGCACTTCTTAAACTCAGGTTAGTACATTCATGGCTTTGAGCAGAAGACTGGGATTGTTCACATGGGAGGTAGGTGCTGGTCGAGCTCATCGAACAAACCATCTGAACTACAGTAACTGTTTCAAAATCAAAATATCGCTTTATTACTTATAAATTCATACTGTACCTCAGATTAAGAAAGTGTTATCAGTAAGGGTCCTGAAGAAATATCAACTAGAGAAAGATTTTTTTGGTAATTAATGTATTAGTTTCATGTTAATAAGCACCCTAAAGGAGTATGAGCATGCTTCACTAATACTTGCTCAAGCCAACGCTTTCTCCCTAAAAACACACGAGTTAAAATAAGTTTGATCGTCATCAGAGTGATCACAAATTCTGAATCAATGAGGGTTTCCTATTGTGACAAAAGAAATGAAAATATGGATGATGCTTCAAAGAACATGCAAACAGGAAAACCATTTTGGGGTGGGAGTCAGAGACAGAGACTATCCACTGGTCACCTGCAGGAAAACGTGAGCCCAAGTTCCACCACACTGGAAACAGAAGCACAAAATGTCATGGCCTTGTCCCTCCGTTGTGTTCTAGTGTCACACCCAACAACTGAGCTATTCCCTCGGTCGTAGGGGAAGGGGAAGCAAAGTTATTAACTCTGGGGTCTTCTCCGATGTAGAGAAGCATTAGCAAGCAGGCACAGGAAGTCAAGAGGAGACTATGCAGCTTTCCTGACTTAAAGGTGAAAAAATTACAAAGCAAGAGGCGAAATCTTAAATGGAAAGTACTTACTCAGCTCCAGTTGTCTGTAATCACAAAAAGTAGAAAACCCATAAATCCCCTTCGGTTTGCTCGGCGATCATGCCCTTGCACTTGGACTTGAGTCATCACACCTAGGTGATATGGTAAATTGTGAGAATTTTCTTTAGATGTACGGGTATGGCCATGTTACACAGAACTGGTTGAAGAAGAGGTAAGAGGTTCTGGCTTCCCTGTTTTGTCCATATTTAAGTCGGGGATCCGGGTTTGAATTGGAACTCCGTCACCGTGGAAGGTGCTCCTATTCACCAATGTCCACGTCAGGAGACCGGGCAGGCTTGCATGTCTCCATCATCTTGAAGTTAGGCAGGGCCATCAGACTTGTGCTGGCGAATGAAACGTGAGTGAAGAACGGTGTGTCACCTCTGGGTAGAGCATTTTAAGCTCTCGTGATGGATTCTCGTCCTTCTTCCCCTGGGCCCAGCAATCAGCAACCTTCTAGATGACAGCACTTGCCTCAGCCTGTCTTCTAAAGTGAGGACAGCATGGAGCAGGGCTCCCCCACCCTCCCATCCCCACAGACAGGAACGCAGATGAGGAACAAAGCCACCAAGATCTGGGTTGTTGGTCATCCCAGCAAAGCCGGCCTATAAAGCTATACAGTAGTTAAGTGACTTTGGGAAAGCTACTGAGAGTTGCTCTCTCAGTTTTATCCTCAGAAAATGAGGGAGGCTTGGTATATAGTAAGCATTGAGAATATGGTAGCTTGTTCACCCTCATAATAATCTACGCTTCAATAACCACCTACACTGTGCCAGCCATTATCTTCTCTGTACATACATCCTTTCTCGCCCTCAAACCAATCCTATAAGTTAGGTGTTAGTGATCTTTATATAAATGGTGAAAAGAGGTTTACTAGCTCAATGAATGTCAACCAACCTGTAAGTGGAACCATATCTCTCTGATCCAGAGCTCTTGCTTCCTCCTCTAAAAGTAGTTATTTCACCTCAAAATAAGGGAAAACTTAGTTACAGCATATTAGTAATTAAGATAAACATCTTAGATTTAGAGAAACAATAAAGGATTAAATTATTTAGAGTTTAAAAATAATTTTGTTCAATATACATAACATCTTTCCTACTAAAGGATTTGGTTTTGGTGATCCCAGCTAAAGCCACCCCTGGCAATTCCTAATCTGGGGTTTCCAACTTCTAAGATTTTATTAAGGTAATAATATGGGTTTGTAAGCTAGTCTCAGGATTTCCATGGGTCAAGAAGAAACAACTGTACTATTAAAAAATTATTTTTTTTCCTTTTTTATCAGAATTTATAATGGGTCATCTCATTGTGGCACATCTGTATATTGGCACAATGTACAAGGTGCTTTGGTCCATTTATGATGATTTACAAGGGCCACTGAGGATGCTTATGAATTGATGAGAAAAAAAAAGCGGAGAGATCTAAAAAATGTTATGGTGCTAAAGCCATGAACTGAAATCTTGAGATAATTTGGGAAAATAATTCCAAATAAAATATTTTGTATCTATGACGTTAATAAACTGCATTTTATATAGATTTGCGAATCTGTCTCAATAAATATTTCTATCAGTATGAAGTTTTAAAAAAAATTGTACAAGGAACTCTTGGTTATATAAAAGTTGTTAAATGCTACTGTATCCTAAATCTTGAATTTTGGCCAGCACAAGCCTAAATGAAACTTTTCTCTCTCTGCAACGAAGCTCCTAATAACCCAGGTTATCCTCTACAGTCCAAAGAGGTAATGGGAAGCAGCGCAGCAGAATCACAATTGCCTCTTTAGTTAATTCAATAAAAGGAAGACTGATGAATGAAATGAAAGTGGCCAAATCAAAGCAATTTTGTCACTTTGGGGGACATAAGACACCTCGAATTTTGGGGAAGATATATGTCAGATTAATTAGCAAGAGATTTTAGTAGAAAATGTGAGTCAAAATGAATGAGAAGCCATCAAAAATGGCATTCTGTGGGCATTCCTCCCTCTACCTCCCTCTGCTGGAAATCAGCCGATCATTTTCAGACCAAGTTAAAGGCACTTAGTTTGTCCTCAGAGCAAGCACAGTGGTCAAGGGTGTTTCAAAGAGACCTTTTGTTCAGATTTCTGGAGGACAGTAACAGGCCTTGCCATGAAAGAAAATAAGAAACTCTTACAGCCGCAGCAATAATGACAATTTTATTTATTTATTTAGTTATTTATTTATTTATTTATTTATTTATTTATTTATTTATTTATTTATAAAATTTTACTTATTTATTCATGAGAGACCCAGAGAGAGAGGCAAAGACACAAGCAGAGGGAGAAGCAGGCTCCATGCAGGGAGCCCGATGTGGGACTCGATCCAGGACACTGGGATCACACCCTGAGCCAAAGGCAGACGCTCACCCACTGAGCCACACAGTGTCCTTTTTTTTTTTTTTTTAAGATTTTAAGTAATGACAATTTTAAAAGTTACTAGATGCATGCCATGAGCCAAGCTCTGCGCTAAAATACTTTGAGTGTCATGTCTCATACTCAAATACTATTATTTCCCCCTTTTTACAGAGAAAAATTTCTGAAAAGCAAAGAATTGAAGTAATTCGCCCAGAGTCACCTGCATGTTAAGTGGCGACACCTCAGCATTGGCTCTCAGCCCCTGTGTTACACTGTCCCCTGCAGGATGTCTGGAAATGACACAAACGGAGGGTGTCCTCATGAAGGCAGAGGGGAACCATTTATGGAGTACTTCCAACGTGCCAACAATACATGCACGTTGCTTCGTTAAATTCTCATAATTCTTTTTTTTTCCCAGTCAATGAAAGGGAAAAATTCTCATAATTCTGAGGGGAAGGTGAGGAGGTTCCGTTATCCTCATAGCAAAGATAGAAAATTGTGGCCCAAAGAGACCAATGGGTGGGCCAACAAAGAAGACAACAAGGCGTTCTAGACCCACGTTGAATGATCTGCCTCCGTAGCAAGCTGGTTCCGATTTAACCTCAAAAAATTATTTGCACATATAAAACGGCAGGATAGCCAACTGAATTACAGTCTGTGTGAGAAATACCCGGATGGTTGCATGGAAACTCAATATACGGCAATTTTGAGACCACTGTGATCTCAAAACTAAAACGATCAATGCGATACTGGTTGACTTTCTCAGATGTGCAAGTTCCTCTATATTTTGCATTGATGTGCTCACATCTGGAGCACTGAGCCTCCGTGAGTCATAGCTCAAGGGGTGTATATCATTCACTGTATTTTTCAAAATCAGAAGTGAGGTCAAAGCCCTCTGAGGCGCGCTCTGAAAGCCTTTCTCATTTGCGTTAAGGTACGGGGAGAGCATTGCCTCCTGTCGGTGACAGGTAGCTGTGGGCACGGGGAGAAATCAACACACTTACAGCTCTGTCCGATGAAATCCTCACCACCGGCTCCTTCCTTCTTGCAATGAATTTTCTTTCTTACACCCTGGTCATAAGTCACAGACTAACACATATGTGTGTGTCCAGCCCTTCCCTCTGGGAAGCGTCTAGGACTTCTGTGCGGAGTCACTCAGGGCCCCGCGGAACTCCAGGGTATAATGCTCACGTAGACCATGACATGAACGATGCCCCTTGGTCCCTACTAACACGTATTGTTTTATTCTCTGCCTGTGAAACCTCTACTGAAACTAAGATAGAAATAGCCTGTTTCACTCACTCCTGGGCATTACAGTCACATTGCAAAATAAAAGAGTTACATTTAAAAATGCAATGATCAGGAAACAACAGGTATTGGCGAGGATGTGGAGAAAGGGGAACCCTCCTACACGGTTGGGGGGAATGCACCCTGGGGCAGCCACTCTGGAGAACAGTATGGGGGTCCCTCAAAAAGTGAAAAATAAAACTACCCTACAACCCAGCAATTGAGCTCCCAAGTATTTACCCCAGGGATTAAAAAAAAAATACTGATTCAAAGGGGCGAAATGCACCCCAATGCTTATAGCAGCATTATCAACAACAGCCAAATTATGGAAAGAATCCAAGTGTGGCTCCCGGTGCATGGAGCCTGCTTCTCCCTCTGCCTGTGTCTCTGCCTCTCTCTCTCTCTCTCTCCATGACTATCATAAATAAATTAAAAAAAAATTAAAAAAAAAAAAAGAATCCAAGTGTCCATCAACTGATGAATGGGTAAAGAAGATGTGGTGTACGTACCCAATGGGATATCACTCAACAAAAAGATGGAATCTTGCCATTTGCAACAACATGGATGGAGCTACGGTGTATTATGTAAGCGAAATGAGTCTGTCTCAGAGAAAGACAAATACCATATGATTTCACTCATATGTGGGTTTTAAGAAACAAAACAGGTGAGCATAAGGGAAAGAAAAACAAGCAAGAGAGGGAGGCAAACCATAAGTCAGACATCTAACTATAGAGAACAAACTGAGGTTTACTGGAGGGTGGGGGGGGGCGGGCTAAATGGGTGATGGGTAGTAAGGAGAGCACTTGTGACGAGCATCAGGTATTGCGTGTAAGTGACGAATCACTACTCCTGAAATTAATATTATTACCCTGTATGTTAATTAACCAGAGTTTAGATAAAAACCTGAAACATTAAGAAAAATAAGAAAGCTCAAATATTTGCAGAAGGCAAGAGAAAAAAATAAAATAAAAATGCAATGATCAAGCATAAATTTATTTAAATGGGGGATACCCTCAGAGTCACTTTATTTTTTTTTTAATTTTTATTTATTTATTTATGATAGTCACAGAGAGAGAGGGGCAGAGACACAGGCAGAGGGAGAAACAGGCTCCATGCACCGGGAGCCCAATGTGGGACTCGATCCCGGGTCTCCAGGATCGCGCCCTGGGCCAAAGGCAGGCGCCAAACCGCTGCGCCACCCAGGGATCCCTCGGAGTCACTTTATAAGAGGAAACCATTGAAATAACTGGTGACATCTAAGTTAAGCATGACGGGGGGGGGGGGGTGGAAAGTATCAGCAACGTCAGACGTCTAAAAGAGCCTGAGAAATAAATAAAAATCTTAAAAAAAAAAAAAAAAGGGCAGCCCTTGTGGCGCAGCAGTTTGGCGCTTCCTGCAGCCTGGGGTGTGATCCTGGAGGCCCAGCCTTACCTTCTGGAAATGCCTTCTGGGACTTTTTTTTTTTTTTTCCAAAAAAGCTAAAAAGCCAGACTGTTTTGGGTGGAATTTTCTGAGTTTTTAGGACATTATCAGGCTGAACAAAAATTATCTGTGGTTGGAGATCTGCTCACTGGCTTCTAACTCGGGGCTGCAGGAAGGCCGGTCCTTCCCAGAGGGGTGCTGGGGGGCCTGTGCCCCCAAGTCCATGTCCGTGAGAGCCCGCAGACACCTGCAACTGGAGATGAAGGGGGTGCAGACCACTCTGGGGTGGGAAGGTCTGAGGGAGCCTGGAGGGCGGCCCCCCGACGTGGGATCGCTGGGCAGGGTCCCAAGGATGACCTGCTGCCCCTCGCCGTCCTGCTGGAGGCCCTGAGTGTTCCTTTGTCGACACCCTAACGGCCCGGGAAGGCCCCTGGGCCCGCAGGCAAGCCCGGTCCCTGTAGAAGGCACTAGAATTCTCCCAAAGGGTAGACCCAGATTCTCAAAGCCGAAGGGGAAGATCATTTGGAAAGGGAGAGCATTCATAGAAAGGGGTTCAGCAGAGCTGCAGCTGGAGAGAACGCGGGGGGACCCTCCTGAATGCTGTCCTGCCCTGGAGGCCACATCCCGTCACGTTGGCCCCGAAGGGTCTCGGCCTTTCCCTGACCAAGGTGCAGCCCGAGAGCAGCCCTGTGCTCAGAGGCAACCCCGAGCCCCCTCGCACGCCCGTCAGTTTTGGTAGAAGTTTGGTTTAGCCCAGCGCGCGGGGAGCCCCGAAACAAGGGACAGGCGCGGATCGACCGGCTGGCTGAGCGGGGAACGGTGTCCCCCAAGAGGAAAGGGACAAAGCGCAGCACTGGGGATGCGCGTGGGTTGTGGCGGTGACGGGGCTCGACAGCAGCGTGACCCACGACCGCGGCGCTTCCCACAGCGCAGGCCGAGCCCCGGGCAGGCCGCCCCGTCCGCCTCGGAGTCACAGACAGCGCCGGGGACACTGTCCTTACCTACTTAGCCAAAGCCCGACACCCTCTGCGCCTCAGAGATCCATGGACGGGAAGGCCGGCCCAGGCCAGGTGGCCCGGTGGGAGCAGCCACGCAGGTGGGTGTCGGGCAGGTCACCGGCAGGCCTCGCGCCACCTGGCTGTTGCCGAGCGAGGATGGTCAGTGACGCCCAAGGCCTATGGACACCTGGGTGAGGCCGTGTGGCCGGTCCTCCCCGGAGCGCGTTGGTGTCAGCAGACGGCAGGCCTCCACCCACCCTGGGGCAGGCCGGCCCTGACGGGTACCACTTGGGCCTCCACCCTCCCTGGGACAGGCAGGCCCCGACGGGTGCCACATGGGCCTCCACCCACCCGAGGGCAGGCCACCCCTGACAGGTGCCACGTGGGCCCACCCTGCGCTGGGAACAGGCCACCCCCGATTGTTGGTGCCACACAGGCCTCCACCCGCCCTGGGGCAGGCCACCCCCGAAGGGTGCCACACGGGCCTCCACCCGCCCTGGGGCAGGCCACCCCCGACGGGTGCCACCCGGGCCTCCACCCGCCCTGGGGCAGGCCACCCCCGACGGGTGCCACCTGGGCCTCCACCCCTCCCTGGGGCAGGCCGCCCTAACAGGTGCCACGCAGGGGCATGGGAGGGCACACACCGGAGGGCGTGCACCCAGTCGCCACGTCATTTCCCAGTCGGGCCCCTGTGCAGCCTGACAATGAGGCCGGGAGAAGCCGAGCTGACGGTGCCAGCTGCTCCAGGCAAACCGGGCAAGCGACCTCGGAGCTCCGCAGTGGCGCTCGGAGCCCGGCCCAGTGCCCGTGCAGTCCGCGACCCGGTGACAGGTCCTCCGCTTTGCTTCTCTGTGGTTCTCCGAGGCCCCCCACGCGGCTCAGTATCTGAACAAGAGGCAACAACCTGTATTAATAAATCCAGCTTATTTGGGGGAAGCTGACAGGCGGGATTTGGGGAGACAAAGCGTCCGGTTACAGATAAAGGCCCAAGTGCGGGAGGCCCGCGCGGCCCAGGCTCCTCCGTGGAACGCCAGGTGGTCAGCCCCACCGCCTCCCCGAACAGCGGTCACGTCGCTCCGCGGAAAACATCGAGCAGCAACACTGGCAAACGCGTCAAGGAGTGGAGCTACTGATCAGCCGGCGACACAAGATTTGCCCTGCCTTTTTAGTAACCGGCAATAGTTTCAGTTCAACAGCCGTGGAAATAATGAAATTTTGCAGAAGGGCGCAAGCAAATCCATGGGAGTTCTAATCCGTTGCACAGACTGCTAATATTCGAACAGCGTCTGTGTGATACTGATCCAAACTTCTACAATTTTTTTTTTTTTAGGATGAAAGTTGAATGTCCTGAATTATCTGGTTTCTTTTAGCAGCAAATGCCGCAAATACGACCTACAGAAAGATAAAGGACAAATAAAAGGATCAACCTGAGAACGTATCCTGCTGTTAGGGTTCGCTCTCTGTGCCTTTAGCTGAGTAAGATCTTGGAACTTCCTCACTCCTCCATTGTTGTATTTTATTTTATTTTATTTTATTTTATTTTATTTTATTTTATTTTGCTGTTTCTTTTTCACCCGGGGCCACATGACGTTCATGAGAATAATAACCCTCTTGACTCCAGTGGGTACATGCGAGAAAACATATCTTGCCTGTCCCAATCCAATTATTTCTGGAATGGAAATCACCAACTACTAAACGAGTTATAATCCTGTTCATGTGTTGAATCCGATAACCTCAGACAGAGAGATTGCTAATATCGTCAGGCATAAGGACTGACCTTAATTTATTTGGTAGACGGCTATTGAGAACTCAGCCAGGGCAAGGGGATTCCTGCCGTCTCAAAGTGGGGTCTTCCAAAACCGGTTTGACCCTTTTCAGGAAAAACAGCCTCATCTCTTCACCCCGTAAGGTCTCAAAGGCAGAGGTAGTCTTGTTCTGGTGGCAAATACTCTTCTACATCTTTTCCCTTCAAAAGGAAGCTTCACCCGGCGTCTACTGGTTGCCAAACACACCCAGAGCTCCCCTAGAAGAACTCATTCAACTCCGCGCCGTCCCAAGGCATCTAGAAGCTGAGACCCACCAGTTCTGAGGAAGCCCGCCCCTTGCGAAGATCCTTCAGGGTTAGGGACGGGTACCTACAGCCATGCTGCCCGCTCTCTAGGGCATGTTTACTGGAACGCGGTGGCAGGCCCACGAAAGAAAGGGGACACGGGTAGGCGGGGGCCGTGGCTGCAGTTCATTGACTGGGGGAGAGTCCGGCCCCACTGGATGGAATCCAAGGTGTGCTTTCATTTTTTTTTTTTTTTAAGATTTTATGTATTTGGGGATCCCTGGGTGGCTCGGTTTAGCGCCTGCCTTTGGCGCAGGGCCCAGGGTGTGATCCTGGAGTCCCGGGATCGGGTCCCACATCGGGCTCCCTGCATGGAGCCTGCATCTCCCTCCTCCTGTGTCTCTGCCTCTCTCTCTCTATGTCTATCATAAATAAATAAATAAATAAATAAATAAATAAATAAATAAATAAATAAATCTATCTTTTAAAAAAGATTTTATGTATTTATTCATGAGAGACACAGGCAGAGGGAGAAGCAGGCGGGGAACCCAGACATGGGACTCGATCCTGGGCCTCCAGGATCACGCCCTGAGCCGCCCAGGCGTCCCCAGAGGCGTGACTTGGTGTCGAGTCCCGCGCTCACCTGCCCCAGCGAGATGCTCAATGCTTGTCCCCCCCACTTCCCTCCTGCTTTATGTGAATGTAGCATTTTAATCGTGTTTACACGCGTCCTCTTATTTGGCGCTCACGACGCTGGAGATAAGCTCTACCTTCTGTTTGGCGACACAGATGGCCTGAGAGGTCAGGTCTACGCAGCCCTAGGTCCCACGGCCAGCGCGTTTTAGGATCCGTAACCTTCTGACTTGGAAGGCCTTCTCACCTTGGAGACCGTGTGACTCCAAGGACGCTCGCCCCCCGCTAGCGCTCTGAGCACGTGGCCACTCTCTGGCTTGAAGCTCTCTTCACTGTGTCCTCGCACCCTCAAGGCGCTGATCTTCCCTCTTCCACTTGCTTCCCCTTCGTGGCTGATGTTCACCGAGCCATGGGCAAGGGTTCCCCACGCAGCACTTCGAGCTCTTCCAAGTCAAAGAAACCCGGCAAACAAGGCGCTTTCCATTCCGGGCCTCAGTTTCTCTTTCAGCACTTCTGCTCAAATACCAAACACGATTTGCGTTTTGCTAGAGGTGGGAAGGATCCGTGGTGTAGCCGAAGCTGTGATGGGGCCATCACCGAGCCGGGGTGTGGACTTCGTGCTTCGCATTTTTCCTGTGTTCTTCACTTAATGCCCTAGCTTGAATTTTTACCTAGAATTTCATTCTAATCATTATATATATTATATAATATATATTATATAATATATATAATATACGTGGATTTACATATATATAAATATATTAGAAGACTTCCTTTTTTACTTTGGCAATTTCAGTCGGAACGCTGGGCTTGGAAAAAACATGTTCACGGAAAAACTGAAGGTTAAATCAGTTTTATTCTGTAAACAGTGCCTAAATTATCATCTCCTTCCCATAACAACCCAATTAATACGTTAGAGCGAAGCTGGAAAAGCCAAAACCGGTGCTGAAAACGTAGAGTTAGTGTGACACCGTCTGGTGAGGAACATACTGCATTTCATCAACAGCAGCAAAACCTGATTCAGACGAGGGTCCCCCAGAGAGCTTTTATTCCAACAAATCCACCTTTAGTGAGTACCTGGTGTTGTTTCAGGCCCTGGGGCGACGGACAGGGGACGGTACGAGTCATACACCCAACCATCTAACCACCTCTTGGGGAAGAAAGATCTCTTATCTACGCACCTATCCTTGATTACAGTCAAGGATGTCAGCTCTTACAGTTAGGCTGGGTGTTCCTAAGGTGCTATGGGGACAGGGTGCCTGGGGGGCCCAGGGGTTGAGCGTCTGCCTCTGGCTCAGGGTGGGACCCCGGGGTCCTGGGATTGAGTCCCCCGTCGGGCTCCCTGCAGGGAGCCTGCTTCTCCCTCTGCCTGTGTCTCTGCCTCTCTCTGTGTGTCTCTCGTGAATAAATAAATAAAATCTTTAAAACACACACACACACACACACACACAAGATGCTAGGGGGGCCCGCAGAGCCAGCCAGGCCTCATAGATCAAGGACAGCCTCACAGAGGCGTGACCCCGGTCTTGAAGGATGAGCCGTTTTCGTGAGGTGACACGGTAGGAGGTGGGCATGCAGTGGGGAAAGTGTCACCCAGGGGAACGGGGGCAGCACGCGGGCAAGGCTGAGAGGCTGGCAGTGTGTGTGCACCGACCAGAAGTTATTTCAGGCTCCCGGGGAAGACAGAGCATGGGCATGGGGAGAGCTGTGGCTAAGACCAGACAAGGGCCTCAACCCCAAAGGCTCTGGAAGCTTAGGTTAAGAAGTGTGGGTTCCACGATCCAGGCTGCGGGGACCCCCTGGAGATGTCAGCATGACAGGGAGAGGATCAGATTTTCCCACTAGAGCAGTCAGCCTGGCTCCAGGGAGGAGGGTGGGGGGATGACTAGTTCCCATGCTGGCCAGGTAGGAAGCTATTAACATTGAAGAGAGGCTGACCCGGGCCGGGAAGGCGGGTGGGGGGGTGGTGCACAGTGCTTTAGGAAGGAGCATCGCTGTGTGAGAGCAGGCTCTGAGAAAAAAAGAAGGATTATGGGTTTATGCTTATATAGCCCCAAATGAAAGGGATATTTCTTTTCCTTAAACAAAGAGAGAAAGCCCCACCTTTTAATGCAGATGTCTTCCTTCTCTTTGTGTGTGGTCTTTGGAAAGAGTTAAAATATTTCTCATCATATGAGAGGATAATTGCTCCACAATCCAAGCATGCAATTTTACAAACTAAATTTGGAGACTTTCAAAAAAATATTGATCGCACCTGAAAACATTTAATGAATGCAATTCGGAAACAAGGGCCCAGAGACACCAATTTGAATCAACAGTGCTTAAATACTCCCATAAAAAACAAAACAAAACAAAACAAAAAAAAACAAAAACAAAAACAAAAAACAAACAAACAAAAAAAAACACCCAGGGCCTTGGGAAATTTGGAAAAAACTATAATGTGTTTTCAAAGGAAGGTTTGAAATTTTTAGGTGAACAGCTATAATTATAAATTGAAATTAAATATAATGCAAAGGAGGCCACGACTTCCCTTGCTGTCAGAACAAATCTAAGGAATACATTGTGTCCTGGGATGCCTGGGTGGCTTCCTTGTTAGGTGTCAGCCTTCAGCTCAGGTCATGATCCCCAGGTCCCGGGATCCAGCCCCATGTGAGGCTCGCTGCTCACGGGGAGCCTGCTTCTCCCTCTCCTCCCGGCTCATGCTCTCTCACTCTTTCTCCCTCAAATAAATAAATAAAATCTTTTTTTTTTTATTATAAAAAAGCATCCCTTGTGTCCACCGAGTATCAGACAAGGGCATACTCTTATTCCCTACATAAACAACTTTCTGCTTACGTAGCAGAGGTTTTTACCTCCGTATCCAAATGCTAATGGATACATTTTTTTTTCATCTAACTCAGATTTCAAATCTAAACATTTCCACTGATCTGAAAGGCTCCCTGTGACCCTGCTGGTGTTATCTTCTGTTACCCTCCAACCCCCTCACTCCACCCTGGTTGGAGCACCTTGGCCCTCCCGAAAGGCACCACAGATGTTCCTCAGGGCTTTTGCACCTGCTATTCCTTCTCCCTGAAAAGCTCTGTGTCCAGCTATCTATCTGCACAGCTGACCTCCTCCTTTCCTTTAGGTCCCTCATGAGAACATCACCTTCATCGGAAGGTTCCCCTGACCACACCACCTAAAGCAGCCCCTGCTCTCAACATTCTCTTGCCCTTTACTCCTCATGACTTCTCCGTGTGGCTCTTACCATCCCTCGACACCCCATGTACTTCACCTGTTGGTTTATCATTGCCTCTCTCCACCCAAATCCAAATGCTACGAAGCCACAGCCGCTGATGTATAACTCAGGGTAGAGAGCAGTGTCTGGTTCAGAGGAGGGGCTTAAGAAATATGTTAAATGAATGATGTTTATTTGAAGAATTTATTAAGCTTTTAGTCCCATGGGCGAGCTAGAGGTTTTCCATCAATTTACCAACCACCTGCTATGCGGCAGGTACTGTTCTCTACCTTTCATGAGACAAAAGACCACCCGTGGATCCCTGGATAAACAGAGCCGTGGGAGTCAGACAAGTCGGTTGATAAATATTGTCAATTATACTACGAAAAAGCCGGAAAAAAAAAAAACCAACCAGATAACTGCAATCCATGTGCTCAGCGTATATTTACTGAGTGCCTAATGGAAGAGAGCTAAGTTTCTTTGCAGGCTTTTTTGGTGCCAACATTGTACGAAGGCATAGAAAGGTGCATCTAATAGATTTTTTATAGAACAACCAATAAGATAACTAGTATCCCTGACTGAGAACCATGAAACTTGAAACTCCTAAAGGCCCAAGGTTGCCACACTGGGGAAAGACGAAGGCTAGACCAGGTCTGGGTTTGTCTCACTCCGTTGTGGTTGTTCTGCTAAAGGAACCAAGAGAAAAACATCTAACCTATTAGTGGGGTCAGAAGAGCCTTCCAAGGTACTTGCATCCAAGCAATGTAATAGAATTGGGCAAGAGGGCAGGGGAGGCGTGCTGAGCTGGGTGGACAGCACGTGTGGAGGATCGCGACATCGCACTTCCCATAGAGAAAGAGACTTCTGGGCCTTTGTTTTCACTAATAAAGTAGGTTAAAATTTTGGCTTTCCGAATTACCGAAATATAACAATACAACACACGCACGCTCCCCATTATACACAATAGCAAAATCAATTTAATATGTGATGTAACTCAATCCTGCAATGCAAATAATCAGCATGAAGGAATAATATCAACACAAGATTGAGGGAGATCTAGTATTCCAGATTTTAACAAAAGGGATGTGATTGCCTATAAACAACATTTTCCATTTATAGCATATAATTAAATAACTTATGTGGCAATTAAATTACATGCCAATTAAATAGAATTGCAAGCTTTAATAAAACAAGTTAAAAACAAGTGGAAGTTATTACTGAAGCACATCAATTGCCTTTTTCCTACGAAGTTGAATTGACATTTAAAAATTAATACTTACCTGTGTTAGGCACCTTGTATATTTAGAATATAAGTTTAAGAATTAGGCTGTCCAAGGTTTTCAAGCTAAAATTAAATAAGGTTAAGAGGTCTCGATGCTTGTTTCATTCAAATAAAATAATAAAGTAAAGTAAATGTTTTAATGGATCGATTTTACTTTTATTTTCTTAAAAAAAATCACTTTTCTTTTTTTTCCCTCTCTTCATCATCCAAAGTGAGATTTTCTTTGAAGCAAGATGGCAAGTACCCAGAGCTGAGCTTTGACAGTATATAAAGCCAGTTTTTTTGTACTTGATCCAAATGTTAAATCTGCAATTTACAGTTAATGTACCAATATGTTTACATATCTCTGTGGGTTCTTCTGCAATACAGTTTAAACTTCATATATATACATATACATACATAATATGCACTATATATACGTGCGTGTGTGTGTGTGTAATACTCGGGATACAGCATTATTTGTAATGACACTTGATAAACAAGTATTATTTCCAGGAGATGTGCTTCCCCCTTGTCTGTGGTTGCCCAGGGTTGTGTTGCGTACCTGGGACTTCATATGCTTCAAAGCGTTTAGATAAACACTGGCCAGGATGACTGGGAGCTAAATACACACCCACACACACACACGTAGGCACATATAAATATATATATATATATGTATATAAATATATATACATATATATAGATAAATATATATAAATATATATATCTATATATCTATCTATCTATATATATATATGATCTCAAGGATGGAAAAGCCTGCACACAGAGCACTTGAACCTCCTTTGTACCTATCCGGAGCAAAAAATATCAATAGTGTACTAAACCTAACTGAGGCTATTACTTTTTTTTAAATATATTTTATTTATTTATTCATGAGAGACTCAGAGAGAGAGGCAGAGCCACAGGCAGAGGGAGAAGCAGGCTCCCTGCAGGGAGCCCGACGCGAGACTGGATCCCAGGACCCTGTGTTCACGCCCTGAGCTGAACACAGATGCTTAACCACTGGGCCCTCAGGCATCCCCTACCTCAGGCTATCACAGTTGGTTGTTTGAAGCACCCTTTTCCCCTCCTCCTGTCTTTTTTCCCCCACTTTCCAATCTACTCAGGAAAATGGGAAAATTGCCATGGATCAATTTAAAATATCTTATTTCCTAAAAGCCCTTTTCTTTCGGGCCTGTGGTAGGGTGCAGAGTGCTTCCCCTTTGACAAGGGACAGGCAATTCTCCGGATGCCATCGAAAAAGTCGTGTAAAAGAGAAATTGTCATAAAAGGGATGCTCTGCTTTCCAGCTCCTTGCTGTGTCTTCATGTAGGCGAGGCAGAGCCAAAGTAGACAGTTAAAGAACAGGAAAAAAAAAAAGTTGTCTTTATGGGAAAAATTGAAAAAGCTTAAAAAATACATATCTATATATTCACAACAAATGTAAATGGTGCGACAGGGAGACAAAGGCAGAGCCGCTGACCCGCTGTCGCTCCCCAGAGGCTTCGACCGGGCCTGGGCCGCCCGCTGGCAGCTTTGGATTCCTCACCTCCAGCAGCTTAAATTCTATTTAGGGCAAAAAGGGTCCGATCAGGTGGTGCGACTGCTCAGTGCCCGCGGGCGGCAGTGTCCCCCGAGCTCGGCCACCCCGTCGCGGCATCGCGGCCACCTGCTCTCATCACCGGCCCGGCGGCCCCCACGTACCTTGCGGGGGGAGAGGCCTCGCCCGCCTCCTGGTGCTTCCCACGGGGACACGGAAGCAGCGTGGTGTCTTCCACCAGCCCCTCGGCCTCTCGGCGTGTCCGGAGCAGGGACGACAGGCCAGGCGGCCGTGGCTCGCAGGACCGCGGGCAGAAGGTTCTGGGCTCGGAGGGCAAGCGACAGGAGGCGCTCAGCAGCAGGTGCCACACCTGACCGGCCACACGGGGGAAGGAGTGAGGAGGCGACAGTGAGCTGGGGGGCGGGAGGCTCGGGGAGCGACTCGGGCCAGGAAAGCAGATGGGGCCACGCGACAGCAAGGACAGACCTTCGGCTAGTTGGGTGGGACCAGTGTCCGGGCCCCGATGTCGCGGGCCATGTGCCTGGGGCCTGGGTGCAGCAGCCGGCCTCACGGTGCTGAGACAGTAAGGTGGCACACACGGGCGCGGGACACAGTCGTCACCGCCAGCCTGGTCCCCTCAGGGCGGGGAGGCTACTCTGGCAGGTGTGACTGCAGAGCTTGGAGGGCGCCTTCGTCTCCAGTAGGCGCCGAGCCGGGCTCTGCACCCACGTTTCCTGTCCCCGCCTGCCCGCTCCTGCCCCCCAGCTCCTGCCCCCCTGCTCCTGCCCCCCGGCTCCTGCCCCCCAGTTCCTGCACTCCAGCCCCTGCCCCCCTGGCTCCTGACCCCCGGCTCCTGTCCTCAGCTCCTGCCCTCGGCTCCTGCCTCCTGGCTCCTGCCCCCCCAGCTCCTGCCCCCTGGTTCCTGCCCCCCGGCTCCTGCCCCCTGGCCCCGGCCCCCCCAGCTCCTGCTCCCCAGCTCCTGCCCCCAGCTCCTACCTCCCCTGGCTCCTGCCCCCTCCCTGCTCCTGCGCCGTGGCCCCTGCCCCCCTGGCTCCTGACCCCTGGCTCCTGACCCCCGGCTCCTGTCCTCGGCTCCTGCCCCCCGGCTCCTGCCCCCCAGTTCCTGCACCCCAGCCCCTGCCCCCCTGGCTCCTGACCCCTGGCTCCTGTCCTCAGCTCTTGCCCTCGGCTCCTGCCTCCTGGCTCCTGCCACCTCCAGCTCCTGCCCCCTGGCTCCTGCCTCCCCCCGGCTCCTGCCCCCCCCCCGGCTCCTGCGCCCCCCCCCCCCGGCTCCTGCCCCGGGCCTGGGCTCCATCCTGGCCCCGCACCCCCAGCCCACGGCCACCTCCCAGCGGCCTGCAGCTGACCCGGGGCACAGCGCTGGCCAAGGCCCGGGGGTCGGGCCAGAGCCGCACACATCCTCGGCAGAAGGCAAGGTCCATTCCAGAAGTCAGTGCGTAGTACAGGTTCATTAGCCGAGTCGCTAACTGTCTGCCGAGTCCCTCCCACCCTGTGGCACCGAGACAGCCCTAGGACACGGGACAGTCCCCACGGAGAACCGCGCAGGCCAGGGACGTGCGGCAGTGCCAGGTGGCCGGTGCGCCCCGCGTACCCGTGCTCTTCTAAAGGGACGGCAGTGGCCCTGAGCAGGTGGCAAGTGTTCACATCCGTCCTAGGAGCCGGGAGGAGGGGAGCCTCCTGCCCCCCGGGGGCCGAGCGGAGCGGCTCTCAGTGCCCAGCGGCCTCCAAGCCTGAAGGCTCAGCTGCGGGCCCCCTGTCCCCACGCCCTCACCCGGTGCCAAAGGCTCCCCGGCCGCCCAGCAGGCTCCTCTGTCCCCACCCGATGGCTTGTCCCTCTCCGCCAGCCTGTGAGGCTTTTCAAACCAATCGCATTCCCCGGGGGCACTGGGGGCTCCCCTGCCGGCCTGTTACTGCAGGGCCTGACCCCCCAAAGCCCCCTTGGGTCGACTGGGCTCCCAGGTGCAGCCCCCCCCCCCCGTGCGGCCCTGCACGGCTCTCAGCGCCCTCCTCCCTGGGCCCTGGGGGGTGACTAAGAACTCCTGCCCCCTCCTGTGATGAGCTTGGGGGCTGCATGTTTGGCATCTCACACTATTTGGAGTGGGGGATCCCCTTTCATCAACGAGGTGCAAAGTGGGGGAGCTGCACAGTCGTGGTCATCGAGTCCTGAAGGACGAGCATGTGGGTGGGGGGGCCGTGGAGAGAAGCCCGGTGCAGGACAGAAGGGCCGGGTGGGTTCAAGGAAGGCCCAGCGGGCCGGCAGGATGGAGGTGCGGGGGGGGGGGGCAGGGAGGCAGGGCCCTGGGGAAAAGCTGGGCAGTTCGTGGGGGTTCTGATTTTGTTTCCTGAGCACACAGTTACGGGATTTTAATCCGAGATTTCACAAAGGTCGCTCTGGCACTTTGTGGCCACTGGACCCCGGGACAGCAAGAGGAGCCTGAGCCACCGCCAGGCCCTGGGCCCGAGGCGGGGTGTGTGGGCGCCGAGGCCAGAAGGCAGAGGGCAGAGGGGGGCGCGGGAGGGCCTGCTGGGCCCGGGCAGCCGGGAACAAGCTGTCCCCAGGCACCCAGCGGGGGCAGGGGTCGACTCCGGACATGCTGACGGACATGCTGATTCCGACCGGTTTGTGCAACACCCGAGCCCCGTGCCCACAGGGGCCTCAGAGCAGGTTGGGGGGCAGGGGGGGGCGCACGGGGGGACAGTGATGCCAGTCGGGGGTAGTGTATAGAGGGAAGGCCGCAAAGCAAGGCGAGCCAGCGTGTACAACGGTGAGTGAAGGAGAGAGGTCTACGCGGGCAGCTGAGACGGGAGCGGGGGTATTAGGAGGACGGTGGTCTAGAAGTCAGGATAGGAAGGAGTGTGAGGTGTTCATGCGTCCGGGGACATGACGAAGCCCCAGGGTTTGGGGAAGACTTGAGAGGGCGAAGTCCCTGAAGAGGCCAGAGCAATGGGATTCAGGGAAACGAATGCTTCGTAAGCGGGGTGGGCACCTGAACCAGGGATGGAGACAAAAGAGGCAAAGACATTTCCAAGTGTAAATAGCTTAGTGCTTTCTTCATTGTGAAATAAAAATTCCAGAGAAATAAGTCAGTCGGAGAAAGACAAACATTATATGGTCTCATTCATTTGGGGAATATAAAACATAGTGAAAGGGAATAAAG
The DNA here is from genome assembly GCF_905146905.1 of Nyctereutes procyonoides. Taxonomy (NCBI): domain Eukaryota; kingdom Metazoa; phylum Chordata; class Mammalia; order Carnivora; family Canidae; genus Nyctereutes; species Nyctereutes procyonoides. The sequence goes on from NW_026575126.1 coordinate 5,993,129, forward strand.
GGGAAAGGAGAAGAAATGTGTGGGAAATACCAGAAAGGGAGACAGACCATGAGAGACTCCTAACTCTGGGAAACGAACTAGGGGTGGGGGAAAGGGAGGTAGGTGGGGGGTGGGGGTGACTGGGTGGCGGGCACCAAGGGGGGCACTTGACGGGATGAGCACTGGGTGTTATTCTGTATGTTGGCAAATTGAACACCAATAAAAAATAAATTTATTATAGAAATCTAAAAAATTTAAAAACTAAATTAAAAAAAATTCCAGAGAAATTGCCTACTGCTGGGGGGAGCAAAACGGGAAAACAGCACCCCTCACTTAGCTCCCCAGCGGGCTGCCCATAAGCAGGCAAAGGGTTCTTCATTTGCGTGGAAATGTAGTTTGATAGACATAAAAAAAGGAACATAATCTGAGAAGCACTTAGAAGCTACAGCGATAGGTCTATAAACAAGACTATGTGAAACCAGCTAATAAACTCAAACCTACTTTAGGATAAAAGAAACTGCAAGACACGTAAAAAACCCAAATTACATGGATACACTGAGAAAGAGAATGACTGTTAATTCCTAAGCAAAATAGTATTTCACCAAATAATACGTGGCTACAATTTTGCTAAAATGCATCTGTCACACCTCCTACAAGTGCCTTTGACTACAAGTGATGCTTACAGTTGGATTTCAAACGTGATGCTGCAACCAAAATAAATATCCAAGACACAACCGATAAGCCCAAGTTCATCCAGGGTTTTTTATTAACCGTAAGTTAAATCTGAAAGTTCAAGTGTACACACAAAGTTCTTCCAAGAACAGATTATTTCTCACCATCTGAAGAGTCTACATTTTTAAGACAAAAATGGGAGTATTTTCTGAGGACAATTTTATGATTTCAAAAACAAGCATGAGACTAATCATTACAATCCACTTAATACAAATTGAACACACGCCCACGCCCTGCAATAATGTTTTACAGAGCATGTCATAAGAATAAATCATAAATCACCAACACAGATAACATTAATTCTGAATATGCCGACATACAGCTCCGGAAGATTCAAAATAAGACATATATGTGTACTCTGAAACTTCATAAGTCATTTAATTTGATGTTTGATATTAAACTCTTTTCATCCTAATATTTATTATTTAGGGAAGCAGTTCTTTTAAATAGAATTTTGTGGGGAGCCTGGGTGGCTCAGTGGTTGAGAGTCTGCCTTCAGCCCAGGGCGTGATCCCGGGGTCCTGGGATCGAGTCCTTCATCGGGCTCCCCGCAGGGAGCCTGCTTCTCCCTCTGCCTGGGTCTCTGCCTCTCTCTCTGAGTCTCTCATGAATAAATTTTAAAAATCCTTTAAAAAAATAGAATTTTGCTGCTGATTTGTTAGAAATAACTTTGGCTAAAAAAAATTTGAAAATGTTGAAAAAATGAAAGTATGAGGAGGGAATCTTGATGACTCTACTACTACATCAAAACCTTCTGCTAGGGATCCCTGGGTGGCTCAGTGGTTTAGCGTCTGCCTGTGGCCCAGGGCGTGATCCTGGAGACCCGGGATGGAGTTCCACGTCGGGCTCCCTGCACGGAGCCTGCTTCTCCTTCTGCCTGTGTCTCTGCCTCTCTCTCTCTCTGTGTGTCTCTCATGAATAAATAAATAAAATCTTAAAAAAAAAACACCTTCTGCTAAGTAGCTAAGGGCATCTCTTGAAATGCATAGGTAAACCCAATGAAATAGAACCGTAATTATACATATTTTGTATCTTCTTTTTAAACTTAATATTTTTAATTCTGTGCCCTGCACATCTTCCCATGTTAGCAGCTACATATCTCCACAATCGTTCTAACAGCTACATCATACTGCACTGTACAAATATATCAGCCTTTTAATCTCTTAATCGATGAAAATCTGGGTCGTTTCCAGTATTTTACTATGACGAGCTAGGCCGCAGTGAACACGATCTCGACACACGCCTCTACAGACACGTCCAACTTGTTAGGATAAATTCCTGTAGTGGGATTTGTGAGTCAAAGGAGAGCCATATTTTAAACTTAAAGACACTGTCTATTCTCCAGAACAGAAGCAACTGTATGCTCCCAACAATAGTCTCCGAGTGCCCATTTCCTGTATCACTAATGAGGTGAACGACCCTTTCCCCGAGTTTGCCTGCCATCTGCATCTATTCTTGTATGGATTATCAATTCATTTCCATGTCTCTTGTGGGGGGTGTTCCCCATTTACTAGTTAGTTTGAAGAACATTCTTTTTTAAAGAAACTTGATTTTTGTTACCACAGATCTTTCTCTACTTTTTCTATTTTGCTCTTTCTTTGATAGTTTGGGTTTCTGAGCAATGATATAAGGGGCTACTCACCTCTCAAGACTATCAAAAGGTATTCATACATCAGATTTTTGTTTTATACAATTTTGTTATTTTTAAAATTTTGAACTATCTCAAAGTCTATTGATGTTATATGTGAAGGAAGATGCTACTTTTTATTATTTTTTCCCAAATGGGTAGCCAGGTCTCTCTCTCTCTCTTTCTCTCTTTTTAAGATTTTATTTATTTATTCATGAGACACAGAGAGAGAGAGGCAGAGACACCGGCAGAGGCAGAAGCAGGCCCCATGCAGGGAACCCGATGTGGGACTCGATCCCGGGACCCCGAGGTCACGCCCTGGGCTGAAGGCAGACGCTCAACCCCTGAGCCACCCAGGCGCCCAGTAGCCAGGTCTCTTAATAACTTTCTCCCCACTCAAAAGCCATATTTATCACCCCCCCCAAAGTGAGAAACATTTCTAGACTGTCTTGTTCCACTGAGCTTGGACTAATATTTTAGCAATTCTACCTTGGGAAAAAAATTTTCATAACTGTTGAGACTTCTTCCCACCTTTTCTTTTTTTTCCCTTTCTGAATTGTCTGGCTATTTGCCCACTTTTTTTTTTTTTCCACAAAAGAAGCTTTAGAAACATTTTTTCAAGTTTCTAAAAAGCCCTATTGAGATTTTGATATGAATTACTTTTTGAATTTCCAGAGTATGAGGGGAAAATCTGTACGTGAACCTGACCAAGCTATCTTTGAGTATTACATCCCCCGGGAGTTCTGCAATTCTTTTTGAGGATCCTATATGTTTCCTGTAAATTTGGTCACTTATATTTCACTACTTTTTAAATTGGTAATAGTACTTCTATTGTGAATAGATCATTCTTCCATTTTATTTTCTAACTGATCAACAGGTTTATATTAATCTTTGTATATTTGTTGTCCAATTAGCTACCTTTCTGAACTTAGTAGTCTTTCCATTTGTTCTCTTGCATTCTCTGGGTCTTGCACTGGAGATGATTCTTGTGTACGCTCCCTTCCAAGATCTGTGTGACTTTAAAATTTTTTTAAAGGATATGTCTTATTACTAGTAGTTTCCATTAATTTAGTACAGACCCAATAAAAACTATCAGTAAATAAACTCAGCTCTTTGGGTTAGTTCAGGAAATCTTCTCAAGTCTTCTTTTTCTGTTTTCTTTGGGATGGCACATGTATAATTCAATTTTTTTTCTTTTTCTTTCGTTTGCTATATCTTGATTTTTTCTCATCTTTTTCTTTTCTTTCTTTCTTTCTTTCTTTCTCTCTCTCTTTCTTTCTTTTTCTTTCTTTCTTTCTTTTCTTTCTTCTTTCTTTTTTTTTGTGATCAAATTTATCCATATGACCTATCAAGTTTTCAGTCGTGTCACTTGCGCTGACTCGTTCCTCCTACAGGAATTTTATTTTGGGGTTTCCTTTTATTTTTTTTCGTATTTCAGGATACTCCTTTTGATTTCTTCTCTTTTTCTCAATTTATTCCTTCTTTAGGGCTAATTAAGATGAAAGTAATAATTTAAACACTTGTTTGTGCAAGCCAGAGCACTACATACTCCACAGACTTTAACTCGCTTACTTCCTACAAATGCTTGAGGTAGATACCAGTTCCATGTTATGTGTGAGGAAATGGAAACTCCAGATGACTAGGTAATTTGCCCAGGACTCTACTCTGGTCAGGAGGAGAGCCAGGACTTAAAGCCAGGTCTTCTTATCCCTTAACTCATTCTTTTACCAACCCTACGAGAGGGTTTCACATGCCCTCGGGCCTCCTCCCTGTTCAAAGAGGAGTCCAGTTCCTTTCGAATCTGTATCTGGAATGAGGTGGCCTCCTCAGTGCCTGTGTCCATTCCAGTGCCTGCTGGACTAAGGTGGGAGCACCTTCTGCTCCAGGTCTCAGGTGATCTACCATTGCTACAGTCGGACCAATGATCCTTGTACAAGTGCTATACACTCTCCAGTATTTGCTACAATCTAGGGATCCCCCACTCTCCATCCAACCATCCATCCTCTATCTATTTGCAAAACTTCTTTGTGGTGACTGGTATATCCAGGGATGCAAAGTCCCCCTCACTCCTGAATCTGTAGTTGTGCCAAAAATTCAAATTTGTAGTTTCTAGAATGCCTTGTGTAGAGAAAGGGGCTGAGGAATGCTGTTAGGGGGGGGGGGGGTTGGGCACAGATCTCAATTCTAGCTGCAGCTCCAATGATGTCCGGGCAACAGGGACTTGGTTTTCCAGGTGTTGTAGCTTCTGTGCCCTGAGTTGGGGATTGAGTTGGCTTTTTCGTAACTTCTATCCAGCTAGTTTAGATCAGTGAACAAAAGGATGGACTCTAGAACTAATGTAAATTCCCGGAGGATTTCGGCACCGGGTTTCCTATTTGGTTTGTAGTACTGTTACAATCTTCGTGGGTGTTTATGCATGAAGCTCAGGAAGGATAAGCAGGGATTGCCAACCTCTGGCATGTGTAACACATTTAACAAGGATTTGTATCACACAGTAGGTTTGGAATTTAGAGTCACTTTTTTTTTTTTTAATATTTTACTTGAGAGACAGAGTGAGCGAGTGAGAGAAAAATAAGAGACAGCACAAGCCAGAAGAGGGAGACAGAGAGGGAGTAGACTTCACACTGAGCAGGGAGCCTGATGTGGGGCTCTACCCCAGGACCCTGGGATCATGACCTGAGCCAAAGGCAGACATTTAACTGACTAAGCCCCCAGGTTCCCCCTGGACTCATTCTTTAAAGAGCACATATGGGCTGTCACCATCAATGCCTCAGTCTGACTCTAGACCAAAGTGTATCTGGATTCCTTTTTTAAAATTTTTTTAACATTGTCTTTTTATTTATTCATGAGAGACACACACACACACAGAGAGAGAGGCAGAGACGCAGGCAGAGGGAGAAGCAGGCTCCATGCAGGGAGCCCGACGTGGGACTCGATCCCGGGACTCCAGGATCACACTCTGGGGCAAAGGCAGACACTCAACATCTGAGTCACCCAGGCGCCCCTAGATTCCTTTTCATGATATAACATTTCTGGGCTCTTTTCATGGATGTAGGAAGTTCCCAAAATATGAGCTATTCCTAAAGCCCTATGGTTTAGTCCAATTAGCCTAAGACAATTTTCAAATGATTTATTTTTTAAAAATTCATTATACTAAAAAAATGGTACTGTTGCAAAAGAATTAAGGTTTCAGCTGAGGTGTTTTCCTGTCTGTGAGATGTGGCTGAGGAGGCAGAGAGAGCCAGGTCAAAGCGACCCAGTAGGTTTTGCTATTCTTGAGCAATATCTTGGACAGAAAAAAAGCTCTTGACACTGAGAATTGTGGAAGCCCCTTGGCACACGCAGAATTTCTCACTTCAGTAAAGCTAAGGACATTATAAAATGTTACCCACCCCTCCATTTTTTTTTTCCCCTTTTCAGAAGCACGCAAGTTATTTTGTACTTCCATAGCCAAAGCTACTCTGGATGGAGACAGCTAACAAATGCATCAAAAATATTAAATGTGTAATTGGAAATCCCAAGCTACAGTAAGGGCCCCTCATCCGTGTTCCTATGTCACCTTCTTGTGATGATTGGTTTTATGTATCAGCATAACGTCACCACATTTTGTTTACGTGTTTACAAAAAAACACTGGGTGATTTTAGGTACATTATCCTCAGTAATGCAAGTGGGCCTCAATCAGTGGGTTGAAAGCCTTCAGAATGGAAACTGAGGTTTCCTAGAGAAAGAATTCTGCAATATAAAAACCCTGCTGGCCCACCCTATAGATCTAGGCTTATCAGCCCCCATAACTGTATAAGAAAATGCCTTAAATCTCTTTATACATATGTGTGTGTGTTTGTACATATATGAGGCTATGCTCATATAAAGAAAAACAAGAACAAAAATAACAATCAAACTTTATTTCCTTGTACATAACATTGATTGACAGCAAGATTTCTAAATAATCATCCCTTTATTTAGTTTAGATAAAGACTTCCTGCACAGAACTCTGTTAGAACTTAACCATTAGGAACCATGTAAAAGAGATGTAAGGCACGTACCATATAATGACCAAATAGCAGCTTTAATTTTTCTACAGAATTTACTGCAAGTTACCACATAATGAAAACAAAAGCAGGTTACTCTAAATGTGTTGAATTTGTTTAGTAATTTAAATAAAAACATATGACTCCCATTATACAGATAATTTTAAATCTACTCTGAAAAACAAATCAAGAAATATCTATCGGGAGATGACATACCTATCCTAGCATACCAAAAATTAGGCTGTTCTCTTCACAGAATATATGGAGAATGAGTAACTATCAACATAGTGAATGTTTTAATATTTGGGGAAATATTGGAAACCTATTTGTTAAAAAACAAATTTCTCTGGATATTGTTTATCTCGTCCTTGTAGATCCAGATGAGATTAGTTTAGAAAAGCAGTCTTCTTGAGTCTAGAAAATCTTCAGTCCAGGACAGTTCTGGGCTAATCAAAGAATCTTTACAAACAGGCTTGGAAATCGCATAGTCTTATTTTAAATTCGCTTGCTTAGCCAAAGGTATGGAATTAATGATCAAGTACCAGGATTTTCTGTTAAAGCACCCAATGCCAAATCACTACTGACTGACATTCTACTTCCTACCATGATGAGTCTGATTAGAGGTAGATGGGAGGCATAAAGAATATGGTGAACTATAAAATACATTGTGCTCCAATGCCCAGATCTCTAAAGATAAATCTTGTTTTTTTTTTTTAATATAAGAAATTCACTAAATCAAATGAATGCTGATTACAGCAAAGGTAGTGTAAGTAAAACTGGGGGCAGGAGACCTCTAATTGCATTGGAAGTATATGAAAGAATGAATCATTCTAAGAGAAGAATCATTTTCCCAATAGCCCCACTGCTGTGGATGATATTTTCGTGAGCCTGGACCACCTTCTCCAGTGAATACTGAGGACCTATCACAGGTTTCAACCAACCGATTTCCATTCCAGCTTGAAGGGCCATTGCAAATTTCCTAAATTCCTCCTAAGTGGAAGAAAAAGGTCTTTTTGTTGAACATGTAAATTAATTTTCAGAAACATTAAAATTTTCAGATTCTAAGAGTTAGAACATAAACAGTTCCTTGCAAATACGTGGCTTTCGTCACTTATCCAGAACTACAGAAAAAGTGGTTTTCTACAGAGTAACCATAAGTCCAATTTGTGTGAGGCAGTGTCTGTTTACAAAAAAAGTACTGTCCTGAAATAACTTGTAATACTATCTCCTTTCTCTCTCAAGAGTGTCTTGACTCGAAAACAAAACAAAACAAAAGGGACACCCGGGTGGCTCAGTGGTTGAGCGTCTGCCTTCGGCTTAAGGCCTGATCCTGGATTCCCAGGATCGAGTCCCGCATCGGGCTCCCCGCATGAAGCCTGCTTCTCCCTCTGCCTGTGTCTCTCATGAATAAATAAATATATTCTTAAAAAAAAAAAAAAAAAAGAGTGGCTTGACTTGGAAAATAAATTACATCCTCACCCTCGTTATCGTGTAGTGACTAATCCTTAACGTACCCATCCACTCAGATACCTTATGTTTAACATCTACTTAAACTTTCCATCTGCCCGACTAGGCAAATTGTCTCCATGTTTCAGTTACCAAAATCAGACTCACTTCCTACCTTAGTTGATGAATAAAGAGCAGTTCCAATTATACTGGTTTCCTTTGGGATGGTGTCCCGTGGGTTTATTTCAATAGGACCTCTGCTGCCAACAACCTATTACGAAAAACAACTTGTCTATGGTGAAAGATTACTGCAAAATAGTGTTAAATTATGGTAAAGCCTCAAAGTGGTAGAAAGAAACCAAAATACTTACTATTACTCGTCCTCCATATGACAGAAGATCCAAATCATTACTAAGATTTACATTAGCTAGCATTTCAATGATCACATCAATGCCTTTTTCACCAACAGATTTCTATGTAATAAAAAAAAATGCAGAGTGAAGTAAGAAAACAAGGAAGAATCTGGTAAATAGTTATCATGGTCCCATATATTACAGAAACGTGTTTCAAGAGACATAAAATGCTACATTTTTAAGACGAATCATACACATTTTTAAGTGATCTAATTATATAGTGATGATGTAATTCCAAGGTACCAGTCACAACACCTAAAGTGTGATGAAGATTCATACTAAACAAATTTCAAGTGCTTCGACTCAATTTGACTATAAAATATTTTTTCCTTGGTTGAAATTTTTCTGTCTTCAGAATGTATTTTCGCAGAGAAACCAACAACAAATCCCAAATCCCAAAAAGGCTTCTACTTTTGTTAAGACTCAAAAAACAAAGAAGAAAATCATTGGCTGCTTGGTGTTGCAGCATTTTTTGGTGCACACTCAGTTTCGTCCCAAGGGGTTCCCACTCAGCGTGGTGTACTACTTCTGGGTTTTCAGAGACGTTGGTTTGCAACATCCAAAACTGGCTCTTAAATAAGGCACACATATCTACCTGCTACCTGTTATATTTTATGACAAAATGAATACCCGGGTCAGGCATTGTGAAGTACCGGGAATTCACAGGTGGACACGGGGACTCCAAACAAAACTAGGGAGGAGGAGGAGGGGAACAGCGCAGTCACAGCTGCGGGATGGGCTAATGTGGCGGTTAGAGGTCAGAGGAATTAGACTATAGGTTATAGGGAAAGATGGGGCTCTAACTCTGATCACCTGTAAGGAGCAGAGGAAGCTCCAGAGAGATGAGGACCTGGGCTCTGAGGAATGAACGGGAGATCCTTAAGCAAAAAGGAAGGAGGAGAAACAACCAGAAGTTACCCTGGAGGTGGAGTCCCTAAGGCAGAAGAAACAGAAAAGGGAAGAGTGAGGGGCTGGGAGTCCAAGTGGAGATTGGGGCTGAGGCTCCGTCTGGGAAGGGGGGGTGGGGAAGAAGAAGAGGAAGAGCGGTGAGGCAGCTGGTGTGGCCTGGGAGCGTGCAGCCAACGCTCTGCTAAAGGACAGACTTCTGGGGGGCAGGTGCTCGTTAATTAATTTTTGATGCTTTAGATGCGGGAGGTGCAGCAGGGAACAGGAGACAAAAATTCCTATCCTCATGCAGCTCCCATTTTAGTTATTGCTGAAGGCTTTTTTTTTTCTTCTTTTAAAGGAAACCCGGGAACTCTGGGGACTGAGGATAGAAGGGGTGTCATGTAGGTTATAAAGGGCAGCCAAAGCTGGAGAAGACGACGATTAAATAAGCCACAGCAGGGAAGGGAGCAAAAAGGGAGATGTATGTGAACGGCATGTCAGAGAGGACAGTGACACAGGGAGGTGTCCTAACGGGAAGGAGGAGAATGGGGGTTTAAGGGCAGGAGTAAAAAAAAAAAAACCGCAGGGGGGTCTCGGTGAGCAGATGCGACATCTGCAGGCTGATGGCATGAAGGAGGGGAACTCGGGCCACAGACGGTGCTGGGAACCAGCAGGATGTGGGCACGGACGGAGTCATGGGCATAGAGGAGACCCATCAGGAGGGCGGTCCAGCACCGGGGAAGGTTTGAGACTAAGGGGGAAAGGCTAAGGGATGGCAACATCCAAGTAACACCAGGAGGAAGGGGACTGAAAATGCAGTGAGGGAGGTAGGAAGAGAACCAGCTTCCAGGAGATGTGGTCAGGGTCAGTGGCTGCCAAGAAATCACCCGGGCTGAAGGCTAAGCCCAAAGCAGCAGATGGGCCCCTAGGGGCTCACGGGTGGCCGCTGACGAGCAAGATGCAGTGGGAGGCGGTGGGAGGCGAGGAGGTAAGAGTAGGTACTACTGCTTTTTCAACAAGCGTGGTGGCAGAGGGGGTGGAGGGTTTGACAAAAGGGGAAGGGAAAGATCTGGGGAAATGAGAGAGACGGAAGCAGGAGGAGCCAGTAGGAGAGAAAAAAGCCACAAGACCTCAGGGTCTCAGAGTGAGATTTCTGCAAAACAAAAACATATTTTTTTAAAAAGATTTTATTTATTTATTCATGAAAGACACAGAGAAAGAGAGAGGCAGAGACACAGGCAGAGGGAGAAGCAGGCTCCCTGCAGGGAGGCCGACGTGGGACTGGATCCCGGGTCTCCAGGATCAGGCCCTGGGCTGAAGGCGGCGCTAAACCACTGAGCCACCCGGGCTGCCCCAGAAACATATTCTTAAAATAAGTGGCCATTTCTGATCGTGGTAAATAAATACTCTTGGAGATGGCCTCAGGAGAGAATATTCGATGGATTTTAGGTTTCCTAGGCCTGTACAGAGTAGCTTTACTCAGTTTTTTGACAAGATGGTTTAGTGGTAATAAACTCTCACTCGCATTTTCCTCGATTTGTAATGATCAGTACCTGGAAAATTCTAAGTCTTTCTCAACATAAGCAAGTAAGGTTTAGCAAAGTAATCAGAGTTTGGTGAATTGTTACTACAGTAGAAACGGAGAACTTCAGAACCTGCTCGAATTTGTTTGACGATGGAATATATGCAACAACTAACTAAAGCCGACCCCACCCTCCCGGTAAGGTAATGATTATCTCTCCAAGGCATCCAATTAACAAATAAACTTTGTTCCCTACACCAGACAGATCCAGTCTGTAATCTGTAGATACCTCAACCTTCGATCTGAAAGGTTACACCAACAGAAATTATATTAAGAAAACCTCATGGTTGGGGCCCCTGGGTGGATGGCTCAGTGGATGAGCATCTGCCTTGGGCTCAGGGCATGATCCCAGGGTCCCGGGATCGAGTCCCACATCGGACTCCCCGCAGGGAGCCTGCTTCTCCTCTGCCTGTGTCTCTGCTTCTCTTTGTGTCTCATGAACAAATGAAACCTTAAAAAAAAAAAAAAAAAGGAAAGAAAGAAAACCTCATGGTTGCCAGAGGCAGGGAGTGGGAAACGGGTAAAATGGGTCAGTGTGGTCAAAATGTACAAATTTCCAGTTATAAAAAAAAAAAAAAAAAAAGTCACAGGGATGTAAAGTACAGCAGGGCAGCCACAGTTAATAATACTGTGTCACAGATCTAAAAGGTGCTAAGAGTAGATCTTGAAAGTTCTCATAAGAAGAAGAAAAAGGTTTTGCAACTATGTATGGTGACGGATGTTGAGGAGACTCACTGTGCGGATCATTTCACAATATCTACAAATATCAAAAAGGAAGGGGTGTCTGGCTGGTGCAGTTAAGTGTCTGACTCTTGATTGCAGCTCAAGTCATGATCCCAGGGTCATGAGATCAACCCCCTTGTGAGTGTCCCTGTCCCTCTCCCTCTGCTCCTCCCCCCATCACCTCTGCCACACTCACTCTGTCCCTAAAATAAATAAATAGGTCTTGAATATTAAAAAAAAAAAAAAAAAACAGAACACCCCCAGGGCTCTAAATACAAATCTGTGACTTTACTTAAAATGTGACTACATTAAAAAGTACCAATTGTTATAGGCTAGCTTCTATGTGATAAGACAAATCAGAGTGAAGGCTCGGAAATTAGGCATCTCTTTTTTTTTAATCTGTTGAAACTGTAAAACACACATAGGCATAAAAAAAAAAGAAGCAAACAACGTTAAGAGAGTGGTTGGTAAGAAAAAAAGAATTTACCAAAAAAAGTAAGTCTCCCAAGAAATAAAATCTACTTCTATAAAATTGTGGAATAATTTTACCTTGATTTTATCAATATAATTAAGTTCTCTGTGATTAAACACTTCATGGGCTCCATTCTGCAAGACAAGGTTTTGTCCTTCTTCGGTACCAGCCGTACCCAAAACTTTTAGGCCGTAAGCCCTGGCAATCTGGCACGCTGCTATTCCAACCTGAAAACCAAAATATAAAACCATAGTTTTAGATTCTTTGCATCCTTCCAAGTATTTATTAAATATAGGTAATACACTTAAGGTTCTCCTGGGTCCTACCCTATCCTTAAGGAATTTCAAGTCTAAATCAAGAAATAAGAACAACAATAGCTAACTTTTATTGAGCATTTATAATGTACCAGGTGCCACACCAAATACTTTCTATGCATTGCTTTATTTTATCCTCACAGTAAGCCTATAACATAGATATTATTATTGTCCATATTCCAGAGATGAGAAAACTGAGGCTGATAAAAATATAAGCTGCCGAGGTCAGAGAGATGGGAACGGGGCCAGATCACACAGGGCTGGATCAATTCGGTCTGTAGAGCTTGAGCTTTTAACCACTGTATCAAAATGTTTACTTAGCATCGGCTTTGTGCAGAAGGTGAGGGGTTTAAGGATAATCAAAACTCACTGAGTTCATACTTCAACTGTACACATAAAATACTAAATAACAAATGTGACAGCGTTTAAGTGGGAGAGATAGGTATACGAGCAAATCAATTTATCCATCCATATGATGACCATTTATTGAGTGTTTATTATGTGCTAGACACGGTACTTCACATAAGAAAATGCTACTCTAAGAGAAAAATAATAAACCCACAAACAAATAAATGAGTAAAGTAAATTCAGAAAATAAAAAGTGCTAGGAACAAACCCAGCCTATTGGGTTACAAGGAGACAGGGTTTGGTGACCGGGAAAGGCCACAGAGGAGACCGCGTGAAGAGAGGGACAAGTCACGCGAAGATCTCGACAGCCTGGTGGAGAACGTTGTAGGCAGAATGGTCAGGGCTCACCTGGTGACGTGGGAATGACCCTGGGGCATTAAAAGACAGAAAGACGGTCACCGTGGCTCTCGGCAGGGCTCTCGGCAGACGGTGCCAGATGCAGGCAGAGGGGCACCCAGGGCCTTGCAGGTAAAGGCTTTGGATTGTATTTAAGAGCTCTTCAGAACGGTGAGAGAGCTTCAGCAGGAGAGTCATACGATCCAATTTAGGCTTTAAGAAGGACACTAATTAGATGGGGGACAAAAATGGGAGGCAATGGGAGTAGGAGGGGCCTTCAACATAGACTGAATGTGAGAGGCGAGCAGAGAAAAATCAAGGATGTCTCCTGGGTCTCTGGCCAGGGTAACTGGGTAGATGAACAGGGCTGCAGATTAGAGGGTCAAGCTTGTGAGAGTACCAAGGATTTACTTTGAACGGGCTGGGCTGTATTTGCTCACTTAGGATGTGCGGTGATTAGGCGACTCTGCATATGGCCTGGGGAGAGTCCAGGGTTGGAAATATAAATTTGAGACTCGTCAGTTCATAGATGGCATTTAAAGCCCCGGACTGGATGAGGTCACTACATGAACGTGCTTAGGATCAGGGAGAAAGAAAAGCATATGAGGAATATAGAGAGGAGCGCGTGTTTGCATCGCCGACACCAGGGAGACACCAGGGAGTCGGTGTTCTGTGAACGGCCCCGGCAAGTGGCACGCGCAGGGCAGGGCTCCCCTCAAACTCGGCACTACCGACATCTGGGGCGGGACAACGCTGTTGTGGGGCTGCCCTGTGCTTTGGAGGATGCTCGGCGGCATGTCTGCTACCTACCCCTCACCCAGGGCAAGCAAAAACGTCCCCAGACGCTGCCCCAAGTGTCACGGGGAGAGGAGGGACGCCAGACCCCCCCTCACTGACAACCAATGATTCAGAAGAAGGGAAACTCGGTGCGGATCGGGCATGAGAGAAAAGAACCGAAGCGAAAACTATGATGAAAAACGGACTAAAACTGCAACAGCATCACAGACTCCCAGGCCTGAAATAGACTTTAAAGACTGTTCGGCATATGGGAGCCACGAGCCTGAACTCCGTTGGGTTTTGGCAGGGATTTGGTGGATTTAACCAAAACAACAAACAGACGCACGGAGCTCACGGTCTCATGACTCAGAGAGACGTTCAATTCCGTGGAAGGCAATATACTGGGGACGTCCTGATTTTTGCTACTTTAAATTTAAAAAAAAAAAAAAAAAAACTAAAACTAAAAACAGGCCTCTAATAAAACAATACCTGAAGACTTAGTGTAAATATACCTCCTTCTAAAAAAATAAAAATAAAATAAAATAAAATAAAATAAAATAAAAATAAATAAATATATCTCCTTCTGCTCCACTTTAAAGAGGCATTTAATAGCTATTTTGAAGGTGCTGTTTATGCTGTTCTTGTCAACAATTACACCAGCCACAGTACTTCGGATTATATATCATTACGCGTCAATCGTTTCTCTTCTATTGACTCTGCCGATACTAAAATGGGGCGCTCCCCACCAGCATATCTGGGTAACAGCTGTGTTCATAAATTCCACCCCATTTCAAATACACAACATAATCCCAAAGGAACTTGAATTAAATGAGGACAGAAAGTACAAAGAGAAGCAAGACAAAACCCAGTACTATTTCCCTCTGGTAGGGCAGGGAGGATCAGAAGCGCTGCTCACACCAGGCTGCCAGCCTATCCCTGCCAGCCAAGGATTTAACAAACTCAGCCAGCTCAGAGAACAGTGTGGATTTTGCCTTAAATAAAAAAAAAAAAAAAAAAAAAAAAATCATGGTGAAGTGACTGGGCTTTTTACGAGAGGGTAAATGGAATAAAAGGAGATTTTCTTTAGATTCTTCTCTCCCCTTCCTACTGAAACCTCTCCGTTTTATACAGAGCACCAGGTTAGCTCTCTGGAAGCCAAAACAATTTAAATAAATGCATGTTGGACAGATCCTCCTGTAGTTCTGGGTTACACTTAATTTAACCCCAAAATAGCCTCTTTGGTGAAGCTAAGCAATGGGAGTTTTGGATGAGGTATATCTGGATGCTTTCTCAAGCCCCCCAAAAGACAATCTTAGGCTTTTTAGTAAAAACTCTGATTCGTGAGATGGAGGCTAAGCGTGGAAGCTTGTGCTTCATCTAGTTCACGTAACAGAAACACAATGGGCTGAACGCTCTGTGTTACCTGGCCACCGTTAGAGGTAAATTTGCATTTTCAGGGTGACACTCCTCATTCCAGGAACAATGTGCCCTTTAACAGGTGACTTCTTTCAACGACTGTGGCATCACGATGCTCTGCGAGGGTTAACCGGCTCCCTCAAGGTGAGCCACCTCGCCCCAGGGCCTGTATTTTAAGAATGTTGAAATCTCATCTCCAAAATTTCTAAAGCCTCTACACGCAGGATAGAGGTCATGTGGATTTCTTGTTAAATTCCAACCTCAGAGCTCTGACTTTTCCTCTAAGCTCCTCGGAGGCAGAGTGACAGCCGGTTTCTTGAAGAAGCTTCTGACAGCCCTGGGTTGGGTTATTTCACTGAAGGGCTTATTTTAAAGTTCCTGGTCCTCTCCCACCCCAGCCCCCACGCCTCACATTAGCATTTTAAGCCATGGGTTGTGGCGTTAAGGACACAGCTGTACACTGTGCATTCCACGAATGTCATCAAAGCGCAGCAGGCCAGCCGTGGAAGGGGGTAGAAGGGGCTGAGAATTCACAGTGTGGCTTTGCAGTGCTGTCTGGGGCAACACAGGTAAAGCTTTAATGAGCCTTAGTTTCCTTATCTGAGGGAATATGGAATCATGTTAACTTTAAGAAACTGTTTAAAATTCCGAATAAATATTCTAACAACATATGCTACTTGAAGGCGAAAACAAAGCCAGTTTATTTTGGTCCACACCCAACACAGGTGGAAAACGTAATACATACATTTTTAATGGGGTCATCTGTTGAATCTATTAACCAAAAAATGCTAGACTAATGACAAGGAATTAGCTTCAGGACACAGCATTTAAAGAAGCTTTACTACAGAAGGGAATATATGTACCGACTACGAATATTGACTGTATTTCTTCATTTGGCTTTTAAAAATAACTTAAATATAACGTGAAACCCACAAACACAAGCTCATTTAAACGTGCCCTTAAAAACGACAACGACAAAAAAAAAATACTTACTCCTCCACTAGCCCCATGAACCAGAACACTTTCTCCGGCTTTCGCGCGGGCACTGCAAAAGAAGGCAGGGTTCATCGCCTTACTTTGAAGCTAATGAAGCTCAGGTGTTTTGTCATTCTCGAGGAAACTTCTACCCCCCTGGTTCGGCCATCACGTCCCCAAACAGGAAATGCACTCTGCTTTACAGCCCAAAATACTCTCCAAGATTCACAGGGTCAAACGAGGGTTCTTCGAAGCCACAGGCAGCAGAAGAAAACATTAAATTCGCTTGTTCACTCAACAAATGTTTAACAGGAACCTACTGGGTGTCGGGCACCGTGAGGGCTGCTGGTGGCCCATCATGGTGCTACCTTCCTTCTGGAAGGCTACAGTCTTTGGAGGGAAATAGGGTGAGAGAGCTCAAGCTAGAGGACCGGAGTCTCATGCATTCCCACAGAAAGGGTCTCAAAACAGGCTTATTGTCACCCCGTCTTTATTCTGTGACCCAGGGTGTTAGATGACGGAAGAAAACCTTTTTCCTTGGAACATGAGGCCGCGCAGCCTCTAAGCCCACATTTCAGAGAGCAAAGCTAAATCAGCAAGTGGTAAGAAATACGATAAGTCCTGTCACAGAGGTTTGCATGTCACACCAAGAAATGTCTAGATCCTCTGGAGAAACGACATCTTCTTTTGGCTTCTGGCTCATCCCACTACTTGTCCGTTATACCGAAAATAAGGCACGTGCAGCAAGACAGACGGGAGATGCCTTCTGAGTCCAGACGGACAAGTGCTAACGTCACAGGCCGGCAGGTGTCCTGTGATCCAGAGCTGACTCTCAGGGAGGATCTCTCGCTCCCCAGAACAATAGGGGAGGCCACGCTGCACAGACATTATGTTCAACCTGGGAGTAAGCACCCAATGTGACCCAGAGTCCTGCTCAAGGCGGTGCGCCGCCGACAGCTGACAAATGGCAATTACGAGCAGTAAACGGAGCTCTTGGCTACATTCTTGCTTAGAGATAAGGGGACTGAGGGCAGGGAGTTAAATGGAGGGTCTGAAATGGTAGACTAAGGTAACTATTACCAAAACTCTTTGGTGTTTTAAACAGTAAAATATAAATGTGAGGGAACAGGATTACTAACATCATTCTATGGGATTTGACCTACTTTCCCCAATGATGTTGCTTTTAAAAATCTTACCAACGACCCCTCCAACGCAAAGAGTGCCTTCTCCTAAACCACTGGGCCGGGGGTGGGTGGGGCGTAAACAAGCGAGCTAACCCTCCCCCGGATCCCACTGCTATGATCCTTCTACTCTTGCACAGTCATCGTGACACTTCATTTTATGTGTCAACTTGGGCATGGGGCCAGACAGCTGGTTAAACATTATTCTGGATGAATCTGGGAAGGGCCTTATCCAATTGGCTGGAGGCCTTAAAAGAACCAAAACTGACTTTTGGAATAAGAACGGATTCAGCTAGATGACCTTTGAACTTGAACTGCAACCCTTTCCTGACCTACAACAGCCAGCTTACCCTCTCAGGCTTTAAACTCCCCAAGCCTCCACATCCAGTAAGTCTCTCTCTCTCTCTCTCTCTCTCTCTCTCTCTCTCTGTGTGTGTGTCTATGTAAATAATACGTACATATGCACGCACACATTCTGCTGTTCTGTTCCCCTGGGCGGCCCCAATTAATACAGCCACGTCCCCCGGGGGCTCGCGGCAGGGGCTCAAGCCTTGGCCTGGCCTTCCGCGCTGCTGTGGCTGAAGCCACTGAGGGTTTTCTCTCCCACCCGAAGGCCAGCCCTAATCTAAAAGATTTCAATACTCCCTGGGACGGAAACCTTGAGCCCGATTCCTAAACTCTCCACTGTAGCCACTCTCTCCCAAGGCTGAACCTGGTAACCAGCCCCAACCACCCTACTTGAGAAGTATCGGACCCTAATACCTCCTGCTATGGCAGAGATCTCCCGTCCCAATCCTGTAAACCTACATTCTCTCAAAATCTCTTCTTCAACCTCCCAGAGATTGCGGCCTCTGGATGACTCAGATTCTGCCCACGTGTTGCTCCTGGCCCTGTTGCATCACTAGCCAGGGGGACCCTGCGGAGGTTGCCCCAACTCCTCTCTCTTCCTCTCTTGTGCTCTCATTTCCTTCTAGTCCATTCTGCTGCTAATTCTCCAGCCCTGGATTAATGTTAAAAACTAACTTCCTTGATAATCTATCCAAATGGCTAAGTACTAAAAAAAAGAAAAAAACTAAAAACTATAAAAAAGGAAAAAAAAAATCAAGTCACCAAGCATCTTGGTGCCACTTCAGTTCTGATTCTCAGATCACTTGGCCTCCTATTTAATTATGAAAAGTGAGGCGATCCCACGAGTTCCCTCAGCAGTCCACCTCCCTACCCACAAACCCTTCCACGATTATACCACCTTTACCTCTCCTAGGATTAGCAGACGAGCTGGCCCTTTGATACCAGAGGCCAATCTCTCCACACATGTCCTCAGTCCTTTCCATCCAGCCACCTGACACTCCACCATCTCTCCCAAACCTTCCATCGCTTCCTCTCTGCTGGATCTTTTCTCAGCCATAAACATGTTCAACTCCCGTCCAGCCTTCTGTCCCCACACTCTCAGGTACCCTTCTCCTCTCCCCTCCCTGACCACCTCCATTCCAGGAACCAAATTCTACCTCCTTGCTCAGTGGCTCAATCAAGCTTCTGTCCCACCACGCTACTGAAAGTGACCTGACTCAAGTCACCAGTCACCTATCAACGGCTAGGCCCGACTGTTTGTTTGTTTGTTTGTTTGTTTGTTTTTCCCAAACGCACCACATTGCTGCATCTGACAGCTAGCTTCCTCTCTTGGTAGCAACACCAACTACCACCCCTAACACTACCCACACCGCCGGAGTACTGACTCCGCGCCAGACTCTGTACTAAGCTTCACAGGTATTACCTCCCTGAGTCCTCACCACACCCCTAGGAGGTAGGTGCTACTAGTATTCACGTTTTTCTAACCAGTAAACTGCCGCTGAGACAGGGAAGTAACTGGACCACAGCCGTACAGCTGGTAGAAGAGAGCAGTGTAAGCCGAGTCTTCCTGTCTTCAAAGACCATGAACTTAACAGGTGTTTAACAGACACCGTGACCTCTCGACTCCCTTGGCCTTAACATGTGGCCTCTTAGCACTCTGTGCCCACCCTGACTATACCCTACATGCTGATGTTCTCTAGAGTTCTATCCTCGCTCCACTGTCTTCACTCCCTGGAGACTTCCAGTCACTTCCATCTTGTCAACTCCCACCCACAGGCTGATAGCCCCGTGTTGACATCTTTAGCCTCCAGGCTTCAGATTCATTCACCCAACAGGTTGCTGGTCTTCTCTGTCACGATGCCTATCTTGCTTTCCATGCCTAAACTGGACTAAGTTTCCCTGTGAAACTTCTTCCTTCTTCTTTGTCACAGTTAAACATAATCCAAACAAAAGAGCTAAAAGTATCCCTAAGTTCGTCTGCTCTCTCATTCTCCACATGCAGTCACCAAATAGACCTGATTTTACCCTCTAAGAGTTGTCTTTTTCCTTCCATCTTTTCTACCGTGACCCTTGCTCTGGCCCCTAAGTATTCTGCCTAAAGGATACTCGTATAAGACCCTCCCATCTCTTTCTCCATTCCTGTCATCAAATCCATCCTTCACACAGCTGGTAGGTGATCTTAATGAAACACCCATATAACAGTATCACTCTTCTGAATAAAACATTTCACGACCCCTAATCCCTGAAGGAACAGTGTGCGAGCTCTATCATCTTGCTTTTTACAACCTGAAACCTACTACCTATTTCGTGTGACAGCTAACGGTTGTTAAAAGATTACTATACTCCAACCTGATTCTGTGCCACTCTTTGCCTTGAAATCTTCTATCCAACAAAACCAGATTGCTATAATTCTCCTTAAATATCATGATTTTTTCCCCCTGACACCAGGATATTCCCATTGCCTAGAATTTCCTCTCCCCTCCAACGTATCCTTCCTTAAGATAACTCCCTGACTGAAATATAGATTCTCAGAGGGGCACCTGGCTGGCTCAGTTGGTGGAGCATGTGACTTTTGATTTTGGAGTTGTGAAGGAGCCCCACGTTGGGTGTAGAGATTACTTAAAAATAAAATGTCAAAAAAATACATATATATAGAGATAGATAAATAGATAGATAGATACAGATATATGGATCCTCAGATCCCAGCCGTGGTAGCTGACCAGTGGGTCTAAGGTAGGGCCCTACACTGTATTTCTAAATTGCCGCAATTAGTTTCTAGGGCTGGGTAATAAGATTTCTGAACCATGGCTTTAAAATAATCCAAGCTTTACATCTTGGCAGGAAGCCCTATCCCATCACCAGTTACCTCCCTTATGATCCCATAAACCCCTATGCGCATCCATACCACTGCACTTTCCATGTTATACATCAATATTATTACTCTTATGTCTCTCTTTTACTAGACTGTCAGCATCTTAAAGACAAAGACGGTGTTTTGCTCTTCTTTGTAGCCCCAGTGATTAAAATAATTTCCCAAATTAGCACAGTTTCTACTCCATAAATGCTTAATGGTAACTAAATGGTAACCAAATATGAGAGATGGATACGTGGACGAGAGGCAGGAAGGCACGTAATACTGGCTGTGTACCCGACCGTGTCTGTCATTACCTGTGGAGCAGAGCTCGGTACGCAGTAAAATACGGGATGCCGATGGCAGCTCCTTGTTTCAAGTCCAGTTTCTCCGGCAGTATGTACACAGTGTGATCTGAAGCAAGGGCATACTCAGCATAGCCCCCAGAGATGGTGGCGGTAGTGAAAACTCTGTCACCTTTCTGGGGAAAGCAATAAATTAATAAAATACCAGGGATTAAAAAGGATGTCAAATGGGTATAATCCTTTTATAATGCAACTTTTATAACAACAAATAAGTATGTATTATTTACTAGGTTGGAGGGTCTTATCGAAATAACTTCAGAATACTGAACATTTTTAAATGTTTTAGTAAGGGAAACCAAAAAGAAAACTTTAAGGAAATAGGGGAGAGAAAAAAGGAAAGAGAACCTCCAGAATGGTATAATGAGGAAACCATGGGGAGCTCACTGCACAAGACACTGTATCAGGTGTCTGACAAGTACTACCTAATTTGATCTTCTCCAGAGCCGATGAGATAAGTACTTCTCTTATCACCACTTTGGATTAATTCCACTATACACATGAGGAGATTGGGGGACAAAGAAGTTCAATAATTTGCTCAGATGAAGCAGTTAGTAAGCAGCAGTTAATACAATCATTTTTTTTTCTTCGAAATACTAGGAAAAAGAAACAAGTAAGATGTAAGGTTTCCTCCAAACACCAAATACCTGTCCTAAGTCCTTTCCATAGGTGCTTCACCCCTGCATTTGTTCCCTCATTTTTTATGCATACACCAAGAGCAGGAAACTATGCCCAGGTCCTGACAGCAAGATGAGCCAGGACAGGCTTCCTCCCTTGTTACAGTATGAGAAACACAGTAAACTCTCAGCAAACTCTGCTGGGCCCTTGCTATTGAAAAGGCAAGTGAAAGTGAAGGTGAGGTAAGGTGCTACACAAGCGTTCACACCTGCCCAGTATGACCTGCACACTAGGGATGTCAGACCATTTACTACAAACACCTGCCCGAGCATTTAAAAAAAAAAAAAGTAAACATTCTTTGGAATAAGCACAACACTAAGGCAGTAACTCTCAATCTACTTAAATTTGTCCTATAAAAAAAAGAAACAAAGAAAAAAGATTCAAAAGGCACCCAAGCAGTCAAAGACAAGCATCACTGCTTACCAGTGCCACTTGCAAATGGTCAAATATGACCATGTTATGATTAGTCCTGTTTTTAGGGCTTAAAAAGATGTCGCACAGATTGCAATATAATTCAAACGTGTTCTAAGAATTCACTATGGAAAGCAGTACTTGGGAGTTCTGGGATAGATAATAACAAAACATCTTCCGCCATCAAAACAACCTTAAAGTCTAGGAAGAGAGAAAAGGACAGGAATAACTACAATGCAAGCAAACATGATGAACCCACAAAGGCAAGTGCCAAAAAGAGAAAGGAATTGTTTCTAAGTTGAAGGAATCATAGCTTCGTTGAGGTGCTAAAATTTAAGGAAGGTCTTGGAGAATCCAACAAGATTTTGAAAACTAGGACTGAGATGAGTCTTGATGAGTGAGGAACACTCAAAACAAGTAAAGGGACAGTGGCAGGAA
This sequence comes from Nyctereutes procyonoides, assembly GCF_905146905.1. Taxonomy (NCBI): domain Eukaryota; kingdom Metazoa; phylum Chordata; class Mammalia; order Carnivora; family Canidae; genus Nyctereutes; species Nyctereutes procyonoides. The sequence continues at coordinate 6,015,515 of NW_026575126.1, forward strand.
TAAATGCTGAGAAAGTGCTAGCACTTGTGCCCAATGAGCAAGTAGTCCAATGCATGGAAGGTAATTGTTACAGAGGTACGAAGAAAAGGAACCAAGGCCGGGGATCCCTGGGTGGCTCAGTGGTTGAGCATCTGCCTTGGGCCCAGGGCATGATCCTGGAGACCCGGGATCAAGTCCCACGTCGGGCTCCCTGCATGGAGCCTGCTTCTCCCTCTGCCTGTGTCTCTGCCTCTCTCTCTGTGTGTGTCTCTCATAAAGAAAATCTTAAAAAAAAAAAAAAGAAAAAAGGAACCAAGGCCAGAGGGTAAAAGTCCCCGCACCTATGTTCATAAATTTCATTTTAATTCTGCCAAGCAGAAGAACCAATGTGAGCAAAGACAGAGAAGAGGAAGCAAGCATGTGGCGCGCGGGAAAGGACAGCTTTACCAACATACCGACCAAAAAGCGAGGGATGGAGCCGAGAATGGAAGGATGGCGGGAAGAGCAGGAAGGGAAGCACTCGGCGACCCTGACATCTACAAGGAACTAAGGCAGGCATTAGACTGTAGGACCACCACGACATTTTAGAAAACACCCCTTGTCGACCCAGGATAGATTCGGGGAGGAAGGAGGGCAGGTGTTAAGGATCCGCTACAGACCTCCAGGTAAGGACCTCATGGAGTAACCTGCCCTGGGCACAGACCGAGGAGAGGGAAACCCGTTCTCGCTAGGGAAAGCTGCAGGTGGGGGGGACTGAAGCCACAGGAGTCCCAGGGACAGTCGCACCAGGGAGGAGCAGATCTGATGTGACAAGAGATGAGCTCGGTTTTAGACGCACTGAGTAAGAGGGGACTGGGGTTGGCTGGGTGGCTCCAGGGCTCTCCCCGGCGACTTTCGCTGATGATGCCAATGATGCACAGCAGCACGGTCCAGGAGGGTGGCTGCGGAAACGGGCCTACTCGGCCTCTGAAGGGTCACTGGCATGACTGGGGAACCAACTTTCTTTATTTTGCTTTAGGTTCATGTGAATCTTAAATCGGCACATGTGGCAAGTGGCTACCTTGCTAGACAGCACAGGTCCACGGCCTCATAGAAAACTCTAAGCTAACGCCATCACGGGCGATCACGGAAACCTTGGGCAGGCATGAGCTCGTGGGGAAGAAGGTAGAGAACACAAAGAGCGAGGTCAAAGGAGGGACGGAGAACCGGAGAACAGTGGGCAACACTAGAACCTGAGGAGCCTCCCAAGAAGAAGATGCTTGAGAAACAACACCCGGGAGGAAGTGGGGAAGAGGATGGGAGAAAATGATGTCATAGAACCCGAAGGAAAAAAAAAAATCAAGAAAAAGTAAGTGGCTGAAAGTGTCAAATGTCACCAAGAAGTCAAGAGAGATAATGACATAAAAGGGCCCATTAACTCCAGCAATAGAGGCCATTAGTGACATGAGCAAGCAGCGCTTCAGGGGGGCGCTGGGGGCAGAAGCCAGGCGCCTGCGAGCAGTGTGAAGCTGCAGGAATCTGCCTCCTGGGCAGAGGCCATGGTAATCTTCTCTGTCTCAGTCCAATTTTGGTAAATGTGCTGCCAAAGTTGAGCAGGTCAAGGAATTAGGAGGAAAGATGCGAGAACATGAATATACTATCTATGTTTTAGATTTCTTTTGGTGTACAAAGAACAAAAGCCCCGATTAGAACACGTGCGTGGACTCAGTCACCTCGATCTGAGTCAGGGCTCTAAAAACGTACAGTTGACCTTGCATTTTTTTCATCTTCTACTTATTATTCAAAAGAATCGGCCCTCCCTCTATCTTGTGAAACTAGATTAATTAAAAACTAGATAATTATAAACAAGGAATTTATAGAAGGAATGAAACATTATGTTGGCTTGTGTATTACTGAGGGTCAGGAAACAGTATAACTTCCTTATTTTCTTTTCTTACGTTTTTCTGCTACATCGAAAGGACCCCACTTGAATTTCCGTGAGGATGTGAAGATACAGAATTTACACAGCGCTTGTCCCCAGCAAGGCAAACAAGGAAGACCTCTAGATAAAAGGCAATCTCTTTTTTGAATAGAGGAGTCCCCCAAGTGGCAGAAATTGTGTAACGGGGCCTTCCACTTTTTTTAAGTCTTTATTTAAATTCCAGTTAGTTAACACGCAGTACAGTATCGGTTCCAGGTGTACAATGCAGTGATTCGACACTTCTATGCAACACCCGGTGTGCATCCCAACGCGGGCACTCCTTCATCTGTAAGGGGGCCTTTTGAAGACTTACATACAGACACGTTTTAAAGCTACGTTAAAATATTTTAAGGAAAATATTAAGGCAAAATAGAAACAACTCAAAACGGAATACCTTGAAAGTAGATACATTCTCTCCAATAGCTTCTATTATCCCAGCCACGTCTGAACCCGGCGTGTAGGGTAAGAGTGGTTTTCTTCTGTAAGTACCAGACCGAATATATGTTTCCACGGGGTTTACACCACATGCGTGGACTTTGATCAGAACCTGCAAGGCCAATGTGCTTTTAGTTCACACAGAACACTCAGGCGTTCATCCAGCGTTAGGCCAGGGCTGTACTGATGATGGGAACTGTAAACCCGGAGGGGAAACCCTCACCTTCAAGGGACTCACATCACAGTTTTGCAAACCAACACAGACATAAAAAAGGTCAGACACAAAGGCCTACGGGCAACATAAAACATATTTTGGGAAAACAGTAGCAGAAATACTCGAGGGGACGCGTGGCACAACCTCTCCGTGCTCATCAAACCCTCTTCCTCCCGGGTACGCAGGAAGAACAGGATTTCTTGGCGCCCGCAGTTATGAGCAGCCAAATGACTGAGTTCTGGGCAATGGGATGTGAACAAAAGTGATCAGAGCCACTTTCAGGACTGGCCCATAAAGACGTCCTGGGCAATCCACACTGGGCCTCCCTCCCTTTCATAGGAGTGACGTCAGAAGACAGGCATCGAAGGTGGCAGAGCCACATGATGGAGGAAGGCTGGGTCCACAAATCACCCTGAGAATTTACGGAATGAGACATACTTTGCTATTGCCGAACCCTTGAGATTTTGAGGTTACATCTACCATAGCTGCTAATTTTACCGTAATTAACACATAATGACTGCTTCTGTTGCAGGAGTAAGAGAAGGCCTTGCAAGGGAAGTGGTATTTGAGGTAGGCACTAAGAGTAGACGTTCTTTCAGAATGGGAGGAAAGGGTATTTCAGGTAGAAGGAATAGCAGGTGCAAAGACAGAAGAAATAAAAGGGCCTCTTGGGGAAGCCAGATAATGCTGCTTGTTACAGCCCAGTCTACTGAGAAGCAGCAGTAAGAAATGAATCTCTCAAGCTAGGCTATGGCCAAATTGTAAAAACTCTCATAAGGTTCAAGGTTCGCTAAGGAAATGAGACTTGGGAGTCATGGAAGGCACAGTAATAAAAATACATAATTCTTAATGAGAAAGCATATTGTTAAAGTCACCGGAAATGATTAAACTCTTCATTTGAATTCTCTTAAGTCATACGTGGAAGGGCATGTATGCAGAAGAGAACGATTTTCCTACTGTGCACAAAATAGAAATCATGAAGTTTGTAATAGGATGACTTGTTCAAAACTACTTATGACCCCATGCAGAAAAATTCAATTACTGCACTGCACAGATGGTCCTCAACCTCGAAAATTTCCTTACAGCAAGATATTTTTTCCTTTTCATAGATCCACCTCACCGTTATAATTATGCTGTCTTTGTCAGAGCTTGCACGTATCATCAGTGTAAACTTTGTCCTAATTCAGTGTCTCTACGAATTACTGTGAGCCTGCTTCTTTTTTGAACATTAACCCGATATAATTATTGCCTGTTTTTATGTAATTATTTCCACCTGATGGTCTTTTGGAATTGGTACTGCAACATCCGACCGGAGTTTCAGCACTTCTGGTCCACCAAATTCAAAAACTCGAATCGCTCTCATCAACTTCCCTGCAGTCGCCATGGTGACCTAGACACCAAGAAAAAAAGAAAAAAAAGAAAAAGAAAAAAAGATTGGACTGTCATATGGTATCTAGCCTATTATCACTCTGTTTTTTTTTTTTTTATTTTCCCCTGGAGGGGGCAGATCAAAACAATTTTTCAAACAACAATTTAAATCATGAGCTTACACAGATCTCATTTCATGTTTAAGGACCTTTCATCTCACAAATCCTTCGGCTACAAAGCAAAATACTTCGTATTGCTTCCTGTAGGGATTCGGTGCCTTCCACAAGAGAATCAAACATGCAAACAAAAACATCTGGCTAGACATAGCATGATACGGTATCTTAGGCTCCTTTTTTGTGTAAGCTGGTGCTGCCGCAGAGCTTACAAATTTTAGGAGATCATGTTAAGTTTTATTAACATTAGATAAATAGACCTTCTGTTGGGTTACGAAATATTTCAAATATATAGAGAAATATAAATATAAATGAACACATTTACCTGCTTCCCTGCTTTAACAAATCTTAACATTTTGAAAACCTAGAATATTACAGACATAACTGAAGCCTTCTGTACCCATCGCCAAGCCCACTTCTGGCCCACCCTTTTAAGAGGTGGTTTTTACCATGAACCCAGTGCTCAACACCCCCAGGCATGATGTCGTATCACTACTCCAGGTATACACACACGACGTCAACAACATGCCCTATGGTGTTGCATGTTCTCAAACTTCATTTAGATTGGATCGTACTGTTCTTAATTCTGCAACACGCTTTTTCCTCTCTACATTAAATTTCTGAGATTGATCAATGGCGAAACACTTAGCTTTATGACGTTCGTTCATTTTAACAAAGGAGGAAACCATTAAGGACTAATGCTTTGGACACAATGTAAGGACACTGCTTTGTATGTGACCTTTTATAAATTATAAGGGTCATTTACAGCTAACCTTTTTGCCCTACCGCTGTTGTTATTATTTTTTCTATCACTGTTACTATTGACCTGAACACTTAGAAAAGGTAAAGAACATCTGAATATAAAAATAGCCAATTACGGAAACCTACCATACCTGCAGGGATATAATGAAAGGGTTTTGACTCTATCTCCACTATTTTGCATGCGTGTTATCACGATTTCTTGAAATTAGCCACATCAAATATTTAGTTGGGCTCTGTCACCACTCAGAACATCATTGTTAACTTCTGGAATAATAATAATTATTATTTTAAATATCTTATGTATTCATGAGACACACACACACAGAGAGAGAGAGAGAGAGAGAGAGAGAGAGAGGCAGAGACACAGGCAGAGGGAGACGCAGGCTCCATGCAGGAAGCCTGACATGGGACTCGATCCCGGGGTCTCCAGGATCAGGCCCCTGGGAAGAAGGCAGGCGCTAAACCGCTGAGCCACCGAGGTGTCCCAACTTCTGGAATAATTATATTCATCAAGCATGAGTTGGTGAAAGATGAAAAAGAGTCGCAGAAACTAGGACTTGAAAGAATTCAGACTTTTACTATACGGAAGCTCAACACAGGCTGCTCAGAACAGAGCTCGTGCCAACTATCAATGTCAATCCATGTACACGGGGTAATCGAAAGCATTTTGACGGTGTCACTAGTGGAAAGTTCTTGACAGAATGAATCGAGAGTTGCATCATTTTAAAACCCTTTAATTTTAAGAGCTGCCGTGTAGTACCTAGCCCAGAGGAGACCGCGAACTGTCCGTCGCTAGCAGGCCGTCTGGCAATGCTGTGTTCTGAACGGCAGACCCCAAACACGAGGGGGCAGAAACAGGTGGAGACCTAAACCTAAGGTCGCCTAGAGCGGCGGGGCGGTCCCTGAGGGGGACACCCGTGCAGCGCGAGGACCCCCAGGAAGCAGCTGGCTCCTGCCTCCGTGCCTCCCAGCCGTCTCGCCACCAGATTTCCATCTGGGTCTTCACTCGCGCTGGGTATTTCTCAAGACGAGAAAGTGCAAAGACAAAGAAACCCAAAACAAAAACAAAAAACCCACCACCAAGAACAACAAAACAAGGTTGCCCAGCTCAGAGTTTTCCCCTCTGGAAAAACAAGGACCTTGGGGGGGGGGGCAACCTCGATGAGCTTCTTCACCTGAAAATGGCTCGCACCCCGGTGGCTGAGCTAGAGACGCAGCAAGCACTGAGCCCAGCCAACGGGCTTGGAGCTCCTACGTATAGCACAGACCACTCCCCCTCGCCCATCTCTTTTCTCCTTTCCAATCTCTTATCCGTTAAAAGTACTCGATTCCATAATTCCATAATCACTTTTGATTTTAAATAACAATACTTACAGGACTCGGATTATAAACACAAGACCTTGGCCTTAAAGAAGTCAGTACGGAGAATCATCTAAACAAAGTGTTACTATCAAATGCTGGTTTTTATTCATTCAACGTGTTGGTTTTTGAACCTTAACTGTAAGCGAGGCACTGTGCTAACCCCAGAGAACACAAAGGGCAAACAGAAAATGTCCCAGCCCTCTCCCAGCTCCTGTTCACTGTGCTCTCATTCTTGCACCCAGCTACACAAGATCTGACGCTCCTGTTCCACTTCCCGACTATTTATTTCTTCCTACCATTTCTTTCTTTCATTTCTTGCATCTACCTTTTTACCAACAGACATGATTATTATCCCCAAAGAACTGCAGCAGTAGTAAAAGCAAAACTACCGTGAAATAGGATGTGTCAAAATTATCTAACACATACATTTCCCGCCCCCCACCCCTACATTTTGACATCTGCTAAGCTTCGAGAAAAGAACAAAGGAAGGAGGAAATTCTTCCTTAATACTGGATTTAGAAACCCTGCTGCCTTGCCTAGGAGTACCATCCTGTCCTACTGAGCTTGTAAGGACATTAGGCACACCCTTGACAGCGCTGCCTCCTACTTTGTCCGTATTATTTCCCATTGAGCCTTTGCCACTATGATCGATCAGGCTCCAATCTGCACAAGCTGCCTTTGAAAACCCCCTCCACTACCCACAGGATCATTACCTGCTTCGTAATACATAAGGTGATATGTCAAAGGGGATAATAAAAAGATTAAAATAATACAACACACTAATTATCATCCTTAAACCCCTAATACCCGGTTTCTTCTAAAAAGCACGTTTTTGGATTTTTATTTTTTAAAGATTTTACTTATTTATTCATGAGACACACACAGAGAGGCAGAGCCACAGGCAGAGGGAGAAGTAGGCTCCCTGCAGGGGGAGCCTGATGCGGGACTCGATCCCAGGACCCCCCCCCCCCAATCACGCCCTGAACCGAAGGCAGACGCTCAACCGCTGAGCCACCCAGGTGCTCTAAAAAGCACACTTTTATCTCCACTGGCATAATTATTTTCACGACAGGTAGAAAAGCAGCCATTTAATTGTATGTAGAAATGGAAATAAAATCACCATCCATTTTATGGATGAGAAAACATTCCAAGAGGTTAAGAGAATCACCGGGTGGCACAGAAGCAGAACTAGAACCCAAGCCCTCTATCTTAAATGCTGGTAGGAGATTTTTTTTTTCCCCTTAGCGTACAATCCTTTTCATGTCACCCTTTGAAATGTTGGCATAAAGGACCCTTCGCTTCTTAAAAATATACTTTCTAATGATGGTAGTGAGGCAGGCTGTGCTAGAAATACGAAATTCAACTAACCTGCAGGTAGGATCACCTATTATATGATTAAGGTATCTGCTCAGAGTGTGAGATTTTTCACATGCCTCTAAGTTAGGAGGATCCACTAGTGATACCCAGGACATGATCCTATTCGGAAAACTAATCATTTCCTGATCTGTAAAATGGGGCCAGTACTCCCTAGCATAGGATTCTTGTGAAGATGAACTGCAACAGCACAGGGGGGAGCTTCACAGCACGCCCAGCAGGCTATAAGCTCCATTATTCAGACTAAACCATTTGCATGTCAGCAGGCCCCTCACCTTGCAACTAGTGTTTTTAAATAGATTTTTTTGTATTTGTCAGACATGAACTTTAAATTAGAGGACCTGGTTTTTAAGTTTTGGTTGTACTTTTGACCTATAAAAAGTTGCCAAGCATACTTTGGAAATCTGGGAAACACAGGACTTAAGAATTCCTCCTTAAACTGTGATTGTTTCTAGGTTCTGTTTCAATCTGTTCGGTTTAAATAAAAACTAAGGGGATAAGGAAAATGTCGGAAATTGTACTTTAGCACAGAATGAAAAAAATCAAGTCACAAAGCCAGAGCAGGGCACTTAGGAGAGAAGAATGTTAAGTAAAATTAAATAAGAATTTCTGGCAAGACATGAAAAAATAAGAACTTGGAAAGAGAATCATCGTTACCAAATGTGCTGCTGTTGCTGAATGCCTCACTGTTAACCTTTTTTGTTGTTGTTTTTATTAGCCTTAAGCCAGAAATGCAAAACAACAGCAAAAAACAAAACTTAAAAGTAGTCTAAGAAAAGTGTTCCCGGCTGTGCGGCTGGTGAGGTCACTTGTCTGGGCTGGATCTCGGGGCCCACCCGAGAGGGGGTGGCGGGTGGCCGAGGAAGGGCTGGGCCGGTGGTTCTAGAGCCCTCCGGGGTCCTGGATGGACGGCGGGGGGGGAGGGGGGGGGAGGGGGGCTGGGCCTGCAGCGCCCCAGGAGCCCGGGGGGGGGGGGGGGGGGCTGGGCGCTGAGCACGCTCGGGGCGCCGGGGCCGCAGAGGGACCCGCACAGTCCGAGGTCCCTGCTCACCGGGGGCTCCGCGAACGCCCAGTGAACACCCAGCTATACCTTTACGCCCTGTTTTGTGATTTTTTTTTTCTTTGTAAATTATTCGGGGCGGGGGGGGGTAAGGGAGTCAAAGAAACTTTCTCTCCAAAATTAGGACCGCAGCTCGGAAGGCAGGGGAGCTCGGGAGCCCCGCGGACGCAGGAGCCCTAGAGGGGAACCCGGGGGAGGGAGACGGGGCTGGGCGCCAGGGGGGCGGGGTGCGCTCCGAGCTGGGCACTGGGGGGGGCGGGGCTGGGCGCCAGGGGGAGCGGGGTGCGCTCCGAGCTGGGCACGGGGGGGGGGGGCGCGGGGCTGGGCGCCAGGGGGAGCGGGGTGCGCTCCGAGCTGGGCACTGGGGGGGGGGCGCGGGGCTGGGCGCCAGGGGGAGCGGGGTGCGCTCCGAGCTGGGCACTGGGGGGGGGGGCGCGGGGCTGGGCGCCAGGGGGAGCGGGGTGCGCTCCGAGCTGGGCACTGGGGGGGGGCGCGGGGCTGGGCGCCAGGGGGGCGGGGTGCGCTCCGAGCTGGGCACTGGGGGGGGGGGGGCGCGGGGCTGGGCGCCAGGGGGAGCGGGGTGCGCTCCGAGCTGGGCACTGGGGGGCGCGAGGCTGGGCGCCAGGGGGAGCGGGGTGCGCTCCGAGCTGGGCACTGGGAGGGGGCGCGGGGCTGGGCGCCAGGGGGAGCGGGGTGCGCTCCGAGCTGGGCACTGGGGGGGGGGGCGCGGGGCTGGGCGCCAGGGGGAGCGGGGTGCGCTCCGAGCTGGGCACTGGGGGGGGGGGCGCGGGGCTGGGCGCCAGGGGGAGCGGGGTGCGCTCCGAGCTGGGCACTGGGGGGGGGCGCGGGGCTGGGCGCCAGGGGGGCGGGGTGCGCTCCGAGCTGGGCACTGGGGGGGGGGGGCGCGGGGCTGGGCGCCAGGGGGAGCGGGGTGCGCTCCGAGCTGGGCACTGGGGGGCGCGAGGCTGGGCGCCAGGGGGAGCGGGGTGCGCTCCGAGCTGGGCACTGGGAGGGGGCGCGGGGCTGGGCGCCAGGGGGAGCGGGGTGCGCTCCGAGCTGGGCACTGGGGGGGGGGCGCGGGGCTGGGCGCCAGGGGGAGCGGGGTGCGCTCCGAGCTGGGCACTGGGGGGGGGGGCGCGGGGCTGGGCGCCAGGGGGAGCGGGGTGCGCTCCGAGCTGGGCACTGGGGGGGGGCGCGGGGCTGGGCGCCAGGGGGGCGGGGTGCGCTCCGAGCTGGGCACTGGGGGGGGCGCGGGGCTGGGCGCCAGGGGGATCGGGGTGCGCTCCGAGCTGGGCACGGGGGTGAGGACGGGCGCCAGGAGGGGGAGCGGGAGCCTGGGGTGCGGGGTGCGCTCGGAGCGGGGCACTGGGGGAGGGCACCGGGCCATGTGCCAGGAGGAGGCGCGGGCGCCTGGGGGGGGCGAGGTGCGCTCGGACCTGAACACTGGGGTGGGGGAGCTGGAGGGGTCGCGGGGGCGGGCGCCTGGGGGGGTCGGGGTGCGCTCGGAGCTGAGCACGGGGGTGAGGACGGGCGCCAGGAGGGGGAGCGGGAGCCTGGGGTGCGGGGTGCGCTCGGAGCGGGGCACTGGGGGAGGGCACCGGGCCGTGTGCCAGGAGGAGGCGCGGGCGCCTGGGGGGGGCGAGGTGCGCTCGGACCTGAACACTGGGGTGGGGGAGCTGGAGGGGTCGCGGGGGCGGGCGCCTGGGGGGATCGGGGTGCGCTCGGAGCTGAGCACGGGGGTGAGGACGGGCGTCAGGAGGGGGAGCGGGAGCCTGGGGGGCGGGGTGCGCTCGGAGCTGGGCACTGCGGGGGGGGACCTGGATGGGTCGCGGGGGGCGGGCGTCTGGGGGTAGCAGGGGGCGCTCGGAGCCGGGCATTGGGGGCGGGCGCCCGGGGGTGGGGGTCCGGGCGGGTGCGCTGCCGAGGAGACGGCCGAGCCCGGGGCCCGGCGGCGGGAGCAGGGCGCCTCCCGGTGGAGGCCGGGCTGGGAGGGCCTGGCGGCCGAGCAGCCTGCAGCCCCGCGGGGGCGCCCCCGGCCGGCAGCTGTCGCGGGCTCCGCGGGACACACGCGGGGCGGGCGCGTGACCGCAGCCGCGCTCGGCTGCTCCGGGGACGCGCGCAGGGCGCCCCCGCGGCCTCCACGGACGGGGACGTCCGCGCGGCACTTACCGGCTCCGGGGCGAGCTCCCGCCGGAGGGGGGACGGGCCTGGGTACTTAACCGGCCGGCCCCGCCTCGCCCGCGCCTGCCCCGCCCCCGGGGGCCCGGCGCCGCCCGGGGCGCGCGCCGACGAGGAGGTTTGGCCTTCCCGGCCGCCGCCGCCGCAACATGGCGGCCCCCAGGGAGCGGCCAGGGCCGCGGTCCGCGCCGAGCCTCCGAGGCCTCCCCGGCACGGACCGCGCTGCAGAATTCGGGAGATGGAAGGCGCAGTGTCTGGGCCGAGCGGACCTCAGCCGGAAGGGCAGCGTGGACGAGGGTGCGGCGGGACTCGTGCAGCTGCTGAACGGGCGCGAGCAGTACTTCACCACCAGCTCCTGCGCCGGGCGCATCGTCCTCCTGGACGGGGTGAGGCCCTGCGTCCCGGCGGCGGCCCCGGGCTGTGCTCCGCGGGGTGCTCCGGGCGCCTAGGGTGCAGCCCAGAGGTGGAGCCGGGCCGGTGCCCTGGGGACCGAACGTGCCCGCCAACCCCGGTGCTGGCTCATAAGCCGGGGTGAGGCGGCCCCTGCGCCCGACCAGCCCCCGGGGGGCGGCGACGCCGCATGCCCGGGGCTTTGGGGGCTGCCCCGCGAGGCGAGGCGCCTTCCTCCGCCGTGGCGCCGCGACCCCCGAACGGCTGCCCCCGGGAGCCGGCTGGAGGCGGGGCTGCGGCCTGGGGCTTGGGGGCGGGGCCTGGGCTTGGTGGGGGCGGAGCCTGGGAGCTGGAGGCGGGGCTGCGGCCTGGGCCTTGGGGGCGGGGCCTGGGGTTGGGGGCGGAGCCGGGGGCTGGAGGCGGGGCTGCGGCCTGGGACTTGGGGGGCGGGGCCTGGGGTTGGGGGCGGAGCCTGGGGGCTGGAGGCGGGACTGCGGCCTGGGGCGGGGGCCTGGGCGTGGCCGGGGGCCGGGGGCGGGGCTGGGTGCTGGGCGGGGTCGGGGGCCGGGGTCGGGGCCGCGCTGCCCCCAGCGGCCGGCTCCGTTAGTGCGGCGCCGGTCACTTACCTGCGGCCGCTGGGCGCTGGGGTGGGTCTGAGCCGGCGGCCGGGCCCCCAGGCTTTGCAGGGACGCTGCTTGGACTCCAGGCTAACTGTGGGACTTCCTGGCTCTGTGGCTTCGGGAGGGTCACCTGAACTCGGCCCCCTCCCTGTTGCGTGGACTGGGATCGTAGACCATCAGCTTCCTCGGGATTGCCGGGTACCTGGAGGCGCTTGGCGTCCCCCGGCCGTGTCCAGTGCGCTGCGGAAGTCACCTGCGTGTCAGCGTTAGGTCAGATTCAGCGCAGAGCATGAAAACACAGCACGCTCATAAACTCGCGTTCAGATTTAGATCATTTGCTGCCCCCCCCCAGCTTAGCAGGGCCTGTGTATATATATTTATTTATTTATTTATTTATTTATTTATTTTGAATATATATTATTTTTTAAAATATATATATATTTTTAAGATTTATTTATTTATTCGTAGAGACACAGAGAGAGGGAGAGAGAGGCAGAGACACAGGCAGAGGGAGAAGCAAGCTCCATGCAGAGAGCCCGACGTGGGACTCTATCAGGCCCCGGGCTGCAGGCCTGTATATTTTTATATGGCCCCCGCTGCATCCTAAGCCGTGGCACTAGCTGGGCTTGCTCTCTGCCTCCCCCTATTTCTACTGCCTTATTTTACCTGGATTTCTGTAGTGTTTTCCTAAGGCCACTCACCTACCTTCTCTGCCCCAAACCATGCTACATGCTGTTAACAGATTCACCTCCTTAAAGACAACTCTGTGCATGTCACTTACCTGTGCTGAAATCCTTTATTACATCAGAAAATCCAAACCCCTACTCTGATAGACCTTCCAACCCTTCTGCTGCTCTCTTATTTCCTACTTCTCCATGTTTATCCAATTACCCACATATTACTTTTTCCTCTTGTATTTAACCTGCCTTTGCCCTTATTCATATTTACTTTTCCTGAAATGTTCCCTGCCCCCCATCTCTGTGTATTTGATGTGACTCCCAAAACTCTCTCATGGAAACACAGGCAGACAGGCCCACTTGTCACGACTGCTTCTTCTGAACTGCCTTAGGATTTTTTGAGAACCTCCTTTCATGTTATGTATATTATTTGTCTTCACTTAGCCTTATTTCAGAAAGGATTTGCATCAACTTACAGAAAAGCAATACAAGAAGAAAAATTGAAAGTGGGAGAATCTGGATGAAGGAAGTATGGATAAGATGAAGCTATAGACAGCATTAGTTCCCAGACAGGCCCTCTAGGTTCTATAAATTTGCTAGAGGTGGGTTAGCATCAGATCAGAACAGATCAGTGCTCTAACATTTAGAGCAGCCAGCATAAGGTCCAATAAACGTCACAGAGGTCATTCAATGAAAGCAAACCAGTTATTTAGGACCAGCACAGCTCTTCCCCTTTCCAGAGCTAGACAGCCAAATCTCCTGTGAACTCATTGTAAAAAATAGTTACTTTGTAAAAATATAGGGATTTAAGAATAAGTGTGCTCTCCTACATCCTGTTTCCAGCCTCCCTGAGGGTAGGATCTGTTTATCCCCAGAGTCTAATAGAACTTTACAAATAAACTTTTTTTTCCAGTTAATAAACAAAAGATATGATGTGAAGGTAATTGGCTTCTTGAAGCTTTGACTTTGCAGCCCTAGCTCTGCCCTTTGGGACTCTATATAGTCTGGCCCAGATATTACAAATGTATGCCTTTAGAGACTAGAGACATAGGGTGTGAACAGCTCACTTGTCAGTAAAAAGTAATAGGTCCTCTGTGGGATTGGGACAATGCCTTCTTACAAAGGGAATTCCATGGTTTTTTGTTTTTAAATATTGTACAAGCCAAGGGGCGCCTGGGTGGCTCATTCAGTGGAGCATGTGACTTGATTTTGGATGAGGTCATGATCTTAGGGTCGTGGAGCCTGCCTAAGATTCTCTTTCCATCTCCCTCTGCCCTGTCCACCTCCCTACCCAGCTCTCGTGCTCTCTCCTCTCTCAATCTCTCTCTCTCTCTCTCTCTCTCTCTCTCACACACACACACACACACACACACACAAATATATATATATGTATACATATACATATATATAATGCAAGCCAAATAAAACAGAGTGCAACTCAGGGCCGCTAGCATACAACCCCTTACAAGAATCCCTTTTCTCCTGACAAAATCACAACCATATTTCAGAAAATACTAAGTTCTCATACCTTAAACTATTTTCTTTCTATCTCAAGTAATATGGTTCATTTTTGTTTTGGGTTAACTTTACCCAAAGCCTAGTGAATTGTTCTCAGTAATACTTAAAATTACCACTAATTAATTTAAGAAAGCTTACAATCATGCCAAACATTGTATTTATTATTTGTATAAATATTACATGATTAAATTACATTTTTTTTTTTTTATATTTCAGGGTATAAATGGTTTTGAAGTTCAAAAGCAAAACTGTTGCTGGCTACTGGTTACACACAAACCTTGCGTAAAGGATGACGTGGTAAGTTTTTATGTGTAAACTTAGAAATAAACTTGTAACTCATAATCACATTAAATACATTTGAAAAGACTAAGACATTCAAGGTGGATTTATGTGCATGATTACAATGACTGAAGATTAGAAAGCCTGAAGAGAATTATTACAGTGTTTTTTTTTATTTATAGGAGATAAAATATAAATATGTATATAAGCATTACTTATTGCTTAAGAAAACACATCCTCTTGGACATAGGGAGTGCATGGATGTTGGACACATATATAGATGGAAGATTTGACTTTCATTTCGACCATTCGATAACTCTGTAACCTGGAACAAATTATACAAGGAGAAAGGAGTTAGGAGAAAGGGATTAGTATATCTATATATTGCCAGCATACTCATAGAAATAAATTATGCATTACTTACCTGGATTGCTTCTTGTAAATCTTCCTATCTGTCCTGGGTTATTTAGTTTCAGAAATTAAAATCTTGAAATGAGTTCATGTAAGTCTGTATCATTCAGGCACTTTACCTGTTCAGGTGCTCAAATGTCTTAGGGTACTCACTCACTCTTCATCTCCTTCTGTGGGGACTGGTTCTTTCTGTGTAGTTGCCCTTGTCCTCTTCTGCTGCAGACAGTCTTTGTGGCAGGAAAGATAGCTGCCAGCAGCCCCAGCAGAAAAAGACTTCTTGCTGATAGTCAGATATCATTCCCAGAGGAGGCTGAGTCATCCTGCGTGGGTGAGATGTCTTCCCCCTGAGATCAGTAATTTTTGCCAGTAGAGTGGAATACTGTCCTTCCTCAGACCCAGGCACTTGGCATGTCTGCTATTATGATAGCAGGAGTCATGAGTGATAGGGTCACGATTGGCAGTCCCACCGGAATCAAATGGTATGAAGAAGAGAGAGGATACTGCCCAAGGATACGAGGTGGACAGAAATAACAACCGCCTCGTATAAATTCTAACTCAGACATACATGTGTCTCAAACTTCAATCTAGTAACAGAGCATTTAAACAGAACTTTCATATCATATTCCTTTATTTATTTTTTTAAGTAGGCTTTATGCCCCACATGGGGCTTGAACTCACGACCTCAGGATCGAGAGTCACGTCCTCTAGAGAATGAGCGAGCCCGACGCCCTCAGACCGTATTCCTTAATGAAAATCTGTTATGGAGTTACATAGAGCAGTAGTTTACTTTTCAAGGTATGGCTGGAAAGAAAGACACAAGAGGTTTATGGGAGAACGAGAAATCAGGTCTTTGAAAAGAATAAGCAGATTAATCAGTTTTTGGAGAACGAGGACTGAGAAAGCAGAACGAAAAGTTATTGCAGAAGAAGGATGCTGGATGATTCTGAGTGTTTCTGGGAAAAACTGAAGTTGCATATGGTAAAGGGTCACCAATGAAAAGGATCGTATATTGGTGTCTGATACCAATATTTTTCATTTGTTTAGATTGCGGCTCTGAAGAAAGCAAATGGAGATGCCATTTTGAAATTTGAACCACTTGTTCTTCATGTGCAGTGTCGACAGTTGCAGGATGCACAGATTCTGGTAAAATTGTATGATTATACTTGAATTTAGTATGTGGGTAGACTTGATTCTAAGCTTTAAATCTACCAAAAAAAATAATGTGATATTAGTTTTTTAGTTGACTATTTTTTTAATTTAATTATAGGTTTGGGGTGACATATGTTTCTGCAATTTGTAGAGCTAACCAGTTTATCTGATTAGCCAGATTATCAGAATTTAACCAGTTCATTTTCTTACAGCATTCAGTGGCAGTAGATTCTGGTTTCAGGAACTCTGGCATAACCGTGGGAAAGAGAGGAAAGACTATGTTGGTAAGATAACTTTTGACAAAAAACAATTCTTTGGGCATGAAGTGATTCATACTATTGAATAACTTCATTAGACTCCTCTGCTTCTAATCTCTCCCTCCTCAAATCTTCTTGCCATTCCCTTGCTCAGAAATCTTCAGTACCTTACTCTTTGCTACAGACAAGAATACGGAGTTCTTAGATTTGCATTTGAGCTCTTATTTTATAGAATCCTCCTCTGCTTACTTTCAGCCTGATTCCTAAATAGTCAAGACTCCATTTAATAAGCACCATGATATAGTGGAAAGAATCATAGGCAGGGGGTCTAAAGTCCTCTACACGGATACTGGCTGCACCACAGCCATGCTGTATGAACTTGGGGAAGCTCCTTAGCCCCTCAGGTCTGACTTTTCTTGGCCATATCAGGAGTCTGGCAAACTACTGCGCGGGGGCCAAGTCCACCACGGAAGGTCAAATCCCACTACTCTCACTTGGTAAATTACTATCACAGGTTGCTTTTGTGCTACGGTGGTAAAACCGAGCAGTTGTGACAGATAACATATGGCCGCAAAGTCAGAAACATTTACTATCTATCCTTTTACAAAAAAAGTTTGCCAGCCCTGGACTAGATGATCTTTAAAGCCCTTTCTAAGCCTCCAGCTGAGTCCTTTCCTGGCCAAGTCAGCGCCTAGTGATTTTGCCCTGTTCTGATCCGTGGTATTTACTATTTGTAATGGTATATGTTCTTTGCTTTTGACCTATTTCAGGTTTTCGCTGATGCTAGCTCCCTCGACTTTTCCTATTTTCTATTTGTTTTTTAACAAATCGCTCATTCCCCGTATAGAGATGGCTTACAAAAGGAGACACCTACAAAAAAGCGTACCTAAATAGAAAGTCAAAGCACACAGTACTGGTTTGTGTCCATCTCCTTCCCCTACACTCCATCTGGTTGCCCAAGCAAGAAAGAACCGTTCGTTCGCTTTCCATTCCTTTGCCTTCTACATTCAGTTAGTTACACGTCCTGTCACATCTGCCTCTAACTTCCTAACGCCCAGCTCCACCTTTCCTCTCCCTCTGTCCCTGCCTCTACTTAAGCCATCATGGTCCCTCCCCTCGGTCTTTACAGTGGTCTCCGACTGGTCTTCGGGCTACCCATCCTCTCCTTAGGTGCCCCTAAGCCAACACTATCCGAATCCCCCTTTTAGAAAAGTCAGGGTCTCCCTTTATTTCCCCTGGTATTCAAGGCCTTACCCAAACTATTTTCCATTTACCTTATTCATGCTCATCTCCTGCTAGCATACTTATGCTCCAGCCAGAGAGGAAACTATTAGTTATTTCCCAAATGTATCATGTTCTTTCATGTCTCCGTGACTATAGGTAAGTCATTTTCTGGCTGGAATGTCCCCTGACCCCATTCTTACATCGCACTTAAAAAAATCCTAACTCAAATGCTATCTTTCCCATAAAGCCGAGGCAAGAGTCCCAACTAGTTGTTCCTCTTCCACAGTTCCTTAGCCCGGCATCGGTGTATATATGTACATGTACGTGTCTATCTCTTTCCTGGCGTAGGACCTATGTTGTGATTCTTTGTTCACTTGTTTATTTCCTGTTTTAAAATGTTGGCTCTTAAAGGCAGGGATCATATTATATCTATCTTGTGTCTTCCCACCTCTCATAGGGCCTAGAACCCTGTAGATGCTCAGTAAAAGTCCACTGAAAGAAGTTGTATCTCTCCTAATAGTTTTCATTGCTGGTTCTCAACCTGTTTGCACTGATTGGATTTACTTGGAACACATTGACTGTTTCAGGAACAGGTTCACTAAGATGAGCGACCCTAAAGCATGGAGAAAGCAGCCACGTCGTGAGATAGAACAGGCACGGCTTATTCTTACAGCCACACACTCTGCTCAGGCAGCAGTGAGTGGCTCTTCCGCAGCCAGTCCCCTTCGATTTTCCCTTGAAGCTTTTGTTGAGCTTGCATTTATTTCTTCTCTTTAACTAGTGTATTGAAGCTTTCTAGGCTTTAGTGAGACTGAAACTCAAACAGTGATGGGATTTTTGGATATTATCTGCTTCTCTGAAAGACAATGTGTAGAACGACTTTCTTAAGAAATAACTTCATGTGATGGGAAACCCTAATCTTCAGTTCCGCTGTGTCTAGCTAAAGGATATTAAAGCGTCAAATCCTGTAATAGAACCAAACTATGTTTAAACACAGCCCTGACTGGGACTTGTCTGTAGTTATCTTCAGTGCCTCTAGTACATAAGTGATCATATCTAAGTTGTTTGTTCCCTGTAGGCTGTCCGGAGCACCCATGGCTTAGAAGTTCCATTAAGCCATAAGGGAAAACTGATGGTGACCGAGGAATATATCGACTTCCTGTTAAAGGTAGCAAATCAAAAGATGGAGGAAAACAAGAAGAGGATTGAAAGGTATATTAATTGGATATTTCTTCTTACTCTTATCTCTCTAGGTCATCTTTGAAAATATCGATACACGCCGTCTTCAGCTTATACTCCCAACTGCTTTTGTATTTGTAGTCTTATCACAGATAATAAAAAAAAATGATCAAAGTAATAGATGAGAGTAGCCCAGACTGTAACGGGTACTACATGGCGTGTAAAGGGGAAGCGCCGTGGAGGATAGCGGGGACAGGACTGCCGGCAGCCGGCCTAAAGGGGAGAAACCTAATCCCTCCGGTAAGAGAGCCCAACGGCGGTGACAGGGACCGTAACCGATCAAGTTGAAGGCAGCCAGGAAGCGGTGCAGTCCCCCCTGGATGTGATCTACCGGGCAGTATCAAGGATCTCCTTTTGGGGAGAGCAACCTGGTTAATTTTAGCGTAATCAATATTTTACATATGCGGCTGGCTCGTACGGACTGGATCTAGAATTGCCGTAATTGTCCCAGGAGGAAGGATCGTGGCTCTCAATTCACATCTCTCTACTTCTCTTCTTCTTTAATTTTACCTCCTCTCACATTACTTTCTTTTCAACTTTTTCATAAAAATAAGAGTTTTTGACATAAAGAAGTGACTGTAGTGTTGCCTTTCTTATATGAAAGCGAGGCCAGCAATCTACCATCAGCAAGACGTGTGCCCCCGAGTTCTTCAAGGAGTAACGGCCGACGTGTTGTCATTTCCCCTTCTCCCCATCCCCTTGCCTACCTCACAACCAGTCAGTCACTGCCCAAGTAATTCTTAAATCGTTCTCTTCCCATCCGTACTTGTCACACTCTTTATTCCACACCTGCAATAGCCTTGTTACCTGTCTCATAATAGAAGGTTTCTAGCGTGTCTCTGCCACGCCATACTCTGTATCACCATCCGAATCCTGTCTGTAAAGTGCGGAGAAATCCTATTATTTAACTTGCCTGCTTAAAATCCTTTAATACCTACTTTTTTTTTTTTTTTTTTTTTTTTTTTTTTTTTTGAGGTAGCTAAGGCTATCAGCGCCAGTGGTAGCAGTATACGATGGTGGGAAGAGGTATACCACTTGGTGAATCAGGAAGCTGGTGACTGTAGGAGAAGCTTGTGTTGGGACGGCTCCCGTAGCTCTGTCTAGAACCCAGGGAGAAAGTGGTCTAAATGTGGTGTGTCTCACTCACACTGGAAAGGCAGGAATGGGAGACCCAAAGGTCTGATGTGACACTGTTGGTCCAAACACATTTAAAATCAATAGGCCTGGGAGTGTGTGGCCTTAGCTAGCTGGCTGTATATCTTTCCCTAATTCAGTCCATTACCACATAGTGGTTTTAGTTTTAGTTATTTAGAATAAATAATATTAAAGTGTTTACTGTGTGCAAGGGTGTTGAAGTTCATACGACTACAGGTCATCAGTACTGTTGTCTTCTGTAACACTAAAACTGAAATGGTCTGTTTGAATTGTTAATTGAACGAGTGTTGTTATGTAGGAAACTACATTGTTCATGATGAGTGCCAAAAACTGTCCTGAAGGCAGCTAAACTTTGACGTGGTCTTTGAATACTTTTAATAAATTTATTTTGATAAATTTAAAAAAAAAAAAAAAACTCAGTCAAACTCAGTTCTGCTCCACATTCAGGAGCAGAACTGAGTTTGACTCCAGCTTCCACCACAACTTACTCAACTCTCTTGATGGCACTTTTCTTCTCTTTAACTTGGGAGATGTACATATCTTAAATAACAACTTTAGTATACATTAAACAGCATCTACCTAATGACTGGCCCTATCCCTGTCACGTCATGGATTCTCAGGGTATTCTCAGGGTAGGGTAGCTCTTTTCCTCCTCTGTCGGCACATACAGAAAATAAACCTGTGATCACGTCGGTACCACCGTCCGGGCTCTCTTAACGGGGACCTCTCATTTCAACCACAGAATTCACAAAATTATTCAAGTGACTGTTTCTCAGTTCTTTCAACAATGGTACACATCTTCCATTCTAGATACATGGGAGAGACGTTAACTCATTATATACATTGGATTTCTTAGGGCATGAGAGCTTAATTTTCCAGTAGGAAGGACCCTGGTTGAAAACCGTTGTGGTGGGATCCCTGGGTGGCGCAGCGATTTGGCGCCTGCCTTTGGCCCGGGGCGCGATCCTGGAGACGCGGGATCGAATCCCACGTCGGGCTCCCGGTGCATGGAGCCTGCTTCTCCCTCTGCCTATGTCTCTGCCTCTCTCTCTCTCTCTCTCTGTGACTATCATAAATAAATAAAAATTAAAAAATAAATAAATAAATAAATAAACTAAATAAAATAAATAAAATAAATAAAATAAAATAAATAAAATAAATAAAATAAAATAAAATGAAAACCGCTGTGGGGTGACCTGGCTACAAGGTGCTTTGAGCAAACATTCTGAATGAAGTGACTATATCCAGTAAGTGCTGAGGAGCACCCAGCCGCTTCACCAGACTACAGAGTCTGAACTACATGTAGGTACTTACAGTAACATTCCACAAGTTGACTACATTTCTTAGACTGTATTCCAGTGAGGCTCTTAGACTGTATTCCAGTGAGGCTAAAATATAGGAAGTAACAAATCAGTTTCTCTGTTTCCTTACTTGAATTTCAACAAGATTATAAATATAGCCGAAGAGCAACTAACTATACACCTGGTGAAGTTAATTGAGCCACGTTCACTAACTATAAAATCAAATTATACTTTAAATCCATTGACTCAAAAATATGTTTTGAGATTATAGTGTGCATGCTGCTATCAAGAGAGCCATGCTCATCATATAAAATCAGGGAAAAATTAAAGAAGGGTAAAAAGTGTCTTAAGATACTGATTAGAAGATTACATGTGAATTCAGAAAGGGGGAACAAATTAGAAAGCTCCCCTGGGAACAGCTGTACTTTCAACCAAATGCAGAAAAAAAGTTACCCTTCTGATGTGGAAAAGTGAAAAAATAAACATTGGAGGTGATAAGTTCTGCAGTCAGACCTTGAGTACTAAAAATGGGTTCGTCATAGGACCAAAGTTTCACAATTCAAATAACTATGGTAGAATTTTTAACATTTTTTTTAATGATAGTCACAGAGAGAGAGAGAGAGAGAGAGAGGGGCAGAGACATAGGCAGAGGGAGAAGCAGACTCCATGCACCGGGAGCCCGACGTGGGATTCGATCCCAGGTCTCCAGGATCGTGCCCTGGGCCAAAGGCAGGCGCTAAACCGCTGCACCACCCAGGGATCCCCTATGGTAGAATTTTTAAAAGTCAAATCCTAATGAGTCACATTTCAGCAATAAGAAATGATCTAGGGGCAGCCTGGGTGGCTCAGGGGTTTAGCACCACCTTCAGCCCAGGGCATGATCCTGGAGACCCGGGATCAAGTCCCACGTCGGGCTCCCTGCATGGAGCCTGCTTCTCCCTGCCTGTGTCTCTGCCTCTCTCTCTCTCTCTCTCTCTCTCTCTCTCTCTCTCTCTCTCTCTCTTTGTCTCTCATGAATAAATAAATAAAATCTTTAAAAAAAATGAAATGATCTAGAAACATAAAAACCAGAGTTAAATGGTAAAATGTTCTTAATATAAAAAAGGTCTTGTTTCTGTAAAACAATTCCCAAAGCCACTTGTTAGTGGGAAGAGTAAAATAAATTTATATATAATGATTTCCAGGTAAAAAATACGAAAGTTTGGAGATCTATTTACCAATTATAAGAAGGAGGCTATCTTTGGACCTGTTAATAAGAGATCAGGACTGACTTGGGTCAGATGAAACCACACATTT
This sequence comes from Nyctereutes procyonoides, assembly GCF_905146905.1. NCBI lineage: Eukaryota > Metazoa > Chordata > Mammalia > Carnivora > Canidae > Nyctereutes > Nyctereutes procyonoides. The sequence continues at coordinate 6,037,896 of NW_026575126.1, forward strand.
GACTATGAGCAAAATGAAATTAGCCATGTTCTGTGGTTCTGTGTTCCTCTCTTCACTAACTTGTAGTAAGAAAATGCTAAGAGTAAAGGGGCTGAATCAACTGGCATATAATACTGTTGGTAAAGCAAATTGGACAGAAGAAGTAAATGAACCTGTTTCCAATGGTTGGTTGGTTTTTATTAAACTCTTCTTATTTTTTATGGTAAAATATATATGACATAAAATTGGCCATTTTAACCATATATTTCAATAGCATTATGTACACTCACATGTAATGCAGCCCCCACCATCGCCACTGTCCATCTTGAGAACCTTTTTGTCATCCAGACTCCCAGCCTCTGGCAACCACTATTCTATCTTCTGCTACTATGAAGTGGTCTGCTCTAGGTCCCTCAGGTAAGTGCAATCATACCATACTTGCCCTTTCGTGTCGGCGTATTTCACTTGTGTACCATCTTCAGAGTGTATCCATGCTGTAGCAAGTGTCACAATTCTTTTTAAGGCTAAATAATACTCCATTGTATTTATATACCACATTTTATTTATCTATTCACTCATCAATGGACATTTGGGATTTCTCCATCTTTAAGTCATTGTGACTAATGCTGCCATGAACATATGTGTACAAATGTCTGAGTCCTGCTTTCCATTCTTTTGGGCATATACCCAGAAGTGGAATTGCCAGGTCGTATGGTAGCTCTGTGTTTAATTCTTTGAAGGACTGCCATGTGGTTTTATATTCCCACCAGCAACGCACATGGGTCCCCTTTTCTCAGCACCTTTGCCAACGCTTGTTTCTTGGGTTTTTTTTGTTTTTTTTTTTTTTTTTTTTTTTTGAGGATTGCTATCCTGACAGGTGTGAGATGGTACCTCTGTGGTTCTGATTTGTGTTTCCTTGATGGTTCATGACATGGAGCATTTTTTCATACACCTGTGGGGAGGTATATGAAACTCTATCACTTTGCTGCTTTCCTTCCTGCTTGTGGTAGCTTCCTCCTTAGCTTCCTTCTGGATTCTCCTTATGATTCTGTCTCTTGGTTAATTATTGTTCTCTAAGGTACCGTTCCTTGGCCCATTGCTTCAGCTACCTCCCCACATAGCAATAGGTCTTCCAAATCTCTCTCAAGTCCTGAGCCTACATATCCAATAACTTTTTGAACATATCTAATTAGAATACTCATCAGCCTTTCCTGATTAGCTTTCTTGTCCTAGTCTCAACCCTATCTCCATTTCCTTGGTTCAGATTCTTATTGTCAGTATCGTTACAGTTTATATTCCTCAGTGCAAAACAGAAATATGAACCACATTGAATTACATTAATTGTATGTATATCCTTTTTATTCCTACTGCAGTGTGCTCACATTGAAAATAGGACTGACTTCTCCCTGCCACCAACCATACACATTCACGCTTTAAGTGTTTCTTGTCCCAAAACCTAACCTAGTGTCCAGCTCATAGTAGAGAACTAGTACTTGTTTATTGAATTAATAATAAACCATAAAGGGACTTAGAAGCTAACCCATTGAGTTGAGTTCCCCAAAGTCAATGACACTTTCTTATTTATCATTTTCTGAGTGGCTAGCATGAGAATAGTGCTTAATAAATAAATGTTCGCTACATTTGGTAACTGGCTTTTTCCATCAATAGTGCTACTTGCAAGGCTTCAAAGTAGATTATTCCGGAGGACGTGTAAGACGACTTTGAGATAAGAGCGAATGGGTGTAGGCTTTTGCGCCATAGTCCAGGTGAGAAGGAACAGGAACTTGAATAGCAAGATGAATGGGACTGATAGTGCAGAATGTAAACCGGACATGGGGACAGCCTGGAAATGGAGGTAGAAAGTAGGAGGGGGCAAGGATAACAGATGTCTTAGACTCCTCGTAGTCACTAGTCTTATTTTTAACAACGGAACTAAAGCAGGTAAATAATAAGTCACACATTTCCCTATGTATTTAAGATCAAAGAAATAAATAATATAAAGTGAAAACGCATACTTTATTTTTGTACAGTTCCCCTTGGATATTTAGTCCCCTCATTTTTTTCCTCTCCCCTACCTTGCCAGCTTCCGCCCATCATTGCAATTCAGCCCCAGCATTGGGTTGTTTTCCAAGGAGCATTTCATGATCTCACTGGAAGCAGGGTTCCCCCAGGGGGCGGGCCCCAACTTTGTCTGGTCTTTCTCAGGGCATGCTGAATGTGTCTTTACAGTTCTGCAGCTCCCATTAAATACTGAGCCTGAGGTCACGACCAGGTCTTTTACCTCTCTTTCCACCGCCTGGCACAGGCTCTGTCACATACCTGTTTTTTAATAAAAATGCTAGAGTTTAGTCAAGGTAAAATCTAAATACGTATATATGAAAATAGCCTTATTTGTTATTTGTGAATAATGGAAGCCTAAAAGGGTATTTAATTGTGCCTAGATCTCATTATTTTTATGTTCCTATTTCAGAAATCAGAGAAATATCATATATTATTGCAAGTGGTCCTCTAACTGACCTGAAAAACAAGAATTCATTTTCCTAGGGCTGCTCTAAAAAGTTCTGTCTGGAAGAGAATGAAGTACAAGTTGCCCTGGGGCATGATGCTCTTGACTGCAGAAGTAGAGAAACTGAAGACAATTTGATTTTCTTTGGGGTTGGGGAAGACCATTGCCTGTGCATACCTTTCTTTTTATATTCTGAGTTCTTTTTGTTGCCTGTGAGAGCTGAGAAAATCGCACTTTAAGAATTGGGCTTTAGAATTCATGGAGAGCATGTAATTGCAAAACAAATGTCTGACTTCTTGAGAAAGATAGTTTTGCAAAGAACCTTTTAAAAATTCCCTTTAAAAAGGACAAGGAAAAAGTATTTGAAGGAATTATTCTTGGCCTTCAGACAACAGGGTCTTTGTTCCATTTTACCAGTTGTTTTTGGGTACCCCAAAGATGTAGCTTTGAACTCTTAGGTTCTTTAGTGGAAGATTAAAGTAAGGCACCTATTCCTCTTTAATTACTTTTTTAATGTGATTGACAAAATACTTTACATGAGCTATTAATTCTCTGTGGTCATAAAAGAGCAATTTAATCTTTAATTTCCTAGGAATAAAGTATAATCCAGAAAAAAGACTTGGTTATCTGAGTCTAAAGTTCAGGGTTGGGAGGGGGACGGTAGGAAATGAAGTTGCACATCACAGATGGCCTCTTATGAGGTCAAATAGGGGCGCTTCACAGCATTTGATGGCATGAATTTTTGGACTTAGCTGTTTTACGTAAGTCATGCTACTGGGTCATTTTGTTGATACTCCAAACAGGCAGTGTGCAAGATGAAAGAAAGCCAGTCATTGACATCACCTGGGATGATGGTAGGATGATCTTTCTCTGGAGAGAAAGATCATGCCAAGTGTAGGGGTTTCCATGAATGTACGAGAATGAACAAAATATTGGTAGATGGCATGAGGGGCAGCTAAAGGAGTTCGGTCTGGCGAAGCCTTGGTGAGCCAGCTAAATTCTGACATCTCAACTCTGCATCAAGTGGGATACAGAAAAATAAGCATCTCCACTTGAGAGGAATGCAGAGCAGATGGTGTCTCTGTGGGGGAACCAGGTTTCAGTTAAGTGAGGATGGGGCGGTGTGCATTAAATTAAAAGGTTGTTACCACAGAACAGGATCTAAGAAGTCACCAATCAGTATTTTTCAAAGCCTTTTGCTGTGCCTCCTACTATTATGTTTATCCTCATATTGTTACTTCCCCCTTGAGATTCATTTATTCACCGAGAAAATGTCTGTTGAGCACCTAGTATGTGCCAAGCACGGTGCTGGGTATCAAGGTATACATGAGTGGTGAGTCCTTGAAATATGGACAGGATATGTTGTGATCAGGTCAGGTGTGCATTAGAATTGTGTGGAATATTTGGAAGCAGATGAATATCTTGGGGTTTTTTTTAGGGGAGTTTCAGAGTCTTTACAAGTAGAACTTAGCCTGGTTATTGAATTAAAGAAGAAAATTGGTCCAAACAGCAACCTATTCAGTAGGTGTCAAAAATTCTGTGACACTTTGCCATTATAATAGAATATACGGGCATGATGAGATCCTCACAGTGGCAAGGGAGGTCTCAGTGTCTGGATGACTAGGGGATCTAGGATATGATATCCATACTCACCTTTTTGTTCAGTGGTTATTTATTCACTTTTACCGAGTGTGTCAGCATTGTACTACTTGCTAAGGATATCTTTTTTTTTAAGTTTATTTTATGATAAAAGATGTTTTCAATAAATACTAAATTTGATAAAACAATGTATAAGTATAATAATTCTGTAAAAGTAAGTATGTGAGTACATGTATAAATACATTAATTCAGAATACATTGATAAATTAGAAAGAATAAAAATACTGAGAGGTTATTTCTCGGTAGTTCTGTAGAGGTAGTCCGTATTTGTAACCTCATATTTTTGCTGAATTCTCTAAAGTGAGATTTTATTACGTTTATGATTTTTTTTTTTATTTATGATAGTCACAGAGAGAGAGAGAGAGAGAGAGAGAGAGAGAGAGAGGCAGAGACACAGGCAGAGGGAGAAGCAGGCTCCATGCACCGGGAGCCCGACGTGGGATTCGATCCCAGGTCTCCAGGATCGCGCCCTGGGCCAAAGGCAGGCGCCAAACCGCTGCGCCACCCAGGGATCCCACGTTTATGATTTTTTATAAAGAAAAATAATTTCTCTATTTTTACCGTTTTGTTTGACTCCTACATCTGGAATAGAATTTGAGAGATAGATTACAGATTGTCAAGAGATGTTTCCAACCCAATTTTCATCAGTGTTCTCGAAGAACTGAAAACACATTTCCTTAAATGATCATATAAAAGCAAGAAGCATATTATTTCTCCAATTCAGTTGATATTTTAAGATTTATATGAAACACTATCAAATTTATATAATTTATAACCTCTGGATGTATTTCAGTCCTTCTGTTTGAAAACACAGATATGACAGTAGTACTTATCTCTCTGCAGGTTTTACAACTGCCTACAACATGCTTTGGAAAAAGAAACTATTACTAACTCACATGCAAACGAGAAAATCAAAGATAAAAATAATTCATCATATACTCATAAGAAGAAGAGAAACACAGAAGCAGCATGTGGCAAATGTATTACTGAAGAAAACGCTAAAGAATGTGAAAATGATGATGACCCAGGAATGAGTGTTACCATCTTCCCTGAAGATTACTAAGATTCGGTCTTGGTAGAATAATGTGTCTAATAGACATTACAGAGCTGCTCTTTATAAGAGTACTTTAGTTTCTTGAGTGTATGAGCCACTCAGAAAACCAAGATTTCTTCTCTCTGTATATTTTAGAGAAATCCTGAACTTTTAAAAGTGACTGTATAATATTTGCTCATTAGATACCATCTGTTTTAGTCACATAGAGATTCATTGCAAAAATAAAATGGACTTCTTAATGCCTCTCTCTTTTCAGTTTCAACTTCTACTTCTGCAAAACAAAATTGTAATACTCTTTCAAGGGAACCTTGACATTGGAAATGTTTGAGTAAAAATCATCACAACACTTAATTTCGTTTTTCACTTTGAAATCTCCAGCCTTTAAAAGGGGATGAGTTTGCTTTTTGTTGCCGTGACGTTCGGTAAGAAGACCTTCCCTTTTTTTTGACCTTGTGGAGAAAACAACTGATAACGCTTTTTGTTCAGGACAAAATACGTGAACCTTCTTTTCTCGTTATTTCTCACAAACCAGAGCTTGCCACTGGCACAGTCCCTGCCACACAGGTAGGCCTGGTATTTCACTAAGCCTGGTCAGAAATGGTGACTTAAGACCTGGGAATCTTTATAGCCTCCTTATATACTTTTTTGCAAAATTTCAAGGACTTGAGTTCTTAACAGCTGCATAGAAATTGGGAGGCAGGGGTGGTCCTTGAACAAATCACAGAATTTTCAAGGCCTTCCATTTCCTCTTCAGCATAATAGTTCTGATACCTGCTGTGTTGACATAACAGGAGTGCTGACAGCATCACGTTAAATAAAAATGAGAAAGTTACTAATAGACTTTTGCATATGTGTTACTGTTTCTCATTTTCATTATAAAATGATGCTTTCATACTGTGTTTTCAGAAAATATCAAATAAAAGAGAAATCACTAGTTGATCTCAGAACTAATAAATGCTAGGATAATATTACCAGAATGTCAGGACGCCTGGGTGGTTCAGTGGTTGAGCATCTGCCTTTGGCCCAGGGCGTGATCCTGGAGTCCTGGGATCGAATCCCACATCGGGCTCCTGGTGCATGGAGCCTGCTTCTCCCTCTGCCTGTGCCTCTGCCTCTCTCTCTCTCTCTCTCTCTCTCATGAACAAATAAATAAAATCTTAAAAAAAAATTACCAGAATGTCAAGAAAAAAATTACATAAGATAGTAAACATTGAGTTGTGATTTTGGCATTTCCTAATATTTTCACAATTTATCCAAGTTTTTATGTAGATCATGTTTAGATTGGCATTGCAGATGCTTGCCCTCTGACACACCATTTCACACTCCCATTTTTCAAATAGACGGACTTCAAAAATATCTTATCTCTAAATAAATTAATCCGGATGATGTCCAAGGAGTTTTAAAGTTACTGAGAGATTTTTCTTCCCTCCCTTTTTCTATCGCATCTCTGAACCGCTCTCTTTTAGGCCTTTATACTAAGATGCTGCTACTTTTCTAATCTCTATTAGCATCCCCACAACATTTAGGAAGCGTTCCAACACAACCTTCTCTTCCACATTCCAGAAAGAAGGTCCTTTGAGTTCTCAATCCCCTTGCTGCCCTGCAGCATTGGATGCTGTTAATCACCTTGCGCCCAGGGGCCTCCCAAATGATTTCTTCTAAATCATTTCCCTGATTATGGCAAATCCTTCTCAGTTCTTTTTCTCTCCAACCTTTTAACAGTTTTCAACATTTGTGCTTTAGAATCATCTTTAGAACTTTGGAAAAATACAGAAAGCATCTGAGACTCTCCGGAGAGGGACGGTAAGCATGTGTATTTTCTTTTTTTAAGCTACCAAGTTGTTCTCTCCTCGTAAACCAAAGGGCAACAACATGTGGGCACTCCCTTATTTCTGTCTTTGGTTTTCTTGCTTTCTCTCTTCGCCCCAGCCACCTCACCCATTGCAGCAGCTCTGGCCTCTGAGAACAAGAACTCCCACCTCCCGCCCAGCCCTGCCCGTCTGCTAAGTTCCAGCTACTACAGGGCTTCTGCAGTTCAGCTGTTACTCTCTAAATTTTCTCTGGTTACATGGTTTCCTGGTTTCTGGGCTAAAGAGGGCTTTTACCAGGACTAGTTTTGGGGGTTGGGTTTTGTTGTTTTGGTTTTGGTTTTTTTTGTTGTTGTTGTTTTTGTTTTAAAGTCTGAGCCCACTGGGATTTCTGGGTCCTGGCTTTTCCAGTCACCAATCAGGGGTATGTGAGGGCTGAAGAAACCCCAGAGAACTTACCACTGTGCTGTTCTTTAGGTCCCGGCATGCCTAGCAGGTCCACCTTCCCCTCTTCACCTTTCAGTCTTCTTATGTTTCTGTTATATATAATGTCCAGAGTTTTCAGTTACTCTTAGTAGACGGAATGGGAAAAAGTGTATCTACTCCATCTTCCGGGATTATTAAATCGTTGGTAATATCATCTTGTTGGGATATTATTGGCACCTTTGGAATTTATCCAGACAGCCACCCCTTTATTTAGTGCTGTGCCCCATCTCCCAGCTCATATGCTTTGCTGCTCTTGCTCTAGGTTTCTGGAGCCTCTCTATGAGAAAGAAAAAGCCTGGAAGTCTGTTTGCTATCCACCTCCCACCCTGCCACATACACACCCATTGTCTCATGGCCAATAATGACAAGTGCAGAGCTTCAAAAGGCAACTCTGTTGCCCAGACATGGGATAAACCTGGAGATGCAATTGCCTTTTAAGCTCCCAGCAGTGTCAGGCTGAGGCTGGGACTGCACCTGAATCCTATCATGTTTTTCCCATTTCCTAACCCGTTTCCCCTGGGAGCACCTGCTTGATAAATCCCTTGCACTAGAACGGTGTCTTCTGCAAGAACCTAACCTAAGACGGGTATTGCAATGACTTTGGATCTATTTTTTTTTTAAGTGATGGCATATTGTTTATTGTAAAGAGTTGATGTCTTACTATGTTAGAAATTATGTCATTGGTAGTGATTAAAGTTATATAATGTAAACAGGATGCAAATGTATGTTAAGCACATAGTTTTGAAAATTATTTTGGGGGGAGTATCTGACCAACAATTTTTGAAGATCACTTTTTCAAAAAAAAAATATTTACTTGAGAGAGAGAGCAAGAGGAGAGGCAGAAGGGGAGGAAGAAGAAAAGAATCTTAGACTCTGCGCTCAGTGCCGAGCCCGACACAGGGCAGGACTCCGTCTCACCACCCTGAGGCTGACCTGAGCTGAAACTAAGAGTCACACGCTTAACCGACTGGGCCACCCAGGCGCCCCAAGGATCGCCTCTATAATACATACTGTTGTAAGATCCTAGAGGCAGGAATAATTGATCCTAGGTGAGAGAGTACTAGAAATCCAATTCAAGAGGATGCCATTTTGCTTAGGTCTTAAATGTCAAGAATCGAGTTCAGCTGACTGAAAAAAAAAATCCAAGAAAAACTCTTGCAGACAGAAAGAAGGTGCAACGTAAGTGAGGCACCAAAGAGCATGGTATATTCAGTGATGGTGAATATTCCAGAAAAGCTGAAAGGCAATAATATATGGCATGAAACAAGTCAAGTTGGTTAAAGCCCAAATGTGAAGGGCCTTGCCATGGACATAGACCCGTGTCGCCTAACGCTACTGTGCGTTAGAAATGCCCAGACTAGCAGTGGCTGGGGGGCCGCTTTTTAGAACCCTGACTCCTAGACTTTGCTCGAGATCTTTCAAGCCAGAATCTTCAACATGGAGTCCAGGAATCTATTTTTTAAGCTCCTCCAAGTGATCATGACAAAATCAGCCCAAATCAGCCCAACGCTTTTTTGAATCCACTGGTAACAGACTTAATCCTGAAGGCACTAGAGAGAAATTAAAGGTTTTTTTAAGGAAAAAAAAATAACATGATCAGACGTTGCAATGTACCTATGTCACAGATTTTGTGTACATACATTACAGGAGGGTAAGCGGGAGGTTCCAATATATTGATTAAGTCACCGTCCTTATCCTTAGGTCTAGAGCCAGGAGGGATGACAACATGTACAGCTGTGCCATTGGAACTCTGTTCAGCTCCAGGCGGGGACATTCCCCACGGATGACAATATGAATGGCACCCCTTAAAGGTATGCAGTGCACATTCTTATGTACTAACATACACAGCAGTCCTGCCAAAAGGGAATTTGGACAGGAAAGAAGTCTTATGGTCTCAGAATGCCTGGAACATTTCTTCTAATCTAATGAATAAAATGTGGAAATACCTGCCAGTGGGTAGATGGAAAGAGAAGAGAAACAATAAAAAAATAAGCCCTAAAATAAGAACTGTAGGAAAAGGCGGCGGTGGGTGGGGTGGGGGGGTGGGGGGAGCGATGTGGAATGGGGAGGGGATCCCATGGTGCCTATGCATTCTGTTGTTTAAAAGTATTTCTGAAGAACCTATAATCCATTTGGTTTTCATAATCCTTCACTCATTTGAACTGAGCCCGTAGGGACTTATGTGTCCAAAACTTTTTATAAACTGAGTATATGCATGAGAATCAGGAAGAGAGGTGCTGCCTCCTAATCCCTTTATCTAAGGTAACAGAACTTGCCTGCACCTCTTAGATGAGTAGCGGAGGGAACCTGGGTGCCGGCCAATCAGCCCAAAAAAGACATCAAATCCCACTCGCTCCTTAGCATAGTGTATTGTTTTATATCCAACTCACAGGCCCGATCAAGAATATGAAGAACCACAGCAGGGAAATTAGTAAAAATTTAACATGCAAGATAACCTCTTGAGAATCACCCTGTGGTGTGACTTCCTTGTTGTTGATCCAAAGGAAATGAAGAGAATGCTTCTCTTCCTCCAGGATGGAGGCAGGCATTTTATTCCTAAGGCCTGGATTCATTTCTCCACGTCGTCTACACGTTGCCTAACTTTTTTGTTCTAAGAGAGAGAGAGAGAGAAAAAAAAAAGATTAAGTTTACTGAGAAACAGGAAGGGAAATTTATCTTATTTATTTATTTATTTATTTATTTATTTATTTATTTATTTATTTATTTATGGAAGGGAAATTTATTTTATTTTTCATTTTTTAACCCTTTATTTTATAATTTTTTAAAATAAATTTATTTTTTATTGGCGTTCAATTTACCAACATACAGAATAACACCCAGTGCTTTTGTTTTTGAAATTCTAGGCCAGAGGTCATAAATTAGTGATGTAGATATGGCCAAACAGAGGTGTTTTGGCCTACACAGAATATATTTTTTCCTGATTGAGCCAAGATTGTACAACAGGATGAGGTTTTTTTAAGTACATCTCTAGTTTTTCTTTAAAAATTGGAAGATCTGACTCTCCTGGGCCAGTGACAACACTGAGCAGAGGCAAGTGCTGGCTGCGGTGAGGCTTTCTGCTCTCTGGCTCTCTGACTCCCGGCTGCAATCTTCCCCACTTCAGGGCTTGTCCCTGTGGGCACCAGCACTGGCAGCTCCTGGTTAGAACTTCGGGGGAGAACTAACCTCTACGTGATGTTAGTTAACAATATCACACAATAAGTGACACATCAGAGCAGGACTGGCGATAGAATTGGCAGAGGATAGTGCAAACATGAAGACCGGGAGAGGGGACCCTGTTGAACGTTCAATTATAAAATGGCAACGATAGGGGATCCCCGGGTGGCTCAGTGGTTTGGAGTCTGCCTTCAGCCCAGGGCGTGATCCTGGAGACCCGGGATCAAATCCCACATCAGGCCCCCTGCATGGAGCCTGCTTCTCCCTCTGCCTGTGTCTCTGCCTCTCTCTCTCTCTCTCTCTCTCTCTGTGTGTGTGTCTCATGAATAAATAAATAAAATCTTTTTAAAAATAAATAAAATAAAATAATAAAATGGCAATGATAGAGCATAAAGTGCAGGATGCTTCCAAACACAGGGCCCTGTGCAGCTGCGCAGGTTGTACACCATGAGGCTGGCCCTGGGTTGGAGGCCAGTGCCCCACGTTCCCCCCCCCCCCCCGGCGACAGGGTCTTGGGCAGCCGTTTGGGCACATGCATACCATGACTGAATACCCATCATGGATGTTTTGAAAGGCAAGCAAAGGCCTCAGGGGCTAAACTCAGGCCAAGGGAAATGGAGCCTTTTTCAGTGCCCCCTGATTCCAGAGGCAAAGGTGGCAAGGAGCACCATGTTCTGAAAACAGGCTTTCCCCATTTTGATGGGAGTTGTGCAAGCTCATAGGTGAGGTGTTGAAGAACCCTGAGAAATGGCACCCATCGTCCTTCTGTGGGTGGCCCCTGAACTGCTTGAACTTGGTTGGGTGGTGGCGGGGGTGCAGGAAGTAAATCTAACCCTGCCATATAGGGTGTATATAAGGAATATTTGGCTAGGATTTTTGGATTTTAAAAATGGGCTTTGACCCTCAAGCCTTTCCTTTCCCTTATCTTCCATGCTGCTCTCAACAGGCAGGTTTCTCTTAGTGCAAAAGAATTACAACAGTCTTAAATGCCTATGTCTTTAACCCCAACAGTTTAATGTATTGGATTTTTATGCATTCAGTTTTTACGGATAATTTAGCTCTCATCCCTTTTTGTTTTTGCCTTTAAAATGCTTCAGCTTAAACTTTAATTTTAACTCATTGCACATGTTTTATTTTATTTTATTTTATTTTATTTATTTTATTTTATTTTTTAATTTATGATAGTCACACACACACACACACACAGAGGCAGAGACACAGGCAGAGGGAGAAGCAGGCTCCATGTACCGGGAGCCCAACGTGGGATTCGATCCCAGGTCTCTAGGATCCCGCCCTGGGCCAAAGGCAGGCGCTAAACTGCTGCACCACCCAGGGATCCCGTATTTACTTATTTTAATTATTACTTTTAGTTTATTTATTTTTGTAAATTTTATTTCTTTGGAGCAGTTTTAGATTTCTAGAAAAATTAAGAAGAGGGCAGCCCAAGTGGCTCGGCGGTTTAGCTGTGCCTTCAGCCCAGGGCGTGATCCTGGAGACCCAGGATCGAGTCCCACATAAGGCTCCCTGCATGGAGCCTGCTGCTTCCTCTGCCTGTGTCTCTGTCTCTCTCTCTGTCTCTCTCTCTCTCTTTTATGAATAAATAAATAAAATATTTTTTAAAAAATTAAGAAGAAAATACAGGGGCGCCTGGGGGGCTCAGTTGGTTAAATGTGTGGCGCTTGGTTTTGGATCAGGTGATGATCTCAGGGTCATGAGATCAAGCCCCTCATCAGGCTCTGAGCTCAGTGTGGATTCTGCTTGGATGTTGTTTCCCTCTGGCCCTTCCTTCACTCATTCCCCTCTCTCTTTCAAATAAATAAATAAATTGTTAAAAAAATAAAAAAGAGGGAAGTACAGAGAGTTCTCCTGCACTTCCCTCACCCTCTGTTCCCCCACCTCGGTTTCTATTTGTAACATCTTACATTAGTGAGGTGCTTTTGTTACAGGGGATGCACCAATTCGGATGCACTATTATTAACTAAGATCTGTCACGGACTCCTCCCCTCATCTCTAGCCTCTCCTTTTGAACTATTAGTCGTATACTGGTCCTTCTTTATCTATCTCTGCTCCATCTCTTTCCAGCCACCCCTCCCCTCCATCTCTTTATGTTCATGCACTGTCTTCTGGGTCTGTGTCATTTACTCAGATTACCTTTCAGCAAACCCATTCACAGACACTCAGCTGTGTCTCATCTGTCGAGTTGGCCTGCTGAGTCTCACATTTCAAAGACGATGTTTTATCTCTGAAAATTCTGTTTGGTTCATCTTCACATCAGTAGCAGATTATTTCAAGGTTCCAGAAGTTGAAGTCCCTTTCCCTAACACCCTTTTCCAGATATTTCTGTCAAATTTGCCAACACAAACATTTCATAACATCTGTATGTCATAGAAATGACCTACTTTCTTTAGCTTTTGCCACAAATGCCCACGATGACAAAAAAGAAACTCCTTCTTCCAAATAGGAGTCTCAGAAGAGGAAAGTGAAATCTTTCTCAATGACCAAATGCTTCTGCCATCCACATGTTACACCAATTGCACAATGGTTACTTAACAAACAGGTGAGGAGAGGCTGACTATGTGTTAGTCATGTAGAGAGGAGACAAAGCCCTGCTTGGGCAGATCTTTCCGTCCCGTAATGCTATAAGTCTGTTTGGATTGTGGACAGCATCACATAGGTGCCTGGGGTCTCCCACACTCCTGAGGTTCCACTCATCAATTCGAGCCCAGCTCAAATGTTGCCTCTTCCCAGAAGCCTTCCTGACGGCCTGTTTCAGAAGCAGCACCTTCCACTTCTGGCTTCTTAGCACTTCCCCACGGTGCTTCAGTACGTCTCTGGAATCACACAAAGCATCCATATCAGACAAACTTGGATGACATAAGTGGAAAAGGTGCGTCTCTAAGATGTTTGTATCTCCGAGGCCTTGCCCATTGTGCATTTCTAACAAGCGCTTTCTAACCTATTTCAGTGTATAAACACGCTGTTATGTGTGAGAGTCCAGAGCATTACCTAATTTATTACTTTACAGACAAATGACAAGTTCCTAAGCAGACCCTATTCCTGTTTGTTTCTTGGAAAAATATTTATATGATTGATAAAAATCAAGGGATGGGGTGACAAGATAAGCTGAGGGGACACTGTGCATAACATCGTGCTTTATATCTGACAAGATATCCACATTTCCAGATCCAGCATTCCAAGATTCCAAGATATGGCTCGTGACTGAAGGTCAGAGGTCCTGTCTGTGTTTATAGAAAGCCTTTTGGAAGCTTTTTATTGTGAAATAATTTCAAATATACAGAGAAGCTATGCCAGTATAAAGAACTTCTGGATACACGTTACCCACGTTGACTACTCCATCTCCCTCTGGCTCTCTCTCTTTTTATGCATATGGGTATATACATACGTACCCATAAATATAAAGTTTTTTTCTGAACCATTCAAGGGTAAGTTGAAGATACCCAGCTTCATTGTCCTTAAATACTTCAATGCATATTTCCTTAGGACAAGGACAGTCTCATGTAATCTCAACACAAATATAAAAATCAGGAAATTTGAAACTTATATGACTTAATTATATAATCTACAAGTCTCATTCAAATTTTATCAGTTGTCTCAGTGATATGCTTTTTAGTAATTTGTTTTTCTCACCCAGGAGTCAATTTAGGGACCTAAACTGCATTTAGTTTCTATGTTTCTTTAGACTTTTTTTAAAAATTTTTTTAAAGATTTTTATTTACTTATTCATGAGACACAGAGAGAGAGAGAGAGAGAGAGAGAGAGAGAGAGAGGCAGAGACACAGACAGAGGGAGGGGTAGGCTCCCTGTGGGGAGCCGGACACGGGACTGGATCCCAGGACCCTGGGGTCACACCCTGAGCCAAAAGCAGACGCTCAACCACTGAGCCACCCTGTGGCTGACTTCTGTGCTCTTTTGACAGGTTCCCATCAAGTTTTAAGCATTTCCTTATTATTTTTCATAAGATGTTCCAGATTTTTCCTGTACCACTGCCAGCCATAGAATCAGCTGAAGAGCCCAGTTCCTTGACATTTAGAAATTACTTTCTGAACGTTAGTGTGCTCATGACAGCAAGTTAAAAAAAAAAAAACGCATATAATTATGGAATGATTCATCAGTGTATAATAATCAGTAAGTGATCATTATTCAAAGGCTGAATCTCAGTTTACATCATCCGTGAGATGTATTGACAGAAATGACACCTCCAAGTGTCTCCTAGGTTTATCTCCCTGTAACGTAGCAGCAGGAATGCTCATATTAATACACAGAAATGCTGTCTCATATTCTTTTCAATGAACTCCTTTGTTCCTCACTTTTTCGTAACTTAATATCTTCCTCTATTTCCTAGGGTCTGTTAAGACTTAAACAAATGATTTTTAATTCCTTGGGTAAAAAAGCACTGTGCAGAAATCAAGAAGTTCTGGCTAATTTCGTTCGACTTAGTGATTGCCAATAAGTCACTCAAACCTCCTGTTCACCTTGGGGCCCACGGGTCCTGATGCTGTGAAATGAGGCAAAAGAGACCTCGTGAGGCGTGTGGGCCAGCCAATGTTTCCCACAGCAACAGGCCTATTGTCGAACTGAAGTTTAATTCATTAGTTCCATGAAGGGGAGGGGAAAGAGAAAGAAACAGGACGCCCAGGAGGCTTGGGGTTGAGCATCTATCTGCCTTGGGCCCAGGGCATGACCCCGGGGTCCTGGGATCAAGTCCCAAATGGGGCTCTCTGCAGGGAGCCTGCTTCTCCCTCTGCCTGTGTCTCTGCCTCTCTCTGTGTGTCTCCAATGGATAAATAAATAAATAAAATCTTTTACAAAAAAAAAAAAAGAAAGAAAGAAAGAAGGAAAGAAAGAACGAAAAGGAAGAAACCGAACGCCCGAACACGTTGTCTAGAGCTTTTACAAGCAGCCACCAGATGGCAGGACCTACACACAGTGGACTTGGTGGAGCAGTTCGAGCATCATTTAAAACAAATGGTGAGTGTGGGCTTTGGTTTGTTTTCTTCTCTTTATAAAACCAATCCCAGAATATTTTGGTGTTTTTATTTCTAAGGGAAAAAATGACATAGGAACAAATAACTCTGCGGCTTACTCATCTAATAATGAAATCATGTAACTCCAAATGACATCTGGCTTTTTAATACTCAGAAGTTTTTCACCTTTGTTGATTCAATATGCCATTAAATTATATCGTGTGTACGGCATAAAAAGAGAGAGACATTGGGATCAAATTTTACTTCAAAGTTTTAGTCTGCTTGAATCTAAAATCTACATAGAACGGTAAGATCCTCTTCATGACTTTATTTTTCAAACACATGTAAGTAAAATGTATGTGTAAAGAACAATCAACATAATTTTGTACAAATT
The DNA here is from genome assembly GCF_905146905.1 of Nyctereutes procyonoides. NCBI lineage: Eukaryota > Metazoa > Chordata > Mammalia > Carnivora > Canidae > Nyctereutes > Nyctereutes procyonoides. The sequence continues at coordinate 6,053,944 of NW_026575126.1, forward strand.
CAAAAAATGAATCTATATTTTTGTATAGGACTCTATACAGGCCTCAAAAAAAAATTCCTGTGTCTCTCTGTATATTTGCATTAAGTCTACCCATATCCTACAGAAAAAGGGAATAATCATAATTGCATTTATTTGAATTACAGATTCCCGCGTCAAATATATTTCTTTAGCCTTTTTAATCTTATTATTCCTCATGCGATCGTGTCTATTCTTTATGTGAAATATAAGTTCGACACTAAGCAATTAGTTACAAAATTTAAGTAGACAATCACCAAGTCTATAAATAATCCATCGCTATTGGTTTTAAAAGAATCATTCTAAGATGGAGGTTCGTTGATTCCTGATGACTTAGACAAGATAGTCTAGATCTTGTACAACTGCTTACAAGTTTTTTTGGTCCCTTTTGTTTTGAGGGGCTTTTGTGACACTGGGTTCTCTTTGTGAGTGCATAGGTAAAATGTCAAACAGTACACTTTCAATTTAGAGTGCAGTAGAGAGGGTTTCAAAATACAGCACAGCTAGGTATTTGGAACTACAGCTGTGGTTTGGTGGTCAAAAGTAGAAATAAGAGAATCTGAAGGTAAAGCCCAGCGAGGAAGAGTGTTCTTAAGTCAAAGGTGAAGATAATCCAATGCTGAGAGATCTCTAGCGACTGGTCTCCTTCCTCCTGCTATTGTGTGTTACAGATGTGGTCTCAGTAACGTCTGCTTTAGCCTTGGAATCTCTAGTTTACACTCCGTATTTGAAAAAGCAGAGGAGCATTTTTTCTTAAATATTGCATTTGCGTTTTCACTTAAAAACTTCTGGAGGTACTTGGCATGTGTTCCTCTGCGAACTTACGTTTTTGCTTTCTTGCCTGGATCTCTTTTTTGGATGCTAAACTTAACTATTTCCCCAGACTTCTCTATGCTGCTCTCTAAGCAAATCAATCCTCTAAGTGGGAAAATACTATCTGAGGGGACACTCTTTCACTCAAGGAATGAAGAATTGTTCTTTAAAAGGGTTGCATTTCATCAGCCATTTCTACAATCCCTCCTTTTTTTCTGTCCTTCCATAATTTTAAAATTGAGAAGCTACCTAAGATGCCTTAAGTCTTGGTTGGTCGGTCAGTGCCCCGTTGACGTCGAGCAGCCTAAATATAGAAATGAGCATATAGCTTGCATCAGTTCCAGTATCATGCCTTGTTTCTATGGAAAATACACGATTCAACTTAATTACATAATCTGTCGTTCTCTAAGACAGGGCTTCCAACAGGGCCAAACAATTCTAAAGCGAGTTCGTCTCTTTTTTAAAGAGGGCTAATCAGAAGGGATTTGTGATATTGAAATCACTAAGAGGTAATTATAAATGATTTTGTGCAATTCAGAAATGAAAAATTCCTCCCCAAAGCCCCAAATCTTTGAGTCGATTTTGTTTTGAAATAATGGAAGTTTGTTTCTTCACTTACCTATCACGCTTGCGTTGTGCATGGATTTCTTAAATGCCAAAAATGAAAATATGTTCCTATAAAGAAAGATGAATGGATTCCAAGGGACAATAGGAAATGACATGTAATATACTTCTGGAAGCTGACATTTTTACAATGACGAAAGACAAGGGGATTTATTCCATGAAAATAATATTAATGATGGGTTTCAACACTGATATTTTTCATTGTTTCTTTACAATCAGGGAAGAAAAACATTTTCCAGAAAACTTTCCATAGTCTGTTGACATGCACATCAATTTTTGCTATTAAAGTAGAAACTAGTAATTACATTTTTAAAAATGACACTCTGGTAATTATATATTTTAAATATGAATCTCGATGTTTAATTAGGTCATATGACTGTAATATCAGCTTGCGTTAGCAGCAGATTATCAAATCCTAGCAATTCATCCCATAGGGAAATACAAGAAGAAAAGGCTGCTATAATTGTGAGATTTAAATAGAATAAACCATAATGCGTACAATATTCTTTAAATATTTTAGTGTTTACTAATGTTATTGAGTAATGAAGTTTATCATCATGGCATATTCTTTGTAGATAATTACTGTGGTAGCAATAAGCACATAGGAAGAAGCTTCGTGTTTGTTTTTTTTTTTTTCTCTCTCTTTCCAGGAAAGCTTTCAAATTAAGCTCTCAATAGAATACAAAACATATATTTGAAAATGGTTTTGTTTATTTTTAATGTGCATATGTATGTGGCATTATTTTTTTTCTGAAATTGATTACATTGTGCTTGGATGTTAGCTTAAAAATTTTTATTTTTTAACCTATATCATAAATCTGTATTTTATCTGCTCCTACTTTCACTTTTTTTTCCTAATTACCATTGATAAATTATGCAGTGCAGATAAAACCCATTTTTACCAGAAGTATCTATTATTCGCAATCAATATATAGTTTCTAAAATGCTTAACCATATGCCTATATTTTAGACAATGTCTTATTTTGCATTTATTACAGTAAATGCAGAATTTTTGTTGATTTTTGTTCTAATCCCTGCTTGCTTCTCTAAAACACACTGACTGGTTTTTAATTGTTTCATTTCTTTGCCACAAATGCACAAACATCTTCATAGAGGTTAGTTATTCATTATTGAATCTTAACACAACCCTCCTTCAGTTGTGTTTTTTTAGGGAAGAGATACCTATGCAATGTACACGTTGCACTTCTTTGATGACTGGTGGGAACTGTATTCCTTATTGTTACATTTTCCCTCCAAAGTTCACTCTTTAAGATATAAAAATAAACTGTTAAGTGGCTACCACAAAATTCATTTGCTCAAGTTTAATGAAACAAGTGTTCTTAAATGCTTAGACATTTTAGAGTCTCCTTATAATGTGTCTAATGATTTACACAGCTAAAACAAACTTGAGTACTTTTCCATTTAGCCCATAAAAGCTAGGATTTCCCATATATATAGGTAACTTTACTACTCAAGAAGCCTGCCTTGAAATTGTTCCACATATTGTCCTGGATGATGCTACCAGAATTTTTATTAAAAAGTCTTGCCTTTTTTTTTTTTCTCCTTGTAGGTACATCTGCTATAATTCGTAGCCATAAACCTTTTTCCTAATGAGAGAAAATATCTTTTCTGAATGACAAAAATCTAAAACTGCTTAAATGGATCTGAGGATAAGATACTCTTTCGTTTTATGGGTAAGAGAAAAAAGATTGCCTTTATCGCACACTTTGTGTCTTTCTGTGTTGACTAAAGCAACACAATTGTTGCTAATTGTATTACAGGCAGTGACAAAATGTGGGTGCTAACATTACCATATTCATAATATTTGGTGCTTATAATTCACCCTACAGAATCTATTTCCTAACACTAGGGGTCATTTTAGCTTGTGTTAATATGCTAAAATATTTAGTTTTAATAAAACAGAAGGTTAGGAATATGACACTTCCTAGAAGAGTGCTATCCTTGAAAAACATTTTCCTGGGCTCAGATCCCTACATTTTTCGCCTAGTTGGACCATGAATAGATTGTTACTTTATCTAACTTTAAAACTATAAAATAAAAGTATGCTTTGAGTTTCTCATCTAAAGTTCATTTTTGTTAATTCTTCTAAAATACTCAGGCTACTTCGAGGGCATGGTGCTTCATCTTGTGGTTTTGTCTATGGTCATTAAATTTTGTCAATTTTGGGGTTTGCTAGTCCTTTTCTTTCAGCTTTTACATTCTGATCCTCCTTAGCCACAGTGAAATCTTACTTATTTTTCGCTAATTTTCAAACATCTGTGAAGTATAGCAAATGCATCCGTTAGAACAGGGCTTTTCCTTCCTATAACAAAATGAATACCTCCCATTACAATATCTGATTTCCCACTCTTAAAAGTTCTTAAATTCCAAGTTCCTTCCTAAAAATACTTTGTTTTTTGTCTCTGGGACTTAATAATATCAATTCTTTATTTGTTTAAAAAAATCACTTTCAGGTCATGGTGGTGGACATGAGAGATGACATAAGGGAATTTTTTTTTTCAGAGTAGCATTATATACTTTAGAACGTGCTATAGATTATGTAATATGAATTACGATCCTGTTTATATTGAATGGAGTGGGTAATTGCAAGCTATAAATCATTTCTGGGTATCTGAAAAATTTAGCCTTCTTACTCTAGTTACACACACAAATAAAGATAGTTATATTTGTTTTTCTAAATCCAATTTTTAGATCTGCTTAAAATCTGTTGTGCTTCAGAAAGCAGTGTATTATGTTCGACTTTTTCATTTTAAAATCGACATATTTCCTTTGATTCAAAAACTAGGTACATTTTCTATATCTATTATTTGCTAGACATGAAAAATACCAAAAGAAACTTATTTTTCCATTAAAAATGAGTATATAATAAAAAAATGTTCATTATGCTTACATTGATTCAAATGACAGGGAGTGCTACTTTTTTTCTAACTTAGATTCAGAATTACCACCTGATTTTCCAGGCACGTCGGTTGCCTTGTGTACAGATACAACTGTAGAGACCCGAAGTCCACCCACAGAATTCCGTCGGTTGCCTACCTGAAAAGAAAAATGAAAGAACAATATTGTGTTTTGGTTCTGCTACTCATTGTCTATTTTACTGTGGGCAACTGGTCTTATTTTGGAAAATAAAAGAGAAGAAAATATGTTTTCCATAGGTGACATGTTAATCGTTTCATACCTAAGGACAAAAGTGTTCTAAGCTACAGAGAAGTTTTATTACAAGGTTAACGGAAAGTGGTCAAACATCCAGAAACAGTGGTATTGCTCACAAAAGCATATTCTCTTACAAAAATCACCGATGTCTATACTAGATGAGGCTAACATGTCACATTCCTAAAAAATAAGAAAAATAAAACCCTGCATAATTTAAAGTCACTTGGAAGAATGGATATAGTGTAAAAGGTGTGATGATGGGAGTAAGGATACCCAGGTTTTAATTTGATCTGTCATTTACTAGCTGCATAACCTTTAGGAAGTCACTACTCTTACCAGCCTGTGTTTCCTCATTTGAATAATAATTAAGAGGCTGAATAGGGTGGTCTCCACTCTCTTTTCTACCTCTGTGATTCAATATACTCTCTCTGCTAACTCTTATCAATGAATTTTCTTTTGCAGAAAGCGGCATGGTCCTGACCGCTTTCATACAATATTACATTAGACATGTATGATACATATGCTCAGCTGCTTTGTGAAGAGAATATTATCTATGCACACATATGTGTGTGGGTGTTTTGCGCAGTAGAAAATAATTACATTAATCTCCAAACTAGTACCTATGCCATATATATATTTCATTCTCATGTAAAAGTATACAAATTAGAGTGTAGAAGGTGACTATACATATATTACTATATTTCTAGTAACAGAAACCTTCCCTGAACCAAGTCCACCAACACTGTAATACTGAAGGAAAAACCCAGTGGAGCATTTAACAGTATTGTTTTTTTTTCTTTAATGAAGTCAAATTCTCCAGAAGGTCAAAATCCCTTCTAAAACAGTGATACTCAAGGACACTCACTCAAACATATTTGGGGATATTGTAGGTAAATGTGTGCAGAAGAAGTGACACCTCCACTTCCTCCCTTTTCCTTTGGAGACCCATAATGTTGACCACATTAAAATACATACTGTGGCATGAAAATACCACCATTAAAAAAAACATATTTCCAATATATATTAGTTGCTATTCTAGCATGGAAGCAATGGGATTTGATGTCATGAAAATGGTAGCCCACAAGAGAAATATGTTACAAAAGCAACTCCTTTCTACCCGCCTCCCCTCCCCCTGAAATAATAACAATTTGCTAAATTGTTGGGAAGTTGTTATAATTCCTTTTCCAAATTATTACTCGCCCTTTAGATTAGAAATGAGGCCAGGGTTAGCAATCAGCTATAAATGGTAGGATTTTTCAAGTAAGAAGCACTTGTCTGATTGTGAAGTGGAGGCCATTACTGCCTTGATTGGGCCTTTTTTTTTTTTTTTCATTTCAGTTCCCTTGATTTGTGGTTGAGAGCGCATATTCACTCCTGTACTGTGAGCAATCAGAACCTCTCCTCTCTCATTTTTGCTCAGCGATTTAGGGTCCACTACTTTGGCACAGCTGCCACCTTTTAGCCTCCATCACTCAGAATATATCCTTTAAAAAAAAAGAGAGGGGGGGGAGTGGAGGATGGGAGGAGGTAACTAATGTACATTCGACTTCTTAATGTGCCTATTTTATATTTTCAGAGAAAACTTTTTCACTCAAAATAACAATCGTGTTGGAAGTTGGACCTCTACACTTCATAAATAAGTTTGGACAGAGACTTGAAGGTTGTTAGAGCATACTTTTCATTTCTTTCTTTATCCCATCAGGAAAAAAAAAAAAACGGTGTAGGGGTACAAGCTGACACTAAGGCATTCAGCTTTTTTGAGCACTAGCATAGTCTTTGTATCTGGGAAATGAGATAGAAACAGGAGCTTTCTTCCTTGTTTTTTGTTCTGGAAGGCACTTCACCAGTTTTTCACCAAATTTAAGGTCTATAGGAAGATGCTAATAAAAAAGCTCTTGAAATTCAAGTCCTACTTTGGTTTAAAATTACTTAGTACATCCTCTAATGTAAGACAATCTATTCTTGTTGTCAACGGTCGGGAAATATTTTTGTCAGGAGTCAAGTTCAGTGCATCTTTCTCCTTGGAACTCATTAAAGAATCCCTGGAAGAAACTGGAGTTTCAAAGTTGGAATTAGCTGATCACCTGGGGCATCTTCCTGGATCCTGTCAGTCATCATCAAATAACAAGGCCATGCAACAGCATGCGTCCTTTCACCCCAGTTCTGCTCCTGTTTCCTCAACCAAATGCCCAGGTAACTTCCTTAAGATAAATAGCAAACTTGCATTTTTCTAAACACACTGACCAAGTCTGGGCCCTAATAAACCTATAAAATAAAATGAAGCCCACCTGGTAAGTGGTAGCTTCCCTCAAGTTCTGGGTTAGAACTCATGATAATTTTTTTTTCATCAGCTTTATTGAGATATAGTTTATCAACCAGAAAATTCACTCACTGTAATGTACAATTCAATGAATTTTTGTGAATTCACAGAATCTGATTTTAGAATGTGGTCATCATCCTCAAAGGAAACATTGTGCCTGGCTACAATCACCTTCACTCTCACACTCAGTCCTATGCACCAATAATTTACTTTTCACCTTTAAATATTTGCCTTTTTTTTGACACTTCATATAGAAAAATATGTGTTCTTTTATGTCAGGCTTCTTCACTGAGATGTTTTTGAGATTTAAAGGTTCATCCATGTTGTAGGATGTTATCCATTCTTTGATGAATAGTATTCTGTTGTGTGGATACACTACATTTTACCTACACTACATTTTGTCTCTCATGAGAGATACTTGAGTTGTTTTGACTTTTTGGATGTTGTTATCGATGCTGCTACAAACATTTGTGTACAAGTTTGTGTACAGATATGTTTTTAATTTTTGTAAGGAGGAGTAGAATTACTGATCCATATGGTAAATCTATGATTAACTTAAGAAACTGCCAAACTGTTTTTGCAAAATGGCTCTGTCAGTTCACATTCCCACCAGCAATGCATGAGTTCCAATTTCACCACATTCTTGCCAACACTTGTTACTGTCTGTCTTTTTTGTTATAGCCATTCTACTGGGTGAAAAATTGGTCTCACTGTGGTTTTTATTTGTATTTACCTACTGACCAATGATGATGACAATCTTTTTATGTGCTTATTAGCAATTTGCATATCTTTTTGAGGAAATGTCTACTCAAATCCTTTGCCCATTTTTAAAATCAGGTTGTTTTCTATTAAGCGACCCATAAGAGTTGTTTATGTATTCTGGATACAAATCCCTTATTGGATATATGACTTGTGAATATTTTCTTCTGTTCTGTGGGTTGACTTTTCATTTTCTTTACTTTTTTTAAAAAAAAAAGATTTTATTTATTTATTCATGAGAGACACACAGAGAGAGGCAGAGACACAGGCAGAGGGAGAAGCAGGCTCCATGCAGGGAGCCTGACGAGGGACTCATCCCAGGACCCTGGGATCAAGACCTGAGCCAAAGGCAGATGCTCAACCACTGAGCCACGCAGGCATCCCTGAAAACTACTTTTTAAAAAAGGTAATACAAGCATTTGTAATAAATCCAGTGGAGTTGAAATGTAGTGCTAATAAGTAATTTATTAAGGTAGAAAAGGTCTATTAAGTATAGGCAAGTTTCACCAGAAATAAAAACAGGTGAGCTGAGTGAGAATAAGACATGGTCTAGATAAATGTCAGGTGACTAAAAAAAGCTCCTAGTAACTTTTATAAAATGAAAATAGAAAAGGCCTAGCCTCACAGAACAAGCGCTGCTCTGGATAAAAGGAACACCCAACAAAAAGAGAGAAAGACTGTGGATTTCTTCCGAGAACAATTGGAAACATTAGTAGGACACCTGTGGTTTAGATCAATAGGACCCACACTAAAACAAGGTGAATATTCTTTGAACTCTTAAGTGAATGTGTCATATCCATTGAGCAACTTTATACACAGAAGGAAATAAGCCACTTGCCCTGCTATGAAAGTTCTGGAAGAAAGGAAATTGGTTTGTTATAATCTATGAAAACCTGAGCTCAAGCAGTCCTCATCAACCTGTTTTATGGCTGGTGTAATCTTAACAGTAATAATCCAGGTATCATGGCTTTGTGTCTCCCTGTGTTCTGCAGGAGCTCAGAGACCTGCAAAGTCCTTATGCAGGCCCTTGGGAGTCCCCAGAATGTATTTTCACGAATAAAGTGAGTGAGTGATCTTGAGGTATTTGCTGTTCTGTTCCCGTGTGGGGTTAGCACATTCACTGACTTTCACTTCCTGCTTCCTCTTCCTTCTTCTTTCTACCTTACAGCCTCCTCTGCATTGGGATTGTTGGGGCGGAGCTCTAGGTGCCAAGCACCATACATACGGTCCTCATATTTGCTCCTCTATCCCAGTTGTGGCTCTATTTTATGGTTTCTGTGTTTGTGCTTACAATTCTCATCTCTTCGTGCATGTCCTTCACCTTTGCCATTGGATCCTTTAGTATCTGTATCATTGTTATGTAAAGTTCTGGTCTGGTAATTCCAACAACTGGCTCATCTCCGAGTCTGCTTTTACTGACTGCTTCCTCTCTTATGTACATTTTCTTGCTTCTGTGTGTGTCTTGTAAAATTCCGTTGTATTCCAGATACTTTTTACTAAAAGAATGAAGGAAATAATATTTGCCTCCAGAAAAGAGCACACACCCCTTTTCCTGCCAAAATGCTTGAGGAGGGGGTGCGGAGTGATTCTGGGTTGTAGTCAAGGAGGATCTGGTCTTTGCAGCATTAGTTTGATTCAATTCACAAGTGGCTTTAAAAGTTTTGATAATGGGATTGATATTTTTCCTGCAGTAGGAGACAGGCTCTGAGCACAGATGAGACTCCTGAGACCTCTTGGTGCCCTACAGCAATGCCTTCAGCTTTCTGAACTATGGGAGCTCTCTCTCTGCTTATAGTGAGGATGTCAGATTTTGGAATTGCTAGGAAGTCCTCTTTGCTCTCTCGTCCTGCTTCAGGATTTATGCACTTGAAATCTCTCTCCTCCCTGTTGCCCTGTTGCCAACTTCAAAACTGCTTATACTCTCTGATGTTCTAGAAGGCCCTGGAAGGCTTTCTCTTAATTCTCCTGCCTCATTCAAACATCCATCCTGAAACTGCAGAATGCCTTCAGTGGGTTTCTTCAGCATTCCTGTCCTATCCTTTGCGCTTTCCCTGCTCTCCTGCTCTGCCATCAGGCTCTATACGGGACCCCAAGCATCGCCTGAAGACCTCAGAGAAGAGGGGGTGGGTGGATGCCCATTTGTTTACAGCTATGGTTCCATAGAATTCTAATCTGTGATTCCTGCCCATTTGTAGCCACTAAAAATTCTTTAAAAGTTTGGTTGTCTTCTCCTTATCATTATCTCTGGTAAATTCTTCCTCCCCCTGCTTTCCAAAAGGCATGAGAATAGCCATGTGTCTCTTCTCTTCTAGGAAGGCATGTCATTTTCTGGAATATGGTTAATTTAGGCTTCTTTGTGTTCTCAGCTCTACAGTGGTTTCTAAATCTTATCCAGCTTGTTTTTGGTAATTAGGTAGAGAGCAATGGTTTCTTACAACCTTTTATATCCAAACCAGAGATCTCCCCACCTTGGTTTTCAGAGGGAAAAAAATGCTCCTTTACTTTCATACTTTGTAGGTTTATGTAATAGTCAATTAAGTTAGATGATTGCTGTAACTGTATAGTTGTCATGATCGGTTTGGAGACAAAACTAAATCGGAGTAAACACGATAGTTAACTGGTAGAAAAAGAAATGCAAGAGCACTATTAGCTTCAAGTATTTATGTGAGCATGTGCAAAAAGGTTTTAAATAGGGTTATGGAGAACTCTCAAATAGCCAAAACGAAACAAAAAGAACACGCACTAGATTCTTCTGTATTACCTATAATACAGAAAATACTGGTTTCTACTTTCGATTTTGCTCATTCTATTGGGGTCCTCTACTGTTAGGAAATTGATTATCCATATGTTGGATTATCTTTCTCTGTCTTGCATACTTAGTAATTGGCCCCTCCTAATTGCTTTAATCTTTTTTATTTGTATTTTCTTACTCATCTTAAACAATTATGTTAGCAACTTAATTTTCAGCAATTATCATTCTGTTCATTGTCCTTTATAATTATCCATTGATTTCACAATGACATTTTAATTATCAATTTGTTTCTTTGGGTACTAAGTAACTCCCTTTTTGCTCTCATTCTTTGAGTTCATGACAAACTCACTCTCATGACACACACACATTCATGTATATAAACACACACACGTGTATATTCTGATGCTTATCAAAATTTATATCTCTAGCCCAGACCACTTACAAATCCAACTGCTTACTTGACTTAACAACTCAACTTAAATATCTAATAGGGGTCTCAAGCATAACATGTCCAAAGCTCAGCTGCTTATCTCTCCCAAACACCTACCTAAACCTGCTCTCCTATAACCCTCCCTAACTCAACTGTGGCAATTCCGTATTTTCAGTTCTTCACACCAAAAGAAATTGGGATTATCCTTAACTGCATTGCTTCTCTCATACATCCAATTTTGTAGGCTCTACCTTCAAATTATATCCAAAATTTAATCATCACTGCTACCATCCATCATGTTGACCCTGATTGATTGATCTATCTATCTATCTCCCCTGTTATATTTGACCATTAGCTCTTTTCTGGTATCTTATCAAATGCCTTCCAAAGGGTTTGCAAAACTACTTGGAATGGTGGTGGTGGGATTTGCTATTCAGGTGTGAGAGATACCCTCAGGCTTTGGCTAATTTTAATTTAGTTACCTAACTGGTCTTTAAACAGGGTGGGAGGGTGGTTGTTTGGGAGCCAAGGCTTTTCAGAATTCAGTTCCTATACATAGTTGCTAGTTGTTTTTTTATTATTATTTTAAAGACTTTATTTATCTATTTATGAGAGACACAGAGAGAGGCAGAGACACAGGAAGAGGGAGAAACAGACTCCCTGCAGGGATCCTGATGCCCACATCGATCCCAAGATTCTGGGATCACGCCCTGAGCCAAAGGTAGACACTCAAACACTGAGCCACTCAGGTGCCCCCACAGTTACTAGATTTTGAAGTTTACTGACCATTTTGTTATTTGGTTGTTGTGGTGGATTTTTTTTTTCCATAAAGGACACATTTCTCTGGTCCAGTTTTAATCTGCCCTCCTAGACTTGTAATCTACCTTTGCCACACACTTTGTATGTACTATCCTTTGAAACTTCACAGCAACCTTATGAAATAAATAGTATTATTTTCCTTTGTGAATGAAAAATTAGGTTCAGAGAAGACCCAGTTAGCTCTTCGGACCCCGAACAAGAGGATTTTTTTTTTTTTTTTTTTTGCTTTTGCCATTTCTCCATACTGCACGCATATCTAAACCCTCCTTTAAAGGACCAGCTGTCTTCAGTGTCGTAAGATACCTGATACACAAGCTGTAGATCCCAATAAGTCTTTGTTGGTCATAAGGGAAGAATATGTTCCTCAGTATGGGGGTGGGTCCGAGAAAGATGACTCTTTTGAACATGTTAGAAGTTTGGTTCAGACAGAAGGTGAGGTGGGGAGGGGAATGATATCCCAATGTAACATCTTGTCATTCCTAGAGGAAAAAGGAGAATGAAGTTGTCAGAAATATGGTAGATCATAAAACTCGATACTGTATGAAGTCAATAATATAAATTGAGAACCATCACTTCAGGTGAATAATGGTAAATTTAATATACACAGTTGCATTCAATTCTTCCCTGAAACCTATTGAGTTGTTTGTTTTTAAATAGACAAATTACAAAGACAGAGAGAACGGGAAAGAAAGTAAGTGAAGGCAGTTAGTTAGATTAGATCCCCAAATGTTAACAACGGAAGAAGGGGCATGAAAGGGCCCAATGAGATCACCTTGCAGGGAAGGATCCAGTAGGCAATCACAATCACAGAGCTGCCAATCACAATCACAGAGCTGCCACTCTGCTTTTTAATTCATACTTTTAAATATAAGTCAGTAGTTAACAATCACTACTGAGGCAAGACCTAATATGGAAGATTGAGACCCCCCCCCAAAAAAAAAAACAGATAAAAGAAACTTAGAAAAACCAAAAGCTATGCAGGCAGGAGAAACATTGAAAAATACAACAAATGCTAAAATGCTTTGAGATAGAAGGAGATAATATATCCATAATACATGCACAGAATTCTATTAAAAAGGAGAAGGAATATTTAATGAAAAAAGGCCCTTGGATATTAAAAATAAGATGGAAACATTCTGCAATCATATTTTAATTAAAAATTTTAAAAATTCTTTTAACATTTAATTAGAAATTAGTGTAACTTAATTTTTAAAAGCTTCAATCATATGCTTAATATCCAAGGCCCCCTTTTATTCTTTGAATGTCTTTTCCCTTTTTATAAAGTTCTGTACATATATTATTTGGAAAACATCATGGATATTTTCTATTTTTCCTTTCATTTCCATTTTCTCTTGCCATCCCATAGTGAGCAGATGCTAGGTTGACCACCCTCAGTGCTTCGCACCCTATATGACCCCCCTCTTTGAGTGTGAGTGGGATGTTGACCTGCTTCTTAACAAACAGAATATGGCAAAGGTGATGGGAAATTACTCCTATGATTAGAATACATCATGCGGCAAGGATGATGGGCTGACACTTCCAGAAGTAAGTTAAGTAATATGGTAAAGGTGAGAAGAAGTCACTTCTACGTTACCTTGATAATTTGACGTTACATTATGATATGCAATCACGTATCTGTCTTAATCTTGCCAGCATGCACTAGAGACACTCTTCCTGCTTACCTTGAAGAAATAAGCTTCCATGTTATGAATTGCCTATGGAAAGGCTGACATGACAAGGAATTGCAGCTAGTACCCCTTGGACCAGAGAGGCTTACACCAGCCAGAAGCCAGATCCTTCTGTCATATGGTTGTAAAGAAACTCAGCCAACATACCTGAAAGCCTAGAAGTGAATTCTTCCCTAGTCCAGCCTCCACGCCACCGGCCTTTATTGTAGCCTGCTGAGACCCTGAGAATCCAGCCAAGGACCAGCATGACCCCTGATCCACAGAAACCCTGAGATAATAAGATAGTTGTTGTTTTAATCCTTGACGTTTTGGTAATTTGTCCTGCAGCAATATAAAACTAAGGAAGCTTTTTACAGACCTGCCTCAGTGGTTAAGATGCTAGTCTCTGGGAAGAACTGCCTGGGTTCAAAATTCAGTTTTACCACTCCTTTGAAACAAGTTACTCAACCTCCTTGTTCCTCAGTTTCATCATGTGTAAAATAGGGATAATAATAATACTTATCTCTTTGAATAACTTTAAACATTAAATGAAGAGATATATGTAAAGCTCTAGAATAGTGCCTGGCACATAATAAGATGTTTGCTATTATAATAATTATAAACTAATAAATAAGCAATATAAATTAACGTAAAATAATAAAATGAAAGTAAATAAACATAATTAAATAGTTGATAAATAATACAAAATAAAAAACAATGAATTACTATCATTATATCAATTAGGATGGATGAGGTGACATTGCAAAAACAAAAATCTCAACATCTCAGTGACTATAAACACAAATATTTATTTCTTGCTTATATTAAATGTCCACTGCTGACAGCGCAGTCTTTTTTTTTTAATTTTTTTTTTTTTGGTTTATTCTAATCTGCACACTGAAAAACATTGAATGCCTAGGGTTTTTTTGTATTTGTTTTTGCTTTTATTTTATTTTTTTATAAATTTATTTTTTATTGGTGTTCAATTTGTCAACATATAGAATAACAGCCAGTGCTCATCCCGTCAAGGGCCCACCCGACAGCGCAGTCTTTGTTGTATTCTCATGGAGCAGCTACCATATTAAATGTTGCCAGGCACTGTGTCATAGTGAATAAAGCTCTGGAGAGCCTCAGTTTCATAATTAAATGCTCCAGCCTGCAAGGAACACACCTCATTTCTGCTTACAACTCATTGGTTCCACCTGACTTTTAAGGGAAGCCAAAGCATGCAATCCTGTCATGCACTTGAAAGTGGGGAGAACCAGAAACGTTTGGCAAAAGGACTACCACTTTCGTTATTGTCGGTGTTTGACCCTTTATTTGATGAACGTGTTTTGAGAAATATAAAAACTAAAATTAAGAAAGAACATAATGTGCCATCTAGACTCAAAAAGGGTTCATCTTAATTATTGTCGTCCAAAGTTGTTTCAGAAATCGGACTCCTCTAGGCCTCATTTGGATGTAAGTTATTGGAAATCATATCACTGATTTTCAACATACTTCACATAAAGACACTTCTGCCTCTTAATACTACAAACATTTTATTGAATAGATGTATCCTTAAAAAAAATAAACCATTGCAATTCTATTTGTTCTGCTGCACTCTAAAAAAAAAAAAAAAAGCAGAGATTTTTATTTCTTCAAGATAGAAACAACAAACATAAAAAACTACAAGGCCATCATGTGGAAATCTTCATTGTCCCTGACTGCGCCTCCCAAACCGTATAGTCACACTCTATTTCTGGAGCTTGACAATCGCTCCTCCTCCTGCTCCAAGAAATGAGGCCTATGAGCAAGGCATATATTGGTTTGAGAGAGATCCCCAGAGGCCAGGAGTGGACCAAAGTAAGCAGACTTCATTGCAGTTTCATGGTCTTCTGTGATTGACACTGGATCTTCACAATGCTATTGTTTAAGAAAAAGTTATGTCCCTACTTGATACTGGATACATAAATAATTCCAGACTAAGTAACTTTTTAAATATATATATAAATAGATGAATATATATATATATATATATATATATATATATAAATAGATGATGGTAAATGCTTTTCTAAACTTAACTCTAAATAAAATAAACTCATTTGGGGATCCCTGGGTGGCTCAGTGGTTTAGCGTCTGCCTTCAGCCCAGGGCGTGATCCTGTAGTCACAGGATCGACTCCCAAATCGGGCTCCCTGTGTGGAGCCGCAAAGAAAAGGAAAATTTCCAAAAGAAGAAATACAAATGACTAATATAATGTATAATCTACTTAAAATTGAAATGAAAATTAAAATGATATTTTGTTTTGACTCTTTGCTAAAAGATAAAATGGTTCATTATAGTCATCATCTGTGAGCTTGTGAAAAAAGGAACACTAACGCTTTTGGTAAGAGTAATGTAACTTGGTTCAACTTTTCTGGAAGGTAATTTTCGATCTGCATCAAAACCCCTAAAATTATGCATATTCTTCAGCTTGGCAATTGTATTTCTATAAATTTCCATATGGAAATGACCACAAGTGAATTGAAAACAACCTAGAAGGTTCTGTGTGGGAAGGCTAACCTCACTTAGAGTGCAGAGCTGAGAGTCCAGCAGTAGTCCCTTGGTGGTCTTCAATCCTTCGGTCTTTCTTTTAGTCAAGATGAATGATAAGCCAGACTTGTCTGAAGTAGAGAAGTCTGACAGGTCCAAAGTGAAGAGACTAAAACTGAGGGAAAACAAAACAAAACAAAACAAAACCCCTTCCCTTCAAAGGAAACTATCCAGCAGGGGAAAGTGTGGTCAAGCACTACAAAATGGGAATCTTCCCCCAAGAGCAAATTTCAGCGTTGCCTGAGTATTTTGGTTTTGGTTTTGTTCTTGGTTGGTTTTTTTTTTTTTTTTTTTTTTTTTTTTTTTTGTAAACCCTTGTATTTGTAGAGATTTCAGGCATCTTCTGTTGTCTTCTCACTCATACTACCTGGATAAGAGGTCAGAAGTAGCTAATGTTATCTTACGTTCATTTTTAAACTTTCCTTTGGTGCATAAACTCCACCTGGCAAATGCTGTCAATAATGTCACCATTGAAAACCTTTGTGTGAGAAGTCCTTTCACCCCCTACAGAATAAGCCACTTTTTTTTTTCTTTTTCTTTTTCTTTTTTTTAAGTAACCTCTACACCCATCATGGAGCTTGAACTCATGAACCGGAGATCAACAGACCCATTGAGCCAGCCAGGCAGGCGCTCCTAGATAACATAAGCCACCTTTAACCTTCCGCAGTTGCTCCCTAATCTTTATGAAGTGGCTTGTGTTTGCACCTTCTTACAGTTTATTTTCATTTCTAATGCAGCAATAAAATAATAAATATATTTTTTTTACAAAAAAAGAAAACAACCTAAATGTTCTCAAGTAAGAGATTGGTTAAATAAATTGTTATAATTCAAATAAACACTAGCAGACATTTTACATTATTTAGTAATAAAAACATTAAATGAAATGAAAAAATGAGTATGCTTTTTTATTTTTAAAGATTTATTTGTTCATGAGAGACACAGAGAGAAGGAGCAGAGACACAGGCAGAGGGAGAAGCAGGCTCCTTGAAGGGAGCCCATTGTGGGACTTGATCCCGGATCCCAGGATCACGCTCTGAACCAAAGGCAGACGCTTAACTGCTTAGCCACCCAGGCGTCCCAAATTATCATGCTTATTGAACGATGAAAAAAACCCAAAACTACAAAATATTAAGAATAGTAGGATCAGATTCACTAAAATAATAAATAATACAATAATAGTTAAATATACATATTTAAATATATTATATATATATATATCTCAAAGCTGGAAAGCTATAAATCAAGGTTAGCAGTGGTGACATATCTCTAGATGAACTCACAAATGACTTTTGTTCTTTTCTTTTAACTTACAAAAATTGTATTAATTTTGAAACAGTCTCAGATTTACAGAAAAGGTATAGGTGCTGTTCAAAAAAATATTTATTTCCTGGATCATTTAAGAGTCACTTGCCAATATGTTGCCCCAACAGCCAAGAATACTTTAGGGTGTATTTCCTACAAATGAGAATATTCTTATACGTGGCTACAATAAAACTATCAAAATCATAAGAATAACATTGATACTGCCATCTAATCCTCAACCCCATTCAATTTCCACTAAATATCCCCAAAATGCACAGTATAGTAAAATAAATCTAGTTCAGAATCACATGTCGCATTTAATTCGCATGTCCCTTTAGTCTCCTTTGTTCTGGAATAGTTCTTTACTCCTTCCTTAACTTTCAAGATCTTGACACTCTTGTAATTTATAAGTCAAGTTTATAAGCCAAGCCAACTTGAAGTTTATGAGTTTACAAGATTTTTGCAGTGTCCTTCTATTAGTGATTGTCTGGTATTCCCTCACCATCACATTCTGACTAAGCATCAGTGGCAGGAATATCTAAGAGTGGTCGTGTGTTCTTCTTATTGCCTCATACCAGGTAGCTGATCATTTTGGTTTGCCAGCATTACAATGAAGCTCATTCTAATCATTTCATTCAAGTTTGGTCCAGTGTAAAGTTACTCTTTTCTCATTTGTGAACAAGAAGTATTTTAGAAAATGCTCCGCATCACTTGCCATCAGGGAAATACAAATCAAAACCACAATGAGATACCACCTCACACCAGTGAGAATGGGGAAAATTAATAAGGCAGGAAACAACAAATGTTGGAGAGGATGCGGAGAAAAGGGAACCCTCTTACACTGTTGGTGGGAATGTGAACTGGTGCAGCCACTCTGGAAAACTGTGTGGAGGTTCCTCAAAGAATTAAAAATAGACCTGCCCTACGACCCAGCAATTGCACTGTTAGGGATTTACCCCGAAGATTCAGATGCAATGAAACGCCGGGGCACCTGCACCCCGATGTTTCTAGCAGCCATGTCCACAATAGCCAAACTGTGGAAGGAGCCTCGGTGTCCATCGAAAGATGAATGGATAAAGAAGATGTGGTCTATGTATACAATGGAATATTACTCAGCCATTAGAAACAACAAATACCCACCATTTGCTTCAACGTGGATGGAACTGGAGGGTATTATGCTGAGTGAAGTAAGTCAATCGGAGAAGGACAAACAGTGTATGTTCTCACTCATTTGGGGAATATGAATAATAGTGAAGGGGAATATAAGGGAAGGGAGAAGAAATGTGTGGGAGATATCAGAAAGGGACACAGAACATAAAGACTTCTAACTCTGGGAAATGAACTAGGGGTGGTGGAAGGGGAGGAGGGCGGGGGGTGGGGGTGAATGGGTGACGGGCACGGAGGGGGACACTTGACGGGATGAGCACTGGGTGTTATTCTGTATGTTGGTAAATTGAACACCAATAAAAATTAATAAAAAAAAAAAGAAGTATTTTTGTAAAAAAAAAAAAAGTATTTTTGTAGGGAGATATTTTGGGGGCTACGTATATGTATAGCCTTCATTTTTTAAAATTTATATCACTAAGGACTCATAGTTTCCTATTTTATTTTATTATAATTCATTAATAATATTATTTATTTGGATGCTTAGTTTGTCTCCTATTTGAGCAGTAGAAGCATATTAAAAATGGTTTCTGTGTGTGTTACGGCACGCTCCCATAATTCACAGAGTACTTCTTCTATTTCTGGCACAATGTGCTCTGGGCTCACTTTTGCTTTCTTTGCCTCAGTTCTAGGATCAGACATTTCTCCAAGAAGGCCTGGTTCCTTTTCGTGGAGAACAGTGTGCAAAGCCAAGATAGGCTCATTGTTGTTGGTGTGTCACGGGTCTCAGGCTCTCTCAGAGCTGCGGAACACATGCATTTGCATCTCTATCTACTTGTATATCTAATCCATAGTTATGGAGATCTATGAGCCTTAGGCGGTATGTATCTAGAAATAAATTCTGAGAGGGTGAGATGATGGAGAACTTTGTAAAGATACAGCAAAAGTTTGGATTTTATGACAGCTATTGGATATCTACTAATTTAAAAATGGGAGGTGAGGAAGACTAACATGGCAGTGATTCAGGGGGTGAACAAATGAACTTAAAGCTAAGAGCTAGGAAAAAAAAAAAAGCTAAGCCCTAAGAAGTGTTTGCTAGGGCCTAGCTATGGTACTAGAAGCAATTGGGTCCGATACAGATGAAGGAGGAAGAGTCAGTGGATCTGTATAAGCAACACATGAAGGAAGACATACAGTGGGGAGAAGAAAAAGGAGTAGGAGGAAGGGAAAGGTGGTAAGGATTTTGCTAGATTCATTTACATTACAAATTGCCAAAAATATTGTCAACAGGCTGTAACCACTCACACTGAAATTTTAAAAATAACCAAGTGTAAACTGAACATCAACGCTTTTTGCATCAAGGAAATGAAGCGGGAAAGATTTGCCTATGACAAATTAGTTTACTACATCAATTTAAAAGCCTCAAAGGCCAATGAAGGAAACACCTGAAGGTTTTGGCCAAGAAATGTATTTAATATGGTATCAACGTCATAATGAAGAGTTTGCATCTGTCTCTTGCTACCTTACTTCCCGGGGATCTAGGAGTGTTGGCCAGTCTTCACAACATCTTGATACTTTCCCCGTTGTTTTTCCAGCTTCGTATGTTCGTGAACTTCAAAGCTCCTTGGCATCACTGGTCCATGACTGTAGCTTGTTGGTGAGAAATTGTTCAAGATAAAAAGTTTGTTATTTACCTTTTCAGAAAGATTCTGAAGACTGTCACAGAAGTCTCAATGAGCCTAAAACTGGGTGAGGAACTTTTGGTTCATCCAAAGAAATCTGTTGTAACCATGGCATGAGCTGGTTTTTAATGTCCCCAAAAACATTAGTTGTGGATCCCAGGCAAACATAACTGTCATAATGTAGTGACATAACACTTTGAAAAAATAAATTGTGCGTTCTTTCTTCTCTCTGGCTTTCTTGGAGAAGCATGGCTCTATCATGGAATCTATACTATGGAATTAATTGTCAAAATAGGACCATAACATGACAGATACTTTCTTTTATACTTAAAGACAGAGTCTAGGTGTGAGGAAGAAAGTGTCAGAAGTAGAAGCAGAAGTGGTTTTTTTCCTGCTCCTAAGTCTCTAGTATTGGCTCCTCTATTTTATTTATTTTTTATTTTTTATTATTTTTTATTTTTTTATTTTTTATTTTATTATTATTTTTTTTAGAACAAGACATTGTTTCTTATTCCTGCTGTATTACAGGCATGGACCACAGTGCCCAGCAATGGTAGCTGCTAAACAAATGAAGAAGTCATTTACCCTACCTGGATCCATTCTCAAGTTTCTAACTAACATCCTCATTTTAATTTGATGGACTTATAAAATGGGTTTGAGAGTGTTCCCTCCTTTTTAATTTTTTGGAGGAGTTTGAGAAGGATTGGTGTTAATTCTTTTTTAAACGTTTGGTAAAATTCACCAGTGAACTTGTCTGGTCGTGGGCTTTTCTTCATTGAAGGATTTTTAATTACTGTTTTAAAATCCTTACTACTATAGTAACTAGTTTATTCAGATTTTCTATTTCTTCCTTATTCAGTATTGACAAGTTGTCCATTTCTAAGAATTTTTCCATTTCTCCTGTGTTGTCCAGTTTGTTAGCCTAGAGTTATTCATAACAGTTTACAATCTTTTGAATTTCTGTTGTAATGCCTCTTTTTTCATTTATAATTTTGTTGACTTGGGTCCTGTCTCTCTTTTTTTCCTGGTTAGTCTAGCTAAACATTTGTCAATTTTGTTGATCTTTTCAAGGAACTCTTAGTTTGGTTACTCCTATTGTTTTTCTCTTCTTTATTTCATTTGTATCTGTTCTGATCCTATTTCTTTTTCTTCACCAACTTTGGGTTCAGTTTGTTTTTTTCTCTTCCTAGTTCCTTAAGGCATTGGAGTTAGATTGTTTATTTGAGATCTCTCTGCTCCCTAAGGTAGATGTTTATTGCTACGAACTTCCTCTTTTGTTGTATCCCACAAGTTCTAGTATATTGTTTCCATTTTTGTTAATCTCAAGAAACTTTTATTTCCCCTCTAATTTGCTCTTTGATCCATTAGTTGTTCAGAAGAGTGTTGTTTAGTTTCCATGTTTTTATGAATTTTCCAGTTTTCCTCTTTTGTTATTGGTTTCTAGTTTCATGCCATTGTGTTCAGAGAAGATATTTGGTGTGATTTTCAATCTTCTTGAATTTGCTAAGACTTGTTTTGTGACCTATCATGCTCTATCCCAGAAAATGGTCCATGAGCATTTGAGAAGAAAGTGTATTTTGCTGTTACTGGATAGAATCTTCGTCATTTATCTGTTAAATACATCTGATCTATAGCATTATTCAAATCCACTGTTTTCTTCTGATTCTCTGTCTGGATGATCCATCTGTTGTTGAGAATGGGTATTATAGTCCTCAACTATTATTGTATTACTATTTATTTATCCTTTTAGTTCTGTTAGGTTTTGCTCTTTAGATTTAGGTGCTCCAAAGCTGGGTACAAAAATATTCACAATGTTATATCTTCTTGATGTATTGAGCTCTTTATTATTATATAATGATCTTTTACTGTGTCTTTTTATTATTTTTAGTTTAAAGTCTATGTTTTCTGATGTAAGTGTAGCTACCTCTGCTATTTTGGCCGGGGGGGGAGGGTGCGGTACCATTTCCAGCCCCTCATGCACAATCTATGTGTGATGTTAAGGCTAAAGTGAGTCTCTTACAGACACCATATGATTGGATCTTGTTTGTTATCCATTCAACCATTCTATGTCTTTAAATTGGAGAATTAATTGGAGAATTTAATGTTTATGTTTAATTATTGAGGGGAAGATTTACTATGACTATTTTTGTTTTTTAAATATTTTATTTATTTATTCATGAGAGACACACAGAAAAAGGCAGAAACACAGGCAGAGGAAGAAGCGGACTTCCTGCAGGGAGCCCGATACGGGACTCGATCCTAGGATCCTGGTATCATGGCCTGAGCCAAAAGCAGAGGTTCAATCACTGAGCCACCCAGGTGTCCCTACTATTACCATTTTATTAACTGTTTTCTTCTCTGTTCTGTCAATCTACGTTCCTTGTTTCTTATCCTGCTTTTTTGCATTTTGATGTCTTAGTATCAGTATGCTTTGATTTCTTTATTGTGTTCTCTTGTGTAATTACTACAGGATTGTCCCTCATGGTTACCATTGAGGCTTACATAAAATATCTTAAACTTAGAATTCCTTGTTTTAAACTAGTAACAACATAACTTCAATAAATTCATAAACATTACACTTTTACCTTTCTTCCCTCTCACATTTTAGGCTATTTCTATTACAGTTTACACATTTTGAAAAATATTGTGTAACTAATAACAGATTATTGTAGTCATGGCTATTTTCACTATCTTTTTTAAATTTTTTCAAACTAGAGCTATGTACCACATTACCATATTACAGAATCTAATGTATACTTATCATTATCAGTGAGATTTATGTTTTATGTTTTTATCATATTCATGTTCTTTAATTTCTACTAAAAAAACCTCTTTGTAGCATTTCTTATAAGGCAGGTCTGGTAGCCATGAACTCACTCAGCGTTTTTTTTTTTTTTTTTCTGTTTTTTTTTTTTTTTTTGTTGTTGTTGTTGTTGTTTTGCATGGGGGGGGATCTTCATCTCTCTTTCGTTTCTAAAGGACAGCTTCATTGGATATAATATTTTTGGTTGACATTTGTTTTCCTTCAAAACTTTGAATATACATCCCATTCTCTCCTGATCTGAAAAGTTT
This sequence comes from Nyctereutes procyonoides, assembly GCF_905146905.1. Classification (NCBI taxonomy): domain Eukaryota; kingdom Metazoa; phylum Chordata; class Mammalia; order Carnivora; family Canidae; genus Nyctereutes; species Nyctereutes procyonoides. Next base: position 6,077,054 of record NW_026575126.1, read on the forward strand.
CTGTTGAGAAATCTGTAATTGCCTTATGGTGGTTCCCTGGTACATAACCTCTCTTTTCTCTTGATGCTCTTAAAATTCTTTGTCTTTGACTTTTGACAGTTTAATTATAAAGTATCTTGCTGTAGCTCTACTTGGGTTCAACCTATTTGGGATCCTCTGGGACGTATGGATCTGGATGCCCATTTTTAGGTTCAGGAAGTTTTCAGCCATTATATTTTAAAATATACTTTGTCCCTTTCCATTTCTCTTTTGCTTCTGGAATCTTTGTAACATGAATATTATTGTGTCATACTTCCCATAGGCTTTCTCCATTCTTTACCTTTTTTCTTTTTATTTGCCCGACTGGGTAATTTCTAATGTCTTATCCTCCAGGTCACTTATTATTTCTTCTACATGGTTAAGTCTACATTTGAAACTATTTATTGAATTCTTCAGTTCATTTGTTTTATTTTTCAACTTTCACGGTTTTTTGTTTTGTTTTGTTTTTTGATGGTTACTATTTCCTTGCCAAATTTCTCACTTTGTTCACACATCATTTTCCTAATTTTGTTTAGTTGTCTATCTGTGTTTTCTTGTAGTTCACTAAACTTCTTTAAGACAGTTATTCTGAATTCCTTGTCAGTTCATAGATCTCCATTTCTTTAGCAGCAATTATTGGAGCTTTATTATTTTCCTTTGGTGGTGTCATATTTACCTGATTTTTCATGATCCTTGATTCCTTACATTGATACCTGCACATTTGAGTAATTGGGCTCCTGTTTCAGACTTTACAGATTTGCTTTGGCAGAGACAGTTCTTCAGTCAGCTCAGTTTGGTCTCTGGATATATCAGCTGGTAATGTCCTTAGGCAAGTGGAGCCTAATGTTTCCTTTGGGGTGAGGCAACTGGTCAAGCTCTGAGAACAGGGATGCAAATGGCGGTGCCACTGGCTGAGAGTAGTTGGATAGGACTGCTAGCTTTCTTCTCTACCAAAAAGTGAGGATGTATGATGGGTCTGCAGTTGCCTGGATTCTGAGGTCTTACTAGATGATGAGGACTGGGTATTACATTCAGTAGCAGATGTAGCTATGAATTAGCTTCACTGTCAACCAGGGCAGCAGGATGGGACTCAGAACCTGCAGAGTTCATTGTTTGGGGAGCAAATCAGGCCACAGTGTGCACTGAAGTCCCTGGATAGGTAAGACGACCAATTTTGCTCCACAGATGGGGAAAGCTACAGGCTGTGCTTTCTCTTTAAGTGCTACTTTATGTAGAGCTTTTGACTGGTCTATGTGGCTTTCCATGTATTCTAGTTAGGTTCCCTGGTCAGACAGGCTGAAGGCTGTATTCAACAATGAGCAAGGCTATGAATTATGTTCCCTGTCTGAGTGCAGTTGGAGAAGCAACTCTAAAGTCAGTCAGCTCTTTGTTGTCTTCACTTAAGTCAACCTGCACCTCAAGTTTCCAAACTGAACAGGGCCACTAACTGCTCTGCAAAGCATCAGCTCTGCCCACCTACCTCATGGCTCAAGTGTCACTGAGCCACACTGCTTCTATGAGTTGTTGCCAGTCCTTCTGGACAGATAGGGCTTGGAGACACTTTCCACAGTGGGTGGGGCTGCGATTCTGCTTCTTGCCTGGGTGTGGGCAAACTGGGCTCTTAAGTTGGCAAACTCCTCATTTGAGGATCCAAATCAGGTAGATCTGCACCCTGCTGAATTTCCTGGTCCGAATGCATTCCCAACTTGGTTCTGCAGATGAACAGAACCACTGATTGGGATTACTACTTGGGGTCTTGCAGGTATGAACTCAATCTGCCAAGATCTGTGTGTGTGGTTTTCGTAAGTCCTTCCTCTCCTCTCTGCCAAAGTCAGATTCCCAGTGTTTGACCGAGAAGATTCCCCTGCAACCTCTGTGGTTGGAGAATGGAATAGGGGCTCTTAGAAAGTGACCCACAATGCTGGGGGAGGGGGCGTGGTGCCGGTTGTCCTCTCTGGGTTCTTTGTCCCCACTGAAGGAGCCAGAGGCTCAGGGGAGACTTGTCTACGAGTCGCTGCACTGGCCTTGGTGAGGGGCAATGTAGTCAACATTAGCTGCTTCTCTTACCCTTCTGCTACTGCAGTCTCTCTTGGTCTCTGAAGCAGGATGGTTCTTCAGCCTCATCCCTGTGTTCTAGAATTCTCTCAGTGGTCTCTTGTCTTTGAATAGTTGTTAGCTGTTCTTCCCGTGAAGGGGAGTGAAGTCAGGAACAACCTATGTTGCCATCTATGAAGAGATAAAATGTGCTCGATCAATATTAAGTCAAGAGTGATGTTGACTTAATGTGATGAATAGAAAATGGTACTGTGATATCCCCAGAATTCTCTGCACATTGCTTCTTTTACTCAGAAAAAATCTGGACCCTTGACAATCTGGAGGAAACAGAATCAGAATGTACAAAATTCTGGAAGCAAATCTTTTTCTATTTCTCTGATTTAGAGAAAGAATGATGTTCAGGTCCCAAGATAGCCCCAGACCCAAAGTTCTTCTGGATGGAAGAAAGATGAAGGACACAAAAGGAGAAGGGTTGAAGCATTCAGTTTTCTGTGACAGAAGAGGCCATTAAAATTCTTCAGGAAAGGTAGGGGGAAGAATGCTAATGGACTGGCTCAGGCGCTTGCTTTGATGCTTAAATATAACAAGGAAGAGAGCCCGATTCCCAGCCCTATACTACAACTCCTTGTCGCTTATTATACATACTTCCTCTTTAATAAAGTTCTAATTCAAGTGTCTATGTCAGATGGGGATGATTTGGAAACATTTTAGGGACCTGAGGCTTATCAAAGTACTTAAATGGCCATGGAATGATTAAAAGGAATGTGTGTGTTCAAATACAAATGAAGAGTGATTTGAAGGTTGGGCACAGGGATAGCAGATGGTAACTATTAATTATTAGCCGATTACCAAGGCTTCAGTCTAGTAAGAAAGAAGGTATTCTATGTCTGACTCATCATCATCTAACCCTTGTAATGCTTTGATTTCTTGTAAGAACAGTAAAGGAAGACATTTCCTCCCTCTGTTGATACCAAGAAATCTCTCTGATGTTCAAACGAGTACAATTGCGTGGTCATTGATAGAATAATATCACATTAAATTCCTGAACATATGTATCAAGGGCTCAATAGACCAAAAAAAAAAAAAGTCAGAAACATTATTACCAATGCATCAGTTCTTGAGAAATTATTTGGCATTTCTTGTTCTTAATTAATGCAGTTCTACAAGACTAAGCTGGGCACACGGGGATTTAAGAACCCCCCCACTCTCAGCCTTGAATGCATTTAGGTAGCACATAATAAGCATGTAGTCAGTTTGTGCCCTAGTCAAGAGGTTTTAATAAATCCCTACAAGCATTTCAGATCCGAAGCCAGCAAGGGTGTGCGCGGGGTAAGGCTAGACGCGAGTTGAGCCCAACTTTATGAATGAAGTGCCTACATGTCATTAATGTTTCAATAGGTCCCTTAACAGGAGTAATTGGGCCTCCAGGGAGCTTCTCTAAGTCTCCAGGTTCAATCTGCCAATGATGAGGATGCTCAAGCCTTGAAGGTAAGCGGAACCATTCCTGTTTTACCCTGAACTCAAGGGTCAAACAGGCCTAAGGGAAATAGTTTGCAACTGTCATCTAACATTATCACCGACATACACTGTGTTTCCAAGCAGCCTGCAAAAAAGGGAGCCAGCCAGCGGCATGCGTGCCTGCCCCGAGCTGCAGGGTGGTAGCATGTCACATGTCTGCTAACAGAAGGGGATAACCATCCCAGTACAAACTTGACATATATAAATTGATTACATAAGTGGGCAGTGGTGGTCCTTTCAAGTACACTCCTTTTGTTTGAGCTTTACAGTAAAATTACCAGCAGCAGTTTACAATTAAGGGGAATAATAATAACTGAATATGCTTTCATCTGCACATACAATTACAATGAACTGCATGCCTTAATAGGATTGTGAAAAATCTGCGTTTGACCCATACAAAAAAGTAAACATTCTTGTTCTGGATACTATATCATTATCACAACAAAGAGAAACTCCTGAAATCTGATGATTTAAACATCTGGAGAATGTTAATCACTTCAAAATGACGGATGTTTTTTATTTCAGCTTTTGACAGACACACTCCTTTCATAGATAGATGATTATTTACATAAATTACATCATCAATGTGAAAAAAATCAGAATAACTTCAAAGGACAAAATGCTTAATTAAAAAGAGACTTGTATTTCTATTTTTCTCCCTTTCTCTGCTTTTCCTTTAAAGGAGGAGTAAAATGCCCCCACTGACTTGGAAAAGCCACCAGACCCTTTGTAGGTAAATAAGAAGGAAATTGTCTTTTTGAATTGCTTCGTGGAGAAGGCAATCACCTTTAAGAATAAATCGCTCTGTTTTTAGTGCCCTGAAACCTATTAATTGCTTTGAGTTCCACTTCGAACGTTTAGTTTCCCCTTTGGTAAAAATGACAATTGGGTGTTTACTCCACTATGCCAGGGGATGAAACCGAACAGATTCAAGCTCAAGTTGAGTCTGAGACTCACCCTCATTTCCCATTCAGACTCCCCAATTAGCCTGAGACAACGGAGGGGGATAAAGTGCTTGCAAAACAACTCAGCTCTGAACCATTTTATTGCTGACTCGGGGTGGGGTGAGGGTGGGGGTGGGAGATAAGATTCAAGAGGAGCCCGGAGAGGCCAGTTTGCAAGGCTGCTCTTGAGGGAGCAGCGGGGCTGCAAGGCCTGCAAGGACTGTGGTCCCCCAGGGCGGCCTCTGACTTGCGGCGTGCTGCCTGGGGCTGGTGGGTAGGCCCGTGCAATTTGGCTGATCCACTACAATTTCCTCCTACACTCGGAGCTGCTCTGCAGGCTGACCTTAGACAATTTGTCTTCTTTCAGGGAGAAATGTCACCCGAAAGGAAGCTATTAAGTCAAGAAGGTAATTCTCTCAGAACGGTCCACTGTATAAACAGAACTTGACCTCAGGTAATTTATTGCTGGTCCCTAACAAAGAGACTTAAGATATAGGCCTGATATAGTGGAGATCTGAATCTGTCAATAAAAAGGGCAAACCAGAACCTAAGAAGGTTTCTTTTGAGCGGCCGTATTTAGAGTAGAAGCCACATTAATAAATTCTTCAAATAAAGAAGAGTGGCATTTGGTCTTTTGGAATGAAAAGTTTGTTTTGTCAACAAATCGGAAGTGTGTGCTTGCACTGTGAAGCCTCTGTTTGTCTTGTTCTTTGACATATTTTCACTCATTTGATTGTGAGGCTAACATCTAAATGTGATAGAGAGGTTACATTTTTCCTAAAAACAGTGAGTTGGATTCGGTGCTCAAGATCCAGGTATGCCCCACATTGCCCCAGATTTCCTGTTTTCACAGAACCTAAGTGGAATGAATGGTGCTCCTTGGGGTCTGAGGGAACCATGGGCGACAGACAGCATCTCATGGGCTGCGAACTCAGAAGGTGAGGCTACTGTGCTGTCTCTAGACAATGTGTCCTGGACCGTCTTGAATGGAGAGTAGAGAGGCTTCTGCAAAAAAGAGGAGAGGAAGGAAGAGGAGAAGCAGCCAGGGAAGGGGGGGAGGAACAAAAATATCAGGAGAGCAGGTAACTCACTTTGAAACTCCTTGCTTTGTGGTTACTAAGGTGAAAACTTCCATTTCCAGTGCCCCAAGGAGATTTCCTGCGTGTTCTATTACAACAGTAAATACCAGTGTCTTAAGTGGGTGTTGCAGGAGTACAATTGTGTTAATCCGTTTGTCAGGTGTCATATTAATTGAGAACATTGCTCAGGCTCTTCTGGAACCTCCAGTTACATCTCCTTGTCAGTTACATCCTGGTAAATTTTCTCTTTCAATTTCATTTTTATGATTTCAGTTTTTAATAGTTTGTTTTACGCCTTCTGCTCTAGGGCCCAGATTTTCCACTCCGACATCAAGCTGCATCAGGGAAAACCTTCCCTACCTCCAGCCCACAGCCCACAGCCCTTTCTTCCCCGGCCTGTCCCCTTCTGCGGTCCCATCCCATCCACCAGCCAGCTCCACTAGGGTCTGCAGCCTGGAGACCACCCACAGCCTACATACAAGTGGAGACCTGCTAAAAACCTGTCAACCACAGCTGACACCGAACCCATCAGGTTAAGATTCTAATGGTGTGAAAAGGTCTATGAAATTTTTCCACAGAGCACTGCTTGGTGTGGACATTCTAGGCCCGAGAGTAGCAACTTAGCCTTTGCTTCTTGGCTGGCACTGACCTTCAAAATGATGGGTGTACAGAATTCTGAAACCTTCTGGAATCTCCATTTGTCCAGTCTATAAAATGGAGCTGATGCCACGACTGGATTCCCTGGACAAATTGCAACGCTTCCCTTGAACGCACAAAGTGCTTTGGGATCCTCATGGGAAAATCCTAAAGGAGGAATTGGAAAGCATAATGATGTTTTTTTAAATTGAAAGTGACAACCAGCATTTAGTGGGGGAATCAGAAGATAGAACTGAGAGCAGGAAGCCTTACATTCATTACAACAGATGGTTTAGTTTTCACTGAATGATGAGGATGGAGCTGAGCGAACGAACAGCGCTATGTCCTTAAAAGATTCAGCAGCCACCCAATTACCCAGGAACAATCTAGCAGTTACTCAAGATGTGGACTGGTCTGTATTATGCTCAGCAAAGCATCCCTACTGGGTTTGACTTCAGCTGGTGGGAGTCATAGGCACGGTGTTCCGCTATTAAATAACACTGGCATAATTACCCCTGGCATGGCTTTAAAAAAGAAGATTTCATTCAAATTCCTAGCACAGAAAGAAGTCACATAGCAATCCGCAGTAAAGGCCTGTTGAAAAAAAAATAGCGAATGATTTTCAGTTCAAAGAATTGCTTTTTTTTCCACTGCCTGGTCTTTCTCTTAACTCTTGCCCACTTCTGTCTCCCCCCGCTCCTTATAAATAATAATAAAAAATTATCAAACATTTCATATGAAATACAACGCAAGAAAGTACAGACCCCTTTTCCACCACCAAGATTGAGCGGACGTTACCATTTTTAAATACGTGTTTTGATCTCTCTCTCTTTTGTCGACAAACAATGGTATATAAATATTTCTTCATGGGGATTCCCGGGTGGCTCAGCGGTTCAGTGCCTGCCTTTGGCGTGATCCTGGGGTCCCGGAGTTAAGTCCCACGTCAGGCTCCCGGCATGGAGCCTGCTTCTCCCTCTGCCTGGGTCTCTCACTCTCTCTCTCTATCATGAATAAATAAATAAATAAATCTTTAAAAATAAACAAATAAATAAATATTAAAAAAATATTTTGTAACCCCTTATCTGCACATTTCCTCAGAGGTAAAAACTTATCTGAAATTGTTTTCTGTCGCTTTTGGACCTATGTTTGTACTTTTGCTACAGGAGTATGTGTTCCTGAACAGTATGAACCATCATTTCATCGAACTATTTTCATACACGTCATTATGCTGTATTTATCCTTTTGCAGTTTTCTAATTAACATGTTTTTAAGACTTCTTCATATTGATACATGTAGATTTAGCCATGCGTGCAGCACTTAATAGAACATTCCTTCATGTGTACCTAACCCATTCCGCTGCTCAGGGACTAGTTCCAGTCCTCAGCAACTGTTGGCTGGCCCCGTTTGATAGGCTGGCAGGTGGTTGTTTTTTTTCTAATCCAACATTTTTAATAGCATACATGATATGTATGAGAGTTCACCGAAAAATGTGACTCCTGATGGCAGGTTTTTGCTTCTTTGTTTTTTACTATTACAAACAATACTGAAATGAACTCTTGGTACGCGCAGCCTTGACGGGAAATCTAGGAGTCAAATTGCCAGATCCTATAGAATGATCATCTTTGCTTTCTCTGGTATGGCCAAATTGTTCTCTAAAAATGGTTGTGACAGTTTACATTGCCATCAGCAATAAATAAGAATTGCTATTTCTTAACATTATCATTAACCTTTGGTGTCATCCTGCTAATAACTTTCTGTCAGTTTAATGGTCGTGAATTTATATCTCATTGAGATTTTAATTATTTCCCCTTTTACTAATGATATCGAGAATATTTTTTATCAACTGTTTGCACTCCTTCTGTGAGTTGTCTGTTTATATCATTTACCCATTTCCTTTTGGCTTACATGTCTTTTTCTTATTACTGATTTTTAAGATACAGCTTGAAAAACAACAATGTCATGTCAGTTTTTTTGCTTTATTTGTGATGTCTTTTTCATGAAAATTGCTTTCATGTTTGTGGTGTTCAGACTTACCGATCTTTGCTTTTATGGTTTTTGTTTTTTGTATTCTGTTAAAGAAATGCTTTAAAATGCCATAAAAGTATTCTCTAATATATTCTTCGAAAAGATTTAGCTTCTCCTTTCATAATATTTGAAAAGCTTATTTGTGCATAAAATCTAATATGGGAATCTGTTTACAGCTTGCCCCTTTGCCAAGTATCAAATAATTGATCCCATCCCCTATTATTTGTAAGTCTTCTTTCTGATAGAAGGCCTAAAGCTTCCAGGAAAAGCTAAAGACCTAAGCTTCTAAATATACATGATTTTTTTTCTAGATCTCTATCCTTATAGACCTATACCAATACCACGCTGTCTGATATAACATAACTTAAAGTTTGATACGTGGTTTTTTGGAAGGCAGAAAGATGCCTCCCCAAAGGCATTTTTGTTCATATCCTAATCCCTGGAACCTGAGAACGTGTTACATTGCATGGCAAAGGAACTTGGCAGATGTGATTAAATTAAAGCCCTTGATATGGAGAGATTATTCTGGATTATCCAGATGGGCCCAATCTAATGTCCAGTCCTTGAAAGGGGAGAAACCTTCCCAGCTGAGACCAGAGTGAGAAAAAGATCTGGCAACAGGAGACTGGGAAGATACAGGTAACATTCTTGATTTGAAGATGGAGGAAGAAGGCCATGAGCCAGGGATGCCAGCAGTCTTTAGAAGCGGGCAAAAGTAAGGAAATTACTCCTCTAGAGCCCTCCAGACATGAAGACAGCTCTGCTGACACATTGATTTCGGTCTAGTGAGACCTGTGTTGGTTCTAACCTATAGAAATGTAAGAAAATAAATGCATACACATAATATACAACATTTTATATCTGTCTATATTTATATCCATATATATATCTATAGATATCCTATTGGCACTATTTCTTTGGAGAACTTAACACACATGCCGTATTTCCGTAATTGTTTGGGTCATCTTTTCTAACGTTTCTCCATATAAATCTTTCTTTTACAATTTTGATTAGATTTAGTCTTGATTGCCACATAAACAGTATCTTTTAGATTTCGTTTTATGGTTTGATGCTTGAGTGTAGACATTACCAAAATGGATGTTTTGAACACTGATCTCACTTTCAGCGATTTAATTGAGTTCTGCTATGGCTTGGAATACTTTGTCCATTCTCTTGGATGTTCCATATAGACCACCAGGTCAGCAAAAATTAACCCCTTTGTTTCACTTTCTTATCCCTATGCTCCATTCTCAATGTTATAAAGTGTCGGTAGTGTGTATTTGTGAAAGTAGGCTCAATGATATAATAAATGGACCATTTCAGTGGCTACGTAGAGAAAGAGAGGGCCCTACAGGGTTATATGGAAGGTTTCCTTATAGCTCAGGTCCTCAGGTGGTGAACATCACTTATTCCCACATTCCATTACCCAGAATCCAGTCACATGAGTCTACTTAACCACAAGGGAGATTTGAACATGACCAAAGTGCGTGTTACCAAACAGGACAATGATCTATAGCCTCTAGCTCAATTTTTTTCCAGTCTCCCCTGCTATTGGAGCTCTGTGGGTTAGTCAGATTAGGAAATCTATGAAAGTGGGGATCCCTGGGTGGCTCACCAGTTTGGCACCTGCCTTCATGCCAGGGTGTGATCCTGGGGTCCTGGGATCGAGTCCCACATTGGGCTCCCTGCATGGAGTCTGCTTCTCCTTCTGCCTGTGTCTCTGCCTCTCTCTCTCTCTCTCTCTCTCTCTCTCTCTCTCTGTCTCTTATGAATAAATAAATAAAACCTTTTTTTTTAAAAAAGGAAAGCTATGAAAGCATCAGAAAAGGGTAATTTTGCCATCCTATGGCAAAACGCACTGTAGAAAAACATCTTCCTTCTGAGAAACACGGTGGTTTAGCCAACACATTGCTAGCTGAAATTCTTACCTGTGAGAAGGGGTAGCAAATTTGCTAACCAGAATTGCAAAGAAGGTAGAAACAAAGCGGTAACTGATTCTGAAAGGCTAATTTAAAAAGTTGGCTCTGGGGGGGCCTGGGTGGCTCAGTCAGTTAAGCGGCCAGCTCTTGATATCAGCTTGGTCATGATCTCAGTGTCCTGGGATTGAGCCCCGTATCAGGGTCCACACTCAGCAGGGAGTCCACTTGAGAGTCTCTCTCCCTCTGCCCCTCTACTCACCCATGCTCTCTCCCTAAAATAGATAAGTCTTTAAGAAAAATTATAAATAAAAATAAGTAAATAAGTAAATAAATACTAAAATAAAAGCAGGCTATGCTAATACCCTAAAAATCTGCTTAGGCTTTCCTCACATTTTTTATTTCTCCCTGTGTGACAATTACCTCTTTTCCCTTTTTGCTTTCAATTCTGCTTCTGTCTTATAGTCTTGTATTTCTCTCATTTTCCCCAGTATTTACCTTCTGTCCTCTTTTTTCTTCTTCTCCCACTTTTTCTTCAACTTATTTACCTTCTTTTCTCTTCTCTCACCTCCCACCTTTTTGTTACCACCTAAGTAAATGACTTTAATAAGCGGGCCTTTATCACAGGAGTAAATGTATTTTTATTATTGGCCATTAATATTGAAGACAGCTTTTGTTTCTTATTTCTTGGTCTCCATGCAACATTCTAGTTAACTGAATGTTCCATATACAAGTTTGAGTTACCTGACATCATCTGAACACTCAGTTTAGAGAGGGACTGGGGCCTCTCCATCCTTACCAAAGAGCCACAGGTGATTTTGCCGTGAGCGTGGTGCAAGGTCACACTTCGTGAAATCCTGCTTTCACTCATCTTTCCCTGCTCTCAATACTACCTCCATGCTGCCCGTTGGAGAACCTCTTCTTTTCTTCTTAAATTCCAATGTCCACTATTTACAGATGACTTTGCATATTACTTTGCAGAGAACAAGGCAATAAGGTGAATTTCTTCACTTTTAATTTTTAAACAACCACCAAGAATATGTCTTTTTTTGTCCTGAATTCATCCATTCATCCTTGCAATCCTTCTTCTACCAAGGCTGACAGTGTGCCCCACAACTGCATCTTTCAGAAGACAAGTCCCTTTCCTCCAACCCCCACTATTCTTTCTTTTTACCTTTCTCTCTCTCTCTCTCTTTCTCCCTTTTGTCCTCTCCCTTCTTCCTCCCACCCCTCTCTCGGCCCTAATAATTCCTTAACTTTTTTGTTGTCATTGTTGTTATTGTAACTATTATGGATCTGAGGATTTATCTCTTTCACAAACTTCTTGAGGTCAGGGTCCCTTCAGATCATCATTTTTGCATACCTACAAAGGTATGCACCTAGTTCTACCCTTTAATAAATATTTGTTGAACAAATGATTACTTGTTCTTTTCCCTAATACAAAACAAAATTGAATCAGTCACTTTGTCCTCATGCATATTCCTCAACTAAGTGTTTTTATGAAACATAGAGGTGTCAGTTCCCAGCCCTGGACTAAGGAATAGCTGTTCAGAAACCAGGAATGTTCAGAAAATATAATAAACTTTTTATTCAGAATGGCAATTAAATCTGAAAATATTTAGAAATAATTTTCTCAAGTGTGATATTTATAGGTAAGAAACCACATTTACTAAAACAAAAAGAAACTGAATAAATGGAAAGGGATATTTATCTCTCTGGCAACTGAAGAATGGATTTTGTAACAATGTCACCTCTTCTGAAATTGCTTTCTATTTTTCCAGGCCATTAAATACCCAACACACAATATGATCTCTTGGCCATGGGATGGGGACAGTTTCGGAAGCTGTCATGTGGCATCTGTCACAGTGCTATCCCCTATCCCACAGGCCAAAGAACCAGGGAATCCATGGGGGGGTTCTGCTAATTGCTAAGTATGTACATTTTAATTATACACTTGAGACCTGGGGAGCTGGCCATTGGGTTTGTGAGCACAGTGGAACCACGGTAAGCAAGATGGAGATTAGGATTAGGATTCTTTTTAATACCTGATCCCCATTGGCTCTAGTGGGAGGGGCTGTGACTACCCTTCCTGTATGTCACCTTGTACAATTGTGTCCAACAGTCTCTAAATTCAGTATTCCCCTCTCTGCAGTGTGTAGTCACCTAAGTAAAGAATCTGAGTCCCTTTGGAGAGGCTAGAGGAAATCATTACCATAAAGAGTTGCTGTTTTAGGATCCTTCCTCATGGGGACGGAGTCTCTTTCTTAGGCAAATCTGAAAATTGCCTAGTTCAGGTCCAAATCATGAATCATCACGAGTCATGAATCGGGCTTGGGTCCTCAGCCTTCTGATCATCCATCCTCATTTCTTTTGGTTAAAAAATCAAGCATGCCTTTATTGGCTGCCCATTATCTGGCCCTTAAGGACACTGTGTTTTTTTAACCATCATCACAGTTCCATTCAGGTCAGGCCTCTTGACTGGCACTTCCAACTTGCTACACATTATGCTAATTCTACCCATTTTGCTTCTGATGGTTGCATGCTGCCATTTTGCCTATATGGCCTCAGAATCCCTCCATCCCCATTGCCATTAAGGAGCCTAATTCTGGAACAGCCCTGGACTACAGAGGAAGCCACCATTGATTTTCTTGATGATCTTAATGCCTCCTTCAGCACATTCCTCAACTGCTTCAACAGTGTCTTCTGGATAAACATACTTGGCTGGTCCTCTAGCTGCTCACCTCTTTGAGCCTTTTAATCCCTTCTTCCACAATCTTCCATGGCAATTCTGAGAATTTCTCCTTCCTTTGCTGTGGACTATCACTCCCCCACCGCCCAAGTTTTCAATAGCCATTCTAGAAGCATAGTAGTGCTGTCTTCTGGGGTCTCTGCCAGGGCATTAAATCCTGTGTTCTAGGAAAATGCTCTTCTGTAGGTAAACTCTTTTTTTCGCCAATTTTATATTCTATCTCCTTCATTCAGCATCCACAGGATCTAGTCCCATATATACTCTCTTGGCTTTTGTATAAAGACTGTCCTCTCAGAGAGGGTTACCTTGAACAAAGCAGCTCTCTTTGGAAGAGGGCAATTTTAGCATCCATGGATGATTCTTGACAGAAACAATTGGAATTATGCTTACTGAAAGGAGGTTTTCCCCTTCCTTCATTCCTTTAGTTTATATCTCTAACACCCCAATATAACAAAACAGGGAAAATAATGACTAATACCATTTGAAAGAGAAAATATAAATGAACCTCCAAATGAAAAACATAATTACCTTTCTCATGATCAAACAAATGCTAATTATGATAAAATACTATGTTGCAAAGTTGTTTTGTTTTGTTTTGTTTTTAGTACCATACTCATTTTCTCATTTTTAGCAAGGATGCACTAAAATATGAAATATTTCCTTGTAACAAAGGAATGTAAACTTGCACAATTTAACTCTATGTATCAAGAAACAGGTAATTTCTTCTTTTGGAACACTCATGCAACCATCGTGATCCTGGGGTCCTGGGATCAAGTCCCACATCAGGGTCCCCACAGATAGCCTGCTCCTTCCTCTGCCTGTGTTTCTGCCTCTCTCTGTGTGTCATAAATAAATAAATAAATAAATAAATAAATAAATCATACATATATACATACATATCTTTTAAAAAAATCATAGACTAAGGTGCTTAACCAGTAATTATTTTTCCTCACAGTTGTGGAGTCTGGGAAGTCTAAAGTCAGGATTCCAGCATGGTTGCTCTCTGATGAGGGTTCTCTTCTGGGCTTACAGATGGCTGCCTCCTTTCTGTATCTTTACATGGAAGGGATGGGGAAGTGAAGGGGGTGGAGGGAATGGTAGAAGGAAGGGGATGGAAGAGAAGGATGGAAGAGAGAGAGAGAAAGATCTTTCCCTTCTGATAAGGCTACAGTCCTATCAGATTAGAGTTATACCCTTATGACCTCATTTAACCTCAAGTAACTTCTAAAGATCCTACCCCAGATCCAGTCACATTGGAGATCAAGATTGTCTATTGCATCATCTCTTAAAATAATTGACTTTAAATATCTACTATTGATATATTTGCAAAAAGTCATCAGGACTTGTATTTCTATAGTGCTAACTTCGGTAATTTCTGAATAGTAAGAATTTTTGTTTTGGGTTTTCCTCTTTGCACTTTTCTACATATAGCTTCAATGTTTTCATAAAGCTACTTTTTAAAATTATAAATTGAAAAGATCATGTCTTTTCAACAGTACCCTAATTTATTGGCTATCATGTTGGATTGAGAGCGAGGAAACTTTTTCATTGTCAGGAAGACTGACTCTCACTTAGTGCTTCTCAAATTTTCTCACCAAACACTCCTTTGAATACAAGAGATGAGGAAGAACTAAGCAGTGGGAGGAATTTCTGAAGGTATAACTATCCTATCTCAAGTATGAAATGTCTTTAAAATCTTATAGACTTTAGACTGATATAATATTTAATCTTTAGACTGATTTGATTTTCTCCATTTTATCCTGTAATAGCTGTTTGTTTCTATATAAAACTAACACTTAAAATTACTTACCCTTGAGGAGAATTCATGTTGAAGGAAAATATACCATCATCTATCCTAAGGCAATAAGTGTCCCTTGATCCAACCAGCTTACATCTGGAGGCACTAATATCCCCATTTGAGAGGTGTAAACTTAATTTAACTATAAAACTATGATTTGCCTGGATCCTACAAATTGTAAACTATTTTCTGCATAAATTATGTCACCAGGCCTTTCAGCATCCTCTTTTCTAGGCTTGGCCTACTTCACCTAATCTTTCAATACCAGAATCCCTCCAGACTCAGTCCTAGGTCCCTTTCCCTTCTAGCTTTATATTTCCTCCCTAGATCTTTTTTTTAAAAAAAGATTTTATTTATTTATTCACGAGAGACACACATAGAAAGAGAGGCAGAGACACAGGCAGAGGGAGAAGCAGTCTCCATGTAAGGAGCCTGATGTGGGACTCGATTCTGGGTCTCCAGGATCATGCCCTGGGCTGAAGGCAGTGCTAAACTGCTGAGTTGCCCAGGCTGCCTGATAATCTTTTTTTTAAGATAATTTTTTAACCATGGTTTCAATTACCTTGTACATTTCAGTGATGCTCAAATTTAAATCCTTAGAACCATCTAAGGACTGCCTGATTGACACCACATCTTGAGTGTCTCCCAAGCATTTTAGACTTCCTTCAAATCTTGGCTTACTTCATTCAAAAGTACCACCATCCATCTAGCTATGCAAGCTAGAAACTGGTATCATCTATGACATTTTAGCATCCTTCACATCAACGTCCAATATATTACCAATGTTTACCAACTTCTTTTTTTTAATTTTTATTTATTTATGATAGTCACAGAGAGAGAGAGAGGCAGGGACACAGGCAGATGGAGAAGCAGGCTCCATGCACCGGGAGCCCGATGTGGGACTCGATCCCAGGTCTCCAGGATCGCGCCCTGGGCCAAAGGCAGGCGCCAAACCACTGCGCCACCCAGGGATCCCCTGTTTACCAACTTCTAAAAATGTCTCCAGCTTGTCTATTTCTCACAAGTTCACCATCACCATCCCAGTTCAAGCTACCATAATTTTTTTCCTACTAAAATAGACCTTTATATTTATATTCTGATATTGGGTAGGGATCTCATAATTAAGATGTCCTAACAGAACACTTGACTGTTGATTCTAACCTGTCCTTTGCCCATCTTCTTTATGGGAAATGACACCATGATATACCCAGTTTCTCAGGTGAAAATTAAGAGATATTTATAGATTCCTCACCTTCTCTCATATCCTATACTCAATTTCCATTGTGTTCTGCCTATATCTTCAAAACACGCCAGTTTCATCTCTTATCTTCATTTCCTCTGTCAATGTCCTATTCTAAACCACCATCATCTATCAACTGGATTCCTACAAAAACTTCCTAACAGACCTTTCTCTTTCTACTCTAGTCTCCCAGCATTCTGCTCCCACTGAAATTCTTTTTAATACTGTAAGATAATGGTGCATAAGTGAGTAAAAAAATACATGAACAACCTTATCAGTTATATAGGACTGACATTAATGTATACCTATTTGACAAATAAGTAAAGACTTATTTGACAAGTAAGTAAACCAATGTTCACCGCAGGTTTTATACAGCATTGACTCATTCCAAAGAAAATAGAAACAGCTTACGTGACTGAGCTCTTACTAAATGCTAAGAATCCTTCTAAGCACTAGGCACGTATTGTGTCATTAATCCTCCCAACACTCTTACGAGGTAGGTACTATTATTATCGTCATTTACTGATGAGAGATCTGTACAACTGAGTAATTAGGAAACTAACCCAAACTTACCAAGCTAGTAAAGAATGGATCAAAATGTGAACCTATGATCCAATTTAAGCATATGCACTTAAATACTACATTAAATCTATTAAGTTAATTAATAAAGGTAAACCATTAGATAGTGTCTAGCACATAAGTGTTATGTTAACTAGATATTATATTATTATGTTGCTTTGTTGGTGAATATTTAAATTGGTGAATATTGTTGGTGCTTGTTTAAATATTTGCTCATGTTTTATTAGTTCTACCAGTTTGTGGTTTGCCTTTTAGTTGCTTAGTGATTTTCAAAGAGCAAATGACAAAGTACAATTTATCACATATTTTCTTTTATATTTTGTATTTCTTTGTCTTATCTAATAAACCTTGCAATACCGTAGCACAAAGATTTTCTGTTTTTTTTCCTAGAAATTCTAGAGATTTAAATCAATGCTCATTTTTTCCTTTGAAGTTATTGAGTCAACCCAGTACCATTTATCGAAAAGGTTTTCCATTCCTCCATTGAATTACCTTGGCTCCTTTCTGGAAAATCAGTTGACCAAATATACATCAATCTATTTCTAGACTTCTATGTATCCTGTTGATATATAAGCCTTTCTTTCTGATAATAGCAAACTGTCCTGATTAATATAGCCTCTTACAGTATATCTGTATTATTCAAAATAGCAGTCACTAATCTAGGTATTTAAATTTAAATTGATTAAAATAGAATTAAATTAAAATTTCAGTTCTGTAGGTGGAGTTATATTTAAAATGCTTAACAGCCACATGTAACCAGTGAGTACTACATAGTTGGCAGAACCTGCCAACTATCACTGAAAATTTTATTAAACAGTGCTGTAGGAAGTCTTGAAATTGGATAGAAGTTTGTTCTTTTAAAAATTGCTTTGGTTAACAGTTTTATATACCTATAAAATTATAAATATCTATGCATCAAAAATGGAAGTACCTAAATACATAAAGTAACTATTAACAAACATAAAGGAAGAAATTGGCAGTAATACAATAACAGTAGGGGATTTAACACCCTACCTACATCAATGAATAGATCATGCAGAGAGAAAAGGCAACAAGGAAATAGTGGCTTTGAAAGACACATTAGACCAGATTGCCCAACAGATATGTTTAGAACACCCCATCCCAAAACAGCAGATTACACATTATTTTCAAGTGCACACGGGAATAGATTTCATGTTAGGCCACAAAATAAGTCAATAAATTAAAAAAGACTGAACTCATATCATGCATCTTTTCGAGTTACAACATTATAAAACCATAAATCAATCATAGGAAAAAATATTGAAAGAACACAACTATATGGAGGCTAAATAACATGCTACTGAACAATGAATGACTCAACCAAGAAATCAAAAAAGAGATTAAAAAATGTGTAGAGACAAATGAAAATGAAAACACAATGGTCCAAAATCTTTGGAATGCAGCGAAAGCTGTTCTACAGGGAAGTGTATAGCAATACAGGCCTACCTCAAGAGGCAAGAAAAATCTGAAACAACCTAACCTTATACCTATAGACCTAGAAAAAGAATAACAAAGCCTGAAACCAGTAGAAGGGAATAATAAGGAATAGAGTAGAAATAAACAAAATAGAAACAAACAAAAAACACAATAGGACAGATCAATGAAACCAGGAACTGGCTCTTTGAACAGCTCAACAAAATTGATAAACCGTTAGATTCATCAAGAAAAAAGAGAGGGGACTCAAAATCAGAAATGAAGGAGGAGAAATAACAACCAACACAACAGAAATACAAAGAATTATAAGCAAATATCATTAACAATTATATGCCAACAAACTGAACAACATAGAAGAAATGGATCGATTTCTAGAAACATATAACCTTCCAGAACTGAAGCAGGAATAATAAAATTTGAACAGACCAATTATTAGCAGAATTGAATCAGTAATGAAAAAGCAACCTACAAACAAAAAATTCAGAGGTGAATTTACCAAAAATTTAAAGAAGAGTTAATAACTATTTTTCTCAAACTATTCCAAAAAATAGAAGAGAAAGGAAAGCTTCCAAATTCATTCCACAAGGCCAGAATTGCCCTGATACCAAAAACAGATAAGGAAAAATACTACAAAAAAAGAAAACTACAGGCCAATACCTCTGATGAACACACATGCAAAAATCCTCCACAAAGTGGGGCCCCTGGGTAGCTCAGTGGGTTAAGTGGCTGGCTCTTGATTTCTGCTCAGGTCATGATTTCAGGGTCCTGGGATGGAGACCTGTGTTGGGCTCTGCACTCAGGAGGGAGTCTGTTTATAGATTCTTTCTCCTTTTCCCTCTCCTTCCTCCGCTTGTGCTCTCTCTCTCTTAAATAAATAAATAAATAAATAAATAAATAAATAAGTAAATAATAAATAAATAAATAAATAAATAAGACTATTTATTTATTTGAAAGAGACACAGGGAGAGCCTGAGTGGGAGGAGAGGCAAAGAGAGAGGGAGAGGGACAAGCAGACTCCCCGCTGAGCAGGGAACCCATCCCCACTGCAGGACTCAATCCCAGGACCTCGAGATCATGACCTGAGCTTAAGTTAGATGCATCACTGCCTGAGCCCACCAAGGGACCTCATATAAATACATCTTCTAAAAAAAAAAATCCTCAGCAAAGTATTAGCAAACTGAATCCAACAGCACATTAAAAATGTCATTCAACATGATTAAGTGGAATTTATTCCAGGGATGCAGAGGTAGTTCAATATTCACAAATCAATCAACATTCACAGTAACAAGAGAAAAGATAAAAAATCATATGACTAGCTCAAAAAAATGCTTTCATTATTCTGGGCTCTTTGTACTTCCATATGAATTTTGGAATCAATTGCTACAACAAAGCTACTAGAATTTTGTTTGGGATTGCCTTGAACCTATCGATCAATTTTGGCAGATATGCAATGTTACTGAGTCTTCCAATTCACAAATACATCTCCCCATTTATAGAGGTCTTCTTTAACTTCTCTCAGCAGTGTGTTGTTGGTTTTAGTATATAGGACTGGAACATCTTTTGTTAGATTTACTACTGGATATATTGTTTTTTGGCATGATTGTAAATAAAAGCTTTAATATTTTATTTCCAATTGTTTGCTGTTCACATATAAGAATTCATTTTTTAAAGTAATTAATTGTATCTAAATGAGATGATGGATATTAACTAAACTTATTGTGGTAACCAGTTTCCAATATATGTAAGCCAAGTTAACATGCTGTACACTGTACATTTAAACAGTGCCACATGTCAATTATATCTCAATAAAGCTGAAAGGAAAGACTTTGTTGTTGTTTTGAAGTATAACTGACAATGTTACCGTAGTTTCAGGTGTGTGACAGTGATTTGACAACTCTATCCATATGCTATGCTCACCACAAGTGTAGCCACCATCTGTTACCTTACAATGCTATTACAATACCGCTGACAATGTCCGTCATTTGTACCTTTCATCCTCATGACTTATTATATATATATTTATATAGTTATTTTATATAATGTTTATTTTTGTATGTTAATACATTATCCTTTGAACTTGTTAAATTCATTTATTAGTTCTACTAACTGTTCTATAGATTTCCTAGTATCTTCTACATAAATAACATGTCATCTGTAAATAAGGAGGGTTTTGTGGCTTCCTTCCTTCCTATGCTTTATGTTTTTTAAATCTTTTCCTTGCCTTATTATTACAAAGCTGATGCCTCCAGTACAATGTGCGATAGAGGTAAGCAAGTGGGCCTCCTTGTTTGTTCTCAGTTTCAGGGGGAAATGCCCTTTCAGGTAGTTTAAGGGAAGTTTCCTTACTTTTCCTATTTTGCTAAGGCTTTTTACAATGAACAAGTGTTGATGCTTTTTCTGAAAATCTTGAAGTAAGCATGTGGGCTTTTTCTCCTCTATTTTGTTAAATGATTAATTACACTGATTTTTACACATAAAAGCAACCTTGAATTCCTTCTGGGATAGCCCTACTTGATCACATGTCTTATCTTTTTAATATATTGCTGAATTTGCTAATATTTTGTTAAAATTGTTTACATCTGTATTATTGAGAAATATTAGCCTATAACATCCAGCTTTTTGTAATATCTTGTCAAGTTTTGGTATTATGCTGGCCTCATAAATGAGTTAGGTTGTGATCCTCCATCTTCTCTTTCCTGTTAAGACTGGACTTCTTACTCCCTTAAATGTTTGATAGAATTCACCAGTGAAACAATCTTAGGCCAGAATTTTCTTTTAGGGAAGGGTTTTGATAATAAATTCAATTGATTTAATAAATAAAAGCCCATTCAAATTTCTCTATATTTCCCTTGTGTCAATATTAGTAAGTTGATTATTCAGGAAAATATTTTATAACTTATCAAATTTGTTGCAATGAAGTTATTCAGAGCATTCACTTATTAATCCTTCTAATGTCTTCAGGATCTATGGTAATAATTCCTTTATCATTCCCGATATTGGTAAATTATGTTCTCTTTTATCTTGCTCATTCTAGGTAGAGAGTTGTCAATTTTGTTGATCTTCACAAAGAATCATCTTTTGACTCTGTTAATGTTTTCTATGCTCTATTCTCATTTTGTTGATTATTTTTATTACTCCCTTCACTCTTCTCTTGAAATAACTCTGTTGACTCTCATCTGGCTTCTAATAGGGAACTTTAGGCCATCAACTTTAAATCTTCTTTTTAAGTATATGCATTTAAAGTGATGTTTTCTTCTAAATACTGCTTTAGCTATATCAAACGAATTTTAATATGCTGTATTTTTGGTTGTCATTCAGTACAAAGCATATTGTAATTCCCTTTATGATTTTCTCCTTGACTCATGAATTATTGAGAAATGTGTGATGTATTTTCAATATATTTGGTGTTTTCCTGGATACTTCTTATTATTTATAAATACCTGATTTATTGTCAGAGAATACAGTCTACATAACTTTGATCCCTAAATATTACTGACACCTGTTTATGGCACAACACCTGGTTTATCTTGCAATTATCACAGGCCCTAGAGAAGACTGTGTATTCTTTAGTTGTTGGATATAGTATTCCATAAATGTCTATTAGTTTGCTTCTGATTGTGTGGTTCACATCTTCTATGTCTTTACTGATATTTCTTCTTTGTGGTTTGCATTTTCCTGATGACTAAAGACATTAATTCTTTTCATGTACTTACTGGTTATATATAATTTTTAAATGTATTATATGCAGTAAGGATTGAGGTTCTATTGTTTTCCCATATGCCTATTAAACTTCTCCAGCATAACTTGTTGAAAAGACTTTCATTTCTTCATTGAATTACACTGGCAACATGTAGAACATCAACTGATAAAAAAAAAAAAAGAACATCAACTGATTTTATGTGGGGTTTAGTTCTGGATTATCCATTCTGTGCTATTGACCTGTATTTTTGTCCATATGCCAATACCACACTGTGTTGACTGCTGTAGCTTTACAGTATGTCTTGAGATCAGATAATGTATGTGTACCTAACTATATTCTTATTCTTATTTTAGATATTCTAAGTTGCTTGCATTCCCATATCAATTTAAAAGAAATTTCTCAACTTCTATCAAAAACACTTGCTAGGATTTTGACTGAGATTGTGTTAAATCTATAGATAAATCTGGGGGGAAGTGACACCAATACTGAGTTCTTTAATTCACAAACAAGGTACATCTTTAAATTGGTTTAGGTCTTCTATTTCATTCATGTTTGTTAATTTTCAGTTTATGAGATTTGTACTATTTTATTAGATATAGCTCTATTATTCCTTATTGTTATGGTATTGTAAATGGTACTTTTCCATGTTTAAATTTTAATTTCCAGTTTTTTTTAATGCTTGTATACAGGAATCCAATTGGTTTCTGTATACTGACTTTGTATCCCATGGCCTTGCTAAACTCATTAATAAGTTATAGTAGCTTTTCTTTAGGTTTCTTCGAATTTTCTGTGTACTCAATCATGGTGTCTACAATAGATAGCTTTATTTCTTTCCAATCTGCATGCCTTTCCTTTCTTTTACTTGTCTTAGAATATTAAGTAGGAACTCTAGTACTATGCTGAACAGAACCCTGGAGGAAAACATTCAGTCTTTCACTCTTAAGTATGATATTACCTATAAGTTCTCTATAAGTACACTTTGTCAAATCAGGGACTTCCTAGTTTGAGGAGACATGCATTTGTTTTGTTTTGTTTTGTTTTTTTAGACTTTATTTATTTGAGAGAGAACAAAAGCAGAAAGGGAAGGGGCAGAGGGAGAGTGAGAAGCAGACTCCCCGTTGAGCAGGGAGCCTGATGTGGGGCTTGAACCCAGGACCCTGAGATCATGACCTGAGCCAAAGGCATGTGCTTAACTGACTAAGCCCCCCAGGCATCCCCTGTACTTGTTTTTAAATCAGTCATGGAAACAGGATTTTGTCAAATGCTTTTTCTGTATTTATTAAAACTATGTTTTCTCCTTTTAAAATTCAGCTAATAAGATGAATTATATGGATTGATTTTCAAATGTTAAGCCAACTTTCCATAATTATAATAAAACCAACCCAATCATGATATAGTTTTTTTTATGTATAAGTTTTTAATTTGCTAATATTTGTTAAGGTCTTTTTGAGTCTTTGTTCACAAGAGATATTGCTTTATACTGTTCGGATCTTTGCCTCATTTCAGATTCAAGAAAATATGGGCTTCCAAAACTGAGCTAGGAAATATTCACTCCTCTTTGATTTTCTAAGAGTTTGTGTAAGATTGGTATTATTTTTTCCTTAAATATTTGATACTGGGGTATTGTTTTAACAGATGTCAGAAACCAATATAATGAAATACATTCTATATAAACATTTAGGTGAAAAACAATGTTCCAATTATACCATATAAAGTGTATGGGGAACCTGAGTGGCTCAGTTGGTTCAGTGTCTGCCTTTAGCTCAGGTCTTGATCTCAGAGTCCTGGGATGGAGCCCGCATCAAGCTCCCTGTTCTGAGGGGAGCCTGCTTCTCCCATTCCCTCTGCCTGCTGCTCCCTCTGCTTATGCTCTTTCTCTCTCTGTCAAATAAATAAATAAAATCTTTAAAAATAATAGTAATAAAGTATAGATCTTATATCTCTTAATATATTAAAATAATTTATATTATTATCAGATATTTTCTTAGATCATAATACAACTTGTTCCAATTTCTCCTATAATTGGAGGAGGCTGCTCCACTAATACCAAGTTCAAGTCTGGTGAAGGTGTCCTAACTCTAGCTCCTCATCATGCCTCCTATTTTAAATATATCAAACCTATATAAACTGAAAGATCAGTATTTGTCAACATTAATAATGAAGGCAGAACCAGGGATACAAAAAAGGATGAACATATGATCAATATTTGTTATAGGTGATTCTTTTTATATCTTATGCAGAAAATGAAGGAGTGTATAGAGAAATTACATAGGCTATATATTTGGGGTCATCATTCAAAGAAAGAAATATTTATTATTATGGTTTATTATAATAGTTTCTATTTCATAGTTTAATACTTTTGCTAATATTTTTTTAGTTAAGTATTGAATATCTAGCAAATTATGTCCATATAATCAAGGCTGCCATCAATAGAGAATGGTATTGGGGATAATGTGTTCTTGAATAATATTTTAAAATTCTGAACAAAAAGAACATTGGCTATTATTATCAGTTTTATTTTCTTCCTTTCCTAGTATCTACAACTAAAAATTTCTTACAGTTTTTTTTTTGGGGGGGGTGGAGGGGGAATAGTGAGATAGTGATGTAACTTTTATTAAAAAGAGATCGTGAACAATAAACCCAACTTCAAAGCTTCCTGTCAATGCTGAGGCCTCCAGTAGGCTTCAGCTTCATACGGTTTGCTTGAAAGAAACTGACGTGCCAGTTTTCAGAGTTTTAGAGTTGGCAAAGTGCTCAAATGGCAAATTTCATGTAGAAAACTTACATCTGATTTCTGCCTGGTGTCTTGTCCTTTACAATACATTAAAACACAAAAGTCAGGGGGATCCCTGGGTGGCTCAGTTGTTTAGCGCCTACCTTCAGCCCAGGGCGTGATCCTGGAGTCCTGGGATCAAGTCCTACATCAGGCTCCCTGCATGGAGCCTGCTTCTCCCTCTGCCTCTCTCTGTCTCTGTCTCTGTCTCTCTCTGTGTCTCTCACGAATAAATAAATAAAATCTTAAAAAAAAAAAAGAAAGAAAACACAAAAGTCATGCAACTAGTTGGGCCAGCAGCTCTGGAAAACAAATACTGTCTTATAAAACAGTACGCCCTGTATGCTTTGATTGTCATCCTTTAATATGGTTTCCAGTCAGAGTGACATTTCCATCTGATGCAGAGCTGAAAGCAGATCCTACATGAATCCCTTTCCCATTCTGCACCTGGTTTCCCCTCCCCCTTCCCTGCCAGCCCCTCCACAGTGAAGGGCGGCCCAGGCCTGGTTCCTGTCACTAGCCAGGCTACAGCCTCAAATCCCAAGTCTGTGTTCTGGTTTCCCTCTGGGTCTTACTAGAAGTTTATCGACAAAACACAGGCTCCTCATAATCTGTTTGAAAAGCCCACTGCGCTCAACAGGAAGATATGATCATCCTTTAGCGGTGAACACCATTCTGTGTGTTGTCATTGTGGAGAAAATGTTCCACAAGTGTGTGTATGGAGAGAAGTGGAATTGGGGAGGTGGGATGTTTTCACTCTACCAGTGAAACAACCTCATCTCTGCCAAAAACCTAAGATCCGGTCCCCTTTGGGGAACTCTCTCTCTAGGTTTTACTTTGGAAACCATCTGCTCTCTCCGTGAGTATTGGCTCCCCGGGGAAATCCAGGCCTCTCAAAATTTTGGCCTCATGTCTGGGGGAATTCCATACCCAAGCCAGCCACGACTTGGCTTGTCCTTCTTGGAGAGAAAATTCTGTGGATCTAGCATTTGCATGTGCTTATCCTTTGGACCAAAAATTATCCAGAGATGTTACTGAGCTTTCTAATTATGCAAATAAATACCAAATATTCTCTTTCTCTCTCATGCACTCTCTTTTTATTCAAAGAAAGTCATTATCATAGAGGGTAAACAGTACCCGAGTTTGTTTCAGTTCTGCTAATTACCACATAACTTGGGACAAGTTGTAGATGAAATCTAAATACTGAATGGGCCAAATTCAATAGGATATGAGCAAAAACAACAACAACAAATCAAACAAAATGAGTTATTCTTGTTCACTACTGTCTCTTTAAACTTATTCTTGGGCTGTATCCTCCTGACTGCAACAATAAAACCTTTCCAGTATACTCAGATAATGCAAGTCATTTTAACGTATAATCAGAGTCTCATCACAGGCCTAAAAATGTCATAGTCACTGCTCCTTATTCTTATTACTACAACCAGACTTTATCCTACTCTGCTACTCTGGCTTGCTATTGCTCTAAGCCTGGAAGTCTAGAATGGTGGGAGAGAACTCGTGGCTTTTCACTTTACCTTATTTTTCTCCTCCCTTCACTATTTTTAGGCCTTCTCTGGGTCCATCAGGGTTGAAGGTGGAGAGTAAGGAGAGCAGGTAAGTGACAGTAAAGATCTTACTTCATTGGCATGGATATAATCTGTGATGAAACCCTCTGAGTGTGGCAGTGTTCCAAAGCTGATTCTTCCTCTAATGGGATGTTTCTGTGTGTTCTTCAGTGATACCCCACTGGATCTCTCCAATTGCAACTTCCTCGATGCTTACTTGTTGCTTGCTGGCTGCTTAAAATTTTTCTCTCAGCCCCTGAAGCATGTAACAGTCTTCTCTTCATTGGGCTCACACCTCCATCCATGCAGTTTCTTCTGGGTGGAGGGTAAAATTCAAAGTAGCTTCATATTGCCTCTCTCCCTTGTGGCCCATATCTGATCTACAAGAAAAACTTATCCAATCTTGTCCTGTCATGCTGTTGGTGGAAGAGCTTTTTGTTCTCAAGGTAGTCCTCTTTCACTCTGCTCTACTGTATTGGGCCAATCTATCTCCAGTTTCTCTTGCCATCCTTATGTCTCCAGTCTGCAGAATATTAGATCAAACCCACCAAATAATTCCCCTGAAGCCCTCTTTCTTATTTAGATTAATAGGGAGGAGAAAGCACCCTTTATACCCTCTAGAGGTGGAATTCCAAAACATACCAACAACTATCTCCAGAATAATCCTCTTTCCCAGCCATTTCAGCTTTGACTCTTTGTATCTTTAAGGTGAATGATGACTCAAGATCTGAAAATCAGGTCCATGAAACTCCAAGTCCTGTGCTCTGAATAAGTAGGTAATATATATTACATCATTAAAGATTAATAGAACTCATAGCTCTCAAAAGGGAAATTACAATTGATGGGGAACAAAGCCTTATGAATAGATTCCGGTTAGGTGTTTTTGGCAGGTAGACCACAGGGGCAATATTGTAGCCTTTTCATTGCATCATATCAATGCAAATAGGCAAATGATATCTATTTTCTCTACTATTAGGGAGGTTAACTTTAAGTGCTAAGTAATGTGGCCGGGTTTCTTCACTATAAAATTACTATTTCTACCTTATAATTAATGCATCTCATGTGAAAGATATTTTGAAACTATGTAAATATTCAATTTTTTGTCAAACTTTGACTCACTAATTTCAGAATCTACTAATGATTCTTGCCTAAAACAATTATTTCTATATTAGTTGCCAAATAATAGTGAATTCATATGTTTTTAATAAAATTAGCATATAAAGTAAAGAAGTGACAACATCTTTACTCTTTTTCAAGAGAAACTGAAAAAAAAAAATACCAGGAAGATTTTAAAAAGAATCAAAGAGAATGACCAGAAATTAAAGACAGCATCATTAAAATTAACAAATCAATGGATGAATTACATACAAATTAAACACAGCTGAAAAGGGAGAATTAACATGGACCTATAAATTTATCCAGAATCCACTCTACTGAGTTAAAGAGATGGAAAATTTAACAGCAGATTAAGGAGACATGGAGGGTAGAGTAAGAAGCTACAACCTAAGTTTAGTAGATGTTTCAGAAGGAAATAAGGAAAGAGATAGAATTTTCACACAGACAATGGCTAAGAATTTTCCAAAATGATGTGAATCCTTAGACTCAGGAAAATATAAGAAGCAAAATAAATAAAATTAAACCCACACTAGATAGACCTTAGATAAGTTGCAGGATATCAAAAACTAAAACTAAATTTAAAGGAGAAAAAACTACTAAAGTTTGGCTATAAATACTGAAAATTCAACTGACAGCAGACTTACAGGCAACCACAGAAATCAGAAGTCAATAGAATAATATTTTCCACCTGACAGAAAATCACTGCCAACACAGAACTCTATATCCAGCTAAACAACAACAAAGTAAGAAGTTATGTTATATAAAGTATTTAAGGAAGAAG
The DNA here is from genome assembly GCF_905146905.1 of Nyctereutes procyonoides. Classification (NCBI taxonomy): domain Eukaryota; kingdom Metazoa; phylum Chordata; class Mammalia; order Carnivora; family Canidae; genus Nyctereutes; species Nyctereutes procyonoides. The sequence goes on from NW_026575126.1 coordinate 6,105,001, forward strand.
TGAAGTTATATGAAGTCTTTAAGACAAAAAATATTACAGATTTTACTATTTATAATTTCTCCTTTAAAAAACCTTTAAAAGTCCATGGAAAGCAGAATTGTAAAGATGGTCCCCTGACACTCACCCCTGTTGTAAACATACCTTCTGTGTAAACATAGTTATTCAATCAAATAATAATCTAGGTACTGCTGTGAAAAGATTTTGCTGATACAGTGACCTTTCAAAATCAGTTCATCTTAAAATAGGGTGATTATCACATGAGTAGTTTAAATCTGGGCCTAGCGGCCAGAGATGGTGGAAGTCAGACAGAGTCAAAGTATGTGAAAGTATGTAGAGAAGGCCACATGGCAAGCGATGGTAGACAGCTTCAAGGTGCTGAGGGTGACCCCCATCAACATCTACCAATGGAATTGGAATCTAAGACCTATAACCAAAAGAACTGGATTCTTACTAATATAGTGAATGACCTTAGAAGCAGATTCTTTCATAGAGCCTGCAGAAAATAGTGCAGCCCTGATTTCAAACTTGTGAGAAACTGAATGGAGGCCCAAGCTTTGACCTATATTTGGATTCCTAATCTACTGAAACAGATAACAGAGATATGTTGTTTTAAATAACTAAGTTTATAGTGATCTGTTACACTGCTATGAAATAACAATCAGTGTACTTTAAAAAGATGGAAACTCAAGATATAAATAGAAAGCAGTGAGTGACTCTACACAAGCACTGTAGAGTGCTTAATTAAGAACTATAATAACAGTGCACAAAGACATTGGAAACAAAATATTAGCAAAAATTATATTTGAAATGAAAAGATGGATCAGAGTCAAAAGTTGGAACTTGTTTTGGGAGAGGCTAAGGTTTAACTTCAGATTATGTAAAATCAGGTATTTGTGTCAAAAATATAAGGTAGCCACTAAAAATAATGAATGGAATATGTAACTTTTCTTTCTGCTGCATTCTAGGTAATTTCTTAGACTTATTTTTCATACTACACAGTCTTTCTTTAGCAGAGTCTAATCTGCTTCTTATCCTTATCGAGGTTTATTTTATCTTGTTCACATTTTTTTCTTTGCATCATCTTATGTATTTACCAAAAGAAAGATGTAGAGTGTGTTTATTATTGCTCTACTATGATGTTTAATGTAGAAAATTATGGATCAGAGAAAATCACAAATGATTATTACAATTTCATCACTATTAGCATTATCCTGTGTTGGCATACATATACATATATATCATATATAAGCACATATCCTTATAATAGTTATAGAAGTCATACTTTTGTTAGGTAGTATAATGTAATAGGTAAAAACATAAACTTTGAAGTCAGAGAGACTTGAGTTCAAGTCTACTTCACCATTTATAAGCTGGGTGTACTTGGGTGAATTATTTAGCCTTCTGAGCCTTAATTTCTTTATCTGTTATATGAACAGGATGATGACAGTACTTTCCCCATAGAATGGTCATTAGCTATTAAATTTCAGTGACTATTTTTAATTCCTAAAGTGTCTTTTTTCCAAATAATTTTGTTCTTATTATATAGTGCCTTGTAATTTCATAAAAATCCCCATTTCCTTATTTTGTTTCTTTAATCATTTTAACTATACTTAGTTTATAGGGTCTTTTGGGTAGTTCTGACTTCTCAGGTTCTTGGGCTGCAGATTCTTCTTGTGTTATTTCTCGACCCTCTGATGCATAGTTTCTTTGTGTAGTCTGCTTTTTTTTTCCATGAGTCGATTTTAGGTTCCTTATCTAAGTGCTAAATCCTGCTGATCCACAGCTTCATGGGCTCACATGAGTATCATTATGGCTACTGTTCACTCCTAATTCTAGCATAATTAGGTTTCTTTTCTTGCTTGCTTGGCTGTATATTTATTTTATCCTCATCTCTATGTATTTGTGTTATCAAAACAATAGGAAGTCATCTCTATTAGTAAAATTTTAGACACAGTTTCCAAAATTGGGAAAAAAGTTAGACACTTAACCTTGAAGCACTCTCAGATGATATCATGTAAGCACCAATTGTTTCTATCAAAGCGAAAGGCTGGCCTTGATTCACAAACATGCTAAATCATCAGCTCCCTTTCCTGAATGAAAGCATACATGTCACTCTGTTAGTTAGGCGATGCATTCTCATTTATTATATGAGCTGCAGGGAATAATAAGGAAGGGATTCAAGATGTTTGTGGAGCACAGGAGAGAAAGTATAGAGCACAAGCCGGCTATTGTTATAGAGTTCTGAGTAAATCAAGAACTTGTGGGTAAATGTGCCTTTGAGCTTTAACATATGACATATTTCCCCTGACTTTTCCCCAGAGAGCAATATTTAGTGAGTTGCTAAGAGAAATGATCAAAAGTATTAGAATCACTTTGTGACAACATGCAACTTTACAAGATATTTTTGTGCTAGAAATGTGTACAAGTGTAATAATGTGTGTATTACATTATGTGCTAAAAAGAACAACCCAACTGTTGACCAATAACAAATCTTTCTGTGATCTAAAAACAAAAAAAGTAACACAACCCACATGCACTAGATAGTTGTGACATTACAATAAAGACAAATTGCTAAAAAATCATAAATCATGAATCTGAAAATTATAGTGCAAATTGAACCGACATATCGGGCTTACCCTGAGCCTGAGATAGTCCCTAAAGGTGGTATTTTGTTCTTCAGTTTGCAAACACATCTCATCGCATCATTGACGCATGCACGTTTCAAGTGAGAAGCCCTTATCTGGAACACAAAAATTACACTGATGACTTTAGACAATGAATCCCAGACATCCCATAAAGGCCTTTTCTTAGGCAACATTAACATTAGATGCAATTACATAGAATCTAATTTACTTTCTAGTAAGACTGGGAAATGAGCTGCCTTGGTGGAAAACTTGGCTGTTAACGGGCATACTACACTTAGCTGTATTCCCTAAAGGGCCTTACAGGGAGGTCACACAGGAATGAGACACATATTTTACCACCATGCTAAGAGATCACTCCTTCCTCCCCTCCTGGTCTGCCAAGATTCAAACCCTAACTAATACTGGCACATTACTCCATGCCTGTTTCCTCATCTAAAAATGTGAATATTACCCTATGTCATGGGATAACTGTGAGGAATCTCTGAGCTAAACTATAGTTTGTTATTATTAGTATATACTCTGATATTATCACTTTTATCATTTTAGATCCTCTGGAAAAAAAATTGAAATGATAGTGATGATAATGAAAAATTATAAGAGACTTTCTATGAGCTGCATCTATTGGGTACGTAGGTTGTGCCAGGAAATTTATACTCGTTGTATCTTGTTTTCCTAACAACATTCGAGGGGAAGCACTTTGATCCCCATTTTATGCATGATGAAGATGTAGTTCAGAGAACTGAATAACTGAACTCTGAGCACACAGCCAGCATGTTGACGTGAAACGAAATTCTTCTGTTGCCCAAAGGCCAAACTGCTTTGTACTGTTTCTACGAATCCAAGGACAAGACAAACTGAATGTGGAAGGGATCCTGGCCACTTCTGTTTCCCTGAATGGAAAGCAAGTCCCGTTGGTGGGGAGCAGGGCGCCTACATACAGCTATTTTTTGGAAAGGGGACTAGAAGGATCTCAGCTCCTCCCCTGACAGGCTGTGTGGTTTTTATGCTATTTCACCTCTCTGATCCTCACTTCCTTCTTGGTGGAAAGAGGAGCTTGGGCTAGACTAGTGCACCTATCCATTTAATTGCTCTGCTTCTCAGTTTCCTTGTCTATGAGACAGGACTATAACCTTGGCTGCCCAGGGACGTTTGGGAGGTAAAAGTGATTTTTAAACTGTGTTCTAGTTACCTAGTGCTGCAGAAAAACACACAAAAATAATGACTTCAACCAATAACTGCTAATTATTTTGATAATGAATTTGGGCTTTGATAAGACCCAGTTAGACCATTTTTCCTCAGGGTCTGTCTTGGAGTTGAAGTCAGACAGTGACCAGGGCTGCGCTCACCTCTGAAGCCTCTTCACTCACAGTGCCTGGGCTGGAATGAGTCAAACATCTGGTGAGTGGAGGCCACGGGGCTGTTTCTTTCTTTCCATATGTCATCACTCCATGTAGATGCTCCACAAGGCAGCCTTGGGATAGCCAGGCTTTCTACGTGGGAGCTTAAGCTCCAATAGTTAGTTAGTATCCTAAGAAAAATTATCAGAAGAGGCACAGCCGTTTCTAACCTAAATCCCAAAGTCACACAGCATCAGTTCCGCTGCACTGTGTTCATTAAAGCAGTTACCAAGTCCTCCCCGGGTTCCTAGCAAGGGACGTGGACTCCATCTCTTCATGGAAGGGGTGTCAAAGAATTGCAGACATCCTTTAAAACCACCACAAATTGCTATAAAGCATAGGTATTGTTATTACTAATTTTATCCAGCTGCAGCTCATTCTCTCGGGGGATTATTAACAGCAAATGTAAAACATTTCATATCAAGTGCATTCTAAAGCTGCCTTTTCCAAATGTGAAATTTTGTGTTCTCAGGAAACCTCCACCAACTTTTATATTAGCCAGAGTAAAACACAACCTGGAAAGAAAATTCTCATAAAAATGCTACTAAGTGTGATGCTATTTCAAGCCAAGTATATTTTTTAAAGCCCATCTGCTTAAAAAAGATTATTCTCTATTTTTTTTTCCTGTCTGTTAACATGGATAATAAAGAAGTTACCATAATAAGCATATTGGGGCATTTGGTTACTTTTGCAAATGTTAGCAGTACTTTGGTCTATGCTCAGTGACGTAGGACTTTTTATCTAGAAGGTATGCATCCTGTGGAGCAAGAAGGTGGGATGTCTGATTTCTTGGAGGCTAACAGCGTCTTAGAAGAATAGTAATCCCACCAGGCATTAAAGATGAAGTCCTGCTTAGAAGTCTAAATGACTGGCTCAGGCTTTCAGGGAGTTATCCGCTTATCCAATAATAAAATCCAGGTCTTTTAACTCATTTCAGGTATTTCAGGTATATTCATTCTGGCATCATACAGTTTCTCAAGATCGCTGTGAAACTTGTGTGGTTTTTCTACTTGGGTATAAAACGCATTGAGAAGTTGAATAATTCTGGATTTCGATTATATAATAAGTGCTATGCTGGTTAAGCCCATTCTTATCAAACTGACATACCATTTCAATAGTGGTAAGTTCTTTTATCTTAGAAGTAAATAAATCAGTAAATAAATAAATAAATAAATATCCCCCAATTCCCTTCATTCACTGCTATAATTTCCTTTATCCACAATTCATAATTTTTTTAAAGATTTAATTTATTTATTCATGAGAGACACAGAGAGAGAAGCAGAGACACAGGCAGAGGGAGAAGCAGGCCCCCCAACGTGGGACTCAATCTGATCCCAGAAATTCCAGGATCCCTCCCTGAACGAAAGGCAGGTGCTCAACCACTGAGCCACCCAGGCATCCCCGCAATTCGTAAATTCATCTAAACCCTTCTTGAATCTACAGTTGACTCTTAAAAACATGGGAGTTAGGGGCCTCAACTGCCCACATGGTTGAAAATCTGCATATAACTTTTGGCAGGGGGGGAGTTTCCCCCACAAGTGAATTACTAAAAGCCTAAAAGCTACTGTTGACTGGAAACACTGCCAATAACATAAGCTGCCAATTAACACATATTCTGTATGTTATATGTAGTATATATTATACTTTACAGTAAAGTGAGCTAGAGAAAAGGAAATGTTAAGAAAATCATAAGAGAAAATACAGTATTGTATGTATTGAAAAGAATTCACACATAAGTGAACTCGTGTAGTTCATATCCACGTTGTTCAGGGGTCAACTGTATGTATTTTTATTTTTATTTTTTTGAAAAAATATTTTATTTATTATAAGAGACACAGAGAGAGAGAGAGAGAGAGGCAGAGACACAGGCAGAGAGAGAAGTGGCTCCCTGCAGGGAGCCCGACATGGGACTCGACTTCGGGACCCCAGGATCACGCCCCGAGCCAGAAGGCAGACGCCCAACCGCTGAGCCACCCAGGTGTCCCTGTATTTATTTTTTAAATGTGTATATAAATTCTGGGGACAATTACCAATTGTAAAACTCCATGTTCTTTAACCTGAAATGAACTACTTAAAGCTACAAGTTACCTATGAATTTTTGATGGCTCACTCAGATTTTCCTTTTCTATAACATAGAGATAATACAAAAAGGTATAAATTTTTAAATTAGAGATTCTGTGTCCTTGGATATTTTTGCAATCCATTCCAGCTATAAGTTTCCTTTTTACATACATCCTGTGCAGAAATGTATTTTCATGTTCTACTTTCATTTATATTGTGATGCATATAGAGACAGCTCTACCTTGCACAGGTATCACTCCCCTCCCTTTCTCTGCTCCATCATGTAGCCCAAACATTGCCTCACAATGCTTCTCAACATGGTGCCCTAGGTATCCACTACTAGGTGACTAGCATAGGCCGATAATATGAAGCCCCTTTGAGACCTCTGTAGCAATTCTATACAGTAGTAACATGTTAATATCCATGGTCTTTGAGACCCTGAGCAAATAACAATAAAGTAATTTTTTTTAAAAAATACAACAGAATGATACTACAAGGATAGAAGAATGGTACAAAAGCCACGGGTAGCTGAAACTTGCCAATAAAGTTTTTGGAAAACAGAAAATAGAGAAGTGGTATCTGAGTAAGCAGAGTAGGTGAAGTGATAGCCTAGAGTACACAGAGACAGATGGACAATGAGAAAGCAAGTCCATCTTCCCCCAGAACTCTGGAGAGACTCATGACCTGGATAAAGGTACTGATTTAAATTCTGTGTATGGTGTCTTTAACCTTCTATACCCCCATGGCATAGAACTCCTAGAAGCTAACCACTGCTTTCTCATTCCTTTATGTTCATTTTGTGAAATTCAGAGCACCAAGAATAAAGAACCTGAAAATTTCCAGAGATAAGCAAAAGAAAACTACAAACAATATGGAAAGAGACTGGCATCAGAATTCTCATCAGAAGCAACAGATACAGAATATATTGGAGAAGGCCTTTAAAAATATATTTCCAGATACAATTCGGGTCCAAAAGAACCAACACAACAAGGGGCGCCTGGGTGGTTCAGTCAGTTAAGTCAGTCGGCTCAGGTCATGATCTTGGGGTCCTAGGATGGAGTCCCGCATCAGGCTCTTCCATCAGGGCAGAGTCCGTTTCTCCCTCTCTTTCTCTACTCCTCCCCCTGTTTGTGCTCTCTCTCTTTCAATTAAATAAATAAAATCTAAAAAAAAATAAATAAACCAACACAACAAAATCATAAAACAACAGAAGAAAAATTACTCTCAACCTAGAATTCTTTGACTACATCAAGTGCTAGATTTGAATAAAACAGTTAAAATTAAAATTTCAAAATATCTACTTACCAATTACCTTATCTTAAAAAGATATCATGTTCAGTTAAATTGCAGGATACAAAACCAATAAACAAAACTCAGTTGTGTTTCTATATGCTAACGATAAACTACTGGGGGAATTTAAAAATACCATTTACAATTGCATCAAAAAGAATTAAATACCTAGGAACAAATTTAGCCAAGGAGGTGCACGGTGTACTGAAAACTATGACATTTATAAAAGAAATTGAGTATACAAATAAATGGAAAAATACTGTGTGCTCATGGACTGGAAGAACTGATCTTGTTAAAATGTCCCTAACCACCCAGAGCAACCACAATGCAATGCAATCCCTATCAAAATTCCAGTGGCTTTTTTCACAGAAATTTAAAAATTCCTGAAATGTGTATGGAATCACAAAAGACCTTGAATAGCCAAATTAATCCTTGGAAGAACAAAGCTGGAAGCATAACACTTTCTGATTTTAGACTGTATTACAAAACTATAGTAAATAAAGCAGTATGGTATTGGTAGGAAAACGGACATATACATCAGTGGGATGGAATAGAAAGACTATAAATAAACCCCAACATATATTATGGTCAATTAACTTATGACAGAAGAGAATGGACAGTGGGGAAAGATAAGTTATTTAAGAAAGTTTCTTAAATAAATTGTGTTGGGAGGGGCACCTGGGTGGCTCAGCCTATTAGGCATCTGCTCAGGTCATGATCTCAGGGTCCTCGGATAGAGCCCTGTGTCAGGCTCCCTGCTCACTGGGGAATCTGCTTCTCCCTATCCCTCTGCCTCCTCTCTCCTGCTCATGCTCTCAAATAAATAAATAAGATCTTTTTAAAAATAAACAAATAAATTGTGTTAGGAAAACTGGACAGCCACATGCAAAAAAAAAAATGACACTGGACTATTGTCTTACACCCTATACAAAAAGCAACTCAAAAGAGAGTGAAGAGTTGAACATAAAACCCTAAAACCATAAGATGCTAGAAGAAAACAAAAGTGGTAAGCTCCATGACACAGGTTTTGGTGATAAACTTTTGGATATGATATGAAAAGCAAAGGCGACAAAACCAAAAGTTAAACAAGTGGTACTACATCCAACTAAAAAGCTGCTCCACAGCAAAGGAAATCATCAACAAAACGAAAAGCAACCTATAGAATAGGAGAAAATATTTGAATTAATAATCCGATACAAGGTTAATATCCTAAATATGTGAAGAACTCATACAACTCAATCATAGAAACAAAACAAAAAAAAATAAATAAAAAAACCCACCCACAATCTGATTAAAAATTGACTAGAAAAACTGAATAGACCTTTTCCCGAAGTAGATACACAAATGGCCAACAGATACATGAAAAGATGCTCAGCATCACTAATCATTAGAGAAATGCAAATCAAAACCATAATGAAATATCTACCTGTTAGGGTGGTTATTATTAAAAAGAAAAAATAAGTATTGGCAAGGATGTGCAAAAAAGAGAACTCTTGTGCACTGTTGGGAATGTAAATTGATGCAGCCACTATGGGAAACAGCATGTCGGATCCTCAAGAAATTAAAAATAGAACTATGACATGGTCCAGCCATCCCACTTCTGGGTATTTATCCCAAGGAAATAAAAACAAAATATTGAAGAGATATCTGTACTCCCGTGTTCACTGTAGCATTATTCACTACAAAGATAGAAACCTTTTGTTCCCGTCCTCAACATTAATAAACTTGATTAACTCTGGGCTCTAGATCATTCTGATGAGTGAGGATTTCCACATTCTGTAGAGGAACGTGGATTTCACATGGATATTGCAGAGCATTGAATTTGGTAAAGAAATAAAGGCATATAAAATTATTTGACCAGTCTGTCTTTTGATATTTTGGCATTTCTATCCCATTGTGATCAAAAGAATAAAAATGGGATCTGTCCATATAGGGTAATTCCCTAAGTGTGGCAAATCCAACAACACACAAGGAAGTAGAGAAACGAAAGGTGAAAAATTATTCATACAACCCAACAAATCTCACCAAACAAAACCCACCAAACACCTTTTCTAGAGCAAAGAATGGGGTTTTCACTACATTCATTAAACCACCTAGGTTAGTGTTCATTTCTCAGTGTTGGAATATATAATATGTAGAGTGTTACCTCTCACATGAGTGGGAAAGGCTTCATTCCAAGTTTTCGAAAACTCTGATGTCTTTTGTGGAAATAACTAAAAAAAATCATGCTCTCTTCTGTGCCGGGCATAGAGAATAGTGGCCCTCACTCCTCATCATGTGCTGAAGGCTGAAATTAATCCCTTCTCAGATCTACAAAGCTTGTCCAGCACTTAGACAGCCTTGCCCTGCACATACATGCACTTAATAAATATTTCTGGATGATGTTTAAAGCTCCTAAAATAAAGTGCTAAATAACAACAATCATAGACCTTGGCAGTGTGCCCTATTAGCACATCTTCAACTGTTACATGAGCAGCCCTAAGTGAAAATTAGCTCATGAGGCCCCTCTAAATACTCTGCTAAAAATAAGCTTCATCATCTCTCATTTCAGTGTTCATGAGGTCACAAGCATCTCCTACACCCCATCCGAGTGCTGGTCATGTCAACTCCTTTGAGCTCAGGAAGTTGGCATCTAAAATAAAATGCCAATATTTAGATCCTAATGAATTCCAGGAAATACATTAGGTTTTTCCCTTCAGGACTGAGAAACACATGGAGCTTTCAGCTTTTTATGCAAAATCCGTGTATGAATCAATATCGTAGGAAGTGTTTAGCAATGATTTTTCTCTCCTGATTTTTTTTTTTTTTTAGTTGCTTACCTGCTTGAGGACTTAGGATGGAGCCTTGTGTTTGACAGAGGTTTAACACAGATTTGTTGTTATTGCTTATAAAAGCCAGAGTCCATAACCAAAAAATCAGAAAGGGTCTAAGATATGCCCATCTCATAGTATAGTTTTGAGAGTTAACAGAAATAAAATAAGTAGAGTACAAAGCATAGCACATTATAAATTTCAAAATGTTAGCTGCGAGTACTATTATCTGTCATCTGCCTAAAACACTCATCTCATACTGATACCTTTGCAGTATTTTGGTTTCTTAAAACATTTTTTTTCCCTCAAGAGTAGGTCATTTAACTTTCTCCAAGGAGAACACGTTAGCTTCCCTCCAAAGTCTAAATGACTAGGCCTGAATTAAACTTCCTTTCCTTTTTTTCTTAGATCATGCTGCCACTATGGGGAGGGCATGTAGAATCAGCCCTCAGCAACCCCTGCCAAATGCCAACCTGACTCCTTGGATGATAAGTAGACATCACTGGCACGTCAGAACTCATGTATGGTCACAGGCCAGCATCAAGTTCCACTGTTTGATGCCAAAGGCTTTCCAAAAAGGGAATTAGCGTGCTTCATCTGATTCTTTCCAACCATGTCACCTTCTTTCATTAAAATGTCCTGAGGACTTCAGTACCTTCTTTTCCATTATTAATGACCCATGATTCATCAGGCTCTAAGACCTGTTACTAAATTAATCTGAATTAAGTTAGATGCCCTTACTTAACGGAGGTCCCGTGGGTCAAGAGCTGGTCTGAGAAAAAGTAAAATATCAATTCCACATTCTTATAAATATTCAGGTTCACATATTTTCATCTACAGTTCATCTTGTTAATGTCAGCCCTCATAATTTATTGACCATGTAAAAATATTTTAGCATGGAAAGTGGAGAAAATGAGTGAGAATAAATCATTCAGTGCTCTTCCATAAGCCATAGCACAGTCCAGAAGACCTTCGTTTTTAATTTTGTATTCAAGTGCCAGTTGAGACAAATTGGTTAACAGTTCATCACGGGAGCAATTCCAGAGCTCATTCATTTAGACCCTAGGGACTTTTCAGCGTCACCAAAGGCAGCCAGCACATAGTTGATGACCTCAGGAAGAACACAATACTTGAAGATTTAGAAAAACTACAATATATGCTTCAGTCCTTAAAATTCATCATCTAATTTCCTCTATCTCCTTTCCACTGGGTAAGAAACATCTGTCAACACATGTGCCATTGGCCTGTTATTCTTCCTAATGTGGTTATTGAGTTTGACTCTCTACACCAAAAGAGAGGAAGGACATTCTGACACATACGCAGGCACCATGGGGTAATGTAAAATATGCAAGGGTTAAAGAATCACTTCCCCCTTCCCCCATCTCTACGAATCCACCTAGAGGAAAAACTATGCCTTGTTGTAAATAATACTACCCTTTCCCATAATCCTGTATACTAGGAATTTACATTATAAAAGTTCGCTTTATTATTTTTTTTTTCTGACAGAACAACATATGTTATGCTTACATTTGAAAGCAATCTCGGAAAATGGGCCTGCATGTGAATGCAATTGGCTGCGAGTTCACATTTCCCTTAGACGAAACTGTGAGCAAAACACATGTTTTTCCATCTGAGTTAGAAGATGGAAACGATGCATTATTTTTTAGGCTTTTGTGGCATGCACTTTAAAATCAATGCATATTTCTCCATGCACATTTTCACAAATGTCAATGTTGATACATCCATCAGATCCGATGTGTTCAATCCCTTCAGCACCTGGAGAACTTGCACTCTTGGAAATATTTTTTCCTCCTAACTTTTCAATTTGCTCCTGAGAATTGTAATTCTTTTTGACTAGTGATAAGTGAGAAACAGAACCCTCCATCTTGGTATCCTACAAAGGAGTAAGAACATTCTTACATGCTTGCTCTTAATTCCAGGTAAATCAGAGAATGGCTGTTTCACTCACTGGTACACAACAACAATCTCTCCAGGTCCTCACAAAACTCAAGAAAAAAACTGAACCTAACTTGCCTCTAACATGTTATAGGTGACATCAGACAATGTGGTACAAGCAGGAATGGCCGAATCACAAATACATTGCAAATAAACGAGAAGAGATCTTTACTTAGTCAGAAAAGTACTTCTTTGCCTAGTGGTCAGTAAAAAAGGGAAAGCTTTTTTAAATAAAATTTAGCTAGAAGAGGGAAATTGCCGGCCCTTGTTTTAGCTATACACATTTAAGAATAAGGTTTACCGGGAAGCCAATCAGACACTGATTGGAAAGGAGAGAAAAGAGGACATGCCCCATGAGTAATCTATTCAATATTAGGAATGGCAGGATGCCAACAATAGATGCATATAGAGAGTGACTTCCCTCAATTTATGAAGAAGGGGTAGAGGTAAGCAGGCCGTATGCTTTTTGCTGTAAGTGAGATGTGTGAAGTTTTATCTTTACTTCTATCTTTACATGATTGATTTTAAAATGGGATGGGCAAAAAAAAAACTATCCACTGAGCTGAGAATATAAAGAAAGTTGGGGCATTCCTTTCACTTAATATCTGAGTAATTTAAGAAGCAGTGGCTCTTAAAATCAAGAGCAAAATTTTATTTTGTAATACGCTGTCAGAATCAATGTGCCTTTAGTCAGCTCTTTCTGCATATCATTTCTCATGCCTTTGGCTAAGACCAAATGTAGCATTTGTAAGCTAATTGACTTTATACACGTTAGCAAGCAACTTAGCTTAGAGAGATAGGTATTATCTTGAGGCTACAGCAACAGGGTAAAGTCTCTTGACCCAAAAATATATGAAAATTTGTTCCTTCTCTACTTCAGATTAAAGGATGGATGTACTTTCCTTTAACCACATAATAGTATAATGCATATAAAGTAGGTAAATAAATTAAACTCTATTTTAAAATCTATTATAACTAAAAAGAGCACTAACATAATTAAGTCTCAGTAGTGCAGAGAAATAAGTAGGTTGCATAAATATAAATATTTACTCCAATGAGCAGCTCAGTCATCAGCATTTACTCCAGAGTTTTCAGAGCATGAAGTAAAATGAAGTTGGTGGTAAACTAGCATTTCAAATGATAAAGTCAATGTTAATCCTTTTTTTGAGCATGAATATAGAGACTGAATATAGAGGCAAAGTTCAAATGGGATCAAGTATCTCTCTCTAACAATCCCTAAAGGGGTTCTTTTAGCTTGAACATGTGTAACAAAAACAAAAAGATTAATTCAAATGACTTGAATCCTTGCTACAGAGTGAGTACTATACAGTTCACTAACATTTAACTTCAGCATAAACAATCGCAATAAATTATAAATCACAGATAGGCACACATTTGGCGTGTCTATAGATCAGTCTTCACTAGCACTTGGTGAGGCTCCAAGCCTGGGGCGATGGAACGTTCTAATTCTGGATCTAGGAGAGTTTCATTGTCATCGTGCTCTTGCTATATTCTCAGAAGAGTCATGGTTTCTATTATAGACTTTATAACTACACTAGCTGGGACCTGGGTGGTTGATATGGTGTCTCTTAGTATGAATTCTCTTATTTCCTTCTTTTCTATATGTCCTGTCTCTAGTTGGCCATACTAGTCTGGCCCTCCTCAGTAGCAATATTAATATACTCAATACACTTAGTATACTCAATAAAGAGAATGAGAAGTTCTCTTTGTATGGTTGTTTGAAGTCCAATCCTTCAAAACGTCTTTACTCCTTTCCCACAAAGAGATCAGCAAGTACAGGTCTTAGGCTCCTACTATTTCTGTTACTAATTGCTATCACTTAGATGTGTGTACCCTAATTTCTTCCAGATTTGAAAACCCATGCAAGGCATTTGAAGCTTCCATGACTTGAGGCTGCATTTACCTGCCTGTGGACTCTCCACTATCGCTCAAGATATCTTTCTTCTATTTGTGCTTTTGTTTGCAATGGTACCCCATTCTAGGGCCTCGGGCAGCTATATAATTATATATAATTAAAATTGAAGGATACAGTACAAACAGTACACTACCTGTTCAGGATAGATTGCTACATAGATGAGGCCTCTGCTATTTATTTCCTCCTGCCCATGGTGGGTTCGTTACACCTGGGGGTCAGAGAGAAGATATTTGGAGGCTAAAATAATCCCTTGGACACCATGAATAAGGTTTTTGGGTAGACAGAATCGATTTGAGGGGCTCATGTCCAATTCTTGGAAATGGACTCATTCAGGGACACTGAATATGTTCACATACAATCCTGAGAGGTGTCTCTCATACAATATGTACCCACTCAGCCTTTGGAAACTCCTCAGCAGAGCCCTAAAACCTAGAGTTGGCTAGCTCTGTAATTACCATGAGGAGAGAGGTTTCCCTGGCAGAGAAGATCCAGGTGGTGGAAATACCAGGAGTCATCACGATAAAGGCAGCAGCAAGAAGTGAAGTCATGATGACAAATGCCATCAGCAAAGCTGACAGCCGTAGCACCTGAGGCATCAGAGCTGGTCATTTCTGACAGGCTCTGACAGCAGCAACAGCTGCTACAGAATGCAGTAGCCGGGGGAGGGTGGAATGAAGACTCCACCAGCAATAGTAGCCAGAAATCATCGACTTCACTAGTGATGGGAAGATGGCAGGGGATGGAGAGTTAGGAGGAGAGAACTTGGAGTTGAAAACCACTGTGTCAGTTCCCTATACTCTGTGGTCACCAAGCTTGGTGTGACCTATAGAAATAAGGATAATTGGGATAATGACCAGGTACCTATTTCGCTTACAGCTTTTAGACAGAAACAAGCTTTTGGGCACTCACAGTAGCAAGGACACCCCACACATGGTAGCCAAGAGAATCATATGTTTCTATCTCATGATGGTTAAGCAACAATTGAAGGGAAAAATAACATCTGTTGAAAGGCTTCCCATAATTATGTAATTTAATCCTTACACCAACACTGCAAGTTCTGTAATCACGAAACCCATTTTATAGATGACTAAAATGGGTCTCGGAAAGATGTGAATGATTTGCCCAAATACATGCAAATAAGGGCATAGCTGAGATGTGAACGCAGATCTGACTAACTCCAAAGCCAATGCTCTTTCCATTAGACTCTGCTGCCTCTGTGGGAGCCTGAGACAAACAATGGAAACAATCACCACAGACACCCAGCCCCACTCCCATCCAGTCTACCTCCCACCCCCTGCAGAGGGAAGCAGATGTGGAGCAAAATATCCATGGGCTCTGAAAACCTCCATTTCTGAAACAGAAATCCAAAAGCTGAGAAGTTGCTGACATTGCTGCTGCACCCTGCCAAGTCCCTTGCTCTGAGGGCAGTTTGGTGTAAAGAATGTTGATAATCACTGCAAATGGAGGAGTATGACTCTCAGCCTGGGCCATGAGGGGAGTGCATGAATAGTTTTGGCAGCAGCATCTATACTGTGGTACTGGGAGGTACACGCTTCTCACATAGAAAAAAAAAATAAAAATAAACAGATTGTCTGGAACTCTTCCAGCACCCCCTTCATCTGACCCCCAGGGCTTATAACCCAGTGTTCTGCCCCCAGTGTGGTTTTCCCTGTTAAATGCTTGCAGAAACCAGGTGAGGTATTCGTTGCATGGGTAGATAGTGATTATATCCTGAGAGGACTGGTGGGACACCAGGGAATGATGGGATTTGGGTTGCTACAAATCCAAAGTGGAAAGCAGGGCTCTTTTGGAGGCAAACAGCACCAGCAGTTTCTCAGGGAAGATGGGTATCCCAAAGAGAGCTAGGCTTTCATGGAAAGGAAGATATAGAGGGAAGTCTCCTGAAGCTCCTCACTGACGTCAAACAATGAAGGAGAATTAGGAAGAATCATGAGCGGGGGTGGGGGTAGGGATGGGGGTTGGGGGTCATCAGTTGCACTCTTTAGTGGGCAGATAATTCTTTTAGATATTTGAATGGCATCAGGGTGGTTTTCTCTAATATCAGCATGAACAAAGCCTGACTTGTTCTTAAAATGTCGTTACACCGAAACCACAGAGAATATTCCTAACAAGTGGGAATCCATTTCTTGTGTATTTTTTTGGGGGGGGAGGGGTATCTTTCCATAGTTAATTCTGTGAAAAAAAAGAAAGTATTTCCATGTTTGCATTCACATTTATTGAGCATCTATTCCTTTCTGTTCTCTATGTTGGGCTTTAAATGTATTATCTCAGTTACTCTTCGTAAAATAACTGCAAAGAATTTTACAGATTGTAGTTGACACATACTGAGCAGCTTGCTCTCACCAGTATGTGTCATTTATGTGTGTTTTTTTGACCTAATCCTCTTTAATCATGTAAGGTACACATGATTTCCTCCATTATATAGACTGCAATAGAAATAATAAGGAAGAAGTTTAGATATAAAAATATGCAGGGGCCCATGGGTGGCCTAGTCGGGGCTGAGCGTCGCATTCTTGGTTTCGGCTCAGGTCGTGATATCAGGGTCTTGAGACCAGGCCCTGCATCAGGTTCCACGCTCAGCTCAGACTCTGCTTGAGACTTTCTCTCCCTCTCTCTCTGCCCTTTCACTCCACGCTTGAGCTCTTTCTCTCCCTAAAATAAATAAATCAACCTTTTAAAATAATAACCTAAAAATTGCTCTGTGACAGGTACTGTTCTAAATGCTTTTCACGCATTAAATCACTCAGTGAAGCAAGTACTATTGTTATACCCACTTCACACTTAAAGAATTTGGCTGAGAGAGTTTAATTTGCCACAGACTGTACAGCCACTGAGGATCAAAATCCAGTCTGTTGGATTTCAACATCCATCATTTTAACCTCTGCATGATATTTCCCCACAACTTAGTAAGGTTAGACTCAAGAGGAGTTCAGGATCCTACATCAGATGGTACAGTCACCAAGGATAGACTGAGCCAGGTCCTAGGGTTTTTGTATGTTTGTTTTTGTTTTGTTTTGTTTTGTTTTGTTTTGTTTTGTTTTGTTTTTACTTCAAAGCCCATATTTTTCCACTTCATCACCAGGGCTGCCTTTGCAAGTAGTATTTCTTTGGCAGTGTGACTCTACCGCAAGGCCCACAACACAAACTCTTAATTATTAACACCCACTGAGCTCTTTTTGGGAGACATTCCTGGACGTGAAGACTTTGCCTGTCAGGCACACGGAAAGGTTGGGGACAGTACTTCAAAGTCAAACAACGAAACTGTGGAAGGCGTTACAAACAGTAAAAATAAAATCTACACGTTGGGCTCAGGCAACGATAATATAGCTTGAAATAGTTCCCCTCCCTTTTCTTTAAATCTAAATTTCACTGACGGGCTATGAAAACAAAATCTGGTTTTCTCTAAGAAACAGTATTTTCTCAGTCAGCGATACGTCTGAGCAGCCAAATATTTGATCCATCCTGAAGTAAATTTTCAAGTGATTTATTCCAGGTATGTATTCCTAATGATGGCAAAATGAGGGATCTGTTCTTGCACATATTAATATGCTCATATTCATGGTCCTGGGATAGATCCAGAAAAATATATCCATTTGTATTTCTTTAACGACATTCCTAAATGGGACTTTTAAATCAAAGTAGGCAACATACTGTATCACTTACACATTTTGTTTTGGCATGAATCCACAAGTCATCTTTTATTAGGAGAAGCATATTCTGAAGTTTAATTGATTATTTACATCTCTGAAAACTGATGAGCAACTTTTCAATGTAATTGATATACCTTTATCATTTTCCTTTCAGTCCTTTCATATTATTACCTGTGCTGAGCTACAGCCAAATGTAAGCGTAATTTCATATAGAATACGTAAGCCAGGCCCTCACCCTATCATGACACAGATACAATACCAAACCTCCAAATGAATGCTAAACTAAGTTTTATTTTAAAGAGTTTTATTTATTGACTTTTGTCTGAGAGCCAGAGAGAAAGACCACAAGCCAGGGGGAGGGGCAGATGGGGGGCTCCTTCCCAGGGCTCTGGGATCATCACCTGAGCTGAAGGCAGATGCTTAACTGACTGAGTCACCCAAGTGCCCCCTAAATTTTATTTGAAATGGAAGTAGCCTTACTAACTCTGAATTTCAATCTAGGCTAGAGCCAAGTGTGAAATATAATTTCATACACATTTGTCTTCAGAACCCTACCTTCCTATCACACTATCTGTAATCGACACTGAGATGGTTCAGAGGGGGGAAAACCATATTGTGAGAGACTGAATCCTATCTTTACTAGGATCTGAATATCCTGTATGCTTCTTACCTGCTGTATCACTCTTAGTCCATTTCCCAAGTATTTACAGGCAAGCACTTACCCAGGATTATCTAGGGCAAACAAAAGATTTTAGCCATATGTGCAACTACCATAAGCTGCATTATATTGTAACTATGTGTGTATATATGCTTATATTCGTCATTAAATTTTAAGATCTCCAAGGGCAGAGATCCTATCTTAAGCAACTTTGTATCTTACATGGTACCCAGTACAGTGCTTTGTACACAGTAGGTCTTCAAATGCATATTAAATTACTGGATGGCATTCACTATTTGGAATTGGATTTGACTAGATATAATAAAAATGTAAAATTAACAGTAGCCTAAAAAATAAACATAAAAAATAGATAAAAATAAAAACAACAGTGGCCTGAAGGAGATAGATGCATAGGTCTTATTCAAGTTATAAAGAGCACCTAGGTAAGCAGTCCAAGTATACTATAGTAGCTCTGCAATGTCTTGCTTCCCCTGTCTTATTCCTTTATTATTTATAGTGCCTTGCCTCAAGAGCTGGAGTAGTTGCCTGAATTCTGTTTTCCAAGAAGCAGAAAGAAAAAAGGGAGAAAATATCACAACCTCCTTTTAAAGGAGGCTTCTAAGTAGTCCTGCAGCATACTTTCATTTAGATCTTACCGAGTAGAACTTAATCACGTGACCACACCTAACTACAAGGGAAGCTGGCAAATATAGCCTAATAGCTAGATGTATTAGCATCTCAAATAAGTTTGATCGACAAATTAATAAAATGACTAAGAATCTTAAGGGAGACATCTATCAATATGTCACAAGTACCCATCAAAGATGAACAAAACCATTTCTAATGGAATATAATATTAGGACTTGGAATATATTCTCAAATATTTACATAAAAACTTATTTCAGTTTATGGCATTTCAGCGCCAACTTACCAACCACACACTATATAACAGGCACTCTTCTTAGCACTGGAAATTCTTCTTTTGAGGAATTTATAATTAGAATAGTCAAAAAATTTTCTTTTGACACTGACAGAAACCCCATTCAAATTAATGTTTGTTGCCATTTTTTAAATCTATCTATTCATCTCTCCAATTTATCTATATACCTCCCTATTTACTTATTTTTAAAGCAAAGAAGGGAACAGTTTCTCAGTCAAATGTGTGCTTATGAGCTATTAATGTGCAAGAATGGATCACTTTTTTTGTCATTATTATGAATTCATGCTTACATACCTGGAATAAAGTATCTGAAAATTTAATTCAGGATGAATCAAATATTTGGGCATTCAATTGTGTTGCTGACTTAGAAAATAGTATTTCTTAAAGAAAACAAGATTTCATTTTCATTTCCTAGATAGAGGTAAGTAATAGGGAGGGAGATTGATAAGTACATATTTTTTAAAAATATCATGCATCATATGATGTAAGCATAGTTCTAAGTTCTTGGTTTGATATTATCACATTTAAATTCACAACAACCCTATCAAGTAAGCACTGTTATTCTTATTTTATAACTGAGGAAATAAGAACAAAAAGATTAGTAAAGAAGGAACCTAGCATCAAATTCAGATAGTCTGGCTCCAGAGTTCTCCTTTGGAATAATATGTTATCCCACTTCTTGGAATTAATGCCTTCTAAGCAACATATATTTAAAGAAAAAAAAACTCATTAAAAATAATTCCAAATATAAAATAAAATGTAAACAAAGGCTATTATAATCATCTTTCTTTTATAAATTACTTTTTATACACTTTTTAACTTGCTTCTTATAGGCAACATTATCAATGCTTGCCCAATCCTGGATTTTACTTGTTTTGATTAATCATAATTATTATTCTCTTTGTGATTCTCAGATTGACTGATGGGAGCGCCCCATGTGGCTCCTTTATATTTTTAACAACTGCTTCCAAAATCATTTCACATACACTTGTTTTTTGAGAAGAGGATATTCTAGATTCATCCTGAATTTTCCCACCTTTCTATAAAATGGAATAGGAACTTGATGGCTAGAGCTTAAGCAGCCATCTTTTACCATGAAGTATAAACTTATCTTGAGGATGGAGAGAGAATAAACTAGAAGTCTTAGTTTTTGTCAGCAGCTGCCAAACAAATCTTAGTCTGCTTGTCATTAGACTTAATTTATGTGAAGAGAGAGAGACACTGACCTTGTTTATGCCACTGTTATTCTGATTTTCCATAATTTGCAGCTTTATCTATTCTGTTATATTGGATCAGAGCACTTGGAATTCATATTATAATGCGGCTGCTAAGACCTGGCCTTTCTTCAGGGCTGAATGTTAGGAGCAAGTACCAAAGAAGGACTTTTGGATGAATCTGTTGCTTCTAAAAATCGACTATGAAAAATGATGTAGCATGAATCGACTATGTAAAATGATGTAGCATCTGATCTTGATCAAGCATCAATGAGGCTATTATCCAGATTAAGTATATGTCAGATACATCCAAGGCAAGATTCAGAAACTACTCTGATTGTTGTACCCTGTGTTTCTATTCTGGCATATATATCTATAACAGCTAATGAACCAAGAGTTGGCTAGTTTATATTACTACTGATTCATTCATTCATAATTCATTCACCAAAAATGTATTTATGGTGCACCAAACACCATTCCAAGGATGCAGCAGTAAGAATAATTGACAAAACATTCCTGCCCTCATGGGCTTGTATTACAGTGGAGGGAGACAGAGACTACTCAATAAAAATAAGTAAAATATATGTATGTCAGAAGGTGATAAGTACAAAGAGAAAAATAATAAAGAAGGGAAGGAGGATAGGGAGTGTCAGGTGGGTGACAATTTTAGATGGCACAAGTGAGAGGCTCTCTAAGACAACAGCATTTGAAGGAAGCAGATGATGTAGCAAGTCATTTGCTATTTCTGTTAGAGAATTCTAGGTAGAGAGAAGAGTAAGTTCCCAAGCCCTTTTGGCTGCAGTGCTGTAAACAGACTAGGCATAGGGCAGGAAACACAGAATAGTTCATGCAGGAGAGAAGTGGTGGTGTCTGGAACAGGGCGAGATATTATTACCCTGGAGGTAACGAAGAGTAGTAATAGCTAAAGTCCGGATACCTTTCAAAGACAGTACTGACAGAAACTGCTCTCAGGGGTTGGATACAACTTATGAGTGGAAGTGAGAAATAGAGAACGACTTCAAGGTTTTTGGCCTGGGCAACTGTAAGGGTGGTGATATCATTTACTGAGATGGTAAAGACTATATGAAAAAAAAGGCATTGGGAAGAAAATCCCAGTGTCTGGGGGAATCTAGAGTGTTTTCAACTTCTCTGTTGATATTCCAATTTCTTTCTAAAGCCAACAGTCAAGTTGATCACTTAGACCCCTTCACTGTGCCCATCCTTCAGGTGGCCCTGACTTGGCCCTCCTCTGGCCACACCACTCTTCACAGGCTAAGGCTTTCATAGAACTAAGAGGATGTGTCACTCAGCCTCTTCTAGATCATGCTTCATGTAGGATTTTGGGATTCCCTGTCAAGTGCCCTAATCCCAATTCCATAGTCTATGCAGACGTCCATCTTTCCAAGAGTGGGCCAGACTATCAGCATATGCACCTCTAGGCCAAATGCATAGCTAAGAGATGGCTGATGGCTGAATGTGAGTAGGAGAGTTTGTGGGTAGAGCTTGGTACGAGGCACCCATTCTAGAGGGGACCCTGAGAAGTAGGGTCAGGCCTGCATTGCTGTACATAACTTTCTCTTTTGTAATAACCAACATGGATTTATTCTTTCATATGAGACCTTAAAAGAAGTGCTCCCTGAATATGCTCTCACAGTCCTTAGCTCGGTCTTGACAGCCTGTGTCACGTGTTGGAAAACCAATGATCCTCTCCATTCTGTTTCTACACCTGTAAAATGGGGCAAACACCTCAAAAGAAGGAGGAAAAAGTGAACAAGTGAAATGTAAAGTAAATAATTGAAACGCTAAGTCTACTGCCTCATGCATAACAACATTTAAATGATTGTTGCTCTGTTCTGTCTAAAGAATATCTTACATTTCCATGCATTCTTAAATTCTCAAAAAATATAAGTTAAGTGCAGAGGCAATGGAAGAATTTATTTAGGTGTTTTTCTAATGCCCACTGAATTCCCTTTCGCTTGAAACCATGGGACAACATTTAGATGCAGATCAGTGACTTCTGTTCTGTTTCAGGAGCTAATAATGCTGAGCTTACTTCTTGAGTCAAATACAGAATTCCCATTAGTGTTGATGGTAATTACCCCTGCAGAACAAAGCAAGATGAGTGGAGCCCCTGCTGAGGAATTATTTTAATGACTTTGAACTTTGAGAAATAAACTTAAGAAAGCTACACAAGATGACAACCTCAGGGCCTGAACTCCTGCTGCCTCCCAAGCTACGATTTTCAATCTGTGGTTCTGAGAGGGTCACTTCTGGGACATGTTGTTCTTTATGACAAAATAGTGAGATGCATATTACAGACAAAGTGCTTTGGATTTGTAACTGAACATTTGATGGCTCATAGTGGTACAGACTCATTGCCTACCATAAGAAGTTCCAGCTATTAACTCAAAAGTCAATCTATATTATCACGTGGTATTAGTGATAACAGTAGTGGTAGTAGTAGTAACTGTATTAACAGCATCCACCTATATTGCCATCACTATAAATTTCTGATCACTGGCCATTTTCTTGGGGCCTCAATGCCACCTGGTATTTTTGGTATGATTTTACTATGTTTCTATTATGACCTCATTCTCCTGCTCACAGTAAAAGTATTTCCATCTTTTATACTCTTCATAGCTTTTGTTGAACCACACTGGGAAACAGATCATACAGGTATGCAAACAAATTCCCAATACATTAAGTTAAATTATACTAAATAAAACTTTTCATCAAAATTAAAAATAGGATTACCATATCATCCGCCAATCCACTTCTGGGTGTATGAACTGAAAGCAGAATCTTGTGTTTTCACAGTCATGTTCGTAGAAGCACCATTCACAATAGTCAACAGGTGGAAACCACCCAAATGTCAGTCATTGGGTAAATGTGGTCTATATAGACCATGGAATTTTATTCAGCCTTAAAAAGGAGGAAATCCTTCATATGCTACAACATGGATAAACCTCGATGACATTATGCTAAATGAACTAAGCCAGTTACAGAAAGGCAGATACTGTATAATTCCACTTACACGGGGTATCTAAAGTAGTCCAATTCAAGAAACAGAAAGTCTAATGGTGGGTAAAAGAGTCAGGTGGGAGCAGGGGAAAGGGGAGTTGTTTAATTACCATAGAGCTTCAGATTTGCAAGATGAAAGAGTTCTGGAGATCTGTTTCATAACAATGTGAATATTGTGGATACTATTCAACTATACACTTAAAAATGGTGACGATTGTAGATTTCATAAATGTCTTTACCACAGTTAAAAAAAACTAAAAAACAAACAAGCAAACAAACAAAAAACCTCCCAAAACCCAAAAAGTAAAAACAAAAGCCACACACAGAGAAAACAAAACAAAACAAAACAAAACAAAAAAAAACCACTCCACTTTTTCATGTTGTATTATAGTTGTTCAACAGATATGCTCATCTGCCTACTACATATCATATCCTGTGAAGGTTCAAAATTTTGACAGTACAGTTTTCTCTTCTTCTCTGAAAATACAGTGTTCCTATGAAATCTTGTATAAGCTGAAATGGGGCATAGAGTATTCCTTGCTTTCAGAAAGTGTGTGTTTCACCACTTTACTTTTATGAAAGACCTTTGTTCATTAGTACAGTAATAGCTCTTTTTGTCAAACCAAAAAGTCTCTGAATTTCTTTTGGTACTAATGTAGGTCTTTCATAAAAGTGAAGTGGCTTAAGGAAAACCTTTGAAAAGGGGGATATCTGTATTTATTTGGCAATCAATATTAGGAAAAAATATTAGGGAGTTGAGAGTATGGCAGTATAATAAAGCTGAGAAATGTAGCAATATAAATCTGGGTATTTATCCCCTAAAAATATTATATGAATATTATGAAACGCTCTCTATTGTGGGGAAATCTGGTGGTGATTTCTTCCCCTGTCCTTTAGGCCCACCCTCAGTTTAAAAACCTCGCTTGACTCTACAAGGCCAAAGCATCTACAAGAAGCACCAACTATATAGCAAGAGAGATTTTAAGCAGCCTCACAGTCATTCCTTGGCCTGAGGTCTCCTGGACAATTTCTAGTAGGAAAAACCAATTTAGTGTTTACCTATGTACAAGAGCAGATGTGTTCCTAAAAAATTGCTTTAAATGCAAAATTTTGAGTAGCAAAGTTATTTTTCTCACTTATATTTAAAAATTGGAAAATTGTTTTTCTAGAAAACATACCCATCCCAAGACATAAGTAGTGTTCTAATTACATCAACATAGGCAGTTTTTCAAGAATGCATCTACTCTTTTGGCAGAGTACTTCACAGAAAGGCACCAACTTAAAAATTCTGTCAACAAATTTGTTGGAAAAGTCATAGGATGACTGGCAAAATTCCTGGCAGGCCTAAAGAGTTACCAGTGAAGCCAGACATTCAAAATTCCTTAATTTGGACTTCAGATAATCTCACCAGTGTGTGTGTGTGTGTGTGTGTGTGTGTGTGTGTGTGTGTGTTTAATTGTTGTTTTCTTTTTTTTCTTCATTTTTCTACCCCCCCCCCCCATAACAAGATGGCATGAATCAGGGTCGACAAATATTTTCCTAATAGGCCAGATAGTAAACATTTCAGGCTTTCCAGGACATACAGTCTCTGTTGCAACTACTAAATTCTCCCACTGTAGCCCTAAATCAGCTGTAAACAATAAGTAGATGAATGGGCATGACTGTGTTCCAATAAAACTTTATTTATAAAAACAGATGTCAGGCTGGATTTGGCCTGCAAGCTCTAGTTTGCTCACCCCTGTTTTAGGTCATAGTCAGGAATGTGGATTTTATTTTAATAGCAGGGAAAGCCCTTGCGTAGTTTTAAAATAGAGAACTAATAGGATCTTATTTGGCCTTAAAAATATCACTTTGGCTACTGAAGAGTGAATGGATGGAAGAGAGTGGAGAGAATGGAAGCAAGGGTTCGGGCAATATATAAGGGTGGCTTGAACTGAAGTGTGGCAGTGAAAGCGAGTTGTAGCTGAGTTCAGGGGAGAGAGCAGGCTTGGTAACACAATTTTGGAGTCAGCAGGATACTAACAGTATTTAAAGCATCCATTTTCGATCACAAATACTTAACTCAGTCATTGTAGCTCAAAAGCAGCCACAGACAATACATAAAAAAGTGAATGTGGCTGAGTCCCAATAAAAGTTTATTTATAAGTACAGGTGACTGATACTCTGGCTATAGCTTGCCAGTCTATAACCTAAAATATTAATCTTGTTCTGGAATTCCTTCTTTGTGGTCCTCCCTCTTGTTGGTCGAGTTAGTTATTCAATGAAAATTGTTATAAATGGGATGCAAAGAAAAAAGAAACTGACAATATTTTTAACTGCCAAAATGGGTTCTTGAGAATTAAAACAGAAGTTTCAAGGGAAGAAAAGCAAAGAGCTTATGCCATAACACCAGAAATAGGAAGAGAATCGAAAAACAGCCGACAATTTCATACATACCTTTTTCATCGTCCCTGCCCTACTCTCACCCTTACTCCTCAAGGAAATAAATGATAATCACTGGAACTGAGATCATTAGGGAATTAGAGATGTAGTATCACCTTGGTCAGGAGGCTGGAAATAATAAAACAACAAGGATAAATACAAAGAGAAGACAGGAGTGAACATTAGGAGGCTCTGACTATAGCCCAGGGCCAGGGCCAAGGAGACCAACAAAATCTGGGCCAATATCTACACCACAAATCACCATTTGTGCAAGCACCATTATCTACTCACTTCATCCTGTGGGGTATGGGGCTTATGTTGACAGCCTCTGGTATGTTATTATTATTCAATGGGATATTTACCCACTTGTAGCCTTTCCTGTGCCCTATCTCGTCTGCTGCATGTGAATTTTCTCTTTCTTTAACAGCCTGGCAAAATGGACAATAGATCCTTGTCACTGTGTAAAGAGTTGGTGGCATGAAAAGGAGTCCCAATAGATGGTTTGGGAGAAAATTGCAACTGTCGAGACCCATCTCTATTACGTAAAACTGTCCCAAATATGTCCTCCAAATTTAGTAAAAATATATTTTTTGAGTGAAGTAGTACCTGCCAAAGCTTCAGTTATGTCCCACAGATTTGCCAGAATTTCAAGCTGGGATGAGGAAATACTCTTAACCAGTTGTGTGATCCAGAGCTGCTGATTCAGGGATTCAATTTTCTTAATTCTTCAGTGTATTTAATTTTCTGGTTGTATAAAGCTCTTTGCTATTTGTGTGACTCTGATTCTACTGGCTAGCATTTTATTTATTTATGATTTAGTTATCTATTTTAGAGAAAGAGACAGTGAGCAGGGGGAGGGGCAGAGGGAGAGAGAGAGAGAGAATCTCAAGCAGACTCCCCACTGACCGTGGAGCCCAACTCAGAACTCAATCTCACGACCCTGAGATCATGACCTGAGTTGAACCCAAAAGTCAGGTGCTCAACTGACTGAGCCACCCAGGCACCCCTCCCCTACTAGTTAGCATTTTAATCTACATAATTAAATATTATCATTTAGTCATCCCACAAGATTTTTTATTCTGTCAGTCACCTGTGATGGCACCTTTGGAGCACTGCTATTCATAGAGTGATGAGATTATTGGAGCAGCAAGGGGATGGAAACTCATCAGTTCCAACCTCCATATCTTACAGATGAGGATGCTGAGGCCCAAGGGAGTGAAGCAGCATATCAAACATCACATGTGTGGAACTAAGACTAAAACTAGAGGTTTTTCTGACCCCCGTTCATGTCTTTCCATGATTCTATGTCACTGGTGATGTCATGTAGTTCAATGCTGAAATACATCTCAATAATTATTTGAGATTTCCCAGGTGGAGGAACCCGTCTTTCAGCACAAAATAATTTTGCTAAATAAATATAAAAATAATCAGTGACCAACTGTGACATTCAACCACCCTATTCAAATGTCACCAAAGGCAGTATAACTCAACATTCTTTTTCTTCACAGTCAGGTAACTTGGATTGATTAAAAAAAAAATGACCTTAGTAAAGAGAAATTTATTATGAAGAATTAAGGATAGTCCCAAAACCCCAGGGCAAGAAATTCAGCTCACACTTTATCAAGAACTCTCTAGAATGCTGTCATTTATCACATCTGCCTTGATTCTTCTGTTCTGTTTCTGTTGTTGTTTGTTTTAATTAGGTGGATCTGTCAGCACTTGCTCTTCAATATAAGCAGCGCAAAAATTGCTGCTGAGAAACAGCAGCTCTGGTCCCCAAGTCTACATCCCTTACAGATAAAGCACCTCTTCTAAAAAATTTGTGGGCACGTAATAAATCATTAAAATTTTAATCTAACTGAGTATAGAAATAATACTGTAAAAACTCCTTATGTAGGTATAAAACTAGAATTTTTTAAATGCTTCCACATTCTCTTATGTTTACCTCACCTTAATCCCATAGAGGAGGCAGCCGATTGTCATTAATCTCATTTTACAGCTGGAAAAACAAACTCAGAGACTTTCAGTCTCTTATCCAAGCAACAAAGTCGGATCTTGAATCCAGCTTTCTTGGTTTCTAGGCCATTTGCCCTTTCAATACCCACATCCATGGCTTATGAAAGGAAGAAATAGTGGTGATGCTGTGGAGGTAATGACAGGGCAAAGATTAGTGAACTGAGTAGCCACCTGAGTATTTTAAATCTAGCTTCAGAGTTCCGTCATTCTATAAACTGATTATTATTCTTGGACCCAACCATACCTTTCTTTTTTCCTGCTCTTCCATGTGAATACACCAAATTATTTTAATGTTTGTTTTCAAATTTTGCTTAACATTTAACTTCCTGTAGTCTGACTCCTCTTCTGATAGTGAACCAGAAGTGACCTGAAATACTGGCAGAAAATAATGCGGATGATGATAATAATGGCAATAACAAGGCCAGGCATCTATAGGATTAGAGTTTCTTCTGAACCTGAGGAACAGCACACACACACGCACACACATACACACAAATGTGAAAGCAAATGTTAAATATCTGTCACTAGATGAAAGGATTCCATATTCAGTGATTGGTATGAAGTCTGAGGAACTAACTCCATGTGTTAAAACAGAGCGGAAAACGTGAGTACAAAGGTATTATGCAAACAAAGCACAGCACTTCCATGTGTATGAGTTTAACTGGGTCTGGCTGCTCTAAGCTCTGGGGCACCTTCCCTAACACAGACAAGGGCATCTGCGATTTGTATCTAAAACATTTTGCATGGTTAGATCATTGTTTACACAAATGTAAGGTGGTAGTTTCCAGTAGGGTATCCCGAGTGAGAATCTGCTAGTGAAGAAAATATGGGCACAAATTTTAAATGTTTCCAAGACATATATAAACAAACACAATGTCAATACCCGATGATAGCATCAGGCTACAAGTGAAGCAGATAACATCTCCATGTAAGGCTTGCTCCTCCCAGAAGTGTGCCATCTGAGAACACCAGGGATCAAATCTCGAAGAATCAAATTTACATTCTAAACTTAAAGCAGAAAAGTCTACCCAAATGGCTCATACACCCAGCCCAAAAGAAAACTGTAGGATTTTTATTCAAGTGGAAACTACAGCTGATGTTGCTTGCTGCAATGTTCATTCACACACCTTTACTGATCACTATACAATGGATGTGTGCTTTGCACTTTTTACAAGATGCCTACAGTCATGGGTAATGCCAATTATTATGCTAGCACATGAGAAAAAAAAGTAATGTCTCCTTACATGTGAGGAATGAACATCCTTACAACTGCTAGCCTTCCCTTCATTTAAAACCTCTTTCACTCAGTACACACAACTCCTCCCACTCCTGTCACTATTTCACCAAGTCTCTGATCTCCCATATTCGCCGCTCCCTAGGCTGACACACGAGACTGTCCGACTAATGGGAAACAATGGAAGAAACAACCAGACCAAGCTATGAGGATGCAGGAAAAATACTGGCTAACAGAAACCCCATCCTTAAACCCTGAAATCTCAAGGTTTAGAATTTGAAAAGAAACGGGAGGAAAGCAGTGAATCCTATGGAAGAAAGCAGTGAATTGCGCAGGTGAGAGGCAACGAAACGAAGCATGGCCCTGTCCCTCCTTTACCATAAGGATCTCTACAGGGTGTGACCAAGTCACTTAGTCTCTTTTTGAAAGCCAGCTGTGTCATTTGCAAAACCAATACAGATGGGCCCCGACTCACGATGTTCCAACTTATGATTTTTTCACTTTGTCATGGGGCAAAAGTGAGTGATATGCATTCAGTAGAAGCTATGCTTTGAAGTCTGAATTTTGATCTTTTCCCAGGCTAGCAATGTGGCCCAATAATGCCCTGTAGCGAGCTCCAGCTCCCAGTCAGCCATGTGGTCACCGGGGTAAACAACTGATACACTGACAAGCATTCTGTGTCTCAGTATTCAATAAATTACATGAACTATTCAACATGGTGTTATAAAATCAGTTTTGTGTTAGATGATTTTGCCTGGGTTCTGAGCAGGCTAAGCGATGATGTTCAGTAGATTAGGTGTATTAAATGCATTTCTGACTCACCATATTTTCAACTTACAGTGGGTTTATTAGGACATAACCCCATTGTAAGTAAAGGAGGTTCCGTGCTTAATCCTGCCTCATTCAAAGGGCTGTTGAAGAAATATATCAACCTAAATAAAGGTTATTTAAGAATTTGTTTCTCCCTGTAAAGCACTACATAAATACGAATATAAATATAAAGGGATCATAGAAAATTTTTGCTGCTGTTTATGACTCTTTTCTGATCCTCACTCTTTCATTCTAACTTCTCATTAACCTTTTTCCTTCTTTCTTCTGCATTTAACTCTAGAATCTGAAGGATTTTTATTACAATTCATACATAGTTGAAACCACTTGGCCTGACACAGTACTTCAACTGCCAGAAGGGGTGAGTTCTGCTCACGCTGGCGAGCGCAGGGTCAGATCTGCACCAGGGGCCAGCTCAGCCTGTCCTTCACCATGCCTAGCACATGTGGCCAGTCAAGGAGAGGTCGTGTGTTTAGGCCCCTTTTCTTCTGGCTTTGGTTGGTGCTCAAAACCAACTAAAACTCCCCCTGGTACTACATAAAGTACAGTTAAATCTGGAAAAAAGTGGAAACAATTATGGTTTTGGGGGTCATGTTAAAAATACAAACATCTTTTCTATTATTTTCCTTTTCTTTCAAATAACCCAGAAGTAATGAGACTTCCCAGGGATTAACTTGCTCATCTGACCAAATCTGGCTCAACATCCTGACAATGTCTGGTTAAAAGATGTGACTACCACAAATACAGCTTCTCATCCCCTACACCATGTTTTACTCATTACCTGGCAAAGGTACAAGCCAAAATTCTCGTAAACCTCCTGATTTCCCGCTCATAATTTGGGGAAGTAAACCATGGCTGAGAAACCACATGAAGCTCCATTAAATGAACCTAAATAAATGATACCTCTGCAAATGAATCACTGCTTACCCAAATTCCATGCACAGCAGAGAGACAGGAATGGTCAATAAATACCAGACTCCCAATAACCACAATGCACTGACTCTATCTCAGGGACAACTCCTTCTCAACTGCATATAAAGAAGAAAAAAATATCCACTATTCCTGGTCACAGCTCCAAGTGTACAGCCCCCATGTGTCTGTGTAACAACTGTCTTACCATACAGGATAAATTAGAAAAACTGAGTTGGATCATTTGAATAGATGCTGATTTTAGATAGGAGCAAAGAAGAAAAGATTTTAAAGGCTGAGGACTGCTTTGAAAGAATGCACAAAAAGTGGGCAGCCCGGGTGGCTAAGCGGTTTAGCGCCGCCTTCAGCCCAGGTCGTGATCCTGGAGACCCGGGATCGAGTCCCATGTCGGGCTCCCTGCATGGAGCCTGCTTCTCCCTCTGCCTGTGTCTCTGCCTCTGTCTCTCAATCCTCTCTGTGTGTTCTCATGAATAAATGAATAAAATCTTAAAAAAAAAGAATGCACAAAAAGTAACTTGAACTGTGCAACTTTTACAGGTTCACAATGAGGCTATTTTCTTGACAAAGTTTATGAGATTGCCCTTTATTCATAAAACAAATGTTTCTGGAGTTCTTATTATGTTTCAGGGACTATGCTACGTCTGGGGACATAGCAATCAACAAAATATATTTCCTATTGTGGGCCAAATCCAATCCACTGCCTGTTTTTCATAAATAAAGTTTTATTAGAACACAATCATTTGATCATGTTTTGTCTATAGTTTGTTTGTTATGGGTATGCTACAATGATAGCATCAAGTCATTGTGACAGCGACCATATGACCCACACAGACCAAAATATTTACTATCTGTTCCTATACAGAAAATGTTTGCCAATCCTTGGAGTGGAGGGAGAAATGGACAAAAATATAGGAATTTATAATTCTGTTTACTAAGAGCTATTTACGATGTGGGAATTTTGCAGTTCTAAACCAAGATCTGAAGAATCAAGGAGTACTGCAGAGATAACGTTTAAATGGAGACCTAAAAATGAACAAGCAGCTAAGGAGTTGATGAGTAGAGAAAGTATCCCAAGAGAAGGTCACATGCAATGACCAGGAAGCAAAAGAGAGCGTGTCTCATTCAGGGAACTGAAAGTACAGTTTGTCAACTTGGCCAGAACAAGGAGAGTGAAGGGGGCAGGGAGAGAAATGATGTCAAAGAGAGAATCAGGACCCAGATCACAAATGTTCCTCTATATCAGCCTAAATTTTTTTAAAATTATTATAGGGTTTAAGCTGTGGGATGAAATAATTAAGGCGTACACATCTGTATAAATTGGTGTTTATATAAGATTGATGATAAGTCTTGTTTCTCACATAGCTACCAGGAAAACAAAAGCAATGAATTCTGAAATTGAGATTCATCAGGAAACGCTAACATTCAAATTAATCCATCCCTTCAACCCCTTCAATCCATCCTACCAACCCATGGTTCATAAATTAAGTGGCTGTGTACAGCATACTACGGGCATACCTTGCTGTATGACACTTCACAGATAATGCATTTTTTTTTTTACTTATTGAAGGTTTGTGGCAACCCTATGTTGAGCAAGTCCATTGGCACCATTTTTCCAACAGCATTTGCTCACTTTGTGTCTCTGTACCACATTTTGATAATTCTGTCCATATTCAACCTTTTTCATTTTATTTATGGTAAATCTGTGACCAGTGATCTCTGATGTTCCTATTATAACTGTTTTAGGGAACCATGAACTGCACCCAGATAAGACAGCAACTTTATCAGTAAATGCTATGTGTGTTCTAAACGCCCCACCAACTGGCTGTCCCCTGTTGCTCATCCTCTCCTCAGGCTTCCCTCTTCCCTGAGACATGACAATATTGACAATAGGTGAATTAATAAACTTACAATGGCCTCTAAGTGTTCAAGTGAAAGAACTGCATATCTCTCACTTTAAATCAAAAGCTAGAAATGATTATCTTAATGAAAAAGTCACGTCGAAAGCTGAGATAGACTGTGAACCCTCGGCTAGGCCTCTTGCTCCACATAGTTAGCCAAGTTGTAGATGAAAAAAAAAGTTCTTAGAAGAAATTTCAAGTACTACTCCAGTGAACATAAGAATGATAAGAAAGTAAAACAGCTTTACTGCTGATTTGGAGAAAGTTATAGTGGTCTGGATAGAAGATCAACATTCCCTTAAGCCAAAGCCTAATCCAGAGGAAAGCCCTAACTCTCTTCAAGTCTGTGAAGGCTGAGAGCAGTGAGAAAGCAGCAGAAGAAAAGTCTGAAGTTAGCAGATGTTGTTTATGAGGTTTGAGGAAATAAATAATTTCTGTAACATAAAAGTGCAAGGTGAAGCAGCAAGTGCTAAGGTAGAGCTACAGCAAGTTGTCCAGAAGATCTAGCTAAGATAACTAATGAGGTGGCTACACTAAACAACAGATTCTCAATGTAGACAAAACTGCCTTACACTGGAAGACGCCATCTAGGATTTTCATAGCTAGAGAGGAAAAGTCAGGCTTCAAAGCTTTATGGGACAGGCTGGCTATCTCATCAGAAGCTAATGAACCTGACGACTTTAAGTTGAAGTCAACGCTCGTTTACCATTCTGAAAATCCTAGGCCCTTTAGAATCATGCTAATCTACCCTGCCCATGCTCTAAAAATGGAACAACAAAGCCTGCATGACAGTGCATCTGTTTACAACATGGTTTACTGAATAGTTTAAGCCCACTGTTGAGAATTACTGCTCAGAAAAAAAAAATATTCCTTTTAAAATATGATTGGTCATTGGCAATATAACTGGTCACCAAAGAACTCTGATAAAGATGATGTACAATGAGATTAGTATTTTCATGGCTGCTAACAGAACATCCATTCTTCGGCCAAAGGATCAAGAGAGAACTTTTATTTTATGTCATATTATTTAAGAAATATGTTTCATAAAGCTATAGCTGCCATAAATAGTGATTTCTCTGATGGATCTGAGAAGAGTCAGTTGAAAATCTTCTGAGAAGGATTCACACTCTAGATGTCATTAAAAAAATTCGTGATTCATGAAAAGAGTCCAAAATAGCAACATAACTAGGAGTTTGGAAGAAGTTGATTCCAATTCTCATGAATGACTCTGAGGGATTAAGACTTCAGTGGAGGAAGTAGCTGCAGATGTGGTGGAAACAGCAAGAGAACTAGAATTAGAAGTGGATCCTGAATATATGACTGAATGGTTGCAATCTCATGATAAAACTTTCATGGAGAAGTTGCTCCTCATGGATGAGCAACAAAGTGGTTTCTTGAGATGGAATCTACTCCTAGTGAAGTTCCCATGAAGACTGTTGAAATGACAAGAAAGAATTTAGAATGTTACATAAATTTGGTTGATAAAGCATTGGCAGGGTTTGAGAGGACTGACTTCAATTTTAAAAGAGGTTTCATTGTGGGCAAAATGCTATCAAACAGCAATGCATGCTTCAGAGAAATTGTTGCTGAAAAGAAGAGTCAATCAATGTGGCAAACTTCATTGTTGTCTTATTTTTTTTTTTATTTATTTACTTATGATAGTCACAGAGAGAGAGAGAGAGAGAGAGGCAGAGACACAGGCAGAGGGAGAAGCAGGCTCCATGCACCGGGAGCCCGATGTGGGATTCGATCCCAGGTCTCCAGGATCGCGCCCTGGGCCAAAGGCAGGCGCCAAACTGCTGTGCCACCCAGGGATCCCCCATTGTTGTCTTATTTTAAGAAATTGCTGCAGGCACCCCAACTTGCAGTAGCCACCACCCTGATCAGTTAGTAGCCATAACATTGAGGCCAGGTTCTAGAGGCACCAGCAAAAAGATTATGATTTGCTAAAAGCTCAGATGATGGTTGGCATTTTTTAGCAATAAAATATTTTTAAAAAGATTTTATTTATTTTAGAGAGAGTGTGTTAAAGTGTGTGTGTGGGGGGAATACAGAAGGAGAGAGAATATCAAGCAGACTCCCTGCTGAGAGTGAAGCCCACCACAGGGCTCCATCTCACAACCCTGAGATCATGACCTGAGCTGAAATCAAGAGTTGGATGCTTAATCAACTGAGCTACCCAGGAGCCTTGAGCATAAAATATTTTTAGATTAAGGTATGTACATTTGTATTTTAGACACAATGCTTTTGCACACTTAGTGGACTATGATATAGTGTAAACATAACTTTTATATGCGCTGGGAAACCAAAATCTTCTTTTGACTTGATTTTTCACAATATTTACTATGAGGTGGTCTGGGACCAAACCCACAATATCTCTGAGATATGCCCGTATTTAAATTTCCTATAACATTTAGGTCAGTGCTTCACTCCAGTTTGTGCTGACATTACAACCAGGCACATCTAAAAAGATGGTCAGTGATGGCACTAAGGAGGAAGCCAACCTTCCCTGTCTGAAAACTGAGACAACTGAAGCACGTTAGGTCTGATTTCTGACTTTCCTACAAAATGGCTATGTTAATCAACCATAGTTTTCACTCTATCTCATTGGTTGCCCTATCTCAGTCTTATTTGTTCTTCCCCTTTTCCTAGACCTCTTCAGACTGGCATGCGCCAGCACTCAATCTTTAGACTTATTCTCTAACACTAATTCATTTAGCAAATGAATCCAGTCTGATTGTCTGAAATACCATCCATAAGCCAGTGATGCCCAAATGTATATCCTTAGCATAGGCTTTTCTCCTGAACGTCACTCTTGGGTATCCTCTTGTCTTGACAACCCCACTTGGATGTCTGTCTAGAAGGCATCACACACTCAATATGTCCCTCATCAAATTTCTTCCTCTCAAAACTACTCAGCCTGTAGTGATTTCCAACTTACACAACAGTAACCACATCATTTCCACTATTCAGACCAAACACGTGGAAGTCATCCTTGACTCTCTCTTTTCTTCGCACCCCTCATCCAATCTGTCAGGAAACCCTCTTGGTCTTGACATCAAAATATACATAAAATTTAATCTTCCTCACCACCTCCACTGTGGCCACTCATTTCCACTATCTCCTACTGGGACTACTGAAACAGCTTTTAAACTGCTTTGCCTGGTTCCATTATTTCCCTTCAAATCTATTTTCAACATAGGAATCAGAGATTTGTTTAAAATCTAAGTCAAATTTTGTCATTCTTTTGCTCATAACCTTGTATTGACTTCCCATCTTCCTCAAATGGTTGTGCTCTCCCCACACTGTTCTCCATTACTCCTTCAATCTTAACTCCTACTATTCTCCTTCTCACTCACTGCATTGTAGACCTACTGGTCTCCTTGTTGTTTCCTTAATATACCAGGGATGTACCAGGGATATTCTTGCCTGGGGATTATGTACTGGGAGTTCACTTGAGATGCTATCCCCCCAGATAGGCACATGGCCAATTACTTCACCAACTGTAGTGCATTGAATTATTGACCTCAATTCTTTAAACTTCCCAACATCACACTCTTACCTTATGATGAGTACAGGGTATTTCTCTATCCTTCAACTTGAGGCTTGGTCATTTGACTTCCTTTTGCCACCCACATATGGGCAGAAACAACAATAGGTCATTTTTAAACCTAGCCCTGAAGAGTCTGCTTTCTTGAATTTTCGTCACCATGAAAAGTCTTTCCCCTACCAGATGGAACTACACAGGTTATGCCCTACAGTAAATACACATGGAACAGAACTGCTTCAGCCAACCTACAGATCATTAACCAAGAATAAATTATTGCTCTTTTAAGCCAGGGATTGGCAAACTTTTCCTGTAAAGAGCCATATCATCTCTACCATCTCAACAACACCATTGTTGCCTGAAGGCAGCTACAGACAATATGCAAATGAACATGAAATATGTGTTTGCTCCAATAGAACTTAGAGTAACAAGCAATGGTGAATTAGGATTTGAGCTGGGTCTCTCTGATTCTGAAATATTCTTACTGTCCACTGTGTCCATTTAGGCCAGGTGTCTGGAGAAACCCATGATATTTTGTTTAGGAAATAAAAACAACAATGATCATAAATATGGTTGATAAAATATACATCTAGCTAATTCGACTGTTACTTCATTTTTTTTTTTTTTGCCTGACAGTCATGTAGGATCACTCAACTGCTTATTCCTTTATGTCTTGGCATATGATTGTTAATTTTGCCAAATCTTTCTTAATTGAATAAGGTCTTTTTGGCATGCTTCTTACCCATGTTCCTGACTCAATCTATTCTTGCCTTGAAGCTCTTAGACCAAATATCCCTAAGTTAATCCAATATATGTAAGTTCTAGCTGGTATTTGGACTTTTCTTGGCCAGCTACTCTACTTGATTTTGCACTTGAATTACCTCAGCATGTACTCAATCATTGCTAGTACTCAAGAGTCCCATTTCTCTATAACTAATGCCCTTATTTTGCTCTGGTCCAGCCTTGGACAATATGCAATGAACTATCAAGCTCTCAATATTTTGAGTGTTCACTTTCACAAGTTAGAATTAGAACACTGCCAGTCAGTATTAGTTTCCATCCCCTTCCCTTTTATAGTAAACTAAAAAACTTTAACCTTTAGCTTCCAGAAAACAGAATTTTGGAGTCACATTTCTATTCCTTGTAGACATTCAGATGTGCCTGACAGGCCTATATATACCATTCATACTTGGAGGCTACCAGCGTTCTTCAATGAAAGCCTATTCTATGCAGGCAGGTAGACCTGCCTTTAGATACTGGTTTCACCATTAAATAGGTGTGTACATTTGGCTGAGTTACTTAATGTCCTGCTTCTTTATCTCCATAATGTTTTAATGAAATTCACTTCATAGGTTCTTTTTTTCTCCCTGTATTTTCTACTTTAATTTACTTTCAGGATTGTCAATGATACCTCTAGGCCCATTATTGGAGGGAGAGACATGTGTTGGGGGTGAAAACAGAAAGATCTTATAAGGATGATTGGTTTTTGCTTTAAAAAAAAAAACTAGGGAAAGGAGTTCATGAGTGTAGTTAGAATATCTTGAAGTAAAAAAAAAAAGAATATCTTGAAGTTACATGAAAGCAAAATGGTTTTCGGCATAAAATATAAGGATTCCCATGTGCTAGGGAAAGAGAAATAAGGAAAAAGTCTCTGAATCTCAACGCTAAACAGGATGTATATCCTGCTTCTGGCAGTACCACTGAAATTTGGCAAGATCCCAAGATATTGCATATGCCTAGTATGTCAGGTTCATGAAGGATTTTAATGAGAAAAAAAATCTAGGCAGATAGCTTGGGGTCAGATTTTGCCATCTTATATAGAGTTTACACTTTAACCGAGAGTGACACATTTCAAGAGGAGGTGAGACTTCATTCGAGAGCTATTTTAGAAAGATTAATCTGAAGGAAGTCAGAATTGAAGGAGAAATTGGTGGCAGAGAGATTAGAGGGAGAGATAGGAATTAGGATTTATTGTAATAACCAGAGCCTGAGGTGATAAAAATCTTAAATTTGTATTGTGTGAACCTCCCAATTCTTAGACTTTAAAAGCTGGGTGAAGAAAGCACGTTGGCCAAGATTTCAAGATGCTCTTGGCTTTGCCAGAAACAATTACAGCCACCTGTAAACTAAGCTGGAGCTTGAACACAAAAGTGATAGGAATCCCGTTTAACCTGGCTTCTCTATGCTAGGCATATTATGGGATGGACCTTTTGTCTTCTCTCAGCAATTCACTTAGGATAACCAGGTCTGAGAGGTAGGAAATTGGATGCTACTGAAAAGGGCTACCGAGAGAAGATTGAGCAGCTCACTGATTGTAATGGCTCCAAAATCAGGCCTGCCGCACTCTGAAAGTCAAAGGGGGTTATGTGCATGGTGTTTTCTTTTACACAGCACTCCAGAAACTTCTTACCTATTTTAAAGATCATTATTGCCATTTAATGGCACTTGGACTCTCACTGGCATTAAATAACATATATCACTAAGCTTTGACAGATGCCGGTTAGGCTTAGAGAAGCTTTTCACTGTTTTTGGAGCTATTTTCTCTTACCACGAGAAAGTCAGAATTTCCCTGGTTACAGTAAAGCATTAACAGTAATACACTTACTGACTGCCTAAATATTTATAACTGTTGAATACGGAAATAAATATCACCTGATCCGTTATCCAGTAACTACAGAAAGTAGTGCTGACCTAACGATTACTTACCTAATCTCTATTTTGCCTTGGAATAAAATCTGTAGAGAGGATTATACTTCAATTAATTTTTACTTAAGGAATGAAGGAAAAGAGAATGAAATTTTTTGAGAGAGTACTATGTTCCAGATACTTTGCTAGGCTTTCGGTATACATTATTT
Organism: Nyctereutes procyonoides; assembly: GCF_905146905.1. Taxonomy (NCBI): domain Eukaryota; kingdom Metazoa; phylum Chordata; class Mammalia; order Carnivora; family Canidae; genus Nyctereutes; species Nyctereutes procyonoides. The sequence continues at coordinate 6,144,329 of NW_026575126.1, forward strand.
CATTCAAATCATATAACAACCCTATAAGCTAAATATTTCCAGTTCATTTTACAAATGAAAAAATAGAGCCTTCAGAGAAGGAAGATCATATGAAAAAAAATAGAACACATAAAAATATATAGAGCCTGGGATTCCACTCCAAGTGTCTCTTGAGTTTTAGAAATGAATGTATATGACTAATTTGCAAATGAAATATACAAGAACTACTGATTAGTATTAAAAGAAAAGAAGGAAGGAAGGAAGGAGGGAAGGAAGGAAGGAAGGAAGGAAGGAAGGAAGGAAGGAAGGAAGGAAGGAAGGAAGGAGGGAGGGAGGGAGGGAGGGAGGGAAGGAAGGAAGGAAGGAAGGAAGGAAGGAAGGAAGGAAGAGAGAGATGGAGAGGGAAGGAAGAAAGAGAGAAGGAAGGGAAGAAAAGCCCTTCGCGTGCAAGCTACGTCATTGATATCAGTCCCCTGCTATAGGTGTAGAAATTAAAGAGCTGGAATTGAACCTGTAACTGCCAAACTTCTGCTGTCTGCCACTGCATAGAACCATGGAATGCTGGAATAAAAAGGTACCTTATCTCATCCAACATCTTTGTTGAACGGATGAGTGAGTAGAGGCCAATAGAACTTACTGTGATTTGTCCAAAAGCAAACAAGTTTTGAGTAATCGAGAGTTGTGTCTGCTTCTGAGGTTCTTACTGAAGCACCAAGGCCCATTGTCTTCCTAAATTATGAAGGCTGTCACTCAAGGTTTATCCCTGCTGAATTTTCACCAAGGGTCTGTCATCTTCAGGGTTCCTCCTTTGCTACCCCTAATGCCTGTCTTTCACTACATCTTTCTTCTCAACCTCTTGAGAACAAATGATCCCTAACTTCAGGTTTTCAATACTCAGTTTTGTTGAAAGTGCTCCCGTTCCATTCTTCTCCAATTCTGTGCATCGTGTGCCTCCATCTACTGGTTGCTCATGATAGAAAGTGGAAGCCATTCTCAATAACTCTTTCTATTTCATCAGCTCATCCAATCCTTCTCATGGTCAATTTATACTGCCTTCATAATATATGTACCACTTCATTTTGTCTCCACTGCCTGCCATTAACCTGGTCCAAATCACCATCATCTCTCACCTAGCCCTATGCAGTAATCTTAGAATGGATATCCCTCACTTTTTTTTTTTTGGAAATCAATTTTCTACGCAACCAGAAGTCATAGAATCTTTTAAAAATACAAATCATATATATTTAGATCTCTTTAAAACCCTTCAATGACTTCCAGTGCACTTAAGACCAAATTTTAAAACTGTAACACGGCCCTCAGGTGTTTTATCATCCACCTGTCCTACTTCTTGGTTTTGGCTGGTTCCACTCTTTGCTTCCAGCACTAATTCTTCAGACACATTGACAATCTCTCATTTCTCACACACCTTCAGCTCATTTTTCCAGTATTTTTACCAGTTCAATTGTAATTTCCAGTGAGCTTATCCTGTTCTTTCCATCTAAACTAGGCATTCATTTAATTTTCAATCATAGAGGGATCCCTGGGTAGCTCAGCAATTTAGCGCCTGCCTTTGACCCAGGGCATAATCCTGGAGACCCAGGATTGAGTCCTACATCAGGCTCCCTGCATGGAGCCTGCTTCTCCCTCTGCCTGTGTCTCTGCACCCCCGCTCTCTGTGTGTCTCTCATGAATAAATAAATTTTAAAAATCTAATAAAAAAATTTCAATCTTAGAAATCTATATTTTTCTTCGTTGCACTTATCTCAATTTCTAAATACCTGCTTATTTTTGTAGCTAATTGTTTACTGTTTTTCTTGCTGTCTAAACTATAAAGAGTCTAAAGGAAGGAACTAGGTCTATTTTGTTCTCTGCTAAATCCTCTGCCTTATTAAAGTGACTGACACATAGTAGAAGCTCACGAAAATTTGGTGAAGATGAAAGCCTAAACACTCAAGAGTGACCCAATCATTTTAAGTTTGTAATGAGATTTTCTCAAAATAAATTTATTTAAATAGATTTATTTTATTTTATTTTATTATTTTATTTTATTTTATTATTTTAAATCAAAGTACTGCACTTGATAGTGGCAGGGAGAGAATGAAAGAAATATGAAAAACATCTAACTATAGATAGAAATGAATATGTTATATATATCTCAAATGCTAAGGAATTAACTTTAAATATGTTTTGCTTCCTGAAAGGGATTTAATGAATGACCACTTTGTCTGCCTGGTCCAAGTTCCATTTCTTTTAAAATAATGAAAAGTAAGAAAGATCTGGCCTTAATCAATTGCCTCCCCCCCCCCATCTTGCTGTTCTCTGATTAAACTTAGTCCTGGAGATGATAAAATATCCACAAAGTGAAAAAGGATTCCTGGCTTACATGAATAAGGGCAGACGTAGTAACATAGTCAGAACAAAGGATATATGTATATACACAACAAGATGTGACATCAGACTGGCTTTATATACATAAAACAGAATGTACTGATTCATCAAATGTATCTGCCAAAGAAATACATGACAGCAAAGAAATTAGAAGTTCTGGTCAAGCATTTACTGACTGACAGGCCTCATAATTCAGTTGTGTGCTGATGGAATATCCCCGACAAAATGGCCTGACAAATTTTTTTTCTGCTATTTTTCTTTCAATGAATGAACCACTAATACTGAGCACAGTAAATAGGAAACTATGAAATCCAGGTAATTCAAGAAAAATCATATATACACATATTTATATGTCAGTGCTACTGAAACAAAAAGAATTGTCTGTAGCATCTTAAATTACACGCATATTTTTCATGTACTTTTTTCCCTGTATAGACAGAGCCACAAAACATATATTGTCTTACAGAAACTTGACTCAAAGAATACAACTAAATCAACACTTAGAGCTAATTTCACTATGATTTTGACAGCTTTCCAAGCAATAGACTCGCTCTCAATCCTCTCTCCTACTAATTCTCCCAATTCTTTTGTGGAATGAGGCAGAGTAGAAGCATTTAAATAAATAAAATAACCTGCTAACTTTATCTTGCTTTATGAACATTATAAATGGGGTCTCCACTGAAATGCATAAATCATTCTCCCTTGTGAGTCCCAACCAGGCTTCTGTTTACCAGATGGAAGTAAAAAGTGACAGTACAGGCAACATGTGCTCCAAATCCTGCTGTCAAGACTTTCAAAAAATGATACGTCTCTAAACATCCCACCATAGTCCAGATGTGTTGGGCCTGATCTGAAGAAAGTAAAATAAAATAAAATAAAACAGCTACAGGTACAGGCAGGAATCTGTTCCAGCTTCTTCATGAAGGATGCTTGGAACTTCTTAGTGATGGTTAAAAGAAGAGGCTGCTCAGGGCACATCCAGAGGACATCAGGACCTGCCCTGTGCTTGGAAATGGCAGGTCACTCAGCTTCAATCACTGCGCTCCTGAAGCCCCGCGAAAGAAAAAGCACATTCTTTAGGTTACAGGAAACCTCCTGGCCAGCAGAGGGCAAATCAAGAAAGCCAGGTAGATTGCCCTTTACATTAATCATTAACAAAGTACTTTCACAAGCTTGGGGCTATGGTTTGAATGTTTTCCCCCAAAATTCATAGTTGGAATCCGAACTCTCAAAGTGATAGTATTAAGAGGTGGGGCTTTGGGAGGCCCCACCCTGGTGAGATTTAGGGCTTCTCGTAATAAAGGAGGACCAAAGCATCCCCTAGCTCCTTCTCAATTCAGGATACAGTGAGAAGTCTGTGCCTGGAAGAGGGCTGTCACCTGACCATGCTGGTTCCCCTGTCTGGCTCTCCCAGCTTTCAGAACTATGAGAAGTAAACTTCTGTTGTTGTTGTTGTTGTTTTAAGATTTTATTTATTTATTCATGAGAGACACAGAGAGAGAGGCAGAGACACAGGCAGAGGGAGAAGCAGGCTCCATGCAGGGAGCCCGACGCGGGACTCAATCCCAATGTGGGACCCCAGGATCATGACCTGAGCTGAAGGCAGACACTCAGTGCTGAGCCCCCAGGCATCCCAATTTCTGCTGTTTATAAGTTACCTTGTCCGTGGCATTTTGTTGCAGCAGCCCCGACAGACTAAGACACCTTCTTCAATCTCTGCAGGTATTACTGCTCCATTTTGCAGAAGAGGAAAATAAGACCCTGAAAACTTACTTGACTTGCCTGGTATCATCACTGCTGCTAACTGATATAGTTGGCTTCCGTATGCCACATGAATTGCATTTCTTAGTTCAGATCGAGTTCAAGCATGTCTTTTAAAACTACAGCAGTAAAAAAATAAAAAAATAAAAAAAAAAAAACTACAGCAGTGTGAGTGGTGGGCAGCATGGTGCCTGATAACTAATGGAACTGTCCCTTGCAGCAGCTGCAGCCCTGAGACACTGCCGGGATGGGAAGGTGGGTTTGAATGAGCAAGTGTTATCTCCTGAGCCCTTTCAGGCAGATATGATTTTGATTTCATTTTGTTGAATTCTCTTTTTTTCTTTGACTCTCATAGGCCTGCTCTCTTTTTGCTCTTTTCCTTATTAAAACCTAACCTACTGTCTAGAAAGACAACTCAAAACAAAATAAAATTAAAACCTACATATTAGCTAATAGTGATCCACGTTATTTTATTTTATTTTAATGTCACAGTCTTTATTTTAATCTGTCCTCTAGGACTCAGATGCAGTCTCAGATACGTCACAAAACCTATTCCCAGAACTCTGATCTTCCAAGGATTAAGGAGAAAAAAAAAACCATCTCTCCCTAAAGAATGCAAACCTTGGTATCAATTGAGTATAACACTGTTGCACAAGAGAAAATATTCTTTTCTCATTACGTCTTCTAACATGTCTTGCATTATATACCATTGTATTTATTTATTATTATATTTATATGTATATTTATATTTTTTTATATTAAGAAATTTTTCCAAAGCTTAAATAAAAAGGAGACCATAGATTCTTCCAACGTCAAACGGCAGCATTGTCAAGCAGGTCCCCCAGGAATTATTTGGCTATCAAAGGGCATGTAGTATTATTTGACTGTGGGCCAAGAGGCCAAATATTAAAGTTTCATGTTAATTTGCAGATTTTTTCCATTCTATAGCTGGAAGTATGTACCTCTTAATCCCTATCACCTACTTCACTCATCCCCCAACCCCTTTCCCTCTGGCAACCACCAGTTTGTTCTTTGTATTTATGATTCTGTTTCTGTTTATTTTTTTTATTTTGTTTTTTTTTTTTTTTTAGATTCCACATATGAGTGAAATAATATGGTATGGTATTTGTCTTTCTCTGTCTGACTTATCTCACTTAGCATAATATCCTCTAGATTAACCCATGTTGTCATAAATGGCAAGATTTCATTCATTTTTATGGTTGAGTAGTATTCCACTTTATACACACACACGTGCACACACACATCCATCACATCTTCCTCATGTGTTCAACTATCTGTGGATACTTAGTTGCTTCCATATCTTTTTTTTTAATCTTAAAGTTTTTTTTAGATTTTTATTTATTTATGATAGTCACAGAGAGAGAGAGAGGCAGAGACACAGGCAGAGGGAGAGCAGGCTCCATGCACCGGGAGCCCGACGTGGGATTCGATCCCGGGTCTCCAGGATCGCGCCCTGGGCCAAAGGCATGCGCCAAACCTCTGCGCCACCCAGGGATCCTATGCTTCCCATATCTTGACTTTCGTAAATAATGCTGCAATAAACATAGGGATATACATTTCTTTTCAAGTTAATGTTTTCATTTTCTTTGCGTAAATACTCAGTAGTGGAATTATTGGGTCATATGGTAGTCTTATTTTTAATTTTTTGAGCAACCTCCATATTGATTTCCACAATGGTCGTACCAATTTGCGTTCTCATTTTCTTTGAGATGGGGCCAAAGAGAAGCAGAAGAGGAGTGAATATCCATAAACAAGGTACTCTTTGTTACTATGGGTTCATATAACATGAACTATTCATTCAAATATTCATTCAACAAATATTTATTTATTGAGCACCTACAAAGTGTCAAGTCCTTGTTGATTGGAGAGGGTAAGCAATCAGTGGTAAAACAATAAATCAGGCACAGATTCTATTCCTAAGGAAGTTGTAGTCACGAATAAAAATCATTTGAGAGCATCTCCTACTCTATTTGCCTCGAGGCCATCTCATTACGCCCTTTATTCCTGTTTAGCTTAGTCACCACCAGAAACTAAGGATTTCTAATTCATCCTGTATCCCTCCAACTTTCAACCCTTTTGGCTTGTTAATTTTTATATCTGGCCCTCTTTCATACCTTGGAAAGGCTCTGGAGACACTTGGTAAAGTAAGTGATAGTAACTAAGAATTGCAGTATAAAAACAGAATTTGAGTTAGAAAAAAAAATTAGAAAAATTGGTCAATAAAAAGCTCAGAAGCAAATCCACACACACATGAAAATAGATATATTACAGAGGTGTCCTTGTAGGTACATCATTAAGGTAGTTATTTATATTATTCACTAAATATTTCCCTTCATTTTCCTTCTAGGTACATGAAAGAATTGCAGTTTCCCTCTCTCTTTGATGGTAGGTGTGAACTTGTGACTTGTGATGGTTAAAAAAAATGTGAGTATAAGTACATCACTTCTTTGAAAAAGCTTAAAAGCCAGTCACTAAGTCGTCTTTCTCTTCCTATTGCAAAGTAATTCTAGAAATTTATGTCAGAACAGAACTTCCATCAGCATGGGCACCTGAGGGGCTATGATAAGCAGTCTGTGTGACTTGTGCCACACATATAACATGAACTGAGAAACAGACTATTACTGTTATTTCACAGGAATTTTTGGATTGTTTGTTACAACAGCATAACTGAGTTTGCCTGACTGATGCAGTTGAGACAGGGTGAATTGTTTAATAAATTATTCTTGGTCAAGCAAGTATTCATACAGAAAAAAAATAAAGTGGGTTCCTTACCCCACAGCATACACAAAAATCAATTCCAAACGAACAAAAAATTTAAATCAAAAGCTTTAAAACTTTTGATGACATATTTAACAAAAACATAAGATGATATTTTTATGACACCAGACTTGGGATTATATCTTAAACCAAACACAAAAAGTCTTAGACGTAAAAGAAACAAGGGTAAATTTGGCATTAAAATTTACATATACAACACCAAAATCCTGAAGCATAAAAGAAAAAATAATAAATTGGACTTTACCAAAGTTAAAAACTTCTACTTTATAATAGAATAAAGATAAGCCATAAATTGGGAGAAAATATTTGCAAATCATCCACTTGATAAAAGACTTATATCCACAACATACACATAACTTTCAAAATTCAATTATAAGGAAACAACATACAGTGGGAGGGCATTATTTATAATAGTCAAGATATGGAAGCAACCTAAGTGTCCAACAGATGAATGGATAAAGAAGATGTGATATAATTCATATATATATATATGTATATATATATATATATAATGGAGCATTACTCAATTGTGAAAAAGAATGAGACCTTGCCATTTGCGACATCATGAATGGAACAAGAGGGTATCATGCTAAGTCAGACAGAGAGAGCCAAATTCCATTATGATTTCAATTATATGTGGAATCCACAAAAACAGAAGGACAAAAAAAAAAAAAAACAGAAACAGAGTCATAAATACAGAAAACAAACTGGTCGTTGCCAGAGTGGAAAGGGGTATGGGATGGGAAAACTGGGTGAAGGAGAATGGGAGGTATGGGCTTCCAGTTATGGAGTGAATGAATGTCATGGGAATAAAAAGTACAGCATAGGGAATAATCGATGGTACTATAACAGCATTATATGGGGACAGATGGTAGCTACAATTGTGGTGAGCATAACACAACATACAGAGTTGTTGAGTCACTATGTTGTACACCTGAAACTAATATAACACTGCTTATCAAGTGTACCTCAATGAAATAAGCAAATACATACAATAAAATAAGGAAACAATACAACTCAATGTTTTTACCGGGTAATTTTTTAAATTATTTATTTATTTATTCATGAGAGACAAAGACAGAAAGAGGCAGAGACACAGGCAGAGGGAAAAGCAGACTCCATGCAGGGAGCCTGATGTGGGACTCGATCCTGGACCCCAGGGTCACGCCCTCAGTCAAAAGCAGACACTCAACCACTGAGCCACCCAGGGGTCCCAAATGGGCAAATTTGTGAATAGACACTTCACCAAAGAAGATATATGGATTGCAAATACGGCATGAAAAAGTACTCAGCATTAATTATTCGTAGTAGTAGCTATTACTTGTTATTGCAAACTAAAACCAAATTGAGATGCCATTACACATTGGTTACAACAGATAAAATTGAGAAACTCACATCATACTAAGTGCTGGCAAGAATGTGTGACAACTAGAACTCTCCCTCATTACCAGGGGGAATGTAAAATGGGAGAACAACTTGGACAGTTCATCAGTCTTGTGAAGTTAAACACATCTACGATGGCGATTCAGTCATTCCATCATTGGGTACCTACCCAGGAAAAATGAAAGCATATGTCCACACAAAGACCTGTACGTGAATGCTAACAGCAGCTTTATTTGTAAGCAGTAAAATTCGGCAACAACACAAATGCATAAACATGCAAATAGATCAATAAACTAGTATATTGATAAAATACTGCTCAGGAATAAAAAGAATAGTTGTTAACATGTACAATACGGTTGAATCTCAAAATAATTATGCTGAGTGAAAGAACCTAGAATTCCACTCCCTAAACTGAATATGTACTTTTTATCCCATTTATATATGACTCTGGAAAATGCAAACTAATCTATAATGGCAGAAAAGAGCTAGAAGTTGGGACGCCTGGTGGCTCAGTGGTTGAGCGTCTACCTTGGGCTCAGGGCATGACCCTGGGGTCCAGGATCGAGTGCCACATCGGGCTCCCCGCATGGGGCCTGCTTCTCCCCCTGCCTGTGTCTCGGCCTCTCTCTGTGCCTCTCATGAATAAATAAATAAAATATTTTTTAAAAATCGGAAAATAGATAGACGTGGTTGCCTGGAAGTGGAAGGTGAATGAAGGGGTAGGGAGGAAAATTTCATAGCTACAGGAGGAAACACTTGGGGGGGATTAATTGATTGTCTCAGCTGTGGTAATGTTTCACAGAAATACATAAGTCAAAATGTATCAAATTGGATACTTTAAGTATGGATTATTTTCTTTCTGTCAATTATGTATCCATACAGGTTTTAAAAAAGAGTTAAATTCATCTGAAGGAAACCACAGTCTCCCCTTGCTTGCATGTTCTTTAGTAGCAGCATCTAGTTCTCCCTCTGTCCGCAGAGGCACATGTGACCTTCCTGCTGCCGGGCCCAGGCTACTCCTGATTGCTCACCTCCTCTGGACACCATCCTCCTAATCAACTGCTATGAGGTATACACTGACGGGGAGTCTCTATCCTCCAAGGAGTGAAGAGTGAAGCCCAAGTCCTCATCAGCGCTCTCCTGGATAAGACTCCCAAGAGGTAAGGCTTCTCAAGTCAAACGCACACCATGCAAGAGTTAGCTCAGGACACGCCAACCTGATGCTCCTGGAGATTTCAGGCTTCAGTGCGTGAAATCAGAAAGTGCTGAAGCTCCAAGAGAGATGCTACTGGAGGCATGGCATGAGGTGCCCCTCTGCCAAGGCATTCCTGATCTGGCAGGAGAGAAACACCTTACACCAAAAGAATGTGGACACTTTGGTGGCCATATGATGAAGCAAAACTATGGACACAGTGAAACAGATCATAAATCCCAAAAAGTCATAAAATATTGGTCTCAGATATTAAAGCCAATGCTGCTAAAGCAAGAACAAAGAAGTTTAGGGCAATTTTGAAAACAGTAGGCAACCCTTTGATGCTGCCCAGGGGCAGTGGCCCTACCTATGCTGTTTTCTGTCCCTGCCTCTAGTATATGTTATTAACACACTTGAGGAAGGGAGGTCAGAAGAAAGATCCACTTAAGCTCTACAGAAAATTTCATTTGGAGAAGAAAGGAAACAAAATTGACCTTCAATGTGATGATGCGTGAAGGCGTAAAGCAACCTTTCTCTAACGAAAAGTTGGGAATTAACTATAATACATATTAGGAAGTGTCTTTCATGCTATAACTGGTGAGGAAAATATATTATCTACTTTCACCCCTTTCCCCAAAAAAATAAAGAAAAAAATACAAGCAGTAATACAACGGAGAGTAAAGATGTCTTTAACAGCTATGATCAACAAAGGATTAAGAGTTAGTATATATTTAAAATAGAATCTTTCAACACTAAAAAGGCCCCACAAAACCCATTAAATAAATGCGCAAAATACAGACACATGCGTCTCATACAGAGGAAACATAACCGGCAAGTAAGTATCTGGTAAAAAGCTTAATCTCATTAGTAATCTTGGAAACTAAATTAAGACAATAGTAAGGTGTTATTTTTTACCTACTAGATTGGCAAAACAAAACACAAAAGTAAAAAACAAATAAGTCTGACAATATTATTTGGGTTAAAAGAGGAAACAACAGGAACTTTTCCATATTACTAGCTGGAGTGTTTTGGTTCAATCACTTTGGAAAACAATTTGGAATTTTCTCAGGTTCCACATGGGCAATTTCACTTCTTAGTGCCTTCTCTAGAGACTCTCTTGCATCTGTGTACCAGCAAATGTGGATTAAAATATTCACAGCAGCATTAACTGCAACAGAAAAATAAAACCCCACAAAATAATCCAACAGCAGAATGGAATGATAAATATTTCTACAATGGGATAGTATATAACAGTGAAAATAAATGAACTATTCCTTCAACATAGATTCACTTTAGAAACCAAATTTTAGATTTTAGCACTAGGAAGTTAAAGACTTAGTATGACATCACCGTATAAAGCTGAAAAATTATACAAAACTAAAAAATTATGTATTAAAACATTTTTTTAAGCAAGGAGAAGATGATCCAGGAAGCTGGTTATCTCAGGGAGTGGGAGAGGGACAAGAGAAGGGAAGAGCAAAGTTTGATTCTGTAGCACGAGCAGCGTCTAGTTCTTTAGCAGGGTAGTGTATTTATGGATGCTCATCTTTAGCATTTTAGTATAAAGAAAATGCAAATATTAGATAGGAGAAAATATTTTTTAAAAAAGTAATAGCTGAGAGTTTTCCATAACATGAAATAAATTCCTCAGATTAAAAAATGTACTCTCCAGAGACAGCAGTGAAGACCAATGAGTTGGTCATAACGGCAGGTAAAGAAATTAATGAAGACTATCCAGTACAAATCATGAATATTGAGGTGCCTGGGTGGCTCAGTCAGTTAAATGGCTGACTCTTGGTTTCAGCTCCAGTCATGGTCTCAGGGTCCTGGGATCAAACCCTGCATCAGGCTCCGTGCTCAGCTGGAAGTTTGTTCAAGGATTCTCTCTCCCTCTCCCTCTGCCAATCCCCACCTCCAACTCCCACTCATGTGCTCATGCGCTCTCTCTCTCTCTCTCTCTCTCTCTCTCAAATAAATAAATCCTTAAAAAAAAATCATGTGTATTTATCGACATTTGAGAATTCCATCGGTGCTGTGGATAAGATGCTGACGACCACAATGTCTGTTTCCAGAAATGAGTTGTTGCAGAAGTTGGATCTCCTTGAACAAGCAAAAGTGGATTTAGTTCCTGCTTACACATTAAATTCAATGTTTTGGGTTTCCAGTAAAGCAGGAATGGGAAAGAATCAGAGTATACATGAACAGGGTCAAGGAAGTAACAGACAAGTAAACGGCTGGCAAGCTGGACAAAGATGCAGCTTCAAGATTTGTGAAAAATGCCCTCTGGGAATCAAAACCTAAAAATGCATCCAAAGTTGCCAATAAAGGAAAAGCAAATGTTTAAAAAATGCACTCTCCAAAAGCAACAAAAGTAAAAATAAACAAGTAAATACACACGCATATAATGAAACATGTGATTTCTTAGAAGCTTCTAAACAGAAAAGACAAACTTTCTAAAAGACACTCTTCAGGCAGAAGATGAAAGATGTGGAGCACCTGGCTGGCTCAGTTGGTAGAGCATGGGACTCTTGATCTCAGGGTTATGAGGGTTGATCTCAGGGCTGTCAAGTCCCATGTTGGGCATGGAGCCTACTCAAAAAAAAAAAAAAAGATGAAAGATGAGGTATGCAAGAAAGAATGAAAAATAAAGTAGGAAATATGAGGTAAATGACTATATAAAATAATTATAATAGCATGTGGACCTTTTAAAAATTGAAAATTCACAACACTAATGAATTACAACAGCAATAAACAAGCTGAGAGTGAGATATTGAAGTGAAAGTGTCGTAAGGGGGATCCCTGGGTGGCGCAGCGGTTTGGCGCCTGCCTTTGGCCCAGGGCGCGATCCTGGAGACCCGGGATCGAATCCCACATCGGGCTCCCGGTGCATGGAGCCTGCTTCTCCCTCTGCCTGTGTCTCTGCGCCTCTCTCTCTCTCTCTCTCTCTGTGACTATCATTAATAAAAATTTAAAAAAAAAAAAAAAAGAAAGTGTCGTAAGGTCCTTCAGCTCTCTACGAGAATAATAAAAGTACTAACTTTAAACACTGATAAGTTAAGAATTCATGTAATAACTTCCATGGGAACCACTAAATGACTGGACACATTGTGTGTAGCTTCTAAACTAGCCAAAGCCAATATGGAGTGAATTTTTAAGTATCTAATCCAAAAGACAGCAAGAAAAGTAAATAAAAGAAACAAGAGAAGCAAATACTATTTATGAAAAGTCTCTCTAATAGATGGAGGCATGAGAAAATTGAAAGTCTAAGTGTGAATCAAAGTCTACCGTAGCAACATTCATAAATAGAAAGCTGGTTATAGCTATGTTACTATCAGTTAAATAGACTTTAAGTAAAAAACTTTCCCAGAGTATAAAGAAAGCTATGCAGCAGTTCTCAATTCTTATATACTGAACATCGCCTCAAAATAAATAAAGGGGAAAATATGACAAAACAAAAGAAAGGACTTCATAATTATAGTGGGAGACTGTAAAACATTTTTTTCAATTATTGAAAGAATAAGACAAAAATTAGTAAAGATACGGATTTCAATGAAATAATAAGTAAAAGTGACCTAAGGGGCAAATATTGGATATTACACAAAAGAAGTGTAAAATTTACAATCTTTTCAAACATTTGCAGAAATTAACCACTTCATGGGATATAAGACACATCGCAAGTCATTTCAAAGGAATAAATTATATAGATTGTGTTACTTGTAACTAAACAGAAATAGATTTTTAAGAAGTAGAAAAAAAAAAACCTATGTTTGGAAATTAAGATACACACTTCTAGATAATGCATTACTAAAAGAAAGAATTATAAGAAAATGTTTTTAATTGAGCAGTAATAAAATTACTGGATGCTAAGATGTGTGAGATGCAGTTAATTAAATACATATATTACATAAGATGAAGTACTGATAATTAACGAGCACAGTATGTATTATAAGAAGTTTGAAAGGTCCATGAGTATTTTAGAGCCTCTATAATTCATTCACTTTCATTGCCATAGAATAACACACTGTTTGAAGATACCAAAAATATAGTTACCTATTCTCTGTCAGGGAACATTTGAGATTTTCCAAGCTTTTTCTGTTATGATGTAACTACAGACTTTACTGTAAATATTTCTGCAGTGAAAGCTTGAGTTTCTCTCGGGTAAATATTTTAAGAATGGAATTGTTGAGATGTCGAGTTTGTGAACAACTGAAGTTGTTATCCCAATTTATATTCCAACAATGAGTAAGAGATATCCCACATCCTCTCCAACACTTAGGTTATTGGACGTCTTAGTATTTGCTGTTCAAGTGAACATGAAATGTGAACGTGAAACAGCATCTCACTGGGGCTTTGAATTGCATTTCCTTGTCACCCCTGAGGTTAAATACCTCTTTATGTGTTTATCAGCCATGGGTTTTCCTGTTTATGATTTTTGCTCATTTTTCTATTGAGTGGTTTATCCTTTCCTTATAGATCTTTCTTTAAAAAAATTTTTTTTATTTGTTTGAGAGAGAGAATGCAAGCAGCAGGAAGTGCAGATGGAGAGGGAAAAGCCTGCTCCCTCCTGAGCAGGGAGCCCGATGCCAGGGGCTCCATCCCAGGACCCTGGGATCATGACCGGAGCTGAAGGCAGGAGCTTAACTGACTGAGCCTCCCAGGCGCCCCTAGTTCTTTTATATTCTTGAGTTACAGTTGCTATAAATACTATCTCCTAGTTCATACCATGCATTTTTTAAAATATTTTGGTAAATTATACATAGCAACCATTTTTAGGTGTACAATGCAGGAGCATTACGTACATTCACACTGTTGCACCAGCATCACCACTGTTCATCTCCAGGACTTTTCCATTACCTCAAACTGAAATTCTGTGCTTGTTAAACAGTAACACCTCATGCTCTCCTCCCCTCTGCCTCTCCTAACCACTGTTCTTTCTGTCATTATGAAGTTGTCTATAAATTTATCTCATATGAGTGGAATCAATTTTTTTTTTGCCTGGCCTATTTCACTTGACATGTTTTCAAGGCTCAACCACACTGTACCGTAGTATTCCATCATATGTACAGACCACATTTTGTTTATCCATTCATCTGTTGATGGCCATTTTCCACCTTTTAGCTATTTTGAATAATGCTGCTATGACCATTGGCATACAAATATCTGTTCAAGTCCCTACTTTCTGTAATATGCTGTTTTTACTATATGAAAAGTTTCTTTGATGAAGAGATACTACTTTTATATATTCTTGCCAAAAATCATTCCCTACACCAAGATCAAGAATATATTCTCCCATGTTTTATTTCTTTAAAAAAAGATTTTATTTATTTACTCATGAGAGACACAGAGAGAGGCAGAGACACAGGCAGAGGGAGAAGCAGGACCCCCGTGGGGAACCCGATCGCAGGACCCCAGGATCACGCCCTGAGCTGAAGGCAGATGCTCTACCTCTGAGCCACCCAGGCGTCCCTCCCATGTTTTATTTCTGTGGCAATAAGAATGAAGTAATGCAATATTGGTTATAAGTATAAGTCCCAGAATATTATATACAATATAATATCTCTTATACAATTAAAAGAAATTAAAATATTCTCTTGAAGGAATATATACATATGATAAAACATTATTTTAAAACATGAAATAAATTATTAAAAGCAAGATGCAGGAGAGTGGTAGCCTGAGAGAGGGAACGGGCAGAGAGATAGATTAAAACAAGACACAGAAAGGTATATGTTAAAGGGATTGGCATGACCTTGTAAGATAATTTTTAAAAATCTAAAAAATTGTCAGAATTAATTAGCATTTACAAGGTTAGTAGATGAAGAAATCTATAAACAAAAACCAATTAGGTTTTACACTGGCAACAAAGTTAGAAAATGATATTTTTAAAATATACCACTTAGCACAGCACAAAAATATGACATACATAGGAAAATGTGCAAGACCTTTATAGAAAAATTAAGAACTTTACTGAAAAACAATAAAAAGACTCTAAATAAATGGAAAGAATACTGTGGTCATGGACTGGAAACGTCATTATTTTAAAGATGTTGATTCTTTCCCAATTGATCTATAGACTCAAAGCGGTCCTAGTCAAAATCTTAACAGACTGTGTGTATGTGTGTGTGTGTGTGCGCGCACATGAACACACAAATGCAGGACTAGAATAGTATATTCAATAGTGTATAGAAATTCAGAAGGCCAACAACAGTCAAGATCTACCGAAAATCTATTATAAAGCTATAAGTAAGACTGTATAGGATTATTGCTTAAGCAGTTAATTATATGTTAAGAGATGACACAAGAAATACAAGCTATTCAACTTCTGTCTTATTTCTATATGCTCCTTAATATATCTTGATTTTTCATATGGCGTTCAGCTATTTTCCTGTTTAAGAATGATTAAACAAGTAAGACAATAAGTGTTGATGGATTATCAACTTGAAAGGAAGTTATGCTGTAGGACTCTGTCCCTGTACTTTTTACACGTAATATTCTTAATAAACAACATGAAATGATGAAAGTCTTAGGTTTCAAAATTCTCTCAGTATTTTCTTTAAATTTGCATGTATGTGCATTTTCTAAAACAGATTTTATAGACAGTACTATATTTAATCTTTATAGTAAAGCTATGAAATAGAGAATGTAATTTTGGGTGGAGTAAGTTGGAACCCATTATTGCCTAAAGCCAACAAGATTTAAAGGCCTGACTTCATTTTTTGAAATGACTTCTGCAAGTATGGATGGAGGGGATCTAGTTTAATGGCAGTTTTTAAACGGAGTTGAAAAGGAGTCTTAGTACTAAGAGATAATAGTAAACAGAAATGAAAATGCTTTAGTCAGTTTAATAGTAGCAAAATATAATTTCAAGGGAAGTAATGGCAAGTTATACTCTGCATTGGTCAGCTAATACTAGGAATGCTGTATTCGGTTCTAGATGCCATATTTTGAAAGACATTATAAACTAAAGAACATCTGCTGAGGAAAGACTGAGATGATTAAAAAATTAAAACTGTCATGAGAGGAATGGTTGAGATTCGCCTGGAACATGAAAGCTCTCATCAAATATTTTAAAAAGCATCCTGTAAAAAAAAAAAAAGAATTATTCAAAGTTGGCTCAGAAAACAGATATATGGCCAACAGATGAAAATTATAGGAATGCATATTTCAACTAAGTATAGGAAGAACTTTTCTAATTATTCAAAATGTTCAATTTAACCTCAAGGTTTGGTGACGTGCAGATTAAATTCTGGCTCTGTGCCTGATTTTTGTTTTTATTTATTGAGGCATAATCTGCCTAGAATAAAGTTCACTGATCTTAGGATTTTTTTTTTTTAAGATTTATTTATTTATTTTAGAGAATGGAAAGAACAGCAGAGGGAGAGGGAGAGTCTTATGCAGACTCTATGCAGAACTCGGAGCTTGATACAGGGCTTAATCCCAGGACCCTGAAATCACGAACTGAGCCAAAACCAAGAGTACGACACTTAACTGACTGTGCCACCCAGGTGCCCCTTTTTAAAATTTTTATGTAGGTAAACCACCATCCAGATCAAGACAGAGTACGTTTCCCAGAATCCTGGAGATAAGGGCTAGGTTTTTCTGGAGTTTACAAACTAGAGAAGCCAAACATTTGAGAAGAACAGTCTAGGGTGACAATGGGGAAGTTCTGAAGGTGCCCTGAGAGCATTGAATGGGGAGTGGAATTACCTGATCTAGGGGTAAAATATCTCAAGGATATGACATTAACAGAGACTGGAGACAAGGAGAAGGTAACTTGACAAAGGATGAGTTTGTTGGGAAGATTTCTGTAAGGGGTACAGTATGTGCAAAGTCCCACCCTTCAAAAAGCAAGAGAGAACATGGAGTATTCAAGAAACACAGACCAATATGAAGGGGAACAAAATAAAATTCAGATAAGCAAGCACCAAGCAACTGCATTACTTCCCTTTAGCTGACCCTAAATAGCTTCTATCATCTTCATAGAATATTGATGAGAGATAAACCAATTGACTCTAACAAGCGAACAAGAGTATGATGATTTCTCTCCTTCTATCTGAGCTTCCCAGAACCTGCTGTTTAGACCAAAGTTCCCTTTCCTAACTCTGTCATCTTAACTCCAGCCCAGGCTTTCCATGTTTTATTTCTTACATCTCATGGTACCCAGTCTTTCCAGCTGCTTATTACATAAATATTTATTTTGGGATTCAGTATGTTTTAAGGAAAATTACTTCTTTAAGAATGAGAAAGAAGATGAAAGAAGCAACTGATATTTTGTTAGGAAACATCTTTATGGGATAAAAATTACTTGCATAATTTACATACATTACATACAAAATTACATTTAAAATTACATTAAAAAATTTATACCATAAATTATATCATGTGACCCAATCTGGAAAAAAGTCTCATCAAAGTGCTACTAACTATAAAACAAAAAAGTCCTTATTAAGAAAAATATTAATAATTACTATAAATTAATACCTCAAAATTTGGGGGTAGTTTTTTTCAATTATATCCATGCTTTTTGAGGCATGTCCTGATTATAACTTGCTGTGAATTATAATAATAGCTAAATTCATTGAAAGCCTACTCTGTTCTAAGATTTTTACATGTTTATTTATGTAATTCCTACAACATATGAGGTAGCTACTATTAGTACGGCCGTTTAACAGATGAGGAAATTGTCCAGAGTCACATAGCTAGTAAGAACAGAGTTCTAACCCAGGCAATCTGGCTTCAGATCCTCCAACCCTAAAAGAGTGCTTGTTAATGATGATGATGAATAAGTTGTAACTGTAGGAAATACCTGATTGCCAGATCCTCCTACGTATCTCTGAGGCCACTCACAGACAGAGTACTGGTAGAGTGCCCTATATTTTTTCTTGCCTAAATAAGTCCCATAGAGAATTTCTAGAAAAGGAAAAAAAATCTAAATCTCCTTTCTCAACAAACCTGTATTTCCCAACATAGTAGAACGATATTTAGAAAATACCATGGAGCCCCTTAGGAGCTGTGGCAAGAGGAGAGTTATTCCCATAGACATGAACATTCTTAAAGAGTAAGGTTGGTCATAAAATTTCTACTTCTGTCTTTGCTACCTTGAGTCTTTTTGATTAGTACATCCCTCTCCTCAACCCCTCCCCTCCCCAACCCTGGGCGCCCAGTGTGCTTGACGGCCTCCCTTTTCACTTTGACCTAAAGCACCTTTGCAACCCTCTCCCAATGCTGACCCACTAACCTGCCAAACAATCCTGTGTATTGACTAGTGAGCCCATAGTCTCTTCTATCCTTCCTGGAATGTAATAATAAAAGCATTAAATTTGGAGCCAGAGGCTTCCATCTGCCATTAGCCATATGACCCTGAGCAAGTTCTATAATTTCTCTGAGCCTCAGTTCCTCATTGCTCATAGGAAAATGACAACAGACCACAGAATTGTCTATAAAGAACTTTGTAAATTATAAAGTACTAGGGGAAATACTAAATTATTGACATGTGAATCAAAAGCTCTTTAAGGGAACTTTATTTCTGGGTATAATGTTTTAACTCATAGGGAGGATTTTTATGATAATGTCAGGTGATGCAGATAACTGATACAGGAGCTCGTTTGAGAGTGGAGAGGATCTTTCTGTGTCCTTTGAATAAACCTCAAAAGCAGGTGTCTCATCTTCCCACGTAACTCCATGTAGTACTCGGGTGCACAACTTAAAGTATATGTATCTCCAATAACAAACACTTATCCTCCAGTCTATTAGCAATCTACTAGCAGAGTGAATTACTGGGACATGCAAAGGACTAGGCTATTCGTGACTGCTTTAGTTTTAGTACTATCCTAACCAGATCCCTGAACAGTAAATTGTTCTGCATGCACATCCTAATGAGCACCAAGCTTCAAAGAGGTCCCACAGACATTTCAGCAAGAGGCCTTCATTTGGTACAAACTCCAGATTACTGCTGGAAGGCTGTTTTGTGTTTTTGAATGGCTGGAAAATATACTACCTTTTAAAACTGTAATTAACCATTGTTTTCTTAAGCATAAGTCATTGAATTTGGTCATATGCCACCTCTGGATTTGTTGATATAAATTTGTATTGGGGAATATTAATAGCAAATATAATCTACAATCCTTGTCCACACAAATTGCAGTAAATTACAGTTCACCAAATTGCTGTACTAAGAGGAAAATAGAAATGGTTGTGGATTTCAGAAAGCAAACATAGTATTCCAAAAATAATTACAGAGTTGTCACCTTAAAATATCCAGTTGTTTCTCAAAAGTGATGAGTATTAAGTAAAGACACTTTCATCCATGTTAGATTTCATTGACTTTACAGTTACCAATCTCTCCCCCTCGTCATCTACTTTTTGGTATTTATTTTAGAAAAGTTACTCCTTTTTCTTTATTTCTCTGAGGAGAAAAAGGTAATGTATACAAAATAATATGGAGACATTTATATGGATACACACATTTTATTGGCAGACAATTATATGCCCCTGAAGTTTGTGATTTTTAGCTAATAACATAATTAATTAACTATAGAGAATTTGCTGTATTTTAAGATCCTAGGAAACAAAGTCAGGTTTTTGTTTTGTTTTGTTTTGCTTTTGAAGTCATGCTCTTTAGAGCAAACTGAAGTTATTAGGAAACAGGTCTTTGCAGCTTCCACTGTCCTGTGCAAACTTTAGTTTTAAGAAAATTACTTTATGTATATACAAAGTATATGTAAATGCTCACATAATACACAAGTTTCCTATAAGGTTTGTATTGGGGGAAAGAAGAAACATATCCATTTCTCAACATAAAACTGAAAAAAAAAAAACCTTTAAAATCTATGTTTAGTCCTAAATAACCCTGAAAAAGAAAAAAAAAAAAAGATGACTGAGAAGATCTTGGAAGGCAACAAGTACACAAACATGGAAATTAAGAATTGTCCTCTAAAATAAAATTGTAATCAGAATGTTTATAAATAAAAGTCCACAGGTCTCTATGCTTTAATAACTTTCAGAGCTAAGGAGAAGTGATTCAAGTTTGATTCCAAAATCTTTTATAACCATTCTATACCATTATACAACCAAATTAAAAGTTCACCAAAAACTGATGAATCCTAGAGCATACTCAATTGTTTTATGTAAGCTCAACTCAGAGGGGAAAAGTCACAAGGGGTTGATTTTTAATGCTAATTTTGATTTCTAATGCTTACAATAAATTAAGTCAACCACCTTCTAAGTTCCGGACTGCCACACATGATCTAAACTGCTCTGTGGGGATAAAACACTTTAGAAGCTTATAATTCCTACAGAGTGTTTTGATTATTTTATACAAACTAAACTCCAACAGCAAAAAATTTCACAAGGGAAATTGTTGTGTGGTTTAAGGCCACATAATCTGGTTTCAACCCTTGTCTTTGCCTTGAGTAAAAGTCATACTCATTAACTTGAAACAATAAACTCAAACCTTAACATTTCTGGAAAGAATTCAATTCAGGACTTTGGCAGTATCAATGGTAAATATTACACACAGGCTCAATGTGATCTTATACAGATATACAGGACATGTAGGTAATGGAGGCAATGCCAAAGTTTTAAATGAGCAACAGATATATTACATATCACTGCCTTATATATAGGCATTGACCCTTCACACACACATGCAAAATTTCCTAGCTTTCTCAATACTGAATTAGAAGCTGTGGTAATAACTTAAGTATTTATTTAGAGAAGAAATATACAATGGAACTGGACTGGTATTAATTATATATGCATTAAGAAAAGCTGATCAATAAAAAATTTTAAAAAAGAAAGAAAAGGTTGGACCATGTAAAAATAGACTAAAAATTAACTACCCCTTTGGGGTTTATTTTTTATTTTTTATTTTTTTTATTTATGATAGTCACAGAGAGAGAGAGAGGCAGAGACATAGGCAGAGGGAGAAGCAGGCTCCATGAACCGGGAGCCCGACGTGGGATTCGATCCCGGGTCTCCAGGATCGCGCCCTGAGCCAAAGGCATGCGCCAAACCTCTGCGCCACCCAGGGATCCCCCCTTTGGGGTTTATAGTTGAAAAGTAATGACACCTGAAGTAAGCAATCTCCTAAAACCTTAGCTAAATGTGACGGAATTGAATTCAGCATTAATACAAGAGAAAAGAGAAAAAACAGACTTTTTTAAAATGGGAAATAGCATTCTTTTCTTTGTATAAAACTAATGTGAGTTAAATTTTAGTGGAGAGACAATTGGATGCAGCATATCAAAAAGAGAAGGAAACATTGTAAGAATAAGTAGAGGAAAAAAGAAAAGACCTAGAAAGCAGAGAGTCTCAGGAAGGAAGAAATTATGTACATATGACATAACAGTCTACAGCTTAGCACATATTTCACTCAGGAGTGTCTAAAACATAATCAGATAGTTTAACTCACTCAAACATAAAACAAGACGACTATGAACAGGCAAGAGAATAATGAAATGTGGTGGTTCCAGGCAGTTTTTCAAAATTATAACTCTCCCACACTAGCTATACATTTGCCTTTGTATGATTTGGAAATCACCAATTTAAGTGAAAGTTAATTTCTAACTTATGTCCTATGCCTTCGTAAAATCTTATCAGTTACTAAAAGAGTCTTTATATACTCCTTTAGCTTAATTAAATCTTTTCATGGCACATTCTGCTTTAAACTTTTGTTATTCTGGTCATTATCTCAATGTTCTTTATCCATCTAAAAAAAATTTACCATTGTCCTTTGCCTTTTTAATTTTATTTATTTATTTATTTACTAATTCTTAAAGGAAGATTACTTATTTATTTATTTGAGAGACAGACAGAGACAAAGAGCAGGGGAAAAGAGCAGAGAGAGAATCTTAAGCACACTGCATGCCCAGCATGGAACCTGTCACAGGGCTTGATCTCACAATCCTGAGGTCATGACCTGAGCCAGAATCAAGAGTTGTTTGCTTAATGGATGGAGCCACCCAGGTACTCCCTTTTGGCTTTTTAAAAAAAGTCATATCTAACATTTATCAAATGCTTACTGAGAGCTGGTCACTCATTCTATGTATCGTACCCTTTTTATCTTTATAATCCTCTTGACTACTTTCTGAGGCAGGTAATATTACTGTCTTCATCTCACAGATGAGAAGACTGAGGCTTAGAGTATTTCAGTAATTTACTTATGGTCAGCTAGCTGGTCAGTTGTAGAGCCAACACTCGTATCTGGGTCTCATTTGAATCCTTGGCCTGCATTCTTGGCCACTACCATCTGATGCCTTCTTCCCTTTTGTTACTTCAAAGCCCCGGGTAATCCCATCTCCACCACATATATCCTTTCTGCCAAAGTTGAAGTGTTCTTCCAGGCACAAAAAGAAAATCACACTTTTCAACTATATACCAAGACCAAGTGGGATTTAATCCAGGCATGTAAGGTTGCTTCAACATTCAAAAATTTATGTAACCCATTAACTTAACAGGCTAAAGAAGAAAAATCACATGATCATATCTCACAAGCTTGTAGATGCAAAAAATAAAAAATAAAAATAAAACAAAACAAGAACTTTCAGCAAACTTGGAATAGAGGAGAACTGCCTCAACTTGATAGAGAACATCTCAGAAAACCTACTGCTAACATCATCTCTAATGGTGAAAAATTAAAAGCTTTCCCACTACGACCAAGAACAAGGCAAGGATGTCCCCTCTTACCACTGCTTTTCAACAGTACTGGAAGTTATGGAAGTCCTAGCTAATGTAATTAGAGAAGAAAAGAAGAAAAAAAAGTCATAGAATTAAGAAGAAAGAATTAAAACTTTTTTTTCACACATGATATGACTGTCAGTGTGGAAAAGCCCAAAGAATCAACCAAAAAAAAAAAAAAACCTCCTGGAACTAATAAGCAATTACAGCAAGGTGGCAAGATACCAAGTTAACATATATAAATCATTCATTTTCTTATATACTAGCCATGAGCAATTGGAATTTGAAATTAAAAACACAATATCATTATCAGTCCCCAAAATGAAATAGATTTAGGCATAAATCTAACAAAATATATACAATATCTATATAAGGAAGACTGCAAAGCTGTTATGCAAGAGATCAAAGGACTAAAACTTGGATAGATATTTCATATTCATGAATAAGAAGACTCAATATTATCACAATGTCATAATTCTTCCTAAATTCATAGATTAAACACAGTTCCAATAAAAATCCCAGCAAATTATTTTATGAATATCTGATTTATGACACCAAATAAACAACACAATATTGTCTCTTTATAACACATGGTGTTGGAACAACTGGACAACCACATGCAAAAAATGAATTTAGACACAGACCTTGCACTCTTGACAAAGATCAATTCAAAATGGATGATAGGTCCACATGCAAAATGCAAAACTGTAAAACTCCTAGAAGATAACACAGGAGAAAATCTAGATGACCTTGGGTTTGCTGATGACTTTTTTAGATACAACCCCAAACGCAGGATCCATGAAAGAAATATTTAATGAACTAGACATTATTAAAATTAAAAACTTCTGCTCTGTGAGACACAGTTAGGAGAAGGAAAAGACAAGCCACAGAGTGGGAGAAAATATTTGCAAACAGAGTCTGATAATGAACTGATATGAAAATATACAAAAATTCTTAAAACTCAACACGAAGAAAAAAAACTATTTAAAAATCAGAGCTTAATAGAAACCATACCAAAGAACAAAAATAGATGCCAAATAAGCATATGAAAAGATACTCCACATCACATGTCATCAGGGAAATGCAAATTAAAACAACAATGATGTATCGCTACACACCTATTAGAATGGCCCAAATCCAAAACACTGACAAAACCAAACCCTGTTGAGGATTTGGAGCAACAGAAATTGTCATTCGTTGCTGGTGGAAATACAAAATGGAACAGCCACTTTGGAAGACAGTTTGGTAGCTTCCTATAAAATTAAACATACTCTCTTACCATACATCCCAGCAATGTGCCCTTGCTATTTACCCAAACGAGCTGACAACTTTGTACACAGAAGAGCCTGCACATCGCTGTGTATAGACGTTTTCTCCACAACTGCCACAATTTGAAAGCAATCAAAATGTCCCTCAGTAGGTGAATGGATAAATGAACTGATTTATCCATACGATGGATTCAATAGTGAAAAGAAATGGGCTGAGTCTGAAAAATATAAGGAAGAATCTTAGATGCATATTCTAAATGGAAAAAGCCAATGTGACACATACCACACAACGCCAATTATGTGACATTCCGGAAAAGGTAAATAATATGGAGATTACAAAGATCAGTGTTTGCCAGAGGTTGGAGGATGGAGGGTTAATAGGCAGAGGACAGGGGATTTTTAGGGCACTGAAACCATTCCATGGGATACTACAGCGGTGGAGAGATGTCGTTGAACATTTATTAGAACCTGAAGAGGTATGACTCAAGAGTGAACTCTAGTGTAAACTACGGACTTTGGGTGATCATGACGTGTCAACGTAGACTCACCAATTATAGCAAATGCACCAGTGGTATGTGGTACATTGAGTGTTGGGGGAGTTGTGAGTGTGTGGGGGGAGAGGGGGCACATGAAAACTCTGTCCTTTCTACTTAATTTTGCTGTGAATGTAAAACTGCTCTAAGAAGTAAAGCAAGGAGCTGAATTATTCAATGAAGAGAGGGATCTTCTCTCAATTGCTTATAAAAATGCTGTAGGAGCCCATAGGTCATCTTGGAGGGTCGTCTCAAGTATTGGGCAAAAGATGGAAGGTGCTGAGAATGACAGCAGATGGCTCGAGAATCCAGAGAGAAAATTGAGACTGAGCTAATAGATGTCTGCCATGATGGACAGTCTCTTTTGGAAAAGTGTTTGATCCCCAGTGCTTCACAAGCAAGCCTGTCTTCTATTTGAATATGAAAGGAGACTACTACTATGACTTGGCCAGGGTTTCCGCTGGTGAGGGTATGAAGGAGATTGTGGATCAGTCACAAGAAGCACACCAAGAAGCTTTTGAAATCAGCAAAAAGGAAATACCAACACATCCTATCAGATTGGGTCTGGCCATTAACTTCTTTGTGTCCTAGTATGAGGTTCTGAACTCCCCGGGGAAAGCCTGCTGTCTTGCAAAGACAGCTTTTGATGGAGCCGTTGCTCAACTTGACACATTGAGTGAAAAGCCTACCAAGATGGCATGCTTGGGGTGCCTGGGTGGCTCGGTCGGCTAATCATCTGACTTTGGCTCAATTCATAACCTTGGGGTCCTGGAATCGAGCCCTGTCAGGATCCCCACTCAGCAGGAAGTCTGCTTGCTCCCTCTCCCTCTGCCCCTTCCCCTGCTTGTGCTCTCTCTCTCCCTCTTTATCCCTCTCAAATAAATAAAATCTTTAAATAATAATAATTTTAAAAAGACAGCATGCTAATAATGTAATTACTGAGAGACAACTTGACATCGTGGACATCGGCTACCCAAGAAGATGGAGTTGAATTGAAGCAGGAGAAGGATGGGAAAATTAACCAGCCTTCTAACTTTTGTCTGCCTCATTCTAAAATTTACGCACTAGACCGTTTGTCATCTATGTGGTCCCACAAATAGTTTTTTTGTTTATGATTTATGACAGGTTTATGTTATTTCTATTTGAATTTCTATTCTTCTCAAGTAGTTTTTAGGTTTCATATTAAGGGAGTAGAGCCAGTGAACAGTTAGGGAGTTCCCTGTTTTCATCTTGAGGTCCCCAGTATGGGATGTGGAACTTGTATACTGGTTATAAGTGTTTGGCATAGTCCTGTTGGTACATTGTGGCTTCGCAAAGGCCGGTGTTGAAACTGCTTCCACTTCTAAGCAGAGAAAACTGCCTATGTGTTGGTTTGTCCTGATGAGGAATAAAAAGGAATACCTGGTTCTAGACACTGTAACTGAAGTTTGGAGCACTTACAAGGCTGTGGTAGAAATCGGTATCCCATGGATATTACAGTGTTGAACCACGTGAACCTGTTGAATACTCATTCTCATTGGGCACACCTTTGACTACAATCCCAGAAGTGTTCCTTTCACTGTGACCCAATCAACTCTGGATAAGGGCAGAAATGGTTCATTTTTCATTATTTGTAAAATTCCCTGCTGTTTGCTTGTATTATTTTTGCTACATTCATTTGATTTGTATTTAAATGTTTTAGGCAACCTAAGAACAAATGTACAAGTAAAAATGTAGTAAAAATGAATTGCTTAATATCAATTACTTTATTACTTTTTGTTGTGTATCAAGCACAACAGCAAAACAAAAATCTCATGGATTTAACTTTTTTTTTTAGTTAGTTGTTTTCAGATTTTTTTTTCTTTCTTGATTCTTTTTTTTTTTTTGATACTTGCCTAATAATATGCATGTGGTGCACAAATACTTAACAGGGAAATAACTAGCTTTGTTTAATGTCTTATGAAATTTTCATGAACAAGCCAAGTATAATTCTAGAGAACACATATATTAAGTCCCTCTAAGTGGAATAAAAGTTTATGAATGGACTTTTCAACTACTTTCTCTACAGGTTTTCATGTAAATCAGTCTTTCAGTTCCTAAATTTCTCTAAAGGAAATTGTACATTTTTGGAAATTTATTCCTTATTCTCTGTTGGCAGCTAATGGACTTCTACCAAGTTTAAATATAAAGTTTATTATAACAACAAGGTATAAACTCTTCAGGACAAAGAGAACAGGAAAGGAAACAAAGTTTTGAAAGATGCAAAAAGATGGAATAAATAGCAACTGACTCAATAAGTTAGAGAAAGTTGACATCCGACTACCTGGAAAGAGATATGTCAATGAAAAAATAAGCACATTTGTTCTACTAGACTCTAGAAAGATTCAGGTATTAGGAGTGACTTCAGGTGACTTTGAAGACTAAGGGTAAAGTAGGGTGAGCACAAGAGGTTTGAGTCTTGTGTGATACAAAAGGAGGCACAGAGAGGATAGGAAACTAGCTGCTAATTACAAAGTATTTAAGAGGCATAAATAGGGCATAAACCTACTTATTTCAAATTCAACTCAAAGCCTCCCTTTATATAGTGAGTCTGTAATGGGAGCATTTAGATGTTCTCTCCCAGCCTACATCCCCTCCCACCAAGACGAAATAAGACAGGAGATTGACTCAGAAAGGCTCTGGTTTGAGGGACACACTGAGAAAGACGTGCACTCCAGGATATAGGAAGTCTAAAACAAAAGAAAGTATCCCCAGGATAAAGATAAAGACAGATCCCAAGAAAACTATGGTATCATTGATTCAGAAAGCAATTAATACAATTTCAGATATTATATTGATTTTAATATTTATCATATTTATTTAATACAGATTAGAAAGATGAAAAATCCAAGAGAGATGCTTCTAAGGGAAAAAAGTAGAACTTATCTATTACCTATGAGGTTTAACAGTAACAAGAGGAGAATCAGTGCTTAGAAAGAAAGCTTGGGCTAAATGAGCAACGTGTACATAGAAAAGTAGGCAAAAATAAAAAACATGATAGCTAACTCGAAGAAAAACAGAGAGTTGTTTTGTTAAATGCAACAAACTATTGTAGGGGGATCAATTGTGATTAAATGTATACAGTCCTAATAATTAAATATAAAATTATTTAATAAAAAAATAGGAGAGTGAAAAAAATTTTTAATCATAAAGTTTAAGAAAGCTAAAGTCTCATATTCCATAGTAAAAATCAATAACTAATATAAAAATCAATATAGTGATAAATTAAAGCAATATAAATATCTGAATCAACATGATAGAGGCACCTGGGTGGCTCCATTGGTTAAGCAGCTGCCTTCAGTTCAGGTCACGATCTCAGGATCCTCAGCTGGAGCCCCACATCGGACTCCCTGCTCAGTGGGGAGTCTGCTTCTCCCTCTCCTTTTGCTTCCTCCCCTGTTCATTCTCTTTCTCTCTCTCAAATAAATAAATAAAAACTTTAAAAAAATAAATCAATATGATAAATATCAAAATCAATATCTAAAATTGGAACATCAAAAATTTACAGGACGGCATGCTATTTGGATAGTTAGTTCTCAATATAATTCCTGAAAAAGGAGCTCACAAATATAAGATACAAAATGAAAACCCAAAAAAGCAGCAAAAAGAGTAAATTTGCCTCTAAGGCGCAGGAATTAGGGAGCAAGAGATACTGAAAACAAGAATGTTCTTTTTCATCATAAATCAGGTAACCATATATCCCGTTTTTCTCTGAAATGTCCTGTTTTATTCCTGTTTTCCCAGTGTCCTATCCAATTAGCAACCCTCTTTCATTTTCAAAAGTGTATAACAAATTAAATGTTCACCCTAATTACAAGATTTGTAGAATTACTTTACTTCTAAACTATGCACATTTATTACTATTATAAATACATTTTAAGTGAGGCTTTGAGTTGAAGTTGAAATAAGTAGGTTTATGTCCTATTTAAGCCTCTCAAATACTTTGTGATTAGCGGCTAGTTTCTTAATCTCTCTATGCCTCCTTTTGTATCACATCTGCAAAATAAGGATTATAGAAGTTCCTATGACATAGATTTGATATAAAGATTGAATAGGCCACTTTGCACAGTGTTTTGCACTTAACCGATGCTCAATAAACCTATTATTGTGTTAAATGTCTATGAAATTTGAGTGGATTCAGAATGAATCTATTTCCTCATAGTGGATTTTCATCTAGGCCTTTAATGTTGTAATTGGAAATTAGTGAAAAGTTTAAAGTTACATTCTTTTTCTTAAGTTTATGAAACATATTGAATAAGGTCTCTCTCTGCAGGAGTGTTTGAAGAAATGGCCAAATTTGGAACTTTTTATTACAAAGTAAAGAGCCAATAAAACTACAGACATTTAGTTCATTCAGATGTTTTTTTTTTAAATCTTCAGATCATAATTAGAGAAATAAATATGTTGCTTATTTTCAGAGCATAATTTTCCCTATACATTTGTCTATTAATCTTCATTTACTACTTGGGAGCACTTTTTGGACAAATAACGGTGTATAATCACAGACTGCTAGCTATTTTGGAAGTCTGGCTGACTTTCCACATTCTGTGGGATCCTGGGACTACAGCACTCTAAGAGATCTATATTCTATGGGTTAATCAGACATGTAAACAGTCTCAAGAAAACGCATCTAAATATCCTAGGCAATGTTTCCAACATTATTTCATAAGTCTCCTATCAAGAGCTAGCATTTTTTTATAGGTCAACAGGATTAAATAGGTCATTTTTACGACTTTAGAGGACTTTTATAACATCGCCCAATATCCTTATAGTTATTTCAGTAAATTGCTTGATTTAAAGACAATGTTTAATTAAGCTGCTCCTGTGCTTTAAACCTTACATTCTAATTTTTCATGTTTCATTTTCCCAAATTTTATTCATTTGAAGTCTCACTTCCCAAAAGTCTTTTGCAAGAATTCCAGTTTATATTCCAGTCTCCCTTCCTTAAACTCAACTGCCATTTTAACAGTTGGGGACTTTTTTTTTTTTTGGTTATATAATAGATTCTTTATAGATTTTTTTTCCAGTTATACTGAACCATAACTTACAAATAAGGTCATAATATATTGAAGTGTACAAAGTGATGATTTGATATATGTCTACCTTAGGAAACGATTTTCACAATCACGTTAATTAAATGCACCACTTCACACAGTTACCTATTTTTTTTTGGTACAAATTTATTTTTTTTAAGATTTATTTATTTGAGAGAGAGAAAGCACAAGACAGGGAAGTGTAAAGGGAGAGGAAGAGAGAAACTTCAGCAGACTCCACGCTTAACACCGGCCTGATGCGGGGCTGACCTCATGACCCTGAGATCACAACCTGAATCAAAACCAAGAGTCAGATACTTAACTGACTGTGCCACCCAAGTGCCCTTTTTTAAAATTTAAAATTAGTGACCTTATACTCATAGCATTACCATAAAATCATGCAACTTTTTTTTTTGAGGAAGCATTCAAAAACTTAATACACACAGATGAAAGTTAATCTCTTGAAAGTAGTCACTTTGGGATTCAGTCCCTGTTCAACATTGCTGCCATCTATAGTACTATACAACCAATAATACATTTTTTGCATAGTGACAGTAATCATGAATTCTTTTTCTCCAATGATGAAATTTATTTTGCAAATCAGTACTTATTTGTCACCAAATCTAGTACCAAAGCAAGTGAGTAAGCACAAAAGTATCCGGACTATTTTATAGCTTAGTTTCTAATACAATTGCTGAAAAGGGAGCTCCTCATTTTTTTTTAAACGTAGTAAGTTTAAGTCCACTACTGTTTTGACATTGTTGCAGTCCTTACTTATTTTTTATATCATTTTAGGATTGTTTGTTGGTTTTAGTCTCATATCTGCCCCCTACACTTCTCAGTACTATGTAAAATGAAGACACATGATGGGCACTCAACCAATGTCTATAATATTGAAACTTCTCTGCCCTTCTTTCTGTAGGAGGCAACCAGCAATCAGAAAGAGACATAATAAAAACCACCTGGGCAACTCCAACCAACTTAGAGCCCCCAGGTTGAAATTAGTGGTTCCATTTCCATCAAAAAATTCTTTTTTGTTTGTTTCTTTTCTTCCATTTTTAGAAGCAAAGACACCCATTCAAATACCTGGTAAAAAAAAATTCTAGACAGGTCTAGGTTTCCAGTTCCAGAAAACTAAGATATAGCTGCTGGTACATTACGGCCAGATTCTCTTGGCTTTACCTCCTGTACAAATAAATCCATCTACTGCTGTGCTTGGCGATGCGACAAAAACAGCTGCAGAGGGGGGCAAAACCTATCCTGGCACAGGCTCTGGGCTGATTCCCTTCGTTAAAGACTCTCATCTTTCTAGGATATGGGCCCTCCTAGGCTGACAGGACAAGGCAAGGTAGCAGGGATGGAAGGAGAGGAGAGTCGCTCGCTGACCCTTGATTGAGCTCTGCTTGCAGCTGTCCCCAACTTCTGTAATATGGTAACCTTTTCTACTCTTGCCCCAGAGATTCCTGTGGGAATGGGACTTCCTGAGCCATAATCCTACAAATGGGAAGAGACGTTACAGGCTCAAATAACTCGGAAATGGGAGGAAGGAAGAGAAGAGAAAAGAGAAGAAAAAGAGGTCAAGAAAAATGAAAGAAAAAGCCAGATAAAGGAGGGCTATCAGGGCAGATCTGAGAAGATCAGATAACTAGAAACTAGGTGTGCGTTTGTTTTGTTTTGTTTTAATTGGGAAAATGTCCGAAAATTCAGATGAATTTAGTCAGTCACAAGAGGATTTTTTCCAACCACCTTATATCCTAGCTACACTCAACATAGTGTGTCCACACCTCTGCCTAGGTCAGGGCTTAGGAGCATGGACATTCTCTAAGTCTACTACTTCCTAGATGTATGACAATTACTTCTCTGTTTGTAATTTTCCTATCTGTAAAATGGGATGATTACAGTGCCAACCATACAGGATTATTGTGAAAATTAAATAGGTGAATGCATGTAAAACAAGAGTTTTCTGTCGTATATGACATATAGTGCACACTCCAATTTTCCTTGCTCTATTTTGACGGTACCAGTGAATAGCTTCTGACAATTAAGTCACTCGGTAGAGGTGACCCAACTCACCAGGCATATTCATTTATTTATAAATATTCATTATAAGTATTCATTTATATGTATTGCTCACACTTCTCCTATCTTCAAATACCTGGGTTTACCTCTTTATCTCAACCTATCAAAACCTATCATTCTTCAAGCACCTATCAGTTTCATAAATGCTTGTTCCATCTCCTCTGTAAAAACCATCCCTGATCTCACCTGGGAATTCTTAGAACATTTAATATCTGTAAGTTTGGCACTTAGTGGTTCACATACCAGCATAGTCTACGTGGTATCGTTTGCAAAGCAGTGACAGCTGGCTACTACCAGTTACTGATGAGCTTCTCAGAGCCTGTCTCATATTAGGAAGGGAAGAAGAGAATGGCTAAAGAATATACGTAGCGACTCCATGCCAAAGTATTTCTTATATCTTTGTCTAATACAAAGTATGCAGGCCTTCAGTGCTGAAAGACCCTCCTTTTTTTGTTTTGTTTTGTTTTGTTTTGTTTTGTTTTGTTTTGTTTTGAGAATCCCTTGAAGGATGAAGTCTCTGAATGGTGGTAGGAAGAGGAATAAGTGATCTCGCACAAATTGCCAAGGGAGGTAGAAATACCCAGAATAACTCAACTGGATCCTCAGTCCACAATTATAACTGTTAAAAGATGTCACTAAATGGGCTTTGTGAAGTCAGACAGAACAGGGAATCTTCCTCGGCCTTCTATTTACTAGCTGTGCAATTCCAGAAAATATGACGTTCACTTTCCTCATTTGTAAGGTTAGGGTAACAAAGTCTTCTTCATAAGGTAGCTGTGACATTTGCAGAACTTGCTACGGTGCCTAGTCAAGTATTCATTCTACAAATGTCATTTCCTTCCCTCTTTCCAAGAATCAGTAAAGGCAGAAAACACCAAACCATTTCAAATGAAGTCTTATCAACCACTTTATAGCCAGTTTTTCACAGTGTGTCTTTTAAATTCAAAGAGCCACAAAAAGTCACATTACACACGGCTGTGATTAAATTAGATGCTATTCTGAAGGATCATGCTCCCAAGAGCATGTCTCAGCATGCACAATTTAAAAACACACCCACAATAGGTTGGAGGAATAAAAGGAATAGGTCACAAATAGTTTTATTTTCTCTTTTTAGCGTTGTTGTCACTGTTTTTTTGCTTACTTGCTTTCTAATAGTTTCCCAGGCCTTCAATGAGTTTGGTCAATTTTCACATAACCTTTTTGCTGTGTGCATCTTAAGTATAATGGAAGGAAAACAAAGAATTTGAAGTTCTAAAATATATATATTTTTAAATGGGAAGTTCCTTCTTAGCTGGGATTTATTTATCAAGTCATTTACTGGAAGGGACTTGTGAACTAGAGGAACAGAGGCAACCCTTTAACTATAGTGTCAATGTTTCCTGTGGAAATACTCGTCATTGTAATTTTCTGTCAGGAGGGTAATACTTTATTGCCCAAAATGAGGGTGGTCTATGCATGGTCTTTTCCATCTGTTAGGTAGACAAAATTAATGCTTCTGGGTCAAACTCAGAGAAAACTGTGATTAATAAAACTAGTAAGATTCAAGATATGTGAAAGTCAGTGCATGGCTAGCATAGCCCTGGAATCAGACAGACAGGTATGACCCCTCTAGCCAGATGGTCAATGTGAGCAGAATGAAACATAGTTAAATGATTGAGACAGTGACCAGGCAAAGGTCCTGTGATCTATGCTTATGGGGTATGTAACTAAAAAACATACAACCTTGATAGTGGACGGGAATAAAAAGAGTCCTGTAAACATAATGCATAAATGTGTAGATATGGAGAAAAATGAAAAAAGCATAAGTAAATGTGGGCCAGAAACAAGAGCATCCACCACAAGTGCTGCAGGAACAGAAAAGACTCAGAAAAGTGTTGGCCCTATAAGAAGAGAATTTTCACTCCCTCATTCATTCATTCATTCAACAAGTATGTATTGAGCATCAAGCATATGTTAGGTAAATAAAGCTACAAAGATGAAAAGACAATCCTTGCTGATAGTGAGGAGGGAAACACATCTAGTGAGGATTAGGAGGAAGGAACTCTAGTCTGCCTAGGATAATGTTGTATTTTTACAGAAACCAGCTGTCTAAAGAGTTTTCTTAGCAGATGTAGGAGAGGTGGGCTCTAGCAAAGAGGAACAATATGTTCAAAGTTTCAATAATGTAAAAAAAAAGTAATCAATTTGAGAGGAACCTAAGTTGGTACATAATAGCTAGGATATGATATTCAACGGAAGCTACCTAGATGATAAGGCCAGATTGAAACATAAGGGCTACAATCTGAAGAGCCTTGAATGTCAAGCAGAGAAGTTTAGATTTTATGTAATCGGTATTGAGGAACAATTAAAATTTTCAAGCGTAAGAGTAAGCAGGTCAGATTTTTATGGTAGAAATGTCATTCTGATAGAAATGGAGATGAAGAAGGGCGAGGAGGCCAGCGAGGAGGTTATAACAATAGTAATGGGATGCTAGGTATACGGAGGTTAAGAGTTGAACCCAATAAAAAGTAAAGGGCTGAGAATGAAAAGGACAGATTTTAGGCAACAGTATTGATAGTATACATGTGTGGAGGAGAATGAAGGACCCCCCAAAAAAGTCCATATTCAGGCATGGG
Organism: Nyctereutes procyonoides; assembly: GCF_905146905.1. NCBI lineage: Eukaryota > Metazoa > Chordata > Mammalia > Carnivora > Canidae > Nyctereutes > Nyctereutes procyonoides. The sequence goes on from NW_026575126.1 coordinate 6,179,054, forward strand.
CAACTGGTGGTAGCTGGGGCTGTTCACCAAAGTAGGAAAAACTGGAGAAAAAGCATGTTTCAAGAAAGACAACATACAAGCTTAGTTTTCAATAGATTATATTTATTTATATATCATATATATTTATATATATTATATATTTGTTTATATATTATATATTTATTCATATATTATATGTATTTATAATATATATTTATATATTAATTATATATTTATAATTAGGTCTATGCAGAAATAATTCTATAAGCCCCCTACATGATAGAGAGGTGAGAACTGAAAGAAACCAGATAATGAAGATACTAAAGATTGAAAAGAGGATAGAAACAGACCTATCTGTACTAAGTAAGAGTTCTTATTAAAAATGAATGAACAAAAACAAAATTCACTAAATGCGCTCTGACTAGATAACACTGATGGGGGACTTCATATAGGAGATGAGGTGCAGGATTCTCACGGCTAAGGAACAAAGCCCGCCAGCTTCTGCATCAAGCTCCACCAGTGCCAAGAACTTGACTGCTTGCATTCACTGGCACCACCATTGCCAGGGCTACTCATGCCTGCAAAACACATCCTGGAAAATCATCACCACTCCTGCTCCTACCACCTTCACCAGCAAAACTGGAAACTTCACTTACAGCATCTCCCTCAAGAGCCTAAGTCAAAGGTAACTTAAATGCAAGGGAAACTTGGAATTTTAGTTCTGACATATCCCTTGGAGAAGGGGGATAAGAAGGGGGGAAAGAGGCTCAACTTAGACCAAAGTGGAGAAGGGGGGAGGGGGAAAGAGGCTCAACTTAGACCAAAGTGAACAACAGAACGAATGGATCAGAGAGGTTAAAAAGGGATTGTAACTCTGAGACTAGAAACAGATTTTTAACTCTGTGGAGAGGAATTAGCAGATTTAACAATAAAAACAATCTATTCCATTTGATTCAATCTAATCAAATCTATCATGAGTTTAGCGACTATTCGATGCCGCACGCTGTATATACACTATTTCTAAACGTCATAATAACCCTCTATGGCACGTATAACTATCTTCATGTTATAACTGACAAAATAAGATTCACAGAAGTGAAATAACCAATATCACAGAGCTGGTATCTGGCTAAGCCAAGGCCTGTGTGCAAGTCAGCCTAATTCCTCATCCTCTCCATGCTCTTCTTTCAGAACACCATCAACATAGAATATCGGCAGTTAGGTAGACATTTCTATGGGAGTAGTATAAAAAATGTATTTATATTTTAACTGTAAAGTTTAGGTTTTTTTCTGAATAATTGCTTTGATTCCAAAAACCACACTCAATGACATCTGTCTCAGGCACTGCTATAAAAATGTCTAAGCTCAAGTGCACGCTCATGGATAAGAAGCCAAGAAATATTAGCCAGCCCACAGGGTAGCAAACATTAAACAGGCGACTCTAGACATGAAAAGCATAGCCCAGGAAGGCTATGGATGTATATCCCCCAATGAATGGGAACAGTGGGTCAAGCCATCATCCCACTCTTTTGTTCTCCTACAACAAAGAAGTTTTTCTGACCAAGGAAGGCCCTGCTGATAATATACAATAAAGTGGCCCTGCCATTTTTAATGCTTCCAATAAGTTCATCATCAGGATATATTTTTACCTTGTGAACTTGCATTAGTGTCTTTCTGCCAAAGAGTTAAAAAATACACTTCTGTGTTTGGCTGAAATATGATTTTGGGAAGGTTTATGAAAGGTCATGAGAGTGAATCCACATGTGGAACAATATGAAGGCAGCAAGATAATTCCTTTGTCTGATTCTGATACACTTAAATTTTTCTTTTCTTTTTTTTTTACAGTTAAATTTTTCTAATCATCCTCGAAGATTTCAATAATGTGGACTTATTTCTGTATAATGTGTGTGTGGTATAAATGATTCTGGTTCCCATGAACAATCCTTTCTTTATTATCAAAATAAAAGCATACTGGATGCACCTCCACGTTTACTGTAGCATCATTTACAAAAGCCAAATTATGGAAACAGTGCAAGTGTCCACTGACTGCAGAGTAGATAAGGAAGATGTGGTATCTATCTACTATCTATCTATCTATCTATCTATCTATCTATCTATCTATATATGTATGTATATATAAATGCAATATTACTCAGCCATAAAAAGTGAGATCTTAACATTTGCAACAATATGGATGGATCTAGAGAGTATAATGCTAAGCAAAATAAGCCAATTGGAGAAAGACAAATACCTATGATTTAATTCATATTTATAAAACAAAGGGAAAAGAAGACAAAAAATAGACTCTTTTTTTAAAAAGATGTGTTCATCTATTAGAAAGAGAGAGAGTGCACATGCATGAACCCGGGGAGGGGCAAAGGGAGAGGGAGAAGCAGACCCCTGCTGAGTGGAAAGCCTGAAGCAGGGCTCAATCCCAAGACTCTGAGATCATGACTTAAGTTGAAACCAAGTGTCGGATGCTCAACCAACTGAGCCACACAGCCACCCTGCAAAAATAGACTTCAAAAAAAAAAAGATTTTATTTATTTATTTATTCATGAGAGACACACAGAGAGAGGCAGAGACACAGGCAGAGGGAGAAGCAGGCTCCATGGAGGAAGCCCGATGTGGGACTCGACCCCAGGACCCTGGGATCATGACCTGAGCTGAAGTCAGACACTCCACCACCGAACCACCCAGGGGCCCCTAGACTCTTAACTATAGAGGAAAACAGATGGTTCCCAGAGGGAGGTTGGTGGGGGGAATGGGTGACATAGGTGAAGGGGGTTAGGAGTACACTTATCTTGATGAGCCCTGAGTAATATAGTGAAGTGCTGAATCACTATATTGTACACCTGAAACTAATATAATATTGTACGTTAACTACACTGGAATTAAAATAAAAATAGTAATATTTTAAAAAGGTAAATTGGATCATGTGATTCCCTGCTTAAATCCCTCCCATCCCTTTTTTAAGAGAATCCAAACTCCTTGCCACAATGAAGAAGCCCCTGCATGGTCCGGCTCCTGCTGACCTCCCTAACCTCTTCTATCATCACACCTCGCGTTAGCTATGTGGGTCCCCTTCCGATGTCCCAAATGCACCAAGCCCTTCCCCACTCTAGGCTCTTACACTTATTGTCACTCTGCTTAGAGCACTCTTATCTACTTCTCTGCACAGCTGCCTTCTTCTTAGCCTTTGGGATTCATCTCAGATGCTGCCTCCTGAAAAGGCCCTTCTCTGATCACCCTATCCCTAGTGATCTTAGACTCCTCTGATACTCTCCACCACCTAGACACTTCAACAGTACCTGGATGTTTCCCCAGCAGGACTTATCTCAATAAGTATATTTATTGTATATTTATTGTGTATATCTATTATATGTTTATCTGTTTATCATCCGTCTCTACCAGTAGAATATGGATCCATGATGACAGGGATATCATGTGTCTGTACTGCTGGATCCTCAGTATGCCTGGCAGGTAGCAGTCACTCAATAAATGCTTACTAATGAAATGAATAAAGCAGTGGTAAAATAGAATCAGCATGACCCGTGCCACCCACCCTTCCTTAAAGTTTTATAGCTTTTTACTCCATGTCCCAGCTTGTGGTCCTAGGCACATATAACAAACGCTCTTGTAGTTCTTGGTTGCTCTTTATGTCCTGCTTATCTAGGCAACAAGAACATCTTTACCTGGTTTGACTCCCATTTCTTTAAGGCTTTTACCTTAAAAGCTACTGAGTCTCTATGCTATCCTCAGTTGTTCAGAGAATTTGAAGCTTATTCTATGGCCTCCCCTCTATACCAGCTAAAATTTAATGCCCTCTGTGATGTGATCTGTTATTTCACTGTGGCTGTTTTTGGCCATTGGCAAAGCAGTATGACTTCCCCAAACTCATTTCACGTGTAGCCTTAGTGCCAGAAATATGTCTCAGGAGTGCTGAGGAATGAATGATTTTAGAGGCTCCTGAATACCACAGATTTGGGAGCACCTTGTTTGTTTATTCCGAATCAATTAGTTCCTTAGGATATGAAATCATTGAACAATGAAAATACAGATTTATTCATACAGGTAAGGATTTAAAAAAAAATAGCCGGGCAAGAAATTTCATTTCCTAAGTCCCACTCCCTTAAAAATTAACCACTGTGCCCACAATACCAACTGTGAAAATTCCCATCAGGTAATTATAGCTTAAAAAAAAAAATGTGATGAGAGAGTAGCTTAACAGTGCAGAGCAGAGATTGGCGAGTGGTTGAGCATTCTTGTGCATGTGCTTAAAGGCACTTAGGGACCTTGCTTTTCACATAGCATAAAGCTTATTTTCAAAAATAATTTCTTTAATTGTGCTTCTACTTGAAGGGATAAATTATATTTGATAAATGATCTTCTTGTGCAAAAATCCCAGGTTAGGTATTCAATATCATATAGCACCCACTCTCATGGCATACACTCTTTACAAAATAGACCAAAACAGTATTTGAAAGAAACACTTCCTCATCATGGCTGAGAGTGATTTTAAAACGGCTATCAGATAACTAAAATCTCTCCTTTCCAAAGAAACTCAGTGTTTTCTACATTAATCTATAAGACAAACACGAAAAGTGGGATAATGAGAAGATAGGTGTTCTTCAAGGACATAAAGTCCTCATTTTTACGTAAGTATGTTTGTAGTGGATAATAAGTGTTATATATTTTACTGTCAAGATATACAAAAATGATTTCCAGTACTGTAACATCAAAACATCCCCGTCCTTACTCTAGCTTCCGTGAAAACACAACATTCACCTAGTCTAAAAACTAAAAATGCCCTAAGGCCTTTTGTTCCTCAACTCCCACATGTCCCCAATCATTTACTGACCCCTTAATCTTCCAAATGCAGTTGCAATTCACAACAGTGTGTGTTTGTGTGCGTGTGTGTGTGTGTGTGTGTGTGTGTGGTGTGGCTGGCTGAATAATGATGAGCTAAGCTTAATTACATCATTAGGCAGGAGGCCGCAGATCTCCTGCTGCCTTAAGGGACTGATTGGAATTTTAAAATATTATTTTCACTTAGTGGAATCTAAATTAAATAAATAGGCTCCATTAAAGAAGAGCCATGGTACATTTGCTGTTGATTTTTGTCCGTTTACAATTGTGCTAGAGGCTGAGGTGCCCAAAGGGGTATACAGTCATCTTCTTGCAAACTTCTAATTAGACCATGTAAAATATAACTGACAAGACTTTTTCTGTTGTAGCAGAATATTCTCATTTTTTAAAGTATCTTCTCTTTTTTTGCACCTCTAACAGATTTCCCTAACATTATTCTGTACTTCCCATATTAGTGTTTAATGTAAGTCATTATTATGTGATAAATAGGTTTATGTTTTTTTTACATTTTTATATGTTTATTTCATGGTGCCATTTGTAGCTCCGCCCTGCCAACCACTGCAATCTGAGGGACACAGAGAGCTAAACTGTTTTGCTCTAAAGTTACTCCTAGCTAAGCTATGAGAAAGGTGAAAAGATAGGAGAACTTAGAAATCTGATTTTTGGTCCTGAAAAGCCGAAAGCATAAGATAAGTTCCCTTAGCACTCCTATTCAGAGTCAGACTACTTCTCCTTCATGTAAGCAAGGTTATAAAATTGTCCCTATCCTTCCTAATTAAAGACCTGAGAAACATGAATTTTAGGTTACTGAGAGAGTCAGGGTCGGGTTTGAGGCACCACAGGCCACCCAAGGAAAATCCAGCTGCATCGCATTTGAAGCTGTCCTATCATAGTCTGGAAAAAATGCTCCAATCTTAAAAATATGTCTAGACCACTTTATTTCACTCCTATGTGACTCTTAGGTGAAGTGGGGGGTGAGGTGGGGGTTGATGGGTAAGATGAGGGTGGCAAATGAGCATTCTACATGAAAACTCTTTTCTAAAAAGAACCCATCAGGAAGCTGATTTACAGTCCAAAAACTGACATTACAGACCCCGTGTGTAAGCCCTTCATCATTCTGCGGTAGAGAGTTTCAGGCACTGCCTACAAATAAGGAGCATGCAAAAGGTCCTCCTGTATCTCAGGGACTCAGGAATGGCTCCAGGCATATTAGGGGCAGAAAGTCTTTAAATGGCCTCACTTCCCTGCAGACATGCCCCTCCTCTTCAATCCTTATTCTCCCACGATCCCCAGATCTACAGATTCTAGGGTGCAGCAGTTTGCCTGGGTCTGGTCTCCACAGCAAAACCACCCACGATTTGGGATATATCCATTCTCTATGATCTCTTATGAAAAATTAACTGCATTCACTTGTGGCCCTACTTAAATTTTTAACCTTTTTATTTAGGGGCAAAAACGGGTCTTGGCTAAAAACACCTTTAGAATCTTGGATTTAAAAAAAATAAAAACAAAACAAAACAAAAAAAGGAATCTTGGATTTTTGAGGAATGGGGACTCAAAGTTTATTTTACAGATGATGAAGCTAAATTCTCGGAGAAGGTGACTAATTTCCCCAAGGTCACACAGCTACTTCATAATTTAGCTGGGACTAACATCTGGTTCTCAATTCCTGATCCATTGTTTTTAATCCATGGCACCAAGCTGCTTGATGTTTCAGCCTTCTAAGGAGAGTTTATTTATCACCTAGACAGCTTTTCTAATCCCTTGACCAAATGAATAAGTGAGATGGGAGATTTAGGCTCTGAAACACACTCTTAGGAGGTAACATAACCAATCCTCTGAGAATTGTCTTTCTTAAACAAATCTTCACACCCCACAGCTTATTTAGATGAATTGTTATTCCTGCTCATCTGTGGCTGGCAATGCCATCCCTTAATCACCAGAGAGGAGGGACTGCAGGAGCTTCTTCTAGAAAGACTGGCAAAAAGTCACTCTGCTGAAAAGCAGGGAAGAAACACTGACTCTGGTCTTTGGTTAAGTGGGTCCCTTAATGGAAGAGGTAGGGACTGCCTAGATATCCCCTTATGCCATCCCATTAACACACAAGAGTGTGCATGAGTGCAGGAGGGTGTCATTAGGGTAAATGAACGGGGTTTGGGGATTAATGTTGTTAACACTGCTGCCTGCTGATAGTAAAAGAAGGCAATCTCAACCTGTTAAACAGCCTACCACCTGGGAAGTTGAACTGCCCACAGTCAGCAGAGACCGGTATGGAATTGAGAATGAGTTTCAAAAAAAATTCTGAGCCACAGGGATACCACAAAGAAAGGGATGCAGCGAGATTTTTAAAGGAAGAAAGAAAAGATGGGAAAACCAAATCAACCTCCCCAAGGAAGTATTGCGTACAGATATGAAGTATTTTGGCTTTTCTAATATTTTTATTACGTGATTTGCCAAGGTCACCTTGTTTAGGGGTTTCAAGTAGTTTTTAATTGGCAATGTATTACAAAATATCTTTGTACTTCCATTCTTATGAATATATTCATAAAATACTTCGGTGGCTTCCCAACAAGATAGTACACCAGCAGAGTGTGAGCTCCCCGCCCCAAAATCAACTCAAGAGAAACTGCAGAGCCAAACATGGGTCAGAGTAAGTATTATAAAAACAATGAGGAAACTCCTAGGGAGAAAGCTATAGAAACTAGTGTATAGGGTTGCAGCAGCCTGGGGCAAAGGCTACTGTGTCACAGCATTAAGGACTGGTTTAGGGAGAGTTTTAAAACTGTTCTTATCTTTGGATCATCATCGTCTGCCCCGTCACCAAAGAATCCACAACAACAGTTCAGGTCACTGCCATGGGGTAATATCAGGGCAAGATAAAAGTCCTGCTGGAATGAAACTATATTCCCACCAACCAGTCACATGCCACAAATCACTCCCCTACTCCTTCCCTGTCTAAACTCCCTAGGGGATTACCCCTGCCCAGGAATATAAAGCAGATGCATGGTGCAGTGCCAGTGAATCAAAATGTTCGGTAAAAACAAGACCTAATATAATAGTGATTACAATAAATTTAGGTGGGGTCGATACTACTTAAGAGATTCTTATACTGGTTTTTTAATTTAAAAAAGGATTTAAGGGATCCCTGGGTGGCGCAGCGGTTTGGCGCCTGCCTTTGGCCCAGGGCGCGATCCTGGAGACCCAGGATCGAATCCCACGTCGGGCTCCCGGTGCATGGAGTCTGCTTCTCCCTCTGCCTATGTCTCTGACTCTCTCTCTCATTCTGTGTGACTATCATAAATAAATAAAAATTAAAAAAAAAAAAATTTCTAAAAAAAAAAAAAATAAAAAAAATAAAAATAAAAAAGGATTTAATAACTTGCTGTTTATAAGAAGGACCATTTAAACAAAATATATAAAAAGGATGGCAAAAGGTGATCTGGCAATTGTGCAAAATTCCAAAGAAAGCTGGAATTGGACTCTTAACATTATTAACAAGATAAGAATTCATGGGGAAAAAAAAACACAACAAAAAGGGTAATTATACCTGATGTGGGGAATAACAGAGAAAGAAGATTTAACCATCATGAACATAAATGCACCTAACAGTATAGGTTAGATTGCACTGGAGGGGAAAATAAGTAAATAAAAAATTGTAGCTGGAGACTTTAACACACATCTCCTGAAACTGATAGATAAAAAAAATAAGGTTAACTTCTAGCTTATTTTTCAGATTGCAGAAACAAAAACAAAAACAAAACTAAGTTAATAAAATTTTCAATCCCATATGTCGTAAATTTACAAAATATATACTAAATAGCCTGTGGAAATCATAAGAGAAATGATAATGTATTTAGAATTGAACAATGGAATTCATATTGTATGTCAAAATTTGTGGGGCACATTTGAAGCAGTATTTATGGAGAAATCTGTAACTCTGAATGCACTTATTAGGGCACAAGAAAGACTGAAGAAAAATATAGCTAACCAAGATGAAAGAAAGAAGATATCTTCCAAGAGAAAAGAAACATTTTTTTTAAAAAAGAGCAGAATTCAACTAAATAGAAAATTTAAAAGAAAATAGAGTAGGTCACAACACCGAAACTCATTATTTTAAAAAATCAGTGATGATCTTCCTCAGCCAGGGCTAATTGAAAAAGTAAAAAATAAAAAGATGAGATACCAATAAATAATATACAACATTTAAAAAGAGAACTATAAAACCGACACAGATGTTTAACAATAATAATGAAATAGTATGATGAAAATGCAAAAACCTGAATAGAATGGATAGGTTTCTGAAGAAATATAAAATACAAAAGTATATACAAGAAGAAATAGAAAATGTGAGTAGACAAATTGGCATTAAAGAAATGTGAGTCGTGAGCAAAGACTTTCCAAAAAAGTCTCAGGCCCACATTTACAGTTGAGTACTGCCAAACTTTCAAAGATTAGTTATCCTATAATAGAAAGGAAAAGAAGACTGATCAGTTCATTTTATGAAGCAAGTGCAATTTTTATTCAAAAACTGGGTAAGAATAATATAAGAATATATGTATATATGTATATATGTACATATAAAATATAATATATAATAATATTAATAATAATAAAATATAATATTAATAATAATATAACATAAGAATATATATGTAAATATGTATATATTTATATACATAAACCACATTAAAAGACTAAAAAGATACAATCGTCAATTTTTAAATAAAGAAAAATTAAGGTTCAACACTTTGAAAAAGGAATGAGCAGAAACTTCCTGAACTAGGTATAGGGTATGTACATAAGCCCTTCAATATTCAACACATTCCCTTGAAGCTTAGAACAAAGACCAAAATACTTATTGTCTCTGCTCTTGTTTAACATAGTAAAGTATTGAAAGGGAAGAGATAAAACTCCCATTATTTGAAGATTTTCTAGATAGTAATAACAACAAAATCAACATATAAATAATACTATTGAGAGATTTCAGCAAGATGGCCAGATTCAAATTCAATCTACATGGGCAGCCCGGGTGGCTCAGCAGTTTAGTGCCGCCTTCGGCCCAGGGCTGATCCTGGAGACCCAGGATCAAGTCCTGTGTCGGGCTCCCTGCATGGACCCTGCTTCTCCCTCTGCCTGTGTCTCCGCCTCTCTCTCTGTGTCTCTCATGAATAAATAAATGAGCTCTTAAAAAAAATTCAATCTACACAAAATCAATAGCATTTTTCTATATCAGAAATAAGCATCTAGAAAATATAATAAAATGAAGACACCACAAAAATAATAAAAACTATAAAATTTCTATGCATTAAAAAATACTGAAGATTTTTGTAGAGATAAACTTAGACTTTATTGAAAGCCATAAAAAATAGACATTCTATATACTTGGAAGAGATAATAAAGATTGAGTTCTCTTTCATAATAATTCATAAATTCAATATGACTCCAGTCAAAATTTCAAGTAGATTTTTTAAAGTGAGACACTTCTTTTTTAAATTTTATTTATTTATTAATGAGCCACAGAGAGAGACAGAGGTAGAGACATAGGCAGAGGGAGAAGTGGGCTCCTGGAAGGGAGCCTGATGTGGGATTCAATCCCAGGACCTGGGAATCACACCCTGAGCCAAAGGCAGATGCTCAACTGCTGAGCCACCCAGGTGCCCTAAAGTAAAACACTTTAAAATTGGTTTCAAGGAATAAAAGCTTATGATTAGCTTAAGGCAACTTTGAAAAATCAGATTAAATAAAAAAGTATAGTACAGTATGGGACAAATACAGCAACGGAATATTATAGAGAACTCAAGCAGACACATACAAAGAGAAGAACATTATATATGATAAAGTTGACCCTACAAACTATGTTTATAAAAATGCATAGATCAGAATTCTTGTTGCAGAAACATAGTTGATTGATGACCCTGGATGCTCTCCCTCTTCATCTACAACCACATTCATACCAAGGCCACTTCCTGTAGGGTGTTCCCAGCCAATGACTACACATATGGGGGTACTAATTCCCACAAGACGTGACACTCCCAGGACAGGCAACTTTGGTTTGAGGACTCCCTATTGACCTGGCCAAAACTTTCTTAGAACTGCACTATAGTTTGCGACTCTTCTTAACCTCCACCTTCCGTCTGTCTCTCCTTCACAGGTGTCAGACACGGAGGAGTAGTCTTCTAATCACCCTCCCTATTATCCCCCCAATTAATCCCTTACACGTCTAAATCCATTTTGACTTCTGCTTTTAGGAGGACCTGAACTAACATACAAAAAATGATGAAAAGGTAGGTTGCTGCATAGATGTTATTGGGGAAAATTGCTTCCTATATAAAGAAAAAATATAATTGCATCCCTCTCTCATACCATAATTGCAGGTGAATTCCAAATAGATTTAAAATTATATAAGAAACAAATAACTAAAATGTAAAAGAAGACAGTCATCCAGTGATAGTGAAAGATGACTTAAACAAAACTCCAAAAGCACAAATAAGGCAAAAGTAATACTTGAAATATTGAAATTTAGGATTTCTGTTCATTGAAGGCCAATGTGGTATGGACTGCTGTCTCCCAAATTCACTCTCCTGTCTCTAAACCTAACAGAATTCCTTAATTTTGGGTGGGAGGATGGTCACCTAGGTAAAAAATGATGTTGTTTAGCCTTCCTTATAGCTAAATACAGCCCTGTGACTACTTTCTAGCCAATGAAATGTGAGGAAACTTCCAACAAATGTGTGTGGCATCTATGTCATGCCCTTAAAACGAAGGGACTTACTACCCTCTTATCCGTCTTTTCTCCTACACAACGGCTGATTAGAACCACCTTGCATCATGCTGAGAAAGGCGGTACCCTAGAAATGGTGGAACAGTAAGACAAAAGGATCACCTGTTACTTGAAAGAGAAATAAACCTCTTTCTTGTCGGAGCCATTGTTACTGTGGGGCTCTATTACTAATGCCGAAGTTACCTCCTAATTCATATAAATACCACAGACAAAGTTAGTGGACAGAGGACAAACAGGGAAAATATATCAATATCTAAGATCAAAAAAGGCATAATAACTAAAATATGAAAAAACCCTCATTTAAACAAGCCAACAAAAAATGAAAATCAGAAATATTCAAAGCTATTAACATGTAATAAGGAGGGGAAACCCAAAAGACTAAAAACCATATTAGGAGATGCCACCTTTTTTAGTAATGAGAGAAATTAAAATTTAAATAACAACATACAGCTTACACTCATCACACTGGCTAATACCAAGCAATGCCAAGAATTAAGGAGATAGGTATGTAAAGTCAGGATATCCGGGTATTCTTACACTCTTGGTAGGAATGTAAATATGCCCATTCTGAAAAGCAGTTTGGCACATCAACCTTGCTACTGAGTAGGTATCCCAAGAAACCCTCATGTAGATCTAGAAAAAATACCATTCGGTTACGGCTATTTCTGGTGATAGGGAAATGGAGACCTTAGAGCTCTCCTAAGCCAATAGAAACAAGGGATATCCGATAGGTACAGCACATGGCTACCAAAAGCAGAGTGCTGAATAAAACAAGCAAGAAACAGAATGAAATTTATAGCACTAGATCATTAAATAAAAACGTTTGAACATGAAAATAATAATATATACATTTATAATAATAAATATATATTTTACAAACACACGCACACAGAACAAACTGCATGAGCGTGGTTAAGGAATAAGGATGAAGGGGAAAATAAATAACGTAAGAGAGAGAGTCATTGTGTAGACTGAGGATGACAGTACAACTGTACAACTAACTCAGTCTTCTGCACTCTAATTACCAAAACACAATAATAAAAAAATATAAAATATTTACAAATATTTTGCTACGAAATTAAGTCCGCCTTTCTTTATTGGGTGCGTTATTGCTACCTTTGTATACTCTTCGAGGTATTTTTCTAATATAATAAGCAATCTCGCGAATCTTGTGCAAATTAATCTTCACAGTTCTATAATCTAGAAGTTGACCAGAGGGTAGGGGTAGTAGGAATATGCTGGCTATAGAGGAAGGAATTTTAAATGTTATCCATGTTACCTCTGAAAATTCGAGTTACCCTAAATACTAGATCCTGGTATTATCTTGCTTCATCACCTTAGTCTCAGTAGTACAAATCTATGTTCCTAGTGAACCTCTCCCTATTCACAATTATGAAGCCAAAAAAAAAGAAGAAAGAAAGAAAGAAAGAAAGAAAGAAAGAAAGAAAGAAAGAAAGAAAGAAAGAAAGAAAGAAAGAAATGGAAAGGAGGTGGGGATCCCTGGGTGGCTCAGTGGTTTAGCGCCTGCCTTTGGCCCAGGGCGTGATCCTGGAATCCTGGGATCAAGTCCCACATCAGGCTCCCTACATAGAGCCTGCTTCTCCCTCTGCCTGGGTCTCTGCCTCTCTCTCCTTCTCTCTGTGTCTCTCATGAATAAATAAATAAAAATCTTAAAAAAAAAAAAAGAAAGAAATGGAAAGGTTGGGAGGAGAATCAGAAGAGGTGGAAAAAAATATGACTAATATAAGTATCTGCCTCTTCCATTCACCGTCAACTCCTATGTGCTCAGGGTTAAGAGAATGAAAGGGAAGAACGGAGGGCAGAGCTTGGTCTTTACGTCCACGAGACACCTAACCATTTATCAGAATCCCTTTATGTCCCATCACCGTAGCCACCTAACTCTTCTGCTGTAAGTTCTCAACGGCTGCAAGCCTAAATTGCTTGACTTCCTCCATATTCAACACCTGAACCTATTTCCTACCAGAAATGAGTCCACAGTCATATTTTCAAAAATAGATTTGGTCTCACTTGCATCTCCCTTTGGCAACTCCTTACTCTAGAAAAACTGAGCTTTGGCCAGCGGACAGGACACCCTGTAGGGGCTCTCTGTTCTCCAACAGCAGAACTCAGACCTCCAACAGTGAAAACTGTCCCATCAGCCGTCTTGTAAAAAGAAACTAACTACCCCTTGCTTCAGGTGACCAAGCACTAACGTTTCACTCTCCTAGAGCGAATGTGAAAAAGTAAACGGCTATAGCAATAGGAAATGCTTTGGGAAAGAGGGCCAAGGCCACAGGGTGGATACAAAGGTCCAGAATATCTTCTTTAACAAAATACATCCTACATCTGGGACCAGTATCATGGACGTGCGCCTACTGCAATCTTACAGGGTCTCGTGCTCAGAAGGGCCCTGCTTGGATTTAATGTCCTGTGCTTGGGCTGAATGCTCTTGGGGTGACTATCTTGAAACTCTCCCAGCTCTGGCCCTCCACCACTGCCACCTTCTGTGTGGGGCACAGTCTGAGTTGGCTGAAGAAGGTCACATCCCCCTCATCCAACCACCCTCTCTGCTCCCTTGCGTGGAGTTAGGGTCAGGGAGGGTCCAGGTCACAGGGGCACCTGCTGAGTCCCGGGCTGGCAGTGAGGCAGTGCCTTTAGTGGGTGGCTCCACGGGATCTCTTTCCCAATCCTATAGAGGTATCAAGGAGGCCTGGTGCGAGACCCCAACTGCAATAAATTTGGCAGCGGCACATCTGTGTGAAGCGGAGATGGACTTTCCTGCCCCTGGCCAGGGCCCCACATTTTCATTTTGCCATTTTTCCTGGGCCCTGCAACGTACAGAGCCAGCTTTGCCTAAATCTTTCCAGGATCAGTACCGAAAAGAAACTTTCCTGGTGGGAAAAAGCAGCTTACCAAGTAACATGACTCTGTTCCTCTCTGTCTGACCCTTGGTAAGGGTCTCTCACTAGGGGTCCTGATGCCACCATCACACTGGCCTTGGGGGGCACTCCTCCCTTAACTACTCTGCAGATACAAGTATTCCTCTTTATGCCACTTTAGGCAACTGAACCAAGCTAGAAATTTCAGTTAGGATTTATTAAATAGTGAAGAAAACAAGAAGGAAAATAAACACATGGCATACAAGGTATAATTATCATCCATCCTGGTCCTGGGATAACAGACTTATTCTTAGGAAGCCCATGACTCAACCATTCCAGTCCTTTCTACTCCCTTTACCTACCAAATTTTCCCTTTAAATAGCTTTTACTTCTTTTAGATAGCCTTAGTTTCCTTTTAGAGAGACCTACCTCTTCCCTGGATGACTAATACCAGGAATTAAGTCATACTTGAAAGGAAATGCTGCCTTTTCCCCAAAAAGGAAAGAAAAAAAAAAGGAGTTTTAGCTTTGTAGGCCTACCAGAATAGCTAAATCTTAATAAAGTATATAAAATTATTTCATTCCTACACCAGGAAACAAGTGATATAGAAGGAAGAACACCCTTCTCGAATGTTGGAAATGTCAGGATATCTTTTTGTTTTCATTTTAAATCCTTTCTATTCAAACAACAATATGTTCTGTAGGTTCCACTAAACCACGGATATTAGCGATGATGGAGAGAAAGCAACATGTTTAAGCTTCTCCCTAGAGCTCTGACATTCACTTTTTCTAAAAATTTCATCTTATTGTTTTAATTCCTGAATTTTTTCCTAAAATGTATGACATAATTGTAAGAGTATTTGATGATTTGTTTTCTTTTGGGTGTCACAGCTTGCTAATCTCCACCTCCGTATTTCTTCCTCATGCAATTGGTTGACCTGCAGCTATAATAGACTTTTTGTACCAGCTTAGAGAATTAAAGAAAAGTTTTGCTGACTAATTTCTAAATTCTCTTAAGCTAGCAGATGTGTAACTCTTGGATGTCACAGGATACTTTTAAAGTGAAAGTGAAATCCATAAATGATTGCCTTTTTTTATATATTATCAAATAAAGATCTTTAAAAGTAAAAGCTACCAACCGTATTATTTCATAAAAGAAAGGACATTTTCATTCTGAAGAAAGTCATTCACCTGAACAAACAGAGGTATGAACTCACTACCTTCTCCTTTCTCTTCAGGCCACCTAAGAACATCAAGATCATTTCCAGGGAATCTCCTGAATCAGAGGTTGGCAACATTTTAGAATTCTTCATAAATACTTCCCTGCAAAATTTCTATTTTCAGTATTTCTATATGTTTTATGAACTTTTATATATGACAATATATTGAGATTCAACAGTATGCACTCTGTGGCTTTTCAAAGTCACCCTAAATTTCAAGACCTTTGAAACAAGCATTTCATTATGCCTTTTTTTTTAATTACTAAGTACACTAAACAGAAACCATTGTAAAGTGCCATTGTCTTCTCCTGAATTACTCTTTACGCCCAAACTTTCATTTATAAAACAATACAATGCCACATATTACATGGCTGAGATATACCATGGGTTGTTTTTAACACCAAGGACATGACTTTATAACTGATAGCCTGATTTGACAAAGTAGGCCTGCAGTCTTGTCACTTGATATCAATATAAGCATCTTTACTCCTAAGAGGCTTTCTTCTATATTTAATTCCTCTGGGAAAACATACTTTAGGTACATTCACATAGATAAAAATGTGTTAGGAATTTAAAGCATTCTGATGAGGATCTTTGCTTAATAAATGTTGCATTCCTGCATGTAGTTTAAGCATGGCTGTTTAGAATTTTTTCATTACCTGCATAGAAAACAGAGCACTATATAGAATCAATAAACTCTAACTTGACCCTCACCCTTCATTGCATAATCAATGTAAGGATGTTCACGTTATAAGGAAGTATTTATCATATTAAAACAAAGGACTTCATTCTGATAGCTGTTGAGTCTAAAATGTGAACATTTGACTTTCAAAGCAAGTAAATCAGCAGAGCTCCAAATCGGGGGACTCAACCAACAAAGGATCATAAAGTTAAAAAGTCTCTGTTAATCAATGACAAATTTAGTACTTGTTGCTACAATTACAAAGATAATAGTTCCTTTATGTCAGTGCCTTTGGTTTTGCAGCTGTAAAATAGCTTTGAAATTCAGCATTTCAAGGAATAGAAATTAATAGGAGGTCATTTCTACCAGAGAAATTTTAGGGGCCCATCCTCTCTAATCATCATTAAAAACTAAATCCGTAGGAGAAGAGGCACTTTACTGATTGTCAAGTGGAAGCTATTATTCATTTGATGAAGCTCTTGGCACCGTGCCATTGATTCTGCACTACAGCCTGCTGCTTGTTCTCCTTCATCTCGTGCAATCAGAGTTGTTTCTGCCTGCCAGGAGCTATTTATAGAGCAAGGGGGGGTGGGTGGGGGGGAGAAAAGCTGATATGTTCTCCTTCTTGAAAAACAACTTTAAAACTTTATAAGTACAAATCTGTTTTTCTTGTCATCAAGACTGTCTGCTTTTTCTGTCAATGCAGAAGATAAGGAAGCTGACTTCAAGACAACTGCCCTTCCTAATAATGACTGTGAATTTGGTGGAGTCACAGGCTATAATCACACGGCATCTGACTCCCTTGGATTAATAATCCTCAAAACTACATACACCGTCATATGTCTATAGTGTATGTAATTCTCTTATTTCTACATTTCTAAGTCCATTCTTGTTCTGTATCGTAAAAATTTCTAAAATATGCTCCCTGCTTTCTTATACTTCTTAAAAGCAAATATACCTTGCAAAAAAAAAAAAAAAAAAAACAACCCTCAAAATAGAAGTGTAGGAAAATATGTGGGGGCTCAATTATTTAGGAGTTGGTTCAAACTGAATTAATAGCTAAGTGTTGGTGAAATTGTTTTTCCTATAATTGCAAAAGAAGTTGGATTTTCATGAATTTTACTTTAGAGATTGGTCATCTCAACACAATATAAATCTTTATGTTAAAAATTATCCACGTGATATGAACATGGCATTCTCAAAATTATCTGGAACTTTCTATGCCTTGAGTTGCTGTTGTGAACAATTTCAAAACCCAAACTATTCAGAATCTTTATCTTTGGAAAAGTTTCAGGCTTTATTTCAGCAGTTGCAAAGCCCACTTAAAATGTATTAGCCTCTAAAATAATAAATAGAGAAAATAAAAATAAAATAATAGCATGCATTTAAAATACTTAAGGATAGCAATAGCAATACTTCTGACTGCTAAAATTTGATATAATGGAAAAGAATTCTATTTTTTGGAATACAAATAACAAAACCTAAACCTAAACCTTAAAAACAATATATGGAAATAAAATCATATGGCTGTGAATTGCCTGATGTAACTTTTTAGAGAAATTTAGTTCATGATCCCATCAAATGTGTTTTAACAAACTGCAATATTAAAAAAGTAGCCATAAAGCTAGAGCATTGCCAGTAAATATTCGGTTATAAATAGAATATCAAAATACAACTGTAATAAAAAAATGCAAATGTAGTCATTTGAAAATACAATAAAAGATCAGTTAAAATAGTTACTTAGCAGAACAACTTGAGTTAGCAGAGTGGAAAACAGACCATGGATTTGTTTGTTTTGTTTTGCTTTAACTTCATAGAGACCTACATTTCAGCATCCCTTTTGGATTGTGGTATTTTCAGAGCCCTGGTTTGCAGCAGGAACCAGAAAGGTATACTTACCAGGGAGTTTATTGTATCTTTTCTTCTGAAACCTACATGACTTATCACCAAGACATTTACCCAGAAGAAGCTAAGATTAGAGGAAATGCTCTGTTTCAGACCAAGCTATAGAATATGAAGTGAAATTAAGTATCGCGGATCCAAGGATTTTAGAAAGTCAAGTGGAATAAGAAAATTAAAAGTTTATTTGATTCTGAATTGCCAAGAGTAACTCTACATGGTCTGAACTTCTAGATAATTTCCAGCTCTTCCCCTCCTTCACTTTTAGTTCTCAAAACTTTATTCTTAATGGTTTTTCACTCCAAACAATGAAAAAATTAGGCATTTGTAGAATAGTATTTTGAAATCTCTACCATGAATTCAACAGATTACCACTGGGCTCAGAAGCTTAGGTTTGTGGAGCTAATCCCCATCTTAAACATTTAATTGTTCACTCAACAGATATTTGTTGAATACCTATTATATGCTGGCACCATTCTAGTTGTCAAGATACATTGGAGGAACAAAAAACACATAAAGTTCCTATCTTTATTTATTTTGTATTCCAATGGATCTTCAGCCAAAACAAGATTGATTTTAAAAAAAGTCTTTCTTTCATGAATATAGTCCTATATTTCTCAAAATTGCACAACATTAAATTGAAGGGCAACAACCTCATAACAGCTACAAATTCAATCTTTTGAGCACTTGACCATATATGCCAGATACTGTGATGAACACTTTTTCATTCATTAGTTCCATTTAGTTGGTGCCTATTAATCTTAATATTCAAAAAAATAATCCCCATAATCCAGATAAAGAAATGAATACTTAGGTTAAGTAACTTATTAAGTTTATACAGATAAAAAGTGGCAAATTAAACACAGGTCTCACCCAACTATAAAAATAGTAATTTCAGCCAAGTCTTCTACTGAGGACTTAGTAGCATCCATCCATCCATCCATCCATTGATTCAGCATTTATTCAACAAACATTAAGAGTGTCTCATATGTGCCAGGCATTGTTTTAAATACATAGGATACATTAATGAGCCAAAGAGGCAAAGATCCCTGTCTTCGGGATCTTCTTAGGCAAAGATCCCTGCCTAAATCTTAGTGGGAGGAGACAGACAATAGAAATAAACATAATAAGTAAGCAAATACATAATATATTAGAAGGTTAACATCAATCCATTGGAAAAAAAAAGATAAAGTCTAAGATTTATCCTAACAATTCGAATTCTTAAACTAGAGGTAAAAACAACTTTTAAAATGTAAAAAAAGGAGCTCAGAAGACCAATGACAAGCACCCCAAAAAGGAAATGCTACAGCAGAACAGTGTTGAAGAAATGTCTTCATACTGGGGAAAATGACACCTGTTTGCCACCACTTTAGAAAGTTGAACTTTGTTGTAAGTCTTTGTTATTTTGATCATGAGATGCTTGGAAATAAAGGGCAGAGCAGGGCATCAGTAATTGCCCATCTGGAGTACAACAAACACACGTAAATCACTGGAAAATCACGTGCGGTTTGATGACATTTATCCACTTTGGTTTCCACTGACTGGTATGCCAAACCCCAGACACCAAAATGACTAAGGTTGGGGAATAAATACCCATCATTAAATTTCCAGTGGTTTAATAATTATCCCTCTTCCTGGGGACATGATTAAACCTCACACAGCAGCAAAACAAGAAACTAAGTTGCTGGGCATCAGAGGTGAAGAGAAAGTAAATGAGAAAAAGAGAGAGAGTGAGAGTAACAAGGGACATGAGAAAAGAGAGGGGGAGAGGGAAAGAGCACACAAGGGAAAAAATCTCTTTGGTGGTTACTCTCAACCATCCCTGGGCTTAAGACAACCACCCACAGGCACTAAACAAGTGATTAAACTACAGTGTGGATGTGTACCTCATTCTCATAATTCCAGAGGATGGGGCAAGTTGCTCCAGTGGGAGCAGAAAGTGCAGTAACAGGAAACATAATCCCACCCCAGGCCATGCTTCTCTGCTAGGGCCATGGCTGAGCTAGATCCCTTTAACACAAAAATGGGGAATCTTCTCTCTTCTTGGAGTACTAACTGGCTTTGGTCAATATTGCTTTCTTAAGAGGGGAAAAAAAACCCGGAATCTTTCTTTTAATAACATGTTAAGTGGTCCCAGAGTTATAAGTGACTGAAACCTCATTCCAAGTTCCTTGCAATGGTTGAAAAACCCAGCATACCTTCCTATCCATGGAGTTTCCAGGCACGGCCTAGGGAAAAACTCTTAATTACTGACTGGAACTAAGAAAAGTAAATTGGCTACAAGATGATGATAAATCCCGTTTGAGATATAATACCAGAGATTATATATTAACTGAGATCAAACTCAGTACTCCTTAAAGTAATTTTCTTCCTAATTTTTCCTATTTAAAAATCTGAAAATATCCTAGCAGGCCAACTCCAGAAACCATGTCTATATTACTCACCATTGTATCTCTAGTACCTGTACAGTACTCAGCAAATAATAGCACTAAATAAATATTTTGACCAAAAAATGCAGATAAATGAATGTATTAATATTACTGTTTTTTAACCGAAGGATAATTGACAATGTTACATTAGTTTCAGGTGTACAACAGTGATTTGACAACTCTACATCATGCTGTGCTTACAAGTGTAGCTACCATCTGTCGCCATACGAGGCTGTTGGAATACCACTGACTATCTTCCCTGTGCTGCACCTTTCATCCCCATGAACTATTCATTCCATGACTGGAAGCCTGTATCTCCCACTCCCCTTCACCCTTTGCCCATCCCCCATGCTTGTCCCCTCTGGCAACCATCAGTTTATACTCTACATTTATGGGTCTGCTTCTGCTTTTTTTTTTGGTTTGTTCATTTGTTTTGTTTTTTTTAGATTCCACATATAAGTGAAACTATATGGTATATGTCTTTCTCTGTCTGACTTATTTCACTTATCACAATACCCTCCAGTTTCTCCCATAGTGTTGTAAATGGTAAGATCTCATTATTTTTTATGGTTGAGTGATATTCCATTGTATATTTAATACCACTTCTTTTTTTTTAAGATTTTTATTTATTTATTTGAGAGAGAGGCAGAGACACAGGCAGAGGGAGAAGCAGGCTCCATGCAGGAAGCCCGATGGTGGACTTGATCCCAGGATCCCAGGATTATGCCCTGGGCCAAAGGCTCAACTGCTGAGCCACCCAGGCATCCCTACCACTTCTTTATCCATTCATCTTTTGATGGGCCCTTGGGTTCCTTGCATAGCATGGCTATTGTAAAATAATGCTGCAGTAAACATAGGAGTGCATATATCCTTACTAATTAGTATTTTTTGTCTCTCTGGGTAAGTATCCAATAGTGCAATTACTGGATCAGATGGCATTTCTATTTTTAATTTCTTTTTAGGAACCCTCAATCTGTCTTCCACAGTGGCTGCACCAAGTTACATCCCCACCAAGAATGCACAAACGTTCCTTTTCCTGCACATCTTTGCCAGCACTTGTTATTTCTTGTCTTTTTGATACTAGACATTCTGACTGGTGTGAGGTGATATCTCATTGTGGCTTTGATTTGCATTTCCCTAATGATTAGTGATGTTGAGCATCTTTTCCTGTGTCTGCTGGCCATCTGTATGTCTTCTTTGGAAAAATATCTGTTTGTTTTTCAGTTTTGAGTTATATAAGTTCTTGATATATTTTGGATATTAACCCCTGATTGGACAAATCACTTGCAAATATAATCTCCCACTCAGTAGGTTGCCTTGTCATTTTGTTGATGTGTTTCCTTTGCTGTGAAAAGAAACACATAGTCCCAATAGTTTGATTTTGCTTTTGCTCCTATTTTTCTATCTTACAAGAACACGGTAGCAATCTATATAAAATTATTGGGTTTCCTGAACTAATTACATACCCTACAAAGTACCAAAGTGTCTCTTAAAATGCATTATATTTGTATGCCTCATTCTTTACTTTTATATACTATTTTATTTTATCCTATTAAGCCAAAATACAAAATTACTCTCTGGCCAACATATGACAGGAAGGAAAAGTAACTAAATTTATTAAGGATTCATTAAAATTGGCATGTGCTACATGTCTTCATTTGCATGGTCTCATTTATTCTTTAAGGTGTTCTGATAAATTAGACATTATTAATCTCCTTTAATAGGGAAAGAGGTATAGGCTTGGAAAGGTTAATAAATTTTCCCAAGGTCATACAATCAGTAAGAAAGCAGATTCAAATCTAGGCCCTTTTGACTCCTTCTTTCTATTATATGAAACTGCCAAAGGAAAACATGTTCAAACTGCAAAGGCAAGCATCTATCTGTCAAAAGATAAAGAACCTTCTCTTCTACTTGGGATGTGCCTGTGCTAGCATAGTATGTTTTCACTTATGACAAACAATTTCAATAAAGGAGAAAAGTGTTAATAGAATCCAAACACCAAAATACCTTTTCTTAGGGATTTTATTTTATAGTAATAGGTTAAGAAGTTATTCTTTCTAAGGAGTTATTTCACGAAAACGTATTTATTTCCCTCATGTGTTTTAGTTTGACTTGCCTTGAGTCAGATCAATCAGGAGAAAAGTAATTCAAAGAAAATCAGAGATGGAAGCAAAAAAACACGGAAGAGAATTGGAGAGACCTGAGCATCCTGATAAACTCACTGATGTCCACCAGGAAAGACATGAAAAGCAAACCTTTCTTGATGAATACCAGTTTCCTGAAA
Organism: Nyctereutes procyonoides; assembly: GCF_905146905.1. NCBI lineage: Eukaryota > Metazoa > Chordata > Mammalia > Carnivora > Canidae > Nyctereutes > Nyctereutes procyonoides. The sequence continues at coordinate 6,202,075 of NW_026575126.1, forward strand.
GGGGGCAAGTATGCTCTTCTCTTCCAGAAAGTTACTTAGAAAAGCCAGCATGACCTCTGTGTAAGTCTACTGTAAATAAGCTCTGGAAGGCATCCATGGAAGTATAATCCTATATAAAACGGAGCAATCCCATGGCAATTATATTGATAGTGAATTTGGTCTTAAGGGAAAGGGTCCTACATTCGTAAGTGAAGTAAACATTATTGGTGTCTTAACCACTCATATCACCTGCACATGTACACTGCACACGCCACTGAATTAATAATTACCAGAGTTCAGAACTAAAGACTTTAGTCTGTGTATGTCTGTGCATCACTCGAAGAGAGAAAAACAGTCCTTAGGGGAAAAAAGATGGCTCATTTTTCAACTGATTTAATATGGAAAACTCCCTGTAGTAAACATGTGTTGAGTTAAATAGGAAATCATTCAGCAACATTTATAAAGAAAAATCAGTTTCTTAAACTTCTGGCAGCCTCAAATTCAAAGTGCTCTGATTATCTGATCAAACTTTCAGAACTGACTATTGGAAATCTCTATAAGTCAGACTGTCAAAAGCAGATATTAGGTCATAAACATTAATAATCAGAATCATAACCTACCAAAAATTGGCTTATGTTTTCATGTACTATACTGTACCTCGGTCTCCCTTCACTCTAAAATAGCTTGTAACAGGTAATTTCTGTAAAAAAGAAAATATAACAGCTTCAGTTCTATGCATGAGAACTGATTATGCATGCTCTTATCTTGCATGTGCCTAATCAGTTCTTGTGCATATCCTTATTTTAAAGGAGAGCAAAAGGTCCACATGTTCCCAAAATGTATCATTCTTTCTCACACAATACTGGTCTCAAACTAAGAAATTTACCATTAATCACACTTCTTTGGACTAGAACATAATAATAAATTAATTATCCATACACATACATATCCTTTCCTTTAAAAATAGAATTCGAAGGAATAGATGGAAATCAGGTTCATTTCATAGGGAAAAGAGAACAATTTGGAACATCCATGGAAAAAACCAGACCACTAAATGCCGATAAACACAGATGCCAAAAGGAATGACAATAGAAAGTTAGAGTGAAGGTAAATTTTTCTAACATAATTTATCTAGCTCACCTTACTCAGGAAGATTAAATAATGTATGCAGAGCTCTCTGAACTCCTTGAAAAAGAAGCACAGACATACAGAGAATAATTATAGCTGCATTTTCTAGTGCCTAAACAAGTCTTGGCTGAATGCCCCATTAGGTCATGCATATCATCAGACTACCATTAAGTAAGCCAAAAGAAAAACTCCTACATGCTAGACAGGGAGCCAAAGAGTAAAATGCAGCCTCAACAGCTCTGATTCCAACTAGAATTCAACTTGGGCTCTAAGTATAAGAATCTGGTTCACATATTTTTAATGGGCATCTTTCAGATACTTAAGGAAGAAAGAAATTAATAAATTCTCCCCAAACCTTATTCCTAACATGCAAGGAATGAAGACTGCCACCTGTCTAGGATTTGAGTTTCATAGGCATTTTCACTACATCAAAGCATCAAGGGACAGGCTTTGAGTAAAGGCAGACAAGATCAAGAGACTTGCATATTTTAAATAAGACACAAAAATTACAGCATAAAAAAAAAGATCAGAACCCTTCTTTATTCATTCAGAAATCTGAGGGCCTTACTGAGTTAGGCTTAAATTTACTATATGTCCTAGAAAAGGCACCTTGTTTAAAAGGAAATTTAAGGGGGAGCGAATGTATTTCATGGGGTTTTATAAATTAATAAAAGTATTCTGCAAGGTGCTTTGAGATTCAGAGATTAAAGAAAACTGTGAAGTGATATAAAGCATTCATTTTCCCTGATGCTGTGAGAATATGAGTAGCTTTTCTCAGCTGTTGTCAAAGAATTTTTCCATATTTATTCTTTCCTGATGCTCTCTATACCAATAGCTATACCAAGAACAATAACATCTTACATTTCACTAGGCTTTAAAGATTAAAAAGGAATATCAAATATGGATTTTTTTGGATTCTTAGATATATTCTGGAGCAGTTATCCTTATCTCAATTTTATAGGTAATGCAACTAAGATTGAAAAGGTAATGAGTGATTTAGTGAAGGCCACACAAGAGCGAAGTAGTAGAACTGAGTGTCAAATCCATGTCTTTGGACTCCAAATTCATGACATTTCCTCCCACCAACCTAGATTTTCCTACCAACTAATGATATAGACAATTCTTGTGGGGGTTTTTTTCCACTACTAATTTCACAAGGAAGACCTTCTAGTCAGACCTGTTAAAAATAGTTAATCTTATTATTAGGGAAAAATTATAGTAATTTTCATCACTGAGAGCATAGTGATAGTGCAAACCACAACTCTTTTATATGATCCACACTAAACAAATAGACTGGAGACTTCAAATTGTTCTTGGATCAACCTAAGGGTGGCCATCTTGCTAATGCAAGAGGATTTTTTTATTCTGGACCTTAACTTGTGAAACTGAGTCTTCTAAGAGTTGATGCAATCCACATGCAGTGTTACGAAAGTCAGCCTGAGCCACGGCCCCAGGGGCAGGTGGTTTGTTTGATCTTTATGGTTGTAAAGGAAACATTTGGTAATCAGGCTGAAAAAGTGCCTTAGAGAAAAACAGGAAGGCATTTGTACAGTGACATGGAATTCTTCTATTTCTGCCTAAATCTCATTCTGCCAGCAGTAAAGGAATCTGAAGGAGTAACCTAGGAGAATAGAAAGAACTTTAGAAGCAATCGTTAGAGTGGTTCTGGCAACAGCAACAAAAAAATAGAGGAAAAGGAAAAAATCAAGAGTAGCTGTTTTTTGTCAGAGCTTATTACATAACAGTACAAATACATAATAAGTACTTACTAGATTATAGTGTATTTCAGTTAGACTTTGCTGAGTAACAAACCGCCCCTACACTAAATGGCTTAATTTATTATTATTAATTATTATTATTATTATTTTTCACTCTTCTTAGGTGGTTCCTCTTCTGACCTTACCTGCACTTACTCATGTGCTGTATTCACCTAGAGAGTCAGCTATAATCCAGGTGGGGAAGCAGAACCCATCTGTTGATGGGAGAAGTCCACTGCAAACGTTTATGGAAGCGTAATTCTGTAGGGTCCATTACAATCCTAATAAATTATTCTGGGGTCTTTAATCCCAGTTGTACATTGAACCATCTGAGATATTTTTAAACAAATACAATTGACTAGGTCTCACTTCTAGACATTAAGTGGTCAGAGGTAAAACCCGGTCATCAGCATTTTTTTAAAAGCTCTCCAGGTGATTAAAATTAAGCAAGATTTAAGAATAACTATTTGGGAGTCTCTGGGTAGTTCATCTGGTTAAGCATCTGACTCTCGATTTCAGTTCAGGTCATGATCTCATGGGTCATGAGATCCTCTATGTGGAGTCTGCTTGAGATGCTCTCCCTCTGCCCCTCCCCCAACTCATGCACATGTGTGCACAAAAAAAAAAAAAAAAGAACGACCATTTTCTATTTCAATGATTGGATTACAGTAGTAGCAGAATGAGTAAGTGAGAATACTTCATAATAAGAATTTCATACTAAGGTAAATGATAAGAGGTAATATAAAATAGAAAACAAAAACAGAAGACAGAAAAGCATTGGATCACAGTCACTAACAGAGACAGAACAAAGACACTAACTTAGTCAAAACTAGCTGTGGGTTTTTACCAATACTTTAATGAGGGGAGACTTATAATAGCAGAAAAAAAAACTGTTGAACTATATAACTGTGTTTTTTTAAAGATTTTATTTATTTATTCATGAGAGACACACAACACAGAAAGAGAGAGAGACAGACAGACAGACAGACATAGGCAGAGAGAGAAGCAGGCTCCATGCAGGGAGCCTGACGTGGGACTCCATCCTGGATCTCCAGGATCAGGCCCTGGGCTGAAGGCGGCGCTAAACCGCTGAGCCACCTGGGCTGCCCTATAACTGTGTTAAATCTGTAATTTGTCGTATGCATATTTATAGACATGCTTAACTATTTAAAACTCAGTACACAGTTTATTTTTTTTTTCTCAGTACACAGTTTAGTTGTTGGTATTGTTTTAGTTTTCCCCAATTGACTCTTTGTATTTTCTTCCTAACAAACTGGTTCTCAAAACAAGTTGATGCTAGGATGGTTTAAAAGAACACTGATGCAAAAGCCCAAACACAAGTATTCTGATTTAATTCCCCTAGGACAGGACCAGGCATCAGATACTCCAGTGATTGTAATGTGAAACCAAGCTTGAGAACTGTTGCTCTAAGATATAATTTTGTGTATGTATGTATGTGTTTTAATAAGATATCATTTTAAACAAAACTTTTCAAGTATTGTTAAGGAAAGTTTGGCATGAACTCTAATGGGACCAGTCAATACAGTAGTTTCCCTTAGGATTGAAAATAATTCTGAGGGCAAGACCTACATCTTGTTCAACTTTGCATATCAACAGCTTGGCACATGTGTGGCATAAGACATAAACTGGTAACTCTCTTACAGAATGAGCACCCCAACCTACTGTTCTGTGAATTTGGGTGAAAGCTAAATGTACTACAGTTTCTAGGAACGTCAAACATTTGAATTCACTTAAAAAATGCAAATACACGGTGGAAAAGCACTGTGCCAATTACTTAATGTATAGGTTCATTGTATTAATGCCAGGCCATTGAAAATATTTTTTAATACAATTGACAGTTACATATAGAATAAGCTAGCAGCTAGAAAACCTCATATTGTTTGAATATCCAAGGATTAACTGAAATATGAAATAGTCCTCTCCATAAGAGACATATCTTAATATGGAGCCAATTAACAGCCAATATTCCTACACTCCAGAATCTCTAATACAGTAGATTGGCAACCCCAGAGACAACAGACTTGGCACCTGTATCTAATACTAGACAATTATCTTTTAAACTTCTGATACTTCCTGTCTCCACTCATTGCTCTTCACTCTCCATTCTGTTCCTGCATTTATTCAATTCCCAAATTTTCCTGGCTTAACTTTCTTTCCTGACTAAACACTTAGTGTTTGGACTTTGACTTTTCTAGTTTCAACCTTTCATCCTCTCTAGAATACAACTTACACTGTCTCTGACTTTTCTTCTTCTCAGCCAATACTGAAAAATCATGTCAATGGAGCTTCAGCCATGGGGCATCATCCATGATGTTCCACTGGGTTATGCCCCATGTAGGTTTCTCCCTCCATCCCATTCCACATGCTTTCATGTCAACCACACACTGGGACTGGCCATCATTCTATTGGTTGGCTGTCAAAACCCAATTTAGGATATGTGGACTCAGGAGACTTCAGAAATCAGAGATCACAAACTAATATTGGGCCCTATTCTAGAGGAAAAAAATATATATATAAATATGAGAAATGCTGGATTTAGCAAAATCAAGTAGATTTCTTTAGGGGAAGTCTTCATAGGGCTTCTATGTACATGGAATTTCTACCACTGGCAAATTAAAAAATTCTGATAATTCTCACTAATTCTCACCACCCCAAATTTAGAAGAAGTAAATTGAGAGGAGGGGTATCATCTTATCTCAATTTATAGGATGATACCCCTCCTCTCATTCTCTCTCTCTTTTCAAGATTCATTTATTTAAGTAATCTCTATACCTAACATGGGGCTCAAACTCATGACCCCAAGATCAAGAGTCACATGCTGTACCAACTGAGCCAGCCAGGCACCTCTTTTCTCTCATTTCTGATTAGCTTGGAAGAATGGATAGGAAGTAGGTATGGAGAAGGATGGATTAAACACTGGTGAAATTGAAGAAATTTTTAGGTCTATCTATTGGAAACAAAGGCTCTGGAGCTCTATGCTGAATTAAGAGAGTTACTTAAAGCCCTAAGTTATCTCCTCACCATGGGAATGGGATATGTTCATGATAAGGTAAAGTGAATTTTGATACACCATAGTTTACAGTGTCCTAGGAGAGCAAAGCTCAGATTATTACCATAAAACTTCATACAAGTTTGACTCAACTCTAACCAATTCCAGAAGCACTCCCATACTCTCAAGCTACAGAAAAGTAGATGGAATATAAATTGCCCAGGCCAAAAATTTAGCTTGGAGGGGATGATGAACCAAATCAAGGGAAATGCATCCATATTATGTCAAAGCAAATAGAATGTCTGGAAAGGTAATACCTAAAAATGTTAAACATAAGCCACATTTTAGAGAGAAAAATGGCATAGCAACTACAGATACTGCCCTATAGAAATAAAACAGTGGACAATAGTAAGGGTATGCAAAATGGAATTCAATAGCCTGTTCTGAAACAAAAATGTAAATAATAGAAAAGTTCATTATGAATGGATTGTATAGAAGAGCATAAAAAATATTAAACTTAATAAAGTAAGCTCTTCATCAACCTAAAAATAAGGTTTAAAAAAAAAAGCAGTGAGATGAGATGAAATAGGAGATAGCGGCATAAGAAAAAAATAGTATTTAAAGAGACCTTTCAAAAAATAAAAATAAATTAGAAATAAAAATAAATAAAAGAACTTCTAAGTATGTTAGAGGAAGCAAGAAACAAAATAGATTTACTAATATAGAGGAAACAGATGAAGTAATTATAGCAAACCCAGAGAAAATGCCAAAACAACTAAAGTCGTTAGAGAAAAGATAATGGATATGAAGGACAAACTGTAACAACAATAAAGATAAAATGAGTGGTTTTGAGTTCTATAATGCCAGTAATAAAGAACAAAATAAACTCAAAGATATAATACAACTATCCACAGATAAAGGACAACCTAAATTTGTATATCAAAAAAACATTCTGCTCCAGAAAATAAAGCAAATACAATAATCAGCAAAGAGATATAACTGGTAGTTACTGAATTTTGAAAATAAAGAAAAAATTCTTCAGGAATTCCCTGTAGGGGGGAAAAAAAGTCACACTGAATACAAATTTCCCCAAAACAATGATTTCCAAAAACTGTTGGAGCAATGTCTGTAAAGTTCTAAGAGAAACAATGTATGATCTAAGAATAGTGTCCAGCTAAGATATCTTTCAAAAATTAAAAAGATAGATATTTCAAAAATGAAAAACTCAATACAGCAACCATGAAATATTTGTTTAAAAAACACAAAAAGCTTTTAGGTCTAGACTTGAGAGGCACTGGTTTGGTGGAAGGAACAATAGCTCTCAGTGGCGGAATGAAGCTGCTATCTGAACATGTTGAGATGCAAAGGAAAATTCCAGAACACGTAAGAGTATTTGCTGGGAAATTACTTGGTCGAAACCGGACAATCTTAACTCAGCTTCCTGGAGAGTGATAATAATGGACCTAAAGATGTCACTGACTAGCAACCTCATTTTAAATGTGGAGTCACTGTCTGCCCATGGAAAGAGGCCAGTTTGCTGGAACCTTCCTAAGGTGTAACCCATTTCTGGCTAATGCCACGAGATTTACTTGTATGAAAAACTGCTGAAGAACAGCTCATTTTACTGAATGAAAGAAAACCTACAAATCAAGACAATATATTGATTTTCTTATTTTTGTAGACAGATTATAAAGCAGCATCAGATCTAATGTATACATAAGAATTAAGCAATTCCTGGGTGGCTCAGTCGGTTAATTGTCTGTCTTCAGCTCAGGTCATGATCCCAAGGCCCTAGGATCAAGTCACACATCAGGCTCCATGTCCAAGGGGAGTCTGCTTTTCCCTCTCCCCCCTCCCTCTGCTTGTTCTTTGTCAAATAAAATCTTTTTAAAGTAAATAAATAAATAAATAAAGCAAAAAATCTAGATCATTAGTAGATAGAAATATTAGAATAAATACATAAATAAATACATAAACTAACTAAATAAAGAGAAATATTTATTTGAAGTTGAGGAGCAACAACATACCATTGTGCAGAATTTTCATTGCCCAAATTCAGGGAGCAGCATTCATTTTATAAACTGAATAACTGAATGTGGTGACTCTAGAGTTTCAATTTAGATTTTCTTTTATTTAGATTTTATTTTATTAAGACCTTGAAATTTATGACCATTATATTTACAAAATTATTTCTGCCTGTCTATGTCTTTATCAATAAATATGCATAGAGACCTTTATATTCACCTATTCTTAAAGTCTATTAAAGAATAGTTGGATTTAACTATTCAACAACAATTAATCACATATAGACATGTAGCAATTTATAAGTAATACTTGGTAGTAAAGAGAAATTATGTGATTGTTCTAGTCCTGGATTTCATAACATATCCTTTTTATTTTATAATATATCCTGATTATTTATCATCCATTTTACCCATTTAACATTTTATTCTGTCCACGTATGTCTTAATCCTAGGGAATAACCCAGCCTAAGAAGGTGCTCTGAAGATATCAGGTCCCACACATCTTTTTTTTTTTTAAGATTTTATTTATTTATTCACAAGAAACACAGAGAGAGAGGCAGAGACACAGGCAGAGGGAGAAGCAGGCTCCATGCAAGGAGCCTGATGTGGGACTTAACCCCAGGACTCCAAGATCACACCCTGAGCCAAAGGCAGACTTGCTTAACCCCTGAGCCACCAGGTGTCCCTAGGTCCCACACATTTAATTCCTTTTTCTGCATTTAATTTCCTTCTCAGAGGGCCTAGAAGGAGCATCCCTACTTGCCATTTGGCCCTACCACCACGGCCGCATCTTGTTAGAGAAGAATGAACACCAGTACCCAGACCAATTCTTTGCTTAGCCACAAATAAGTGAAGACTAAATCGTGACTATAATAATTAGTGGCAGGATTTGAATTAGACACTCAGGGCCGGGACAGTTATATTGGACCTGCCAATAAGAGATAAACCTGGTTGCTACAGAGAGGAAACCATTAATTAGACATGTTTAGAGAAGTAAATAAAAGTATATGCCTTTGCTCTAGGAAGAAAAATTCCACCTTCAGTTTGGGGGAAAGGCAAAAGGAGTAGGTAAGGATTTGGGAAACAGGTAAGGATTTAAGAAAAGGCAGCAAGGGGCCTCATGTTGGCCTTAGCTGCAACCATGTGCCCTAGCTCAACCTGTATTTGGGGGTCCATAGTACGTAGAGAGAAATCAATATATTCATACTTTATTCCTCACTGAAGTGCTACTAACTCTGTATAATTCCTTTAAAGAGATGAATAAATGAACAATAGGCTTCAGGTAACTGAATCCTTTTTTACTTTTTAAAAAGATTTTATTTATTCATGAGAGACACAGAGAGAGATGCAGAGACATAGGCAGAGGGAGAAGGAGACTCCCCATGGAGAGCCTGATGTGGGACTCAATCCTGAGACCCCGGGGAACACGACCTGAGCCAAAGGCAGATGCTCAACCACTGACCCACCCTGGTGCCCCAGGTAACTGAATCCTTAAATAAATAATAGCCGTCTCCTCCCTTTAAGGGGCCTAAAAATTGAATGCACAAAATTAAAGCTGTCCTAAAAAAAAAAAAAAGTCTATAGTATTAGAAAGAGGAAAAGGGGAGCCCAAGTGGCTCAGCCAGTTAAGCCTCTGGCTTTGGCTCAGGTTGTGATCCTGGAATCCCCTGATTGAGTTCTGCATCAGGCTCGCTGCTAAGCAGGAAGTCTGCTTCTCCCTCTGCCCCTTCCCCTGCTTATGTGCTCTCTCTCTCTCTCTCATAAATAAATAAATAAATAAATAAATAAATAAATAAATAAATAAACTCTTTAAAGCATTATTCAATATAGCCTACAGTGGTGTTGGGTTCTAGAAAGGCCTGTGATGATTAGGATTACCACTAAAGACAGTGAGGAATAGGTAAAACAGAGATGTGAATCCATGCAAAAGATTTCAGAAAGTGTGAAGATTAAACCAGGAAAACCAAGATGAGTAGACATGATTCAAGTGCAAGGGTAGGCTTGAATATGGAAGTTAAAGAGTTGGACTGGGACTGGGCAAAACTGAGATACACTTATGGCAATAGAGCTGACCAGGCTGCTTAGGTCAACCTTACTGCCGAGAACAACTAGTAAAGAAGGAAATAATGTTTACTATCCGTTAGTGTGGAGACTTCCAGTGCCTAGTTCCAGATGTAAAGCATGTGGAACTTGCCACTCTGCCCTAACAATAAAAAGGCTGAACAGATTGAAAAATCAACAACTTCTCAGATCCACAGAGAAGGAAAACACAGAACAAACTGCTGTCCTAAGACCGAAGAGACAGGCAACTACAGGCAGTCACAGTTTACCAGGACAGAACTCACATGCAGCAACTGCCTCAGGAACCAGGGCCAGGGTTGGAAACCGGAACTGTAATTGATGAATTACTGGGGACTAACTGGGGACAACTCTGAGAGTTAAAAACTCAGGGGAACCCAGTCATGGGAGGGCCCCTGCAATATTGAGATTTACCTCCAAGAGCTCAACCAGATTCCCACAGTAAATATCAGAGAAAAATTCCCTCGGGTTTCTGGTGGGGGAAAGGGAAAAGAAACCATTTTGGAATACACTGGATCTTTGTTCTCGACAGGTCCTGCCCTCTGGAAACTAGTTAACCAGAGCCTAACCTGCTGGGGTTTTATCACAACCTGATTGACCTGGGAGAAGGGAAATACCTACCCAACTTTTGTCAGCTCCAGCCCTCCACATGGAAGAGGGGAAATGTCCAACTCCAGTCTACGGTAACCATCCTGTCCTACCTAACGGGGAAATAAAAAGCAGAAACATGTGTGATGTTCACAGTCCAGAAGCACAGAATCATTGAAAGATTGAGACTCAATCATAGGACTATAGAATGCTTCTTCCCACCCACCACCCACCCCCCGCCAACACGCTAAATTACTAAAGGCCTCTTTATGGAGGTTCCTTTTACCTGATACATAATGTCTGGCTATCCAGAAGAAATTACAAGGTCTATCAAGGGCAAAAGACATAGTTGCAAGAGACAGGGCAAGCATCAGAAGTAGACATGGCAAGATGTTGGAATTACCAGAATTTAAGCAACTATGATTAATATGCTAAAGGCTCTAATGTATAAAGTACACAGCATGCAAAAACAGATGGGCAATATAAACAGAGAAATAGAAATGCTAAGAAAGAACCAAAAAGAAATGCTAGAAAGAAAAAAAGACTGTAACAGAAATGAAGAATGCCTCTGATGAGCTTATTAGTAAACTGGACATGTTATGAGGAAAGAATCTCTGAGCTTGAGGATATATAAACGGAAATCTCCAAAAACAAGAATCAAACAGAACAGAGGATAAATGTAAAAACAAAACAAACAAAAACTACACCTAAGAATATAATTTTCAAACTATACAAAACCAAAGAAAAAGTCCTTAGATTAGCCAGAGGAAAATAAACAATAAACACCTTACCTATAGTAGAACAAAGATAAAAATAATATCCAATCTCACAAAACCAAGCAAGCAAGAAGAAAATGGAGTGAAATATTTAAAGTGTGGAGAGGAAGAAATACCACTAGCTTAGAAACCTTTATCCTGCAAATTGATCCTTTAAAATTGAAGGAGAAATAAAGGCTTTCTCAAACAGACAGAAATTGAGGAAATCTGTTGCCAGTAGACCTGCCTTTCAAGAAACGCTAAAGGAAGTTCTTTAGAGAAAAGGAAAATAATATAGATCAGACACTCCAATCTGTATAAAGGAAAAATGTCAGAAAAGGATTGACGAATGAAAGTAAAAGAAAAATTTATTTCTCTTATTCTTAATAGAGCTGACAAATAAGTTTGTTCAAAATAACAGCAACAGTGTATTTATGTATGCATAGATGTGCACGTAGATCCATGTGTATATACATATACACACACATCGATGTATGCATGTGAATATATCTACATCCTATAGATGGATACAGGGAGGGATATATGCAATGATACAATGGCAGGGGGGAGGAATTAGGATTATTTTGTTAATAAGGTATTACACTACCCACTTAATGGTATACTGTTATTCAAAAATGTCATTGGATTGGTTGTAAATATATATTTTAAATTCTATGGCAGGGGTGCCTGGGGGGCTCAGCAGTTGAGTGGTTGAGTGTCTCCCTTCAGCCCAGGGCAAGATCCTGGAGTCCCTGAGGTGGAGTCCCGCATCAGGCTCCCTGCATGGAGCCTGCTTCTCCCTCTGCCTGTGTCTCTGCCTCTCTCCCTCTGTGTCTCTCATGAATAAATAAAATCTTTAAGAATAAATAAATAAATTCTAGGGCAACCACTAAAAAGGGTTAAAAAAATAAAAGAAGTGATATGCTAAGAGATAGGATAACTGATATACTAAGAAGAGAAAATGGAATCACATTAAATTCTCAATTAAATATTAATTAGACAGTATTAAGGACCAAGACAGCAAGGATTTGTGGGACAATATCAAGAAGAAGAAGAGAGAAGCCAAGTAAAGGGAGCACAAATATGAGAGCCACTTATTCCTTGAGGTGAATATTAATATCAAAAAGCAGCACAGTGGCTGAGAGGCTGAGAAGCTGAGCAAAGCCTACAGCAGTTTCATGATTCAGAGGGCCAAATAATAGTTTGGGGACTTTCACAGAAGTAGAGCACTGTTAAAACACCTCTAGCATTTGGTTGGGAATTTGAAGGGCCACCTGGTAAAGAGTAAGAAGTAGATCAGTCGTCAAAAAAAGTGAAACTCAGCTTTGAATCATTTCAGTTTTTACTGGGTTATGTTGGTCTTCCCTGAATTTGATTGTCTGTCAGAAGCAAATTTAAATCCTTTCTGAAAGAAGATATAATCTAGAGCTTAAACTATGTTTGTAATTTTTCATGCACAAACAACAAACAGAAAATAGGAACATACCTACAGGATATCTAGATACTGATATTTTAGATACATGCTATAAAATCACTGTGATTAATATGGTCACATATTAATATGATTAATGATTAATATGGTCAAGTAATTGACTAACACAGTGGAGAATTCCATGAAATAAATGGAAATTATGAAAAAATAATAATTAAAATTCTAGAATAAAACTTAAGTTATTGGAATACTTGGTGATGGGCTTCCACATAGATAAAGGGAGAATCAGTGAATGACATGACATAGTATAAGAAAAAAATCCAGTCTGAAACACTGAGGGAAAAAGAGAGACAAGAAACACAGTGTAAAAGTTTAATATATATGTGATTAAAACCTCAGAAGAAGAGAAAAGGAGAGAATGAGAGCAAGTGAGAGTGGAGACAGGGAAGAGATATAAGCAACATTTCTAGACATAATGTTCAAGAATTTTTTTCAAAATTGATTAAAGATATCAAATTACAGATTCAAGAACCATCCAAACTCTATCCAGAATAAAGAATAAATAAAAAATAACATCCAAAGCTATGTTACTAAAACTGCCAAAAAAGAAGAAAATATTAAAGGCAAATAGGGAAAAAATGTTATTACTTTAAGCAGCAACTAAAAGACTTACAATAGAACTTTTAAGTCGAAATAATGTTCAGTTGTTTGTATTTTCTTGCAATTCACAGGATTTCTTTAAGTGGAATATTCTGGATTCTCTGGTGGACTATTCATATATCTCCATTTCTTTAGGGTCTGTCATTGAAATTTTATTAGTTTCCTTTGTTGATGCTACCTTTCTTCAAGGTAATTCATTATCCTTGTAGCCTAAGGCCACAGGAGCAAGCCTAAAGTCTAAGTCTGTAGGCCTGGGCTGGGGCTTGCCAGAAGACTGAGGCCACATCAACCAGCTGGGTGCTAGGGGGGTCAGGAGCCCACAATAGCTAGTTTGGAGCGTAGGTCCATAAGGGCCAGCTTAGTGCTGGAGGGGGGATGGAAGCCTGAGCCCTGAAAGCTGCCTAGGGCTGCAGGAGGCAGTCAAGCACTGGTGTGGATCAATACTCTCAGGCACTTATTTTCCATGGAGAGGTCATTCCTCTCCACGCTGGGCTGCTCGTGCTTGGCCAAAGGGTGATGGGGTATTAGGAAACTGTCTTTCCGACCCTCTTCAAATATCTTATTTCTGTGTTCCACCAAGGTTTGGTTAACCCTCGCCTGGAATCCTTAGCTCTTGTAAAGGTATTTTCATGCCTGGAGAGTTGTTCAAATGGATGTTTCTCAGAGGGGAAGAGCTCTAGAAACTCCTACGCCATCATGTTTCTGATGTCACTCTCAATGACTAAATAACTAGGACGCAATTCTAGAGGAAGAGGTTCACTAAAATCCAATGCGTAAGTTAGAATCTCCAGCTTCCTGGCTAGGATCTAAGGGTAGACTTCATATTCCATGAAAGAAGCAAAGGGCAAGTTGGTGGAATATCCAAGTCCCAGAGCCTGAGCAAGGGTCAATTAAGCAGACTAGTCATACGTGACGGAGATTACAGAAGGTACTGAAATACAAGACAGTGACTTCTAATGCATTAATACCTCTCCAGGTCCTTATATAACTATAAAAAAAGGCTGGAATAATCTCTTTTGAGATCCTATTTGTAAGAGACAGAGACAGAGAGAGAGAGAGAGAGAGAGAGACTCTAAATCTCACTGGACTGTGAACAGTCTGCAAATGACACGCATAATTATAGACCATGGTTGGGAGTAGGGCAGGCAGGTCCTGACCAAAGTAGTATTTCTTCTGAGCTAAGTGCTACCTGGAAGACTTTCTCCTCAGAACTTGAAATTCTTTTTTCTAAGGTGGTTTCTTGCCTCTTATTTTCAAGTTTTTCTTAACCACCTCATCCCCAGCTGAGGTCCCTTCTTTTTAACCACTTCATTCCCACGATTTATAGGATACAGAATCTGTTTATGTTAAAGCAGATAATGGAGGAGAAAAAGAGGGCTGAGTAGGCTGTAAGCATAAGAATACAGAGCCCAGAAGGAAATGCAGAGTAATCAGCCATAAGAATCAGATAGAAAGAAAATAAGAAGTGACCACAAGGGGATCAGGTGGTGGAAAACTTGACCATGGAAAGGTGACAGATACCAGAGATATAAGTGCAAATAATAAGCTCTAAGAATTTAGCAACTGGTGGTTTATTTTGGAAGAATGATCAAGAAAAGGAAAAAATGTGAAAGTTGGCTGGACTTATACCAGTAAGTCTAATAAGAATCAAGAACTTTCACATGCTATTTAGACATCCATGGTTATGTGGTTAGAGAAATCTTAAAATGCTACATGTCAGTCATGTGAAATTTTGGATAAATTTTTCCTGTGGGTAGGGAATTTAAGTTCAAGCTGAACTTTTATGAGGAGAAATTGGCTGGAATTCTTTACCCTGCAGCCAAGAGAGGAACTTCGGATATGCTAGTCAGTGATGTATTTGTGAAAAATATGAATCTAAAGATAGAGCTTAGCTTGAGCAAAAAGGTGAGAGTTTGTGTTTTACAACCTCCCACTTTTTGTATGTCTGCACTTATCTCTCATTACCTTTATTCTCTATCCTGGAGACCCAGGCTCTTCATATTTCAGTTCAAAGCTGAATTCTATAAAGGCCTAAATTCTTTCCAAGTGTCCTATATACTTAGCATCTTATCTCTGTTTTTCAGGTTAAAAAGAATGCTCAGAGTGGTTAGTGACTAACTCAAGAAATTATAGATTAAAGGTCAGAGAGCTAATTTCCAGATACTTCAGCTTCTTTCCATCTTTGGTGAATCCATTAATTCATTTATTCATTTCCTTAACAAATATTTATAGAGAGTACTCAATGCACAAAACACCCAACTTTCACACAGAATGTCATAACTTTTTCCTTTTTGTTTTTTTTATTTTTTAATTTATTTTTTCATTTTTTAAAACTTTTTCATATATATTTTCCACTTAATCTCTACCATAAATCTCTAAGAGAAGTTATTAATACCATTTTATAGATGATGTGGTTAAGGTTCCAAAAGGTCAAGAAATATGTCTTAATTCACCAGGTTTATTAAGTGTCAGAGCTGTGACTTGAATTAGGGTCCTCTGATAGAAAGTTCAGTGAACTAATTCCCCTTAAACAGTGCTAATGACACAAAGATGATAAAAACATATTTTTTCCTACCTTCACACATTTTACCTAGTTGAAAATAAAAGACAGATTAAATAACAACATAAAGCAGTATAGTTACTACAAAACAGTGTTTAAAGTGCCAGATAAACTATGTAGGCACTAGGTGCCAAAGACACAGAGAAGGATTGCTGGTAACTGAGGAATCCTGGAAAGGTTCACAGCAGGGGCAGATGCTGAGAGGGCCTTGAAGATTTAAGAGGATTTCAGGCCTCTGCAGAAATTTTCTCAGGCCACTTCAGGTCCCTTCCTACAGGGAACCAGCAAGGACCTTGCTGGCATCACGAGCCCCATCCCTGCACTCTCTTGTGGACGCACCCCTCTAATATGTCGTTGGTGGAGGCCATCCAAAGCAGTGCCATAAGCCTAGCAGTGTGCAACCAGGTGTTACAGTGGCCAGCACAACTCCAAAGTCACTCCTGCCCCGAGGAGAAGGGAAGATAACCACAAGCACCAGCCCAACTGAAGCCCTTACAACATGCCAGAGGTAGCCATAGGATCTGACTGCAGCCCCTATCCACCAACAAAAGCTTCTCAGGAGACAACACAGGAAACATGCCCTGCAGTTCCATGGTGCTGTATTTCTGTCAAATGCATGGTCTGATTCAACTCAAGCCCAAGGTGGCACCAGACTGGCCTACTAACCAAACCCTGCCCACAATAGGCAAAGAGAGCCATTGCAGACAACAGGACAAAAGCCAAACATGGCTCAGCTACAACAGTAAGACATATACAACACACACAGGAGACACCCCTGAAGCACCAGGTTCTGGTGAACAGGACATTGTAGTGCATGTCATGACAGGACCTCTTCTTCATGAAGTCATGACTTTCAAGAGCAAGAGACATAGCTGACTTTCCTAACACATTGAAAGAGACACAGAGAGTTACACAAAATGAGGAGACAGAGGAAATTTGTCCCAAATAAAGGAATGGGACAAAATTATAGTAAGAGAGCTAAGTATAATGGAGATAAGAAATATATAATATATATAGATAGAGAATTTAAAGTAATGGTCTTAAAAGTACTCACTGGATATGAAAAAAAAGTGAAGAACTTCAGTGAGCCCTCAACAAAGAGACAGAAAACATTAAGAAAAGAAAAACAATCAGAGATGAAGAATAGTGAAAATTAAAAATACACTAGAGGGAATAAGTAGTAGGCTAGAGGAGGGACACCTGGATGGCTCAGTCAGTTAAGCGTCCAACTCTTGATTTCAGCACAGGTCATGATCTCAGGGTTGTGAGTTCAAGCCCCATGTCAGGCTCCATGCTTAGTGGGAAGTCTGCTTGAGATTCTCTCCCCCTGCCTCCACCTCCTCCCTCTCTCTCTCTGTCCCTCCATCTAAAAGACATCAATAAATCTTTTTAAAAATGATAGGTACGGAGAAGCAAAATAATGGATCAGTGAACTGGAGCACAGAGTAAAAGAAAGTAATCAAGGTGAATAGAAGAGACAAAAAACAATAATGAAAACAGACTAAGGGAACTCAGTGACACCATCAAGCCTAATAATATTGGCATTATAGGGACCCCAGAAAAAGAAGAGAGAGGAACTGGGCAGAAATTTTATTTGAAGATATTACATTTGAAAACTTCCTGAATCTGCAGAAGAAAACAGAAATCTAAATATAGGAGACACAAAGAGCCCTTACTGAAATCAACCCAAGGAGATCACACCAACACATACAGTAATTAAAATGGCAAAAGTGGTGATAAAGAATTTTAAAGCGCAGCCCCGGTGGCTCAGCGGTTTAGTGCCGCCTGCAGCCTAGGGTGTGATCCTGGAGACCCGAGATCGAGTCCCACGTCAGGCTCCCTGCAAGGAGCCTGCTTCTCCCTCTGCCTGTGTCTCTGCCTCTCTCTCTGTGTGTCTCTCATGAATAAATAAATAAAATCTTAAAAAAAAAAGAATTTTAAAGGTTGCAAGAGAAAAGAAGGTACTTACATACAAGGGAAACCCTATAAGGTTATCACCTGATTTTTCAACAGAGCTTTTGCAGAACAAAAGAAAGTGACATGATATATTCAATAGGCTAAAAACAACAACAAAAAACCCTGCAACCGAAAATACCTATCTAGCAAGGGTATCATTTAGAACAGGAGAGAAAAAGAGTTTCCCAGACAAACAAATGCTAAAGGACCACTACATCAGCCCTTCAAGAAATGTTAGAAAGGACTCTTTGAATGGAAAGGAAAGACCATAAGAGGAGTAAGAGAAGTAGGAAGCATAAAGCAGTAAAACTAAATATATCTATAAAAACCAGTCATGGCATCCACAAAATAAAAGGATGTAAATTTTAAAATACCTAAAATGTGAGGAAGAGAGGAGTAAAGCATGGTTTTAAACTTAAGTGATCAAGTTAATATACACTGCTATATGTATAAGACATTATAAACCTTCTGGCATATACCTAAAGGTAACCACAAAAAATGATAAAGATATGTAAAAATAGGGAGTCCTGGGGGGCTCAGTGATTTAGCGCCTGCCTTTGGCCTAGGGTGTGATCCTGGAGTCTAGGGATCGAATCCCACGTCAGGCTCTCTGCATGGAATCTGCTTCTCCCTCTGCCTGTGTCTCTGCCTCTCTCTCTCTCTCTCTCTGTCTCATGAATAAATAAATAAAATCCTAAAAAAAAAAAAAAAGAAATCAGAATCTTTTTTCTAAAGAAAGCCAACAAACCATAAAAGAAGAGTGCAAAAGAAGAAAGGAACCAAGAACTACAAAAATAAGCATAAAACAAGTGATAAAATGGAAATTAGTACATACCTATCAATAATTACTTTAAATGTAAATGGACTAAATGCTCCAATCAAAAGACATAGGACGAAGGAATGGATTTAGAAAGCAAGACCCATCTATTTGCTGCCTACAAGGGACTAATTTCACACCTAAAGACACATGCAGATTGAAAGGAAGGTATGGAAAAGCAGTCATCTTGCAAATGTAAATGAAAAGAAAGCCAGGGTATCAATGCTTATATCAAACAAAATAGACTTCCTAAAAGCCTATAGCAAGAGAGAAAGAAGGAGACTATATAATCATAAGACCAATAATCCAACAAGAAGACATAGCAATTGTAAATATTTATGCACCCAACTTGGGAGCACTCAAATCCAGAAAGCAGCTAATAACAAATGTAAAGGAAATAATCACTACTAATACAATAACAATAGGGAACTTTAACACCCCAGTTACAGCAATGGATAGATAATTCAAACAGAAAATCAGCAAGGAAACAGTGGCTGTGAATGACACATTAGACCAGATGGAACTAACAGATTTATTCAGAACATTCCATCCTAAAAGAGCAGAATACATATTCTTCCCAAGTTCACACGGAACATTCTCCAGAATAGATCACATATTCAGCCACAAAATAAGTCTCAACAACTTCAAAAAGATTGAAGTCATACCATGCATCTTTTCCAACCACAACACTATGAAACTGAAAATAAACCAAGAAAAAATCTGGAAAGAAAACAAATACATAGAACTTAGATAATACAATCCAGCAAGTGGGTCAACCAAGAAATCAAAGAGGAAATAACGAAATTCATGGAGACAAATGAAAATGAAAGCACAATGGCCCAGAATCCTTGGGATGCAGCAAAAGCTGTTTGAGGAGGCAAGTTTATAGCAATATAGGCCTACCTTCAGAAGTGAGAAAAATCTCAAATAAACAACCTAACTTTACACCTAAAAGAGCTAGAAAAAGAAAAAGCCCCAAAGTAAAGGAAGTAATAAAGATTATATCAGAAAAAAACAATGAAAATTAAACAACAACAACAACAATAGAACAGATCAGTGAAACCAGGAGCTGGTTCTTTGAAAAGATCAGCAAAATTAATTCATTTTGGATTTAGCCAGACTTACCCAAAAAGTGAAAGGACTTAAGCAAAATCACAAACGAAAGAGGAGAAATAACAACTGACATCACATAAATACAAAGAATTATAAGAGAATATTATGAAAAATTATACTCCAACAAATTGGACAACCAAAAGAAATGGATAAATTCCTAGAAACATATAACTCCCAAAACTAAATTAGGAAGAAATAGAAATTTTGAACAGACCAATTATCAACAATGAAAATGAACCAGTAATAAAAAAAACTCTCAACAAATAAAAGTCCAGAACCAGAGAGCTTCACAGGTGAATTCTAGCAAACATTTAAAGCAAAGTTAATACCTATTCTTCTCAAACTATTCCAAAAAATAGAAGAGGAAGGAAAGCTTCCAAATTCATTCTATGAAGCCAACATTACCTCATACCAAAACCAGAAAGAGAACTGCTGGCCAATATCTCTGAAGAATGTAGATGCAAAAGTCCTTAGCAAAGTATTAACAAATCAAATCCAACAGTACATTCAAAAATTCATTCACCATGATCAAGTGGAATTTATTCCTGAGATGCAAGTCTGGTCCAATATTTGCAAATCAATCAGCATGATACACCACATCAAGAGAAAAACATCAAAACCATATCATCATTTCAAATAGATGCAGAAAGAGCATTTGACAATGTACAACTTGCATTCATGATAAAAATCCTCAATAATGTAGGCTTAAAGGGAATATATCTCAACACAATAAGTTCCTAGACTATGGAATTCATATAGGATATATGAAAAACCCACAGCTAACATTATACTCAATGGTGAAAAACTGAGAGCTTTTCCTCTAATATCAGGAACAAGACAGGGACATCCACCCTTAGCACTTTTATTGAACATAGTGTTGGAAGTCTAGCCAAAGCAATCAGACAAGAAAAAGAAATGAAAAGCATTCAAATTGGGAAATTTTCACTATATGCAGATGACATGATACTCTATATAGAATATCCTGAAGACTACCGAAAAATTAGTAGAACTAATAAATGGATTCAGTAAGGTCATAGGATACACAATCAATATACAGAAATCTGCTACATTTTTATACACTAATAATGAAGTAGCAGAAATTAAGAAAACAATCCCATTTTAAATTACACCAAAAATAATAAAATGCCTAGGAATAGAATTAACCAAGGAAATGAAAGACCTGTAGTTGGAAAAAAAGAAAGAAAAGATTAAGAGGATTTGAATAGAAAAGGAGAAAGGACTCCTGGGATAGTGGATGATATGAATATTAGCAAGAAAGTAGAAATATGCATAATATGTTTAGAGACAATAAATAGATCATTAATATAATAGTTGCCATTTATTGAAAGGTTACATGGTTTAGTGATTAAAAGCATGGCCTCTGAAGACAGACTTCTCGTGTTTGAAATATACTACCACTTATTAGCTGTTAACATGGTAAGTTAATTATTTTCCCTAATCTCAGTGTTCTGTTCTCTAAAATTAAGATAATGATATTACCTATTTTAGAGGCTTGTAACAAGGACCACATGAGTTTACAAAATATTTAGAACAGTGTCCAAACACTATGTAAGTTGAGTTAGCTAAATGAAGTACTGAAAGTATTGTAAATATACTGTACTCCAGGCACTGTTCTAAACATATAATGTTATTTCACTTAATCTTCATCATCTTATAAGGTACACATTATTATCTCTGTGTTACTGATGAGAAAACTAGAACTAAAAGAGTTAAGCATCTTAATATCACACAGCTGGTAGTTTGTAAAGCTAGTATTCAAACACAAATACAAAGTCTGTGCTCTTAACCATTAAACTATACTTTCTGAGTTTAGGAAACAGTGGGAAAAGAAAGAAAAGCAGGGTGAGGCTAAATTATGGAGACCTTGAAATCATCAGGCTAAAACAATTAAATCATGTACTAGAGGCATAAGAAGCTACTGAAGGCTTCTGGGCAGTGATGTGTTTTAGAAAGATTTATCTGGCCACAGAATTCTGGATGGATTAGAAATCTCTGGGCTATAGGAGCATCAGGTAGAAATAAATATATACAGCAAGTGAACTTGCAGACGGTAGGCCAATTTTTTTTTTGTCATTCA
Source organism: Nyctereutes procyonoides (assembly GCF_905146905.1). NCBI lineage: Eukaryota > Metazoa > Chordata > Mammalia > Carnivora > Canidae > Nyctereutes > Nyctereutes procyonoides. The sequence goes on from NW_026575126.1 coordinate 6,224,031, forward strand.
AACTCACCCTTAGAGATTCATCCATCTATGTAACCCCATTTGATCTCTAAACCATAATCAAAAACAGCTTCAGCACCAAATAACCAAAGAAAAGTTGGGACCTCTATTGGCTGATTCCTAAATCCACCCAAACCCCAAAATGGTATTCCATTCTACCACCTAAATGTAGGTGCAGACATTCATATATATTCATGGTTTCTTTGTAAACTACAACTGAAAGGTATTTAACAACTAGAAAATGAATCACATGTGTAATGCCTCTTGATTTAATAGCCCAACTCATCCCCCCACCCAGATGCTATCCCCAACTCTAAGGCATTGCTGGCGAAAATCGAAAATCGCACAGCCAGGGGTGCTGCTACTGCAAATTCATGATCTTCAACCTTAGCTGGGCCTGAAAGGCTGCCAGGCAGCTCTAGTCAAACATCTCTCCTATTCCCCTCAGTGGCTGTTCCAAGCTTTCACCACTCTTAAGCTTTTTACACCTCTCTGCTGTCCTACCGTCACCAACGCCTTCTATTCCACACACACATGCTCAACAGATGATTTATTCTGTATTTTGCTGAAAAAATAAATTTAAATGCAATAATGTAGGAATTCCTCAGCTCCTCACTTGCCACCATCATGAATTTGTCTGTGAACCTGCTTATTTCTATGTCTTTCCCTCCTCAATCAGTGAAAAGGTGTCCTTCTCTGTATCCAGAGAGAATTGTTTCACTTGTCCTCTGGGCTCCCTGCCAACTCGTTGATATCACTCCACCAACCCAGTCCTCTCATTTCTAGATGTTCAATCTTCCTTCTCTACTAGTTTTTCCTTTTCTACTGGCTCTTTCCCTTACAATCCTGTAAGCAGCTCTATTATTATTTAAAATTCTCTTTTAACCTAAGTCCTTTCTGCCACATCCCCTTACTCTTTGTCCTTTCAAAGTCATACTACTTGAAAGAAGAGCTTTATGTGCCTTGAGTTCTTTCCTCTCTTCATCCATTCTTTTCATTTGTTTCTTGAACCACATGTTCATAGAATGGGATTAATCATAACCCTTGGTTCATGACACAGTCATTACTGCTTCATGCATGGTCCATTTTTTAATAGTTTAGTAGGTCAGGCTACCTGGTCTCTACCTGCTACACAATTTCCCTTACAGATTTTTCCCAAAAAAGAGGATTCCCTTAATGAATCTCATATCCTGAATCCTCACCTAAGACTCAGCCTCTAGGAAACCTGGCCAAAGACACTAAGGATGATAGACCAGAAAGATAAAAAAAAAAAAAGACCCCCAAATCCCAGTGAAACCATGGAACTACCACACTAGTCCTGAACTACTTAACTCTGGGCTCCTATTACTTAAAAAAAAATATCTATTTGGTTAAACTCTTGTAGCTGAGCTTGTTAGACTTGCACTTGAGAATGGTCCCTAAATGTTCCACTCCTAAACTTAGCTTCTCCAGTCCAGATCACTCTTTCCAGATACACACATCTAAGAACTTTAATAATATCTCCATTTAGTACCTCAATCCTAACCTGTGCAAAACTGGACTTCTAAATTTCTTTCAAAATAGGCACTTCTTTCAAACAGAGAATGTCACCTCCAACTGTTCATTTATCCCAAACAAAATCCTGAATGACAAAAAGAGCCCTGCATCCTCTACCAATCTTTTCACACCTCTCCACTATCATGTTCCCCTGTACCACTGCCCCAGAATGATTCAGTCACTGAGTCCGGTCCCACATGTTCCCTCTCTTAAAAACAACTCAAATATATTCTTTTCTCATCATTCTTATTGGCAATGCCATTGCCTTACCTCAGGTCTTCAGCATTTTGCTCTTCGAAAACAGCCTCCTACCGGGTCTACTTGCCTCCTATCTGGGTCTCCCATTTACTACTTACCCACACTTCCACCAGATGGACTTCTTTTCTGCAGGAGGCAAAAACTATTCTCCTGTCTTCCCACAAGTAGTCTTCCTGGTAGACTAGAATAAATTTGAAGTGGTTGTTCCTTGAAAGAGAAGAGAAACAAAAAGGAAAAAAAGGAACTAAGTTCTACATCTGGTTTTACACGACATAGATTAAGGAAATGTGCAGGATACGGAGAGAATCCATACACATTAAACTAGCTCAGCAGACACAGATGCTTTGAACCAGAAGGGCCTACAAAATCCAACAACCCCCTTCTTTTCCCTGCTCTTCAACCAAATCTGTAGAGATTGGGAAAAACACTTGTGACTTGAACTTCAAGCAAAGTTCATTTTATCATTTTACTCTCAAACATCCTTGTACTTCGCTGACTGCTGAGTTATTGCCGAAATCTGGTATCATTCCTCTTAGAATTTTTCAATGATTTTCTCCCACTATCAGGAAAAATGTGAACATCTAAGTCAAGTCCTTTTATCTGGCTATAGTAAATTACCCAAAGTTTGCTACACCGAACTACTCGAGTAGCTATTTCGTGCTTCCATGCCTTTTTACAATACTGGTCCTCTTACCTGTCACATCATTTTGTTCTACCCTTTCTTCTTTACTGTTAGGTTCTACTTATCCTACATGATGCAGTTTAAGCCTTTCCTAACCTAAGTCTAAATACCCTTCAACTGGACTTCAATATCACTGTAGGTGAACTTTTGTTGAAGCATTTCTAAAACTAACTATATAGTAATAGTCATCGATGAACCACTTAGGGGAAGATACTACAAGTCTGCAACCCCAGAGTGAATCTGCGCCTCATACATCAAAGCATCTCCTCCTCAAAGTTTGTTAAACATGGTGTTTTGTTGTTCTGTTGTTGTTGTGGTTGCCACCATTAACTAAGAACTATTTTTAGGTTCTGCAATAGGGCATATGTGTGCATATTTTAAATGCTCCTCAAACTCTATGAATTATGTCCTATTATTAATCTCTGTTTTATAGAAGAGGAATATGCACATGTCGAGCTTTAGTGATATATCCGAGTTCACGTAGCTAGTGACTAAGCATGTGTTGGCAATCTACATCTCTATTAATAATAAGGATTTATGAATGCTTTGAAGTAGAAATGGCTATATAAGGACACATACATGCAAGCTAAAACTATGCTCTTTCATTTATTCAATAAATACTTAATGAGGAAAGAGGTAGGAGTTGGAGAGTCATGCAACTATACTTCAGTTTCTCTAAGCAAATGTCTTATTCATTTAAAACCAATTCACAAAATAAATAATATTATTAAGCTCTTCCCCCCCCAACCCCATTTTTCCCTTCCCTTCCCATTCCTTCCCATTCCTTTCCTCCCTTTTGTTCTTTCTTCTTTTCTTCTTTGTAGAGTATGTTGCCTAATTTCCTTTGGGCTACATGATTTTTCTCAGTCTCTGAGCATACGGGTGAAAGACAATGCACACATATTAATTGAAGTTCTGCATGATTTTATTGGAAATCAGATAGGTTTATTTATTTAAGAAAATTAAGATACTTGGTCAAGAAAAGAGGAAAAACAGAAAAAGTTCATCATGCACGAAATGTTTGGAAAAAATAAGTAACCATGTTAGTTTACTAACAAGGAAAACTTGAATAAATTAAAACTGAAAATAATTGTACCAAAAAAAAAAAAAAAACCCAATTGTACCAAAAAAAAAAAAAAAAAAAGTAAAGTGGAAGCTTCAGGATCCTAAATCCACTACTCAAAATAGCCCATCACGAACTGAAATGGATGTCCAGTCCAAATATACAGCAAGAAGTAGGTGTATTCAAATAGCATTTAGTCTCAAGCTGGGTGTTCATTTGCCAGGCAGACAGGCCATTAAAAACCTGTGGCTTTGGGTGTTTTCAACTGAACCTGAATGTTCAGATGTATAAATTAGTTTACCTCCTTGGAAAGAGACATGCTTTCCTGTTTCCAGGAGAAATGCAGGCTTCTAAAAGCTTATTTAAAAGGTTCAAAAGGCTACTTAGGCATCAAATAACTATTAAAAACAATATTTTGACTATTTAAGTGTAAACGAATCAGAAACATATGGATTAAATTTCCCTTAAATTGCACATGCTCCAAACTGAAGAGTATAGCATGGGTGAAACCTGTTTTGGATTTCAGTGAGCCCAAAACATTTGAAAAATCATCTGAGATGTTCAGTGAACTCAAGAGTACTGGATTCACCCATCCCTAATTCATCCCTATCCTATGCTTCTGGTCTTAATATAAGAAAGGGTGTAAGTACACAAGTAGCGTGCAGGTAAAATGTCTAGATCTAAATTTAGAGGTGATTAAGAAATATCTTTTAAAACCTTTTAAAATCCTGTGTTTTAAAAGAAAGTCTTCGGGATCCCTGGGTGGCTCAGCGGTTTGGCACCGCCTTCAGCCCAGGGCCTGATCCCGGAAAGCCGGGATCGAGTCCCATGTCCAGCTCCCTGCATGGAGCCTGCTTCTCCCTCTGCCTGTGTCTCTTCCTCTTTCTCTCTCTGTATGTCTCTCATGAATAAATAAAATCTTTTAAAAAAAGGAAAAAAGAAAATCTTCCACTTTTAAAGAAAATCTGAACTACTCTTTAGACTCTTCCTATAATTTTCTCTTGAGTCTCTTCCTAATTAAAGACAATTTATATGACTCTAGGATTGAGAATAAAATAAACTAAAATTTTTTGAGTTCCCACTATGTGCCAGGCACTGTGCTTGGTATTTTTGCACACGCATTATTTCTTTATCCAATCCCTCAAACCAGTTTCAGGTGCCTATGCACAGAGACAAGGCAGCTGTATTCACTCAGTTTTATTCTCTTCACCTTGATCAATCAGCCTGTTTACAATAAACAGTCTGAGTCTAATAAGTCAACTGAAAAATATTATATTTTCTCATCAAATTAAACTGAAAATATTAAGAATTAAAGTCCTTAGCTATAAGATGAACTACATAAAAGTGGGAGACAGCAGAAAAAGTGATTAAGGGCACATGTTTTTGGATAAAAATTACTTTGTCTTTTTGTACCTTCTTTGTATAATTGGGGTAATAATACCTGCCTTATAAGATCATTGTGAATATAGAGTAGGAAGTTGTATGTAATATGCCAGATTTCACCATTCACCCAGTAGATAATGAAGAATCCCCATATATCCTGAAGACGTTGCTCAGAACCACCTCTATCACAAGTTACAACTGTTCACAACATGGGTGGACCTGGAGCGTACTGTGCTAAGTGAAATAAACCAGACAGAAAAATATAAATACCATATGATTTCACTTATATGGGGAGTCCAAAAAAAAAATAACCAACCAAAGAAACAAGCAAACAGAAATAGACCCACAAATACAAAGAACAAACTGGTGGTTGCCAGAAGGGAGAGAGTTGGAAGGATGGGTGAAATAGGTGAAGGGGATAAAGAGGTACTAATGTCCAATTATAAAATAAATAAGTCACAAGGGTGAAAAGCACAGTACAAGGAATATAGTCAATAATACCGTAAAAGCTCTGCATGGCGACAGAGCCACACTTAGTGAGGTACATAATTGTTGAATCACTATGTTACGCACCTGAAATGAATACGATATTGTATGTGAACTATACTTCAATAAAAAGTAAAACAAATAAACAAAACAAACAAGTTACAACTCTCCACCTCATGCGCCCTGTAAAATGCCATACTGGCTACTTGAGGATTGAGGCGATCCCCACACCTACCAGAAGTTAAATAGCATAGCAGAACCTGCTATGACCCAGTCCCTGCTAACTGAGGCATATCACACTGTTACGGGAGCCTCTCTATCTGCATGAAAAATCCAGCTGGCTCCTCTACCAATAGTTCAGGGAGTTTACTGGGTTCCAAGAAATCATGGCTCTTTCTTTTGTATACGTCAGCTCCAGCCCTCTGGTCAACCTCTCTGCCACTGCTGGAGGAGCTAGCGCAGTCCAGTACGCAGACATACTCAGTGTGGCAGCAGTGCTCAGATACACTATCTTTCGACAGCCTCCTCCCTATCCACCCCTCCTGCTTTCTTATCCGGGGGTCATGCCTTTGCCTCCCGATGACTTCAACTTTTGCTCAGAGGAATGGAAATGGAGTGGCTAGGAAAAGTTCCCAGAACCGTACCACTGTTCCACATAGAAAAATGATCATAAGGCATTTGACTGCTCCCCCTTCCTCTAACACCTTGTTGCATACTTTTTTTTTTTTTTTTTTTTTTTTTTTTGGCCTTGGAAAATGGTCTGATTCCCCAGTATGGCAGCCTATGAGGTTTTTAAAAGGTCCCTGTGCAGATTTTAAACTTCTGAGTTATATCAAACCTTGTCAGATTTGCTGGTTAGTCAACTTCCCATTGTCTGTCAGCAGCAAAAACCTGACCAGAAGAGGTGTTCTGGCCAGCAGGGATCTTTGAGTCACGTATCTCCATGAGGTTTTAATGAGCTGCATTAAGTCAAGCACTCTGACAAATCTGTACATAAAGTAATCGGTTTAAAATGCTTTGTGAGAGGCTGCACATGGAGCAAAGGTGTTGAATGTTGTGTCCTCACCACGGGTAAGAATTTTAAGAGGCAATCTAACGGCTTAAGAGTCTTCTAATTCTCATTAGGTCTCTCCTTGGTTGGGTTGCTCTTTGTTTCAAATTTATAGGACCAAGAACCAGCTTCAGACCATAGCTAAGAAAGTGAAAGTGACCAGTACTTAATAGAAGGTTCATCGTTCCCTAAGTGCTTTCTGGGAGAGGAAGAAAGGGAAATAATGAGAAACTACAGTAGCCTTTCCTTATCTGCAGTTTTGCTTTCCACAGTTTCAGTTACTCATGGCCAAATGCAGTCCAGAAGCAGATGACTCTCCTGACAAATCAGAAGGTTAATAGTATCCCAATGCTCATCACAATGACTACATCATGCACCCCATTTCATCTCATCCCATAGGCATTTCACCACCTCACATCATCATTATCATAAGAAGAAAGGTGAGTACAGAACAATAAGATATTTTGGAGAGGAACTACATTCATAGAACTTTTATTACAATATATTATAACTGCAATTTCTCTATTTGATTATTAGCCATTGTCATTAATCTCTTACTGTGCTGAATTTATAAATTAAAGTTTGTCATAGTTACGTGTGCATAGGAAAAAAACTTAGTATGTATAGAGTTCAGTGCTATCCATAGTTTCAAGCATCCACTGGGGGTCTTGGAATATATCACTTGGAGATACAGAGGACTTCCTTCTTGCAGCTCCAGTGATATTCCATTTTAGTTCATCTGTCAAAGGCAGGAACAGAGCTGGCAAAGTAGAATTCGGGGTGCTGCTTAGTTTCCGTGCCCTTTTATCCACAGTGTCATCATAACTCAGGCCAATTTGGGACAAGGCTGCAGGGTTGTTGGCAACATTAGATTACCAAGGAAGGAAAAAAATCATTATTAGAGCTGCTGGCCTGGTAATAGAAGGTGACTGAGTGAAGACCTAGGTCAAGGTCATGCAACATCAGGCATAAGACCGTCAGTACCAGGGGAACATTTGTCAGACTTACTATTGCAGAAACGGATCTCAGCAGGAATTTACAGTGATGTTCTGGTGTATTGTAACTATGATCCAAGGAGTTCTGTCCATATTGGAGAAGTCTCCAGCCATTTGAGGTGGGGACTGTGGGCTTGTTTCTAGGGGCACAGTTCTAGCCCTCAAGGAGACAAATGAGATTGTCAGAACCCAGCAATAGTCAGAGTTCAGGAGGGATGCTAGATCTCGAGGAAGCCTGACTAGAATACTAGGAAGGATCACCACACAGGTCACCAAGTGGGAAATGAAGGCTCCCAGACACCTCTCTTTCCCATATTTCTTCCTCTTGGCACTAGCCCTAATATCTCACTCAAATGCCCAAGTCAGAAACCTAGGCACCACACATTATAGCTCCCTCTCCCACCCCTTCATATCCAAATCAAATACCAATCCGTTGTTCCACATCCTTAAGGTCTTTTGTATTTGTCACTTCTCTATCCCCACTGTCATACCTTAGTTCAGGATACCATCATCTTTCATCTAGGTTATTACAGTAGCCCCCTAACTATTCTTGCTTCCTGCCAATCCCCATTTCCTACTACTACATCCTTTACAGTCATGCTCTGGCCCTCCCCAATTATTTGTAGCTCCTTACATGTATCAATCTCTCTCTTATTTCTAGGCTTTGTACATCTTCATTTGGCTAAGTCTTACTTTCACTTTGTCGAAGAGGGCTCCCAATTTCCCCTGGGTTCAGTGCCCCATCCCCATGCTACTACAGAACCCTGTAGGGACACCTGGGCGGCTCAGTGGTTGAGCGTCCACCTTTGGCTCAGGTTCTGTTCCCAGGGCCCTGGGATCAAGTCCTGCATCAGGCTCCCACAGGGAGCCTGCTTCTCCCTCTGCCTATGTCTCTGCCTCTCTCTCTGTCTCTCTCATAAATAAATAGATAAAATCTTAAAAAAAAAAAAGAACCCTGTAGTAAGGGCTATGAATACCATATTGCAGTGTCTCACTTCTTGCTTTTGTTTTTTTGATCAACTTTGTACTCCCAGCTCTTAATGCATTGCCTAAAACACAGTGTGCAATCAGTGAATCTTTAATTAGTGGATTGGATTCTGTAGCTTGGGAGCTACACTCCTGATATACCTGATCATGAATCTAAATTATATTATAAAAAAGAATTAGACAAAAAATTAAAAATAGAACTACCATATGATCCAGTAATTATATATATATTATATATATATATATATATATATATATATATATATATATATCTCCCAAGGAAATTAAATCACCATCTTGGAGCTACCTGCTCTCCCATGTTCACTGCAGCATAGTCACTATAGCCAAGATGTGAAAACAACCTGTGTCCATTGTCATATTAATAGATAAGAAAGATGCAGTGTATATGTAATGGAATATGATTTATCCATAAAAAAGAAGGGAACCTTACCTTTTGCAACAACACAGATGGCCTGTGAAGGCATTATGCTAAAAAAACTAAGTCACACGGAAAAAGATAAATACTGAATAATACCACTTATCATGTACTTTCTGATGATGTGAAGTCTTAAAAGTCAAACTCATAGAAATAAAATAGCACAAGGGTTGCCAAAGGTTAGGGGTTGGGGAAAATGAGGGGATGTTGGTCAAAGGGTATAAACTTCCAGTTAAATTGGGGGGGGGGATTTAAAATTTTTAAACAGACATCTAAGGGACCTACTAGATTCCAGGAATTGCAGCTGTGCTTCCAGATTCTGAATCTGAAAACTGTGACTCTATCTAGTAAAGACATTAATTTTCTATTAAGTTTGGTAATAAAGGGGTTGGGTGCCTGGGTGGCTCAGTAGTTAAGCATCTGCCTTTGGCTCAGGTTGTGATCCTGGGGTCCTGGGATCCCTGTGGGGAGTCTTCTCCCTCTGCCTGTATCTCTGCCTCTCTCTGTGTCTCTTATGAATGAATGAATGAATGAATGAATAAATAAATAAATAGTTTGATAGAGGGGCAACATGGGTATTTCACTGATCCTACAGTGAACAACTGAAAGCAAAGAAAAGAGCAAAATAAAACCAAACCACCAGGGAGAAGTAAGAACACCTCTTCATCTAAAAAGAGTTCCTTTAACTTCCTTTGGTGGCAAGAAATAGGAATTTTTCAGGAAAATCCTCCAGTTAGTCACTCCAACACTGAGTCTAGACCAATACTTGCTCCAAGCTGATCATAAATTCTCTTTGCTTTCCCACTTCCATGTACAAACCCCACCTATCCCAAATTGAAGCTATCTCAGACACAAGAAACACCAAGACCCAACCTTGATAACAAGTATTAAGGTCTTAGCTTGCTAAAATGAAACCAAACCTTTCTTGCACCTACCCTCTTTTATACAGAATAGTGAAGAAGTTGAAATGAAACAGCAATTTTACATGATGATGCGAAAAGGGATATTCAGGGTATAATAATGTTGCATCTAAGACTGGTCAGAAAGTAAAGCTTCCTAATTCTGTTTTCATTAGTTAGCTAATCAAAATGCTTTCTGTTGATGTACTTGATACTCTCACCCACTGAGATTTGCCAAAATCTGCTAATAATCATAGTCAACTTTGTGTACTTTCTGTAAAGCCTGGGCAGCTATCCTGTATGGCTGTGGAGGCTGCTCACCAGGTAAAAATGACCACCTAAAACAACGAATGGGTTCTGAAATAAAGCTTGAACTCTGCTCAACGCACTTTGTGCCCTCACTTGGGTCTTGCATCACCAAGAGGACAGGATACCTTTTCCTAATCCACACAAAAGCACTGTATGGGTAGTAGGGATCCTGCTTGAAAGGGTTAAGACTCGGCATTGTCACGGCTCTCAAGTAACCCTAGAAGATCAAACTTTTGAATTATATGTTCCAGAGATCCCAAAGGCCTTCATCAATCCCAGGATATACCATTCTGTCCTCTAATCATGACGACTTTGAGCCTGAACCATTAAATGAATCCACTCAACTTCTGCCCATCAGACCTTTGCTTATAGTAGAAACTGCCAGGCCTTTAAACCATGCAGAACAAACAGCAAAGGCTATAAAAGTCAGCTTGAGGCTAGGGAGTAAGCAAAATCCAGCCTTCTGTTTATATTTCAGACCTGCTTGATTCCAAGTTCTTTGAGCACACTTGCGTCTTTGGCTAGTAGTACCATATATCAACTTTCTGGAAACCCCATCTTTCCTGAGACTCAGCCCCTTAGACATCAGTCTTCCAACTGACTTGCTAGATAGGGTGTAGGCTCCTGCCTCAGCTTTTCTAATCCTACTCTCCTCTGAGTCTGACCACCCTTTACACTAGTGATACATGTGATCCCAGGCCCAGGATTCAGCCCAAAATAGATAATGATATGGCCCATGATGAGGTTAACAATATAGTATATTCCATGGGCTCCAAAAATACCAAAATTCACAAAAGTGGGAGTTTTCCATGTATCATTTCATTGTCTTCCTTCATGTTCATCATAAGAATCTCATCCAGTGAGACCCAAAGGGTTAATCTTATCCTTATCTTTATCAACAATAAAAACAATAACAAATATTCACTCTGGAGAAGACCACAGAGCTAAGTTCTAGAGAATAAGTTTATGAAATCCAGACCATATTCTTGAATGTTGCCCATCAATACCATAATGTCACAGAATAGCTCTCATTGGTGGAAAGTTCTGTCAATAACCAAGATGCCAGAGGAACTGCAGGAGGACAGCAAGATTGAGAAAGCAGGCATAGGCCTCCCGGTACCTGCTGAGAGCAGGATACCAGACCAATTCTTTCCTTAGCCCCCGGTTTTTCTGAAGGCTGGCTCTGTTGCTTAAATCCCTTCCTCTCATAGTAGATCCCACCTAAAATCAACCGAATCTCCTTCTGACTGTCTGCAGTCTTCCCTCACCCATATGTCTCCATATTCTCCTCTAAATGCCATATATTTGGTTTCCGTGCCTACCTTTAAACTCACCCTTTTTCACTACGACTCTCACTATGACTCTCTTCTTTTATTTAGGATCAGAATCTAAAATTTCTACAAGCTTTTTGGGGACCCCCTAACAAACTAAAAGTTTTCTAGAGATGATGACTGACACTCCCTGAATTCTTATTACAAGTACAGGCTCGCACTACTCTGGTGACGCCCAAGAAGACTTGAGTTTCCTGCACTATAGCCCTGCTGTCCTTCCAAACCTAGGCTAACATTGGCTGATGTGTTTCTGAAAACCATAATTCATGCTGACCTGACTTACTTTTCTTGACATCGCTATTTTTGGCTGTGATCTGCACGTTCATATCATTCATCTCGCCCTCTATGTTTCTATTGGTCTCCTATCTCAGTGAGTTTTTGTTGTCTGAGGGAGGAGGATGAGGAAGGTAGAAATAGTTTTAGAATAGAGTTGATGCTGTGGACAACAAAGTGAAAAGAAGGAAAAAACCTGGGCCTTTGACGACTTTCTTTTATTGTGGTAAAATACACAAAACACAAAATTGGCCATTTTAACCATTCTTAAGTGTCCAATTCAGTGGCATTAATTATATTCACGATGTTGTGCCACCATCACTGCTATTTCCAAAACTTTCTCATCACCCCACACAGAGACTTTGCAACCATTCAGCAACAGTTCTGTTCCACAGTCTCCCCTGCCCCTGTGACCTCTAGTCTACTTACTGCCTTAATAAATTTGTCTATTCCAGAAATTTCAAATAAGTGGAATCACATAATATTTGTCCTCTTGTGTCTGGCTGATTTTGCTTGGCATAACGTTTTCAAGGTTGAAGGTTTGTGAAGTACAGTACCCATTATCAACAGTATATTCATGATTCAATTCATATTCTGTGTGTATAAGTTTTACACAGCATTTATCTTGATGCTTAATATAAATACACTTGATATGACTATACACACACATCTCATTTTATTGCACTTGTCTTTATTGCACTTCACAGATATTACATTTTTTACAAATTGAAAGTTGGTGGCAACCCTGTGTCAAGCAAGTCTTTTAGCACCATTTTTTCTAACAGCATTTGCTCACTTCATCTCTCTGTGTCACATTTTGATAATTCTCACAATATTTCAAATGCTGTCATTATTATGACGCTTAAATTGCTGCAACCTCATGATAAAACTTTAATAAGTGGGGCTGCTTCTCATGGATGAGCAAAGAAAGTGGTTTCTAGCTATGAAATCTACTGGTGAAGATGCTGTAAAGATTGTTGAAATGGCAAAGGATTAGAATATTAGTTGATGGAACAGTGATGAGGTTTGGGAAGATTGACTCCATTTTTGAAATATGGTCTACTGTGCTATCAAATAGCATCACATGACACAGAGAAATAATCTTTGAAAAGATAGAGTCAATCAATGTGGCAAACTTCATTGTTATTTCATGAAATTGCTGCAGCCACTCCCAACCTTCAGCAACCACACCCTGGACAGTCAGCAGCCATCAACACTGAAGCAAGACCCCCCACCAACAAAAAGGTTACGACTCACTGAAAATTCAGATGATAGTTAGCAATTTTTAGCAATAAAGTATTTTCTAATTCAGGTACATACATACTTTTTTAGACATAATGCTATTGCATACTTACTGAACTATAATATATATTGTGAAAACATAATTTTTGTATGTGCTTGGAAACCAAAAATTCATTTGATTCACTCTATTGCAATACTCACTTTATTGTGGTGATCTGGTACTGAACCTGCATTATCACCAAGGTACATCTGTAATGTATGTGGTATGTGTGTGTGTGGTGTGTGCACACTTTAGTTTCATGAACCTTGGGAAACTGATTCTGCAAATTTTATTAGATAAATGTATAGGCCAAGTGATACATTCCTCCTATTTATTTAATCACTGGCATCCATGTTATGTAGAGCTATTTGTAGATGAATTTCAGAAAAGAATTAAAATATCAGCTCAATAAATACTTATATAAAAAACTTCAGAATTCCATTTATTTTTCATTATTGAATAGTATTCCATTGTACATATACACACATATACACAACATTCGTTTATCCATTCATCTGTTGACAAAAACTTGGGTTATTTGCACCTTTTGGCTCCTATGAATAATGCTGCGATGAATATTGACATACAAAGTATCTGAGTCCCTGCTCTCTATTCTTCTGATTATATACTTAGGAGTAGAATTGCTGACTTTTGGTAATTCTATCAAGCTTTTGGAGGAACTGCCAAACTTTTCCACAAGGGCTGCATTTTACATCCCCCAGCAATGTAAGAAGATTCCAATTTCTCTACATCCTTGCCAATGTTAGCTATTTTCTTTAAGAAGTATATTATGGTCCTCCTGGTAGGCATAAGGTGATATTTCATTATAGTTTTGGTATACATGTCCCTAATTCCTAATGATGTTGGTATTTCCTTATGCTGAGCATTTTTTCATGTACTTTTTGGTCATTTGTACCTCTTCTTTGAAAAAATGTCCATTCAAATCCTTGCTCGTGTTTTAATTAAGTTGTTTGTCTTTATGTTGTTGCTTTCTAGGAGCTCTTTATATATTCTGGATATATATTCTAGACTTTTATCACAGATATGATTTACAAATATTTTTAGGTTGTCTTTTCACTTTCCTAACAATGTCCTTTGATGCACAAAAGTTTTTAATTTTGGTGTGGTCCAGTTTATCCAACTTTTCCTCTTGTTAATCTTGCTTTTGGTGTCATATCTAAGAATCTATTGCCAAATCCACAGGTCCCTATGTTTTCTCCTAAAAGTTTTATAGCTTTAGCTCTGATATTTAGCTTGTTGACCCAGTCTGAGTTATTTTTGTATATGATGTGAGGTAGAGATCCAATTCATTCCTCAGATGTGGAAATCCAGTTGCTCTAGCACTTCTATTGAAGAGAAAATTCTTTCTCCATTGAATGAACTTGGTACTCAAATCAAAAATCAACTCGCCATAAATATATGAGTTTGCTTATTAATTTCAGTTCCATTCTATTGGTGTATATGTCTTTCTTTACACCTTTCATGACTTTTTGAGTTGCTTAATTAATACACTGAAGGTTACATCATTTTCTATTGCTGCTATAACAAATTACTACAAATTTGGTAGCTTTAGCAAAAAACAAAAAATTATTATTATCTTATAGTTCTAGAGGACAGAGTTCTACAATGCATTCCAGCAGAGCTGCATTTTTTTCTGGCAACTCTAAGGAAGAATCCATTTCCTTTTCCAGATTCTAGAAGCCATCCACATTCCTTAGCCCATGGCCTTCTTCCATCTTCAAAGACAGCAGTGGACGGTTGAGTCCTTCTCACATTGAATCACCCTGACTTTTGCTTCATTATCATGTTTCTGTCTCTGACTCCTCTTTCACCTCCCTCTTCTAGTCTTGCAATTATATCAGGCCCACCCCAACAACCCAAGATAATCACCCTATTTGAAGTTAAGCTGATTAGCGAATTAAATTTCCCTTTGCCATGTAATATATTCACCAGTTTCAGGAATTAGGACATGAACACCTTTACAGAGCTAAAACTGGAACAGCCATTCCAGTTCTGGACTTGTAGTCATTTTATACAATACATTTCCCTATAGTTAAAACCTATATAATTTGAGGCTGGGCCTGACATACTCACCAGATTCTCCCTATCACCACTCAACACAGTGCCTGGAATATAGTATAGGATTGATAAATACTATTGAAAAATATATTTATTGATGCCAAATATATTTATTGATATATCTAGTGCCCAGATCCTTTATGCCAATGATTTTCAAACCAAGTAAAATTCTAAAGTTTCATTCTTGTGCTTTAGGAATCACTTAAGGTGGGAAGGAGAAACTGCTGGGGAAGAAGCTGAGCCTACTCCAAACCAACCAGTTTTCCTTTGTCTATTTCATATTTTGAGATTCTGTGTAAAATTTTATTTATAAGATGTCTACTGATACAGGAAGTTAAAAAAGAAAACAGTGGGATTAGGTCATTGACAACATAGCACAATTCCAAAATGTTTGCTTCATGAAGATGTTGATTTTATAAGATAAACCGAACCAGCTGTCTAGGTGAGTTACACTCGTAGCCAGAGGATGTGCTTCACGTGGTACCCAAGCTGAAACTGGGTTGAGTAGAACCGGAGCAGGAGACTCTCTCTTTACAACTCAGCATTCTAAATATACTTTCCTGTTCAATCCCCCAAATATTTTCTTCCAATTAAGCAATTCCCTTGGCTCTATAATTTCAGAAAACTCCTTGGAACCCATTTGGAAATGAAGAACTGTCTTTACCAAGCTACCAAGAGAAGAAAAGCAATAGTGAGCATTATTAAGTGCTTACTCACTGTTTCGGGCACCATGCTAAACAATTTACACACATTATTCCTCGTGTGTATGCAACCTTTGCCATAATCCTACAAAGTACATAATATTTCCATTTTACTGATAAGAAAATTGGGACAAATAAATATTAATATGCCCAAGGCCACAAAACTTCATAGATCTTTTAGTATTTTCTTCATAACAGGTCTCAAAGACATTCATAGGAAAAGGGGTCCTCCTTCCTTGCTGTCCTTAAATGACCCTTTCATTTATACAACACCCAAGGCATTCACAGAGATTTCAGACTTAGAGTTATGTTTAAGTGAAAAGTAAGCTATGTGCAATGGGAAATCTGTGTTAAGACCATGCCTTCACTAAGGTATAAAATTTCTGGTTGATTTAGGAATAACTAAGAAGTTATTTGTTGAAATCTCCACAAAAAGTCTAATATACTTCCTGAGTGAAGCACAGTAAGCAGATGAGTAGAGGTAGTTTAGCAGAGATTAATGCTTCTCTGAAGGCAGCCAAACTTGGGTCTGGTTTTGAATTCTGACTTCAACTGACCACGTGACTGTGGGCAATTCTTCACTCTACTAAGCTTATGTGTTCTCTTACATTAAATAAGGGTGATACTAGAAGCACAGAGAGGATTAAGCAGGATAATGATAATGGAAAGAGTTTGAAATCATCCCATGCATAGAATGAACAGTAAATACTTGCTATTGGTATAACTGAGGGGTTTATAAGCTTTTGGATATGAATTTTATATATCAGTTCTCATGTAGTAGCAAAAATAATTAGCAGCAATGATAATGAATCAGTAAAATAGCAATAATAACTGCTGCCTCTCTTCCCTGATGATCTATTTTCCCTCTAAGGAATGATCCCATCAGCAACAAATCGGCTGTAATATGCCATCTTAGAAAACAACTTTCCTGTATATCACATTTTCCTCTAGCTATCACCCAACTTTTATACTCTCATGTAAACAAAAATTTTCAAAATCATGTTGATACTCATTGTCTGCACTTCCTTTTCTTCTACCCTCCTTGAAAATCACACTCATAAAGGTTTTCTTTCCAACACCTCTTTGAAACAGCTTTTGTCAAGATCACCAATGACCTCCTCATTGCCAAATCCAATCCTCATCTTATTTGTCCTATATGCGGTGTGTGACACAGATTATCACTTCTTCCTTTTTGAATCATTTTCTTCACTTGGCAACCATATCAACACTGTGTTCCTTCTATTCTCTCAGTTCTTCTCTTCAGTCTTCTCTTCTGGTATCTTCCAGAACCTCTTTTACTAGAATACCCTTGGCCTCAGATTTCTCCATCCTTTAGCTAACCTCACTTTCCAGTAATCTTACCCAGTTCTATGCTTTAAATACCAATATAGGCTAACAGCTCTTAAATGTATTTCTCTACAGAGAGAGCAGCCTCCTCTTTGATTTCCAGATTCATATTCCAATTGCCCACTGGACATTTCCATTTGGATGCTTAGTAGGTTTCTCATATATAACATTTCCCAATCTGAATTCCTATTATCCTATTTCTACCTACTACCTCCATCCTTCCTTAACTCTATAAATGGCAACTCCATTTTTTTCCAGTTACTCAGGTCAAAAGCTTTTTTGACAACCTCCCCACCACTCCCAGCCACATCCAATCGAGGCAAGTTTGATTACTTCTAACCTTCAATCTGACTTCAGTCTAATAATTTACCCTAAAATCTAATAAACAACCAGAGTGTACCTTATTTTAAAATTTATACCAGGTAGTGTCACTCCTTTGCTTAAACATCCTATAATGGCTTCCCATCTCATCCAGGATAAAATCTGAAGTTCTTACTATGGTCTACAAGGCCTTTCATGATGTTACTCCTATTCCTCTGATTTTATCCTGCAGTATTTTCCTTCTGGCTCACTCTTCTCTAGCCAAACAGAATGCCTTCATGTTCCTGAATATCTCAAGGCTTTGCACTAACTTTTCTCTCTGCTTGAAACATTCTTCCCACTTATTTCTATGTATCTTGCTTCTTCATTTACCCAAGTGTCTGTTCAAATGTCACTTTATCAGAGAAACTTTGAAATAGTCATCCCATCTCTATCACTATCTATTCCTTACCTTGCTTCATTTTTCTTCTTAGCAGTCATAACTACTTAGAATACTAAATTCTTAAAATGTGTTTTCCTCATTGTAATATGGTTTTCATAAGTCCATGGACTTTGTCTTTATTATTCATTGTTATACCTTAAATGAATAGAACAGTACACAGCACATTGCAGAAGCATTCCTAAATATTTGTTGAATCCTATCTTAGACAATCCTTACAACCAATCACGTGGGGCTAAATGCTTGGGTGTTATATCAGAATGTCACAAGTCTGATGTTCGACTAGTTGTATCAATTTGGACAAATTACTTTGCCTCCCTAAACCTGTTTCCTCATTTGCATAATAGGAAATAATATCTATTTCAAGGTATATTGTGAAGATTTAAAGGAATAATATGTGATGAGCTTTGCACAATGTCTAAAAGTTATCTAATATTAATATAGATAAGAAAAGTAAGAATCTGAGAGGTTAAAATCTACATAGGTTATAAAATCCATAGATAGGTTATAAAAATAGAAGAAGAGGGTTGGATACGGAATCTAGAGCGCCAATGCTGGAAAATTTGCTTATTTGTGTTTGTTTTACTGTTCTTGAAACTAAATCTAGACAAACAGCTTTTCCCCCTCCATTTGTTCCTAAATCTAAAGAGCAAAGTGAAGCCTTTGTTTTCAAGTTTTATGAGATCCTGCTGAGGTGTCCTATTTTCTGTAATAAGTACTAACATTTTTCTTTTTTTTATTTATTCACACAACAAACATGAATCAGAATTTATAATCTACTTGAGAACATAAGCCACATGTTTTGATGACAAGGAAGTGAGGAGAACTTAGAGAGTGCTAAAAAAATTCAGGGGTAAGAGGCGTACCCCTCATTTCTTTGTAGGTTAGGACATTGTCCTATTCCTTCCCTCACTCCCAATCCATAGGGTACTTTCTTTGTAAACTCCCTGCTATGGAAACACAATTCATGAGAATGACTGACATACATACCAACTTTCTCCTAAGTGTTAAGGATTCCTGTTTACATTCCTAATACCAATTTCTTGAAACAAAAATGCACAGATAAATTTGGGGGGAAGTTAACCTAAGTGTTTTCCATTCATTTCATCTGGTTTGCACACATTAGTGGTGCCTCTGGGTACACCATAAAAAGAGCTTTAATTAAGAGCAAACACACTTGGATTTTACTTATCTTGGGTCCACTAATCAGATTCAAGATAAAGAATTCCTTGCAGGGAGAGGGTTGTGAAGCAGATACGTGTTTTTCCTAAAACTTTCTGTCTACTCCTGCTGTTATATATATATTTTTTTAAAAAGCCACATATATTGTGCAGGATTATTTACAACCTCTAGAGAGAATGAACATGAATAATTAGTGTGCATGGATACTGTCATGTGTTAAAAGAAACACACTTGTAGTGGGCCTGTAACTACAGAATTCTGAGGTTGAATTTCAGGGTTTATTGGGGTATGGGAGTGATTCATAGAGATGTTGATATTTTAGCATTTTCTATTCAACGTGGGAATTTAGAGATTATCCTAGGAGAAATGAAGGGGAAAGTTATATGTCTCAACTCTTACTTTTAGTGAGGGTGAATTTGCAGGGATGTTAAAAATTGGATAGTCCATCTGCCAAATGTCTGTTTTACATATGCACTTTTTTTTTTGCCATCTTATTCCTGTCAAAAGGTGTTGCCAAGAATCATTCCTGTCATGGTGTTTAGTGCCAGCACCGTCCAAATAAGAAGCTGTTCAATGTGAGAAATAACTGGCTTCAGAGACACAGATGCTTTATTAGTGTTGGAAGTATTTCTGTGTGGAAGCTTCTCTGCTTCACACTGAATAAAACTGATATTTACCACTGTTTAATCCAGAGACCCCCCTCCCTCATTCTACTTATAGTAACTGCACTGTGTTGTTATTGTTTTTTTTTTAACTACATCTGGACTGCAAATATAAAAAATGTATCATCTATGAGTAGACTTGTGACAATAAGACAAAATTTTTGCCGTTACTGCTTTCACTCAAAGCCTTGAAACTCTTGCTTGTGATTTTATCTCCCAAAGTGAAACTCCTAACCAAACCTCTCTAAGCCTCAGCATCCACATTAGAAAATTAGGAATTATAATACCTACCACACACACACACAAAAGTTGCCAAGATTGAAAATTATAACCTTCATAAGCCATTCAGCAGATACAGCACAGAAGACATAAACAATAAATGCTATTGGAAGAGAAGTAGAGTGCAGAGGTTTGTCAGCAAACATCTAATTTCTACTCTGCTTTACTACTTATAAACTGTGTAACCTTAACCATAAACTGGCCAATGTAATTTCTCTGAATGAATCAGAATGAATCGGAATGATCTATTACCTATCTCATGGATGTGGGATGCTGAAATGTGATAATACATCTAAAGTGCTCACCACAGTGCCTGATATATTCCAAATTCTCTGAACATAACTGATTATTATTAATTCATTATTTCTTGAATGCTTGCATAAATAACATATTTTAGCATACTTTCAGAAAAATCTTTGTAAAATAAGTTCATTCATGAAGGCTGACATGGGACCCTCTCTATATATAAGTAGAGAATTATACAGCCCTAAAAAATACTAAATTACATACATTAAAAATACTAAATTACATTAGTACTCCTAAATTGATTAGATCATTTAAAAATCTCCATCTAGATATATCCATCCTCCCGTAGAGGTATACATACATTCCTGGTCCAAGTCCTACTGAGAATCACAAGCTCTCTGAGCTTTCAGCCATGTCTCCTGGAACAAGCTAGATATGCAAAGAAATAGCTCTTATCTGGCCTTCTGGGCTCCTGGACTCAGCTAAACTGATCTCCCAAACCAGGTCTTTTGGCTCCTTGTTCAACAGCTCTCTGGACCCCAAATTTCATGAACTGCCATCTCCTGCTGGAGCTAGGCTTTTGATTTCTAGTTCTCCTGGAATCTAGAGTCATTCTGTCTTATATACATGCTTGTTTTCCTATTTCCAGTTAACTCTGAATAAACAATTGCAAACACACAAAAAGTATCCATCATTCAATACAAATACACAAAGACACTCCCACCAAAGATACCCATTACATGCGGTCAAAGAAATGAGAAGGAAGTCACTAAAAATGCAGTTGGAATGCCAAATCTTCTAGCACCAAGGGGGTTTTATGGTTGTTTCTATGTTCACTGAAGGATGTGACACTCTGAAATTAAAAATATGTGTGTGTGAATACATTAGCACGTGAAAATCAATTCAGAAATATTTAAATTCTAAAAAAGGAAATATTTAACTTCTAAAAAGTTGTTAAAAGACATGCGGTTGATTAATTCACTTTTTCAACAAATGTATGGAAAAGAACAATGGCTAATATTTATTGAGCACTTTCTATGTCCGATACTTTTCTAGGCACTAAAAAATGATAATCATAATAGGAAGTTGATAATCATAAGATCTCCACCTTACTAAGTAAACTGAGGCACAGAGGAGTTAAATAATTTGCCCAAAGTTATAATCGCTAGTAAATGATAAAACCAGGTACTTACCATGTGTAAGGCACTTTACTAGAGGCAGAGCATACAAAAGTAATAGTATCTAGTCTCTGCTTCCACAAAGTATATGTTCAAGTGAAAAAGTCAGACATAAAGAGTAAACAAAATAATTTCAAATAAGTACTATAAAAGGAATAGAAAATAGGATTTATGCTATGTTATGAACTGAATTGTGTTTCCTCCTAACCAAGACCATTCCAATTTCGTATAAAAGGCTCTCGTAATCATAAGGCCGTATCTCACAGGGAAAGGCAGACTAAGAGCTGAGAAATTATAAACCAGGTGGCGTTCTTCTTCATCTCTTCATGTTTCACATCCCAACCCCTACACCCTCCTCTGATTGTCCTCAATAATTATGGTGTTATATTATGAGTTTTATTGGTTTTTAAAATGTTTCGTGAATAAGATATTTTGATTGCTTTAATTCCCCCCTTCACTTAGACTGGGTAGACCCATGAATTCTCTTCAAAATGGCTTTGAGTATAACTGTAGCCTTTGCAAAATGGAACCTCAACAACTACCTACAGTGCTTGCCAGCAGGACATGGGGAAGTAGTGCAGGCAAGGGAGATTTCCATATAACACATGTGTTCTAAGTACAAAATTACAATAATTAGAGATGGCAAAGACTGAGAAGTCTATCTCCAGGAAGGTCAATGAAAGATTATAAAAATGTTTAGTCTAGGCTGGTCCCATTCTCCTAATGGTACATAAAGTGAGCAAATCATACATGCTTTCTCTAGCAGACGATTACATGATCTAATCAAATATAGTTTTAGCATATTTGTATAATGTCATGACCCGTAACTCTATCATATTTCACAATCAGTTTTTCCCACTGAATCCCGTGGGAATCTGAAAGTATAAGCAAAACACACTGATTGTCTATTAAAAGCTATTCAATAGATATTTTTGAGGATCTGTTTTGGAGAAGGCACTCCTTGAGTACTGCAAAAGTCATAAAAATAGTTAAGATAAGGCTAGCTTATGAAACAAATGTAAACTAACAGAAAGGTGTCATCCTTACTTATACCTATATTTCAAAAGTGGAATTTGTAAATGGTGGAGAAAGGATTGAGAAGGGGAAAGAGGAATTCACATCTACTATGAACATTAGGGAGCTCTTCATGGAAGACAAAGCACTCAAACTGGGATTTCAAAGCACTCAACTGGGACCCTGATGATAAAGGGTCAACTTTCAGGTAAAGGAGGAAAAATGTAAGCAGAAATAAGAAAATGCAAAGCCAGGAGCACCTGGATGACTCAGTTGGTTAAGTGTCCATCTCTTGATTTCAGCTCAGGTCATGATCTCAGGAGGGTGGAGCCTTCTTAATATTCTCTCTCTCCCTCTCTCTCTACCCCCTCCCCAATTTCTAAAAAAAAAAAATAAAAAATAAAAAAATTTAAAAAAAGGAAAGTCATTTCAGGGGACAATTTGATGAGAGCTGGCATATCAGGCTGATTTTTTGTAAACAATATAGAACTAGCACAGACATTTAAATAAGTGGAAGTCTAACAGCAAATGCCTACCATGTACCAGGCACCATGTCTGGCCTATGAGTTTAAACTTTAGTCTCCACAATCCAAACACAACACACTAAGGAGGAGAAACTGAGGCTTAGGAGGTTTAAACACAGAATCAGCAATGGGAATGACATGAACAGAACTATGCTTCAGATGATGAGTCTTGCAACCATTTAGGAAGAACACCTACTTATTATCAGAAACCAGGAAGTGAGGAAAAGGTGATTTAGGATCAAGATAGTGCCAAGCTGACTTTGAAGTGAGGAAAAGACAGGTAAGTGGAGATTTCCAAATAGTAATTTTAAACATAAGGACAGAATTGATTTGAGAGGTCAGATCTAGATAGATTTGAAAAATCATTCCTACAAAGATGATAATTTAAGTCATGGAAGGCATGAGATAGCAAAAGGAAAAATACAGAGATGACGTAAGACAGAACCTGGGGAAACACCACTATTTAGGTAGGGGGCAAGAGGAAGAAGGCATGTGAGCAAAGCAGAGAAAAATGGAGAAGTGAAAGAAATATTAAGATGGAGAAAGCAAAGCTCAAACTCTTACTATATTATAATCATAAATCTATCCACAAAAGTTGGAGATGAAGATGAAGGGGATGAAAGAAGAGGAGAGTGGAGTAAGGACCTTGAGAAGAACACAGAAGATTTGGAAAAGGTGTGGCAAATGCAACAGGGAGTCAGTCTGACAGGAATGAACATAATGTAAAAGCAGCAATGAAGTCTAGCTAATGTTAAAGCAAGGATTTGTGGTGGAGTCAGAAAAAGGGATGCTGGGACTTTGTCTAGGAATACTGATAACCTACGAACAAAAACAAGTTGTAAAATAACCAGAAGTCAAAAAGAAAAGAGAGTAGATGGTTGTAGAACTCATCATGGAGCCCAGAGTGAGAAGAGAGACAATTTTTTTCCCTTTGCCTCTAACATTCCCTATTGTGGCTGAGATGATTCTTTTAAATGCAAGGATCAATGACACTCAAACTTTAAATATTCAAAATGATCATCTAAACCAACTGTGTTTCCTTTGGGAACACAGGTACATCAGTCATAGTAAAGGAAATAAAAGGGGATCCCTGGGTGGCTCAGCGGTTTGATGCCTGCCTTCCGCCCAGGGCATTGGGCTCCCTGTGTGTAGCCTGCTTCTCCGTCTGCCCGTGTCTCTGCCTTTCTCTTTCTCTCTCTCTCTCATGAATAAATGAATAAAAAATATTTTAAAAAATAAATAAAGTAAAGGAAATAAAATAGGTACATTGTTTAACAATGTTGGATTTGACTAAATTTCCCCCTATGATTACCAAGCTATAAACCAAATTCTGACTTTCTATAAGGCCTAGAGGCCTTCACATTTTTCTGTGTGGAAGGTGGTGTGGTCAGGTAGGAAGGACTCAAGATTGGGATGCCTGGATGGCTCAGTCAGTTAAGCATCTGCTTTGGGCTCAGGTCATGATTTAGAGGTCCTGGGATGAAGCCTTGCACTGGGCTCTCTGCTCTGCAGGGAGTGTGCTTCTCCCTCTCCCTTTGTGCTCTCGCTGTCTCACTCTTTCACTCTTGCTCTCTCTCAAGTAAATAAATAAAATCTTAAAAGAAACAAAGAAGAAAGAAGAAAGAAAGAAAAAAAGAAAGAAGAAAGAAAGAAAGAAAGAAAGAAAGAAAGAAAGAAAAGAAAGAAAGAAAGAAGAAAGAAAGGAAGGAAGGAAGGAAGGAAGGAAGGAAGGAAGGAAGAAAGAAAGAAAGAAAGAAAGAAAGAAAGAAAGAAAGAAAGAAAGAAAGAGAAAGAAAAGAAAAAAACTCAATTTTGGAGTCAGAGACCCATAAGGAGAATCCTTGCATCATTTACTAGTAGTATGAGGAAGTGATGTTTCCACTGTGAGTTCATTCACGTAGAGATAGGATTATTATGTGCACTCACTGAGATATGATATGTATACCAAATATTTATTCTAATGATACTGATTAAGTGCTTTTAATATGCCAGGTTGATGTGAGATACTGGGATTAAAAAAGATGAATAAGACACCAAAGAACAGTTCTATATACAAGTAACCAGCAGTTTAGAGGAGATAACAGGCATTTTAAATAAACACAACGCAAAACAATAAAAGTATGCAAAAGATGCAGATGAAATATAGAGGTGGGAATGAATATCTACTTCCAAAGGTTTGCAGGAGGACAGGTGTTTAGGAAAAACTTCCCGGAGAAAGTGACAGCTAATATTTCCAAGTGCTCCACAGATAAATGTTCCCTCCGCCTTATATAATGTATTTATAGATACACCTTGAAAACTCTAAAGACCATTACTTCCAAAAGATTATTTTCAGTTGCTTAAAAACTGATCACAATCTCCATGTGTTTTTCTCCTCTTTCATCTCCTCTAGACTCCTAGAATTTTAAAGGTGGAAAGATCCATAGAGATCTCAATCCAAGTCTCTAATTTCATAGGCAAGGAAATCAAAGCCCAGAGAGCTCCAGTGACATATCTGTCCATAATCACGCAGCCGGTGGAGCTGAGCCCAAACTAAGATCTTTCTTGTTTCCATTTCATAAACCCAGAATCAAGTGCCAAAAAAATCCCTTTAGAAATATTTTGACACTGAATGACAATGATCTTTGGAGTAGCGAAAGTCCTGCTCCTCCCTCTCCTAAGGGTTAGCCAGGCCTTTCTTTTACTAAAATCTTGTTATTGTCCACTCCCAATGACATCTCATCTACTCTGAACTCCTTTCCTTTGTCACTTATCCCTCAATTTCCTGAGAAATTAAGTTAATACCAATAGGAAATGACACATTATCAATCTTTGTTAATACTGATGATAACTACTGTCTTCAGATTACTTTACTTTTTTATATATATAAATTCTAAACATGTTCTAGGCAGTTCAGCAAATGGCACAAATAATACTTTGACCTATAATCGACAGACATAAGGAGCAATGAAAGCATTTTCCATGCAACATTCATACATTGTTAAAACACAGGAAAGTGTTGAAGCCACTTGGATTTATTATTATTATTATTATTATTATTATTATTCATGATAGACATAGAGAAAGAGAGAGAGAGAGGCAGAGACACAGGAGGGAGAAGCAGGCTCCATGCCGGGAGCCCAATGTGGGACTCGATCCCGGGTCTCCAGGCCCTGGGCCAAGGGCAGGCGCCAAACCGCTCAGCCACCTAGGGATCCCCAGCCACTTGGATTTTGAAGGCTGACACATGAGGAAATGATTCTGTCAATCGTTTGATATCTTACATACCTATCTCATTAAAATCCAGGCTTCTTTGATGTTTCTACTGACTGAGTGAAAACACACTCATGGTACTCTGAGGGAATTATTAAGTACCAAGAATGTTTTATATTTTGTCTTTAAACTTCTCTTTTTGGATATGCAAAATATCTTTCTTAAAAATCTTCTTACTTTTGTCTTCTTTAAGCACAGTCTTTAATGAAAATAGAAAAAGGCTTATTCTGATTCTGCAAAGAGACCTGAGGAAATCAGGTAAAAGAACTCTAGAATTTGAATTAGAGTCAAATCAAGCGTGTGTTTTTTGGCTTGTTTGAATGGCTAAGGTTTTTGGTTTTGTTTTTTAACTTGGCCAACACTGGTTTTGATTGTCTGCCAAGCCCAATTTTCTAGATATTTGCTAACTCCACAATTCACTTGATGTAATAAATATTTAGCTAAAAACACACATATAAGTCTTCTGATATTTGCATGATAAATGTATTTTTGAACAGTGTAGATTCATGATTGGAAAAAAAGAAGAGAGATGCCTAGGTGGCTCAGTGGTTGAGTGTCTGTCTTTGGTTCAGGTTGTGATCCCGGGGTCCTGGGATCGAGTCCCCATGGGGAGCCTGCTTCTCCCTCTGCCTGTATCTCTGTCTCTGTCTGTGTCTCTCATGAATAAATAAATAAAATATTTTTTAAAAAAAAGAAAAAAAGAAGAAACGACTTGTGCTCACATTGGTTAACAGCTCTCCATCTTTCTATAAGAAAGGCCTGAAAACTTGAATATACACCTTTTACTTACCTCAAAAGTTATTTTAGAATAACTATTTAGAAATTCCCTAGTACAAAGAATAAACAAATTCATGTATTTCCAAAAGGGATGGAAAGGATCATAAAATGGTTTTGCTATCCTCTTGCATGTTTGTAAGTACTCTTTCATAATTGCATATGTCAAACAGTAGTAGAAGCATTATAATAAAGTGCTTCTTTGTCTATCTTATAGGGGATGATAGCTGTTTACCATAACCCATGTTTCCAAACATTCCACCAGTTTGCCATCCAGTAATTCACTAAAAAGAATTAATGGAGAAGAAAAAATCTGGTACTCGGTTACTCAAAACACAAGCTACATTATCAAGAATGATGAAAGATAGTTAGGAGAAAGTAAGACATTCAAATGTCCTCTATTAGTACAAAGGAAAAGGAATGCATATTTCCTCAATAAGAGGGGCAGTCAGCTATACCCAGTACTGTCTAATTCAGGGCTATCTGAACTTTTTTGGTCCTTTTTCTTACTCTCATCCCACTTCTGGAAAAGAATCTATTCATGGTGAGGATAAAGGTTACTGAATAAGACTATTACAGAAGGTATATAATTTAGAGTCATTATATCCTACATCTATGTAATTTCGATAACTGTTTAGTATAAATAATAGAAAACACTTCAGTATGTTGGCTCTGTGTGTTTCCCCATTATACCATTTGTAAGTTACAATCACTCATTTTTAGCCTAAACTTTTCTTTGTACATGGTATTAAAAGCCACAGTCAAGTTAAAACATTGGGATATATTTTATGCAAGGGTCATCTAGAAGATTAAGTACGCAAATACAACCAACCCTCAGAAGCTTACTCATGTAATTATGACTTCTCTAGCTTCCATAACTTGTTACTGACATGCTATTTCTTATCTCAAAATTCGTGCTAAAATTACTTGTTTAGCAACAAGAAAATCTAACAGATGTTTTATGTTCTGCTATTGTACTGTTCATATTCCCTTTCCTCAAAGAGAGATCTACAGCCAATGAAGTTTAAATATACTGTGAAAAGCCTAGCAGTGTGGAATGTGATTTGTCACCATTACATTCCACATGACAGGCAAGCTGACTCCATGGTGAATTTTGCATCAGCCATGCAAGAGACTAATTGAGGGAATACTTTAAGGTTTAAAAGTCTACTACAAATGCATATGTTTATCAGTCATATCCTAAATGGAGCTTAACTTAAAGAGAATGACATGGCTATTAGACTCTATTGGGCTGGATTACATAGTGCAAAGAGAGCTGGAACTGCAGCCTAAATAATTAAGTTTGGTCCCTTTCCATCGATGTGCTGTGAGGCCTAAAGGAAGACTTACTCTGAACCTCTCTGTATCCTAATTTCTCATCTCTTCTTTTTTATTATCGAATGAAACTAACTTACAAATAAGGTAGGTGGAGAGCATTTGGAAAATTTTGAAGCACCATATATATACACAGATAATTGGTATTGTTATTATCCAGACATTTCAAGAAAGGGTTTCTTGGCTTGTGCTGTAGCTATTAGCTGCGTATGTATTTTTAGACAATTCAATAATTTGCTCATTAGGGGTTTTGAGTTTGAATCATCTGGATAAATGGCAGACCTTGACTCTTCTAAGACCAGTCTGTGCAACACAAAACAGGATGGAGCATTTATAGGTGGAATATGTAGATGGTCAAACTCAAGCCAACCTAGAAAATCTCACTGTCAATTAATAATGTCTCTGAAATCTTAACTTTCTGGATCATTGCTTTAAATATCCCATTAGTTTAAGAAACCTGGCCATAATTGTTCTGGTAATTCTCATCCTGATTCATTTATTTTTTATTTTTTTTATTTTTTAAAAGATTATTTATTTATTTTTATTTATGATAGGCACACAGAGAGAGAGAAAGAGGCAGCGACACAGGAGGAGGGAGAAGCAGGCTCCATGCAGGGAGCCCGACGTGGGACTCGATCCGGGACTCTAGGATCACGCCCTGGGCCAAAGGCAGGCGCCAAACTGCTGAGCCACCCAGGGATCCCCCTGATTCATTTATTAATGAAAAACTTGCTATTGTCTTAGTCCATTCAGGCTTCTATAACTAAATGCCACAGACTAAGTGATTTATGAACAGTAAAAACTTATTTCTCATAGTTCTGGAGACTGGAAGTCCAAGATCAGGGTGCCAGTGTGGTCAGGTTATGGCAAAAGAACTCTTCTGGGCTGCAGATCACTGACTTCTCTCTGTATCCTCATGTGGTAGAAGAGGCTAGAGGGCTCTGTGGAGTTTCTCCTATATGAAAACAAATCCCATTCATGAGGGCTCCACCCTCAAGACCTAATCACTTCCCAAAGTCCCCACCTCCTAAACCATCACAGTGGGCATAAGTATTTCAATATATGATTTTTTTTGGGGGGGAGATACAAACATTTAGGCCACAACACCTTCCAAATAAACTGTAGTCATAACCCAAAGAAAAAAAAAACGAAGGTCAAAATTTATAAAAATTAAGTAACTTAGAACAATAGACTCATCTAAGGATACTGTCCCCTCTTCTTCCTATTCCTAATGTCACTCACTAGCCAATTATTTCAAAAATTCAACATCTGCTCATATTCCATCATCCAACCTACCCAGCAGAGAAAACATCTGCTATGGTTTTAGAAATACAATACAAAGGAAAATTAAGAGATTGTAACTAGCCAAAATATCTTATTAGAAACAGAAAACATTTTGATATCCCAAGAGGTACTTCTTCACTATAGAATAAACCACAATGATAGCCCCATATTACTAGGTATGTATATAAAATTACTGGTAGGTCATCAGTGGAAGCTCTATATATGATGAAAACCCCAAGAGAAGTATGATGCCTCAGGCCCAGTATAATATCAAAGCACTTCTTCAAAATCTAAGACCAAAAGAATGTTAGAAGTAAGCTAATTGGCTTCTCACACAAGCCTAAAAAAAAAAAAAAATGGTTACAAACTCTTGTAGAACAGCAACAGCATGCTGCTGCTTCCGCCTGTCTCTTTATACCTAACCTGGAGATATATTACAAATATATCAAAAGGCTATTGCTATGATCTGAATGTTTGTGTCCCCCAAAATTCACACAGTAGAATCCTAATGCCCAATGTGATGTTAGGAGGTGGGGCCTTTGGGAGGTGATAATGTAACTAAGGTGTCGTCCTTATAAATGGGATTAGTGTTCTTATAAAAAAGACCCCAGAGAGCTCTTCAATCCCTCCCACCATGTGCAGCTATATGAGAAGCCTGCAACCCAGACTGAAGCCCCCCACTTGACACCCACATCTCAAACTTCCAGCCTCCAGAACACAGGATCAATTTGTTTTTTTTTTTTTTTAATAAGCTATCTAGGCTGTGACGTTCATTACAGCAGCCCAAATAGACTAAGATAGCTATTGTTCCAATAAGGGACACCATAGCAAGATTTCAGAAACTAGAATTTATATATACAGAATTAATGTCATCTGGAATGGAATATTCTGATTAATCAACAGCTTGGATAAAAAGTCAGGGGCGTCCCATACAATGAATACCATTTGTTAAATCTTTAGAATATGTTAGAACTTCCCAGAACAAACTGGATTTTTATTTGCCAGATACTATGTTAAGCCCTTTGTATTCATTAACTAGCTCAAACCTTTTTACAACCTGTGAAGGAGATACTACTATCCCTGTTTACATATGAGAAAACTAGTCATAGCGCTTATAGGTGTTAAAAGAAGGATTCACATCCAGACTGGTCTAACTCCACAGCTGATAATTTCTAACTATTACACTATAACCTCCTGCCTTTATGAACCAATGTCTCCAAATACCAATTACTATTTCAATGGTTTGAAATGCACAGCAGAAAAACACCTGCAGCTGACGGAATGCTGAGGGAGTAAGCTTTACTGTTCCGAAGTCCGTGTCCCCAGAATTCAAAGGCTGGTGCAACACCCAGAGGAAAAATCTCTGGTGAAATCTGGCTGAATGAGGCAAAGCCTGAAGCACCTGACAGGGCTGCAATCCAGAAAAATGTTGATCCAGTAACCTGCCTAACTGTCTGTAGCAGCTCATCTTCCAGCAGGATTAGACTGCTCTGATGTGAAGCAGCTGTATTAAGGTTGCTTCTGTGTAGCCAGATTTCTATTATCTCCCTTTTATGGAGGGAGGCAGTAAACTGCCCCATGCCCTAAGGTCAGCAGCAGTTCTCAAAGACCTATCCAGCCACTTCCAGGCCAACTGGCTGGGGACACATGAGTAAGAGTGCAAACTAAGCAACTCGAACACAGGTGTAAGAGCCAGAGTGTGTTGCTTAAAAGAATGCACGTCCACCAGACTTCCAAAACAGATGTGCGAGCATGAGACCGTAATACAAGGATTGTTTCCCTCTGTTCTGCGTGGTGGTGGCCAGTCAGAAAAGCACGATCGCCAACAACAAACCGGCTCCCATAGGTAAGTGTCCAGTGACTCTAATCTCAAGAAATACTTGAGAACATTTTTCTCACTGTTTGGTTCTTTTCCATCAGTTATTTAGAAGCTTCTTGGCTAAATTTTCATCGGTGCCTTAAAGAAAATGTTATGAATATCTTCAGCCATAGCAAGCTGAACATGACCTTAAAATCTCTATAAAATGAATGTAAGCTTTACTTCCACTGGAAGGAAAAATAAGGACATGAATTGAATAAAAAGATTCAATTCAGAATACCAGTCTTTCAAATGTTAAATACAGCTACAAGACATCAATACTCTCACTAATGAAGAAAAATTAAGTTTGTATGTTTCAATAAGGTCAGTGTATACATATTATATAATAAGAAATAAAATTTGCAATTTTTTTTACCTTCTTAGGCTTGGCAACTATGTTTCAATTCATGTTTTCTCCAAACTATATAACTTTATATCTTTATTTTTTTAACTTTATGTCTTTAAATAAAAAGAATATCATATGACATAAATATTTTTATATGACTCCCACAGTATAGCATTTTTACCTCCAAAATTATTATTGCATTTAACACTATAATTCTGAATTGAGAAATTAATAATTATAAATATCACTAAGAAAATCATAATTTTCTTAGGGAAAATAAACTACTCTCTTATAATAGTTACAACAAAAATCAAGAAAAACACATTTACTTCGATTTTTTTAAATTGTTTAAAATAATCCTTATAAATTCCCTATAAAATATTTTTCTTTCACCCAGATACTATTATGTAAAAGGCATATACTTGGCATTTTAATTCTCTTTATCCAAAAGTCACTATAATTATTCTATCCAACAGAAATACTCTCAGCCTACAAATTCCTCTCACTTTCATCTTTACATTTAAACTAAAAAATAATCTAATACAACATTCTGTGTCTCCAAAATGTCTGATTTCCCTCTAACTGGTCAGCTTAACAAAGCAGCTTCCAAGATTTCTTACAGCAGTACTGAATAAAGGATCAGCAAAGGTGAAGAAGGATATACACTCATAGTACCAAAAATGTCTCCATCAAGAGAGTCCCTCAAGATTAATCAGCCTGCCTCCACATTCTAAACTCTTCTAAATCCTCATATCTCTGTGAAATAGAGATCAGCAGAATGTAGTCGTCACACATGTCTCCACAAGGAGACTTTCAGGACACCAGGTTTACTACTTACTAGCTAGGTGACCTTAGACAAATTGCTTGACCTTTCCAATTTCAGTTTCCTCTGCCGTAAAATGGGGCTAACAAAAGTATGAACAACATAAAGTTTTTGTGAACATCAAATAAAATAATGCACGTAAAGCACTGATAAAATTGCTGACAAGTAGTAAATAGTGACTACACTTAGATTTTATTATTTCTGTAAGATAACGCAGGTGGGTTGAGGAAGGCATATTTACATTAGTAAGAAGTAAAGCAGATGGGAGGGCTAGGATTTAGTCACAAGTTTTCATGTTGTTTCTAATTACAGAGAGTAAGTACTCTTGAATCATGTCATACAAACATGAATTCAAAATAAAATTCTCTGCTCACAAGAAGACAATCTGATGTTCAGATCCACAGATTTTAACAGCATTTCTGGAAAAAAAAGTGATGTGAGGCAAATGGGGCTAGGAATCCTCAGGGGAGTGTATTTTTCCATTAGTCTTGGTAAAACTTAGTAAGAAATAATACAAAAGAAGCACTTCTGGAATGGTGAGGAAAGGACCTCAGAAATCCACTGCCCTGTAAAAGCAATGCAAACACTGGCAACAATTGCCAAAATCAACTTTTTCAGAACTCTGGATGTTAACCAAAGTCTTGTAACAATTCAAGGAGAGTTAATTTTTAAAAAAGACAAAACTGGATTTCCTTGAGTGTTAACCCAACTGAACAGAGATGCCAGTGGCCACATATAATAAATAAAACAGATTTTTATTTTATTTTATTTTATTTTTATTATTTATTTTATAAAACAGATTTTAGAGAATTAATTCCAGAAAGTCACTTTGCAAATAGAGATAATAATAACCAACAGCAACAACAACAGTCCTGGAGAGGAGAGACTCTGATCTCTAGAATTGTCACATTATATTATTTTAAATATCTAGTTCTGGGGCAGCCTGGGTGGCTCAGCGGTTTAGTGCCGCCTTCATCCCAGGGCGTGACCCTGGAGACCCCGGCTCGAGTCCCACGTCAGGCTCCCTCCATGGAACCTGCTTCTCCCTCTGCCTGTGCCTCTGCCTCTGCCTCTCTCTCTCTGTCTCCTCTCTGTGTATTCTTATGAATAAATAATAAAATCTTTGAAAAAATAATAAAAAATAAATATCTAGTTCTGAGGAAAAAAATGGAATATGCAAAGAAACAGAAAAGTTTGGACCATACAAAATCTATCAATAGGACTATGTCTGAGGAAGTGCAGATGTTGGACTTACTGAAAAAAGACTTTTAAAAAACAGCCATAAATATATTCAAGGATCTAAAGGAATGGTGCTTAAAGAATTAAAGAACAACCCCTTACAAATAGGGAATATCAGCAAAGAGATATAAATTGTTTACAAGAAGAAAATAGAAATTCTGGAGTTTAAAAGTATAACTGAAATTTAAAAATCCATTAGAGAGTCTCAATAAAAGACCAAGCATACTAGTAACAGAAAGAATCAGCTAACTTGAAGACATATCAGTTGAGATTATCCAGTCTGAAGAACAAAATGAAAAAGAATGATGAAAATGAACAGAACCTCAGAGACATACCAAAATATGTATCATTGGAGGAGAGACAGACAGCAATAGAAAGAATATTTGAAAGAAAAATGCCCAAACTTCCCAATTTTGATTTAAAAAAAATTATCTACACAACCAAGAAGCTTAATGAAGTCCAATAAAATAAACTCAAAGAGATTTGTGCCTAAATTCATCACAGTCAAAATACTGAAAACTGAAAGAAAAAAAAAAGGAGAGAGAGACTATTCAAAGCAACAAGAGAAAAACAATTCATCATATTCAAGGGATTCCCAACAAAATTAACAGCTGACTTCTCATCAGTAACTATGTAGCTCAGTAGGCCAAGAAGGACATATTCAAAGTGTTGAATGAAAAGGAATGCCAATCCAAAATTCTATAAACACCAAAGCTATCATTCAAAATGCAGAAGAAATTAAGATACTCCAGATTAAGAGAAAAAATAATTTTTGTCACCAGCCCTACAAGAAATAGTAAAAAGAGTGTTTGGGGCTAAAATAAATGGATGCTAGACAGTAACTCAGATGCACACAAAGAAATAAAGTACATCAGTAAAGGTTAACTACGTAGGTAAATATAAAAGATCATAAAAATGTACAATTATAACTTTCTCCTTCTCTTACTCAAAAGACAACTGTATTAAGCAATAGTTATGTACCAACTAGCTTACATATAAAAATGTAATTTTTATGATAAATAGCACAAAGGAGCTAGGATGAGCCATCTCTCATCCTATGAGAGAATGGAGCACTATTAGAAGTTTTTGTATTTTATGAAAATTAAGTTTGTATTTGTCTAAACTAGATTGTCTTAAGTTAAAATGAGAATTATAATCTCCAGGGCAACAACTACAGTAATAACTTAAAATACATAAATAAAAGAAATGGGTAAATTAAACTGGAATACTAAAAAAAATCTATTTAACACAAAAGAAGGCACAAATAGAAAAATAGAAAAATTAAAGGGGACACAAAATATAGAATACAAATAGCAAAATGTCAGGCATAAATACTACCTTAGCATAAATTACGTTAAGCATATGTAATTGGATTAAACACTCTATAATCAAAAGGCAGAGATCAGCATATGGTTTTTAAAAATCCAAATACATCCTGCTCAGAAGAGACATTCTTTAAATTTATAGACACAAATAAATTGCTTCTAAAATGATTGAAAATCATATAACTCTCAACAATAACCAAAAGAGAGCTAGAGTGACTAAGCCAAGATCAGACAAAACAGAGGTTTAGATAAAAATTGAATTTAAACTATCTCTACTTGCAGATTTTTAACAAAAAAATATATATCCTCATAGATGCATTAAAAAAAACCTATTAGAACTAATAAGAGATTTTAGTAAGGTACTAGATATACAATCAATAAATAAAAATCCTAAATTTCAAAACACTAGCAATAAAAAGTCCAAAGATGAAATTCAGAAAACAATTCATTTACAATAGCAACAAAAGGAATTAAGTACTTAAGAACAGATTTAATAATGAAGTGCAAGATTTGTATACTGAAAACCATTGAAAGAAATTAAAGAAAATCTAAAGAAATTGAAAGTCAGCTATGTTCATGGATCTGAGGGTTTATTTTTTAATATTTTATTTATTTATTCATGACAGAGGCAGAGACATAGGCAGAGGGAGAAGCAGGCTCCCTGCCAGAAGCCCAATGCGGGACTTGATCCCAGGGTCCTGGGATCATGCCCTGAGCCCAAGGCAGATGCTCAACCGCTGAGCCACCCAAGCATCCTGGATCTGAGGATTTAATATTATAATGGCAATATTCAGTGAATTGATCTATAAATTGATCTATCTGTCAAAACCTCAGCTGCTTTTTTGCACAAATTAGCAAGCAAATCCTAAAATTTATATGGAAATCCAAGGAACCCCAAATAGCCAAAACAATCTTAAATAGGAACCAAGTTAGAGAATTTATACTTCTCAATTTCAAAACTTACTATAAAGCTACAGAAACTGAGACAACATGGTACTGACAAAGGCACAGATATTAGACCAATAAAATGGAATTGAGAGTTAAGAAATAAACCCAGACTTTATGGGCAACAGATATTCAACAAGGGTGCCAACCTATTCAATGAGGGGAAAGAACAGTCTTTTCAACAAATGACGCTGGGGCAACTTCTATCCAGATACAAAAGAATAAAGTTGAACTCCTACCACATACCATATGTAAAAATTAACTGAAGATGGATTATAGACCTAAATGTATGAGATAAACCTATAAAATCCTTAGAAGAAAACTTAGAAGTGTATCTTCATGACTTCATGTTAGGCAATGGTTTCTTAAAAAGAAAAAATAAACACTTTTCTCTGAAGACACTACCAAGAAAACAAAATTACATATATTAGATATATAACAAAATTATATATTTGATAAGGAATTTATATCAAGAATATATAAAGAACTCCTACAAATCAATATAAACAACCCAAGTTAAAAAAAATAGACAAAAGATTTAAACACTTCTCCCAAGAAGACATGTAAATGGCCAAAAAAGCACATGACAAGATACTCAACATCATTCGTCATTTGGGAAATGAATGCCGAAACCATGATGAGAAAGTTCTACACATCAACTAGAATGGCTAAAATAAAAACTGAAAAAAGACATACAGGTGCTTAAAATGACTATAGAAAAATTGAAACCCTTGTGCATTGCTGGTAGGATTATAAAACAGTCCAGCCTCTCTGGAGAACAGTTTGACAGTAGCTCAAAATGTTAAACATGGAGTTACCATAAGACCCAACAATTCCAGTCCTAGGTATATACCCAAGAGAAGTAAAAATATATGTCCACACAAAAACTTGCACATAAATGTTCATAGTAACAATATTCATAATAACCAAAAAAACAGATTAGCCAAATGACCATCAGTTGATAAAAGGATAAACAAAATTTGATATATCCATACAAAGTAATAATATTCAGCAATAAAAACAAATGAGTACATGTTATGATGCATGCTACCACTTACATGCTACAATATGAAATATGCATGCTGCAACATGGATGAACTTAGAAAACATTATGCCAAGTGAAAAAAGTCAATCATAAAAGACCATCTATTGTATAATCTATGTATATGAAATATCCAGAATAGATAAATCCATAAAGACAGAAGTAGATCACTGGTTGCCTGGGGCTGGAGGGGGGATATGAGAAGTGACTGCTAATGGATGCTGGTTTCTTTTCAGATTGACAAAAATATTCTAAAGTTTGATGGTGGCAATGGTTGTACAACTTTGGGAATATAATAAAAACAATAGATTATACAATTTAAGAGTGTGAATTTTATAGGATATACATTATTTAAGGCTTAATAAAACTATTATAAAAAATAATACAAAAAAGGGGCAGCCCCGGTGGCTCAATGGTTAACACCTGCCTTTGGCCCAGGGAGTGATCCTGGAGTCCCAGGATCGAGTCCAACATCAGGCTCCCTGCGTGGAGCCTGCTGCTCCTTCTGCCTATATCTCTGCCTCTGTGTGTGTGTGTCTCATGAATAAATAAATAAAATCTTTAAAAAATAAATAAAAATAATTAAAAAATAAAAATAATACAAAAAAGAAATTCAGCTGTCATAATAATTGCTTTAAAAAGCAAATAGGCACAATAAGATATCACCTCACACCTATTAGAATGGTTGTTATCAAAAAGATAAGAAATAACAAGTGTTGGCAAGGATGTGGAGAAAAGGGAATCTGTGCACTATCAGTGGGAATGATAAATTGGTGCAACCACTACTGAAAATAATTGGAAGCTTCTCAACAAATTAAAAATAGAACCATCATATAATCTAGCAATTCCACTTCTCAGTTTTTATCTGAAGTAAAAAAAACTGACTCAAAAGGATACCTGCACCCCTATGTTCATGGCAGTATTATTTATAATAGCCAAGACATGAAAACAACCTGTGTCCAGTGATGGATGAATGAAGAAAGAAAATTTGGTATACATAGATATCTATATATACCTATCTACTAAAAAGTGTGTGTGTATGTGTATTTTGTGCAATTGTTTTTTTTAGAAGAAAAAATAGATAAATTAGTTATCACTTTTCTTCAAAGGACAATACTAGAAAAAATAATGCAGCCTATGTCATATATACAATGGGATATTATCCAACCATAAAAAAGAATGAAATTTTGCCATTTGCACCAACATGAATGGACCTGGAGGTCATTGTGCTAAGTGAAATAAGTCAGTCAGAGAAAGACAGACACTGTATGACCTTACTCACATGCAGATTTTAAAAATACATCAAGCTCATAGATACAGAGAACAGATTGGTGGTTGCCGGAGATGGGAGGTGGGGGTGGGAAAATGGGTGAAGAGGGTCGAAAGATACAAACTTCTTGTTATAAAATAAGTAAGTCATGGGCATATAATGTATAGCATGGTGACTATAGTTAATAATGTGCTGTATATATGAAAGTTGCTAAGATCTTAAAAGTTCTCAAAAAATTGTCTTAAAAGTCTCAAAAACAAGAAAAAAATTTTGTGATATGTTAACTAGAATTATTGTGGTGATAATCTTAGCATGTACACAAATATGGAACTATTATGTTGTGCACTTGAAATTACTATAATACTATATATCCATTATACCCCAGTTTTTTTTTTTTTTTTAAAGTGAATAGAGTGTGGTTTACCGGTGGAAGTGTGAATAGATGCCACCGTTTGTTTTCATTCTTGGCGCTCTCGGACAAATAGTCAGACCTATGTAAGTCAGGTCCCAACTTGACAAAAACAAGCGGGGGAAAGGAAAGTCGGAAGGTTGCACTTGAGTGAACTGCCAAAAGCATCTCTAGCCAAAATCTCAATCATTGGGAGCACTCAACAGATTCAGAAAACAATCTCTGGATCCATCCAAAAACCTGGAACTGTCACGAGAACAATTTATACCCTTTACCTTTTCGTTTTGAACACAAGAAAACCAGATTGTTCCATACCAGAATAGGTAAACAGACTGTCCTAAAAAAACAAGATTGAAGGTAGCTCTAAGAACAGATCCAAGCTGTCCTGAAAGGTTTAAGTGCTGCCGCTAACTGCAAGTACACTTAGCATCCACTTTCCAATCTGTACTTACTGAATTCTCTTGTCTCAGCTCTGTTGGTGGAAAGAGAGAGAAAAGCTGGTGGTCTTGCAACCCTGAATCTACCACACATAACTGTGTGACTGAGGGAAGTCTTTCAACCTCTCTGGACCTCAATTTCTTCATTCCTAAAAAAAAAAAGATACACAGGTCTGGTCTGCCTATGAAAGCAGGTGGTTTAAAATCAAAAGACAATGTATAAGCAAGAACTCAGTAAATTGTACAATTCCACATAAAGTAATTAATATGCATCGTGAAATTAGGCTGTAGCTAAGGTATCTTGTGAAACTCTGCACTTTGCTTTAGTAAGCAAAGGGAGAAGAAGAAGCAACGTTTGCTAATTCTGAAAGAAAGAGAAATAGAAGAGAGAGAAGAAGGCAGCAGGGAAGCTCCTCATGGAATTCTTTGTCTCCACTGACCTCTGGCGTAAAAATTTCCCCCCAAGATTCAAAAGTCATACTCTTCCCTTCCAAGAGTCTGGATGTTTAACTGTACATCTTTGAATTCCTTTATATTAGTAGGGAGCCTATGAATCTAAAATATTAATGATTGATTTAGAGTTTCTAAGTCTATGTTTTCATAGACTATCTGGCCAGCCAAAATGGACTGCATCTGCATCGTCCTTTAGACTCCTGCATGTATCTGTACCTGTGACCGTGTCGTGTCTCATTTTACAGTGAGATGTTCTGAGAAGCAGAAGATCATGGTTGAAAGAACCTGGACTAGATGTTGAGACGAGACATGGAACTCTGCTCATAATTTGCTCTCCAACCTTGGGCGAATCAATCAGCCCTTTGAGTGGCGTTACTTATAAAACAGTCATAATTCTCTCTGCCTTATCTGCCTCACAAAGTAAGGGTAAAATCTATGTGAGATTTTACATGAAAACAAGTTCTCTAGAAGAGAGAAATCATTACACAAATGCAATGGACTAGTATTGTGGGTCCATAAGTGAATGAATGAGTGAATGAATGAATGAATGAATGAATGAAATAGCAAATAAACATCACTCTGTGTAAGTTCTACCCACGCATTCCTTCCAGGCCAATACAAAATATGATATTCTCCACGTGGTAGCTTTTTATTTACTTACTGTTCAGACATTTACTAAGACATGTAAGATACATTCCTTTATAGAAAATGGAGACAATGAGCTTTGAGGGAGAAGCACCCCCACTGAGTTGGAATTCCAGATGTGCCACTGTGTGACTTGGAACAAATAACAGAATGTCTTTAACTGTTACTTCTACTGAAAAGTGGAAGAAACACTACCCATTTTGCAAGACTGCTGTTCCATCTTAAAGGAGACACTACATGCAAAATTGTCTAGTAGAGCACGGGCCCATAGAACAGTTCACTAAAAGTGGTTCTTTCTATTATTATTTAAGGCATATTTTCGCATATCCTCCAAGTCAAAAAGTCTTCATCTAGATTCCATGAACCATAGATCTTTTGCAATTCCATACAAAATTTTGCATACATATGCAATGTGCATGCTTTCAGGAGAAAGTTAATAACTTTCATCAAGTTCTCAAAACAGTAAAAACAGTTGGTACAATGTAACCTTTAAATGGTGATGTCCAGCATAAAACACAATATTGCAGAAGGTGGCCTATCAGTGGGCAAGGTTGATGTCATTATCTCTCTTTGTACTTCTCCTTCCCACATTCATATATATAATGCTAATCAATTACTAAATCATTTTTCACTAGCTCCAAAACAGATTCACAATTCTCAAAATAATAGCTTTAGGCAGATACTATCATTTTACCAGAAGAATCTCCAAAGGTGAAATTAATCTGACATCTGGATCTGGAATCCACCTAGACTTTCCCCTCTTTTCTTTCATTTGACTCATTTTGAACTTATAGTCATCTAAAACCCTTGTGACTTTATAAGGAATTGCCATGCCTTATAGCCCCCCTATACTCATCCTTCATCCTATTACTTGGAATTAACTTTTTAAACACTTATTAAAATGTCAAGGTTGGCTTGAGTCTTTTGAGATCTTCTTCAATGATAAATATAGTTATCCATTCACTTAACTATTCACCCAACAAAAATTTACAAGAATACCTACTGGGTGCCAATACTCACTGTGTCACTGTTAGCCAGCTCTTCCAGCTTTGAGTCATACATAAATTTGATTTATATGCCCCCAAATCATTGATAAAAATAATATTAAAATGAAAATACTTATTGTAATCAGTAGATGGGTGTGAAGCAAGACATCCCCAAAATTTCTCATTCAGGTTACTTCCTCAATGTAGAAATAACAGAAATAAATACGTTATGGTTGGTGTTCCAGTTACCAATTTATTTATTATCTCTCAGCTCCAAATCCACTCTTCACTGTCTACTCTGCAACCTGCAAATATTTCTCTTTTGCTAGCCAGCACAGTGTGAAACTGTCAGCAGGAGACATTAACGTAGTTTCTGTATCTAGTTCCTTCTTTTGGAAAGCTCTGCAGTGTGCAGTATGAGCAGCCACTGTAGCTCATAACTGCACCGGACACTAGAACTATATGACACATCCCTCTGAATAGCTTCCTTCAGGGCCCTCTAGGGTGATTTCCACAAGGCTTAGCTCCCAAAGGACATGAGGCTCAGCAAATATCTGAAGCCAACAGCACCTGGTACCACCCATAATGGCTACTACCCCCAGGTACCTCCTCGGATGGTTTTATAATGATTTCTAAAGTATGACACATTTCTTTGGAAGTCTTTCTTTGATATCTTTTGGGAAGCTCTGTAGTAGGTTCTGAGGTGCACCACCCCTCCACAGATAGCTTTTTCCAACACCTAGAAAGCATATCCTCAGTGTGAACTGCTGGCACAGGATCTTAGCAAAATCCTCCACCATCCAGTGAACCGCATCCTTTCTAATAAGATCTGGAGGGGGGCGGGGGGGGGGCTCTTTACTGATGTTTCTACCTCAGTTTTAGAGGTAATGGCTAGTCCCTAGGCCTGCTCCTCTAGTATTTTTTAGAGTTCTCGTTACTGAATTCTAGTCATTACTCCAATTACCTGTTAGATTTAATAATTCTTTACATGAAATGTCCCCTGTTCAAATTACCATGTGGTTTTGGTCTCCTGACTGGACACTGCCTGATATAGAACTGAAATCACAATTGATCCAAGAGATAAACCTACAAAGATGAGTCTTTTTTTTTTTTTTTAAATCTACAGCTCGTAATGAATAGACACAATACTTGGCAGGTTACCTTCGATTTTGGAGGTAATATGTCCCACATTTGGTGGTGATTTTCTAACCCAGTCACCAAATAACCCATAAGGTTGCCAAGTTTGAGTAGGTGCCTTAGCCCATCCAGGCTGGGTGCAAATATCTCAACCATTTTATATTTATTTCTATTAATTCTATATTGAGGAAATAACCTGAATTAGAAATTTAAGCCACTTGGACTTTTTGGCTCCACAGATCCAATGGTATCTGAAGTAACTATGTAAGATACATATACATATATTTTATTCTGAGTCAGAAATTTAAACAGGGCATAACAGGAATGGCTGATTTCTGCTCCACTTTATGCCTTTTGGGGCAACATGTCCAAGATGACTTCTAGACACATATTATCTGGTGTCTCAGCTGGAATGATTCAT
Organism: Nyctereutes procyonoides; assembly: GCF_905146905.1. NCBI lineage: Eukaryota > Metazoa > Chordata > Mammalia > Carnivora > Canidae > Nyctereutes > Nyctereutes procyonoides. Next base: position 6,266,952 of record NW_026575126.1, read on the forward strand.
ACAGACTGGGAGTAGATAGAATGACTCAAGTGAGATTATTTGACTGGGGCCATGGTTCTCACAATCATCTAAGGTAATCTGTTTTCTTCTTGTAGTCTCAGGACCTCTTCTTCCCCATGAGATCTCACCGATGGGGCATCTAAAATCTCTTACTCGAGGCTCCCAAAAAATTAGAAAATGGGGACTGCCAAATCTTAATGACTAAACTCAGAAGTCCTAGACTTTAAGCAAGTCTATAGACAAAAGTGTGAATACCAGATGGCCTGGTCCATTGCTAACCAACAATGCAACACACTACTAACTCAACGTCCATCTGCTAATGATTCCTATTCCTCCCACAAGTAAAATACACTGACTCACTTCTATTACCTCAAAAATCTCATGCCCTTACAGAATTGGGCTCTGATTTGAAGTCCATGATCTTATTACTTAAATCAGGTCCAGGTATGAACAAGGATCCTCACCTACAATTCTTCTTTCAATCTGAAGACCTAGAAACTTAAAAAAATATATTATCTTTCTTTGCATACCTGTATATCCTCCTTTATATATATGTATACACCCATATATGAGAGAGAGAGAGTGAAACATAGGATGAACACCACAGACAGTCCTATTCAAAAAAAGAGGATAAAAATGAGAGGTATGGGACTTTCGGTTTCCAATTCCACATGTAAAGTGATTAGAAGTAGCCACTCCATCCTAACAAGAAGTAAAAGATTTTGAATGCCTAGGAGAGGGAAGACACAGGGAAAACTGCTGCCCTGAGATCAGAGAGACAGGCAGATACAGGCAGGCACAGCTCACCGAACAAAGACTCATAGGCAGAAACCACCACAGGAACCAGCTCCAGGGTAGGAAAACCTGAACATCCATTGATTAATTTCTGGATGCTCACTGTACACAACCCTGAGAAGTAAAAACTCCAGAGGAACCCAATCATATAGAGGTGGCCCCACAATATTATAAGATTTTCCTCCAGGAAATATCAGAAAAAAATTCCCTTAGGTATTCGGCAGGGGAGAGGGGAAAAGGAGCCATTCTGAAATGTCCCAGATTACTCTTTTCTTAACAAAGCCTGGCCTCAGTGGAAACTAGTAACCAGAGCCTAACCTGCTTGGGTATTATCAGAGCCTAACTGGCCTGGGAGAAAGGAAATACCCAACTTTTGTCAGCTCTAACCTCCCTGCATAGATGAAGGGAAATACCTAACTGAAATCCATTCTACCATCCTGTCCTTCTTAAGTGGGGGGAGAACAAAAACAGAAGCATGTGTAAGGTTCACAGTCCAGAAGCACAGAACCACTAAAAGACTGAGACCTAATCCTAGGACTATAGAACATTTCTCTCCCCCCACATCGTACCACTACATTACTAAAGGCCTATTTACAGCAGTTCCTTTTACCCATCTATCATACCTGGCTATCCAGAAGAAATTACAAGCCCTATCAAAAGGCAAAAGACATAGTTGCAAGAGACAGGGCAAGTATCAGAACCAGACATGGCAGGATGTTGGAATTATCAGGCTGAGGATTTGATCGACTATGATTAATATGCTAAAAGTTGTCATGTATAAAGTAGACAACATGCAAAAACAGATGGGTAGTACAAGTAGAGAGATGGAAATCCTAAGAACCAAAAAGAAATGCTAGAGATAAAAAATACTATGACAGAAATGAAGAATGCCTCTGATAGACTTATTAGTAAACTGGACACAGCTGAGGAAAGAATATCTGACCTTGAGGGATGTATCACAGAAACCTCCAAAACCAAAAATCAAAAAGAACAAAGACTAAAAAAAAAAAAAAAAAAAAAAAACAGAACAGAATATCCAGGGACTATAAGGACAACTACAAAAAAGGTGTAACATACACATAATGGAAAATACCAGGAGAAGAAAGAGAGAAAGGAACAGAAGAAATATTTGAAATAATAATGACTGAGAATTTCCCCTTAATTAATCTCTGACACCAACCTATAGATCCAGAAAGCTCAGAGAAAACCAAGCAGGATAAATGCCAACAAAAACCAAACCTAGACATGTCATTTGCAAATTACAGAAATTCGAAGATAAAAAAAATCCTGAAAGGAGCCCGAGGAAAAATAATACCTTACCTATAGAGGAACAAAGATAAAAATTACATACAACTTCTCCTCAGAAACCATGCAAGCAAGTAAAGAACAGCATGAAATACTTAACGTGTTGAAAGAGAAAAACCCACCAACCTAGAATTATGTCTCCTGTGAAAGAATCCTTCAAAAGGAGAGAAGGAAAGATAAAGGTTTTCTTACACAAAAATTGAAGGAAAGGTCCCCGGGTGGTCAGTGGTTTAACGCCTGCCTTCAGCCCAGGGCATGATCCTGGAGTCCCGGAATCGAGTCCCACGTAGGGTCTCCTGCATGGAGCCTGCTTCTCCCTCTGCCTCTCACTCTCTCTCTCTCTATCTAATAAAATCTTAAAACAAATTTTAAAAAAAATTGAAGGAGTCTGTTGCTAGTAGTCCTGCCTTTCAAGAAATATTAAAAGTTCTTCAGAGAAAAAGAAAATAATATAGATCAGAAACTCAGATCTACATAAAGAGCATCAAAGATGGAATAGGTAAAGGTAAACACTTTTATAAAAGTAAAAACTGTTATTTATCTTTATATAATTGGTCTAACAACAGTTTGTTCAAAATAATAATAGTAATAATGTATTTGGTTAGATATGTTTATATATGTACATATATATCTTATGTATGTGTTTATGTGTATATGCTTTTGTATGCTTCTATATAAGTGAAATGAATGACAGCAGCGATACAAATGATGGAAGGAAGGAATTAAGATTATTTTGTAGATAAAATACCCTACCAATTAAGTGTTAAAATGTTATTTCAAAATGGACTTAGATTTGTTGTAAATGTGTACCAAAAACTATAGGGTAACCTCCAAAAAGAATTTAAAAAAGAAGTATAACCAGTGTGCTAAGAAAGGAGAGAAAATGAAATCATATGAAATGTTCAATTAAAGCCACAAAAAGCAGAAAATGAGTAGAAGACAAAAATAGGAAAAAACAAGAGCAACAAATAGAGAACAGTAATGAATATGATAGATACTAACACAATCCAAATATATTAATCATCACTTTGAATGCTAAGTAAAATAAATCAGAGAAAGACAAATACCATATGATTTCATTCATATGTGGCACTTAAGAAACAAAACAAATGAACAAAGGGGAAAAAAAAGGCATACCAAAAAAAAAAAAAAAAACCAGACCACCAGACCGTTAACTCTAGAGAACACACTGATGGTTGCCAGAGGGGAGGTGGGTAGGGTAGAGGGACGGGTGAAATAGATGAAGGGGATGAAGAGTACAGTTATCATGATGAGCACCGAGTAATGTACAGAATTGCTGAGTCACTCTATCATACACCTGAGACAAATATAACACTCTCTGTCAACTATATTGGAATTAAAAACAATTTTTATACATATGGATAATTAATTTATGATAGAGGTGACATTATGAGTCAGAGAGAAAGGAATGGACAAATAGCTATCCACGTGAAACAAAAAAAAGATAAATCTTTGTGTAAGCAATTTGCCCCAAAATAAGGTAAATTTTGGATGGACAAATATCTATATATTAAAAACAGAACTATTATAAAAGCCTACAGAAGACGTTCTTCATGGCAGAAAGATACTGTATTAGGGTTTCAAACAGAGAAGCATTAGAAGATACACACACACACACACACACACACACACACACACACACAGCAATCTTTGTTACAAAAATTTGACCTTAGGTAATCGTGGAAGATGGGTTAGCCAGTTTGGGTAAGCCTGCTATCTTCCCATGTGATGTTGGAGCTTCAAGCTGGAAGGCAACGTAAATGTGATGGAGAACAACAAGACCAACCCGGAACTCAAAAGCATGAGCTGGAACCAACATGGATGGGCTAAAATCTTTTTCGGTTCTTACTGCCCCTGACCTCGTTGGAAAGAAACCAGGGCTCTTCTTCATAGAGCTAAAACACACACACCTCCGGCCAAGGTGTTAGAGAAGCTAAAGAAGGATCCAGGGAAAAGTAAAGCAATTGTAGCCTGACAGCTGCTTCCGGCCAATGAAGCGATCTATCAGATAAATGATAAAAATGTATGAGCTACAAAATGCCTGTTGCTTAACTTCAGCCTGTAAATCTCACGTGGGAATCTCTCTCTTGGCCTACCTAGCCAGGAACCTGCAGAAGGAAATTCTGTTAAGTGTAGTTCAGCCTTAGCAGAACCAAGGCATTAGAAAGCCACAATTAGGAAAGAATTTCCTATGACCACCAAAGAAGGGCATAAATCACGTGAGAAAAGACAGATCAGCATGAAAATCGTAAGCTCCATACGTCAATAGGTATAATCAACAAAATGAAAAGACAATCCTCATCCTGGTAAAAGGAACCTTAAATCTTTTCAATGACAAAAATATTCATATCCGGAATATTTTAAAAGTTCCTTCAAATCAGTAAGAAAAACTCAAGCCACCCAATAGATAGACAATTCAGAAAAGGAAAATCTATGATGGACAACGTAAAGATGACCAACCTCACTAATATACCAGAAAATAAAAATTAAATAACAATACTCTCCCCATGTGCAAAATACGGTAAATCTGAAAACATCACGTATTAGTGATGACTCAGGGAAAGTATAGTTCTTATAGGTTGCTGTTAAAGTATATATACCAGTAGAAGCAGTTTGAAGAGGTTGTAATTTAATAATTTGTAGTATGTGGGAAGGTACATATGCCACAGAGTGGAGCAATTTCACGTCCATTTTTCTAAACAAGAAGCTTGCACACAAATGCAACAAGACATGAAAAGGGATGTTTCTTGGGATGTTTTATACAACAAAAAAGTGAGATCAATCTAATTAGTCTCTCAGTGAGGGACAGAAAATAAATTGTATTTATTCATACAACGAGATACTATTGTTAAATTAATGAAGCAAGGAGACCATTAGGCTGAAGTGGCTTTAGCAACCTACTAAAAGCAAATCAAAACCTGAGCCTAAAATGCTTCAAGGTTAAGAAATTTAAAAAGGACAACCAATCACAGTCAAGTCAACCCTTCCAAGTAAGGCAACCACTCAAGCTATAGCCAATCAAGTAATTTCCTTGCTTTGCCACTGCCTCTTTTAATGTGCCTCAGTTTATCTTTTTACGCTATAGAGCAATCAAAATAAGCTAACTGTATCTAGTGTATCACTATAGATCATCTTTTAAATAATATGAATAAAGTTTATTTTTTTATGAATAAAGTTTCAAAAGTATATAGAGAACAGAATGCTATAAAATTCTGGGTATGTATCGTTAGCATATATATGCATGATATCTGCAACGTAGGCATATCTATTCTGGATATATATGTACATGGTAAAAAAAAAAAGTATGCATAGAAATGATAAATCCCAACCTTAGAATAGTACAGTGGTTTCCTTTGGGGAAAGAGAGAAAAAGAAAGTGCTAGCGGAGGAGAACTTTCTGCCTGGTTCCCTCACTAAATGAGTTAGATTTTTTTAATTTATTTTATTTTATTCATTTATGATAGGCACACAGTGAGAGAGAGAGAGAGAGGCAGAGACATAGGCAGAGGGAGAAGCAGGCTCCATGCACTGGGAGCCCGACGTGGGATTCGATCCCGGGTCTCCAGGATCGCGCCCTGGGCCAAAGGCAGGCGCTAAACTGCTGCGCCACCCAGGGATCCCCATGAGTTAGATTTTTAATACGTGTTCATTTTTATATCTATAGGAACCATAATTTTATTTTTGTTAATTATCGTTCAGGACATTGTAGAGTAAAAGGACGACAGGGGATGTCAAAAGAGCAGCAGAGATCATTCCTTTAGGGCAAACTTCACATACTGTAATATTTTACTTTATAGGAAGATTTCTTGCCCTCCTATTCCAAGGAATATTCTAACAGTTAGAAAGCTCAGGTGTCAAGTCCAAGGGCTCCTTTTTTTGTTTCATTTTTTTTTAAATATAACAACATGAATGAAGGGGAGATATCTGAGCAGCAATCTGGAGAATAATCACAACTAAAATTCAAAATCTTTTCTCTTGGCCACAGGGGCATTGCCTAGTTGATCCAAACACTAGTTATATAATATTCACAGGCACGACCTAAAAGCATGTTTTCTTTCTGAATTCTGAAATCTTAACAGCATTTGTTTTCTTTTAAGATTTTTGAAACCTTGGCTCATTTCTAGGAAGTTCCTTCCAGATCAGCTTTGGCTGCACAGCTTAACATCCATTCACAGGATTTGGGGGGCAGGTTGTGAATAGCCGACTCTCCAACAGGGAAATTTTATGTATGCCACCAAATACCCTCAGCCTACACTTCCCACCCAAGCCACCACCCCCACCACCACCGCTAAATTCAAGAATCTTGTTTCTATACCAAGGGAATAACAGAGCCACGTGGTGTTTCTTTGGATTCATACTACTATGGCAGCGTGACAAAGAAACCCATTTCCATAAACATCATTAACTAAGCCACAATTTTATTCAACACTCACCTAGCTGCTTAAGAGAGCAAAAGATACCTCATCATGATTCTTAAAGAATATATATAAACAATGCTAGTACCTAGTTTTCACAAAGCAAGTATCTAATTAAAGCTTTTTGAGACTCTGTTCTACATTCCCACCCCGAACCTGCTTTCTAGTTACTTTTAACCACGGAGCTTTCACAGCGAACAGAATAGAGAAAAGAAGAGAGAATTTGTAAATAGCCACAGAACTCTGAGCTCATCCTCAACGACTCCTGGACACACTCCTGGAGAGGGGCTGGGCCTAATTAAGGTGATTGTGGAGGTCATAATCACTAAGAGCTTGTTGGGAAGTTCATGTGAATATTTGAATATCAATGCATATAATGTATGCAGAATGAATTTTCAGGAGCCAGACTACGTTGTTTACATAGCACTAGAAATCTCCTCACTGCCTAGCTTGTGTGCACGCAGTTCTGAATTCAGAAACAAAGGGAACAGTTAAGATCATATATAATAGGGTCCAAAAATCAAATTTTTAATGTGAAGTAGCCATGATTTTTTTTAAAAAGTAGCAATTTTGCTTTTGGCAAAAATAATATTTTTCTCTTCTAGATTCTCTTTTTCTCCCCTTTTAGCTACTCATTCTCAAAGATCATTTGGTTTTTTTAAGTTATTGTTTTTTATTTATTTATTTATTTATTTATTTATTTATTTATTTATTTATTTATGAGATCTGGGTTTTTTTTTAATATTTAATTTATTTATTCATGAAATACACACACACACACACACACACACACAGAAGCAGAGACACAGGCAGAGGAAGAAGCAGGCTCCATGGAGGGAGCCCGACATGGGACTCGATCCCAATCCCAGGTGTCCAGGATCAGGCCCTGGGCTGAAGGCGGCGCTAAGCCACTGAATCCCCCGGGCTGCCCCTAGTTGTTGTTCTTTTTAAAGCTAAACAAAATTAAGCTGGTACCAGGAGTATCAGATGCTTTCACATTTTACTCACTTCATGTTTCAGATGGGAAAACTGACCCAGAGAAGGTAGATCAATGGTTGGTCCAAAGTCACAAATAACAAGGGTAAGGTGTGAATCCACATATCCTGACTTCGTTTTGTCTGTCAGTTCTCGAAAGTAATTTTGCTGAAATATCTTAATATCTTTAGCATTCTCCTTTTAGAGGTATTTGTATTTAGAGACTCTAACCCATTGTAGTTTGACATCTTTCCATGCCTGCACACGGGCAGCTACATATTGCTCCAAAATACTTCTCAAATTACCCTAGTTCAAGATAAAATCATCTCACCTGAACTACTGCAACAGATTTCCAACTAGTCTCTCTGTTTTACTCTCCCCTTCATGATTTTTTCTTTTACCATAAATTGGATTCTACAGTGTTATTGATAAATTCCTTCATTGATTTCCCATGGCACTGAAAATAAAATTCAAATTCATGACCATGACTTACGTGACTTGACCCCTGGCCCATTTCTCCCATATTACACCCTACTTTGTATTACTCCCACCAGCTATTTATACTGTAGTCATGCTGGCCTTCCTTCTACTCGGCAAATACATTAAATCAATTGTCTTTGCACCGGCTGTTTCAATTTCTTGCCAATTCAAGTTTTAGGTCAAATGTCACCTCGTGTAAGCCTTTCTACTAGAGTCCCTTATTTTAGCTTCTTCATAGTGCTTATTACTAGGAAATCTCATTCATTTGTCCCTGATTTTCTGACCTCCTCTTTCAGAAATGTATCTTCACTGTATCCCTTGCTTATGAAAAATTCAATAAATATTTATTGAATATATAAATGTGTGAATGAATAAAATGAAGTTGCCATGGCCCAACTGGTGAACATTTCACAAATAGTCACATCTGTTGGTGGGGGATGGACATCACAGAAGAGATTTTTATTCTTAACAAGGAGAGTGGCTTGTCAGAACCCTCCGGGAATCTGCTTATACACAAAATTTTCACAAGCAATTCCCTGAATTCCCTCATCCTGACTCCCTACAAGGCCATGGAACCCAAGTTTATAGACCCCGTTTCAGTGTACAGTTCAAATATAATATCTTGGCTTATATGATGCTGAAAATTTTGACTTTTGTTTAATTCCCCTCTTCCTTCAAGCCATACTGGATTAGTTTTAGTTCTAGACTCTTACTAGGATTGCACTTGCTCTCTATCTGGAATCATCTCCAAACTCACAACTCTCACTTTCATCTAACTTTCACTCATTTTCTAGATCACTACGTAGATGTCATTCTCTGGGAAGTCCTCCCTACATTCAGTAGGAGTTGAGAGCCTTAGGGAGCTCCCACAGCTTATTCTGTACTTCTCTTATGGAAACACTTCTACAAACTACTATGATTATCGGTTTATATTATGCATACCTATAAGTTCAGGATATATGTCTATTTTATTCACCACGGTATCAATAGTGCCCAGTAGAATACCTCACATGATGAAAAGCCCAATTAATATCAGGGTAAAATAAACTCATTTTTCTTGACCTCCTATTTAGTTCTTATAAATGGTGGTTGTGTAATATCAGAAAAATAGATGTTACTATTATCAATCACATTTTCTAGGACCTTCAAATTAGAGGTTCTAAATTTACTCACAAATTTTCCTTCTGACTTCAAGGAAAATCTTTTCAGAGACTAATATAGGCTGTGTCAAGGTTTAAATTGTGTCTTTCGAATGTTTTGAAATAGGAAAATATAAGGTAGTAAAACAAGTACTGTGTGTAGTTGCAATAGAACCTAAGTTTCTCCACTATCACATTCATATTAATATCAAATTTGCCTGCCTGTGGGATACTTATTGCCATTTAACAAACACCCGAGAGGCTGTATAAATTATTCAGTCTGCTTCTAAACTCAACTAGCTTACAGATTTTTGTGGGAAAGGTAAAATAAAGCAATAATATAGCATGAATGTGTACTGGGGGAGACCAATGAACCTGATGAATTAACAGTGCACTCAGAAGGTGGAACTAGCAAGGAATTTAGGGTAATAGTAAATTTCAATACTAATCTTCTCTACATGGCTTCCTCTGTATTTTCATAGCAGCAAAAACACTTTTAAAGGCAAAGGATTTTTTAATACTCTACTAAGAAAAACTCCTAATAATTCTACTCTCTTTTAGCCCCATTCATCTCCAGAGGGGTGTAAATATACTTCCCCTCTCTCGTTTCATATATATATATGGGGACCTCAACCAAAGAGTGGCTCTGTACTCACAATTCCCAACGCAACAGTGCTAGTATTATGGGGGAGAACCATCATTTTGGAAAACATGTGTGATTCCTAAAACAACTCATTTTTTAGTTTATATGAGAACCAGAGTTGAAATATGAATATGCGCAAAATAAGCAGAATCACAATTCAGAGATATGGCTTGGAAAAACAAAATAAAAGGACATGTTTACATAAATTATAAGCACTCCAGGGCTGGGATATTATTCTTTCTCCAGCACTGTCAACCATGTATATAGCATTGTGTACACTTGTGGCAATATAGAATGAATAATAATAATTAATACAGTATGTTTATCCTGAATCCCACAGACTTTTCCTTATCGGATTCTTGCAGCCTACTTTTTAAAAGTCAATTCATAATTGACCATATGTATTTCCCAATCCTTGCCTGTTAGGCTTCTTTCTCTCTTATAAACCCACTAGTGATTATTTTGGACGAATATCTGCTATATCATTACTAGCAAGGCATGGACTTCAAAGAGTTCAACTTGGATAGTGTTGAAATGATTGGAATGTTGGCCAAGAGCTTTAACCTCAAAGGGGTGTGATTTCAGTGATTTCTGGTTTCAGATGGCTCAGAAAGAGAGAAAAGAAAGTGGAGAATGGGGTAGGGGAGTCAGGAGAAAGAGAGTTTTCGAGAAATTAATCATGAAGCCATACCAAATACCAAGAGATCAAAATTCAAAGGTATCTGTTTTGACCTTAGGCATGTATCTGCTGAAGGAATCAACAAATGGATGTGGAGAGTCCCTAATGAAATAGCTTTCTAGCGGGTTTCCTGACCAAAACCTTTTTTTCCCCCTCTTCAATCTATCCCACACGCTTCTGCCAGAATAATCTTCCAAAAGTATAGTTCTAGCAATAATCTTCCTTTAATTTTTGAAGAAAATCAAGCTAATCACTGCCTGTACAGTAACTCCTTGGCATGACCCTCAGACTCATCCAGCCCGATCTCCTTCCACTGTCCTCCACACATCCTATGTGCCCACAATCTTAATCCTCCCAAGTTCCCTCAGACATCCTGGGGTCCTCAATATCCAGCGCCTCTGTCTCTATTACTTTATGACACTCTTCCTAACTTTGCAAACCTGGAAAACATAGCCCTTAAGATGCAGAATAGATGTCACTACCTCCGTGTTATCTTTCCTGACTCTCCTCTTCCTAAGATAGTCGCTTCCTCCTTATCATGTTCTAAGCCACGAAGTACATTTGCATGTTATTTGCTTCCTGTGGAGTCTCCTTCAGTAGACCGAGTTCATGGGCGGAGATCCTCTTTTTGAGCCCTGAGTAGAGACGATCTTATTCAGCCCTGGGTCACGCATAGTGTCCACACATGGTAAGAACTCAGTAAATATCTGTTTAATAAAAACACTGAAGTAAAACATGAAAATTATATTTCCTTAGCAGGTAGCACAATGAAATTTCTGGCAATGCAAAGCCCCCACTGCCCTTAGCCTTTCCCTCTAATCAGAATAATAAACAAGAAATGTCTGGTAGAACCAATTAGCCTATAAGGCAGGTGCCGGCTCAACCCCTCCACATGTTCTCTACAGAGGTTTCATTCTGGGTTTCATTTAGTTTGGGAAGCCCAGAAATGGACCGCCACCCCCACTGCAGCGGTAAGCATAAACAATACCAAGAGCTAAATCCAGCAGCCTCTAAGTGCACTTAAGTCTCATTCAAAGTCAAGGGAAATTATGCATACATGAGAAGTGGAAGGGGAGGGGAGGTAAGAAAGATGGCTTGCTGCTTCTTGGAAAACAGTCAGGAAAAAGCCCACAAAGGTTCAGTTCCCGAGAAAATTGTCACCTATTTGCTGTTGCTTTTTCATCTTCATAGGAATTTATTGGATTAGGAAAGACCTTTGCTACTCCACATTATCCCAAGCTCCCAGTTGCCTTTGCATTAGTTAATGTCTGAGCTTCCTGGTTAATTGTGGCAGGCGAGCAGCAGGCTGCACAGATGTCAGATGTCATACTCTATCAGATGAAGAGGTTCCTGCCTCAGGCTGTTTATATATGACCTACCAGGATTTCCTGCTGCATGATGAAATAATTAGGGGGCCGCCATGCAGGGAATAATGTTGCAGCTAAGTTGTAACAGCGTTACATTAAAAAATGAAAATGAAACATTTGTCCTTTATCTGCATCAGAATCTTCCTAAGGTTTGTTGTGAACATGTTGTTCCTTATTTTTATAATATTCACATGGGTGCTAATTGTAATGTTCACTGGGGGAACACAAGGACTCCAGCGAGGCTTTCTTTAATGCTTGTGCTGCAATTTGAGTCAAGGATAAACAGAGTTGGGAGATGTCTTTTTTTGTGTGTTTTTCTAAATAAAGTTTGTCTTTTGCCTCTTATAACAAGCCAGTTTTACAGACTTAACAAAGTCTGGATGGTCTTTAAAAGAAATGAGTAATATTTTCTAAATTAATTCTTAAGTCTCACTGAATTCTAACTTCTGACTTTCTGACACAGAAAATACGTATATATCTTGTTTATAATGTAATATTTTTAAATATTTTTATCCATAAAAGCAAACTACGTAACTCTAAGCTCTTATCCATACCCAGCTTCCAATGATTCAAGGAAATTATCGCCTATACAAAGATGATTCAGGATTAAGAACAAAAATTCTAGGGGTGCCTGGATGGCTCAGTCAGTTCAGCATCTGACTCTTGATTTCAGCTCAGATCATGATCTCAGGGTTGTGAGATCGAGCCCACATTGGGCTATGTGCTCAGCAAGGTGTCTGCTTGAGATTCTCTCTCCCTTGCCTTTTACCCCTCACTCCTACAACCCCCCCCCACTCTCTTTCTCTAAAATAATAAATAAATACATCTTTTTAAAAAAAAAAGAAAAAAAATTCTAAGCGACACTGACTGTTAAAAGGTTATTAGCGCTCTCCTAGCAACATCTAGGTCCATTCAGACCAAGCTATATTAGCATGTTCTTCACTATCATCCTATGTATCCCTCTGCCTTAGTTCTTAACACCTTCCCTAATAAGATTGTTAATTCCTTGAGGGCTGTTTTTCTCATGCATTTTTATATCTCCTGTTCCTAATACAGTACTTAACACAAGTAAGAACTCCGTAAATTTTTGTTACGCTGAATTATATTGTAGTGAGAAAGGGAGAACAAGGAATTAAGAAAAAGAGAATCATCATGATGATTCCTCACTTCTTCCTAGTTTTTCCTGTGTAGGTATAATATCATCATGCTTCTCCACAACATTCCCCTTCTGCAATGTTTCTAAAGATGTTAATGATTTTGAGCTCCCTCATCTGAGCAATGGAATTCCTACTCTCTGCTTATACGCAGAAGCATAATTCATATCATAAATTACTAAAGAAAATGAAAATCCATCTGAACCTCATTGCTTAAAGATCATATACACCTAAGGGTGGCATATGGCCCAGGGAGATTCCTGGGGAACCCATGGAACACAGTTTTAGAGCTGAAGAAAGTTTCAGCTCTAAAAGAAAAGATTTAAGAAAAATAAGAGGCTTCTGTGCAATGTATAAGAACAGCAAATAGTTTTTGTCCCAAGTGTCAACTCTGATCCATTATAATAGCTACAGTGTAAAGAGGTAGCATCCAGGTTGTGTTAGAAAGTGTAATCATTGATTAATTGTGTCTGCCTTGGTCTAGGAACAAGTGACAATATAAGTACTCTCTTTCATACCAGCACCTCTTCTTAATGACCCAGAAGGCTGTAGTTATTTTTAGGGACAACTGGGGAACAAAAAGACATTCAAACAAGGATCTTTGAAGCAAAGCAAATGTTCATTTAGGTACCACTATACCCAAGTGTTGCCCTCCTTGTCTTGTTTAATAAACACTTTTCAGGCATTTATCTGTTGAGTAATGTTCTCTAGACTCAAGGAATTAAGGGCCACTTGTAGGTGGCAGACAAATAAATAGGAAATGTTAATACCATATGATTAATGACATAGAAATCTACAAATAACATTAAAGGAGTTCAACTCGAAGTGGCTAACTCTGGCTGAGGTGTGTGCAAGGGGAAGGATGTCAGGAAATGTTTCCCAGAGAAAGGGATGACCTGAACAAATCTTTAAGGGTAAGTAAAAAGCAACCAGGCCAAAAAATAAGGAAGAAGGAAGAAGAAGTGGGGGAGGAGGTGGTGATGGTAATGGAAAGGCATTTTGGGCAACATATATGATGACATGCAAGTAAATGTCCTTAGTTCAGTTGCACAGCATAGTTCAAGTGCATGTAGAGGATGATTAGAGATAAAGCTAGAGAGGTAAAGGTCAGAACTCCAAAGATTCTGTATGTCAACACAAAGAGACTGGAGCATTTTGGGCAGGGCAGCAGCTTGCATCTCTTTCTTGGCCTTTATCTGCTATTCCTTCTCTACCATCTCTGTTCTCTCAATATATATCAATATCTTTCCTCCTTAAAGAAGAAAAATGCTCTTGATCCTACATTTCTGTATCTTATCCTCTTATCTTTCCCTCTCTTCCAAACCAAGTAGCCACGCTTGTGAAAATAAGAATCTATACTTTTGGTCTCCATTGCACATTTACTGCTAAAACCTACTACAGTGTATCTCTTGTGCACCTGACTTCATGAGAAGTCTTCGATTAACTCTGTTGTCTCTTCAAACAGACATGAGCTTTGAGTCCTTAGTGACATCTGACATGGCTTATGAGCACTCCACTGAAACTATCTTTCTTGGCTTCCAGGACTCTGGACTCTCGTTTTCCCCCTTACCTCTCAGATCTCATTAAGACTCCACCCTGAGCTCTGCTTCCTCTACACAGGCCAGATGTTGACAACCCCCAGGGCTCCAACCTCTCCCCTCTCTCAATACAGACCCTTCTTCACTGAATTTCATCCCATTCTTTAAGATCGAAATGCCACCTCATCTATAAAGTCTGCTCCAAAAAAAAAAAAAAAAAAAAGTCTGCTCCTGAAGTTCTTTGTCTACATTTATCACAACATTTTTGCATACATTGTATGTCAGTCCCTCCCAGTAAACATTAAGGCTTTTGAGGGCAAAAGCTGTACATTATCCAGTTTGTATTGATAGTACCTGACACTTGATAAGTCTACAATCTTTCCTTGTTGCAGGAAGGAAAGGAGGGTTAGTCAGTGATACCTTTTGCATAGAATTTTCATCTCTTAGACCTCTAAAGGGGAGTAACCCCTCATGTTACAAATGAGGAAACTGAGATTCAGGATGGCAAAGTAGTTGACCTAAAATTGCAGAGCTCATCAAAGACAGAATTTCAAAAATCTAGTTTCCATCTCTTTAGGGACCTATCTCCTTAATTTTTTAAAGATTGATTGATTTGAAGGGGAGTGGCAGAGGGAGAGAGAGAACCCCAAGCAGATTCCCTGCTGAGAACCCCACGCAGACTGATGCCAGTTCCATCCCAGGACCCTGAGATAATGACCTGAGCCAAAATCAAGAGTCAGTTACTTAACTGCCTGAGCCACCCAGGTGTCTGCTCCCTTTTAAGTAAAACACGCAAATGAGCAGTTTGAAAATTTGGAAAGAGTATAGACTCAATCGTTCTGAATGACAGGATCACGGAGGAAATGAACACAATTATATCGTGCAGATTGAGGTGCCTTCTGTTTCTCAGGAGTGTGAAAGCCGAGCAATATCCCACCCTGCTACAGACAAGGTAAGTTTCTAGAAGGAACACTCCCAGGAGCTGCAGAAGCCTCTGAGAAATGTGTTTAATGCAGTCAGGAGATCCTCAGAAATGCAAATTGCCCACTTGAATTAAGAAGGCACCTATCGTTTAGCCTTGATTGCCTCTGCAGGCCTCCAGGCGAGGGGGGGGGGAATCCTCGAAGGAAGAGGCAGTCTAAGTAAATGGCACACATAGAGGAAAAATAAAAATTAAGCCAAAATCCAACAGGGCTTCCATTTATCATCTGCTAGGCAAGCAGGGATTATAGAGCAAAAACCATTTAGGGCTCTGAATTCTTTACAACCTCACTATCTGTGTTCCTTTTTGTTTTCCCCTATTTTCTCATAGATGTTGATAAATCCGGAATCTTTAATTTGTCTTGTAGAGCCCTACCTCGCCATCAATAAGTGCATACAGTGAGAACAATTAGAGATGTCCTTTAGGGATATAAAATACTTTATACCAAGAGCATATACTTACAGCAATGGGAGAAATCATGGCATTCACTTTTTTCCCTTCATTTAGACATGTCCTTTGTTTAGATTTTTTTTGTTGTTGTTCCCAATTTGTCCCTGCAAGTTCTGTTCATTTGCTGTGTAGGAAAATATGCTGATTTTTAAATTTTATTCCTAACTCAATTTCTTTTTGTAGGAAAAGGCTTAGTCACACACACACAAAAAGCATTAAAACTTTCAAAGTCTAAGTTTAAAACATAATGAATCTTTCAGGAGAAAATAAACAAGGTGCCACTTTTTTAAAAATAATCTTCATCTAACCTGTTTACCAGCTGAGAAATAAAAGACATGGTATTTAAATTTGGAACTTTCTTCATCCCTTTATCCCATCTCCTTTTCATCTTTATAAACAGAAGAAAGTCTATAATTACTATACTAACAAAGAATACAGCTGAACTGTACACAGGTTAAACCATTCTAAATAAAGTCGAGAATAATAAATAATAGAATAGTCAAAGGAGCTAGCATAATAAACACATGAGGAGTAACACCACATCCTACAACGTAAGATGTCTCCCATTTCTATGTATTTCAGACTTCCGGAGTGGAAAGAGACCTTAAAAAGCCTAAGCCAACAGTCTATTTTCATAGAAACTAGAGAGATCCTGAAGTCCAGCTTCTTGGCTAAGTTTAAAATTTCCATTAATAACCATAATGACAGTAGTAGTGATGGCAGAGGGGGTGGCTGTGGTAGTATCAACAACTACCACTCATCAAATATTCACAGTGATCCAGGCCCTAGGCTGACTGCCACACCCACATTATCTCATTTAATCCTTAATCCAGCCGAAGGATTATTATCTTCACATGTGAGTATACAGGGACATTTCTGAGTAGCGATGGGCTAGCTTCTGCTGGGGTATTTTTAGTGTTAGGAAGTTGATTAGCCGATAAGACACCCCTTTCTATTTAAACACCTTTGTGGTTGAAAAATTTGCCGTCGTCAAGCCTCCAGTCATTCACCTTGGTACTTTCTTACAGAAATAAATGAGTTCTGTATTTGTTCCAGCTGACAACTCTGGATCTTTCAAAATTGCCATCACGATGTCATTTCTGCTAAGGAGCCCGTTTGGTGTCCCTGCAGTGGGACCCTATCCAGAGACAAAACTAGCTAAAGAGGAGAGGTGTAGAGAAGGCCACGGCCCTTCCCCTTTATGGCAGGCAGCCTGTTAACCCTAACAGTGCCTTTCTCCAGCATATGGCTCTGGGACCTCGGACAGATCCCCTGCCTTCATTTCATTCTGCTCTGAATCCTGGAATGATTTCTAATAAGTAAAGTAAGGCGTTATTAGTCAACTCTACAGGGGAAATAATTTGAGGTATCACTCTTCAACTCTTTAAGCAGTTTCTTGCATGGGATACTCATGGTATCTTAAAAGAACTGCAAAATGCTCGCTATTCTAAGCATTATACATCTATTAACTCATTTAATCCTAGCAACAACCCTATGAGATGGGTACTGTTATTATCGCCATCTTCATCATGAAGAAACTGAGGCACAGAGAGAAGTTGGCTACCTTGCCCAAAGCCCTATAGTCCTGCAGGAGTTGGAACACAAATCCAGAAAATTGAATTAAAGCACATTTAATCGCCATGTTACGCTGCCTCGCAGTAGATGCTGAACTCTTCCCAGGCTGGGATCTGGGAATTGCCGCCTGTAGTTTCCCATGTCTCCTACGCTTTAGCAATTTTCCAGAGAGAAGAGAAAGAGCAGCAAAGCACTTTTCCTGGGCCTTACCACTTCCTCTTTTGTGAACTGATGCAACTTTCTACTAATAAGGGTGGTGTTGAGTGGGCTGGGAGCAAGGAGACTGACTCAGCATTCAGGAATCGGGAATGCAGGCTGACCAACAAAGGACTCCGCAGGAACTAGGCCTTCCTGAGAAGCAGAGGAGGAGGGATGCCACAGCTTCTTGTGGTACTGAAGATAGGGTTTATAATTTATACTACTGTGGCCACCACGGCCACAAACAGCTAGTCTCCGGAGTGAAAACCCATTGGTCAACTATATCCGTATTTGGTTCGGCCTATAACGTTTCAGATCGGTCTCCTGTCAGTTCTAGGCAGCAGACTGGGTCTGCTTTGCAAACTCATCATCCTAGGTCTGAACCTATAGAAAGCCAGTTTTGCTTGGAATGGTGCCCACTTGAGTTCTACAGCTTTGTTCCAAGCCCCAAACCAGAGCTAGCATAGTTGTATAAACTGGAGATCTCTAATCTTGTGGCCTTTCTTATCTCCGCTGTGAGGATACAGTATGAGAAGATAAACTGCCTTTCGGATTCAACACAGAAACTGAAGAAAAGAGAAAGGACTCTTTATAGGGATGTGTCTGTTCCCTGTAGGCAAAAGAAAAAAAGTAAGTGAAAAATAAGACCATTTTTAAGATATCTCACCTTCTGTGTAAGTGTAATTCTGTATCACGCTCAAAAGTTCACACAATTGTAATAACACAGTGTAATCACAATTGATCTGTACGGTTAAAACTCAAAGAAAAAAAAACCATCTGCTTTGATCAACCTAATTATAACTGAATGAGTGGTTCAGCTATCTCAAGAGAAAGTTTATAGTGAGCTATCCCACATACAGGCAATTTTAACATAAACCTTCTCTCAACTAAACAGTGGAGATACTTATTTTAGAATGGAATGAATCTTCCAGATCTTGGCTCTGTCTTTCCTTCTTGGCTCCCTCCTAACTATCTGCAGCCTGTTGTTGGTTACTTTTCCCCCCTCACATCCTTTCCTCCACTCCCACTCAACTCCAACTCCTAAAATACAAATATGTCTTATAAAACAGTCTCCATTTGGCAAGCTAGATTACTGATTCAGGGTTGGGTTTGTTTTGTTTTTTTTCCTGACTTAAAAAAAAAATCACTTATCAGATGTTATTTTTCTGTCCCTAGATCCCTATGCTGTGAAAGGAAACTTTATTCTCCTATTATCTTTTTAAAGAAAACCATGCCTAATTACCCTGCATGTGTATGTGTGTACACGTACACACACACACACACACACACACACACACACACACACCCTATATCCCACAAGCTGCTCAAGTTTCAGGTGAACAAAAATTTATTTCTTGAAACAAAACAAATATATCTTCACTTTAGGAAGAGATATGGACAATGCATCCACATGTATCTTTGTTGCTGCAGAAAAGAAGACAACGTATATTGAGAATTCAAGAACTTTCTCCGTTTTTGTAACGTAATAACTCTGAGTAGTCCAGAAAGAGTGGCTTTTTCTCCATACACATCTGTATGCTAGCTCTGGCTACATGTGTTCTTGTAATATTTTTTTTCATTCAACATATCATCCTCCCAAATAGTTTCTCATAACCTATTAGCATCTCTCCACAAATCTTAGCAGCCTACAGCCCACAAAATATTCCTAACCATATCAGTAATTGGGTTTTCTTTCTTTTTTTTTTTTTACCCAGTGTACACAAGGATTGGCTTACTCATCAGCATTTCACCTTCTGGGAAACAGAAAATAGAACAATTTCTCTGACCTGTGGGATGGAATTAGGTTTATGAAAACCTGTCAAGATAAATCCACCAGCTTTATGAGGAAAGGCTCTTATTAGGAGGAAGTATCAATATTCACCTTCTCAGCTTCTCCATTCTCTGGCATATGCAATGTAATTTGGAGATGGAGTCTGCTCTATTCAATAATCCAGAAAAAGGTTTTGTCCCTTTTTCAAAGAAGAGAGATCTGCTAGAGAGACTAACTGACAAAATCATTATTATGGCTACAAAATAATCTTGAGACAAAGCAGGGCTTCTGCCTGTAGCTGTGCACTTTGTGCATAAAAGTGCCCAGCTAAAGGAGAAGTGGGGCTAAAATCCATCTGTATTCAGCTGGACAAGCCCTGTGCCCTCAGACTGTGCCAGCTGAAAGGAGGCGCTTTTTACCAATTTCTGCAAAGGTACTAATGGGCTAGTCACTACTCTAGAGAAAAGACTGTATCTACATCATCTACTCCATATCTTCAGCGTTTCGAATAATGCATACCAGATAAAAGCAACTTAATAAACATCTAAGAAATGAGGGAGGGAAAAGAAAGAATCGTCTATGTGAAGTGCCAGTAAGTGCAAAACTCAAGCAAAGAATCCGAAATAAGTGCTCCTTTCTTTGTCTCTAAAAGGTGCAGTACTAGACCTGGGAAGTCAAAGAGAAAAGAAAAACGAGCATCATACGTCGCCATCGTGCCTCATTCATAGATCCAAAGAATCATGACGAACATAAATTGTATTGAGGTAAATTAAAACCTAATTTTTATCATCCTGACACATTTGCTAATCTAGCCAAATGTTTTTTTAATGCCAAGAGTATATATGACTCTTCAGTATTTAAAAAATTTAGAACATTTTAATGTAATTAAATATCATATAACAAGACTACAAGGCATTTCATCAAAGGCACAACTGCATACTTTCCACCTGTAACCCAATACTGAAAGTAGTAGTATGACTTTTAAGTCAGGGAATAAAATAATAATGGTGATGCTAATATCTACTCACTATATTGACAACTATAGTATAATGCTTTCAAATGTTTAGAATAAAGTTAATGAGAGATTAGGGATGAAAGGACAGGTGTTAGCTGTCCACATATATTTTAAATGGGTTAATCATGGAGCACCTGGGTGGCTCAGGTCACTTAAGCATCTGACCCTTGGTTTCAGCTCAGGTCATCATCTCAGGACCCTGGAATCGAGCCCCACGTGGGCTCTGCACTCAGCAGGGAGTATGCTTGAGATTCTCTCTCTCCCTCTGCCCTCCCCCCATCCCTTACTCATGTTCCCTCTAAATCAATCAATCAATCAATGGGCTAGCTAAACTCACCAGAGGCCAATTCATGAAGCAACCCATTCATTTACAATAAGGAATATGTGTTGTTCCAGTGACCATGGACACAGGTGTCTCTTATTCAGGGAAATAGATCTTGCTGATCAAAATACCTGGAAGACTGACTTACTAGTCAGAAAGTAGTTTTGTAAGCAACGAATCTGAGCAAATTGAATTTGGAAGGATATTTTATCTAAACTATGGACTTCAAATGCATAGTAACAGTTTCTACAGATCGCTATCTCTTGATAACTCTTACTTGCCTTACATTTAGAAAGTCTTATTTTCAAGTTATAGGGGAATCCTCATTTTGCTCCAAATCCTGACCATATCTGAATTAGGTGCATTGCAAATAATGGAGCTGAGGCTTTCTTATGCAAGTGTTTGGCATCAACAATACTTCTTCAATGACCAGAACAAGTAGGTAGATTCCACTGAAGGTTAACATGAAGGCTAAAATCATCTCAACTAAACACCTCACCTAATCAATAGTTTCAATGTAAATTTAATCTTTTATCTTTAACATTGATTCTATCAGTCACTATAAACTTAATAATATGAGACTAAATCTACATGTACAATAAACAGTTTTAGTAAATTCCAGAAAGTATGCAGGTGATGTAGTATGGAGTCCTCATTCTGAACCAGACCTAAATCTAATGATTCCCATATGGAAGAAAGAGGTATTGTTTCATTTTGTTTTCAAAAGGAATTATAAAATTCTATGGTTGACTTTTATAAGAATAAGAATAAAGAGACTATCCTTGTCATGTGGTCTTTTTTTAGTTTATAGAATTGTTCTTGCTCCACTCTCCTTCCCACTGGACATAACATACTTTTCCTTTTCATTATTTAAAAAGATGCCTAAGGGCACTAGGATAGCATTAGTTCAATGAATGACAGACATTGTGAAACAGTATGGAGATGGTTCGCTAATTTGTTCATGATTTTTTTTTTCAAATTTCTATTTGAATTCTAGTTAGTTAACATACAGTGCAATATTAGTTTCAGGGGTAGAATTTAGTAATTCATCAGTTACATAGAACATCCAGTGCTCAACACAACAAGTATCCTCCTTAATCCCCATCACCTATTTAGCCCATCTTCCCACCCACCTCCCCTCCAACAACCCTCAGTGGGTCCTCTATAGTTAAGAGTCTCTTATGGTTGGCTTTTCTCTCTTTCTTTTCCCTTCTACTATGTTCATCTGCTTTCACAAAATATTTTGAAGTGTTGAGATAAACTTTAAAAAATAAAAAGTATTGGGTTACCTCGGTGGCTCTGTCGGTTAAGCACTTACTCTTCATTTCAGTTCAGGTCATGGTCTCAGGGTCGTGGGATCAAGCCCCACGACCGGCTCTGTACTCAGTGCAGAATCTGCTTGAGATTCCCCTTCCCCCACCCCCTCTTCCCTCTGCTCCTCTTGAGCCCTCTCTCTCTAAAAATAAATAAATAAAATCTTTAAAAATAAATAAAATAAAAAATACTATTTTCCACTGGTAATGTAAACTTGCAATTTTAATAAAGGAACAAATCCAGGATCTAGCAAAAAAAAAGTACTATATGCTGAATTGAGCCATATTTATTTATTGATTCATTCATTCTTCATTCAACAATCATTTATTATGTGCCATGCAATTTTCCAGGTGTTAGGGATATAATGTGCGAAAAAATATATAGCCCCTGCCTTCATGAAGTTTACAGTCTAGTAAAGTATTAAATTCAAATTCTATTAGCTTGAGGTATATCTCTATTTCCAGGTCATATTTTGGGGCTGCTCTTATGATAATAGCACAGTTAGGCAAAATGAAGTCCTAAAGAAGTAGAAAGTGGCAACGAATACTACCTGTGAGTAGCATGGATTTCAGCATATACGACATAGAGAAGGCGAGATGAAGGTAGATATTTAAGGACTGCCATGTAGAAGCAAAAGTAGATAGATTATTTGGTACTCTTAAGGAGGAAATAGATGGATCACAAAATGCTACATTTTGACTCAACATAAAAAAAAAAGAAAATTAAAAAACTAGGATTGCCCAACAACAGAAATATTCAAGTAAAAGGTACACAGTTACCAAAAAACTACAGAATTATTATATAGGATAGAAGACTTCTTAACCGCCAAAGTATCTTCAAGTTTTAATGTGCTGGGGTTCCACAGATCCGCTTTGGTTTTGTGGATAAATCAACAAAGAAAAATAGTTACTCGAAAATAATAACTTTTTGTAATATGTGTATATTCCAGATTGACTACATTATAAACCCATTTCATCTATCAGAAAATATCTTAATTCTACCTCACTTTTGTGCAAATTCATACCATGTGCATTAATTCCCTTGCTAAGGCTTTTTAAAATGACTTCAAATTCCTTTTCATGCTCAGTTTTCTGCCTGAGTTAATCTTCAACGGAGAATTTTTTTAACCCAAAGGTGAATTTTTCTTAACATACTATTTCACTAAAATACTATAATCCAACTTAATTTCTTCACATATCATTAAGCTATTCTTCATCATTCATGATTTAAAAAAAATAGAAAGTTTACTTCCAAAAAGAATATAAACCTTGTTTTCCAAACTACCTTACTCTTAGGTCTCAAGTCCTAAGGCCATATTTCAATGAAACTATTTTCATTCTATAGCAGTTTCGGTTCAATATCTGTCAGATTCAATTATTGTCAACATATTTCTTATGACCATTTCTATTATTCTATTAGAATTTCAGCAAAGGTGATTTATATCACTAACTAGAGTTGATCTGGGTGACTAATATGAAATTGAAGAAGTAATAGTACGTAACTTCTGATGTGAGGTCATAAAAGGCATTACAGCTTCCACATTAGGTTTTGGCTCACTAGTTGTGGGGAAAGCCAGTCATCATGCCCTGAGAACAGTTGACCAGCCTTGTAAAAAGGACAGGAGGGGAGGAACTGAGGCCTCCCACCAATAACTAGGACTAACTTGTCACCCTTTTTTGAGTAAGTCACCTGGGAAGTGAATATGCCCTAGTAAAAGCTTCAGACATCCTGACTACAACCTCATCAGAGCCCAAGCCAGAACCACCAAACTAAGCTGCTCTTGAATTCTTGTCTGGGAGAAATCATGAGGATAATAAATGTTTATTTTTATTTTAAGCCACTGAGTTTTGGGGTAATTCATTTCATGGCAATAGATAGTTAAAATACAGTATAGTCCATATCCCACATATATTTGTGCCCACATTGATACAGAGGAACATCACTTTTTAAAGTCTATCTTGTAGTGCTTTTTTAAGTTTTATTTTTGTTATCTTTGAGTTCTTATAAAATCCAAATATTCTAAAGATTAATTGCATAAGGAAATAATTCATAATTCAATGTTAAATGAAAAAAAAAGCAAATTACAAACACTACACACTATGAATTACTCTAAAATGTTTGCTTATGCAAAGTGGCAGGAGTACACATACTTTTCTTATATATAACAGTTAATTATTGCTGCACAACAAACTATCCCCCAATTCAGGACTTAAAACAGCCATTTATTTGCTAACAATTCTGCAATATGGACTGGGTCCATTAGACAGTTGATATCTGTTCCATGTGGTATTAACTGGGCTCACTCATGCACCTGCAGTCACCTTGCAGTTTGACAGGAGCTGAAAGATCCAAGATGGTTTTATCCACATGTCAAGGTCCTAGGTTAATATGGCTGGAAGGGCAGGGTCTCACTGAATCTCTCTTATCTTTCTGCAATAGGACCTCTCTTTCCATAAGACCTCTCATCCTCAAATAAACTAATTCAGGCTTCTTTATATGGTGTCTCAGGGCAGCAAGAAAATGTTGCAAGGTTTCCTAGGACCTAAACCCAGAACTTGCACATGCCCACTTTTCACCACATTCTACTAGACCAACAAATCAGAAGGCCAGCCCAGATTCAATGTGAGAGAGGACCACACAGGACTTGAACTCATGTAAGTGTGGTTCACTAGGATCCATTCTGTAACAAATTACCACATATAGCATTTTTATTTTCCAAGTATTCTAAAATAAAAATACATATTATTTCAATAAAACAATAGTTTTTAAAATTTAGTTTCCATAAAGCTAACATCTTGGAAGAGGGTAACTACTGAACCTGGCTTTTAGGGGAAATAAGACTCTGATCTCCACTGCCTCACCTGGGAATAGAGTTCCTTTGGTTGATAAAGACTTTGGGTTTTTGCATACTGGTTTGATATGACATATTTAATTTGTGTCCTTACACCAATTTCATGTTTAAAATGTGTATGCCTACTTTAGGAATTTCTAGTGGCACCTTCAACTCCATTAGTATTCATTCTATAAGTTTTTTTGTTTTGTTTTGTTTTGTTTTTTTGCCTGCAATATTTATGGATGGGTACAAACACAACAAAGGTAGGAAACCTTTGGAGTAATCCATATTGTTATAATTCTCAAAGAAAAAAATGCTCTCATTAAAAGGTAAAGTCTTCAGGGTAAACAGAGATTTTTAAATCAATTAACTTTTATGGTAAAACTTATACATTCAAGACCCTAGCTTAGTCACCATGGGGAATACAAAGCAATAAAAGGCAAATTCTTGCTTAAATTAACATTAAAAAAACAATAATCAGAGAAATCTGATGAGTCTTAAAAGATTGTCACTTAATTACTTTACAAAGCATTCTGTTGATTGAAAAATAATAAATGTAACAATCAAAATTTCCAACTTATCTTTCTTAAATAATAGGAGTAATGGACTTATGACAGATGGCCTTTGCAACAAAAAGTATGCTGGCCCCATAGGTTGTGGTGGCTGTAATAATGGTACCAACTCTTGGAACAGCAGAGGGATTCCTTTTGTGTGTGTGTGTGTGTGTGTGTGTGCGCGCGCGCGTGTGTGTGTGTGTGTGTGTGTTTAAGAGGGAGTGAGAGCGAGAACAAGTGGGGGTTGACGGAGAGGGAGAAGCAGGCTCCCCACTTAGTGGGAAGCCCAATGCACAGGTGGATCCCAGGACCCCAGGATCATGACCTGAGCCTTAGGCAGATGCTTAACTGACTGAGCCACCCAGGTGTCCCTGAGCAGAGGGATTCTTGAGCTGCCCTTTCTTCTTCAGCAATCCTGAGCTATAGATTTGGCTTCAATAGAATAATGGCCCAGAATACCAGCCTGATAAACTTAAGCACACCAACTTTCAGCTTCAAGTCTCTTCATTTGCCCCAAATCATGTCCCGCCTTAGCTCAAAATAACTAAAGTCAAGATATGGTCAAGAAAAAATCACAGAAGAATTTCACATCAGAATGAAGGGGAAAAAAATAGAGAGGGACAAACCATGAGAGACCCTAACTCTGGGAAATGAACAAAGGGTTGCAGAAGGGGAGGTCGGTGGGGGGTTGGGGTAACTGGGTGATGGACACTGAGGAGGACACTTGATGGGATGAGCACTGGGTGTTATACTATATGTTGGCAAATTGAACTACAATAAAAACAAAAACAAAACAAAAAAAGAGAGAGAATGAAGCATAAAGAGGTGCCTGTGTGGCTTAGTCAGTTAAGTCTCTGACTCAACTTTGGCTCAGGTCACAATCTCAGGATTGTGAAATCAAGCCCCTCATCAGGCCCTGTGCTGGGCATGGAGCTTGCTTGGGATTCTATTCTCTCTCTCTCCCCTTTTCCTCTGCCCCTCCCCATGCCATCCAATCTCTCTCTCCCTCTCAAAAAAAAAAAAAAAAAAAGTAAAGATAAAGAAATAAAGCTTATACTTTTTTTAAAAATTATGCAATGTTATGAATTTAAAAGCTTAGAATAATCATTAGAAATATAACAATATAGAAATATAACAGTGGCCGCCATTTATGGAACTTCTGCATGTATCATTTATCAGTCTAGGCACTGTAACTACATATTTATGAATTCTATGAGGAAGATATTACTATAACCCTTGTCCCCTTTACATGAAGGAAACTGTTTAAATGACTTGCTCAAAGTCATCCAGGTTGTTTGTGGTACAGCTTGGATTCCAGCTTAATCAGGGCTCTTCCCACTTATGCTATATAATACCTTCTTAATTTAAATAAACAAGTCACTCAAAAAGCAGCCTATTTGATACAAACTACTATTTTAGACATATAAATCAACCTGACATTCTAAATTATTCTATTGGTTTCTCGGGCATATGTAAATTGTCTTCATCATCCTGAGAAGTTCTCTACATTTCAGATAGACTGAAATAAACAAGTCAGCTAAGTATCTTGTATCTGCTATTTCTTGACCATCGTCAATATAGTTTGTTTTACAACTATTCCCGTAAGACAAAAGGTATCAACTGAAATTTTTGACTGAATGCATAAATTCTATCTTCAGCTTTTTAATAAATAGTATCAACTTAGAGTATCCCACAAATATTAATGATTATTATGATTAATTTAGAAATGCCAAAAGAACTAATGAGGCTTGGGGAGCTTTTTCAAGTCTAAAGGTTTTTGAACCTTAATTTCAAGCCTGCTACAAATATTTTTGAGTTGCTTATTGTTGAAATTTATCTATATGTTATCTTTCTTTCTATTCAGAATCTCTTTTACGAAAGCTATAGGACTCCTAAATACATTTATTTGTCCCTCAAGTCCACTTGAAATTCTTAGTCCATATTTTCTTAGTAGATTTAAATTCTTAAACTTCTTTACATTATAGATTTACATATTTTATTGACTGAATCTGAAGAATAGTGAGTTCAAGAGATAAATTTGCTAGAAATTACCTTTAACTACTAAAAAAGTGGTGAAAGAGTCGATTCAAGAGCAAATTTCCAGGTCATAGAATTGATTTGACCAAAATGTTAGAGGAAATCTATTCCTAGTTGTCCAATTAATAAAATAAATTTAAAGACTAGTACTTGATATGTCAAGGGCAGGCAGAGGGGAAAAAAAAAAAACTAGCCTAGAGGGATTGAGTCCTCTTCTTTTTGTAGCCCCCTTTAAGTTATTTCTGGGAGTTCATTACATCCTAGATTTTGTTTGAGTTTGTCTCAGCTTGCTTCATTCAGTATATTTCCAAGTCTTTCCTTGATAATAATTTTATTCCCCTGCCTGCCTTCTCTTGGCAACAGCTGACCTGGCTATAAGCCCAAAACATGGTAAATGACAAATCACTACCAGATGAATCTGCAAGTTTTACATAGAGTGTTTCCTCCAGGCTCAGAACACTTTGAGGCCCAATAAAATTACTGGATGATTCAGAATCACAGTGAGATCCAATTTTTTTTTAATTCTCTAGTTCTGCTAGATAGTAAAGCTCTAATGAAGAGTCCCATTAATTTTCAAAATCATAATATAGAAGATAAGTTATAACAGACCAAGAAAAATTGTAATGATGACTAGAAAGTCACTAAATAAATTATATCATGACAAATTCTTACTTTTAATATTTTTCTAAGTAGTTTGTTTTTGTTTTAAAAAAATTACTGTAAAAAATTATGCATGATAATTTTTTACTGCAACAGTAGAAAATAACTTCTTAAAAATAAAAAAACCACACAGTCTGACCATTAAAATGTTTGACTATATACATTACATGTATACATTTTAAATATTTGTGATAATGCAGCATTGGTATATGATTTTTATTTTTAATCTGTTTTTTCATGATATTACTTTTTAAAGTTTTACTTTTTAAGACTTTATTATTAGGTTTATGGATGAGTATTTAAGGATAATTTTTCTAGGATGTCATGAATTAAGAATAAACTAAAATAGAAAATTTAGTCTATAACTGAATCCACAATAAAACCTCCCCATTTGAATCACAAAGTAACTTCTGGATATTTATAACATATATAATGTTTCACTTCTTAGAAATCTTAAGAATCTACCTTTCTCCATCTCGAACCATAAATTTTAGACTTAAAAATCTTACTTTATCCCACGTGCCACAAAACTTGTTCTGAAAAATAGCTGGAAACCACCTCCTAAATTTACATGGTATAATTTGGGGAGAATGTTTAAAACATATTGACGGTCATGTATACAAGTAAAAAGGCAAGATCTATCAAAACTGAACATCTAAAATACTTTGTAAAAGAATGTAAAAAAGAAGTTATAAATCAATTTGTGGGTATTTAGAACAATGCATATTTGCCTTGTGCCTCACAGATTTATTCTCAGGCCTAATGATGCTTACAACAGGCTTAACCTTTGGCAAATCTCAAGAAACCAGATTTCTCTATAATTCCCTTTTCATTGAGGTACTGAGGTATCCTAATCAAATTTTGGTCTACTGGCAAGATCCTGCAATCAGAAGGCCTAGGTTCTAATTCTTTGCCTTTTATTAATTATGCACATTTAAGAATGTTATTAAGCAGGGGCCTCAGCTTCTATATCCTGGAAAATGGAAATTTGGTAATGGCTACTTATGATAGCCTATTTAAGAAGGATTATTTTTAGGATCAAAATTGAAGCGAGATGATAGATAGCCAAAATGCTGTTTTAAACTATGCAATAGGGGGATCCCTGGGTGGCTCAGCGGTTTGGCACCTGCCTTCAGCCCACAGCGTGATCCTGGAGTCCTGGGATTGGGTCCCACATCGGGCACCCTGCAGGGAGCCTGCTTCTCCCTCTGCCTGTGTCTCTGCCTCTCTCTCTGTGTCTCTCATGAATAAAGAAATAAAATCTTTTAAAAAGGTAAATAAACTATGCAATACTTTGTATGGTAAGGAGTATTATTACTTGCACTGTCCTCTCTGGCCTTACAGTATTTATGCTACACCCTCTCTTCCATTTTCACTCCCTTTTGATAGGAGTCAATCCAAAATACCCTCCTCCTAAATCTTGGGACTGAAATCAGTTATGTGATCTTAAGAGACCTAGAGCACTATCTGAAAAATATAAGTGCATTTCTTGGGGCTTTCTAAAGCCCCTGTTCCCACCATGTTGGCTAACTTATTAGAAAGTTTCCGCATTGGAATTAAGGTCTTGGCAGAAGAAGTGTAAAGCCCTACTTATAAAAGACTTCTGCAAACTGACCACTTCCATATTTCCACTTCCAACTATAACTCAGATAAAGCGGATGTGAATTTAAAGTGAAGAGACCTTTTTCCTACAGCCAGAGAAACAAATGCAGGGGAGTTACTGATATTAAAGCCACAAAATGGGCATGTAAAGTGAGACACTGAAGTTTATCCTATTATCAGTAAAAGAAAAAATCTAGAATTACAACGCCACTCCAACTCTACTCCCAGCTCCCCCACCCCTCTCAAAAAATAGTGTGGTGGTGAGACTAACTCTTGAAAGTTGTCATTTTTTTCTAGGTGAAAGTCTAAAGGAGTTTCTGGGTTTGTTAAGGTCATCATTTCTTTAATGTTGTACTCACAACAAATAAGGCAAAGATTATTCTTAAGATGTTTCTTAGATATATTCAAAGATTATTCTTAAGATATTTCTCTAAATATCAACCCCTTATCCACGATCTACTGTATCCATTGGAAGGAGTGGGGGTACTTTATGGGGGATGAGCATTTTTCCTAAAGTGACAATTTGTTTTGAAACTTTGCCCGATGTACTAATATCAGGGGACTTTAACTATATTGCTTTATGGGGGCAATGTAAAAAGAATAAAACCAAAACAATGCACGCCTTTTAAGTTAGTTAAGAAACTGGCTAAGCACCCTTCTTTTCTGTCATTATTGATTATTACCAGTTTTAAACTGCAAATTTGCAATGAATGCTCTGTTCCTCAGAAAAACAAAACAAAAAATTACTATTGCGTGACTGAGATAAACTCCCTTGGACCTTCCCAATTTGCAAAGCTCTCTTCCTAGCTTCTCCCTGTCCTCTTCCGTGGCCTGAAGCCATTGCCTGGGTAAGGGCCACCCAAGGCTGACACCGAATGAATTCCAGGCAAATTTCACAGGCCAGCCTGACTTTTCCTCCAGTATAGGGGAAATGGTTATAATAACTAAAGCAGCATTGTCCACAGGCTCTGAGTGTTTAAGGTTGATGACCCTCCAAAATGAAATTTCAGTGAGCTGAAGATGGAAGTAGGAGAAACTTCAAAGGGTCACGCTAGACGACACCTTCCTGTCTCAGGGAATTGCCTGCAACCTCCACTCAGATGCAGATGAGAGAGAAGGAAAGCCTGTCAAACCTCATTGACCATAGGTAATGGTACAGGGTAATTTCTTCTGATAATGTCACCCAAAAAGGAAATCCTACAGACTAAACCGATTAAGACCTCAAGGGAAATATCATATGAACAAAATTGGGTTTTTTTTGTTTTTTGCTTTTGGAGGATTGTGGGGAAGCAGAAAAGAGTCGTGGATGAGATTTTTTTTTTTTTTAATTGACCCGGGCTTTTGTGTAGACAGAAAGAAAATGGAATTAAATTTGAGGGAAAAAAAATCATTGCGATATGTAACAACAAATATGTCTTTTACCTTTTACAAGCTCCCCCATTAGATATTTATGAACTCTTAAATCTCTGGTTCCCCACAATCAGAAACCATGTGCCCTTTCTAAGACTGTTATCACTTTTAAAAGAAATGAAGTTGATTTTGGTAAAGTGAGTAATTTAAATCTTAACTATGTGTTTCTGAGATGAAACAGGAAGATATGACTGGTGATTGAACTTATTTTATGTTAATATATATTTAATATGAACACATGTTTATAGTAAACATGTATAAATCTATAAACAGAGTGACTAAAGAAATAAGTAGGAGTATTTAATTCTAGTATTTTCAAATTAAGATGTCTTATGTGAGTAAATGTCTTATGGTACTGCATACTTTTATTTGAAATTGATTTTTAAAAGAAGACAAAGATCTTACGTTCTAAGTCATTTTATATTCTCCTTTCATCCACATTTCCCTTTTAAGTCACCATTTTCAAAGAAAAAGTGTTTTAGCTCTTTATTATGATCGCTGATGTATGTCGAAATGCATGTGTGTATTGATGGAATATTCTTGACATTCCAAGAAAATACCTGTAGTGATTCTATAGTTATAAGAGTGTGAATGGACTATGATAGGTTGATCTCGGGGCGCCTGGGTGGCTCAGTCAGTTAAGCCTCGGCCTTTGGCTCAGGTCAGGATCCCAGGGCCCTGGGATGGAGCTTTCTGCCAAGCAGGAAGCCTGCTTCTCCCTCTGCCTGCGGCTCTTCCTGCTTGTTCTCTCTCTCTGTCAAATAAATAAATAAAATATTTTAAAAGAGAGAAAGAAATGTTGATCTTGCCAGTCATCCCTGACTGGTTATATGGGTGGAAATAACTATTTTTTGTTAAGAACATTTACATTTTTCAGACTCTGTAGCTAGCTACAACCTACGGTAGCTAGTCGGGGGGGGGGGGGGTCTATCTTCCTAACTGTTCCCCAGGGTGGGCCCCACATTATCCTTCATTGTTTGGAAACAGGCTTTGGTGTACAATCCTTCTCACTCAGTTTGACACTGCAGTAGGTACCATCCATGTGTTATCCTAGGACAGGGAAAGAGCCACCTCTGCACCTTTTCCCAGGAGACAGCACTTTTCTGCACAGTAAGACTCAGATATATCTGATAGTCACAACTATTTTTAAAAGTTATCCATGATACTCTGGAACTGTGAGGTAGTGAGAAGCATGAAACCACACTGTCAGGCACACTTGCTCGCTAGCCTTTTTGATTTGGTTTTGCGCTCTTCATTGAGTATGTTTTAGAACAGAGTGACCCAGGTATCAACATTCTAACAGACCATCAGTTATTAGTCACTAATGAAATTACATGCTTAACCTCTCTAATTCAGGTTAAAAGAACAGTTATAACCGCTGGTAAAAGTCTGACTGTAAACTTCAAAGCTGTTATTATTTTTTAGGTTACTACTTTTTTTTTTATTTCTTAGGCTATAAAGTAATATATGTTATTAAGTAATTACTTTAAGGTCAACAAATTTTACCCAGGAGAAATCTTTTAAAAACTTGCTCTTTAAAAATTCCTGTTTTCCTGATGGTAAAAGTAATTGGGGATACATTTCGAAAAGCATTTGAAGAAGAAAGTAAAAATCACCAACATTTGACACATTTTGTTCTACTGTTATTTTCTCTCCATAAGTTATTTTGCATATGGTTAGATCATGCGTTATATACGACATTTTTAAACTTAATTATATCACAAAATTTTCTCATTTGAAAATCTCTTCAGAAAAAATAACTTTAATAATGGTAGTCTATTCTAGAAATCTACTACATCTTAATGATTCACCTATTTTGAATATCTTGCTTGCTCCAAATAGCATGTTCTTAAAAACAACAAAAAATGTTGCACTCCTTTAGGATTATTTCCTCAGGATATATTTCTAGACAGACAGCTGAGGCAAAGGGCACAGACATTTTTTTTTTAACCTCCTTCCTCCCTAATTTAAAAATAAGATAATGCTCTTTGGTCCATAGTAGTAAATAAAAGAGCAGAAGGGGAAAAAAATAGCCATAACTTTTCACCTAGTTCAACCACATTCTGTCAAATTTCCTTCCAGTCTTTTTTCTCTCATTTTAACATATTTAAAGTTATTTTGTATATATGCTTTCGTATTCAGTTCTTCTCATCTAATATATCAGAAGTATTTTCATATGGCATTAAGATCATTTATATTATTATTAATGATTGCATTATGCGCCATCATTTGAGTGAAGCATGATTTACCTAATCACGTCCCTGAGAATGTAGGCTATTTACAATTTTTCTTTGTCATAAAAAAGGTCGTGCCAAACACCTTTGAGTATAAACCTTAATGAAAATTTTTCATTATTTCCTTGTATAGATTATTTAAAAAGAAATGCTGCCTTATAAACATTTTATAAAGCATTTTTGCTACATATTGTTAAAAACCGAACCAGTTTTTACTCCCAACAAGAGTATAGACGACCCTCACCCTCACCTGGATTAGTATATTTTACAGTTTACTAATCTGAGTAATGAATAATCTCATTACTCTATTATTTGTATTTTTTCAGAAGTTGAAAAATTGTGGTTGAAAAATCTTTTCATGTGTCTTAACCATTTGTAATTCCCCTAAAGCAGTCATGTTTTTTGTCCATTTATTTAGGAGATTTCATATTTATCTTACTGAGTTGTAGGAGCTCTTTATAGGACAAAGTCATCAATTCTTTGTCACATTTATTCAAAATTTATTTCACCCTGCTACAAAATTTATTGTTGAAATAATCTACAAGACAAATTTTATTTAACGTCTCATAGCTTATATATAAATAGTATCTAAAAATTCCCTGGAATATTTTAAATATTACTAAAATAATATTGTGCAAATTATTCATGAGTATTCTCTCTTAAGAAAGGCTAACTTCCATTTACATGATTATCAACTATAAATTAGCAGTATTTAAATTAATAAGGCTTTTCTGAAAGTAGGTCAAGTGAACTACCTATCTTTTGTCACTTTAAAGACCAGGGATGACTATAAAATAATGATAATTTACATGTTTGTTTTTCCACATAGGAAAGTCTGTGAGTGTACAGAGCTACTACCAAATCTGAATACCCATACAGAGATTTCTTTTACAGGTATTCCTTTACCCGCTCTTTTTTTTTTTTTTTTAATTTGAGAAACTTTAGACTTGTGTACATCAAATAAAACCAATTTCTGAGGGGAAAGAAATAAAAATCCACAATAGGGGAAAAAAAAAAGAAGTTAACACTTTCTGGTTTATAAGAGAACCCAGAGATTATATTCTTTTAATTGAAAAATTCTAGGTGCTTCATAATTGGCCTTTTGATATAAAATGACCTATTTAATTAGCAATTTGTGGTTCTTGGCATTGAGGTCTGTAGGAGAAGCTAGGAAGGAGCATAAAAGTATTTTCATAAGGCAAGAAGCAATGTACATATAGCATCAACTTCAGGTCCTCCACAGCATCCTTAATTATGGAAGAGTAAAATAAGAAAACAATTTTCATATAATGATTTTTTAAGTGAGAAAAACCTAAACAACTTTGGCAAAACTCTTCCTTTCATAACATTAATAGTAGTAAATAAATTTCACAAAAATACTATTTAATTTACTCAACATTACAAAGAAAGTTATTTTAATCAAAACCATAGATATTAGGTCAATATAGGCATTTATCATGATTCAACAAAGTTCTCAAGTAACAGATTCTTTTTCTAGCTTCACAAAATCTTTTTGAATACTTTTACTTAATTATATTATACATTTTGAAAATTATTTTGTAAATTCTAGAGAGCTAATCAAATTACATTATTATTCATGCTTATTTTGAGGCTTCGGGTGGGTATAAGCAAATTTTGAGTAAAAACTTATATTTTAAAATCTACTTGAGAAAGGAGTGTGAATCATTCATTTTGTAAGTAAAATACACTTATTTCATGTTATTAGGAACTAAGTTGGACAAAGAATAAGTTTAACCAAGCATACATATTAGAACACGTTAGGCAAAACCTTCCCAAGATAATCCAGATAATATTCAGAAATAAAGCAATTCCAAATTGATTTACATCCTTTTCCTGGCGGAAAAAAATATATATGATGAAAATTAAAGCTAATTCAGATATTCTCTATCAGTAATAAGTTGGAGGAAGGGGAATGGTAAAAGGTTACCACACATGTAATCTAATTTCAAGATATGGGTCTAATTTCTTCACAAAAGATCGGATAACTTCCATGTTTTTTCTTTACAAATATGCTTATATATTAACATTTTGTTGACTGAAAGCACAGCCATTTTTCTCATTGCCAACGAAATCAACAATATGCATTTTAAGAATCTATACTTTTCCCATAGGATACAACAAAGGAAACAAACCATCTTTAATCATTTAAAATGCAACCCAGTCTGCATGTGAGATACTGTGTGGGGTTTTTTTTATTTGTATGTTTAATATTTTAATTTTACAATGAGTGTAATATTTGTAGTTAGAAAAATAATAATGATTTTTAATTAAGCCCAAAACATTTTTTCTGATTTACCTTCATGAAAACAAAACAAAACAAAGTTTTCTTAGTACAGCACTGCATGTTTATATCTATCTGAAAATCTCTTCAGAGATTTTTTTTTTTAATCTATCTATTCATGAGAGACACAGATAGGCAGAGACAGGCAGAGGGAGAATCAGACTCCATGCAGGGAGCCCGACGTGGGACTTGATCCCAGGACCCCGGGGTCATACCCTGGGCCAACGGAAGGCACTAAACCGCTGAGCCACCCAGGGGTCCCCTCTTCAGAGACTTAGTACACCACTACATGTTTATATGTATTAGGGGAGAAAATGTTAGTAGTCCTAAAAATGAAGCCATCATGTCATCATATCTACTGTTATAATTAATCAAATCAAATAGTTCACAAATGACAATCTGGCTCAAAATTATACTTTTTTTAAACAATTACTATAACTAGGGATCCATGTATGGCTTCCTCTTCAAGCATATTTGAATTATCTAAGTACTTCACGATCACTGCTGTTCTTTCCTCCAAAGTAAGTCAAACATAAGACAAATCTACCCTGATTCACATACATACAAGAGCTTTGTGTCTAATGATTTGGATATCATGAAACTGCTGGAGCCATGCCTTGGACAAAACAGATGGAATGCAGCTAAGAAAATAAAAACTAGTTTCCAACTCTGAATACACTGATACTTTGTCTAAACATAACTCATTATTTCAAATTATAAAATGTAAAAATATATCTACTGCTGGCATACCTTATGAAATGCAAAAGAAAACAAAATAACCTAGGCTCTTCATTGCAGTGTCTTTGTAGTTTGATTGAACACATCAATTATTTCAAAATGCCTTTGTCAAAGTTTTGGGGTTTGTGTTTTTTCCTTTGACACTGGCTTTGAACATTTTGGAGCAGATTCATTTCTTATTTGTGGTCACACAGAGGAATTCATGTAAAAGTAATGCCTAAATTGTGACTCAAAATTTTAAAGCCCAGATGTTGATAATGAGCTATAATCTTCATTAATGAATATGCATTATATTATTCTATTAGCCAGATATGAATATAATTAACAAAAGATTATAAATGTTAACTATCTTTATAATTCCACCTACATTAAATATTATATAATTTTATACAACTTAATTATAATTATTTAAGTATATTGATTATGAAGAATGAAACTGCAATTCTAGTAGTTTTTTAAATATAAAGTAATAATGTAATTTTTATTATTACTTAAGAAAAGTTTAAATTTAAGAGCATCAGTTCCTTAACTGTTTAATATGTTTCTTATCAGGAGGGAAATAAACTGTAACGATTTCCACAAGGTCTTTATTTCTTTTTCTTTTTTTTTTCAATTTCATTTTAGTAATGTCTTCAATAGTCTACACAAAATATTCAAAGAAAATATGACTATTTTTAAATGGTGATATTAAATATTTTAATATCACTTTTTCCAGAAAATATTTTACTTTGCTAGCTAAGTAATAAATTAATCCTCGAGGCCTTAATATTGTATTTCCCTTCACTATAATAACAGTTTAACAGAGAATAAAGATATTAGGAAAACAACAAAAAATACTGAAGCCCATGGCTATTTCAATACTGAGACTTGATTAAGGCTCACTTGCCAAATTCTTTATCAAAAATAAAGAATAAGAATATACTTAGGACAAAGTGTCTATTAAAATCGACCTTATTTACACTGTAATTCTGATTATTTTATACATTCATAGATAATACATTCAAGATATTACTAACCAATCTTCTTAAAATACTATAATACATTTTCTACAATGTGGCTGTTTCGAAACGTTTTCCAAATAGAGTATCAACTCTTTATTTGGATAATTTAAATAAAATTTTGGTTATTCTGGCTATCATTTTAGTCATTCATAAATCTCTACTTGGCATTTCTCTTTGATAATTTGTTTTCTGAATAGTATTATTTTAAACATTTTCTTGTTTTCCAAGGTGAAGAGAAAAAGAAAAAAAAAGCTCTAAAATTAGAGATGCTTTATTTGAAATTTAAATTTTGCTGAAACTTTGGGCTTAGTGTTCTCTTCAAAATAAAACATAAAAAAAAAAAAAACCCAGCCACATTTACCAACAGATACAATAGCAGGGCAGCCAAAATAAGTTATACTTGAGTATTAAGTGGGTTTTTTTTTTAATTTCACCTCTCCCCCAGACACCTAGAAATCCTTTCTAAAGACAAAATGTTGATTAAACTATAATATCCTAGGTAGATCTAACAGTATCATTGGCTAAAAGATATATAATGGCACTTCACTCATTATGTTTTTATTGAACACAAAAGATATAAACTAAGTTCTTGTGAACATTTTAAATGCATCAGAAATAATATTTACTTATAAAATGCTAGATTTGTAATGAAGCATGTTTTTACACTTAAAGATTTACAAGGAAGAAAAATGAAAGGATACTAGAGCCCTAACCTAAAAATATCAGCAAGTTAACATTTTTTTTTTTTTTTAGTTAACATGTTTAAAATTGCATGTACTATACATTAACAGCTTACTTTAAAACCACCATATTCTGGAAAGTGTCTATTACTAATTACTAATACATAGGCCTTTAGTCGATTACCTATTGCCACCAAGACCACTAACTATCAGAGATGAAAAGGTTGTCAATTGGTAACCCTTAGATGAGCAAGTAGCAAAAAAGAACCTGAAGTTGGGGGGAAAGTGCCATATAGGACCAGGAAAGTCCTCTAACTTAACTGTGTGCTCTAGAACTCAGCCTTCATGCTAGAGAACTACAGACTTTTCCACTTAACCTCACTATTAAAGATTTTTCAAAACCAGAGTTCAAGCCAAAAAAAGGCAAACACCTTAAGATAGAGACATTTGTTGTAAAGTTTTTAAATACATCTCCCCCACAATTAAAATAGTGAGAAAGATCTAAATGAATGGCACATAAAATTGTTAGAAAGCTTCAGCCAGGGCAGCCCTGGTGGCTCAGTGGTTTAGTGCAGCCTTCAGCCCAGGGTGTGATCCTGGAGACCTGGGATCAAGTCCCAGGTCAGGCTCCCTGCATGGAGCCTGCTTCTCCCTCTGCCTGTGTCTCTGCCTCTCTCTCTCTCTCTCTCTCTCTCTCTCTCTCTCTCTCTGTGTCTCATGAATAAATAAATAAAATCTTAAAAAAAAAAGAAGGCTTCAACCATCAGAGTTGAAACATAACTCATTCTAAATTTTTGGCTGGCAAATATCAATAAAATATATCTACCCCCTGGATTTCATCATTTTCAAAAGCACTCAAGTGGAGTTTTTAATTTCCTTTTGATTTTATTTAGGGCAGATGTACATGTTAAGACACATTCACAAAAAAAAAGACACATTCACAAAAATAAGAGACTACTATGCTTTACTTTAAAACACAAAAGCCCATGCCTTTTCTCTTTATAACACCAAAATTTATGAGCACATCACATTTATTTTAACACATCTTTTATTTCTTAAAAACTAGGAGAAAGTAACCAATGAGGAATATTTGCCCCATGTAAATCCACAATCTGGAAAAATGTAAGCAAAAAAGTGAACAGTAACTCAACAGAGAAGAGGCGATACCCCAAAGCAAACTCTCAAAAAGCATTTCAGAGACAGTTTACAGTCTAGCAAAAAAGAAAGTCTACATTCTTTATCAGACATTGAATTAATGACTGAGTTGCATACCCAACAGCTTAAAAGTATTTTGTAAAGTAAAAAATGATGAAATTGCTGACTGGATGAAAGTACTTTAGAAAGTACTTTCCTAAAAAATAGAAGCTTCAGATGCATCATGATAAACAAGCCAGTTGAACTATTTATTGTTCTCTCATCTAAACTACTAGATGAGCTAGTAGCCAGAAATAATTGAGAGATGTGGAAAACTTCTTTGCAAAACAACTTCATAAATAGCATGTTTGTGCTGAAAGTGAGATAAGTAGCAAATACTTAAGATGAAGCATTCTGAGATTTACAACTGACTCTCAAGCCAGCAACTTCTCAATAGTGTTTATTTGCCTTTGAGGTTTTTTTGGTTGTATTTTTTTTTTTTTTGAATTCTTCCTGCCCTGTAGACTATGAGGTTTTGATATTGCTGTTTGTTTTTTAAACTACACTCATTAGTTCCATAAGAGTCATGGCCTGTAGGAGGGAAGTAAAAATTGCATTTCTTTCCCACTGTATTTCCACATCCTTCAGGCTCTGACCATGAATTTATTCATTTATGCAATAAATATTTATTGAATACCTACTACAAATGATATAAAGAAGAATAAGAAATGATTAACAAGAAATATGACTTAATGGACTTTTTACCTTTAAAAAATCCACTAAGATTTAAACTAAAAAGCTTGCGAGAGTGTTTATACTTAAACTGTCCTGGTTTTGTTTTGTTTTGTTTTTTTTAAGTTAAAAAAAAACTTGGCTTTGTTCTTTATTCTTTTGCTTTTTAATTATTTGCTTTATTTACTTTGAGATATTGGAGAATTTGACTATGTCTACTTCCAGGGTTGAATTAAATTTTAAATCCTTAAACACTCAGACTTAGTAGCGACCTTGAAGAAGAAAAACAAAGAAGTACTTTAAAATTCATTTTGAAAAAAAAATTCATTTTGAGGCAAATTGAACACCAATAAAAAATAAATTTATTATTAAAAAAATAAAAATAAAATAAAATTTATTTCGAAGGATGTAACAAAATTCGTTTGGAGACAAAAGATTGGAAAGACTGTATTACTCTACATTAGAAAACAGGTTCATAAATATTTTGGTGTTATCTATTTCCAGGTATGGGAAAAATTATTTGTAAATTGTTTAATGTCTTCATCAGCAACCTGACTGTAAGCATCAAGGGATCAGGAAGGACTATGTCCCTCCTACTATTCATCAGTGTGTCCACAGTGTCTGCCACAGTGCTTGGCACACAGCAGGTACTCAGTAAATATTTTGATAAAATACCTGCAGGCCATTTTCTCCATTCTCTTGCTGCCAGAAGACAAGGTCTACTGCTGCTCTTGCTCATCACTTGGGTTATCTATTTTTTTTTTTATTTATGATAGTCACACACACACACAGAGGGGGGGGGGGGCAGAGACACAGGCAGAGGGAGAAGCAGGCTCCATGCACCGGGAGCCCGACGTGGGATTCGATCCCAGGTCTCCAGGATCGCGCCCTGGGCCAAAGGCAGGCGCCAAACCACTGCGCCACCCAGGGATCCCCACTTGGGTTATCTATACTCTATGTTTTTCAAAATAAGTTCTAGGGGTGCCTGGGGTGGCTCAGACAGGTAAGCACCTGCCTTCAGCTCAGGTCATGATCCCAGGGTCCTGGGATCTAGTCCTGTACCAGACACCCTGCTTCTCCCTCTCTCTCTCTGCTTGCAGCTCATCCTGCCTGTACTCACTCTCTCTCTCTCTCTCTCTCTGCCAAATAAATAAAATCTTTAAATACAAAACAAGAAACAAATTCTATCTATCTGTTCTCCCCTTTGGGGGAGGAAGAAACTTAGTGCCATAGCTTTTTCCTTCCCCATAGACGTGTTTTAGGCTTTACCTTCCTAAGAGCCTGGCTGTGAGGGAAGACCAACCATCAGCACAGATTTGGGGAGGGGAAATGTAGTAATCTAATTCAAGCAGTGTCTGAATCCATTTGCTATCCCACCAGGACCTTCCAATGAGTTTTCTCTAAATAGAAGTCTTTTTGGACCTCATCTTATAAATTCTTTTTTTTTTCACCTTATAAATTCTTTAGAAAGTCCCAAGCAGTTCCAAATCCCTAGGTTGCACACTAAATACCACAATCAAGTCAATTAAATTTAGATTATGAATTACAATAGAAAACACTACCAGACTTCTTTGTTATATTCCTTAAGTGCAAATGAACCCTTATCACTGCTCTTTTTGTTTGTTTGCACTCAGAATGTCCTCCATAATTTATGCTTCTAGAAATTCATATGGTTACCTAAGAATTGTTTATTGCTATACATTTTTTTAGAAATCTGATACATTATCTCATTTGATCATCAGGATGACCCTTTAAGTTAGTCAAAGAAGTTACTATTATCTTCATTTTCCAAATAAAGAACAGGCATAGAAAGGTCACAAGGCTAGTAAGTAGCAGAGCTGAGTCTTTTAACTCCAAGTTTAGATTTTTTTTAAAGGAAGACTTAATGCGGTATCCCAAACTAGCAATTTTCATAAGTATCCTGACACTCAGGGGTTTTTTTTTTTATGTTTAGTAATTTTTTTTCTGTTTTTAATTTATTTTTTAATTTAAATTCAATTTACCAACATATAGTATAACACCCAGTGCTCATCCCATCAAGTGCCCTCCTCAGTGCCCGTCACCCCATCTCCCCACCCACCTCCCTCCTTTTTTTTTTTTTTTTTTTGGTAAAGATTTTTAATTATTTATTCATGAGAAACACACACACACACAGAGGCAGAGACACAGGCAGAGGGAGAAGCAGGCTCCATGCAGGGAGCCTGATTTGGGACTCAATCCCACTCCATGCCCTGAGCCAAAGGCAGATGCTTAACCACTGAGCCCCTAGGCATCCCACCCACCTCCCCTTCTGCAAGCCTTTGTTTCTTTCCCAGAGGTAGGAGTCTCTTATGGTTTGTCTCCCTCTCGAATTTTTCCACTCAGCTTTTAAAACCAAAATGAATTCAAATTTGCATAAGTAAGGTATGTCCCAGGCCTACCATTCCCTATTGTATTTTATTATGTCCCTTCCCACATTCATGTTACTACCTGGTCATTGAAGTTATTTGTACTGAGATCCCATCAAAAAGAATAACCCTTCATTAATTCAATGATCCATCCATTTGTTCACAGTACAGCCACTATTTGAAACACTAGGAATCTCAAGTTTCATAAGACATGGTCACTGCCCTCAAAGTAGTGAGGGACTCAGATAAGCCTTCCTGGACACCTGGGTAGCAGATGGAGGAATGGACAAAGTGCTGGCCAAGCACAAAGATCAGGTATTTAAATCAGAATGTGGGATCAGATCTTGGAAGGTAATCGAAGGTATGGCTAGTTTAAGTCTCCATTATCTTTCTCACTTATGTTTTCATGCTTGAGTGCAACTTTCAAAATGTAAATCCTGAGGTGTTTTTTTTTTTAAGGTTTTATTTATTTATTCATGAGAGACACACACAGAGAGAGGCAGAGACACAG
This sequence comes from Nyctereutes procyonoides, assembly GCF_905146905.1. NCBI lineage: Eukaryota > Metazoa > Chordata > Mammalia > Carnivora > Canidae > Nyctereutes > Nyctereutes procyonoides. The sequence continues at coordinate 6,309,905 of NW_026575126.1, forward strand.
GCAGAGGGAGAAGCAGGCTCCATGCAGGGAGCCTGATGCGGGACTCCACCTCGGGGACTCTAGGATCACGCCCTGGGCCGAAGGGAGACGCTCAACCACTGAGCCACCCCGGCGTCCCTCTGAGTCTTTATTAACATTCTGTCATATAGAATGAAAACTATATGGGATCCCTGGGTGGCGCAGCGGTTTAGCGCCTGCCTTTGGCCCAGGGCGCGATCCTGGAGACCCAGGATCAAATCCCACGTCGGGCTCCCGGTGCATGGAGCCTGCTTCTCCCTCTGCCTGTGTCTCTGCCTCTCTCTCTCTCTCTCTCTCTCTCTCTCTCTCTCTGTGACTATCATAAATAAATAAAAATTAAAAAAAAAGATTAAAAAAAAGAATGAAAACTATAGACATAGCTTCTAGTTAATTTCAAATCATTACCAAATTTTGGTAATAGGTAGATAAGATGCATGCCTTATTTCTGATCAATAAAGGAAATTATATTCAATATTGTTGCTAGATTAAAGCTATTTCAAATGTTTTATTTAGCACTATGTATACCACTGTGTTCTGAGTACACATGATCTTATACCAAATTTAGGGAAGGAAAAAGCCACATAACCAAAATTTACCTAAAATTAACATATCCAGTTTTCTGTGTATTATTACCTAATACTCGCTAAGCTCCTGGATGTAGAAAAACTGAATTATGTTTTTAAAACTATGTGTTGATTTGTTAAAAGAGCTCTAGCTCAACCACAACATGAAAATTGTTTAGATTTCATGTCTTGAAATTTTTACCAAAAACTCTAATTCAGTCAAAGATCGTCATGTGATAGTTTTGTATTTGAGTCTTTAAATTCTTAGCCTCAAGAATCAGTATGTATAGGAAAAGAGCTAAAGACTGTAACTGTTCTTTGCTATATATACCTTGAACCATTCTCAATATACCATTTTGGATGCTCTTGGTTGAACCAAAAATATGTAACTCAAGATAAACCATGGGAGTGATGTAGAGTATAGATTAACACAGAGGGTCTGTTTCTCACTCATTTTCTGAATTTTGCCCCATCTCTCCTCCCTGTGTCAGTTTCATCCTTAGGCATTTTCTTCATGTTCAAAAAATTAATACATTTGCTACATGCTTCCTTGTTTATACCTACAGAAAACAGGGACACTCCAAAATTCTCAGGATCACACAAAATTCCCAAGGATCACTTTGATCAGATAATCTTGTTTCATTCACTCTTTCAACAAATATTTATTGATCACCTACTGTATGTCTGGGACTGTTCTTGATACTGGGTATATAGCAATGAGCAAAATATTCCCTCTTTTTTTTGGAAAACTTAAGTTCCTATAACCATCCCTGAATCAATCACAGTGAGGACTGGTTTACCTCTCTTAGTTTGGCACTTGTGGACTAAGGTTAGGATCAATCCTAACCAAATCACATGGCTACTACACATGCTGTAAGGAACCGGTGTTGGTAAGGCAATTGCAGTGTTTATCTCTCAACCTGGAAATATTTTGGCAATGATATTGAGTAGTTACTGAGATCAAGTAATACACAATTCTGTATGAGTTGAAAAATACCTATAAAGAACTACTTAATATGGAAATCACCTATACCTTGAGGAGAATGGAAGTAATCTCCTGCAGTTGTGAAATGGGTTGCAAATCCCATTCCCAGGATGATGAGACTCGTTTTACCCAAGTAATACCAAGATGTCGGCCACCTTAAAGAAAAAAACCATTAGTCATGCCAACGTTTTTGCCACCATAATTAATGTCAGGAACTATACTGTAAAACTTTTTTTTTAAATGTATATTTTTAGAAAGTAAAATAGCATCATGCTCCAGACCAAGCCTACAGTGTTCTACTTCCCCCTCCAGTTTCTTCATCTTTGACTATAGTCCAACACCCTACATATCCAGTAAGGGGGCCTGAAGAGAGGATGGCCAAATTCATTATCACTACCAGAAAACGAACAAAAGATGCATGTCATATTCATGATGGGTGAGAAGTCTTCTTGAAATAAAGGACACAAAGAAATATATGTTGAGCTTATTAACAAATGACCTATCAGACCGTGTTACCAATTTTTAGCGTTGCATCATTGGTGTCATTAGCAGGGCTTATTTATACCAAACTCTGAGGCTGAATCACCAGAAATAAGATGCCAGAGCTACAGCATTAGCAGAATCACACTCAGCTGTGCCTGTAGTGGACCCTAATTAAACCACCAAGCAACTGCCCAACTTGATGAAAATGGTTGCTCAAAGAAAAATCACCTTGAGTTTGGATGGAAATGCTCAAGGAGAAAGCAGCATCTAAGGAAGGATTTAAAGATTGAGAGAGATGGGACACCTGGGTGGCTCAGTGGTTGAGCATCTGCCTTTGGCCCAGAGCGTGATCCTGGAGTCCCAGAATCAAGTCACATGTCAGGCTCCCTGCATGAAGCCTGCTTCTCCCTCTGCCTGTGTCTCTGCCTCTCTCTCTCTCTCTCTCTGTCTCTCATGAATAAATAAAGTCTTAAAAAAAAAAGATTGAGAGAGGACCAGTGGAAGAATGAAGCCTGTTTGGGAATATTTCATTTTGTTAGACCTGGATTTCATACTCTTGGCTGAAGTCAGCTAACTTTTCTTAAGTCTGCCTAGTTTTGGAGAAGGAAATGCTGCTGGTTAGAGATTAGAGTTTAGGCTCAGCTTAGATTCAGTAAATAAACTATGATATGATAGTATTCTTAAACAGAGGTATAGCCTCAAGAAAAATTTCCCCCTGGAGGACAGTCATAACTAAGATCTCAAAGCCATCCTGAGAAAAGCTCTTGAAAATCTGTGAACAGTGACTTACCATTGAAAACTAAAAGGATTTTCAATGATGTTACTGATGACCCTATTCCCTGCACCCCATCCCCCCAAAAAACTGGAGAAACGGGGGCTTAGAAAGTTAAGTAATTTGCCCAAGGTCATCACACAGCTAAAAATCAAAGGGGCTACAAGTGAACTAGAGGTCAACAGACTACAACTGCAAGAGCTTTCACTTCAGCTGAAGTGGAAGCAAGGAGTTGAGGAAAATGGTGAGAATCAGAAATGAATTGTGTGACAATACCCAGTAGGAATCAACTGATCACATAAACAGATCTGTGATTATGGTGAAGCAAAATGAGATGCAATATCCTCCAAAAGGAAAGCATAATACAGACTTACTCCAAAAACCATGATTAAACAGAAGACAATTAAAATACAATGTCTCCTCAAGGGTAAACGGCATTCAATTAATTCAATCAAATGATTGCTCCTTTCTCTCCTGATATTGTTCATCATGTATATAAAAGAAGAAAATTATACTCTCAAACTGTACTCTAAAAATTAATCTCTAAAAGTATTAGAGAGTAATTAAATTTAACCTGGCTTTAATTCTTGTAAGTGTAAAGAAACTTTAAATCCCCATCTTTTTACTCTGAATTCCCACCGAACCTTTTTATAACAAATCCTTTTTTAAAAGCCTGCTAAACAGTCAATCCCCAGTTTATGTGGAAAAATAAACCCAGTCTTGTAGTTTTAAGAGAATTAATTCTCAAAGCTAGCAAATATATGTTGGAAAAAGTAGCAAATTGACTTAAATGATAGTCTTTGGAGAATCCTCCTCCGTTTTCCCAATCACCTATAAAAGTTTACAGTGATAAAAATACAAAATTATTTTATAGGAGAGAGTGAAGTGGTAAGAGAAAAAGAACCAGTTTAGATTTTAGAACTAAACAAATTAAAAGATTTTCCTAGCTCAATATAGTGCCCCACCACTATTCTTTCAGCAGATTCTACAACAGACCTAAGAAATAACTATAAGACTCAAAATAATTAAGCAGATGTTTCAGGAACAGGAAATAAATACTGTCCCCTTCCTACACCTGAAAAAGTACAGACAATGTAAGTTATCTCAGAAGCCATAGAGCCTTCTGGAGACACTTCACTTGTGTTCATTTTGTTCCACATAAATGGAAGCGTTTAAAAATTATAAAACATATATAAAGTATTGTGATGAGATCATCTGATACTTTTCCAATTCAGAGCCCAAGGAGTAGATAGAGATTATTATAGAATTGCAGGGATGAGCCAGTTGTATTTATCAGTCTCCTTAATGAATTGGAAATTTTCTGAGAGCAAGGACCACCCATGTCTTATTCTTTATATCTCCAGTACTGGTACATTGTAGATGTTCAAAAAGTTGAACTCACAAAGATGTGTATAGTGTTGTTTTAATAACTACTGACATTCATTTGGAGATCATCTCCCTTTTATACTGATGTATGTAACTACAAAAAATATTCAAGAAAATACACTTAATTTTTCTTCGAATCCCAGGTTTTATATAACTATGAACCAAATATGTGTAAGAAAAGGCATCAGACCTTAAAGAAGCACGCAGAAAATCGGTGGTACAAAACTCCAGAATGACTAAATCAAGTCTGTTATTTTATCCATTAAATAGTCTAAGCAGATTAATTGGAACCAGGCATGTGAAGATTCATAAGGTTTACTTTTTTTGTAACGTTAGTTACTAAAAATAAAATTTATAGATTACATTTCAGTACATCTGACTTAATAATTTAAGGATAATAGAGATCTTTATAAATAACTTTCTTCAGGTGTATGTAGGCAGAAATGTTATGACACTGGTTCCCTTTTCCACAGATTTATCTCATAGTAATAAAGTACTGAATTCCAACAGTCTTACATAAATAATGCCAATTACCTAGATCACCACAGATATATTCTATATACAAATGAAATACACCAAAACAAAGATTTGTTTTCCTAAAGAAACAACTAGAAGGACACTGTGTACCTCTAAGCAGTTATCTAATGGGCATACCTTTAATCACAGCATCTACAATAAAAGTAGTCTGTCCAGGTAACAACTAAAAGAATGTGACAATCTATTTTGGGCAGATTTCAGTCAAAGGAAACTTCTTTGTCAGTTGGAGAATACTGATTTCCCAGAATGAATGTCAGAAGTTTATTATGTCAAGGTATATATTTCTGGGCTTATAACTAAAGTACCATCAGAGATTATTTTTAAGGCTTTACACCTAGATACACACATTGGGTGCAAACAAATAGGTAACGTATCAACAGAAGTATTACATTTTATAAAGATTTTCAAAACATACAGCCAGGATACACTTTTTCAAGTCAATTCCAGTCTCCTAGTTATGCCATCATCAGCTATATATGCTTAGTCACCAAATATAGATACTTGAGTATTTTTTGAATTGTCACAAATAGCTCTACTTTTAAAGAGTTCAGAAGTGGGTAACGTCACCTGTTAGTTTTTGATAATACAGTGTAAAACTTTTATGAGTGGTCACAGGATAAAAAGAAAAAAAATACTTTAGTTAGGCTTATCTTTATGTGTTACACTTAATATATACTTGATACAGTCACAGTGCAATGGTGGTCTACTTTATTATTGAAACCAGTTTACACCCTTGGGAATAACATCAAGAATACAAAGTCCTAAATTTAATTTATATAAGGGAATATATATACATATATATTTCAGAAATACATAAATTGTCAGGACTATACATTAACTCTCAATAGCCACTTTGTCCAAATTTGTGTGTGTGTGTGTGTGTGTGTGTGTGTGTGTGCGTAGCACTCGTTTATTTGGGTGATTATTTGACTTTAATTTAATAGTTTTGTCTCCAAATATTTTTATTTTTAACATCTTTACTATTTTAATATTGTTCTTCCTATCCAACGTTTAGCTAAACTGCTGTTGACCTGCACAAATGTGTTTCTGATGTCTGTCAGCAAGTATAAAAGCATAATTTCATTAAAGTGTATTATATATGCTCAGGACTGAGAGAACATTATAAAATGAAGAAGTTTGGCTAAAGTTCAACTGGGCATCAAATAGCACTGGCAAGAATTTTCTCAAACAGATGGTGTAAAACCCTGCTAACACAATAGTGTGTGCTTAACACAGGAACAATATCAGAAACAGATGTGCCGCAAATGACCAAAGTACCAAACAGAAACAATAAACATGGATATATATTAAAAACGATGCCCTTGCCAACTGAGAGGGGGGAAAAAAAGAAAGAAAAGAAAAAGAAACACAACGAACCAATGCATTTCCTTGTCAAATAAGAAATGCTACTGATATTTTTCCACACCAAGGTTGGCACACACATATTTCTCACTTTGGCTTCCTCTTAGGCATTGATGTTTTACCTCTGTCAGGGTGGCCGAAATTAAGAATATAATTTTGTTAGACACATTTTTAAAAAAAACTAATTGTATTAAAAGAAAATAAGAGAAATTTAGCACATCTGTGGGCTCCTAGCCATCATTTGAAACTGAAAATCTTCTCGTCAGTCCAGAAAAATCTCACTCAATCCCCTCTGTGTTTCTCACACACACACACACACACACACACACACACACACACACACACTCCTATTGGAAGAGTGTATACAAGTGTCTGGTCAGTTAAAGGCATTCACCACGACTCAACAGTACTGAAAGAACTAAGGGCCAAGCTCTAGCCCTGGCACAGGAACTAAAGCCCAGCGGAAGAGACTGGCATCCCCCCGGGGCCTGTGAGGCCCAGGTCGAGTCCTGCCCGGTGCTCAGGGTGCTCAGGCCGGACCTAAGGCCCTAGGGCCCCGGCGCCCCGCTCTCCTGGGCTTGGGCTGTCCGGCCACCTGGGCTCCCGGCTGGTCTGGGCCCGGCCCCCGCCCCCGCTCCATCCGCATCCCCATCTCCATCCCCATCCCCACCCCCAACCCCATCCCCATCCCCTCGGCGGAGCCCTACGCCTGCCCACCTGGCCCTGCGGCCCGGACGCACGTCCTCAGGGCCCCGCCAGGCCTCGCCCCCGCTCTCCTTGGCTGCTGCCTGGGGTGTTTGGCGCCGCCTTTCCAGCTCGGGGCTCTCCGTGGGGTACGGGGTGCACACTGGGGCTTGGAGCCCTGGGCGAGTGCCTACCTACCCTGCCCGGGGCGGCTGAGGGGGACAAGGGCCGGGGCCTCGGGCCTCCCGCAGGCCTGACCGTCGGGGGAGCCTTACCATCCTCTGGGAGCGGAGCCCAGCCGGGAGGCCGACGGTGCGCGTCTGCACCCCGCGCCCTGGGGTCGCCCGCGGGGAGGGGCGGGCCTGGGGGGGCAGCGGGGCGGCCCCGCCGCCGGCCTCCCCCTGCGCTTTGGGGCCTCGCGGATTGCGGGGCGCGGGACCCGGGGCTGACCCTCGGCGAGCGCGGAGGCCGCGGCGGGCGGGAGGGCGGGGCAGGGCCTCCGCGCCGGGCTGGGGGTTACCAAGGAAATGCAACAATATTTAGGAGCCGCGCGGTGAGAAAGTGCTTTCCCGGCACGCGAGCTGCCCCCAGCAACCCCCCCTCCGGCAGCGTCCCCGCGGGCAGGGGCTCCCCCAGGCAGCAGAGAGGCCAGGGGCTCCCCCCGGAGCAGCAGAGGCCAGGGGCTCCCCCAGGCAGCAGAGGCCAGGGGCTCCCCGAGGGCAGCAGAGGTCAGGGGCTCCAGGCCGTGTCCCCCTTCCCCTCTGCAGGGAGCTGCAGGCCCGGGGCGCTGCGGGGAGACCCCACGAGCCCAGCATCCCATCAGCCAGGGGTGGGTACGTCACTTTCAGCCCCACCGAGGCTCACGCAACAGCCTCTGTGTAAAACACAATGGTTAAGGCCTTGGAATAGGTTTGCCTTCCTACCGGGTCTCTAATTTGCCTGCCCCAGCGTGGGGTTCCCCATCTGTGAATTGGGCATAGGAGTACATGCCTCATAGATAACTGTGAGGCATACAGGTTACAACATGTGTGAAATCTGGGCCATGTGAAACGATAAATAGTACTATTTAAAAAGGGTAACTAAGTACTCATCTCTAAAACTTCAAATTCTTTCTAGGGAAAAAGAGTTCTCAGCTGTGATGGGGGACACTGTACATAATCAGATACTATGACTTCATTTACTGCTTCCCCTACCCCCACCCCCAGCCTGACCTTTAAAAGACACATTGGCCTGGGCTGATGTGGATAGATTTGAATACTGGATGTTTTCCCCACAATATCCCTAAAATTAATTATTGAGGCAAAGCAGAAGTATTCTGAAAGCGGGAGGAGGAGAAGCAATTGCTGCCCATTGTTTCTGGTCAGTGACTTTGAACCCCAATAAGAGAGGCCAACTATAAAGCATGGAGACAGGTCAAGGCATTATTCTGGAAAGATGGTGCAACATGAGGGAACCCCTTTTTTAAAATAACCCTCTGAGCCCATCCAGGGGAAGAAGTGGCTACTCAAAGGAAATTGCTGGGATTACACTCTTTTAAAATGACTTTTGGCATACTGGTATGCCTGTAGCAGCTGTGACTTAGTTTGCAAACCATCTTGGTGTGTCTGGCAGGAGACTCAAGTCTACAAGATAAAGCCCTAGCATGTCCTTCCTTAGAGTCAGGGTAAATTCAAAGCCAAGAATCCTGGTGCAACCATCCCAGGTCTAGAGACCTCTTCTAGCCCTTTGCCAGGACTCCTGGCTGGTCTCTGAGGCCCGGGGCTACTGTTCCTGCTCAGGTCCTGTTCCTGCGCAAAGAGGCTGGGTCTAGGGAGAAAGTAGGCCAAGGCACCCAGGCACCCAGGATGACCTAGCACAGAGGCCAGAGTAGTCCTGTTTAAGACTCCATCTACAGCCCATGCGTCCCCTCCATGTTCTTCTGCCTTGTTGCAGACTGAAAACAGGTGTGCATCTGCTTTCCAGGCCAGAGAAGTCTGAGAGCACTAGTAACTGGCTCTGCATGACCTCAGCTTCCATCCTGACTGTCCACCCAGACCCCCTTCTTGTTCCGGGGCAAGCCCAAACTTACACTGACTTATGTCTGGCCAACACACACAGCATTTCCATGTGTGCAATCAGCATGGGGCCATGGAAGCTTACCAGGCCATTTTCACAATATTCAGAAGTTTGCACAAACTGACAAGAGCCGTGGTGTCATGGAGACTTCTGAAGTCCAACACAGTCCTACTCTGAATCCCAATAGCCTCCTCCTCTATAACTGAGGTTCAGACCTGGATGGACTCTTAGGTACCCAGAGAAGGTTTCCAACTTAATTGCAAACATCAAGGTCGAAGGACCCTCAAAAGGGTCAACATGAACCATTGTGCCAGAAGATCCAGTGGCTGTTGCAAGTCCTTCACCCTTAAAGTGAAGCCCAGAAATTCCCTTAAATTGTCAGAATTTTCATGCCCTTCCTTGCCTCATTCTGCTAAGGAACTAAAGTATTTGAGTTCTGGACAAGACAGTGCCAACGTGAAGAGGTCACAGCAGGCTAAAACCCAGAATACACAGAAAGGCTGAAGCCCTCTGTACCTGCCAGCAGCACACACTCTCTGTCATTCAAAAAGCCATCCTTTATTGCCAGGGGCCAGGCACTGACTAGGTTCCAGGACCCGGAGCAGCACGAGGTGCCTGCCCCCGGGGCGCTCCAGCCTGCAGGAAGATCTGATGGGGTCAATTGTATTCACTCATCTGTGTCCAGGAAAACTATTCCGGAAGGCTTCTCTGCAGTGGCGAGGGAAGGTGCGGCGAGATGACCTGCGCACAGCCAGAGCCCAGCACCATCGCCGCTGCCAAGCTCCGTGCAATGACCCGAACTTTGGTCGAAGCCAAAGGAAAAGTTCCAGAAGACAGTGTGGACATTTGCAACGCAGGAGACGAGAGGTGTTCACGTGTTCTGTCCAGGCTTTGATCCACTCGCTGATGATTAGTCATCAGATTCTGTAATTTGCAAGAAGAAAGAGATTTTACCGCCCAATTAAAGGCTCAGTTTGCTCCCTTTCCCCCTTTGTAACCGGTGTGATGCTCCAAATCCTTCTGCGCTATTAAATCTGGGTACAGCGAGAGTGGAGGGTGGGAAGGGGGCGCTCTTTCCCGCGGGACACCAGATGCCTTCCACCTGGGGAAAGCCTGAAGCTCTGCTAGAAGCGGGTGCTGGCAAGAGGCCGGTAGCTGCACCACCTGTGCCGGAGCAGCAACCGGGGGTCAACTGGGCTCCGTAAAGAACCATCCTGGGGATCCCTGGGTGGCACAGCGGTTTGGCGCCTGCCTTTGGCCCAGGGCGCGATCCTGGAGACCCGGGATTGAATCCCACGTCGGGCTCCCGGTGCATGGAGCCTGCTTCTCCCTCTGCCTGTGTCTCTGCCTCTCTCTCTCTCTCTGTGACTATCAAAAAATAAATAAAATAAAAAAAATTTAAAAAAAAGAACCATCCTGGGTTGGGTAAATGAATCCATTAATTGAAGGTGTCTGTTTTGAACTCCCCGCAAAGAGGGCCACACCGGGGAATGGTTAAAAGGTGGCCTGGAGTCTGGCCTCTGGGTTTGGATCCAACGCACCTGGGTAAAATGCCCTCAGGCAAGTTACTGAAATAGGGCTTTACACCTTAGCACCAGTGGGGCATTTGACAGGTAATAAGCAACACCTATGATTACTGCCACTTTTACAATATTCAGAAGTTTGCACAAACCGACAGGAGTCAGGGTGCCAGGCGTGTAAATGTGTCAGGTTAACCCCCAAATAAACAAGTGACAAAAGAGGAGGAAAAGCGTTTCATTGTGCCTCCTGGGGACAAACTGCCACGGTGGAGGGGCGCCCAGCTGCGAGCACTTTCTCCGGAGTCTCTGCAGCTCTGGGAGGCTTGTCTGGCATCCGAGACCCGGATTTGTTGAACTTCCAGAAATGGCCAGCTGGAAGCCGGGTTGGAGCGGAGGAGGAGCGTTGGCCTATCCCCTGCACCGGGGAAACGAGGCCTTGGTGACGCCTCTGCACCTAGACTTGTCTTGGCGCAGCAAAGGACGCAGGAGGAGCGCTGAGACCGGGAATCTCCTGCGCATCGGTGGACGCATCTCCACACCATCAGCGCTGCTCTCTTCATTTTCTAGATGAGAAAACTGAGGTGTTAGGTTGTTACACCGCCCTGAAACCCATTTCAGGTTTGACTAATCTCAAACCTCGTGCTCTACTAGCACGTTGCCTGGCTTCCTGAACCTTGAGGTCCCACGCAGGCAGCCCGGCAGCCAGGCAAGCAGGGAGGGAGGGAGAGGGAGGAAAGGAGGGAAACACGGCCGGAGTTACAAGCATCGATGTCCTGAAACAGAAATCCACGTGAAAAGTAATTTAACTTTTTAAAATATATATATATTTCAAGATTATTCCGCATACTTTTTTTTTTCTTTCTTTTAAGCATCATTTTACAGGATGCAGCCGAAAGCAGCGACGGGACGTGGCCGCGTTGCTGGGACGACCCGGGTCGGCCAGGCCAGGGGCGCGCTCACCCCGGCTCTAAGCGGAGCTGCATGTGCCCTTATCAAAACCGTCTAGAAGCCTGCGACCCGGGGACTCCCCAGCTCCCCGACACCCCCACCCCTCGCTAGCCCGACACACTCTCAGGGGCCCACGTTTTTACGCTCACATCCACTTTGGCTTTTTTTTTTTTTTTTCCTCCTGGTGGGGTTTTAGTGCGCCTCTCGGGGACCCCTGGGGAAGAGGAGGGTGGAGGAGGGGAAGCGTGCGGGGCGAGGCTTTCCGGCCCTTCCAGACGAGCGAGCTCCACTGCAGCTCCGGCTGGAGTCCAGGGCTGTGTAGGAAAGCGCGGGGCGGGGGGAGGTGGGGGCTGGGGCGCGGCTGGGTTTTGCATCGTCTTAACCCCCCCCACACACACCACCACCACCTCCTAGTTTGGCTTTTCCAGAATTATGTGGGCAGAGGTCTGGAGAAGGTTAGAATCCGGTTTCTCCCGATCCTGCAGCGATGCTTAACTCCAAACGATAAAATGCACGTAAAATTAGCAGCTCTAAACCACAGGGGTGCTTGGGGCGCAGAGAGAGGGCTCGGAAGCGTCGCCGGGGGTCAGCAGACTGTGCAGGACGGCCTGCGGGCTCCGGGGGGGCCCCCCGAGTCTGGCCCCGCGCGCAGCCGTCCTGTCTGCGAGGCGCGCTTCTGCGCCCTCCTGCGCAGAGGACCGGGCGGGCTGCCCCGGTGCCGGGGCGGGGAGGGGGGACGAGCGCCCCCGAACCCACCCCCCCGCGGGCGCAGAGCGTGCTCTGCGGGGCTGGGGTCCCGAGACCCACAGGACACCGCAGCCGGCGCTGCCCACGCGGGGCGGGGGGCTCAGTCCCGGCGGTGCCCGCGCTCCAGTGCGCTCCCCGCCGTCGCGCGCGCCCGGGGGGCTCGGGGAGGAGAGACCGGGGGGGGCCCCAGTCGGCTGCCACCTCTGGGCGCCTCCGCCGGCGGGAGCAAGCACGCCCCTCCCTCCGCCTCGCTGCGCAGGAGCCTGGGACCGGTAAGTCCCAAGGTGAGCGCGTCCTGCGCTGCGCGGCCCGAGGGGGACGCGATCCCCTGCGGGCTCTTCCCAGATGAGCATTCGGGATGGTTCAGGATGGTTCGACGGGGTGGGCAAAAGTCAAAGGAGCCGCTCGTCGCCCGGGGCCGAGTGTGACCTTCGCGGCTTCAGGGCGCTCTGGGCCCAGTTTGCGCCTTCCTGGGTGAGGAGGCCGCCCCAAGAACCCGCCCCACGCTGCGCCCCCTCCCCACCCACACCCATCCGTCCGTCCATCCGTCCATCCATCCACCCGGCGCGGAGGCCTCCCCTGCCTCGCCCTCCGGCCGCGCGCGGGGGCCCCGGGGAGGCCGCCTGCGAGGGTCGCGGGCCCGGGGAGCGGAGCCGCACCCCGACCGCCCGCTGCGCCCTGAGCCGGTGGCCTGGGGGTCCCGCACTGGCGCCCAGGCCGCAGCTGTCCCCGCGGGTCCGCCCGGAGCGCGTCCGCGAAGGCCGGGGGGGTGGGGGCGCGGCGAGGCTCCGGAGCTGCTGGGGCCCCGCGCAGACTCCATCCAGGCTCCGGCTACTCCCCGCGAGGCGCTCGGAGGCGAAGGGTTCGACAGTCAAGTTGGGGGGCCGGGGGGGGGGGAACTTGCCCTACTTAACAGGCGCGATTTGCTAATTCGGATCTATTGCTTTTAAATATCGAGTTCCAGGGACCTTCGTCAATGCAGGCTTAATTTCATCCTACTGATGAAGGGTGTTTATAAACGGCTCCTGTGGAGGAAGCCGAGTGTGAAAATATCAGTTTTATGTCTTTTGATAAGAATTACCGAGGTGGAAGGCTTATTAGGCGACTACAAATTTCGCAGCTGCTCCGCTGCCCAATTAGGCAGCTCCTCGCGGGGAGTGGGAACCGTGGGGGGTCAGGGCGGGCTGGGGTGCGGGCTCTGCACCCCCGGACCTCAATCACGGCCCGGACCCCTTCCTTCCCCGACCCGCTCCGGCTTCAGGGAGACACACCCAGCGCCTCCCAACCCGCCGCGGCGCCCTCCCGAGTGTCGCTGGGTTTCTTCCCCGGGCCTCGCCTGTGCGCCCCTGTAGTCCGGGGCGGGCTGGTTATCCCCCCGGGCGGCCCTGCGGTCCCTGGTTGTCCTTCAGGGAGATCCGGCCACCTGGAACTGTCCAGTTGGTGGGTAGGAACCGACCCAGCCGGGTGAGCCCTCGCCCACCTGCACAAACAACCCCAAGATGGTTTTTTTTTTTTTTTTTTTTGGTACATCCTCCTCCGACTAAAAATTGGTTTCCATCGGAGCTTAGGCTAAAACCCCTTATTCCCGAGACGGAAAGGCCCCGATTTTTAGCCCAAGAGCCGCCCTCTGCGGAGCAGCGAGCTCACTCTCCCTTCGCCCTAGCGGAGGAGGAGCGTGGTAGGAGCCGGGCCGCGGTCGGGAGCAGCTCTCCCGGGTGTCCACCCCCGACCCAGGGGCAGGAGGTCCCTGGGCCCAGCCCCCCGGGCCGCGCGCCCGCGCCTCCCCCCTCCGCCACCCCCGCGGCCGGGGCTCGGCGGGCCTGGGACGCGGGAACACTCACCGCCGGGAGGCCTCCCGAGCGAGGCTGTGCGCGCACAATCCCGCCGCGGGGAAGGGCCGCGGCCCCAAGGCGGGGCCCCAAAGCCAAGGCCAGACCAGTCTTTGGGGTCCTCCTGGGGCTGATGGCCATTCTCCTTCCCCATCCCCAGAAGCCTCTAAAAGCGGCTCCTTTCCTCCGCCGCTGCAGAGCTGGGGGCTCCCAGACCAAGAGGAGTATTTGGGGAACCTGACTGCGAGCGGAGCCGACTGAGGAGGACGAGGGCGGGTGGACAGACCGCGCCCCCCACCCCCCGGCCTCCCCCAAGCCGCCCCGGCGCCCTCGGCAGCTCCAAACCACCCGCGCCATTAATTCTCCCGGACGCTTAGCCAAGCAGGACCCCAGGTCCACTCCGCAGACCCTAACGAGTAGAAACCGTAACTAAATCTCTGAGCTGGATCTTTATTTTGAATTCCACTTTCCATCCTGCGCGCTCCGATCACCCGGATAGAGCCAAAGTTCCGACGCGCGGAAGAGCCATCTCGAGACCGAGGTGTTTCATGGAAAACGCATTATGTGAATCTCCCCCCCCACCCCGTCCTACCCCACCCCACTCCCCCCCACCCCATGCTAATTTTTGCACTTGATGCAAAACACAAGACTTTCTGTTCTCCACGCACAGGTTAGCTTTTCGAGGAGAAGGAGGTCCGCCTCAAGCCTTCAGTTCTGTAGGAGGACACAGACCCCAAAGTCCTCGACCCCCCACTTCTTAAATTTAAGCGAGATCTCCCAGAAAGGACCGGAAGGGGGATGGCTAATATTAACGGTGTGCGCAGCTGCGCGAAAAGGAAACAATGGCAATAGGAAAATGCTCTAGGGAACCTCGTGTTTATGGGAGAAAATGTCCTTGAGGGAAAACTAAATTTGCAGGCGTTGCTCGGCCCCAGGCTGTAATACAGGCTCACTTCCTTAGGGGAAGGGCTGTCTACCCAGCCCACTGGCCCTCCTCCCGCCTGCTGTAGACCTGTCGGGCCGGAGCCCTCCTATCTTACTCTTCTAGACAAATCAGGCAAGGAGATAAGGATATAGAAGGTCATATATAGGTAGGTATGTAGATACACATGTCAGTCTGAGTGAAGCAACATCACATGATTTTACTAAAGGCCTTAGGAAACAGAAACTCCCAGGTATTCTTAGGTTTTGCTTGGTTTCTTAAAAGAAAAAAAGAAAAGGAAGGTTGGAAATAAAACATTGTTAAACAGTCTCTCACTGAATTCCCCTTTACACACTAGAGAACGAAGTAAAGTTCGCAGCATAAAGAAGCTGATATTCAAGCAAACATCCTCCAACCCTAATCAAAATTACGGTACCCTGAGAACACCTCCTCCCTCCACAAACCCGCAGCCAACAGTTGAGGCAGGCGCTGGCCCCTCTTCTAGGGCTTAAATGTTGTCTAGGAGGAGATGAAAGAGCCATACTCTTAGCAAACATACTTTTGTCTTTTTCTCGCAGCCTTGATTTCAAATCTAGTCGCAAATCATAAGCTTTTTTTGTGCCGCTCAGATGTTCCTTCTTTATCTTAATGAGAAAACTTTTCGCCAAGGGAGCAGGAACCGCTAGATCAGTCAGCCCCGGGGCTGCCAGCGAGCGGTGGGGTTCCTCGGCTAGACAGGAGAGCTGCACGATTCAGAAGAATGACTAAAAAGTTTAAGTCACTCAGACCTCCGCTTCCCCTTCTGCCTGCTGCAGAAAGAGATGTAACATGAATCTTTGTTTAGGTTTTGGTTGGGGAGCGAGAATTAAAAAGCCACGGCAAATGCAGAGAGAGCAGAGCTGTTTCATTTTTTTTTTAAAGTCAAAAGTTAACAGGCCATTCCCAGTGTTTTTTTTTTTTTCCTCTCTCTCTCTCTAATACTAAATCTGGAGTAAGTTGGCTTGATCTGATAAAGATCTTAACATGTACAGAAGGCGGGTTTTCCTCGAGGAGGTGAGGCTATTGCTCCAGAAGACTCCCCCTGCGCGCACACACACACGCGCGCACACCCCCTTCCCTCCCTTTATGTAAGGTTCCACCCTCTGCAAAACAAAACTTTTTTTTTTTTTTTTTCCTTTTCCTAGAGGGACAGACCTCAGTGAAGTTGGGATGAGAATCTAGAGAACAGTGCGCCGGACCGGACACGGGCACAGCGGCCTGTTTGGACGGGGACTCAGCCCGCGGCCTTGCTCCTGTCCGCGGTGCCCTGGGGCGGGGCGGGGTGGGAGGGGGGGCCCCCCCGGCAGGCTCGGACGGCCGCTGACCCTGCGGAGCTGGGATGTGACAAGCAGCCCCAGCAGTGCCATGTATTGGAAGAGCGATCAGATGTTTGCGTGCACCCTAGAAGGCAAGGACGTGCCGGAGCTGGCGGCGCCCCCCGAGAAGGTGAGCGCGCCGACGCCGGGCCGCACCCGCTGCGGGGCAGGCAGTTTCCTGGAGACGCGAGCTGTGCGGGCTCCTTACGAGGTTCAGAAATTACCTGTAGCGGCCTCCTCTTCAGACTTGGCCAAAAAAAAAAAATTATTTATCGATTACGTCGTAGCGTTAGTCGGTAATCATTGCCTCCCCTCCCCACAAGCTCACTTAACCTGAGGCATGGAGACTGTAATTTGGGAGACGAAGCCTCGAGCCTAAGGCGAGTTCTCGGGTCCATGTGAGTCGTGCTTTTGTTCTCTCTGCCGTGGTGGTCGGGGCGAGTCGGGGCGGGGTGCGTGGGTGGGTGGTGGGGATGGGTGGTGGGTGTCAGGGTGGGACCCGAGGCAGGGCGCGCATCCAGGCCTCGGGGGAACCCCGGGGTGGGGGTGTGGGGGGGGGCCAGGAGGGGCATTTCCTCTCAAATACCAAAAAAAAAGCAATAAAAGCATAAAAGCAAAAAAAAAAAAAAAAAAAGCATAGCAGGGGCGCGCGAGTCCCGCCTCGCGTGGAGTAGCCGGGAAAGCGCAGCCGCGCTCGGCGCTGCCCGGGGCGGGACGCGTCGGGGACCCTCCCGCGGGGTTGGAAAGGCCTCCGAGGGCCCGGGGCGGGCGCGCTGACCCGGCTGCGCTCGGGCGCCGCGGGGAGGACCTGTCGGTGCCACCGCGGAGGCGGCCCGGGGCGGCGGCGCACGCTCCGGCCCGGGGAGCGCGCGGGGGTCTCGCACCGGGCTGGGCCGGGGTCGCGGGAGGCGCGGGCGCAGGTGCGCGCCCCCCGTGCCCCCCGCTCCCGCGCCCCTCCGCCCCGCGCCAACCCGGGCGCCCGTACCCCTCGGCAGAGAAAGCCCCAGCGGCGGCTGCGTTTTCATTTAAGAACAAAACTCCAGCGAAGGCTTGGAAACCCTTGAGTAATGCGCGCTGTTGCTTTAAAACATTTTGACCGGGGGTTGGGGGAGTTCTAATGGCACAAATTAAATTCAGCTGGATATTTTCCATTATTCGTCCCGCTTTTTTGCCTTTTTTTTTCTTTTTTTTTTTTTTTTTTTTTTGCGCGCCGGTTAAAAATAATCCTTTAGCAGCTCGAATGTTGACTTACTGAGCAGTAAGTGGCAATTTACACCTTAAAGGAACGAGTGTAAATCACTCGCGGCTCTAATTGCCCTAAGTTTACGAAAGAGCCGCTGGCTCGGTTTAATCTGAAGCATTTTCATTCAAATTGTCATCGGAACAAACACCAGGCTTCTCAAATCCCGCTGTAATTAGCTTTCAAGTATCCTATTAAACCTCTTCACCTTTCGGGCTATCCAATTCAAAAGAGCTCCCTTTTAAAAATATATGTGTGTCTTGCTCTTTTAATTGACGTTATTAAAGAAATCAAGTTTCTCCCCCCACCCCCTCCTCCGACCTCTTTTCTTCTCGCCCCCCCGCCCCCGCCCCCCGCGCCCCTGTAGCCCCGCGGTCCCCGCTCCGCCGTGATTGACGTCTAGCGGGCGAGCGCTTTGTGCCGGGGATGCTGGTGGCCGACTCGTGGCGGCGGGCGGGGGGGGCGGGGGCGCGGGCGGGGGCGCGGGGGGCCGCCCGGCGCGGCTGAGCCCCCGCGGCGGCGCTGAGCTGCGGGCCTGCGCTCCGCACCCCTGCCCGCGGCGCCCGGCCCCGAGCCCTCGGCGCCTTCATCAGGCGCGGCGCGGCGGGGCTGCGCGGGGCTGCGCGGGCGGGCTCTGACCGCGGCTCCCCGCGCCCCCCCCTGCTCGCGCCCGCAGCGCCGGGGGCCCATGTCGGAGGAGTGCGCGCGGATCGCAGCCCTGGCGGCCGGGAGGACGCGGAAAGGCGCCGGGGAAGAGGGACTGGTGAGTGGGGAGGAGCGGCCCGGGACCCGGGGTGCGGGGGGTGGAGGGCCGAGGGCCGGCTGCCCCGCCGCGGGGGAGACGGTGAGAGGGGCGGGGGGAGGGGGAAGGGTGCGGGAAGGGGTGCGGAAGGGGTTCAGGAGCCCGGCAGCAGGGGAGACAGACTGTGAGAGCGGCCTGGGGCGGGGGGAGGAGGGAAGGGGCGCAGGAAGGGGTGCGGGAGCACAGCCCCAGGGGAGACGGTGAGAGTGTCCCGGGGAAGGGGGAAGCGGTGCGGGAAGGGTGCAGGAGCCCAGCCGCAGGGGACACGGTGAGAGCGGGCGGGGGTGGGGGGGAAGGGGGGAAGGGGTGCAGGAAGGGGTGCGGGAGCCCAGCCGCAGGGGACACGGTGAGAGCGGGCGGGGGGGGGGGGAAGCGGGGAAGGGGTGCAGGAAGGGGTGCGGGAGCCTGGCATCAGGGGACAAAGTGAGAGCGGCCTGGGGCGGGGGGAGAGGAGGAGGGAAGGGGTGCGGGAGGGGTGCGGGAGCCCGGGCGGATGGGGGGAGCCGCCTGCAACCGCGCCCCCGGCTTCCCGCAGGTGAGCCCCGAGGGAGCGGGGGACGAGGACTCGTGCTCGTCCTCGGCGCCGCTGTCCCCGTCGTCCTCGCCCCGGTCCATGGCCTCGGGCTCCGTGTGCCCCCCAGGCAAGTGTGTGTGCAACAGCTGCGGCCGGGAGATCGTGGACAAGTACCTTCTCAAGGTAGGGGAGCCGCGGGGCCGGCGAGGGCGCGCGCTGGGGGCCGCACTAGGGGAGCCTCTCCCCTCCCGCCTTCCCGGGGGTCGCCGCAGGCGGGTCCTGCAGGAGGAAGGGGGGGCCGTGGACTCTCCCCCCGTGTGGCCTGGGGCGCTGGCCCCGGGTGGCTTGTACTGCAGCGGCCGCAGCTCGCGGAGGAGCCAAACCCGCTTAATCCTCGGACTCCCTTGGAAACGGGGTCTTGCCTGATGGGTTTTCCCGAGCCTGGTTGTGGTCCCTGCAGCCCCCGCTGGACCCCTACACCTGCCTGCTTCCGAGAGCCCCTAGTGGGTAAACGTTGGCAGATGCCCCTTTTGCAGTGTCCCCTTTGGTAAGGACCGCTGTGAAGTGCCCCAAGGGGTCTTTTCTGGACAGAATTTTTACATAGTTTTATGTTTAGTAACACTTTAGTAAGGGTTTTTCAAAGTAAAAGTTTGTAGGAGCCCTTACATTAAAAAAAAAACCTTCTTAGTGCCTCCTTCCTCTTATTAATATTTACAGGCCACCCAGGGCTTTTTTTTTTTTTAATGTTCCCTCCCGTGCTTGTGAAAGAAATGGAAATCGCTAGATTTGTAAAGTTAGACCAAAAAAATAAAACATAAAAATAAAAAAAGGGGGGGGGGAGGAAGGCAGGTAGGAAGAGAAGCAAAAAGATAGACGGATGCCTGGGATGAAGTGCTTCAAGTGATAGTTTGGGAACTGACCATCTTAATTTGTTTCACTTCTCTCAAAATATTGTGCAGGAATTTTGGAGGGGAAATTTTGGCAGACTAGTTAACCGCGTCATTGAGTGCAGGGTCATGGTCCCATGTGTCTTAATCCTAATACCATGGGTTTTCAACCCCAGCAACTCTTTAAAACCACTATTTAAAATAATGATCTCTCCTACACTGAATTAGTAGCAAACCAGTTTACTTTCTGTTCCTTCCTCACCAATCACTCCCCCATCCCCTTTTTTCCAAAAAGGAATGTTTATGGAGAGTATGCATTCAAAACGCAAGTTGTTGGGCTTCTTGAAATTTCTACCTCAGTGTATAAAGCTGTTTAATCTGTAAAGTGGGAATAACACCGTATACGTACAACCCAGATAAAGCACCAAAAGAAGTTTTGGTGGAAAACTGAAAAGTAAATTAATTTTAATTGGTGACCAAGTCTTAAAGCCGGCAAATTGACACGGCTTTCTCTTTAAATCTGAATTCTTGAGGTATCCCTTTTCACTGTTTCTAGACCTGAGCCTTTTTGGATATCTCCGAATCATTTTTTGGATCAAAACTAGTTTATTATTTCAAGGAGCCCTCTCGATAATTAACATAGTTTCTAAGAACGTTACTGAATGGATCTATAAAGGCTTTAACACTTCATACCAGAGAGGATTTAGAAAAAAAGAGTATTATGTAGTGACTCTTAACACACCTCTGAATTAGTGTTCACTTTATATGTTAAAAATATATTTGTGCATTAGATGTGCTTAGATACTTAAGTTATCTAAATAACTTATATAAAGCTTTTTGTTGTAGGACTGTAGTCCTCCTAGTGAAATCTTCTATGTAAAGCCTTATTCTGTCTTTTTATGTACATATTAGTGTTTAGCTCCAACTAAAGTTTGACATTATATGATTGTTTAAAAACTCTGAGGTTATTATTATTTTTTTGAATACTTATTCTAAAAGAAGTTTAAATTCAATCTGAGTGCCTGGTGAAAAATAATCGGTAGACCTAATAGAGTATTTGAGGGTACAACTGTTTAACACAGAAACTATTTGATATAGAAAAACATCATCTCCTGAAGCAAGTTGAAATGGAGCTAAAACAAAAAGTAGGAGAGGAATTAGAAGTGTCTTTTGCTTCATCTAATATTTCAGTGCCCTGTCGTTTGGATGGTTTTTCTGGCTTGGTCCTATATACATATACAGATTGGATAAATAGCAGCTATCAGTGAAGGTCTGTATTCTCTAGAATTTTGTCTAACTTGTTTTCCTCCCTGAAAAAGACATGGAAGGTGAGGAGCATTTTTTTTCTTTTTTAAGTAAACTTGAAGGAAAGGTGGCAAACCAGGCGTTAGATTTGGCTTTAGAGAGTTGGAGGGTGGCCCTGGCTCTGCCCTGAAGTCTGAATCTGCACTTGTTTGGAGAGAGGGGTGGGGAAAAAGAGCCTGGATAAGATCAAAACGTAGAAGTTCCTAAGCATTGGAATACTAAAGGAAGCCTGTATTTTTCAACTTTAATATTCCCATTTTAGGAAAAAATAGAAAATACGTATTTGTTTCTAGGATAGTATTAAACATTGTTAATATTTTTTTAGCCCGATTTCCTCCATTTGTTTCTTTCCTTCTTCCAAGTTTTCTTATGTAGCAAGCATGCAGTCCAAGCCCAAAACTTAAAATTTTTAAAATTTCATCAAAATGATACTCTCATTAATGCTTTCTTTGGAAAGAGGCCATAACTACAATTAGAAGCAAGTAAAACTTTTTCCTTCAGCTTCGAAATACCTTTTATATTTTGTATCTCACACACACAAAACATTTTGGGGGAAAAAGAAGATTTTGAACAGTCGTGCTAATCTGATAGAATCTTTGGACAGATAGGGCTTTTGCTACACTGTTTCATAATAAAGACTATTTCACAATTTCCCCTTTTCACAATTTCGTAATTACTACTTTAGACATTAGATCCATTTGTAGGATGTAACGGGTGTTTTTGCATCATTGCTGTTCTTTTACATGAAATGAAATCATGCTTAATTGGTTAAACATAAACTCAATTCCTGTGTCTATTTAACAAGAGCAAACGCTGGGAGCCTGTATTAAAGGCAAGTTCAACCCAGTATACATCTTCATTCTTGAAGGCTGAAATCGTGGTGCTTCTAGAATTCTGGCAACAGTTTAAGGTGAGGGTTATTATGATTTGTTCCCTGAATTGACAATATTTCATATGCCTATTTAGAAAATATAAAGTGATGTGATTTATTAGACACGATTTTATGGCTTAGTGCTTGGAGTGTAAATGGCAAACAATACTTGGGTGCCTTTTTTAGAACCACTTTTAATCAGATTAATTTTTTCTCCAGTAGCCAAATCATTAGTTAGGTTTCCAATAACGTACTCTTTGATTCCATTATTTAATGTCAGAAAGTCTCTGTCATATCAAGATTTACATCTATTTTTAATTTCTATTTGGTAAGGGAAACGGATTGCCAGACTTCTTTAAAAGGATCAGAATCTTACAAGGCTTCTTTTTCACTTTCTCTCTCTCTCATTTTAACTAGTGCACCATTTATGATTGTTTGGCCAAAAAGTAGATTGAGAAAGTGTGTGGTTTGACTTCTTTAGCTACCAGTTTTCATGGTGGAAAGAATTTGGTGAAAGAAAAAAAGTACAACAAGCCTGCATGTAGGACTTTAAAGTGAGCAAAATTTTCCGTGTCCATACAAGTTCGATTTCAGAAAGAGAAAAGTACAGACCCTGAATTCTTCAAAGGAATAAACAATTTAACACACAGTGTAAAATATGCTATTGTGCTTTTCTGGTTGGGGTCTGAAAGAGAATATATCAAGACACACATTTGTGTAAATGACAGCTTTTAGATAGAAACATTCAGAGCATATGCTAAAATATTAAGGAGCCAGGTTTTAAAATTGCTTAATGCACAAAACCAGTGAACGATCCTCTGTTAGTGTGATATTAAAATAGTTTCTTATCCTGCCCCTTTTTCCTTTACAGGTGAATGACCTGTGCTGGCATGTTCGGTGTCTCTCCTGCAGTGTCTGCAGGACCTCCTTAGGAAGGCATACCAGCTGTTATATTAAAGACAAAGACATTTTCTGCAAACTTGATTATTTCAGGTACACTGTGGAAACTTTTTTCGTAGAAACTCCAAGATGTTACGCAAAGAGAATTTTGTAAACAAGCTTTCTCGTCCTGCTTTACATATTGAAACCCAGTTTTTCTTATGTAATGGATTTAAAACTGAGAATGCTTCACATTTTTGAGGTATAACTTCTATTAAAACAAAATAAGCGTGTTTATGTGTTTTAGGAGTTAAAAATACAAAAGCTAATTTAAAATAATTATTTCCTCTTTGGGAATGAGAGTGGTGGCTATTAAAAACAGAGAAAGTTCTTGCTGAGCATAGGTAAAGTATAAAACATAAGATGACCTATTCTGACAAAGTCCGTTATTTGCAGGGGATGCTAAGATGAAATAATTATGGGGGGGGGAATCAAGGTTTTGCTAAGTGTTTACCAGTTTACTGTAGAACGATCCCTAATTATACCTACAAAATGTCAGCAGTTTGGAGTCTGAGTTAAACCATATAACTTAAAGGAACTGACCATTTCAATATCAGAAATATACCGAGTCGGATTATTCTACCTAAAAATCCTGTTTCTTTTTGTGTGTTCTTTGATCTTTGCTTTGTGAGATTGTATTTGCCTAAGATATTAAATGTAACATTTTCTCCATGATCTCTTTGTAAATTGTTTAAATGCATAGTTTTTTCTAGGGTATAATTCAATCCTTAATAGATAGCTGCCTAGAAATTGAAATTAGCCCTAAGCATGACTTTTTAAAATTATCATATTTTTATTTGCATTTCCAAATGAAGAAAAATGTTCATCATGAAATTGGGAAATTAATACTATATAATGAAGTTTGTAATACTAATTATGTTGTTTACACTCAGTTTCAAAAACTGGTTTCAAAGAGTTTAGTGATTGATTTGAATAAAATTGCTAATTAAAAGCACTTCATAAAACCCAGGATCCTTTATTTTATAAAGTGACAGAATTTTATAATTACCAAACACCTATATTTCTCATCAGGCTTACTCTCTGTTTCCTCAAGAATCATAGCAGTTTGCCTCCTCTTTGACTTAAGATATGCAAATCTTAATTTTTTAATGATAATTTAAAGCTTTTTGAAAGGTTTAGTTTCAGCGAGTTATTGAAAGTCTAATTCCTCAGGATTTCTTTTTATGCTTCATATTAAATTCCAAAATTTAATTTTAAGTTTCAGTTATTCAGGTTAACTTCAAAAAAAAAAAAAAAACCTGGTAATACCTCTAAAGATATACTAATGAGTAGAAATAGACACATCAATAGTTTGATGTAGGATATGCAAGGCCATGACTGATTATGATAGGAGACATAGCAAAGAATGTCCAATTACTCAGACCAGGAGAAGAAAGAAATATTTACATGGGGCATTTTGTTACAGTTAACCTGCATTTTATGTCCAAATAGTTCTCTGAAAGCTTTAGATAATATTTTCCCACGTCCTGTGGCTAGCAGTGCAGTAGCTTATTCACCAGTGGAAACAAATCTAAGTTTTCATTCCTTACTCTCAGGGTGAACAGTTTCTGTTCTACCCATCCTTTGAAAATATCAATTTTTAGTGTTTAAATATTTTAACTTAAATGATATTTAAAACATTTTTTATTGATCTCAGTTTGGTTTTTAAGAAGTCATTATATCTTCACTGGTATGCTTCTGCCCTTTTAGGTTTCAATCTGGAGTATATGTGTGTTTGTATCTTGAATCTTTAGGTAATTTATAAACGTTCTGATATTTGGTACAAAAGGGACATTGAAACTCCTATTGCATTTATTTTGAAAGAAAAAAAATCCAGTCTGCCTTTAAAGTGACAGAGGAGTTTTTGTTTTATAAACAGGTTTGAACTATGGCCTCATTTCAAGTCTTGATATTGACTTTGAGGAAAATAACTGATTCCTGTTTCATTTTCAAAAGTTTTAAATACTTAGGTTAATCCAAAGAGTAACATGATGTATTAATTTGCTCAGGCTGTTGAATATCTCACCACACATTAAAATCTTCACCTCCTGCTCTTCTATTTATGTAGAAGGTATGGAACTCGCTGCTCTCGTTGTGGGAGGCACATCCATTCTACTGACTGGGTCCGCAGGGCCAAGGGGAATGTCTATCACTTGGCGTGCTTTGCCTGCTTTTCTTGCAAAAGGCAGCTTTCCACGGGAGAGGAGTTTGCTTTGGTGGAAGAGAAAGTCCTCTGCAGAGTGCATTATGACTGTATGCTGGATAATTTAAAAAGAGAAGTGGAAAATGGTAAATATATACTTAAAATACTTTGGAGTCTTTTGGGACAGTGAATACAGGGAATAAAAATGATTTTTCCTAAGGTCATTTTAATGCATTATTTTGTGCAGTGTAATTGTGGTAAAACTCATTTAGCATTCTACTGTTAGTGATGATCTCCATGTGTTTATTTGCAGGGAAAGCCATGGCATGTGTATTAGCCTTGTACCATATTCTCAGCAGCCTTCAATTTAGGGCTCTGTTTTGCTTTTTGTAACCAGTTGTTTTCCTGTATTGGCCTCCTAAGGATGAACCTTAGATGTGTGCTCTTCTAACTTTTTACTCTTTTGAGTAAATATACAAGCCTGTAAGTGGAATATTGTTTCCACAGACTATTTCTAGTGTGTTTTAAACTTACAGATTTGGGCAATCTACAATTTCACACCAAGCCAAGAGATGCAGGAAACATTATTGCATGATCAGTGGACCCATCTGAGTTACCATCATGTATGCTGTTGTTTTTTAAATGCAGGTAATGGGATTAGTGTTGAAGGTGCCCTCCTCACAGAGCAAGATGTTAATCATCCAAAACCAGCAAAAAGAGCTCGGACCAGCTTTACAGCAGATCAGCTCCAGGTAGACATGACAATGAATTTATGATTTTTGAGGTCCCTCCTGACCAAAACAAGCAAAAAACATAAACAAAAACCCAATCCCCCCCACCACTTCCTCCCCAAAACACCCAAAATACCCCCATGCTATCTAAAAACATTTCCATGTTTTCAAAATGGTTAGCCAGTGCTTGTAATGAATATTAACTTGGTGACTGTATGAAAACATACTTATAACCCTAAAATATTTGTTAGTATTTCCAGAGTCGTGATCTGGCATGAACTAATCATTCAAGCTTTATTTCCCTGGGTTTTATTGGTATTAACATCAAAATGCAAACAAAATATTGATCTGTCCTGACTTCCTGATAAAATCAGTTTGACCCAGGAATTTATTTGCGTTACTACATATAATAGTGATAGAAGACAAAATATTTTAAGACTATTAACAGAAAGAGACATACAGTATGTGGGCCTAGGGGACACTAATGGGTTCACCTTTTGAACAAATTACAATGGCTAAGTTTGTACAATTTTACAAATAGAGAAGAATTGAATATGTCTTACCATAAACAACAGGAATCTAGTTATTGACTCCTCAATCCAGTAAACCTTTTCTTGTTTTTAAAAAGGTTGATTCTATAGTTTGATGCTAAAGGTTGATTATGTCTCCTGAAAAAGGAGGGATTATTTTCAGTTTAGTTGCCCTAAATATAATTGTTATAAGTTCAATTCATGTCAGTTGTCAAGAAAATAATAATTACTCCTTGCTTTATCTTTAAGTCTACACATATGATGATTCTTTCTGGCATTTTTTCAGATAAAGAAATCACGTTTTCTAAAAGATTAATGTGGATGATGTATTTGTTTTATGTTAAGGTAAAGTAACATTTATTGAGCGCCTACCATGTACTACTGGGTGCTTTATACATAGGATCTATCTTAGCTCAAACTTTAAAGGACACTTATACGACATTAATGAATGGGTAAAAGTAATATTCTGAAAAATCACATACCGTATTCTAAGACTTGCCAGTGTTTAAGATGAATACAGTAAAAGAGTTTCAAGAGAGACTTTTAATTTGAGGAATGATGAAGAAAAAAACATCTTGATGTGATGCCAGTATTTCAAGGGAACTTAGATCATACAAAGCCCTAAATTAGGAGATATGAGTACATGTGGGAGACCTGGCAGCAAAATATGCAGCAGCTAAAAGCTGTCTGAGTTAAAATAGAATTTCTAACATAAATATGTTGTTTTCCATGAAGGGCTGGCTATAATTTTAATGATTATAAGGCTGACTGTAAAAGTTTATGTGAAATTAAAATTATTTCAATTATAATAGCAAAAATTTGAAACAACTTTAGATACACATTTTCATATAGGAAAATACTTACAGGTACTAATTAAATAAATAAAGAGGGAATAATATTTGTGAAGGTTTTTGTGTCAAGTCCTATGCTAGGCATTTATCTACATTCTCTCCTTTAATTCCTAACAGTAATTCCTTGATGTAGGTAGCCTCATCCAAGAGGTGCAGGAACTCCCCTCAAGGCAGACTATCAAGGGAATGGCAGAGAAGAGATTTGGAAACTTCCCCAGTCCTCTGTTTTTTGTTTTTGTTTTTGTTTTTCATTTTGCTTGGCCACCATTCCATGAGTGGAATAAAAGCTCCACTTTATGGCAGCAGCAGCTAAAACAAGAGTGAGATTCCAAATCTTGTAGATAGCTTTATAGTTTTAGATTGCGAACATGCATAAGCTATTCTCATCATCATATGCATTATTATATGAAAATGTGATCTGAATTGTAAGTTTTAAAAGCTGTATATTGGAATAATAGGTTTTAAAAAATGAAAGTAGAAAAAAATGAAAACAAGTGATATGCTTTCAATACATATAATCACTTTTTCAATATTTATTAGTATCTTTCTTATGCCCGTAATGGCTGAAACTATTGAGCTTACAATCTTTGTCCTTAAGTGTTTCTTTATACCTCAGGAATCTGGAAAGACATAGCTGTAAATTTTTTAAGAACTCAAATCATTATATTTTGCTGGAACCTCTAATAAATCAGGCAGTGTACCTTCATTGTCAAATGTCCTTTCAGAAAACTGAATATATTCAAGTATTGCTTCAATTCAGCAAAATGATAAAATATTATAGGTGATCAAGAAGTCAAGACTATTCACGAAGTTACTGCTTTGGACAGAGGAGAGTTAACATGGGAAGAATAACCGAGATCATTTCCCAAAATTATTTAGAAATTTACAGGAAGAAAAAATAATTTAAGGCTCACAAAAGAGAATAACATTTTGTGTTGGCAAGAGTATTTCAAATATTGCCCCATTTGTAGAAATGATATTTAAGAAGTTCCTGCCAATACTGTGGTTTGCTCATTGTAGTTAGAAACTCTTGCTCAATGATTATTAATATTAAACATGCCAAGGTTAGCACCTAATTTAATCTACTCTCAGATTGACTTGGTCAGCTGCTACTATACAGACACCTCTCATTTCTGGGATTTCCTGGCCTTAAAATGATGAGTGTCTACAAAGACTCACTCCTTGGCCATGTTAAAAAGAGCACAGAAAAGAAGTGGGGTGGGTTACAACATCATTAGGGACTGGAGGACAATGAAATTAAGTAGAAATTAAAAGGGGCTTTTTGTGTGTGAGATTAAACATTGATGAGCATGTCTTACTTTCCCTTTAGGCTACACCGATTCTAAACCATCAGTGTTCATTTGAGTTTTGCTTTATTCCCTGATGAGAAATTGCCTTATTAAATGTAACTCGGTTCCATTATTAAACTTGTGAATTTGAAATGCATTTGTGGAAAGCATGCTGTTTTTTTTTTATTAGTTATCAATAATGGCCTAATAAGCAAATACTTAAATATCTGGTTAACTTTTGTTCTTGAAAAATTAAAAAAAGCAAAGACAATTTGCTCATTCTTTTTTCTCTTTGGGATGTTACGTGCTCCACTACATATGAACACAACTATTTGTACATGATGATACTGAAGTAACACATTTGGAGTAAGAGAAGAATGAGGTGGACTGAGTGAAATTATAAACTTTTAGGCCAATTCTGCCCATTTTTTAAAGTAAAAATACGTGTGCTGTCTTCAGTGAATGTGTGAACAGATATGGTTGGACATGAAGCCAGGAATAACTTATTCTAGAAGTCACGAACCAGAGAGAACTTAACTGAAAGAATTACACAATTTGTAAACCTCCTAAGGTTTCCTGGAATAATATTAGTCTCTTTCTCCCCACAATCTTCAGATTTTCCTCACTTTGTCAGGGTTCATTCTATTACAAACCCTTAAGAACCTACTATGTGATGGGAAAGGGTATAGCTCCTGGGGATATAAAGAATAAGGCACTCCCTTGGCCCTCAAGATGCTTACTTTCAGCTTTGGAGAGCGAGACTCAATAATGAATCCCTTTGCTGCCATGTGATGGATGTAGTGGCTGAAGGACTGTATTATAGAAGGAGCATAGTGGAGAATGTAATTAATTTTGCCCACGGGAAATGGTGTTGAGGCCAGGGGTGGCATAAGGTCTTTAGGTAGGTTGGTTACCCCCATCCCACACCCACAGACATGTACAGTCATGTTGGATGACAGTCACCCTTCTCCCATCTTTTATAATACTTTCTTTATATTTTATACTATTTCCCTCCCCAAAATCTGATTGACTTTTAAATAGTAAAATTCAAATATCCCTCTTGATTCCCATGAATTCCTCTTCAAAGGAGTCCAAAGCCCTTGGCTTATGCTTTACTCCGGTACTCCCTCCTGCTCCATGCTTTCCCCTTTACCTCGTAGTGTTGGTAGTTATCGGCATGTGCATATCATTGTCTCAAACAGTTGAGACCAAGGACAGTTTTTTCACAAATCACTGTCTCATGGCACTTAGCACATTTTCTAACCCAAAGGTTCATATCAAACACCTGGGAGCTTTTTCAATATGCAGATATTTAAATCCCAGAAAATTCTTACTCGGTGAAATGATCTTTTTTTTTTTTAAGATCCCTGATACTGTTTTGCATAGATCAAGTGCTCAAAACAATTAATATTGGAGTTATTAGAATTAAATGGAATCCAACTTTTGCAGTATATACTATTTGCTGATTGGTGAAAATTGTAGTATGGGCCCATTGAGCTCAGGAGAGGCTGAAGATATGTTTGATAGGATTTTTGTATTTTTAAAAGTTATATAATGTAAGAAATTTTTAGCAAAATGAAAAGAATAGCCAATAGACTTCTACCATTTATTCATTTCATTTGTGTGTAGAAGAATGGAAGAGCAAAGGTGAGCTCATTTTTAACAGCATAGCTGAGAAAAACCAAGTTTTATGTTGAAATGGATTATTTTTTAAAAGATCTTAATGTATCAATATGTAAATTTCTAACATATGCTTTCTTGTCATTTATATCTATTCCCCCATATTGATTTTCAAGTAGTAAAATACAAACGTCTTATTTTCTTGTGCATGCCTTCTCGCTCTAGTCATCAAAATGCAAAAGATTGAGCTTCTTAAATCTAGCTGTTTACTATCATTATTTCTTTTTAAACAGGTTATGCAAGCACAGTTTGCTCAGGACAACAACCCAGATGCACAGACCCTCCAGAAACTGGCAGAAAGGACAGGCTTGAGCAGACGTGTGATACAGGTGATTATTTTAAAGGT
Source organism: Nyctereutes procyonoides (assembly GCF_905146905.1). Taxonomy (NCBI): domain Eukaryota; kingdom Metazoa; phylum Chordata; class Mammalia; order Carnivora; family Canidae; genus Nyctereutes; species Nyctereutes procyonoides. The sequence goes on from NW_026575126.1 coordinate 6,340,199, forward strand.
TAATCAAGAGATCCCAGAGGTTCTGTTCCAGGTCTTTATGAATGTGTGTTGTGTGTGTCTGTGTGTGAGAAGAAATGTCAAATCATTAGCTTTCCATTTTAGGTCTCTTCATACTCTACATCAACTTTTTTTTTTTTTTTTATCTGATAATTAGTCTGCTTGGGCTGGGCTACCAATTGTTAAATGACGTTGTTTACAAGTTACTTCATTTGGTGCTCACAGCAACCCTAAGACCCTCAAGCTAAAAAAGACAACTGTGGTTCCAAGCTAGAGCTGATACTGAAGCTAGTAATTTTTTCCCACTTTTCTGTGATTGTATATGCGAGTGAGAAGTGTGTGTGTGTGGGAGCAGATGGCCTTTGTTAAAGTTCCAAGTAGAGGAAGTGGTGTGAACAAAGCTAGGGAAGGATAAATTAGAGCAAATTCATTGAAATTTTAGTTTTGTATTTGAAAATTGTGAGAGATAAAATTTTTAGAGCTAAACTTGGTAGAGTTCTGTCCTGAGCAGGAGACAGCCATAGTAGCTGGTGGCAGTACATGGGAAGAATTAGGATTAGAAAGTCTAGATTAGAGATACACATATTAGTTGAGATGCCCAGCAAAGTAGTGGTTTTTTTTTTTTTTTTTTTTTGAAAAGAGACTTAAGTGAGATAGTAACCTAGAATTCATTGAGAAACGTTTTATTGCTTGCATGCTGGTGGCAAGAGACACGAAAGGGACCTGGACACTGTAATGGGGAAAGAGACAAGTGAAGGATGATTCTTAAATTTGAAGTCAGAGTATCCATGGGAATAGTGCTAGTGACAGGAATATGAGAGTCAAAAGAAAGATGATTTGGTAACTGGGAAGGAAATGAATTTCCTTTTAGCTCTGCCAGTCATGCAGTGATGGTGGCAGTTGGTTATATAAACAGGTATCTTTAAAAGATGAACAAGACTCAAACATATCCAATGCTATGAAATTGGATAAGATCCTTTAGAATGAGATCATAGAAGTAAAAAAGGAATAGACTTTAGGGAGAGAGGAGAGCAAGAGGTGCTATTAGAATGGGATATAGTAACAGCCAGGATGAAGGAATGAGTTTGATAGAAAAGCATCATGGAAACCAAACTAATGTGTTCAAGGTGGAGGTGAGTGACTGTGTCAAGATCTTACAGAGAAATCAGGGAAGTGGAAAATAATTTTAAATAACAGTCAAGGTTCGAAAAAATTTAAGGAATTCATGTCAGTAACCATAACCAGCAAGATGAAATTTAGTTTGGGGAGGGGAGAGAGAAAATCCAATGTAGTACATATGTTTTATTTCCTAAAAATTGGGTGGCTGATAAATAGGTGCTCATTGTTCAATTTATTCTTATTAAGCCTGAGGGATCTCATAGTTAACAAGTCATCTATGCAGAGAAGCTGTTGGGAAAGACCTGATGCTATTGCAGCTTCTTTAAACACTTACATTCCCAGTAGACTTGGCTGACTGTAAGTATAATGAGGCTCTCTGAAGGAGGTGCATCATATGACCTCAGTGCTTTTCAAATGTCCAGGGTATTATGTTTATTTCCACGTGCCAAATTTTTTTAAAAAATTTTATTTATTTATTCATGAGAGAGAGAGAGAGAGAGAGAGAGGCAGAGACACAGGCGGAGGGAGAGGCAGGCTCCATGCAGGGAGCTCGATGTGGGACTCGATCCCAGGACTCCAGGATCACGCCATGGTCTGAAGGCAGGCGCTAAACCACTGAGCCACCCAGGGATCCCTCTGTGTGCCAAATTTTAAAAAGGAGTCTTAGCAAGAAACCAATCTGAACAGACTGTTTCCCTTAGAGACAGGCTAATAAGGTCATGAAAGAAGTAGAAATTAGTTATTAGATAAATTATGTGCTAATATTAATGGCAATAGGAATATTTGTCTGGAGATGAGATAGTAAGGGAAGGGATGGTATAAACAGTGTAAGTATCTTTAAATATAGGTGGAAGGCTGTCTTGCAGATAGCAGGATCAGGTCTTCACAAAGGAATGAAAGAAGAGGCAGATTTCACTCATGATGAAGAACTTTCTTAGCATGAAAGTCTTTAAAGATGATAAGGGCTGCCATTGGAGGTAGTGAATTTCCTGTACCTGGAAATGGAGCTTCCTTTGTCGAGGTAGTAACAGACTCCATGGGCTGAGGGTTCCATCTTAGGAGCCTGTCTGTTCAATGACTAGGACTACTCTAACTAAGCCAATTCATGACTATTATGTCTTAGATTATTTTGAAGTTGGAAGCAAGGGGAACTGAAGTGTTTTCTGAAAGCTCTTCTTACTATTTGAAGAAGTAAGAACCCCCAACAATGTCATGAAATCTCCAAGTGTTTAGGTCACCAGTATTATCTTGATTCCAAGTACTAGACCTTGGAGAATATATTGTTGGATGGTGGTTTTTAATATGTGAGAATTGAATTTAAATATTTTTGATAAAGTAGCAAAGGAAGGGGTACCAGAATGTAAATATACATACTATTTGTATATATGCATATAACTCCTTTATGGTATTTTTGAAGAATCGATTTCTGTGATCTCAGTAAAATCATAACCTCTTTGTCCAGTCACTTCCTAGCATTAAGCACACTTAGAAAAATGAAAACGTTTTAATTACTAGGCCTTGATTCTGATGTGCAAACTCTGTTACCCAAAGATTAGGTAGAAATAATGGTCTGACACACAGACACTCTCACCTTTACTAGCTAAAGTCAGCTTAGTGAGAAATTAGTAACAGACCAGATCATCATAGTATGGAAATCACAAAAAAAGGTGGATGATTTTACTTTTAACGCTGCATCCAGATACAATCACCATTCACATGCCCTTTCTAATAGGTGAATTATGAGTTGTGTATTTTACAGAAACAGAATAAAACATTGCTACTTCTTCCAGTCAGTGTCCTAGGAGTATGTGTCCATATTAAGATTTATGTCATTTTTATTGCTGTACATCTTAAGCATGGCACAATTTATTTACTTTATTTCCGTCTTTTCATTATCATAAAAGTGCTGTAATAAATAAATGTATAAATAAATATATATATACACCTTGCTCATTTTTTCCTTAGTTTCCAAGGAGAAATTTCTAGAATCGATGTTGAGTCGAAAGAAAAAACATGTTTAGGGCCTTTCATGACTGATTAACTGATAGTACAAAAGTCACCTTCCAGAAAGTTCATACCAGTTTATTCTGCCAGGAGCTATAGATGAAAGTTTCCTTTCACCAACCATGCAAATCCTGAATGCAGTTATTCTTTTACATTCTTTCCAATTTTGGTAGAAAAATCACATTGTTTTTATTTCATATTTCTTTCCTTATCAATGAACTTTAACATGTTTGCTTATTTTGTAATTTTAGAAATATGTTTTTAGTCCACTTTCCTATCGGATGATGATCCCTTTTCTTTCCATCTTACTGACTTTTATTCTATTTATCATGTCAAACTTCCATAGTTCATCAGTTTATTTATTTTCTTCACATAGAACTTTTATACATATATATGAAGTACATATATCTTTTTAAAGACTGTATTTAATTTTATTTTTCTAAGATTTTATTATTTATTTTTAATTTTTTTAAATTTTATTTATTTATTGATGAGAGACGGGGGTGGGGTGGGGGCAGACACAGGCAGAGGGAGAAGCAGGCTCCATGTAGGGACCCTGACGTGGGACTTGATCCCAGGACTCCAGGATCACGCCCTGGTCTGAAGGCAGCGCTAAACCACTGAGCCACCTGAGATGCCTGACTTTATTTTAGAAAGAGGGTGAGCACGAATGGGAGGAGGAGCAGAGGAGAGGGCGAGGGGAAAGGGTCTCAAGCAGACTTCTCCCCAAGCACAGGACTCCACCTGGGGGTCAGTCTCAGGACCTCGAGATCATGACCTGAGCCAAAACCAAGAGTCAGACACTTAACCAACTGATCCACCCAGGCATCCCAAAACTTTTACATTTTTATGTGTTCAAATCTCTCAATATTTTTTTTTCTTATAACATTGGGCCTTTCTATGCTTCTCCACTTAGAGAGTTTATCAATATTGACTGTTGTCTTCCTTAAATGTTTTTGGTTCCAGTTATTTACACCTAATCTTTAATTTGTCTGGAATTGAAGTTTGATTACTAATGAGGTGTAGGGATCTTACCATTTCTTTTCCTTGCAAATGATTAGCCAGGTTTCTCTAAATCAGTATTATGCCATGCTTTCCCGATAATTTAAAATTCCGTCTTTTTCTTTTTTTATATACTTATTTATTTATATATTTTAAAGATTTTATTTGTTTATTCATGAGAGACCCAGAGAGAGAGAGAGACAGAGACACAGGCAGAGGGAGAAGCAGGCTCCACGCAGGGAGCCCGATATGGGACTGGATCCCGGGTCTCCAGGATCATGCCCTGGGCTAAAGGTGGCGCTAAACCACTGAGCCACCAGGGCTGCCCAATTCCATCTTTTTCATACAAAAAATTCTGACATTTGACTCTTCGGGCTTTCTCAAGAATGTATCTTATGGATTATGGATTAGTCTTCTCTTTTGCAGAATGTCTACCTAGCCTGCTCTTTTTATACAGTTTACAATTTAGAACTCAAAAAATTATAAAGTATGTTGTTCAAAGGAAGTTTTAACTCTTCTTGGAGATTTGCAAAAGAGAAAGAATTTTAAGTCAGTGAGTAGCATCAAAAGGATTTGTGTTTAAATTCTAGAGCTGGGTAGCCCTCCTGCAAGAAGTTATTCTCTGATGTCTGGAATTGTCAACTCTATTTTTTTCTGTGCAAGTTACATGACATTTTGTGTTTACAAACCTCTCTGCCTGATTACCCGTTGATGATCTTTCCAAGGAGCTATTTGAGTCAGCATTAAGGTAGTGTTTCTGCTGGAAAGTCTGGACTTCTTTTTAAACAACTGAATAGATTCCATCCAAAGAAACTCTGGGAACCATAGTGCCATATGTCCATCAGGTTTAGGTAGCCCGCCAGGGTGCAGGTCTTCTGGGGACTGTTGGGGAAAAGGCTGGTGGCAGTAGTTCTCTTTTCCAAGTTGGAGAACATAGGAGTCCCATCTTCTTGCCTGGGTGGGGGACAGTAGTGACACCTATGAAGGAGCCTCGAAGAGAACTATGACTGGAGACTTTGGGTTTGGTCCCTGTGTAAGTACCTGAGAGTCAAATACTCCAGAAATGGGGGAGAAGACTCCCCACTCTTTTTCCTTAATATATGCCTTCGTCTTGTTTCCGAAACATCCCTTGGGTGCTACCTTTCAGCCACCTGTTCGGGGCTGCATACTCCATTACATAATCCATTTTTCTTACTTTAGTTTTAACTCCTAGAGCTTATACATTGCCAGCTCTCTATTTTTGAGTCCCAAAGAGCAGGATGTAGCTTTGAAATCAGGTCAGGTTTCCCGTGTAAAACTTTTTGCAGATTCCTTCTCTTCTATATTATTCAGCCCTGATTCCCTTGTGCCATCAAATAACTACCTGCCGGCCCTGGACAGAGACTTATGCCCCTGATCTCTCCCCGGCCTTCTTCCCTGACACTGAAATGCTCTATTATAATTTCCTTAAAGCTTTTTATTCCTCCACTCTCTTTCTCTTCATGACAGACTTGCATGGAGTGATAACGAATAGGTGCTATGTTATTTATTTATTTATTTTTAGATTTATTTATTTATTTATGATAGGCAGAGACACAGGCAGAGGGAGAAGCAGGCTCCATGCCAGGAGCCCAACGTGGGACTCGATCCCGGGTCTCCAGGATCTCACCCTGGGCCAAAGGCAGGGGCTAAACCGCTGAGCCACCCAGGATCCCCGTGCTGTGTTATTTTAATATTTTAACAAGAGTAATACTCTGTAGTCAACTTTTATCTAATGACAGGGAGTTAAAACACAGGCAGATTCATTACTGGGAGCATTCTGGGCCACCTAGCTTCACTCACCCTGACCTGGCTCAAAACTCTGTTTGCCTTGAGTTTGCTTCCTTTATTTCTGTGATAGAGTAGACAAGAGGATGATTAGCTCTTTACATTTTGTGAACTGTTTCACCGGTGGATTTGTTTGTATTTTATTCTGCTTAAGCATTACTCATTTTTTCTTATTATAAGCCTGACCTTAACATACTTCTTAGGGAACCTAGTCTATGTATTCACTAAGAGAAATTGAACTCAGCGGGTTAAGATGTGATTGGAATAACTGGATCAAGAGGTTTGTAGAAAGCTTTAAGTTCTCAGTAGGGATTTTAGTCATTTGGAAAAGGATTTGAAATCAGTCCAGCAGGTGTCTAAGAATACATTTAGTTGGGTTTTTTGTGGTTGTTGTTGTTGTTAAGTTCTGATTTAAAGGGCTTTATTTCTAGATTTCTTTTTGTCCCAAATGCCAGTAGTTAAAGCCAAAGAAACTTTTCTGGAATTCTTGAGCTGCTTCCCTCCCTTTTTGTTTTGGAGGATGCTGATGTAGAATGGAATTGGCTTTTAAGTAAACCACGTGATAGCTACTATTTGAGCAAAGAAAATGAGCATTGATATTTGTGCAAATGTTTCTCTTCTGTCTACAGAGCTGCTTAAAAAGCTTACTTAGATTTATCCTGTGCTTACACAGTAGAGAAATTGAGGACTCCTTTCTTTTTAGACCGAGGAGATCATGTATGCAGAAGCTGACATGTGACTGACTACATTGCTTCTCTCCTTCCTCAGGTGTGGTTTCAGAATTGTAGAGCACGCCATAAGAAGCACGTCAGTCCTAATCACTCCTCTTCTGCCCCAGTCACAGCAGTCCCACCCTCCAGGCTGTCTCCACCCATGCTAGAAGAAATGGCTTATTCTGCCTACGTGCCCCAAGACGGGACGATGCTAACTGCGCTGCATAGTTACATGGATGGTAGGTATCCCGACCTTTAGCAGCTGTTTTCCAAGTACAATAACTGATAACTGCTAATGCTAGCTGACTGGTAGGATTCATATTTTGAAATTATTACCTCAGTCATAGCTGAAAAATATTAGGGTGGGGGGTGTGCAATAGGGAGCAGAAATGTGCAAATGTCCTTATTTCTGTGGCTACATCTTAAGGGACACGTTTAACACTTCACAGCTAAAATACAAATATTGATGACTTTTAGCACTTGATTTTTTTTACCTGGGGGGGGGGACCTTTTTGTTTGTTTGATATTTAAGTAATTTATTTTCCTATGATCAAAGTATTTACACTCCGAGTTTTATTTATTTTTTAATTTAAATCAATTAGAGTACAGTATATTATTAGTTTCAAAGGTAGAGGTCAGTGATTCATCAGTTGCATATAACACCTGGTGCTCATCACATCATGTGCCCTCCTTAATGCCCGTCACCCATTAGCCTTTCCCCCCTGCCCACCACCCCTCCAGCAACCCTCAGTTGGTTTCCTATACTTAGGAGTCTCTTACAGTTTGTCTCTCTCTCTCTTGTTGCACCTTATTTTATTTTTCCCTCCCTTTCCCTATGATCCTCTGTTTTGTTTCTTAAATTCCACATGAGTGAAATCATATAATTGTCTTTCTCTGATTGACTTCTCTCAGCATAACATCCTCTAGTTCCATCCACGTCGTTGCAAATGGCACACTCAAGAGTTTAGGTGGGAGTTAGTGAAGACATTGTTTTGTTAAAGCAAAACGTACATATGGGAAAGTGCACACATAACAAGTATCCAGCTTGATGAATTACTAAAGTGAGCCTATGCATGTAAATACTGACCAGAGGAAATAGTAGAACATAATAATTAACACCCCAGAAACCTCTCTTATGTCCCCTTCCAATCAGTATCCTCTTCCTCCAGAGTAACATTGCCTTGATTTCTAAAATCCTGTTGTAGTTTTGCCCATTTTTGAGCTTTACATAAACTGAACCATATGGAATGTATTGTGTATCTCACTTCTTTCAACTACATTGTTTGTGAGATTCACTTGTATTGTTGCAACAATCAGTGATTTGCTTTATTGTTATATAGAATTCCACTGTGGGAATATACCACAATTTAACCATTTTATGGTTGATAAACATTTGTGTTTGAGCATGTTTAGACTTCTATGAATATGCTGCTATGGACTTGATTGTACATACTTTTTGGTGTACATTAATTCACACCTCTGTTTGGTATGTACCTGGGAGTGGAACGTAGGGTCATGGGCTACACATACACCCAACTTCAGCTGATTCTCCCAGTTTCTCCTAGTGGTTGAACCAGTTTACACTTGGACCAGCATTATGTGAGAGTTCAAGGTGCTCCACACTCTTGCCAACACTTGGTATGGTGTGACTTCTTAATTTTAACTAATTTGATGGCTGGATAGTGCTCATTATTTTAATTTGCTTTTCTCTCATGACTGAAGAGATTGAGCATGTTTTCACCAGGCATTTATATATCTTTTTTTTTTCCTTTTTCTTTTCTTTCTTTCTTTCTTTCTTTCTTTCTTTCTTTCTTTCTTTCTTTCTTTTTTTTTTTTTTTTTTTGGTGAATATCTCCTCCTATTCAGTGACTTGCCGCCTTCTACTCTCTTAAGGGTATGTTTTGTTGAATACAAGTTCCTTATCTTAATATAGTTCATTTCATCAGGTTTTTTTTTTTTTTCCTTCATGGGCAGTGCTTTCTTTGTGACCTATTCAAGAATTTGTTTCTCTTCACATAGTGAACATATTCCTCTTAGGCTACCTTCTAGAAACTTATCTTACCTTTGACATTAAGATTTATAGTCTGTCTGGAATTGAATTTTGTATGCGCTATGAGATAGGAAGCAAAGTTCTATTGTTATATTGATAAAAATACCAATTTCCCGGCTGCCACATTTCTCATAAATCAACTGTTCGTTCATATAATGTAGGTGTCAATTTCTGTGTATTCTATTAGACTATTTCTTTTCATCTTGCTAATTGTTTTAATTATGCAAGTCCTACAATTCTTGATATCCAGTAGAAAAAAGTCTTCTTACTTTGTGTTGTTTGCATTGCCTGTTCTTGACCCTTGCATTTCCATAAATTTTACCAGCTTGTCAATTTCTACCAAAAAAATAGAAATTGATACAGTCTATTAGATCACTTTGTAAGAAATTGCCATCTTAGTATCACCTTCCATCCTATGAACTTTATTTATTCAGACCATCTTTAAGTACTTTTTTATATTCTAGAGTTTTTGGTTCAGTAATCTTGCACATCTAATGTTCATTCATAAGTATTTGTTTTGATGCATTTGTTAGTGGTATTTCCTGTGTATGTGGAAATTTAGGTTGGGAGCTTCCCCCCAACCCCCCAGGACTTTGAAGGTAAGATAACATTGGCTTCTGGCTTCCATTATTTCCATTGTTTAGAATATGGATAGTTAATCTGATGCTACCTATTGTTGAAATCAGCTTTTGGTCTTATTCTTGCTCTTTTGAAAGTAAATGTCATTTTAGTCATTTTATCCCAGCTTTTATCTGTGTTTGTTTTTCAATTTTATTTTAATGATATGCTTCTTGAGTATGTAGTTTGATGTATTTAATTATGGAAAAGTCTCAGTTTTTGTCTCTTCAAATGTTGTTTCTGCCCCTTATGAAAAAAATCCATATTTTCCAGGTTTGACCTTCCATGCTTTTAGTCTAGGTATTTTCTTCGGACCTATCTCCAGGTCACTAAGTCCTTATCTAATATGGCATAAAACTTACCCACTGAGTTGTTAATTTAGTTGTTGTATCTTCAGTTTTAGAATTCCATTTCATTCTTTAATATAGTTTCCATTTCTATGCTAAATCTTCTATTTCTACCACTTTATTCCTCAATAAAATTATTATAGTAGTTATACTAAAGTTTATGTCTAATAACTACAGCATCTGGATCTCTTTGTTTTTAGTCAAATCGTCTCTTCTTATTTGTCTTTTTATTTTTTTTATTGCACTTCAGATGTTGGGTATGAAAAACTAGAAATAATTTGAGGCTCTGGATGGTCTCTACCAGAGAGGATTTGGTTTTGTCTCTGGCAGGATGTTAGAATAGGGTAAGATCAACTTAATCCAATCAGGATCAGTCCTCATGAAGCCTGATACATTTCTGGGTCACTACGTGGATTTAGCCTTGTGGGATCCCAGACAGGGCCTGCATTTTGTTGTGTTTTGTTTCTGTTGTTTTAAACCAGAGCTTCTCTTCAGTGGTCCCTGATCTTTCATGTTTGTTCCGCATCTCTCAGCCAGATTCTAACTCCTGAAAGTCCACTATTCTCAACCTCTCAGACATTCCTTTTCTTTGAAAATTGTCACTAAATTTGGGGAGTAGGGGGTGGGAAGTAGCCTCATTTTATTTTCCTTCTCTTCTGGGACTTGCTTTGCAAGTTCTCATTATCTTGGTATTTTTAGATGCCTTCCAACAGATTTTTTAAAAAATTTTGGCCAGCTTTCCTAGTTGCTGTCAGTGAGAGGTTTGATTTGAAGCATCATAGACCTTGCTGAGAGTGGAAACTTCGTTTTTAAGTTTTGGTTAAATAAAAAATCAGAGCCTGTACCATTGTTGCTATTTTATTAGCATTAGATTTGTGTGTGTTCACATGAATGACTATAGTGTTGCCTAGGTCAAGTGTGCTTTGATGTATGTTTAGGAAAGAGGCAGTTAAGCATTCATAAATGAGAATTTGGTGGTGGGGTCATCCTATAGACACCTTTATGTGGAAACTAGCAGCATTTCTGGAGACAAAGCTTTTGTGTTTTCTAGCTGCAGGGTAGAGTGCAGTGAATGGGGTATGGATGGAGGACATTACAGTGTCAAAAGCTTGTGGCCCCCAAAAAAGGTTTTGGGGGTAAAATATTGCTGGATTCTCATTTAGTACTGTACTCACTATGCTGAATAAGTTAATGCTTCTGCTGAGGTTAGTGGAATGAGTATAGCTTGGTGCCCTCAGCTATAATGAGTATTGAAAATGCATTGTCTTGGATTGTTTTTGTTTGTTTTTAAATCAGTTTTATTCCTCGCTACAAAACTGATCCACAAATTTCTTTCTATTTTATAGCTCATTCACCAACAACTCTTGGACTCCAGCCCTTGTTACCCCATTCAATGACACAACTGCCAATAAGTCATACCTAATTCCTTTTTTCAGGGATAGAAATGATTAAGGATATAATCTTGTCACTTATGTATAAAATACCATTGAAAAGATATTAATGTTAATTTTTTATTTAACACTCAAAGCATTTTCAACATCACTTTGCTGCCCAGGTATGTATCTATAGTTGGCCTGCAAGACACTTTTATTGATTATTCATTTTTTTGTAAAATTTATGTTTACAAGAAGAAAACAAATCAAAACTTTTTTTTTGTATTGTCTGGAAATAGTTCACTCTAGTGTGTATCTGTTAATTTATTTGTCATCAAAAGAGCACTTTGCCTAAAAGAAAGGACTGACAAGTGTGCAAAATGTTTACAATCCTTTGTGAAATTGTAGTTTATCATTAGTTTGTATCTGTAAGTTATTGTTCTAAATATTACCTGTATTTTTTGTTATATACAACTTTATACTTTGAAGCCTGTATCTGTGAATTTGCAACTGAAATTTATTTTGCCAATGTTTTCTGAATGAATTGAATAAAGCTTCTGTTGTAGCATGCCATGCAAACACATTATTGTGTTTGTGGTTGATGAATTATGGCTGTAAATAACACTATAGTTTAATAAGCCCCACTCTAAGTTTATTAAACATTTTCCATTCTTGTGAAAGTTTCAACCATTTTGTCCTTTTTGTGTGTGTGTTTTCAGTATTAAGTCGATGTTAGTCTCAAATATAACAACTCTTAATTTTAGAAAGTCATTTTGAGCTGTGTTTGAGTACATTTTAATAGGAAACTTATTTGTAGATGATTACACTTCCTCAAAAGAACACGTGAAAACATCTAATTTGGTAAATTATCCCTTTTAAACTAGCTAACAAAATTAATGTGAAAGAAAAGGCAGAGTGCTTTTCAAAACGACCTTTTTGGGTATCCCAAGTCAGGAATAAGATATGGGCCATGAGAATATAATTCTTCCGGGGTGAAAAAGGAGAACTAAAAGTATTTGGAGTTTATGAGCAATGTTTCTAGAGCAGACTTTTTACTTTTTCTTCCTAGTGAACACTCTTTAGGGATTGTGATTCTGAGAGCTGAAATCTAAACCCCAGGACTTTATCCTATGTAGCAGTGGACGCTTGTCTTGGAATTACAAAAGTAAGTGGTGCCACCCTCACTAATTTTTGGATTTAAAGAACTTAATCAGTACTCACTCTTTGTTTTTAATATACCAGTAAAGGGGGGGAGAAAGGTAATGCGGAAAAACAGTCTTAAGAATCTTAAGTCTTTGTTTAACTTAGCAGATTCACATCTGGCTGAGGACTGGAAGTAATAGTGGAGTATTTGTAATTCTATTCTAGTAATCATAAATGCAACCAGAAAGCAATCACGTGGGTGTAAGCAACTCACTATCTGCCTCAAACCAGAGGCAATAACCCTAAGTTTTACTATGGGAGAAAAAAGGGGAAAAAGCTTTTGTTTTTTTTTTTAAACCTGCTACTCTGGTTAGTTTTTTTTTTTTGGGGGGGGGTGCAGAAACAAAGGACATAGCCAATAGTCAGTCTATCTGATCTTGTGAGATTGATGCTAATCTCCTTGGGTTTTTGTCTACCTGTCCCAGGCACGAAGTGGTGAGGTCAGCTTTACCTCTACCAGATGTCAGGAAAGCGCTTGTAGTGTAGCCAAGCTCTGTGCTCTTAGCAGCTTATAGCGGTCCCCAGCTGGATATAATTGGCATCATTTAGCTTGGGAGGTGCTTGATTGTGAGTGTTATTTCTCCTCGCTCTTGTCATTTTCCTGTGCTCACCACCCTCTAACTGTTCAGAGATTTTACAAACCACATCACTATGCTTTTTAGTTCAGGAAATGCCCAAAGTTGAAGTAAAACTTCCCCAATGGAGAGTTTCAAAGCTGATAAAATGAATGAGATTTATACATCCTGCATATAAAGTCGTTAATATTAGTAATGAAATGAGATAGATAGGAAAGTACTAAAAAAATTCCTTCTGATACAACCATATGCCCATGTTTTCATTTCTGTGGGTGGAAGTCAGAGGTCCTAATTTTATAACATTAGCAAAGAATTGAAGTATTTCCATATTAGTAATAGAGTATGCGTGTCGGCATGGTATTTATTTGCTTGAAATTGGGGGTGATCAAACAGCTTTTGTGAGGACTGGAGGAAGATATTTTTTTCATCATTGGATCAGCAAAGACCTGGGTAACAACAAGTGGTTATCTCTCAGGAATTCAGAGAGTCATCATCTGTGAGAGAGTAAGGATAATTTTTTGCTTTGTAAATCAACTGAATCACCAATTCAAACACTGAAACTGAAGTTGCACGAAAGCAGTATCCCTAAGTGATTCTTGTTAGTTGGACAAGGTGGTAGCATTAATATTTAGCAATTTACTTTTTATATAATGCAAATGTCATTCTTAAAAATCCCACATCATGATAAATTATATCTGTTATGAGTATCCCATAATAAACCTTATTAGAGCCATAGTTCATGCCCTTAAAAATTGTTACGGGAACTTAAACATTGATAGCTGTAGTATTTCTTGACCTGGTAAATTATGTATATAATTAATTACTCTAGTAGCATTATGACACTAGATAGTATCTTGGGACTTTGTTATGGCGTGGAGAACTTTACCTGTTAGTAAAAGAAATCCTTCTATTTTATTATTAGAAGTCATTTGGATCGCAAAACACTACCAAAAGTACGTTAGCCCAGGAAAAATTCTTATTGACCCTCACCTCACAAGGTAAAGGAACTGAAATTAGCACGGTTTGATTTTTGCCCTTGTGAAATACAACTAAATTATTAGAGACACAAATGCACTTGAATTCAAAACAGGTTTGAGTACATTAGATAATGTGTAATAAATCTCTACTTGGATTCAATCACATAGTAAATAGTATTTTATAGCCTTCTTCCTTTTAATATAATAATTATCTTTCTAAGCCAAATATTTACCTACAGCATCATTTTACTTGATATAAAGCACTACATTGCTAGGATAAAACAGTTTATTAGATGTGTGGATTGTTCCTAATTGTTCATTAAAATGAACATAATCTAACATCACGAGCACTTCTTAGTATGCCCTAAGTGCCTTAGATGTATTTTGTTAAATAGTCATAGCCACCTCACAAAACAGGTCCTGTTATCAGCTTTATTTTACAAATGTGGAAATTAAAAAGTAATATGTCTAGTATCTCGGTAGGAAATAACAAGGTCAGGATTTGAATCTAGCAGCTCAGTGACACCAGATATCATATTCTTCTGTATATTAAGTACCATTTTAAGATAAATTTCCATAGGCCCAGAGGATGTGAAGCCCCCTGCAGGAAATGCTCTTCTCTTTTTCTAAATTGTGTCAACATTTACAATACTTACCAAGGATCTATCTAGAATCTATAGCTGGTGGGGGCTGAGACCAGAGGTTAGGGGTGGGCCGTGTGTGTGGGGGGGGCGGGGGGGTGGATAATACAGCAAGAGAAAAGGATGTTAAGAAATAAAAGGCGCCTGGGTGGCTCAGTGGTTGAGTGCTCAGGTCGTGATCCCAGGGTCCTGGGATCGAGTCTGCATCAGGCTCCCGGTGGGGAGCCTGCTTCTCCCTCTGCCTGTGTTTCTGCCTCTCTCTCTCTTTCTCTCTCTCTCTCTCTCTCATGAATAAATAAATAAATCTAAAAAAAAAAAAAGGATAGTGAGCACTGCGAGGGACTCGCTTTCCATTGCATTCCACAGTGTAATATGGTAAACAGTAGATAAATACTCAATTGAATGAGGTTGAAAGGATAATAATCAGAATAATACACTTGTACATCCTAAGAAAACTTCAAATTCCAAAAGTGCTCTTCTTAAATTCTCAAAATAGCCTTCCCTTCTTTCAGCAAATGTATTTTCTATACCTGTGGCATTTTGTATATTTATATGCCACCAAGTATGAGATTGGGACACCTGGGTTTTAGCACCTTCTCTGACACCAGTAAACTGAATAAAAAGTATCCACTGACCTCACTGGCAGCCAGTTTCCTCAACAGTAGAAGGAAGATTTTTATGAGGCCAAAGTGAGATGATGAATGAGAAACACATAGTAAAAACATGATCTATTAATTTAGGAGGGTGGGGCTAGCGGCGGGAGATCAGGCAAGGCCAGGCTGGGCTGCTGGAGCACCAGAAATCTGGCAAGCACTGCCCTACCCCGTGCAACCCCAGGAGGACAGTGCTCTATCCATTTCTTTAAATAAAGTCAGAGGTGGAGTATCTATGCTGGTAATGAGTTCCATGTTCTCATATGACATTCTTCTCTTATCCCAACCTCAGCACAAATGGAAAACATCGATTCGCTTTCCACATAAACTCACTCCTTGATCTTAAAGAGTATCTCAGACTAGTAGAAGTGTCACTTTGTGTAATTTGGGGGTCGAAAACCCCTACACAATTTAGCTCCCAGAGGTAATTTGAATGTTTGCAAAAAAAAAAAAAAAATATATATATATATATATAGAAACCCAAAGGAGTTATGATGCTATATTTGAAAATGGAAACTATTGTTACAAATTCAATTTCAAAATATTTACTTCCCGGAACCAGGGTGAAGTCTCTGGAGAACCACTACTTGTTATTAGCTCATTTCTTTCAGATGCACTGGAACGAGTCTGCTACTTTGCCAGTATGGTTATGAACCACAAAATTTCATCTCTGGTTGAAACTCCTCTAAGCGAGACCATGTGCAATTCTCCTAGTTCATTTGTCTTTAAGAACATGGACTGGTGCGCTTTAGGGCAACTGTAAAAACATGTCTTAAGAGTCTCGGTGGGCAAAGCTAGTTTCACAGGCCCCTCAGCAGAGCCTGGCACTTGCAGGCCGTCAGTCATGGAAGGTGGGAGAGGGATCAAGAAAATTCTAACAAAGACATGAATCCCACCCTCTGGCAGGCTTGCACTGCTGTTAGGATGGAAGGAGGAAGACCGTAGTGGAACTAGATGAAGGCAGCCAGAGTCTGCAGGGAATTCATGGATTCTGAGGAGCACACCGGGCTCCCATAGGGCTGGGAACGAGGTGCCAAGGACAAAAGAGGGCAGAGTCGAGGTCATGGTGAGCAGCCTCGGGGGCAGGAGCATTCAGCTGCTCTAGTTCTACTCTAAGAGCAGATTCCTGGCTTCTGTGAAGTGTGCACTTATTCTGATCTGTCAGCGACAGGCATGGAAACTGCATGGTGGTACCAAGGTCGACAAAAGTCACATTACAGACAAAATCAAAACTGAAAAGACTCTGAAGTCGTACAGTCTGGAGTCCTGGTTTTGCCACTTCCCACTGGTGTGATTGTAGGCAAATTACTGAACTGTGCCTTGTTTTTTTCATAAAACAGAATAACAGCTGCCCCATTTCCAACTGGTTATTGTGAAGATGCAATAATATCATGTCTAGAGAATGCTTAGTAAGATGTCAGGGGCATACTAAAGCCTGAATATTCTTTATTAATTATTCTTTGGTAGTCTAACTTTCACCACTAGCAGGGAAAAATGCCACCAGCCTTCACACTACCTTTCACTCTCCTTTTCCCTCCTCTCTTTTCCTGGCTAATAACTACTCATCTTCTGGGACCCACCTCAGGCATCGTCTCCTCCAGGAAGCCTCCCCTGGCTGCTCCCCACGTCCTACCCCATCCCAGTGTGGGTCAGTTGCTGCTTTTGTTCCCATCATTTCTTCAAAGGATACCTCTATATTTCACACATTTTTTAAAAAATAATTATCTTAAGTTTGTCTCAAGACTAGAGACTTTGAGAATCCTCAGAATAAGGATTGTGCATCATAGAGTCTCTAGAACGGAGCAGAGGACCCTGACAGAGCAAGCTTTACCAGGGTTGACTACCTCCTGCCAGCCTGAAGGCAGGCTCCTGGGGGCAGCCTTTCCCCTGCCGACTCCTCAGCCTGGGCTGCTCCAAGGCCCATGGAAGGTCTCCAACTCGGATGGACCTGTTTCTTGTACTCTTCAGCTAAGCAAAACAGACAGTTGGGCCATTATCGAGTAATTCAGGCAAGGGAAGCAGCCAAAGCACATGTTTTTATCTGAGTTACCCAAATTGGCTGACTCCCCAGCCTGCAGTTACTAGGTAATTGCTCAATCTTCCACTTGGCTTTTGCTGTGTAAATGTGGCCACGGAGTCTTTTCATTTGTTGAGTGGCTCCTCCCCTACCCTACCTAATACGGCTTAAAACATAAAATTTACCTTTCACAACAACCCTGATAGCTCTTCTAGGCTGTAGCTGACCTCCATTAATCTTCTTCTGTTTTTTGTTTTGTTTTGTTTTTTCCAAATTTTTAATTCCCGTCTACTTACTTACTTATTGAGATTTTATTTATTTATTTGAGAAAGAGAGCATGAGCAGGGTGAGGGGCCGAGGGAGAAGCAGATTCCCTGCTCAGCAAGAAGCCTGATGCCTGATGCGGGGCCAGATCCCCATCCTAGGACCCCCGGATCAAGACCTGAGCTGAAGGCAGATGCTTAACTGACTGAGCCCACCAGGCGCCCCTGACCTCCATTAATCTTCAGAGTAGGCTGATATGTCTGGTTGGTTATTGTTTTTATCCTGCTGTCAACTCTCCTTTTTCATTTTTAGTTTGTTTTTTGCTATGAGGAGAGAAGAGCCAGGGACGTACGGGATATACACACGTGCATATGCACAAACACCAGCACCTCAGCCATAAGTGTTACACACTGACAACTTTTTATATTTTGGCTTCAGGTTTGGGAAATCCCTTTCTCAGCAACCTGTGACCATGGCTCACTGCAGTCAGGGGACAGATCCTAGGGTTTGGTTCCAGATGGAGCCTTGTTCTGACCCCAGCCTAGTCCAACCTTATTACCTATGTGACTCTGGGCATGTTATTTGCCAATTCATCACATGCTGTTTGTTTCACCCTTGAAATGTTTCTGGAATGTACCTACTGCCTTACATCTGTACCACTAACAGTGCAAGCCACCGTCCCTCATCAGGGCTATTAAAATAGCTATATAATTATTTTCCTGGTTTCCACCTCTTCTCCCTTCAAATACATTCACACAGATCCATTTAAAACCTAGGTTAATACTTTTCTGCTTAAAATTCTCCAGTGGCTTCCCTTCCTATTCAGAAGAAAATCCAACATCCTCCATGGCCTTGAAAGGCACTCATCACCAGGTGGCTGCCCCCAGTTCCAGCCCATTTCTTTTTGACCTTGTCTTTTTCCCTGGTCCCCACCTACTCACTCCCTTGCTCTCTTGCTTCCAGCCACACTGGCCTTCTGGGCTTCAGACAAATGGGATAAAACAGTGCTTCGACATTTAGAAGAACGCCTATCAGGTCTGCTACTTTTTGACTCTGTGACACTGGAAAAGTTGCTTGTGCTCCTGGAGCCTGTTTTCCACAAATGAGTGTGCCACTACCGACGTGGCAGGGCTGCTGTGGCGATTAAATCAACGAGAAAGGACAGATAAAGCGTTAGCCCAGGATCTGGCATACTGTCAGCTCTAAATCAGGGATGGGGTGACTAGGTGACAGACATTAAGGGGAGGGGGGCATGTGATGTAATGAGCACTGGGTGTCATGTAACTGATGAGTCACTGACCTCTATCTCTGAAACTAATAATATACTATATGTTAATTCATTGAATTTAAGTAAAATTCAAAAAAAAATAAATCAGGAACTGATGGCTCCTGGAGAGGTGAGGGAGGTGAGGCAGAGGGGGAGAGGGTGCTCTGAAGCAGGAAAGCAGCACTAGAGTTTTCCCTAAATCCCGAAAAATAGGATAACCCTCTCCCTCACAACCAGGTCTTCAATTTCAAGCCCAATTTCTGCTGAAGTTCAGCCCAAGCTGCTGCTTTTGATGTTGTTAGTAGAAACATTTACACTCTTAACTATCAGTTACCCATCTAAATGCACTGTTAATCTCCTCTGTGCCGCCACCCTCCCAGCCCACAACTCACTGCCTGGTCTAAAGGAAGCCAATCCCTCCAAGAATGTAGTCTCCTGAAGCCTGATTGATCTTGATTGCCTTTCATGGCTCCTCTCCAGGTTCTCCATATCGCTCTCCAGCTCTGGGTCCCATTCAACATAGGCTTCACTAATGCCGAGAGGGAGCTCCCAGTCTTTGCCAGTGAAATTGGCTCATATTTCAGGCTTTACGGTGCTTCCTTAGTTTCACTGCTGCTACATGAACCCTGGTAATCTGATGCCTCTGCCAACTTCATTTTTGCTTTTTTCAGCAGACACCCTAGGGCCACACTTCTCCATTGCCAAAGGCGTGGCCAGCCTTTGCCATTCAGACTCTTACTTTTGTGCCAGCTTGTGTCCACCCTAGCCCAATGTCTCCTGCTTGCTGAATAATTTTCTCTGTTGAGCTATAAATTCAAGACTTCAGTGCTCCTGGGTCAAGGGTTTCTTTTGGATTGTTGAGTCTAAGAGTAAGTGGATTTGAGACCAAGTGTCTTCTATAGCAGTTGGAGTTTTATTAAGCTAAATGAGAAAATAATATAAAATTGTGTTTAATAGCCCAGGGAATTGGGTAAGTGCTGTCCACTGGGCCTAAATAATAGCACAGAATTACTCAGTTGGCCAGCAAATCAAGGAAAAATAAAAAGACAGCTTTCCTACAAACAACCCTGACTGACTTTTTAAACTTCCCCAAATTGACCATATTATCTAATCTTTCAGAGGACCTGTGAACCTCAGGACTCAGCGCTTTTAAATCACTGAAACATATGACCTATCTGTGTCTTTACAAACCAATGACTATAAAGGGTAATATGTTTTAGCTAGGGCTCTAATTCAGTAGTCCTCAAATTTTAAGGTACTCAAGTGTCATCTGGAGATGGAGAGGATGTTAGAAATGGTGATACCCACAGATCCTGAATTACCATCTCTAGGATGGGACTCAGAAATCTCTTGTGTTTTACAAGCACCCTGAGGGATCCTGCAGCAAACGGTCAAAGATGACACTTTTGAGAAACCCTGAGGCAGTTGGAGAGAATTTAAACAGCAGTTTCTTAATGAATGACTCGGCCCTGGGCAGGTGCTCATTCACACCGTTGGCCCCTATTAATCTGCTATTTACTTACCCTGAGTCTGCTGTAAACTGGGAGCTTAAAGTACCTTCTGTCCCAACAATGTCACAAAATAACTTATTCTCATTCCCACTTTGCAGATGATACGGCTGAGGTTCAGTGTAGCCCTGTGTATGTCACAATCAAGATCGAGAAAAATGAGACAGGTGGCCTGAGAACAAACCAAACAAGACACACACTCACAGCTAAATCAACTCTGGGGGTTCAGAAAATTATAACAAACATGAGTATTATTTTGTTTATGACAAATATCCCTTTTGCTGATTTTTTTTTTTTAATTCCACGAAATCTTTGACCGAGATGCTATTTGGCATTACACGGTTGCCAAAATGCGAGTCAGTCCTCTGGATGAGTGCACTTGGTACCCCACATCCACATATTTTCAAACATTCAGACATCTTGGCTAGTCACAGAGACACTGGCTTGAGACTAGTTTCCTAATTTTCAGGTAGGAAATCTGAGTCACTGAGTGACCAAGAAATGGGGCCATTTTTTTTTTTGGCACATTTTCTGTACCCGATGAGCATGAATATAGCCACTTCTTCCAAAGATGGTAAGGTCCCAATATGCTTGGTGTTGCTGGAGCTCATTCTCATGTGAGAATCCCTTTCCCAAAGAGGCTGACAGCTGGAGATAAAGGGAATCAGCGTTAACAGGCGTGTCCTCAGGGTCTCAAGAAAAGCTTGCCCAAGCTGGAATCATAACATTAATGGTTTGCTTTGCTTTCTACAACTATGCTATGCTTTTAAGACGGTGAAACTTGGAGTGAGCCCTAAGATAGCACTAGGGGAAGACTGCTGTCTCATCTCAGGTTTCAGTTGATGTCGTATAATATTTCTCTTCCCTTCCCTTCTTCTTTCCTCCAGAGAAAGAATGGTAAGCAGGGTGACAAAGGCCATATTAGGGACTGAATGGCTGAGAGAGAAGGAGCATGGTGAGTCTGAAGCTTTGCTGAGCAACTGAATAGAGTGGCTGCAGCTCCTACGCTGAATGCGGAGTCAACATCTTGGCAGAATGATTGGTGATTGAGTAGGTCAAGAGAGCATAGACTGGAAACTTCAGGGATGCTCTGGTAAAATAATAGCATAGAGATTTGTACAGCAGCTGCTTGTCTCATCCCTGGACTTGCCAAAGCTTCCCTCATCTTTCATCTCTTGAAGCACAAAAATTCCTCTCGTGCAACAATACTTTAATTCCATTTTAATATCCTTATCCATCAAATGGGGTTTTACAGTCTAATTTCATGGCCGTATAGCACACAAACTATACTGCATATCACAACTATTTGGACTGCTTCTTAGAGACATGTGGGACCATTACATTAGTCCTGAGATCTTCAGACAGTCACACTTGAATATAATTTGCAAATTATTTTACCCTTGTAAGTCTGAGTCTGATAACCATTGCTTAAGCAGGAGATTTTTAAAGAGAATAGAGATAATTTGTATGTAGCCACTGTTGAACTTGTCCATCCAAATCCTTTTAAAGCTTTCTTTGACAAAACTTAACTTCTAGCCATGGTGAAATGAGACTGGCTGGAAATAGGCCTACCTCTCTGCCAATGTACGACTTTCCCCCAACCTTTTGTGCTTCATTTGATTTTCCATAATTCTGGGTATGAGACTCACATCATTTCCCTTACCAGGGTATTCCGAGGCTCAGCAGGAATTTGGTTGGGACATATTTTCCTGAGCATCTGCCTGAATTCTCCTGCCTTGAATATTTTTTAATCCCCTTTCTTTTAGTCATGCTCAGAGACTCAGTGCCTTGCAGAATGCTGGAACAGTCTTTAGAGATCATCTCATCCAATACCCCCATTTTACTCTCTGAATCCAAGTGCCCCTCCCTTCCAGCTTCTCTGGAAATGGAAACAAAAATAATCCAGTTCAGGCCCCCTGCCTGAATCTCCAAGGAACACCCTGGGCTCTGCTAAATGATTTGTTTGCCAGTGGCGCCTCTGTGGGATCACTGAGCTGCTCCCACATCTTCACAACATTACCTGCTTGTGTACCTTAAAATAACTTAGCCAGAAACCCTAATGTCAAATTCTGAATTTGGTCACTCTGATTCTTCAGCTCATCTCTTTCTTTTGAAGAAAGGCTTCATCATTAAGAGTTGGTTGTGAGCATGTTAAGCCTACTCTGGGAAGCTTTTGGGAGCCTCCATTTCCACGAGGGAAAGGAAAATCTCTAGGAAAAAAAAAAAACACAAGACCATATTACTACCTGACATTTAGTGAACATTTATTATGTGCCAGGCACTGTGCCAAATGCTTGCATGTGTTAACTTTTTTTTATCACTCCTATATCCCATGAGTTAGTTATGAAGATCCCTATTTCACATTTGAGGAGACCGAAGCAAAGGTCACAAAGTTTGTAACTGGCAGAGCCAGGATTTATTTTATTTTATTTTATTTTTTTGAAGCTCTCAACTTCTTTTTTTTTTTTATCGCTGTTCAATTTGCAAACATACAGAATAACACCCAGTGCTCATCCCATCAAGTGCCACCCCAGTGCCCGCCACCCAGTCACCCCCATCCCCTGCCCTCCTCCCCTTCCACCACCCCTAGTTCGTTTCCCAGAGTTAGGAGTCTTCCATGCTCTGTCTCCCTCTCTGATACTTCCCACCCATTTCTTCTCCCTTCCCCTCTATTCCCTTTCACTATTATTCATATTCCCCAAATGAATGAGACCATATAATGTTTGTCCTTCACCGATTGACTTACTTCACTCAGCATAATACCCTCCAGTTCCATTCACGCTGAAGCAAATGGTGGGTATTTGTCGTTTCTAATGGCTGAGGAATATTCCATTGTATACATAAACCACATCTTCTTTATCCATTCATCTTTCGATGGACACCGAGGCTCCTTCCACAGTTGAGCCAGGATTTAAATTCAGGCAGTTTAACTCCTGAATGAATACTTTTTTTTTTTTCCTTTTTTTTTTGGAGAGAGAGTGAGTGCATGAATGTGAGTTGGTGGGGAGGGGCAGAGGGAGAGAGAATCTTAAGCAGGCCCCGTTCCGTGCCCAACAAGAAGCCCAACATGTGGCTTGATCTCACAACCCTGAGATCATGACCTGAGCCAAAACCAGAAGTTGATTGCTTAACGAACTGAGCCACCCAGGTGCCCCCAGAATATATATTCTTAATCCTTATGCTATCCTGTCTCCAAAAACCTAAGATGTAAACAAGAAACCATCCTAAGTTACCAACTCAGGGAATTAAAAGGACCTGATCTTTCAAATAGTCTCACGAAATAACCCTAAGACCTCCTTCTAATATCATCAAGTGTGTCTTTCTTCCTTCCTATTGTAGTAGCTTCTAGACTCCCAACTATAGTTCCTCTTTCTAAGAAGGTCTGTGTATTACTACAGTCCTGAAGAGAGAACACTTTTTGTTCTGGTGAAGACCCTGATTCTTCATGTCATATCACTGAAACATTGGTAGTCTAGTGATTTGGTCATGAACCCTCACCCACCAGCGTGGCAATCCTGGAGCCTGGTAAAACCCCTGTCCACTGAAGAAGGGCAAGGACAGCAGGGCTGTTCTGTCCCTGGTGTAGCTGGGTGTTCTCCAGGTACAGAGAAAAGGATGCCTCTCTTCTGATCCCCCACCCTGGGTACACTCACTTATAGAATCTCCCTACCCCTGCCCCCCCAGTTCTCAGTCATTTTATATGCTTGATTCTGTAGCTTCTCTATTTTATACACACACACACACACATTCTGTAGCCATTTTCCCCAAGATCTGCAAGGCTTAGAGCCTGGACCAACTCCTTCCTCTAATTCTGGATTCTAGCCCTAAACTCCAGCCTCAAAATCCATCCCGTTTCCTACTTCCCGATAATATTTCCTCTAGAAAAATCCCCTCAGTCCCACCCCCAACAACTTTTTATTCAAGGTAGGACATGATCAAGTGTTTCTCTAAATGCTGTTGGCTGATTGACCTACCCTTTACACCCTTTACACCTCCCTTCTGAGACAGAGATACTAGATGAGTGAGGTTAGGAGGAATGCGGGGAATGCCCCTCATTCCTCTCTCACTTGGGGGCTAGCTGCCCTTAGGGAACAGGCATCTGCTCTGCTGATATTACAACACGTGGTTTATGTGCACCAAAGCAACAGGCTTGGCCCCAGAATTACACAGATTGAGCCATTCGGTCCCTGGCAGCCTTGGAAAGCTTTAGCCCCTGCTCTATGTGGGGCTGCCCCATGCACTTTCTGCAGGGAGTAGCAACAGCTATAGTTGCCATTCATTAAAACATCCCCAAGAGCTGTGCATTATCCCATCCAGTCCTCAAAACATCCCTACAAAGAAAATACTCTTAGGGCTGCCTGTTAAAGATGAGGAAATTGGAGCTTAGATTGGTCAAATGATTTGCTAAGGTCATATGGCTAGTGTCTTATCCCAGATCTTTTGAAAACAAAAATTAGACAAAACTTATATGCCAACACTTTGGTTTGGGGGATGCGTGTGCAATTCCAGAGGATCGCCAATGAAGGAAAAGGAAAAGTGAGGCAGAAGAAGGGATAGCAAATTCCAAGTGGTGCTTTACCGTGAGCTTTTCTATAGCTGTCTGCTGGGTCACATGGGCTTTTCTAAGGAGTCTAAACATCCACGTGGAGCCGTTGTATCTCAGAACAACACATCTTGGAGGGGGAAAGCAACAGTTCTCTGTTTGCTCCTTCCTGTCTCCAGTCTTTTTAATCAATATCTATCTCAGGTGATGTAATTTTCCTGCACTTGCAGTTTGTGTAACCTGTTCCCTCTTGGCAACCTCCCTGGGGAGACAGAGTCTCCATGAGTCATTTCAGTTGGGCCTTGGTGCTTGGGTCATTGTGACTTTTGCTATAAAGGGCTTAATGTGGGCAGAGATCACATTAGGGAATGGCCTAGGCTGTGTGTGGCTGAGTTGCCAAAACGGTGCGGAGTTGAGCATAAAGGTGAGTCTGATCCAGGTAGTGAGTGGCAGGGCAGAGTCAACCCCAGAGCAGCACTTTTCCAGATAGATTATAGACTTATGGCCACTTATGTTAGAGTTCATGTTCAAGGAATAGTGAACTTCTCCCAAGAAAAGTCAGTTCAGCACTGTGCTAGGTACTGCAAGAAGCACAGGATGGGCTGTCAGTCAGGGTCCTCCAGAGGAAAGGCCAGTCAGATACATAAGGTACAGAAAGAGAACTTTATTTTAAGGAATTGGCACATGTGATGGTTGGGGCAGACAAGTCTGAAATGTGTACAGGAGGCCGGAAGGCTGGAAATGAAAGTAAGAGATGATGTTGTAGTCTTTGAGTCTGAAATCTGCAGGGTGGGTCAGGCAGGCTGGAAACTCAGGCCAGGATTTCTATGTTGAGGTCTTGAAACCAAATTTCTTCCTCTCCAAGAAACTTCAGTTTTTGCTCTTAAAGCTTTTCAAATGATTGGACGGGGCCCATCCTCGTTTATTCAAGGTCTCCCGATTAAATATTTCCCACATGCAAAAATAATTTCACAGCAACATCTAAGCTAAACACTGGCCACTAGAACCTTTAGCCAGGTTGACATGTAAAATTAACCATCACAGGATCCATTCTTCATCTGGAAATTATAATATTGGGAATTACTCTTTGGGTGCACTAAGAGATGTTGGCAATGAGCAGACTTGAGGTGACGGCAATTTCCAGGTGGAATCCGTAACAGTTGTTAATGCTTTTATCACCATAAAGGGTTTCTTCCAATGCCTTGGAACTGGCCTGCATTCAAGTAGGGTAGGACATTTCTGGGCTACAAGTAATGAGGTTTACTCCGGTTTCTGTTTAGGAAGAGCTGTCCAGATGGGCTCTTGGTGCCTGTACCCATGACAGGTCTCCAAAGAAACTCTCTGAGAAGTGTTAATCTCTCATTTAGGGAATAGGATAAGGAAATGGTTTGAGAGGACCTGGTGTCCCCTTGGCACAGGTATCATTAGGGCAAAGTCCTTCAAACTGACAACATGGTAAAGGATGATTTCTGGGAACATTGCTCATTGACTTCCTAGGCAGCTCTGAAAGGCCATATGGCTGTGATTTCCTGAGTGCCAACAATGATTATGACATCATGTTAGGCGTTCAACATACAGGATTCAAAACATACTACCCAGTAGGTATGTAACAGATGAGAAGGTTGAGATTCACAGAATTCCAGTAACTCACCCAAGTTCCCCCAGCGAGTAAATGGCCTACCTAAAAAGAGCTCTTTTTCATCATAATTAGAATTGAGAACAGCTGATTAGCTGTGCTAGCTTAGGATCACAGTAAACTTGTCTAGACCACTATCTTCCTTAGAGTAGGCAAATGAATGAATGAGTCACCAGTCAAGATGTTTTCAGTGGGTAAGCCACCTTTTATTTGGCAGCATAACCCTTTTCCAATGAAATCTTACATAAAACCTCAATATATCAGAAATTTAATAGTGGAGATGGTCCCGTTGATGCCAGAGCAGCATTTGAGACATTCCTCTTTTCTTCACCTATAGCCCCTGAAGCACAGCCCTAAAATTACAAAACAAGGCCAAAATAAAGTTTGGGAAGTACCAACTGACTCTAGCCCTCAACTCATCACAACAGTGTACTACCTACCTGAAAAAGTCCTCTCTTGGGTGTGAAGGCAGAGAAGGTGCTGGAGGGCTTGTGTGTAACATTCAGGGTGTAAAAGAGTTAAATTCTTAGAAATTGGAAAGGATCTTGTGGGAGAAAATTTAGAGAGTCTCCTCTTGACCATCATCTCCGTTCAAGGTCCACTTACCTCTTCCACCTGACAGGAGCAGGGACCAAGGGAGGAGGAAGAGAGAAAGGCCTGACCGGCTGGAACAGAGGAGAAATGCTGGTGCATTGGGAAGAGCCTGCACACTGTTTGTGTATAAAACAAGCCTCGGTGGGGGCTTTGTTTAATGGCCACCCAAAGGGCACTACAACCTCAGCAGAAGGGAAGCTGAAGGAAGATTGTTATAAGGGCAGAGGGCAGACGAGCAACTGTCAGACTAGATTGGATGCACCCAGGTTACGGGCACTGCAGACATGAGGCCACGTAGCAGAGGTATCGGCCTCTCTTGCCCCCTTCATCTCTCCTTCCTTCCTTTGCTTCTACCTGGAATGGAAGGGTCAGAAAGCACAGTGAGCAGGCCGAGGGAGGACAAACAGCAAGAGGCAGGGACCAGAGAAGGGCCACTCACTTCAGCATCCCAGTCATTTTGTTGTGGTTGTTGTTAACAGAACTTAGCTCTTCTGTTTTATTTTCATCGTTTTAATTTTAATATAATAAACATGCAGTGTTATATACGTTTCAGGCGGACAATATGGCGGCTCAATGGTTCTACACATTACTCAGTGCTCCTCAGACCCAGCGTGCTCTTAATTCCCTTCACTTATCTCACACCCTCCCCCCCCCACCTCCTCTCTGGTAACCAGCAGTGTGTTCTCTATACTTAGTCTGGTTTTTTTGGTCTCTTTTCTCCTTCGTTTTGTTTCTTAAATTCTGCATATGAATGAAATCATATGGTATTTGTCTTTCTCTGATGGACATATTTCACGGAGCAGACATCTGTTGTTGCCATCTATCCATGTTGTTGCAAATGGCAAGATTTTGGTTTTTTTTTTATGGCTGAGTAATATTCTAGTGTGTGTGTGCGCGCGTGTGTGTGTAATGATATGTGTATAACACACACACACCACTACTTCTTTATTCGTTCATGCGTTGATGGACTTAGGCTGTTTCTGTATCTTGACAACTGTAGGTAATGCTGCAGTAAACATAGGGGTGCATATAGCTTTTCAAATCAGTGTTTTTATAGTCGCTGGGTAAATACCCAGTACTGGAATTACGGGGTACTATGATAATTCTCTTTTTAATTTTTTGAGGAACCTCCATACTGTTTTCCACGGTGGCTACAGCAGTTTGCACTCCCACCAATAGTACACAAGGGTTCCTGTTTTTCCACATCCTTGACAACACATGTTTCTTGTGTTTTCAATTTTAGCTCTTCTGACAGCTGAGAGGTGATACCTCATTGTGGTTTTGATTTGTAACTCCCTGATGATCAGTGACGTTGAGGCTCTTTTCATGTGTTTGTTAGCCATTGAACGTCCTCTTTGGAAAAATGTCTATTCATGGATTCAGCCCATTTTTTATCTGGACTATTTTTTTTTATTGGTAATGAGTTGCATAAGTTCTTTACATATTTTGGAGACTAATCCTTCATCAGACGTGTCGTTTGGAAATATCTTTTCTCATACAGTAGGTTTGTTTTTTAATTTTGTTGGTTGTTTCCTTTACTGTGCAAAAGCTTTTTGTTTTGATGTAGGCCCAATAGATTATTTTTGCTCTTGTTTTCCTTGCTTTTGAAGACACGTCTAGAAAAATGTTGCCATGGCCAGTGTTAAAGATATTACTGCCTGTGCTCTCATCTAGGATTTT
The DNA here is from genome assembly GCF_905146905.1 of Nyctereutes procyonoides. Taxonomy (NCBI): domain Eukaryota; kingdom Metazoa; phylum Chordata; class Mammalia; order Carnivora; family Canidae; genus Nyctereutes; species Nyctereutes procyonoides. The sequence continues at coordinate 6,368,786 of NW_026575126.1, forward strand.
TATGGTTTCAGGTGTCACCTTTAGGAACTTAACCATTTTGAGCTTATTTTATATATGATGTAAGCCAGTGGTCCAGTTTCATTCTTTTGCGTGTAGCTGTCCAGTTTTCCCAACACCATTTGTTGAAGAAACTTCTGCCCATTGCATATTTTTGCCTCTTTGTTGAAGATTAATGGACCATGTAATCGTGGGTTTATTTCTGGGAATGATATTATCTTTTTTTAAGATTTTATTTATCTATTCATGAGAGATGCAGAGAGGCAGAGACACAGGCAGAGGGAGAAGCAGGCTCCATGCAGGGAGCCCGACATGGGACTCGATCCTGGGTCTCCACGATCACAACCCAAGCCAAAAGCAGTCACTCAACCACCGAGCCACCCAGGTGTCCCTCCGGGCACACTATTCTATTTTATTGATCTGTGGGTCTATTTTGTGGCACCACCATGCTGTTTTGGTTACTACCACTTTGTAGTATATCTTGAAATCTGGGATTGTGATTCTTCCAGTTTTGTTCTCCTTTTTGAAGATTGCTTTGTCTTTTGTGGTTCCATGCAAATTTTAGAAATATTCTAGTTCTGTGAAAAATGCTGTTGGTACTTTTGATAGGGATTGTATTAAATCTATAGGTTGCTTTGGGCCATATGGGCATTTTGACAGTATTTGTTGTTCCAATCCATAAGCATGGAAGATCTTTCCACTTGTTTGTGTCATTTTCAACTTCTTTCATCAGTGTTTTATAGTATTTATAGTACAGGTCTCTCACCTCCTTGGTTAAGTTTGTCCCTCGGTACTTTTTTTTTTTTTTTTGGTGCAATTGCAAATGGGATTGTTTTCTTAATTTCTCTTCCTGCTACTTAATTATTAGTATATATAAATGCAATGGATTCCTGTATATTGATTTTTGTATTCTGCAAATTTAGTATCAGTTCTAATAGTTTTCTGGTGGAGTTTTTAGGGTTTTCTATGTATAGTTTCATGTCATCTGCAAATAGTGACTTTTCCTTACCAATTTGGATGCTTTTTATTTCTTTCTATTGTCTACTTTGGCTAAGATTTCCAGTACAATGTTGAATAAAAGTTGTGAGAGTGGACAACTTTGTCTTTTTCCTGACTTTTGGGGAAAAGCTCTGTTTTTCAAAACTGAGTATGATGTTAGCTGTGGGTTTTTCATATATGGCCTTTATTATGTTGAGGTGTATTCCCTCTAAACTTTTATTTATTTTTAAAAGATTTTTATTTATTTATTCATGAGAGACACAGAGAGAGAAAGAAAGAGAGAGGCAGAGACACAGACAGAGGGAGAAGCAGGCTCCATGCAGGGAGCCTGACCTGGGACTCGATCCCAGGTCTCCAGGATCATGCCCTGGGCGGAAGGCATCACTAAACTGCTGAGCTGCCCTGTCTCCATATATATTTTTTTATTTCTTCTTTTATTATTTGGTTGATCCATTCATTATTTAGTAGCATTTTATTTAACTTTCTTGTGTTTATGTTCCTTTCATATATTTTCTTGTGGTTGATTTCTAGTTTCATGTATTGTAGTCAGAAAAGATGGATAGCATCCCTTCTATCATTTTGAATTTGTTGAGACTTGTTTTGTGGCCTAATATGTGATCTCTTCTGGAGAATGTTCCACATGCACTTGAGAAGAATGTGTATTATGCGCTTTAGGATGCAGTGTTCTGAATATGTTAGATCCATCTGGTCTGTTGTGTCACTCAAAGCCACTGTTTCCGTGTTGATTTTCTGTTTGGATTATCTATCTATTGATGTAAGTGGGGTGTTAAAGTCCCCTACTACTATTGTATTACTATCAATTACATACTTTGTGTTTGGTTTTTTAAAAAACATTTTATTTATTTATTTATGAGAGAGAGAGAGAGAGAGAGAGAGAGAGGCAGAGGGAGAAGCAGGCTCCATGCAGGGAGCCTGATGTGGGACTCAATCCCGGGTCTGCAGGATCAGGCCCTGGGCTGAAGGCAGCACTAAACTGCTGAGCCACCCGGGCTGCACCTACTTTGTGTTTGTTATTAGCTGTTTTACATATTTGGGTGCTCCTATGTTGGGTACATAAATATTTACAATTGTTATATCTTCTTGTTTAATTGTTCCCTTTATGATTATATAGTGTGGTTCTTTATCTTTGTTACAGTCTTTGTTAGAAAGTTTATTTTTTCTGATAAAGTATTGCTACCCTAGCTTTCTCTTCACTTCCATTTGCAAGATAACTGCTTTTCCATTCCTTCCCTTTCCATCTGCATATGTTTTTAGGTCTGAAACCAGTCTTTTATAGGTAGAGTATAGATGTGTCTTACTTTATTTCCTTTCCATTACACTATGTCTTTTGATTGGAGTTCTTAGTCCATTTATATTCAGCATAATTATTGATAAGTATGTTGCCATTTTGTTACCCGTTCTATGATTGTTTTTGTGGTTCTTCTCTGTTCCTTTCTCTTCTTGCTCTCTTCTTTAATGGCTTGCTAGCTTTCTTTAGTGATATACTTGGATTCTTTTCTCTTTATTTTTTGCATATCTATTACTGGATTTTGAGTTCTGGTTACCATTAGGTTTGTACATAATATCTTATATGCATAGAAGTTTATACTAAGTTGGTGGTCATTTAAATTTGAATTCATTCTTCATATTTCTCCCCTGTTCCCCTCCCCCCACGTTTTAGGTATATAGTGTCATACTTGACATACTTTCGTTTTGTGAGTCCCTTGACTGATTTTTATAAATATACCTAATTTTACTGCTTTTATGCTTCCTAATTTTCTTACTCCTCCTTATGGTCTTTCCTTTCCACTCAAGGAGTCCCATTTGACATTTCTTGTATTTAGTGATCATGAATTTGTTAAACTTTGTCTGGGATTCTCTTTCTCTCTCATTTGTTCTGAGTAATACCCTTGCTGCATAGCGTATTCTTGATTGCAGGGTTTGTTTTTTTTTCTTTCTTTCAGCCCTTTGAATATATCATGGTACACCCTTCTAGCCTGCAAAGCTTTTGCTGAAAAATCAGCTGATAGTCTTCTGGGGTTCCCCTTGTCTATAACTGTCTTCTTTTCTCTTGCAACCTTTAAAATTCCTTCTTTATCACTATTTTTTATCACTTTAATTACCATGTGTATTGGTATAGACTTCCTTGGGTTGATTTTATTGGGGGGTTCTCTGTGCTTTCTAGATCTGGGTTTCTCTTTCCCTCGCCAATTTTGGGAAGTTTTCAGCTATTATTTCCTCAAATTTTCTGCTCTTTTTTCTCTATTTTCCTCCTGGGATCCCTATGGTACAAATGTTATTATGCTTGATAGTGTCACTGAGGTCCCTAAGCTTATTTTCATTTATTATTTTTTTCCTCTCTCCTGTTCAGCTTGATTGCTTTCCATTACTCTATCCTCTAGATCACTGATTCATTCCTCTGCTCCACGAATTTACTATTTAATCCATCTATTATATTTTTAATTTCAGTTATTGAGTTCTTCATCTCTGATTGGTTCTTTTCAATCTCTAATTGTTTTTTTAAATCTTTTTGTTAAAGGTCTTATTGGGGTCTTCCAACTCTTTCTCAAGTCCAGTGACTATCTTTATGACTATTGTTTTAAATTCTCTATCAAGCATATTGCTTGCAAAGTCCTTAGTAGCTGGGGGCCCCTGAAGCTGTCAGGACAAGGTAGGCCTGCTTGGAGGTGGTGGGTCTGAAGAAGTGTACAGGGACAGGATGCATACAAGGTGTTAGCAGTTTGCACAGATCTGCTGTGGGAGGGGGCCTGGAGCTGAGGCCTGGCTGAAGGGAGCTTGTCTGCAGGAGAATGCAAGGGCATGGTGCACTATTAGCAAGTTAGGTAGTAAGTGTTCGTGCCACACAGGTGTCTGTATGTTTATGCTAGGGGGCAGGGGAGGGAAATGGTGCCCATCAACTCCTTTGTTTCTGGAGAAGTCCCCAAAGATCCTGCCCCTCCAGCACAGGCTCTGAGATTAGTAAACAAAGCTCCCTTCCATATATTTCAGGTGTTTTTCAAACTACTTCTTCTATGCTGTATCTCCATAAGACTGTTTGTTGTACTATCTCTTTAAGAGTGAGCTCTTTGTTTCCTTTCACCCTCCTGACCCTCCCATGAGCCTACTAATTTTTAATCAGCCCCACTGATTGTAGAAACTCATGAAAGTTGGCCTCTCTGGTTTTCAAAGCCAAATGTTATGGGCATTTGTCTTTCTTGAGTGGGTACCCTGGTGTCAGTCTTCTTCTTTCCACAATTCCATGCCCTCAGCATCCCTCTTTCCTGTGGACAGTCCCATGGGTCCGCTTAGCTCAGAACACCAATCTCTGTCCTTCCTATCCATTTTGATGTGGCCTCTTCTCTATGTTTATCTGTGGAGAGTCTGTTCTGCCAAACTTTAGGTAGTTTTCTGGATTATTTATACTGATGTGGGTGCTATCTAGTTGTATACATGGGACAAGGTGAGCTTAGGGTCCTCCTACTCCATCATCTTACCTGGACCCCATCATTTCTAATTACTGATTTGAGGCTATGTTTTTTTTTTCTTTAAGTACCTATGGAACTTCCATTTACCTAAAAAGAGACAGAAAAGTCATTGGATTGCTCAAGTTTTCATCCAGGGTAGGGAGTGGCTACTGTCAAAGAGAAGATTTTAAGAGATAATATGAGGTGAAAGTCAACTTTCATTTGTGCTTATACCTCCACACTTTGCTTATCTAACATACTGGCTTAACTTATGTTCTGATGAATTATACACTTTGTGACTTCTTTGTGGCTTCTAGCCTAGCTTCCCGGAACTCACAGACCAAGACAGTATATGACAGCTCTTAAAACATTTGATGGAAGCTTGTCCTGCTTCTCCTCAACCCCTTATCTCCCTGTTCCATTTCTCATGGAAGCTTCATAGTTCTCTTTTCCTGGGGCTCCCTTTTCTGGAACTGCTGCCATTTGTCTTGCCTGTCATCCAAGTGGAGCCCAGGCCTGGGTCCAGTACTGCATATGTGGAAGCTTGATTCTTCTTTGGTGACTGTGAGGAGAATTCTTAATGTTCTTCAATGGAAGTTCAACCCAGGTAAAATACCCTGGTTTCAATCATGTAAAGACTTCTGAGCTTTGCTTTCTCTTCCCTCCATCATCAAACTCAGTTCCCTAACCTCTATTATGAAAACATCTGCTACAATGTAGCACCAGTGACTGTGGCCACAGCTTTTCCACTTTCAGATAATTTTACCAGGCCCCCTCCCAACAGACTTTGTGGGCATCGCCTGCTTTTAGCCCATCTTCTGAACCTTTCCTCCATCCTTTAGAGAGGACTTTTATGTTCCTCACTACTTATTTTCATTGACTTTGGCATCAGAACATATATTCCTGATATCTTGGTCTGTCCTTTAGAAAACCCTCCTACTACACTTCAGTAAGGACTACTCCCTAGAAATGGTATCACATAGCATCTGCCATTATACACAGTACCATTGTCATTTCCCCAGATGTCTTTATGGTAAATAGCTGCCCCTCGCCTGCACCATCTGACAGGTAAATGGCATTATCAAAACATAAGCAGGCTGCCTCTTTCTTGGGATAGAGAAAAACAAAACACCAGTGAGTAAACAGAAAGGATGCTTTCTTTCCCCTTGCTTTCTTGTATTTCATAAAACCATTTTCTAAAAGGAGAGTTTGCCATCAGCATTTGGCTGACTTGAATGCAAGTTACTAGATCAGACAAGCATTAGTTTATAAAAATATCATTATAAATATAACTCAAACCTTATGAAGAGAAAGGCATTAGCATCCCATTCTATTGGTGTCACTACATGCAGCACATGCAGCTGTGGGTAAAATGTAATGTGTGGATTGGGTCTCAAAGGTAAGTTTTCAACATTAAGCCTGTCGTATCTAAATCTTCCAGGGATTTTCAGGTTTTACCAGAATGTGTATAGTAAATGGTATTAGGTTGAGGTAGTTTTATTTTTTCAATTGCACTTGCATAAGTTTAATTTAGTGCCAAATTCCAGTACATAACAAAAATACAAAGCAAAGGCTCTCTGGTGGTTAAATCTTGTTTTTTTTTTTTTTTTTTTGTTTTCTCCTCCTACCTACTTTACTAACTCCCACGCTCCCTGAATGGCCTACTTTCTCCACCGAATGGCCTGTTTGAAGGCCCTCATTTATCCACTGATGCTGACAACATCAATGCTGAGATCATTTCTTTTTCTTCTTTTAAAGATTTATTTATTTATTCATGAGACACACACACACACACACACACACACACACACAGGCAGAGACACAGGCAGAGGGAGAAGCAGGCTTCATGCAGGGAGCCTGACATGGGACTCGATCCCAGGTCTCCAGGATCACGCTCTGGGCTGAAGGCAGCACTAAACTGCTGAGCCACCCGGGCTGCCCACTGAGATCATTTCTATATGATACATTCTTAAGATGAAATTTCTTTAAAACCTTGAATAATAAGGTATAATTTCCTCTGAGTATATCTGCAACAGGGATTCCTAACTCTATTTGGGCAGTCCCTTCAACTGTGTGCATTGTGGATAATGTCAAGAGGTATCTCAGAATTCTCCTGCAAGAACTCAAAGTATAAATTAAAATAGAAAACTAAATGCCATTTGGACCTTCCCACTCCTCTTTTTCCCTAATAAATTATAGTTAATTTTTTAAAAATCTAGAATCAAATTCATTTTCCTCTCTCCATAGAGTACCTCTTTTTCCTGCATTCCTCACTTAGTTAACTGGGCCAGTGTGCCTAATAGAGAAGACATTCAATAGATATTTCCTTGCTTGATTTTGATAACTTATCTAAAATTTGTGATATCATTGTATTTTAAAATTTATAGATTTTATAGTTTTTATCTAGGCCTCATAACATCATTTTTTTTTAGAACTCTATCCTGAGAAGAGAAAGCTCTATTAACATTTAAGGACAGAGTTCCTTAGTAGCAGACTAAGAGGGTCATATAAAAACACCCTCTCTAATTTTTTTTTTAAGATTTTATTTATTTATTCATGAGAGACACAGAGAGAGAGAGGCAAAGACACGGCAGAGGGAGAAGCAGGCTCCATGCAGGGAGCCCGATGTGGGACTCAATCCCGGGTCCCCAGGATCAGGCCCTGGGCTGGAGGCAGCACTAGACCACTGAGCCATCCGGGCTGCCCCACTCTCTCTAATTTGATGATATTATTTGTTCTTCTCCCTCATCAGATTGTAAGGTCCACAAGGCCAAAGACCAAGACAATTTTCTGTTCATCATTGTATTCCCAACATCTTGCTGTCCCTAACTAACAATAATTTGAATGAATATGAATATTGACCATTTAGTCAATTCCTCAATGATATTAATTCATTCATTTTTATTCACTAACAAGTGGGTTCTTTGCTAGGACTCTATCAAAACAAGGATGGATAGTAGTCATGGCCCTTAGTCACGGAGTTCACAGGCAAGGAAGAAAATAAACTTTATAAAAGAGGCTTGACACACATGAGGGTTATCTCTAGGAGATGTTTAAGCTGAACACAGCTGAGAGAATGGCTAATTCCACCCTGAAGAATCAGAAATGCTTTACAGAGAAATATTTCTGTCACCTGGGTCTTGAAGAGTGAGAGGTGCGAAAGAGAAATGGATGGAGTATGCAAAGACTCTTCAATAAAGAAAATCTAAGGAAAAAAACATTTTTTCTCAAGAATTTAAAAGTTAAGGCTAGTAAAGTTGACTTTCTGAGCTTTTGTTTTGTCATTCAGAATTATACAGATTATTCTCCATTAATCAAATTCTTTTTCCCCTATATTTGTTGGCTTCAAATACAAAGCTAAAAACAGATTGTTCCCCTTAGCCACATTCTCATGTGATGATTACTTTTCCCCAAATCTGGAAATTGTGATCCGAAGTGAGAGTCAAGCTTGACTACATTTGTGTCTCTTATCTTGTTTTTGCAACGTCGTTTTTTACATTATGAGATGTAAACATCATAGCTCAGCTAGATAAGATTTATCTGTCTTGCCCTAAATAAGTAACTGCTCAAAGTAATAAAATCAAGATTCTTTAAAACAAATAATCTTTGTTTATTAAACAAAGATTTGTTATTAAACAAAATCTTTGTTTTGTTAAACAAAAAAAACAAATCTTTAAAACAAATAATCCAAACACCATTCATACTAGTTAGTCCAAGAAATTTAAAGGTACATATGAGAGAATCAATCATGTTCGGCCATGAAAGTGTTAATCTTGTTCATTCATATCTGCATGTTCAGGAACTAGAAGTTCCTCTTAAAGAGAAACAAAACATTGCAATGCTTAACTGTCTTGAATAACAATCTCTAGGGAAAGAAAAGCCACCAAAGCTTGTGCTAATAATAGTTTTATTATGTTATGGAGTATTAGCATGTTTGTTTAATATTTTGTTCTAAGAGTTGGAGAAAAAAAAGAATTGATTATGCTGGTGGTTACATGACTATCTACATTTGTTCGAATCCACAGAATCATAAATTTAAAAGGCCAACTTTATTGTATACAAATTTATTTTTTTTTTTAATTTTTGAAAAGAAAAAAAAAAACGATAAGAAGAAAGGGAATAAAATAACACTTTGTTTTAAAATTTGGAGAAAACGAAACTTCGGGTCCTTCTCCTGACACTGCTCCGGACTCTTTTCCAGAAGGCAAACACTTGGTACATTTCAAGCAGAATAATTAAAATCAATCACCCACACGGCCAGGCCAAGAATGAAGAGCAGAAAACTTGGGATTTGACAAGAAGGAGAGAGATCCAAGACAGGAAATTGACTTGGTCAGACGTGTGGAAAATCAAGGCAACCCACAAGGCCATTAATGAAGGTCCCCATAAGACAGGCTCTGCTTCTGCACCCCGCCCTTAGCCCAGGCTCTCTCTCCAGCTGGGAGGATTTATTTCAGGGAAGCCGTGCCAGCATCTTCCAAGGCAAACACAGTCGGAGCACAGTTACCAAACAATGCTGCAAAGGAGGCGCAGGTGGCACGCTGGAAGAAACTTCCTCGGGATCGAAAGGGAGAGCCAGCCACAGCCAGCGCCCCTGATCTCCATCTAAGGAAACTCAACTCCACTGGACAGATCTCTCCACTCCAAAGCTGAAGAGGGGAAAACCCCATTAAGAAGGCGTTGTCCTTGGGAAACTGTAGTAGTGTCTTTTCTTGTCTCTTGTTACTGAAACACATCACCAGAAATGACCTAAAGATAATGGGACTGAAAGGCGTTAAAAAGGATATGGAAGTGGATTAACATCACTGGATAGAAGCCAGCGTTAGATCAGCACTGCAGAGGGATTAACCAAAGAGGATATAGGCTAATGCGTGACCCCAAGCCAAACACTTCTGTTGGCTCAACGGTCTATGGGGTTAGAACTGATGCTTGCCGAAAGTTTTACAGTTTCACATGGAAAAGAGGAAAAGCATATGATCACGGCCTAAGCTGTGGCATGCTTGAATCCTAGCTGCACCACCCACTGGTTGTGTGACCAGGACAGGTTATTTAATGTGTTTGTGCCTCAAATTCTCTATCTATAAAATGGGAGACAATGTCAGTGCCTATTTCATGTAGTTGTTGTATTGAGTTTATTTATATGCCCGTATGGCTCCTAGAACGGTCCCAGGTATACAGCAAGTGCTGTATAAATGCTAGTTAGCATGATTATCATAAAATAAACTTTCCAAATTAGAGCTGGTCTTGGTATGCCTCTACTAAGTATGTTCTGAAATAACCCTAAAACCTGATCAAGGTCTGTGAACTGTACAAAGTGGCTGGTTTACAAAATTCCTGAAGTTTTATTGCTGAGGCATTTGCTAAGACTTCCACTAATTCTCTCCCATTCTCAGGAATGACCACTAATTCTTTCAGGATTTCTAGCCTTGAAGCCAGTTTCCGGATTCCTAGTTCCCATCTTTAGAAGTGGAATAAGCCCTGGGTTGGCAGTCAAGTGACCAGTATCTGGCTGAGGTGTTTTTCTGAGTCACTTGTCAAAATCATGTCCCGTTCCTGGGCCTACAATTCCTTCTTTTTTTTTTTTTTTTTTTTTAAATAAGATTTTATTTCTTCAGGAGAGACACAGACACACACACACAGAAAGAGAGGCAGAGAGAGAAGCAGGCCCATGCATGGAGCCTGATGCGGGACTCGATCCCTGGTCTCTAGGATCACGCCCTGGGCCAAAGGCAGGCGTTCAACCGCTGAGCCACCCGGGCGTCCCCCTACAATTCCTTCCATTGCAAGAGAGAGTTGGACTAGATAACCCAGGTGTTTCCTTTGAGTTCTGACACTTTCTTATTCGATTCCAACATTTCAGGTGATTTTTTGTTTTTTACATTTTTTTATTTGCTGTGAAGGGACTTTGCCATCTAGTGTGCTTCTCCAACTACCTTGTGGTCATCTATACCTAGCTACTCCCTGCAGAGTCCTCCACCTGTATAAGTGAAGGCAAGATTTCCCTTCGTCCCATGAGCTCTACGTCCTTTCCTTCCTGAGATTCCTGAGAATGACCCCACCATTCTCCTGGGCCCAGGGCAAAGCTTCAGATGCCCTAGATGCCCTGTGTTGCCTCTCCACATCTCTTCTCCGTCTCCTCTGCCATTTTTGAGCAGCTGCTTGTGCTCAGGCTCTCCTCAGCCCTCCTTTTGACCAGTGCTTCTTAGATTTTAATGAGCATGCCGATCACTGGGGGATCCTGTTCAAATACAGATTCTGATGCTGTAGGTCCGGGACGACCAGTTTCCACATTTCTAACAAGCTCCAGGTGGTGCCAAAGCTGCTGGTTACCTACCACGCTCTGGGCAGCAATGCACTTAGTCTTCTGGTGAGAGCCCTAGAATCCAGATGTTTTCTTTTTTAATCCAATTTTCAGGTTAGCATTCTTAAACTTTGATACTGTTCTTCCTGCTAACATATTATGGCTTACGTAATTGAATAGTAAATAAAATCTCTTCACAACAAAACCTCAACCTGTGCTGTTGCCTTAACTCCTACAATCCCCAGCCTGCGTTTAACCTAATTTGTCTAAGTAGCCTACATGAAGGCTGGCGGGGTGCTTTCAGGATGTGTTTTTCACTTTCTGCCCTCATGCCTTGCTCAGGCTTAATGATCGCCTTAAAATGTCATCCTCCTTCTTTTATTTCTGTTACTCAAAATCTTGACACAAATACCACTCGGTCCAAAAAAAAAAAAAAAAACATTTGTTTCCTTGAACGTCATCCCCTCCTTTAAATATTCATGGTGCTTTGCTTACTTTCTTTATGATGATTCACATTCTTCTCTGTAATTCCTTTTTTTTTTCTTCTCTATAATTTCTATTTAGGCATCTGCTGCGCCTCTCCCATCAGACCCAGGGCTTCTTGAGGAGACGCTTCAAAACAGGAAAGGACTGTTTAAAACAAACGAATGGAAGCGCTCTGTCACTAATTATCTACACTCGTACAGGCTGAAAATATGAACCAAATTTTCAAAAGGCTTAGACAGCTTCATACTGCATCGCGCCGTTGGCCATTACTGAGGGTGACTAGGACTTTTGGGACATGACCTCCCGCCTCTTATTCATTTATTCTGCATCTCCGAGTGCTGTCTCTGGGCAGGACCGAGGAATAAGGCCAGCACCGTGCAAGTCGTGGGATCTGGTGGGAGCGACTGTAGGCGCCAGGCAGTTGCTTAGGCCCTTGTCTGAGGCAGGGTCCTGGGCGGGGGGAACAGTCAGTCTGCTTCATGACATAATTGTCACATTCTGAAAACCTGCGACTCTGGACATAGTCCATACTTACTGAACTAACAAATCCATGAGGATTTGTAGAAATGTGCTTTCAGTGTAATGTCATCTCTGCTTTGATGGCCTCCTCTCCAGCACTGATAGCCGCCACCTGTGCTTTCATCATTCGATTTAGCGTCTCTGTCTGAGCCCGACACACTTATCTTTACCGTCTCAAGGGAAGGCAGGGAGTTTCTCACGGACTTAAGCCCTTCTGTTCACTCATGGGTCACTCTCCTAAGAAAGAGTTAATCTCATGGACACATGCATGACCTATGTGAGGAAGATCAGAAAGTATTGTCATGCTGTTCTTTTTTTTAAATTTTTTTTTTATTGGAGTTCAATTTGCCAACATATAGCATAACACCCAGTGCTCATCCCGCCAAGTGCTCCCCTCAGTGCCTGTCACCCAGTCGCCCCCACCCCCCACCCACCTCCCTGTCCACTACCCCTTGTTCGTTTCCCGGAGTTAGGGGTCTCTCATGTTTTGTCACCCTCACTCATATTTTCACTCATTTTCTCTCCTTACCCTTTATTCCCTTTCACTAATTCTTATATTCCCCAAATGAATGCATGCTGTTCTTAAAGCTTATTGATGAGGCTAAGTGGAGACTAGTTATTTTGGAACTTCTGCCTCTCCTGAGAAATCAGATTGTTAAAAATCTTAAATATGTAATCCCCAACCAATCCTCCTTATATCCTGAGAATCAGAGAATTTTAGAGCTTGAAAGTACCATAGAGATAAACCATCCTCTTCCCTCGCAGTTTCCTCAGTGAGGAAACTGAGGTGCATGATCGCACAGTAGCTTCGTGGCCAAGTAAGGCTTTACACTTAAGTCTTCTGAGACTAAGAAAAATGATATTTGTGTCTATATCTCTTTTATATCTGTGCCTATGCCTGTATCTATACCTACCTACCTACCCACCTACCATCTATCTCCTCTGTAATGTGTCAGGTACTGTGTGTTGGTGCCTTAGATGACTTATCACATTTAATTCTAACATTTCAATCCCAATTCCAAAAGTTAGGTGTCCTTCCAACTCTACTGAGAAATCCGAGTTTCAGAGAGGGAAAGTAACTTGTCTAAGAGCAAGTGTGCGGATGTTGCCCCGTGTCCTCAAGCCCCTTCCCAAGGGAAGACTTTACCTGGTGGCTAACAACAAGGGGCCCTGGCAGTGGGTGACACGAGAGGGAGAAAAAAGAAACAGTTGTTATCCTTGCATGATAAGGATATCCTTATTCCACCTTTTGGGTTTCTCTCTCTCTCTCTCTTTCCTGGTCACTGAATGTCATTGCTCAGTGTTTGTGGACTTCGTGCCAAGAGGCTTCCCCAACCCTCATGCCTCCTGGCTCTCATCCACTCTCTGAGATGGTATCTATTCCCGGAGCTTCCGTGGTTCCCTTGCCTCGCGTACTCGGTATGCTGCCCTTCAAGCCCCTGGAGTCGTTCGTCAACATTGTCTGCCACACCTGCCCCACCAGGGCTCAACCCAGTGTTCAAAACGTGGAATTCATTTCCCTCTCTTTGCCTTCCTTTTGGAATTCCCGTTTTCTTTTTACCTGTAACATCTTTCTTCAGTATCTTATACCTACCCTCAATATCCTTTCACAGACGAGTCCTACCTTCTCCAAGAAGTCTTCTCCTACCTCATTCACTTATTAAAGAAGCATTTAGTGAGCAGCTGCAATGACAGGACCAGGAGAGAGAACAAGACAGATGCAGTCTGTGTCCTCACTGAGCTTCTAATCTGTAAATCAGTGCTTGCAATGACTGCTCTAGGGAGAGCCCAGGCAGGGACAACCTAAAATACTGTCAAGTCTTCTGCATTACTCCCGTCCAGAAAGAGTTTGTTGACTATCAAGTTGAATTTTTTTTCAAGTGTGACAAAAGGTCTCGTAGCGGGATCTGTTCCTAGGCCATTTGCCTCTGGGTCCTGTGAGCACCACTGCCGGGACTCCGGGTCTTCCAGGACTGGGACACCTCGTGGGTGCTTGATATCCGAGCGGTCAGTGCCAGGTGGGAAAAATTCTTGGAGCAGTTCTGCACGGATGTAAGCACATCCTGGATCAAGCAGCTGCCTCTTCGGGGGCTTACTGGGTGGTACTGGCAGGAATTCCAATTCTCTGGAGCTTGAATGAAATACACATGGCACACTTTAATGTGAATTCAGCTAAAAGCTGGCTGGAGAACAAATGACAGCCAAATAGCTGGCGCTGCCGTAGTTGTGAATCTTCCCTTTGAAGAATGTGTCAGTACTGTTCTTCCCTCCAAAATCACCAGGTTATAGACCTAATGAGGGTTTTCAGTGGTTTGGGGATACATAACAGAACATAATAGGAAACATTTTAGATCAGCTCTTATTTCTGGTCTTAATCTTAAGCTGATTTTGGTATCTGGCTAAGCTTTTTAGATTGTTTCAGTATCTCTCTCTGAGAGGTGAGATGTACTCATATGCTCTGCTGTATGCCAGGCACACATGCCCTAGCACCCTCCCGAAGCACACTTGCACATCTTGCACACGTGCAGGCATAGTGCTCTCAGGCAATCAAGGCCCATCAAGGGGCCTTCCTATTTGTGGTTTATTTTCGGCTTTTAAGTTCCATTAAGTACCATCTGAGAGTGACTATTTCATAACGGCCCACACTCGATAAAACCAGCTCAGGATTAGTTCATATGCCCAAGACAAACACAAGCAAAACAACAACAAAGACAACAGATGGTGTCAGGAGCGAACCAAAATTATTTTGGAAACAAGTTCCAAATAGCAGCAAAAATAAAACAACTTTGTTTTCAAAAAAAAAAAAAGTCAAATTTAAAAATTCAAGAAATAATTTAATTTTAGAATTATAAATTAGGAAACTGTAGGAACATTCTTAACATTTGGTATGTCTTGTAGCATAATTTTTTTCCCTTAACATGCACTTTTTAAATGAGCTAGGAAATATTTTGTGCACAGATATCCTCTACCTCTTTCTATCATATAAATGCTAAATCAGCAGTCCAAAAATACCCTGATACTTTAGCAAACCACATAAAAAAGTCTAATTTCCAAAATCTTTTAGTAGTTTGATTTCTCTTGATGTTATGTCCCCAAAACATCCTGGTATTTAAGGTTCCATGTTATAGATGGCAAAATGATTTGCCTATTCGTCAGTTTACATGGTGAGTGTAAATAATTGTAATTATTTAAATGACATGGAATGAGATGATTTCTAGCTCTTTTTTTCTTTTCTTTATTTTATTTTATTTATTTTATTTTATTTTTTATTTTATTTGCCACCAAAATCTAATTAGGGCCTGCCAAAAGAAAAGGAGTGCTTGCTTTTAAGCATGGTTTCTTTTCAGCTGATTTTATTTAAGATTTGGGGGCCATATTGTTCTACCTCAGGAGAACAGGAGCCCTCACAGAAACCTGAAACAGTGCCCAAGAAAGGCCTAAAATTTGCAGTTTATTGAGGGCTTTTTGCTTCTTCACAGATCTACCGATACTCAAGGAGCAGCGTCATGGAGAAAAGCCACCACGCAAACATATAAAGTGCAGATCCATGGCCCCAATTTTGAAGGCTACAATGTTCAGTTGTGCAACATTAAACTGAAATATTATTCGGTTTTCAGCATTAGCTAGAGAACAAATAAAGGTTAAGAGACTGTAGAAATGCCATCCAATTTGCCAACTTCAAAAACCTGGCTTAATGCTGGAATTTGGAATAAAAGAGGAAGGTGATAGTGAGGAAGTATGAGTCAGAAGAGCTGAAATCTCAGTGAAATTTCCCTTGGCTACTCCAAAAGAGGCTGTCATTAGTAGCCAAGAATTCAAACTTTGTTAAGGACATCTCATGTGGGATTTGGAATGAAGCTCCAGAGAAGGATCGAGAACCACCCATGTACTAAGGACATTTACTCTGGCCTGGCTGTGGGGTTGGTGATGGGAAGAGACCCCTACTGCTATGATGCCCTTCACGAGCTTCTCAGAGAGGCCCAAGTAGGCTGCCTGCTGGATGTCGGGGTGGGGGGGGGGAGTGGGAAAGTCAAATCACCAAGGGCGTGGACAGTCCTCTATCAAGAAAACATCACTAGGCAGAGTGATTCTGTGTACCAGGCCCTCTCCGTCACAGGCACGAGGCACATGATGCCTCATGATGCTAAGGAAGCTTCTGAACAGTTAAAGACCTGTCCGTGGTCATGCGCGGGTAACTTGGAATCAAAGCTTGTCCGATACCTGGTTCTAAAGGTCATCTTAATAACCACTGTGCTCTACTCCTGGTCTCTGTCATTTGCCATTCCCAGTGCCCTGGTGCTCAGAACTCATCCCATGAACCTGATACTTTATAGCACAACCCAGGCGTTTAGTGGAAGTCTTCACTGTTATTCTTCTTTTTCCTCTCCCAAGCCCATTTCTTTTCAAAGACCTTATATCTTATAGGCAAGGGGAAATGAGAGAGAGTGAGTTAGAGTGAAGAGGAAAATACACCAGCTTATCATAACAGCAAAACTTTGGCTAACATACGGGAGCACTGAGAAAAAGAGGCAGATGTTTTCTAATCCCTTAACCATAAATCATGTTGGGACATCCTTCTTTTTTCTTTGTCTGCTTGGGCTAACTACATCTATGTCATCGGCTTTATTACAATGCTTCAGTGTTGTTTATAAGTAGATGGAAAGTGTTTTATTATTGGTTTCTAATTTGTTATTGAGTTTCTTTTTCAACAGATTTATGAATCACATTCAGGAGGCACCCCACTTTCTGTAATGTTGCCTTCTTGGATCCTATTAGAGACTTTTAAAATTTATCCTTAGCTTTTTTCTGTTCTCTCCTTGGATACCAATGTTTTTCCCAACATCTTGCCTTCATTTTCTTCTCTGTACACTACACTACTGCAGAAGCACACATTCATCTGGGTGGAAAAATATAGAGGTTTCAAGGTTAATCTTACAATAAATCAAGTCTGGGCTCCCTTGAATTTACATGCAAAATGGATCATCTTCTCTTGGTAAGCTTCTCCTGACCCTTTTAAAACAGTGCTTTTTATTTTTATTTTATTTTATTTTATTTTATTTTATTTTATTTTACTTTTTAAAAGATGATATTAGAGAGAGAGAGAGAGAGAGAGAGAGAGAGCTAGAGTGAGCACAAGCAGCAGGGAGGGAGAGAGGGAGGGGGAGAATCAGACTCCCTAGTAAGCAGGGAACCTGACATGGGGCTCGGTCCCAGGACCCCGGGATCAAGACCTGAGCCAAATGCAGATCCTTAACTGACTGAACCACCCAGGCACCCCAAAACAACTGCTTTTTAATGGCACAGGGCCAGAATATTAACATGCCCATATTTGCAAGCCTTCAATCGAAGGGCATTTTACTTCATTCTCAAGATTGTTTTCTCCACTTGCTTAAATTACTCCAAATCATATAGTTGATATAAAGGAGTGGAAAAAAAGAAATAAGGCATTTTTTTAAAAAAGTAACTTCAAATAGTAAAATTGAATTGATTGTTTTAACAAAATTTTTAATTATGTATAGTTAACATACAGTGTGATAATAGTTTCAGGTATACAGTGTAGTGATTCAACAACTCTATACATGACTCAGTGCTCAACAGGATGAGTGGACTCTTAATCCTCTTTACCTATTTCATCCAGCCCCCCACCTACGTCCTCTCTGGTAATCATTAGTTTTTTATTGTTTAGAGCCTGATTTTTGGTTTGTCTCTTTTTCTGTTGCTTTTTTTTCCCCTTAAATTTCACATATGAGTGAAAGCATATAGTATTTGTCTTTCTCTGACTTATTTCACTTAGCAGTATATTGTGTGTAGAATATTACTATGCCATAAAACGAACTAAGTCTTGCCATTTGCAATGGTATGATGGATGTAGGGAGTATACTGCTAAATGAAATATATATATATATTTATCCCACTTCTTTATCCATTCATTCTATTGATTGACACTTGGGCTGCTTCCATAATTTGGCTATTGTAAATAATGCTGCAACAAAAATAGGGATGCATATATCTTTTCAAATTAGTGTTTTTTTATATTCTTTGGATAAACACCTAATAGTGGAATTACTGGGTCACATGGTAATTCTACTTTAAAAAGTTTTTGAGGAACCTCCATACTGTTTTCCACAGTGGCTGTACCAGTTTGCTTTCCCACCAACAGTGCATGATGGTTCCTATTTCTCCACATCCTCATCAATACTTGTTTCTTGAATTTTTGATTTAAGCCATTCTCACACCTGAGGGCATCTCATTGTGGTTTTGATTTGCATTTTCCTGATGATGAGGGTGTTGAGCATCTTTTCATGTATCTGTAGGCCCTCTGTAAGTTTTCTTTAGAGAAATGCCTGTTCATATCCTCTTTCTATTTTCAAATTGGATCATTTGTTTTGAGTTGTGTAAGTTCTTTATATATTTTGGATACTAACCCACCATTGGATATATCATTTGCAAATATCTTCTCCCATTCAGAAGGTTGTCTTAGTTTTGTTGATTGTTTCCTTTGCTGTGCAGAAACTTTTTATCTTGACGTCCCAATAGTTTATTTCTGCTTTTGTTTCCCTTGCCTCAGGAGACGTGTCTAGAAAAATGTTGCCATGGCCAATGTTAGAGATATTACAGCCTATGCTCTCTTCTAGCATTTTAATGGTTTTAGGTCTACATTTAATCTTTAATCCATTTTTAGTATATTTTGTGGATGGTGTAAGCCAGTGGTCCAGATTCATTCTTCTGCATGCAGCTGTCCAGGTTTCCCAATACCATTTGTTGAAGAGACTTTTTCCCATTGAATATTATTTTTCTCAAATATTCATTGACTATATAATTGTGGGTTTATTTCTGGGCTTTTTATTCTATTCCATTGATCTGTGGGTCTATTTTTATACCAGTAGCATACTGTTTTGATTACTATAGCTTTGTAGTATATCTTGAATTCTGGAATTGTGATGCTTCCAGCTTTGTTTTTCTTTTTCAAGATTGCTTTGGCTATTTGGAGTCTTTTGTGGTTCCACACATGTTTTATCATTGTTTGTTCTACTTCTGTGAAAAATGTTGGTATTTTGACAGAGATTGCATTAAATCTGTAGGTTGCTTTCAGTACTAGTATGGACATTTTAACATTTGTTCTTCTAATCGATGAACATGTAACATCTTTTTACTTGTTTGTTTCTTCTTCAATATCTTTAATCATTGCTTTAAAGTTTTCAGAGTACAGGTCTTTCACCTCCTTGGCTGAGTTTATCCCTAGGTATTTTATCATTATTGGTGCAATTGGAAATGGGATTGCTTTCTTAATTTCTCTTTCTGTTGTTTCATTATTAGTATATAAAAATACCACAGGTATCTTTGCCTTGTTTTTTTATCCTGAAACCTTGCTGAATTCATTTATCAATTCTAGAGTTTTGGGGTGGAGTTTTTAGGGCTTTCTGTACATACTATCGTGTTGTATGCAAATAGTGTGAGTTTTACCTCTTACCAGTTTGGATGTCTTTTATTTCTTCTTATTATCTGGTTGTTGTGGATAGGACTTTCAATACTATGTTAAATAATAGTGGTGAGAGTAGACATCTATGTCTTGTTCTTGACCTTAGGGGAAATACTCTCGCTTTTTCAACATTGAGTAGGATGTTAACTATGGGTTTTTCATATATGGCCTTTATTATGTTAAGATGTATTTACTCCAATCCCACTTCTTGAGTTTTTTTTTTATCATGAATAGATTTTGTACTTTGTCAAGTGCCTTTTCTGCACTATTGAAATGATTATATGGTTTTTGTCCTTTTATTTTTATGATGTATCACATTGGCTTGTCAATATTGAATCATCATTGCATCTATAAATCCCACTTGGTCATGGTGGATGATTGTTTTAATATATAGTTGGATTCAGTTTGCTAATATCTATGTTCATCAGAGATATTGACTTGTATTTCTCTCTTTTTGTAGTGTCTTCATCTGATTTTGGTATCAGGGTAATCTTGGATTTAGAATGAAAGACTTCTTCTATTTTTTTGGAATAGTTTGTAAAGAATAGGTATTAACTCTTCCTTATATGTTTTATAGAATTCACCTGTGAAGCTTTCTGGTTCTGGACTTCTATTTGCTGGTAGTTTTGTAATTACTGATGTAATTTCATTGTTGGTAATTGATTTGTTCACACTTTGTTTATACCTGATTCAGTTTTGGGAGTTTATGTATTTCTAGGACTTGATCCATTTCTTCTAGGTTACCAATTTGTTGGCATATATGTTTTCATAATACTATCTTACAATCTCTTTTTACTTCTGTGGTATCAGTTGTTATTTCTCTCCTTTCAATTATGATTTTATTTATTTGAGTCCTCTTTTTTTTTTTTTAATAGACTGGCTAAAACCTTACTGATTTTGTCGATCTTTTCAAAGAAGCAGCTCCTCGATTCATTGGCCTATTTTATTGGTTTTTTGTTTTGTTTTGTTTTTTAGTTTTTTAAAAATGTTATTTATATTAGAGAGAGTGAGAGACAGCATGAGTTGGGGGAGAAGGAGAGGGACTGAGCCAGCTCCCTGTGGAGAAGGGAGCTTGATGTGAGGCTCAATTCCAGGACCCTGGGATCATGACCTGAGCCGAGGGCAGATGTCAACCAACTGAGTCACCCAGGCACCTTGTTTTTTAGTTTCTCTTTTGTTTGCTTCAGCTTCCATTTTTATTTTTCTCTTCCTTCTACTGGTTTTGGACTTTGTTCTTCTTTTTATAATTCCTCTATGTGTAAGATTAGGTTATTTATTTGGGATTTTTCTTGCTTTTTGAAGTAGATCTGTAATGCTATAAACTTCCTTCTTAGAATGGCCCTTGCTGCATCCCAAACATTTGGGACTGTTGTGTTTTCTTTTTAACGATTTTATTATTTATTTGAGAGAAAGAAGGAGAACAGGAGTGGGATGAATATGAGGGGCAGAGGCAGAGAATATCGAAGCAGACTCCTGCTAAGCACAAGCCTGATGCAGGGCTTGATCTCACGACCTATGAAATCAGGATCTGAGCAGAAACCAAGCATTGTACACAACTGATCAAGACACCCAGGTGCCCCAGGTCTGTTGTATCTTCATTTCCACTTGTCTCCATATATTTTTTTATTTCCTCTTTGATTTTTTGGTTGACCCATTCATTGTTTAATAGCATGTTATTTAATCTCCCTGTATTTGTGTGCTTCCTAGGTTTTTTTCTTGTGGTTGATTTCTAGTTTCATAGTATTGTGGTCAGAAAAGATGCATGGTACCCAGAATTTGCATTAGTAGGCATTTACCCCAAAGATACAGATGTAGTGACACAAAAGGGCACCTGCACCCCAATGTTCATAGGAGCAATGTCCACAATACCCAAGCTGTGGAAGGAGCTGAGATGTGCTTTGGCAGATAGATACAAAAGATGTGTGTATATACACACACAACAGGATATTACTCAGCTATCAGAAGGGTTGAATACTTATCATTTGCATCAGTGTGGATGGAACTGGAGGGTATTATGCTAAGTGAAAATAAGTCAGTTGGAGAAAGACAATTACCATATGGTTTCAGTCATATGTGGAATATGAGAAATAGAGCAAGGGCCCATAAGAGAAGGAGGGGGAACTGAATGAGGAAAAATCAGAGAGGAAGACAAACCATGAGAGACTCTTAACTCTGGGAAACTAAGTGTTGCTGAAGGAAAGTTTATTTGGGGGATGGGGTAACTGGGTGATGTGATGAGCGCTTGGTATTATACACAACTGATGAATTATTGAAAACTACATCTGAAACTAATGATGTACTTACTATATATTGTCTAATTGAATTTAAGAGATGCATGGTATGACTTTTATCTTTTTTAATTTGTTGAGACTTGCTTTGTGGCCTAACATGTGATCTCTTTGGAGAGTATTCCTCATGCACTTGAGAAGAATGGGCATTCTACTGTTTTAGGATACAGTGTTCTGAATATATCTGTTAGGTCCATCTGGTCCAATGTGTCACTCAAAGCTACAGTTTCCTTGTTGATTTTGTTTGGATGATCTATCGATTGATGTAAATGGGGTGCTAAAGTCCCTTCTTCATATTACTGTCTTACTATCACTTACTTCATTTATGGTTTTTTTAAAAGATTTGTTTATTCATGAGAGACAGAGAGAGAGAGAGCGTGCGCGCAAGAGAGGCAGAGACACAGGCAGAGGGAGAAGCAGGCCCCATGCAGAGAGCCCGATGTGGGACTCAATTCAGGGACCCCAGGACCATGCCCTGGGCCGAAGGCAGGCACTAAACCACTGAGCCATCCAGGGATCCCAATTTATGTTTGTTATAAGCTGCTTTAGGTATTTGGGTGTTCCCATGTTGGGTGCATAAAAGTTTATAATTGTTATATCTTCTTGTTGGATTGTATCCTTTATGATTATGTAGTGTACTTCTTTGTTCCTTGTTACCATCTTTGTCTTAAAGTCTATTTTGTCCAATATAAGTATTGGTAACCCAGCTTTCTCTTCACTTCCATTTTTAGGATAAATATTTCTCCATTCCTTCACTTTCAATCTACAAGTGTCTTTTGGTCTGAAATGAGTCTCTTGTAGACAGCATACAAAAGGATTTAGCTTTTTTACCCATTCTGTCACCCTACATCTTTTGATTGGATTATTTAGTCCATTTACATTCACAGTAATTATTGATATGTGTGTATTTATTGTCTTTTTGTTACTTGTTTTATGGTTGTTTGGTAGTTCCTCTCTGTTTCTTTCTTCTCTTGCTGTCTTCTCCCATGATTAGTTGGGAGCAAATACTTTAGCAAAATACTTGAATTCCTTACTGTTTACTTTTTGCATATCTATTACTATTTTTAATTTGTTATCATTAATTTAATGTATAACAACTTCTGTATATGACAGTCTATAGTAAGCTGATGGTCATTTAATTTTGAACTCATTTTTTTTCTCTTCTCTCCTCCAGGGTTCAGGTATTTGGTATTATATTTTACATTCTTTTGTGTTTCTCTTGACTGATTTTTAATATACTTTTTTTTTTTTTGCTTTTGTGCTTCATATTTTTCGTACTTTTACTTCTGGCTTTTGTTTTCCACTTGTAGAATCCCTTAACATTTCTTATAGGGTTTATTTAGTGGTCATGAATTCTTTTAATTATGTTTGTCTGGGAAACTCTTTCTCTCTCCTATCCTGAATGAGAGCCTCGTTGCATAGAGTATTCTTGGCTACAGATTCTTCCCTTTCAGCACTTTGAATATATCATGGCTCTCTCTTATGTCTGCAGTTTCTGCTGAAAGATCAGCTGATTGCTTTATGAGGTTTCCCTTGTATATAACTATTTTCTCTTACTGCTTTTAAGATTCTTTTTTCACAACTTTTTGCCATTTTAATTACTGTGTGTTGGTGCGGATCTCCTTGGGTTGATTTTGTTGGGTGCTCTCTGTGCCTTTTGGATCTGGTTTCTGTTTTCTTCACCAGAAAAGGGAGGATTTCAGCTGTTTTTTTCTTGAAATACATTTTCTTCCCCCTTGTCTTTTTCTCATTTTGGGATTTGTATAATATGAATGTTTTTAGACCTGATAGTGTCTCTGAGGTCCCTAAGTCTATTTTCATTTTCTATTGTTATTTTTTCTCTTTTTCAGCTTCATTGCATTCCATTACTTAGTCCTCTAGGTCACTGATCCATTCTTCCACTTTATTCTACTACATATTCCATTTATTATATTGTTAATTTCAGTTATTGAGTCTTCATCTCATTCATTCATTTTTAAGTTTTCTCTTTGTTAAGGGTCTCACTTAGGTGTCCTGCACTCAAGTCCAGAAAGTATCTTTACGACCATTACTTTAAATTATCTAGCAGTCATATTACTTACCTCCATTTTGTTTAGATCTCTTGCCATAACTTTGTCCTGTTCTTTTATTTGAGACATATTCTTTTGTCTCCTCATTTTGTTTAGCTGTTTTTTTTTTCACATTAGGAAAGTCAAGTATGTCTCCTGCTCTTGAAAGTAGTGACCTGCAGTGCAGTGTTGCCCATTCCCCAGAACTTGGTGCTTCGGAAGTGTCTCATGTGTTGTATATATCCTACTGTTATGGCTGAGCTACATTTGCCTTTAGTTGCTTACAGCAGCTTCCTTTCCCCGTTGTGGGCAGCGTTTGGATGTTGTGTCATAAGTTTGCTATGGGAGGGGAATTACAGTGGCCAGGCCAAACTGCTGAGTTGGAAGGGGTGAATCTGCAGAAGTGCGCTGTTGTGGTGTACACTGTTACCAAGCTGGGTAGAGAGTGTTGACACTGTGCTTAGTCCTGAAGGTGTCTGTGTAACTAGACTGGGAGACAGGGAAGGGAAATGGCACCCTCCAGCAATTTTGTTCCTGAAATCTCTCAAAGATCCCTGCCCCATCCAGCGCATGCTCTGAGATTAGTAAACAAATCTCTCTCCCATATACCCTAGGCACTTTTTTTAAAGAAAGATTTTATTTGACAGTGAGAGAACATGCACATGCAGAGGGAACAGCAGGCTGAGGCAGAGAGAGAAGCAGGCTCCCCTCTGAGCAGGGAGCTGGATGCTGGACTTGATCCCAGGAACCTGAGATCATGACCTGAGCTGAAGGCAGATGCTTAACCGATTGAGCCACCCAGGTGCCTTCCACCCCCAGGTATTTTTCAAACTACAGCATCTGTGGTGTATTCCTGTGGGACTATTTGTTCACTGTCTCTTTAAAGGTAGGGACTCAGATTCCTATTGCTAGCCCAGCTCTCTAAGAGGTGAGCCTGCTGATTTTTTAGTTTCAGGTTTTAAGCTCCACTGACTGTTAGAATTCACAAAATCTGCCCATCTGGTTTTCAAAGCCAAATGTTGTAGGGATTCCTCTTCCTTGTGCAGGTTGCCCATGCCTGGTGTGTCTGCTGTGAAGGTCACTCCTCTCCCCCTCCACACACAGGGCACTCCTCCCACTGCAGATAGTTTTGTGGGTCTATTTAGGTCCCAACAGCATCTCTACCCTTCCTACCCTCTTCGATGTGGCCTTTTCTCTATATTTAGTTGTGGACAGTCTTGTTATGCCAGACTTTGGGTTCTTTTCTGGATTATTTATACTGACGTAGCTGTTATTAGGTTGTATCCCTTGGAGGAGGTGAGTATAGGATCCTCCTACTCTGTCATCTTCCCTAGAACTCTTGAATTGCTTTGAAATGTGTCATGTAACAGTCCCCATTCTTCCCAGCACAGAAAACATTAGAGAAGATATTGCCAGATTCTGTGCTGTTTAGCTACCTTTTATCCTAAGAATCTGGAAAGTTGTAGAGAAGCTAGTTAATTTGACCTGATAAATTTAAGAGGGTCCAAGCCTTGTATAATGTGGTACTCAATTTTCATGAATGAATCAATCACATTTGTTTTGTTTTCTGGGTGATGATTGACTCACTAAGGGCCAGCAGTAACTCAGATCCTGAGAGAAGTCTTCAATATCCATGTTCTAGTAGAAAAAAACATGATATATGGAAAGTTACTTTGGAAAAGTAAATTATTCTTGCTGTATCAGTAAGCTATTTCTTTTCATCTATGATTTATTGAATTCTCTTCTTACAATCATACAGCTATATTTTAAAAACAAACATTTGCAAACATTTAAGGATAATATTTGCAAGAAACTGGAAAAAATGTCAAGACACCATTTCATATACCATGGCCTGCAATAATAATTTTAGTTCAATTTTGTCCCATCTTATGCCAACAAAGACTGATTTATAAAGCATGCTCCCCAGTCCAGAACCAGATAATACTGGAGATAATTATTGTGCCTGGTTAGAGTTTAAGAGCAATTTCCTGAGGCACCACTTGTAAAAGTGAAAGAGCATATTGGAATGAGTGCTGTTAAGCTGTATAGTAAAAGAAAAATACGGAATTACTGCAGAGGGCTTGTTTTCCAATATTAGTTTAAATAATAACTGCATTATGCCTGGTGATACACCAGAACCTTTAACAGTATGATTTGAGTATATGAATTCAGAAACTGTTTAAACTTAATAGGCAACAAAGAAAAATTTAATTACAGTCCAACCTCAAACACTTTAGAAATATGATTAGTGTTTTATCATCTAAGAGCTAAGATCTAAAGCAGAATTTAGATTTCTTCTAGAAAGCAAACTATATTTTTTAAATATAAAAATCTATTTTATTACATCTCATTAGATTTGGAACATTTTAAAAACACTGCAAACTGCAAGAATTTTAATGAAACCCATTGAATTTTAAAGAAAAATTAAAGATTTAGCACAATTCAATTAAAAAATAGATTCTTACACATTTGTTAATGGAGAGCTGGATGTAAGAAAACTTTTAGCTTAAGGTAAACCAGTGATAGGTACACTTAATCTTGCCTTGGAAAACTATTGTTAGTGTTCACATGTTTTAGATTCTCTACATTCATCCCTGCCTTTAAAATAGTGAGATTTGCTTCTTATGATGTTGGCAAAACCAAATGATGGGCTGAGAAAAACTTTGACAAATTAAAAACTAACTTAGGCCACTGTTCAGGTTTTAAAAAAAATCCATCTCTTATCCACTAAGTTTTGATTTATACACTTTATATAAATCATCAGTTTCAGCTATTTGACAATGAACAGGTAAAGAAAAACGGAAAATTTTTAAAAAATAAATCTAGATATATTGAAAAGAACCTTAGTTGATAAAGATTCTGTTACCATATGGTAGGTTTTAAAAACTAAAGCTTTTCCCCTTTCCTAGGATGAAGAAATAAAAAGACAGTTTTTTTTAATCTAAATCTTTATTAGAAGAAAAAAACAGATTTAAAATGATGAGTAACAACAAATTTCATTAAATAGTAAACATTTTAGTTATCAAAGATAGTTAGACAATATGTTCCTAATATTTCTGCACAGCAGAAGCACACTGATTATAGAGCTCAGACTGTCATGTGCTCATGTGAGTTTGTTTTTGGCATAAAAGAATCTCTAAAGTCACATTTAAACAAATGTGATCATAGATAAGCTAATAGTAACTTACTGTTGATTCTCAAAGCTTTCACAAATTATCATATCTGACTGACATTCCCTTGGGGTGAATACTTTAATACTGAGTAACAAACTGAATTCATTTTCTTTAAAGTTAGTAGTACTAGTAAAATTACTTAAAATTGAATTAGAAATTATGTTCCTGTTTATATTAGCACAACAAAAGTCAACATTATAAATAAGCTGATTATTTCATATCAAAAGTTAGAAAATGAAATAACATACATAGAACACGTCTTGATGATAATAAACAATCATTTAGCGATTCAGTACATGACACCTAGGAGCACCCTTTCCAGGGGTAAAGTTTCCCTTTGTAATTTCTCAAAGTGTCCCTTTCCAAACTGTGTAAAACACTGAGAAATGTAGTCTTATACCTATTTTCAAAGATCTACTATAGAAAAGATTAGATTTTTAAACTCACTTTTAGTAAAAAAAACAAAAACTAACAAGCATCCTTTCACTTTTTTTTTCTTGCGTGTAGTACACATTCATGAATGTCCACTAGGCGCAAGGGAAATTGTTTATGCTGCAAAACATACTTTATATAGTGAGGATATCAAACATACTGAAATGACAAGTGGTTTCCAACCAGTGAGCTAAGAGGAAAACAAATGCAAGACGACTTGTTTCAATCACTAAACATTGCAGTTTTGTTTTTTTTTTTTTTTTAAACAATGTTTGTAAACTTGCCCACAAAAGCTGGGTAATATTAAACAGCCAGTAAGGCACTTTGTCAGAGAGGACGAAGTAGTAAAGGCTGGATGATTGGCAATTTGTTTAATAGGAAACATTCTATACTTAAAGAGAGCAAAGTCTGGAGCAGGCAGTCCTTTTACCAATTTACTGTCCAACAGGAGTGGGGGAAACTAAAACTGTCTTTTTTTTTTTTTTTTTGTGGACCAATTTTCCCTGCAGAAGTCTTTTAGCTGTAATTTAAAAAATAGATTAGGAGCTATTGATTTCAACATTTCATCTTTTCCCATCTAATATTTAAAAGACTATGAATATATTCACTAGTGTTCTCAGAACATCCAAGCCACTCTATTTAGGACAGAATCGCACAACAGAAGACCTTAGTATAAAAATGTACCATGTTATTAACAACTCCCTTGCGACTTCCGATGGCTTCACGTGTTACAGTATAAGCTTTGGTATTAAACATGCAAATAAAAGCCAACAAGGTGAAGACAGTGTTCCGAACACAAAGCACTTATGAACCAGGCGTTGTGCAGACACAGATGAAGATGAGGTAACGCACCATCAGGAGGACCCCAGTTTGCACTTCTTACTGCTTCTTCGTTCGCATAGTTGGCTCCTTCAGAATCTTCAGCAGAGACTGGCTCATGTAATAGGGCCTTTCCGTAGAACCATCGTTTCTTTCCAGATCTTCCACTAGGAGGAAGAATGGCACAGAGTAAATATCAAAGCAAAACTGAAAGAGAAGCAACGACGCCATCTGCTGCACACTTGCTTCACAGCAGTTCAAAACATTTTTTTTTTCTTTTTCTCTAAATAGCATAGTTTGGCATCATTATCGTAAACATACCTATCAGAAAACAAGCAGCCCTTGTTATTATGTTAGTACATGCTTCTCAGATGCATAACTGAGCAAATAACTTTTACCTCCTTTTGGAATAGCACACTTAATAAAAAAAAAAGATTCATCTGGAATTTCCAAATTTACCTTCAATTTCCTGAAAGGTAGTATGCATTCAATTTGCTTTCTAATTTATTATATTTGTTCAAAATTGCTTGTTTTACCATCAACAATCTAGGTAGCAGTTTTAAAAAGATTTGTAGAATTTTAGTATATTTCAAGTCCTTAAAGTGCAAGTTTTAAAAAAGGTTTTGCAATTATTACGTTAATTGCTTTGTAAGATCATGGCTTCTATTTTCTCAAAAAAAAAAAAAAGCTTATTTTTACTCTCTTCTACACAAAGAACTAGTGGGAAATACTTTTTCTGACTAGAAATAAGTCCATAATATAATTAAAACTTCTATACTTAGAGACTCTTCCTTTAAGTAGTAAAGAAGTTATTTAAAAATATTGAACCAAATAGCATTTCTTTTCCTGATTTTGTACCCATAGATTATATCCTTAAAATATAGCCAGCTATTGAAAGTGCCTCCATAAAGTTCAGTGAACACTTTTACTCCAGTGCAATTTTTAGTTTAATCACCAGACATAATGTTAGACACTTAATATATGGGCCTCATCTGGCCTAAGAATCTAAAAGACAGAAGAAGTTATGAATATTAGAAGTCTCTAAGTTAATCTTTGTCTTAATTTTCTAACTGCTGAAACAGCCAAGAATATAAGGAGAATATGGGCAGCCACTTTCTTGCATGTTGACTTGTATTTTATTCAAGCAACTTTCCAACTGTTATAAAGTTCCCTAGTTCTGATTCTGATACATATAATAATTCACAAGCTGCCCCACACCCAAACATTAGGGAAGGGACACAGGTGTCTATATTTATAAGAAGTTCTCAGAGTGATTCTGATACAAAAAATTAGAATTGTTTTGTTTCATTATTATGTATCATAATTCAACTACTCCTGAAGGGGACGTATTCCCTATTATTTTTTAATACTTGAGAGGTTACAAGGGTGCCTGGGTGGCTCAGACGGTTAAGCCTCCCACTCTTGATTTTGGTGCAGGTCATGGTCTCAGGGTAGGGAGGTTCGAGCTCTGCATCAGGCTCCACACTGGGCATGGAACCTAAAATTATCTCTCCCTCCTCCCCCCGCACCGCCCTTTCCCTCTTTCCCTGCCTCTCACACATACACACATAAACTTCTACGCTCGAAAGAAAGAAAGAAAAGAAAAAGAAAGAAAAAGAAAAAGTAACTACTAGGTCTTGGTTGTCACCTCTGTATTGTTGAATAGTAACTATCCAGAAAGAAAGATTATCTTCTCTGAATTATACTTCAAGGAGCATGAGAGTGAAGGAGGCCATTTGGCACAGTGTGAAACCAAGTGACCCTTTTGACCATGACAATCTCAAGAAAATAAGCCAAGAACAAGATGGTGGCCATCATAAAGCCCGCTGTTTTGAAAATCTTCCTTATTGTTTTCTTGCTAGAATATCATAGACGCTATCTAAATCTAGGTTCCCACACTTAAGATCATTAAATAAGTTTGTTTTTATATTAATTTGTGACACAATGATACATTTCTAACTCTCTTCTTAAATATATGGAGCATATTTAGGTCACAATCTTAGATCAACAACGCCTTTGGGTCGATACATAATAATCCTTATACACAAGCTTAGTGTAAATGCCCAAAGGATACTGCTTGATTCAGTGTCCCTTTTGGGGGAACTTTTACACTGTTAGCCAAATCATCCATATGTGCACACGGGATGGACAGGCAAAGTACTTGAATGTCTGACTCATGCTTTGCTCCACCATGCAAAAGACTAAGGCATGACTGCCAGAAACCAGCCTGTTGCTCTGGCCAGCAGGGATGCCATATAAAAATAACTTTCCTGCTACACTCTCAAGGGAAAGACTTCCTAACCCACAGTACACCCCTAATAAAGGTACCACACAAGGTACCTATGGAGTGTCAGTAGTGTATTTCTTCTGGGTAAACTCTGAATGTCTTACTCATCTTTTCTCCTTCCACACAACTGAGCTAAAACACAACCTTTTCTAGACTGAAGCCAAACAATCTCTTTATGAACATACCTGCTTTTCTAGATTAAAGGATATAATCACCCTTCTAAAACAAATCCACTCCAATTTTCTGTAAGGTGGGAATAGGAAAATAGGAATTTGTTTCCATTTGGGTTAGAGACGACAGGCAGGAGTTAGGCAGACATTTCAGTTTCGTTCAGAATATTTTCACGGTGGCTAGAGATTCATATTGTTGGCAATGATGCGTCTAACTCAGATTCAACTTTACTATGAATATAATTTCACTGAAACAAAGTGGGTTAGGTTATAAGTTTCCACAGTAATTTTTATCTAGCAATGTTCTCTGTGGAACTCGTATGACATTAACATCTCTGTTTGTTATGGCCTTGAATCATGTACTGAAATATAGCTCCTAGGGAAACATTAATACAAGTTTAATCACAGTTGAGAAAGCTGTCCACTAGCTTGAGCAGCTGCATAACCAGAGCACCATATTTACAAATTTAGCACCATATGCTGGTTAACTGCATCAATCTTTTTTTTTTATGGCTAATTGTACATTTATAGTGCTTTCAAAAATTGCCTGAATATCCTTTACAAATACACGTTTATAAAAAGAAAGGCTATCAAAGTGCTGCAATGGGAAACAGCACACCGAGTTATAAAAGTTTTATTTAAAACACTTTTGGCCACAGGCTTTAAAAATATGTGTGACATTTACACCTTGCTTTTCAGCTGGGAGACTATAAAGTATGAGTTCACAGAGGCTACTATCATCCAATGCCTGTCACCTTAGTTGGTACCAGGTTCTGGCTTTTTAGGAATGAAGCACAGAAATTGCACATTACTCAGAAGCATCATTTTCAAGTTTACAAAACTTCTATTTAAAAATGAATGTCATTGGCGCTTTTCTACTCTTTCTGCTTCTGGGGAACTAGTTGCATCTTTTTCAGAGTTCCATGCAGGGTTGGGGCTATGAAGTACGGTTTTCCTGTGGATCCATCATTTCTTTCCATATCTTCACCTGGGTATGCAGCAGCAAAAGCAGCAAGCAGCAGCAGAATTAAGTGTATTTTTATAAATTGGAGAGTCAAACGGAAAAAATCAGAGAAATCAGTGTTAGAAAGTCAAAGATAAGACAAATTATTAACGTTAAGTTGCTGATGCTGGACAAAGTAAGAAACTTTGCCCTCTGCCAGGAAGCACTGAAAGTTCCTAAATCCCACCAATGCCCAAAGGGGTTTATTTTGATAGTTTAAAGGTCATTAAGATCTTACATGCCAATTCAAAAGTATTATCTCTAAATCTGTGACTGTTCATTTCAGGAAGGTAAAATGCCACATCCTCGCAGATGAAGCCCAATAAAAAGTCAGTGATAAATGGAGAACAATAATTGAATTTCAGGGTTTAAAGTCACTTTTAACGGTAGTTCACACCCTTAACATTACAGATGAAGAAACGGAGACCCAGGTATGTGAAATGATTCTCCAGAAGTCAAATGCTCTAGGGTGATCAGAAGGAGGTGAGGACCCAGCCTTTCAACACCTAGTGTGGTTCTTTTCCTACTTAACTATAAGGCATCCTGTCTTAAAGGCATCCTCCGATTGCACTAGAAAACTAGTGGAAGTGTTTCCTGATGTCATGTAATCCTGAATTTACCTTCCTGCTTTGCCTCGGCTAATAATAAAATGGTGGGGTGTTCCCTGAGCACACACCTATTGGGTGATTCAGGGAAAGCACCAGAAGGATGCTGAGAAGCAAAAAGAAGTTGGCATGGAATTAAATTTCCTAAGGATACAGTTTGCAGCAAATAATATCAATAAGTATACAAGTATAATTTAATTCTATGTTATCAGTAGTATTTTTGTTATTCACAGCCTTTATTATGACAAAGGAAAAGACATATACAAAACCATATAGGATAATCATAGATTTCTAGGATAAATCTAAATTATTTTTAATCCTTTTACGGGAGTGGGAATGTTTGGATTATTGACTTTAATTTTTATGTTAGACCTCACGGTGAGCTTCCTCACAGATAAAATGAAAAGCTAAGGTGGGAATATGACAGACACTGAACACTTTTGTTCTTTCTTCCTTAATAATATTTCTATATTATATATAATATATCTATATTGTTATTACCCTTGAGGCATTATTGAGGAAGCAGGTATGGATCACATTAATAATCATCTATGACACTACTTTTTTTTTCCCCCCTCATACTGGTACCAGAATTCTCACTGCCTTGTAGAATTAAAAAGATGCCACATTTCTATAAAGGCAGTGTTTGCAAATGATTTGTATTTTTAAAAACACCAGTTGTCTGGCAGCCAACATAATAGGTGTAAAATATAATACACACATGCACACACACGGGGTCCCCACACAATCAGAATTTGGCTTCCAGCACCACTTAAGAATAATGTTTTCCAAAGTAAGATGCTGCCCAAAAGTTTGTTCCCTGCCCAAAAGTTGGGGAGGGAGGGGAAATAGAATTTGGTTTCCCTTGTTCTTTATTTTCGAAGACAAGAGTCTCCAGAAGAAAACTGTTCATATTCACACAATGTATTGAATAAAGCTGAAATTACATCTGGTCTTCAAGAAGTTGGCAATTATTAATATATAAGAGTAGAAAACGTTTCTTACTGCTCAAATTTAAAATCCACACGATTTTTCCAAAGCTTCCAAAGACCAAAGCTAGTAGCTTCTCTGCATTTCTGAGATAAATCTTGAGTAACACTGTCAGTTATAAAACCGGAAAACCCCAGAGGGGTCTCCCACTATTGCTATGATTAGATGAAAAAAAGAGATCTTTGAAAATCTGAGACCTCTGTCTCAGGCACTACTCTACATCTGTGCTTCTTCTTCCATCTCAAACCTGAGCTGAAGCTTATTCATGTGGCATTTTGTAGATGGCTTCTCCTACTAAACCACCGACAGTGGCACTCGAGGATGACTCAACAGTTGGGTTCCATTTATAGCCAGAGAAAGAGCTAACTAGTATGCAAAGTTCTTTGTCCAGTTATTGAAAATAATTTTTAAACGTTAAAAAAAAAAAGCCTAATCATTTTCTAGGATGTTTTCCTTGACTATGTCTCCCTACATTATCCTCTCCTCTCTCTTGCCCTCAGTGTGAAGCTGGTGCTGTGAGTTATGCCAAAAAAACAAACTGTTGTTAATTTTACACAAGTGGATCACTCAGTAATGCCCTGTCACAGAACGTTTGCTTCTCTTAAGAGCAATGTCCAGAAAAATAATCTTTTAGAGAGTATTGCTGTAGGACTAACAATTTGTTCTTTTATCCGCTGAGCCCACTTTCTCTTGGCTGAAGGCAAGGGCCAGATCAAGATCCTAGGGCACCAGGTTCTCCAAGGCTTTTAAGGGTAGATACTAATAGAAAACCTATACATTATGAGTTATACCTATACATTATGTGCTCTGCCACACAGAGGCACAGCACATAAGGCAGTGATGGAAGCTCTTAAGAAGTATTTTAACTATTAGGATCAGAATTGATGGGGCTGTTTAATAGACATTCTCCTCGATGAATCTAGTGTGAATTGGTCATATGTGTCTCTGAAACCATTTCCAGCTTGGCTTTATCAGGATCTATAAAGGCTCTCCTTAAAGAGTTCCTGAAGTCTGGTCTCAAAGCCTAATTTTTCCTCAATTCTGTTAATGATTGGATTCTGTTGTGCTTTATTTTTATAAATATGAAAATACTAAGAAATTAAAAAAAATAGTTTGATGCTAACACCATGCCATGGAGCCTAAGGTTCATTTCAGGAGCCGGCTCTCCTGTACTTTGCAAACTGCATTCTCTCACAGCTGTGAAGGTTTAAAGAGCATCTACTAAGCAATGTCTCTTTCCAAATAAACACCATTTGGTAGTTGCAGCCAGGCCGCAGCAAATCCACAAGCCAGCTAAGGACATGAGTCTTAACCTTCTTATCTTTCCGTTACTCTCCAAAGGGGGAAAACACATATACTGAAAACTTACAGAAGCAGATGAAAATTGTATCAATACACATTGCATAGACGCTGAAGAACCCATGTGCAACTAGGTAAGATCCAATAATGACTGTCTGTAAATGAGTAAAGAAAATGAAGATGTCACTTGCTTGTCCAGAAGAACAAAAATGCAGCTTTAAATGAAAGTCATGACGAGAAACTTTAAAGTACCCTATGTCAGAAAAGATTTAATACAGAGACCAAAAAAATCCAGTGATAACACTTTTGGGCATTTTGTACTGGGATTTAAGTGTATTCTATTATGCCTACCAAGTATATTCCAGATTTAGAATCCTGTACAACCGAGGCAGTAAAGCCCGAGAGTTAAGAGCACACACTGCCTAGGTTTGAATCCCATGTCAGGCACTCACTAAACCTCACAGTGCCTCTCACCTCCTATAAAAAAAAAATTATTGGTAGGTGAGGGGAGAATGTGAATAATAGTATTTATGACACACGGAATGAGTGAGTGAATTAACTGCTATAGGTACTGCAGGGCTCCTCCCAGCTCCTCTCCAGCTGCTACATCTGTCCCCCAGTTGTTGGGAATGTAGGCCACTGATGACCAAGAGGCTTCCCTCACTAGGAATTACCCTCGTTGCAGGGAACTGCCTTCCCAAGCCTACACCCCCCCATCCAGGGGGCAACCCCTGGCCAATAGCTGCCTGATGCAGTATACAGAGGCCTAATTCTTCTTTTAGAACTTCCTGTGAATAGGTCTGAGGCCTCCCCTCTAACTGCAGCTTTCCCCTTTGCCCATGCCTGCCCTCCTCACTTCCTTGTAACAAGGGTATCTCAGGAGAGCACTTCCTAATAAACCTTCCACATGCAATCCTTGGTCTCAGAGGTTGTTTCCAAAGAATCCAACCTAAAGCAGAATAAAGCTCAGCACAAAGTAGGACCAATAACATTAGCTATTATTTTTCTTATTTCTTTTACCTTGCCATGTCTGATAAATCAGTCAATATTACCCAGTTGCCATGAATGAATTGTGTCCTCTCAAAATGCTTATGTTGAATCCTAACCCCCAAAATGATGATATCTGGAAGTGAGGTTTGGGGGAGGTAATTAGGACATGGGGGTGGAGTCCTCATGAGTGGGATTAGTGCCCTTATAAGAGGAGACAGGAGAGGTGATATCTCTCTCTACCATATTAGGATACAGCGAGAGGAGGTGTCCCTTTGCAAACCAGGAAGAGAGCTCTCACCAGGAACTGAATCTGTGGGCACCTTGATCTTGGACTTCTCAGCCTTCAGAACTGTGAGGAATAAATTCTTGTTTAAGCCACCCAATCTAAGATATTTTTGATATAGAAGCCCGAGCTAAGACACCAACTCTTACCAGCAATGGTACCCAGTAGTAATTTAAAGATGTTGGTCCTTCTATAATCGTTGGCAGTCTTTGTGTGAAGAGTAAGAAGGCCAGCATGCCTACATTAGAAGGTAGAACATGTATATTATGTATTTGCAAAGGAATATTGGGGTTTTTTTTGTAGCAAAAAAGTTTTTCAAAGTACCTTCCAAACTTATTATGCTTATTATTATTACTTACCTATACATCCAGCAACTAGAATTTTTCCCAGGATTAGTACAAAGTCTGTAACTTTATCCATAACTGCAACTCTAAGAGTCAGAAAAAAGAAAGTTTAATGCTGTGTTTAGATGGTATTTGTCACTTTAAATTTATGAAAGTAAATAATTCACGGGCTTATTTTGATATGTCTTAACTGGAAATTTTATTTCACCTTTGTTAAATGCAAGAAATGAAGGTAGACCTCAGAAATAAAGTTGTGATTTATTTTTGATGAAATAAACAGAAGATGGCTTTGTGGGGCTATCAGGCACTATTGGTTATGTCAGTCTATATAAAGCCTAAGACACCCCTGAATTTTGAGAATGTTACATTTCTTCTCTGGTTTTGCTCACTCAGACTCTGTCAATTTGGGGTGGGGGAAATGGTCGGCAACATGATGTTTGTATAGAGAATTTTTTGAGAAGAGGTAATGAAAATCAATAAAATGCCAGAGTGTGAAGATGTAGATGGATCATGGAAGCAAGATTCTAAGATACAAAAAGAAACAGTATGAGATAAAAGGTTTAAATCAAATTGAAAGGTAATATTCATGTCTAATAAGACCACTATCAGTTTAAGTAACATGTGAAATATGTGATGCTCAAGGTTCACCAAATTGTTTTTTTTTTTTGCAAATTCAATCTGAATACTTACTTTAAAATATTTCTCATCAGCAGATTGAAAGCATCTCTTGCTGACCTGCAGAAGTTTTTGCCATATATTGCAATCTGTGGAAAAAAAATATTATTCTGGAGTCAGTAACAGACTCTAACAAGGCCAACAGACAATTCAACGACAGGAACATGAATTAATTCTCTTATCACCCAACTACTTTCATTCCTCTTTCCAACATTTGGGTATGTGGGAGACTTGGGAACTGTGTAACGTCAATTCTGCATAGCTGTCAGGGGTGTTGACAATAAGGTGTGCCTCAGATGCCATATGCCTGTAAACTCCATGGGAATTCAGAGGTAGATCTTCTTAAATCTCAGGATATGGCTTCTGTCTTTGAAGTGTTTTGGCTAGGGTTTGTTGTGAATGGTTTATATGTTGCAGCATTCACATTAAAAGTTATTTTCAGGAATGTTCCCTCTATCCCTACACTCTGAAGAGTTTTGATCAGGAATGGATGCTGTATTTTGTCAAATGCTTTCTCTACATCTATTGAGAGGATAATATGGTTCTTGTTTTTTCTCTTGTTGATATGATCAAGCAATCACATTGATTGCTTTATGGATGTTGAACCAGCCTTGCATCCCAGGAATAAATCCCACTTGGTCATGGAGGGAACGTTCCTCAGCATCTTAAAAGCCATCTACGAAAAGCCCACCGCAAATATCATTCTCAATGGGGGAAACACTGGTAGCCTTTCCCCTGAGATCAGGAACATGACAGGGATGTCCACCCTCACAACTGCTATTCAACATAGTACTGGAAGTCCTAGCCTCAGCAATCAGACAACAAAAAGAAATAAAAGGCATTCAAATTGGCAAAGAAGTAGTCAAACTCTTCCTCTTCACAGATGACATGATACTGTACATAAAAAACCCAAAAGACTCTACCCCAAGATAGCTAGAACTCATACAGCAATTTGGCAGTGTGGCAGGATACAAAAGTCAATGCCCAGAAATCAGTGGCATTTCTATACACGAACAATGAGACTGAAGAAAGAGAAATTAAGGAGTCAATCCCATTTACAATTGTACCCAAAAGCATAAGATACCTAGGAATAAACCTAACCAAAGAGGTAAAGGATCTATACTCTAAAAACTACAGAACACTTCTGAAAGAAACTGAGGAAGACACATGAGATGGAAAAATATTCCATGCTCAGGGATTGGAAGAATTAATATTGTGAAAAGGTCTATGCTACCCAGGGCAATTTACACATTTAATGCAATCCCTATCAAAATATCATGGACTTTCTTCACAGAGTTGGAACAAATCATCTTAAGATTTGTGTGGAATCAGAAAAGACCCTGCATAGCCAGGGGAATATTAAAAAAGAAAATCAGAGCCGGGGGCATCACAATGCCAGATTTCAGGTTATACTACAAAGCTGTGGTCATCAAGACAGTGTGGTCCTGGCATAAAAACAGACACACAGATCAATGGAACAGAATAGAGAACCCAGAAATGGACCCTCAACTCTATGGTCAACTAATATTTGACTAAGCAGGAAAGACCATCTATTGGAAAAAGGACAATCTCTTCAATAAATGTGCTGGGAAAATTGGACAGCCACATGCAGAAGAATGAAACTAGACCGTTCCCTACACCAGACACAAACTCAAAATGGATGAAAGATCTAAATGTGAGACAAGAATCCATCAAAATCCTAGAGAACGCAGGCAACACCTTTTTTGAACTTGGCCATAGCAACTTCTTGCAAGATACATCTATGAAGGCAAGGCAAACAAAAGAAAAAATGAATTATTGGGATTTACACAAGATAAAAAGCTTCTGCACAGCAAAAGAAACAGTCAACAAACTAAAAGGCAACCTACAGAATGGGAGAAGATATTTGCAAATGACCTATCAGATAAAGGGCTAGTATCCAAGATCTATAAAGAACTTATTAAACTCAACAGCAAAGAAACAAACAATCCAATCATGAAAGGGGCAAAAGACATGAAGAAAAATCTCACAGAGGAAGACACAGACATGGCCAACATGCACATGAGAACATGCTCCGCATCACTTGCCATCAGGGAAATACAAATCCAAACCACAATGAGATCCCACCTCACACCAGTGAGAATGGGGAAAATTAACAAGGCAGGAAACCACAAATGTTGGAGAGGATGCGGAGAAAAGGGAACCCTCTTACACTGTTGGTGGGAATGTGAACTGGTGCAGCCACTCTGGAAAACTGTGTGGAGGTTCCTCAAAGAATTAAAAATAGACCTGCCCTACGACCCAGCAATTGCACTGTTAGGGATTTACCCCAAAGATTCAGATGCAATGAAACGCCGGGACACCTGCACCCCGATGTTTATAGCAGCAACATCCACAGTAGCCCAACTGTGGAAGGAGCCTCAGTGTCCATCGACAGATGATGGATAGAGAAGCTGTGGTCTATGTATACACTGGAATATTCCTCAGCCATTAGAAACGACAAACACCCACCATTTGCTTCGACATGGATGGAACTGGAGGGTATTATGCTGAGTGAAATAAGTCAATCGGAGAAGGACAAACATTATATAGTCTCATTCATTTGGGGAATATAAATAATAGTGAAAGGGAATAAAGGGGAAAGGAGAAAAAAAATGAGTGGGAAATACCAGAAAGGGAGACAGAACATGAGAGGCTCCTAACTCTGGGAAACGAATTGGGGGGGGGGTGGAAGGGGAGGTGGGTGGGGGTGACTGGGTGATGGGCACTGAGCAGGGGTACTTGATGGGATGAGCACTGGGTGTTATTCTATATGTTGGCAAATTGAACAGCAATAAAAAATAAATTTATAAAAAAATCTCCACATTCCCTTTAGGAAATAAGTAAAACATTCAGTTAGGTCTTGTTGATGCCCACACATTCTCTAAAAATATGTAAATCCCAAAATTAGGAAGATTTTTTTTTCTCAGAGTGAAATATAGACTAAGCTCTTCTCCCACTAAACTATGCCAAAGCCACACAAAATCTCTTCAGTCCAGCACATTTAAAAATTTCTAAGGTAAATAATACCTCCCTCCTTAAAAAGATATTAACAGTAATAATGAAATACAGTTAAGATTATTATCTCAACTAGGAAAGCATAGCCCTGAATCATGCATTGGATTCACAAATCCTAATATCGACATGATGATAAATTCAACTGCACGATGTAAAAAGTATTAGAGATGGAAATGTACACATGGGGTTTGGGTTTGCAAAGAAGAAATTTAGTAAATAAAAAATAATCTACTTACCATAACATAGGCATTTCTGTTAAAATACTTTATCACATTTTCCAAACACCAGAAACAGCATTTCAGGCAGCATTGTAGAAATTTAGATATGTTGTTCTGGGCGTCTATGAAAATGAAATAGTCAAATCTATTAATGATTTAATTAAAAATTAATTTTAATTTTGATTATGAATCAAAAATTTTGTAAGGTTTTTAAAAAAATTTGGTCAAATGTATATGTAAAACTTATGATTTTAACCATTTCAAGTGTACAATTCAATTGTGTACAATACTGTGCAACTCATTAAGTGCATTCCTAATCTTATCCAACCATTATCACTATCCATTTCTAGAACTTTTCATCATCTCCAATAGAAACTCTGTGCCTATTAAACAATAACTCCTCATTCTCCCCTTTTCCTAGCTCCTGGTAACCTCTATTGTACTTTGTATGAATTCCATCTTCTGAATACCTCATATAAGTGGAATGATGCAATATT
This sequence comes from Nyctereutes procyonoides, assembly GCF_905146905.1. Lineage (NCBI taxonomy): Eukaryota > Metazoa > Chordata > Mammalia > Carnivora > Canidae > Nyctereutes > Nyctereutes procyonoides. Next base: position 6,409,189 of record NW_026575126.1, read on the forward strand.
TATCCTGTCTTGCTTATTTCACTTAACAAAGTTTTCAAGGTTCATCATTTCATTCCTTTTTAGAGCTGAACAACATTCCATTGTATGTATATATATATGCATATTTTGTTTATTCTTTTATCTGCTCATGGAAATTTGGGTTGTTTCTACCTTTTGGCTACTGTGAATAACGCCAGTATGAATACTTTTTTGCAAGTATCTGTTTGAGTCCCTGTATTCAATACTTTTGAGTATGTATCTATAGAAGTGAAATTGCTGGATCATATGGCAATCCTGTTTTTGACTTTTTGAAGAAGCACCATAATCTTCTCCACAATGGTAATAGCATTCTACATTGCCACCAGCAATACACAAAGGTTCTCAATTTATCCTCATCCTATGTATACTTGTTTTTTTTTTCTTTTTTTAAAAATAGAAGCCATTCTAATGGACATGAAGTGGTACCATTACTACAATTTTGATTGGCAGTTCCTTAATGAATAATACTGAGCATCTTTCCATGTGCTTATTCACCATTTGTGTATCTTCTTTGGAGCAACATATATGGCAATCCTTTGTAGAAAGGACCAAGATGGTGACATAGGAGGCCCCTGAACTTCCCATCTTCCACAGATGCACCTAAAGTACAGCTACACATTGAACAATTTCCTCTGAGAAAAGAAACCAGAAACTAGCTGAATGACTCCTACTACATCAGGCAACTGAGAAAATAGCCACAGTGAAATGGATAGGAAAGGCCAAGACAAACGAGCTGTAAGTATAGTATGGCACAGAACCATGCTATAAGAAAGATAACCCCAACTCTCAGCCTCTTCCTGAGGAGTAAAGGGTTTGGATAGTACCTATAGGATTCCAACTTTTAAGGTTCCCACCTAAGCGACAAGCCCCCAAAACTCTTAGCTCTGACTTCCAATGGAGTTTATAACCACAAGTCTCACAGTAGTATAGAAAACAAAGAAGCTAGTTCTTTACATGCCAGCACTCACTGTGGCTGTCCTCCTCAGGGATTAGCAAGACAGAGGAAGCATGAAAAAAGATGTCCATCTTCCAGTCTTTTCCTGGAAGGGGGCAGACTAAATGCTTTACAACCCACTGCCTGAGCGTCTGGCTTTTCATTTGCGCACGTCTAGGTGCTAGCTGCAGTCCTTCATAGAGTTGTCCAGGGAAGCTAGTGGGCACTTCTACTACTTTCTCCCTCTAGCTCACTCCAGTTTTAAAATAAGAGCACTAATTCCTCTTTGGAAGGAGATTTTACACATGCCCACTGCCCTAGCTTTTGCAGCTACTGCCTAAGGGATGGTCCACACCTTCCCTGGCTCTGATGGTAAATGAAGGTTGCACTAAAAAGTCCCACAGGGCTAAAACAAACAACTCAGTTTTTAAGTGGTGTAGGAGCACCCTCCTCCAATCCCAGCATGGCTATATACCCTGGCTTAGTGATGAAGGAATAGGCAAATATCCATTTTCCAGTTTCTCTGTAAAAAAGGCTTAACTAAACACTTTCCCAGCTGCTGTCTAAGTGTCTGGTTTCTAATCATCTTGCGTACAGGTTCTGACTGTGATCCTTCCCTTTGGAACACTGAGAGGTCTTGGCACATACTCAACTATTGGGGATCATTAAGAATAACTGTGGTGGCTAGGACAATTACAAATGCTTGAGAGCCCTAAAGCTTGAGCTGGGCTAATTGATGAAATTCATCTCCTACGTGAGACCAGTCTGTCAAGACTAGGAGAAGCAACTATTTTACCTAATGCAAGGAATCCACCATGCAGTCAAGAAAAAAATGAAGAGGGGAATATGTTTCAAACAAAAACCAAAGTAAATCTCCAGAAACTGATGTTTCAGAAGTAAGTGGTCTACCTGATGGAGTTTGAAATAATGGCTATAAAGATGCTCAGCAAGGTCACAGAAGTAATGCATGAACAAAGTGAGAATTTTGACAAAGGGACAGAAAATAAGAAAACATTAAACAGAACTTGTAGAACCAAAGAATAGAACAACAGACTTAAAAAGTACAATAGAGGGTTTTAATCAAGCAAAGGAAAGGATCAAGCAGAAGAAAGGATCAACAAACTCAAAGATAGGGCAGTAGAATTCATCCAATTAGAGAAGTAAAAAGGAAAAAGAATTGAAAGAGCGATGGATTTATTGAACACCATCAAGCAGAGAAAAATGGAGGTCCCAGGAGAAGAGAGAGAGAAAGGGGAAGTTTAATTGAAGAAATAATGGCTGAAAACCTCCCTAATCTGGAAAAACAGACACATTTAGATCCAGAAAGTCTAAAGAATTCATACTGAAACACATACAATTAAATTTTCAAAAGCCTAAAGGCAGTTAAAGGCAGAAGAGTGGCTTTTTACCTTTTTCAGGGTAAAAAAAAAAGTCACAGAAAAGTGACTTTTCTGCAGAAATGTGTAGGCCAGAATAGAGTATAATGACATATTCAAAGTGATGAAAGAAAAAAATTGCCAAGCAAGTAACTATGTGGCAAAATTGTCTTTAGAATTGAGGGATAAAGTTTTCCAGACAAAAGGTAAAAGAGTTCATCATCACTAGATCAGCCTTACAAGAAATGTTAAAGGGAGCTTCTAAAGCTGAAACAGAAGGGTGCTAATTAGTAACATGAAAATATGTGAAAGTATGAATTTCACTAGTAAAAAAGTAAATATATAGTTAAATTTGGAATAATGGTGGCAGGTAAATCACAACTCTAGTATAAAGATGAAAATATAACATATTAAAGGTAACTATAAAATCGAACTTCAATTTAAAAAAAGGATCAGAGCATGGGGAAGTCAGAGCAAAGTGCAGTGTGGAACTCTATGTTGGGTCATGGAAGAGAAAATGGATATTAGTAGAAAAAGTTGTGAACTCCACTTAAGGTTGGTAGTTTAATTAATAATGTCACAATATTAATTTCTTGGTTTTGACACAAATACCATGGTTTCATGAGATATTAATTTAAGGGAAACAGAAGAGAGCAAAGGAACTCTCTATCTTTGCAACTCTTTTGTATATCTAAAAGTATCACAAAACAAAAAAACTTATTTAAAAAAAGTGAGAGGAGCTAGAGGAAGAAAGAAAATGGAATATAATCAACTCATTTTCTGTCCATTTTTCAGAAAGGCAAAAGCACACAGCAGTAAGAACTCTGGTTTATTCTGAGTCACCACTTTATCATGACCTGACAAAAGCATTTCCAAACCTCAATTCCTCTATTATTATAAAATAATAATACTTACCCTCAAAGACTCTCATGAGTTTTAAATGAAAAACAGAATGTAAAGTGCTTAAAGCAGTGACTGTCAACTGCTACACTTGTATTCATTTATAGTGTTGCAATTTATCTCTAAAATTGACTTTCCAGAAAAAAATAAAAATAACTACAATAATTTGTTAATAGATACAAAATATAAAAAGGTGTGAATTGTTTCATCAAAAACATTGTTAACATGAATGTGGGGAAAGTGTAAAAATGTAGAGCTTTTGTACACATTTGAAATTAAATTATGAGCTTGAAATAAACTGATAAAACTATAACATATTTTATGTAAGATATAAAACAGCCAGGAAACAATGAGCAAAATGGCAAACTAACTCTATATTGATAATGTAAATGAACTAAATTCTCCAACCAAAAGACAGAGTGGCTGAGTGACTTTAAAAAAAAACCTCAACTATAAGCTATCTACAAGAGTCTCACTTCACCTTTTAAAAACACATATAGAATGAAAGTGAAGGATTGGAAAAAGATTTTTCATGAAAATGAAAACCAAAAAAAAGTGGGAATAGTTATATCAGACAAGATAGACTAAGTCAAAAACTATAACATGAAGGTCATTATACAATGATAAAGGGATCTATTCATCAAAGGAATATAAAAAGTGTAAATATTTATGTACCCAACATTGGAATACCTAAATATATAAAGAAAATATAAACAGATGTGAAAGGAGAAGTACATAACAATAGTAGAGGACTTAAATACCCCACTTTCAACAATAGATCATCCAGATAGAAGATCAAAAAGTAAGTATTGGACTTAAACTATACATTGATCTAACAGATTGGACATTTACAATGCAGTCCATCCAAACATAGAAGAAATACACATTCTTCTAAAGTGTCATATTATGGAACACTGTCTCGGATAGATCATATGCTAGATCACAAAATAGGTCTTAATAAAAGTAAGAAGACTGAAATCATATCAAGCATCTTTTCCAACCACAACGCTATGAAACTAGAAGTCAATTACAAGAAGAAAAGTGGAAAATTCACCAGTGTGTGGAGATCAAACAACATGCTATTGGACAACCAGTGAGCTAGAGAGGAAATCAAAAAGGAAATCAAAGAGTATCTTGAGACAAAACTGGAAACACAACATGTCAACATATGAAATGCAGCAAAGTAGATCTAAGAAGGAATTTCATAGCAATGAACACCTACATTAAGAAAAACAAAAGAGGGCAGCCCCGGTGGCTCAGCAGTTTAGCCCCACCTTCAGTCCAGGGCATGATCCTGGAGACCCAGGATCGAGTCCCACATCAGGCTCCTTGCATGGAGCCTGCCTCTCCCTCTGCCTGTGTCTCTGCCTCTGTGTCTCTCATGAATAAATAAATAAAATCTTAAAAAAAGAAAAAATCTCAATTTAACTTTACACCTTAAGGAAGTAGAAAAAGAAGAACAGACAAAGCACAAAATTAGTATAAGGAAAGAAATGGCAAATATCAGAGTGGAAATGGATGACATAGAGATTAAGAAGACCATAGGAAAGATCAGTGGAAATAACAGTTGGTTTTTTGAAAAAACAAAATTGACAAATCTTAGCTAGACTAAGGAACAAATACAGAAATGAAAGAGGAGACATTACAATCAATACCACAGAAGTACAAAGGATCATAAGAGACTACTATGAACAATTGTACACAAATCAGATAACCTGGAAGAAATGGATAAATTACTATAGATACACAACCTACCAAGACTGAATTATGATGAAATAGAAAATCCATAAAGATTAATTACTAGTAAGGATTTTGAATCAATAAAAAAACTTCTTAACAAACAAAAGGCCATAGCCAGATGGCTTTACTGGTAAATTCTACCAAACATTTAAAGAATTAATATCAGTCCTTCTCAAACTCTTCCAAAAACAGAAGAGGAGAAACATTTTCAAATTCATTTTACAAGGCCAACATCACCCTGATAACCAAAGACAAGGACACTACACAAAGAGAAAATTATAGGCCAATATCCCTAATGAACATAAATGTAAAATCCTCAACAAAATATCAGCAAACTGAATTCAGCAGTACACTAAAATGATTATATACCAAGATCAAGTGGATTTATCCAAGAGATGCAAGGATGGCTCAATATATGCAAATCAATACATATGATGCACCACATTAACAAAATGAAGGATAAAAATCATGATCATCCTGGTAGATGAAGAAAATTCACTTGATAAAACCCAGCCTCCTTTCATTATATATATAAAAAAAAAACCTCAATAAATTGGTTATAGAAGGCCTCAACATAAGAAAAGCCATATATGGAAAGACCCTGGCTAACATACTCAATGATAAAAAGCTGAAAGCTTTCCTCTAAAATCAGAAACAAGCCAATGATGTCCACTCTTGCCATTTTTATTCAACATAGTACTAGAAGTCCTAGTCATAACAATTGGGCAAGAAAAATAAAAGATTTAAAACTGGAAAAGAAAAAGTAAAATTGTCTTTGCAGATCACGTGATATTATTTATAGAAAGCCCTACAGTCCACCAAAAAAAAAACAAAACAAAACAAAACAAAACAAAAAAACTCTATTAGAACCAATAAATGACTTTAGTGAAGTTGCAGGAAACAAAATCAATATCCAAACTCAGTTGCATTTCTATATAGTAACAACTGACTATTGAAAACAGAAGTTAAGAAGACAACCCCAGGGAAGCCTGGGTGGCTTAGCAGTTTAGTGATGCCTTTGGTCCAGGGCCTGATCCTGGAGACCCAGGATCAAGTCCCGCATCAGGCTCCCTGCATGGAGCCTGCTTCTCCCTCTGCCTGTGTCTCTGCCACTTTCTCTGTCTCTCATTAATCAATCAATCAATCAATCAAATCAATCTTAAAACAAAAGGGAAGACAACCCCATTTACAACTGCATCAAAAAAAGAAAATACCTAGAAACAAAATTAACTAAGGTGGAGAACTACTTGTGCATTGAAAATTGTGAGCTATTGATTAAATAAATTGAAGACAAATAAAAGAAAAATACTCTATGATCATGCATTGGAAAAATTAATGTTGTTAAATGTCCATAATACCCAAAGCATCTGCAAAATCAGTGCAATTCCTATCAAAATTCCAATGGCATTTTTCACAGAAATAGAAAAAGTAGTCTTAAATTTGTTTGGAACCACAAAAGACTCTGAATAGCCAAAGTAATTGTGAAAGAAGAACAAAGCTGAACGTATTACATTTCCTGATTTCAAACTATATTATAAGGCAACAGTAATCAAAATATGATAGCATTGGTAAAGAAATAGACACAGATAAATGGAACAGAATCAAGAAGCCAATAATACACCCATGTATATATGGTCAATTAATTTTCAAAATAGGAGTCAGGAATATATAATCGATTAAGGTTTCTTCAACTCAATGATTCTGAGAAAACAATGTCCACATGCAAAAGAATAAAATTGGATCCCTATCTTACATCACACAAAACAACTCAAAATGGATTAAGATTTGAATGGAGACCTGAAACCATAAAACTCTAGAAGAAAACATGGGGGTAAGCTCTTTGGCATTGGTCTTGGCAATGATTGTTTGGATTTGATGCCAAAAGCAAGGGCAATGAAAGAAAAATAAACAAGTGAGACTGCATCAAACTAAAAAGCTTCTGCACAGCAAAGAAAACCATCAACAAAATGAAAAGGTGACCCATGGGATGGGAGAAAATATTTGCAAACCGTATATGTGATAATGAGTGAATATCCAAAAATATATAAGGAACTCCTAGAACTCAATAGCAAAAAACACTAATAACCCAATTTTAAAAATAGGCAAAGGACCTGCAGACCTTTTTTTTTTTTTCCAAAAAAGATATACAGATGGCCCATAAGTACAGCAAATGGCACTTGACATTACTACTTATCAGAGAAATGCAAATCAAAACCACAATGAGGTAGAGGAGACAAAAGATAAGGATGTGGAGGTGAAGATGTGGAGAAAAGGGAACTCTTGTATACCATTGGTGGGATGCACACTGGTGCATCCACTGTGGAAAACAGTATGGAAGTTCCTCAAAAAATTAAAAATAGAACCGCCATTTGATTCAGCAATTCCACTTCTGTGTTTATATCCAAAGAAAATGCAAAGAAAATGAAATTACTATCTCAAAGACATATCTGTACTCCTGTGTTCACTGCAGCATCATTTATAATATCAAAAGTATGAAAACAACATGCATTCAAGTGGATCAATGGATAAAGAAAATGCGGTACCGATACACAATGGAACATTATTCAGCTTTTAAAAAGAAGGAAACCCTGCTTTTGCAACACAGATGAACTTGAAGGGTATGATGCTAAGAGAAATAAGCCAAACAGAGAAAGGCAAATAAAGATGATATGATCCTCCTATGTAGAATCTTTAAAAAATATTGAATAGAGAGCAGAGTGGTGGTCACTACAGGCTGGGGGGTGGGGGAAATAGGGAAAGCCTGGTAAAAAAAAAAGTGTAAATTTTAAGTTATAAGATGAATAACGCCTTTGGATCCAATGTATAACGTAGTGAATATAGTTGATACTACTATGCTGTAGAATTTAAACTTGCTTGTAGAGAACTTAAGCACTCTCGTGGAAGGAAGGGAAGGGGGGAGGAAAGGGGGGAGGGGAAAAAACATGTGAGATAATGAACAAAATAAAGTACAAAGTAGAGCTTGTAAACTATACATGTTATGTGTAAAAATTTATGCTGATGACACCCACATCTATATTTTAAGCCTGACTCATCCTGAGCTCCAGACTTGAAACTGCCTGACGTCTCCACCACGCTCCTCAATATTAACACGCCAGAAACGGTTTTTCATCTCTTCTTTGAAATTTTCTTCTTCTAGTTTCTACATTTTAGTAAACGGCACCATACACTTTCTCTCTCTTTCCTTCACACCACTGCTCCTCTTCCCCTCCACCCCTCTCCTGCCCCGTATCTCATCTCTCACAGCAAGTCCTGTTGGCTTCTCTTTCCAAACATATCCCTAAATCCAGCCACTTCCATCCTTGTTACCCTAGTCCAGCTTGCACTCGTCATGTTTCCCTCAACTCCCTGCCCCACCCATGCTCTTCACAGAAGTCAGGAAGCCTGAGAAGAGATGAATTCTGGAGTCTTACCTTTAAGACGGCGGTCCAAGTACTCTAGGACTATTTTAAACATTTGAATTAATGCAAGAAGTAAAGATCCAAATGCGAGGGACCCTGTGTGATATCTGGGCAAAGATAAAATGAGAATCAAAGTTAAAAGATCTTTACTATAACGAAAAGGATGCTACAATTTTAATAGGTAAAAAGGGTCTCCAGAAAGACAGGAAAGAATTTCTTATGCTTTCTTATTCAGGTTGATAAAGATCCTCATAGAGGATTTTAAATGATTCACATCTCTTTTGCCCTTCATCTACAAAAATGATACCAATAGCCTTTCATCATAAAATACAACGTTTGAGCCAAGCAAGAGAGAGACAGAGCCACGTTAATTCTTAATTTTTATTGTGGTGCCCTCCTCTACTACTTCTCTTCAGTAAGAGAAGGCTTTTAGAAGGATATTGGCCCGGGTAGGGATTGTAAAAGCTGTGGCTCTAAAAGCAGACTGAGCCAATGGACATCCATGAATCTTAAATCATACCTTTGACCTCATTTGTAACTTCGCCACGTGACTTATAAAGGCATACGATCGAATCATAAGCACACTAAACCTAACTGGGTAGATGGAGGTACGATTCAACGTGGAACTTACCGTATGGCTCGTCCAAATGCAGTAAAAAGTGGATATGGTGGGATGTCATCGGGTTTTCTGAAGGCCCAGTAATAAGAAGCAAAGGCACCAGCAAGGGCACACTGACCCAGTGCAATGACAAAGTTTATAAGCCAGAAAAAGACAAATAGATTGAACATCTGGAAAGTAGGGACATACTGATGGTACAGGCTCTTTCCACCATAGAAAGCAAAGTTACACTGAGCCTCAGGGCAAGCTTTGGCAATTTCAGTTGTATTAAAAATCTGTACTCAGGAAAAAAAAAAAAGACAATAGAGTTAATATGAAATGCCATTCCAAGATAACACCTTCCCTGACTTCTCTCCTTGTGTAGCCACAATTGCATGTCCTCCTTTTCTCCCATTAGCTTCTGCTGTTAGTCCTATTTTTTTTTTAATATATAGGTTTTTTTTTTTTTAGGATTTTATTTATTTGAGAGAGAGAGAGAGCATGCATAAGAGAGCAAGTATGAGAGAGCACGAGTGCATTTAAGGGGAAGGGCAGAGGGAGAGGGAAGCAGACTCCCCACAGAGCAGAGAGCCCAACTCAGGGCTTGATCCCAGGACCCTAGGGATCAGGGCCTCAGCTGAAATCAAGAGTTAGCCACTTAACCAACTGAGCCACCCAGGCGTCCCTGTTACTCCTATTCTTCTATCCCACCACTTTATATCATTCCTTAATGAGCTCTAGAAAGTATTTCATTTTCCATCATATGTTCACCACTCTGCACCCACTAAAATTTCACATTTACTAGTGTTGTTGTTGACCACCCCTGCTTCTTGGGCATGTGACAGGAACAGATGAACTCAGGAAACCGTGCTTTCTCTTCATTCTGCCCACCATTTTCAGTGCTCTACTGCTAACACCGGACCCGCCCTTCCCTTCTCAACAGTGATCCCCATTAATGTCTCCATTTCAAAATGATTTTTACAACTGCTAGGTGAAATGTAGTAGAGTTCTGTATTGAAGTAAGTAAGAGAGAGAGAGAGAGTCTTTGACTTACCTCTGGGTTACAGGTTGTATTTTCATGTTTGCATTTCCCTTCTGGGGCTATGACTTTGTATATAGGTACCCCTGACGTAGCCAAGTAACTGGGGTAACCTATTAAGGATAAACTATTTGCTGGTATATTGAAAGTAGACAGACAAAAAAAAAATAATGCAAATAACTCAAAAGTCCACGGAGAGATAACTTCAAAAAACCTCTAGCCTTTTAATAATTTATACATTTTTTTTCAGACCTGGAATAACACAACATGAGTCAGCTGCACTGAGTGGCCCCTTCACAATAAAATACAAAGGAATTTTCTTAGGTTATTGCCAAGAAGAATTACCATATGTGAAGACAAAATAAAACAAAATCTACCACATGGCCTATCTGGGGGAGGGGGGGGGAGTTCAATCAGTAGACGAACTTTTTTTAGAGCTCAGCAAAAAGAAACCCAAAAAATAAAAAACCTTAAGGATGTTCCTAGTCTTCTCAGGATGGGAAGCTCTAGACACAAACTCCTGGTTCTTGAATAGTAGTATGAACCCGAGGTTTAAAGATGTCAATTACCAAAGGATACATTGCTATCACTGCCCAGTAGGCAATACAGATGGAGATGAAAGTGAAAGTTAAAATTGGATAAATTAATGTAGTAGGGATGTATCCAATGGCTCTGAAATAAAGCAAATATTTGAAATTCAAAATGATTCAGAGATATAACTTCTTAATTAAATCTTTATCTGTTAAACTAGAAATAAATTTTTAAATTGGCTTTTAAATTTTACTTGTGTTATTTTCAGGAAAAAACCATACAGAAACTTGGGAGGAACTTTGGGGGAACTTCTGACGGGAATCAAATATAAACATTAAAAGAAGGCCTCTAATTTACTAAAAACACCACAAGTAAAATTTAATAGCCAATTTAAAAATTTAAAATTCTTTAAGAATATGCTAGAATGATCAGCAAAAAAGAGCCAATGGTAATTACCACCATTCTTAGAATGAAGTCAGTCTAAAGCTTATTTCTCATACCAATTAATTCCAGCTCTTAGTTGCCCTTGAAAAAAATGATCAACCTGTCACAGTTGTATTGGCCCTTTGCACACGCGTGCGCGCACACACACGCAGAGGTGTAACAGTGGGGCAAGTTACAGTGAATTGCACAACATCATATTAGTTAAGAAAAAACCCCAGCAAATCAGTAGTTTCCAGTGGCTAATGATAGGGCTGCAGTTACAGGAAGGCGAGAGAGAGTTTAACACACGGCTTGCTAACTATTTAAACCATTGGATTATTCAAGTGGCACTATTATTATTATGGAAGACAATTTTGTTAGAATAATCCTTACAGACTACTTAAAATAATGTGGTCTTTGATCATTAAGAACTTAGTTTTTAATCATTCTAAATAGAATGCATGGTCTGTTGGCTTATAGTTCTTTTCATATTTCTTCCATCCATTATTCAAAAGCTTAAAGTATTATCCTCAAGTGACCTTTTGGAATAGTTTAGAAACTAGGAGGTGTCATTACCTCCTAGCATGAGTTTTAGTGTTTATTTTATAGCATTTTTTAAACAAAAATGGCTCCAGATATAACGTGTTCTGAATTAAGAGCTATAGTCTGGTGCTCCTAGAATCAATTATTCTACTAGCAAATTTTGTCACTCTAATGGACTTTATAGAATTATGAGGATTTGAAGTTTTGCAAATGATCTCAACCATCAATATTGTAGGATTCAGTATGGGAATAATACAATATATAATACAAGGTACTTTTATGTAGCACTTTATCACTTACTTTCACATGTTATTCTGACATACATTTGGTGTTTAAAAAAAGTGCTAATACACGGACTACACAGGTTTGAGCCTTATTTCATCCTATGATAATTGAGGTTTGGGAGCACTGAAGGATTTGTCAGCATGACCTTTCTAATAAGTGGCAAAGTCTGAACTTCAGTCTTCTTGAATGGAAAGCAGATTTCTCTAACAAGTCTTAAAGGGGAAGTCTCTGGACATGTACACAATAGGCAGTGACTGATGTACATTATGTGAGTTTCTCCATCAGGGCCTTACTTGCTCCCTTCCTTCAGCAGGGTAATGGAGATGCGGATTCGTTCCCTGAGGAAGATCAGCATGAGGATGATAAACACTTCAAGAATGCAGAGTATTATCACTTTAAACAGGAAAAAAAGAATTAGTGTGTGATATACAAATCAACCCCAAAACACAATCTTTCTCTGCAAAAGTTGAGGGCTGAGTCTCATGGTTATTTCTGCCAATTCTGACACTCCACAATTTGGGCAGTGCAACCTCTCCAAAAGTGCCAATCTTAGAAATTCATTCTCAAACCCTCCAAGAAAGGCTAAGAAATCTCGATTAAAACATTTAGCTACAGTTTGAGCAACTCAGTTGGTCAGGCTTCATTTCACCTATTGAAACATGTCACAACATTCGTACACATGAGAGAAGGACGGACGGCTGCAGGCAGCTCTATTTTAGGTGTTTTCACTTTCACTTCATTGAGTAAGAGAATTATTACAGAAGAAACTCCTTGAGCTGTCACTGTACACAATGCCGCTTCCGTAACTGGCCTTGCTGACTGACGGGGCAGGCTCTTGATGGCCACACTTTTACCCTGTGACTCTACCCATCACGGCCACCCTTGATGGAATCAGGCTGTAAACCCAACCCTGGTCTCAGAATTAGAACTAAGGGAATCTACTTCAGTTTTGAATTGAAGGTTATGAACCTCTTGAACTTCAAGCTCTACAAACTTCATGAACTGTGTCGAAACCACCTTTTCGTGAGATAAGTGAATTTGCAAAGACAGAATAAAACATCTGTGTATTTAAGAAACAGAGCGGAGAGGCAATCTTGAGTTCTTTTGGCTTTCTGTATTTTCCTGGATCCAAGTACCCTGGAAAGTCCAGCTGCTTTCCTGCCCCCTCCCCTTTTTTTTTTTTTTAGTTTGGTGAGACACTGTTATATCCTTACAATAAGTACCAGTGCCTTGCTCCAGCTTGTTCCGATTTTCATTTCTTTTTGGCTACCTTCAATTAGTTTCTCTCTACTTTAAGCCAGATGGTCCCACTTACTATATTTTCAACTCTAAGACACACTTTTAATTTAGCAATAACTTTTCAGGAAAAATAAAATCCTTCATTAAATGTCTTTTCATCCTGATTTCAGCTATGTTAAAAAGTGAAAAGTAATGCATGCTGAAATTAAGGAAATATAGCACTGCTAATAACAGAACCTGAAATTATAGAAGAAACTAAATGGAAATTTAAATTCCCACCTCTGAAAGAATCTGCTCTATTACATACTTGCTAGACAGTTATCCTGCTCATGCCCGAGCACTTCAAGTGACAGGGCACTCAGCACACATCAGTTAACATCTCCGAGCAGAAATCAGTTAACGCAGAGATGGGAGAGGATCTTAGTAATGTATCATCTTGCCACTATGTCTTCTTTTAGTTAAATCCTGTATTTATGTTGTCATGCATATTTGATTCTCTTAAAACAATAAAATGACTCCAAAGTTATGGAGGATAGCCATGATGAGCTAAAATCATCATTTTTGGACAAACCTAAGAATACGAGATATGCCAAGAATCACTTTACATTCTGAAATTGCATTCATAAACAACGTTGCATATGAAACGTAGACCTTTACAAAATTACATATCCAAGATGATTAGAGAAATTTTATTGTCTTTTGAGTTTATGTGCCTTTCTTGTATCTGAATAAAAGCAAACAATGGAAATCTATTTTTTGAGACCCTGTAGAGAAGTTGGTATAACTAACTTTTCAGAGGAGGAGCCTAGAGTAACTAATAGCAGAAATAAGATTAGAACCATCTCCTAACACAACCCGAGACTCATAGAAACGATAATTTTTGTATGTAGAACTCTACTTATTTTAAGTGTTTTCATCAATGAGTATAATTTCACATTATGCCCTTCTGATACCTAGAATTGTGTCCAAACACAGAGCAAGTAATCAATTAATGTCTGATAAATGGATTGTGAAAGTGGGGGCACAGTTGAGGAAACATTGGCATTGCTAGACTTGAAAATAAAAGTGAATTCTATATTTTCCTCAAAGGACATCCCTTAACTTATCCAGTGGCAGATTTTGATCAATCATGTCAATGATTTTTGTGTTGAAGGCCCTTAAGAGACAGCAGTAGAATGACCATAGAACCTGTCACTATAAGATTCACCTGAGAATAAAACTAGAGATTTCAATATATAATGGATGAGATTCATCATCTTTATACATGATAGATAATTGCAAGTAGATTCCTGAGAAGGTATGGATGGAATCACTCAAATTCAGGAAAAATGATAAGGATACAAATTCCAAGATGCCTTATTTTTATATAGTTAAAAAGAAGGATATGAATGAAATAATCCTTCTGCAACGTATTTGAAAAAAAAAGTTATAGGAAGGGAACTAATCTGCATGCAAGCTGGATGTGGGAAGCCAAAGAACATGAATGTGACATTTTGATTCAGCAAGGCCTGAGGAAAAGAGAAAAATCAAATGTGGTGGACAAAAGGACCCTGGTGGGGGGTGCATGTTCTGTGCAAGTTTAGGTCATGGAGCTTACAAGACCTTTTAGAAAAAAAAAATCTCAAGATTATCCAAAACCTTTTGCTAAAACGGCTTCTCATTATTCATTTTTCCCCCACATGCCTTGCTTCCAGGAAAGCAGTGTAGTAGATGGCCTAGGTCTCATTCTGGTCAAGAAGTATACTGCATCCTAGTAGTATAAACAACTAAAACGGCACACTTGTGATAGGACATGAGCCTGTCCTTGAAAGCCTGAGGACTTCTGGGTAAAGTGGCAAAACTGAGTTTTTACATTTATGGAGATGGGACTCATACCGGGCCCCATGATGTGCCCACCAAGATATTGCTCACCTCTGAGGCTATCTCTGGACTTCTTACCAGGCCTCCTTGAAATGTGTCTTGCTTGGCTCTCAATATGAAGAAGTTTTTTTTAAAGCAACATGTAATTAGAGATTATTTTAAAATCTTGATTAAAGAACACAAAATGGTAAGATTATGATAAAACCATTTAAGAATATAAAATTAAAGCTATCTCTGAAATCATCTTGCTTTAAAAATTTTGCTAATATCACCCTTAATTCAATAATCTGAACACTTCAAAAACATAAATTTATTTTGTTACTTATTATTCTAATTCCTGTAATAGTTTAAAAGTCTTGTTATGAAAAAATTGGTTATCCTTTTTCTGTTTTTAAAACAAGTTTGAAAAATTAAGCATTTTTTTTTCCTTTTAAAACACCTTTCTTGGATATCAAGGTAATGGCTATAACCATCCACATCCAAACCATTTTAAGTAGAAGACAAGTAATATGACATCATCGCAAAGTAATATTTTGTTAGATTACATCATAAATTCCCCTCAATGACCTTTCCATTTACTGAAGCTATTAAGATTATAGACACATTTACTTTAGTGACATTAATAATGGGTCTATTGAACAGGTTACACTAACCCAAGATTTTCTTTAGACAAAGATTTTCTTTCATTATTACTACTTTAAGTAAACCAGCTTTTAAAATCCACTCACTAAATGCGAGCCATGTTTGTTTCAGTTGGAAGTACATGCTTATATCAGTCTGAATCCCGAGGTCATACACAGATAAGTGAGAATTTGGCCGTCCCTGAAGATTGTTGTATTCTTGGTAACAGTGCCATATTCCTTGAAAAGGAAAGAAAAACAGACTAATATAAAATGCCATTTCCTGAAATACAAGCTATATACACTTAAACACATCTATGTGAAACTGAACAGCATGGTCATTTCTACAAAGGCAAGATTCATATTTACATAGTAAGCATTTTATATCCTTTTGACTAGAAATAATTTCAATGCCCAAGAGGGACTGACTAAATAAATTATGGTATATTTGTATAATAGAATACTAGCTTTTCACAAAAAGAGAAAGTATACTGATATTCAGTGATCACTGAGCTATTTCGTTAAGTGAAAAAAGATAAAAGTGACATAAAAAGTGTGCTATAATTCACATATGAATCACCTCCCTATATATTTTCTTGTACTTACATAGTGTCCCTGGAAGGATACAAAGAAACTTTTTTTTTTGTTTTTGTTTTTGTTTGTTTTTTACTTCCAGGGAAGGAAACTTACTGACCAAGAATAAGTAGGAAATTTCACTGTATAAACTTTATACCTTTTGAAATTTGAAGCACATAAATACACAATTTAAAAAGCAGATTTTTAAAAATTTAAGTTGAAAAAATACTTTTGAATTAAAAAATGTTTTTGGATAAAAAAAAAAATACACAGGGATCCCTGGGTGGCGCAGCGGTTTGGCGCCTGCCTTTGGCCCGGGGCACGACCCTGGAGACCCGGGATCGAATCCCACGTTGGGCTCCCGGTGCATGGAGCCTGCTTCTCCCTCTGCCTGTGTCTCTGCCTCTCTCTCTCTCTCTCTCGCTCTCTCTCTCTCTCCCTCTCTGACTATCGTAGATTAAAAAATAAAATTAAAAAATGTTTTTGGTGAAGTAGATCTTGATGGAATTACCTAATGCATATTCTTATCAAAGATTGTATCCAGGCAAAGTAAATATGGACTGGCTAGATTTCCCTGAGACACTGCATTTCAGGCTGTAAAATGAATTTTTTTTTAAAGATTTACTTATTTGAAAGAGAGAGAGAATATGAGTAGGGAGAGAGGGACAGAGAGAGAGGGAGAGAATCCCAGACTCCCTGCTGAATGAGAGGCTGATGTGGGGCTCAATCTTATGACCCCAAGATCATGACCTGAGCCAAAATCAAGAGTCAGATGCTTAACTGAGTCACCCAGGCACCCCACAAACTGCACAATGAATCTTTAGATGATCTAGATAAAGTGGGAGTAAAAAGAAAAGTAGAATTAGGGAGTTTATTTTTAGGACCAATGAGTCTGGTTTAGATCCATTGGAAATGTTTTAGTAATAATGAGAAAAACTGCTTTTTTAAACCCCAATTATAAACTAATACTTTTTTTTTCCTAGATAAAGATAAGGAAGGGGGTGAGGTATGTGGAGAAAGGCAAGACTAGACTAGAAGGGACATTTCTTAAAGAGATATAAGACAAGTATCTTTCAGGTCCTATTTTCCCAATGTATTTTTAAAAATGCTTTTGGTGGCACCTGGGTGGCTCAGTCAGTTAAATGGCCAACTCTTGATTTTGGCTCCGTCAATCTCAGGCCATTGGATCAAGCTCTGTATTGGGCTCTGTGCTCAGCTGGGAGTTTGCTTGAGGATTCTCTCTCCCCCTCTCCCCTCCCCCTACTCACACTCTCTAAAATAAATAAATCTTAAAAAAAAGTAAAATAAAAATGCTTTGGAATATTTAATACATACAGAATTATATGTAGTTCTGTAGTAACAGACGTAGGTTTTTTTCAGGTGTAGGTTTTAAAGTATATAGTCAAATGAAACCTATCATTACCTAGTTTAAGACTTTGTGATCTTAATTTTGCTCTAATTAAGCAAAATAATTTTTTCTTTTACCTGAGATCTTCATCATATCATCTGCCAATCTCCACCAAAGAACAATTATTCTGAATTTTTTGCTTATCATTATCTTATTTTAACAGAAAAATTTATTGAAATCTTTGAGATTCATAGCTTGTACAAGTTTTTAAATAATTTATCCTTATAGTTCTATGAATTTTGAATATATTTTATTAGATGCATATATTTATTAGAAGCCTGTATATTTAAAATTGGTATACCTTTTAAGAAAATTAAATCCCTTCTAACTCTAATAATGAATTTTATTTCAAAAAGCCTTTTGTCTAATATAGCAACTGCAGCTTTCTTTTGGTTAATTACTTTAAATAAATTTATACCCCCTCACCAGTTTCTTTCAACATCTCCCCCCACTACCTCCCATCTCTGGCAACTGCTCATCTGTTCTCTGTATCTATGAGCTTAGTTTTTAATTTTATAATTTAAATTTTTAATTGAAATACAGTTGGCATACAATATAAGATTGGTGTAACAGCAATGTGACAATTCTATACATTATAAAACACTTTTTAGGGAAAGTATAGTTACCAACTGTCATTGTATAAAGTTATTACACTATTATTGACTATATTTTCTATGCTGTACTTTGCATCCCCATGAGTATATTTTATAACTAGAAGTTTGTACCTCTTAATGTCTTTAACCTATTTCATCCATCTTCCCCACCCCTCTGGAAACCACAAATTTGTTCTCTAGGAGTTTGTTTCTGTGCCTGTTTTTTAGATTCTATGTATAAGTAACATCATATGGTATTTTTCATTGTCTTACTTCATTTAACATACTATTTCTCTAGATTCATCCATGTTGTCACAAATGGCAAGATTTCATTCTTTTTAATCCATTTTTATCACTTTCTTTATCCATTCATCCATTAGATAGTTGTTTCCATATCTTGGCTATTGTAAATAATGTTGCAATGAACATGGTGCATATTTTTTGAATTAGCTTTTTCATTTTTTTTTCCAGGTAAATACCCAAAAGTGGACTTTTTGAATCACATGGTAGTTCTAATTTTTTTGAGGAACCTCCATACTATTTTCCATGATGACTGAACGAATTTACATTCCTACCAAATGTGCACAAGGGTTCATTTTTCTCTACATCCTTGCTAACACCGATTTCTTGTCTTTTTGATAACAGGCATTCTAACAACAGGTATGAGATGCTATCCTATTATGGTTTGGGATTTGCATTTCCCTGATGATTAGTGATGTTGAGTACCTTTCATGTAACTGTTGACCATCCAGTCTTCTTTGAGAAAATGTCTATTCAGATTTTCTGCCTATTTACAAATTGGGTTTGATTTTTTTTTTTTTTGCTACTGAGTTGTGTGAGTTCCTTATATTAGCTCCTTATCAGACATCTGGTTTGTGAATATTTTCTTCCATCCAATATGTTCCTTTTTTTTGAGGGATTTCTTTGCTGCTCAGAAGCTTTGTAGATTACATAGTTCTATTTATTTTTGCTTTTTATTGCTTGTGATTTTAGATCATATTAAAAAAATCATTGCTAAGACCTGATAAACGAGCTTGCTGCCTACATTTTCTTCTAGAAGTTTTATGGTTTCAGGTCTTATATTCAAGTTTTTAATCAATATTGAGTTAATTTTTGTGTAGGCTGTTAAGATAGTGGTCCAGTTTCATTCTTTTGCATGTGGCTGTCCAGTTTTCCCAACACGATTTATAGGAGACTGTTCTTTCCCATTGTATATCTTGGCTCCTTTGTGATAAATTAATTGAACCTATATGAGTAGTTTTATTTGGGGGCTCTCTGTTCTATTATTTTTGTGACAATATCATACTGTTTTAATCACTATAGCTTTGTAATATAGTTTGAAATTAGGGTATATGATACCTCCCAGTTTTGTTCTCCTTTCTCAAGGTTGCTTTGGCTTTTTGGTTTTGTGGGTTTTTTGTGGTTCCATACAAAATTTAGGATTATATGTTTTACTTCTTTTAAAAGGGCAATTGGAATTCTGATAGGGATTTCACTGGATCTGTAGATCACGTTGGCAAGTATGCAGATCTTAACAATATTTATTCTCCCAATCCATGAGCATAGAATATCTTTTCATTTATTTGTGTCTTCTCCAACCTCTTTTATCAAGGTCTTACAGATTTCAATACATAGGTCTTTTACCCCTTGTTTAAATTTATTCCTAGTTATATTTTATTCTTCTGATGCAATTGTAAATGGGATTATAAATGAATAGACTGGCCAGACAGAAAATCAGTAAGGAAACATCAGCCTTAACACATTAGACCAGGTGGACTTAACAGATCTATCTATCTATATAGAACATTCCATCTTAAAACAGCAGAATACACATTCTTCTCAGGTGCACATGGAACATTATCAAGGATAGATACTATGTTAAGCCACAAAATAAGTCTTAATAAATTTAGGAGGACTGAAATCATTTTAAGTATCTTCTTTGACCACAATGGTATAAATTAGAAATTAATTACATCAGAAAAACTGGAAAATTCACAAATATGTGGAGATTAAACATGCTACTGAACAACCAATAGATCAAGGAAGAAATCAAAAGGAAATTAAATGCCTTGAGACATATGAAAATGGAAATATACCATTGCAGGATACAGTAAAAGCATTTCAAGAGGGAAATTCATAAGGACACAGGCTACCTCAAGAAATAAGAAAAGTCTCAAATAAATAACCTAACTTTATATCTCATGGAACTAGAAAAAGCACAAATGAAGCCCAAAGTCAGAAGGAGGGAAATAAAGATTAGAGTAGAAATAACTGAGAGACTAAAAAAGACAATATAGAAGATCAATGAGACTAACAGCTGGTTCTTTTAAAAGATAACCAAAATGGATAAGTGTTTAGCTAAACTCACCAAGAAAGAGAAAACTCAAAATCAGTAATGAAAGAGGAGAGTTTACAACTGATACTACAGAAACACAAACAATCATAAGAGACTACAGTTGATCCTTAAACAACAGGGGGTTTAGGAATACCTACCCCCAGTGCAAAACCCCATATATAAATTTTGACTCCTTAAAAACTTAACTACTAATATCTGACTGCTGACCAGAAGCCTTACTGATACCATAAGCCGTCAATTAACACTTAATATTAACACTTGATATTTAGTATATTTATTATATATCCTTTTAATAAAGTAAGCTACAGAAAATATTAAGAAAATCATAAGGAAAAGAAAATTCATTTATAGAACTGTATTTATCCAAAAACAGCATATAAGTGGATATATGCAGGTCAAACCCATGGTGTTCAAGGGTCAACTATACTATGAACAATTATGTGCCAACAAATTTAACTGCTTAGAAGAAATGGATAAATTCCTAGAAACATATAACTTACCAAGACTGAATCATGATAAAATAGGATATCTAAACAGGCCAATTACTAGTAAGAAGATTGAATCAGTAATCAAAAACCTCCCAACAAACAAAAGGCCAGGACCAGATAACTTCACTGGTGAATTCTACCAAAATTCAAAGAATTAATACCATCCTTTCTCAAGCTCTTCCAAAAAAGAAGTGGAGGAAACATTGCCAAACCCATTCTACAAGGTCAGCATTACCCTGATACCAAAATCAGACAAGGACACCACAAGAAAACGGAACTACAGGCCAGTACCCCTGGTGAACATAGATGTGCAAATCCTCAAAATATTAGCAAACTGAATTCAACAGTACATTAAAAATATCATATACCATGATCAAGTGGGATTTATTCCAGGGATGCAAGGATGGCTCAGGATTCACAAATCAGTAGATGTGATGCACATTAATGAAAGATAAAAGTCATATGATAATCTCAACATGATTAAAAAACATATGATAATCTCCATAGATGTAGGAAAAGCATTTGAGAAAATTCAGCATCTATTCCTGTGTAACAACTACAACCACGACTGTTTACTGAACAATTATTACATAGTAAGCAGCTTTCTAAGGACTTTATTTACATTATTTAAAAATTTATTCACAGAATCCTATTGTATAGTTGAAGAAACTACTAATTAGAGAGACTGTATACCTGCAAAGGATCACACAGTTAATATGCAATGAATCTGGGACTGTGCCTTTTCAATCTCCACATCCATGTCCGTAACCCCACTGTTCTGTGGCCTCTCCTGTATAAATCTTAACTTGTTCTGGTCGATACGAATTGTTCCACTGATGTTCAAGGGCACTTGCCCACAAACAGCCTGGCTTTTTCTCTGCTCAGTAGGCTGCTTGCCCTAGTAAATAGACTGCTGTTAGTAGGAAATGGTTGGTTTCCCATGATATGGAGAAAATCGGTTGTCCAAGATAGTAGCAGAGGTCAGTTATACAGTATTATACTTCTCAATCTAGCTGGACATTTCCCCACCCAATGAAAGGCTTCAAGCTGACTTGCCACACCATTAATTGCTGAGCTAGTACTACCTAGGGAGTCAACAGGGAGCTGAAATTTGTTGTTTCACCTGTACTTGCGATATGCCGGTGATCTTTCTCCCTCTTGCCACTGTCAACTTTGCACTATAGCCAATCTCAGATTTTTTTTTCTTCTTAAGTCAATGAAATCAATACCAGACTTTACTGTCTTTCCCTTCTTGATGACAATAAAAGAGTGACTGAATCACATGCCCAGGCTCTATAGTGGTAAAGGGCAGAGTTTATTTTGGGCTCCAAGCAGAAACATACACAAAAGACTTTTAAACAAAAAGCTTTCTTAGGAGTCTTTGATTAAGGGCTAGTGGTTCTTATGCTCCTCCACCAGACTGACCCACCTTTTCACATGCAGTTGCACAGAAGCGGCAGATAAGGAAACCCTGAAGAGATAGGAAACTGTCTAGAAACCTATTGAGGATAACAGGGAGGACAGTAACAATAAACCAACACATGTTGAGTGTTTACTGTTTTTCAGATATTTTCAGATATAAGAGCTTTATATTCATTATCTCAGTTAATCCTCACAATCTTGTGAGATAGAAATATATACCACGACTGTGCTGATGTTACAGATAAGGAAACTGGGTCTTATAATCATTAGGAAGCGTTTCTAAAGTTCCTCAGTTATATGTGATGGAGCTGGGATTAGAATTCAGTCTAACTACAGAACCTGGGGAATTCAACCGTATTCTTATATTGATATGTGTAAAACTCTTCCTTGAGTGGCAAAAATAGGAAATTGCTGTTCTTGGTGTCTTGGCAACCATGAAACGATTTTCAATCCAAATGGTATTGTAGGAGGATTTATTCTGGAATAGAAACCTCTCAAAAATTCATCTATTGGCCTTTATGCCTATTAGAACTATGACGGGAGCTGCCATAAATGCTATACTCTTCCTGGGGGGAAACTTTAGCTCCTTCTTTGGTGTTCACACTGCACCTGTACTGCTTTTGAGGGGACTGAGCTACTGGTTAGAATGTCAACCTTGATAGAAAGGAGCTCTCCATCCAAAGGTTGTAGTTCAGAATACTTGCCTCTAGAGGGTGATGCCTCATTATGGAGCACCGGCCAATTACTAGAATTGTGTGACAGTACCTGGATTAAAATTACTAAATTGAAAGAAAAATAGATCACACTTCTGTAATTATACAGACAGAAAAGTTAAAGGAATAAAATAAGTTTTCTGAAATGTTTTTCATTAACCTAAAAGGTGCTGTTTTAGGTTTTTTTACTTCCTTTTTAATGACGATAAGGCATGGGACCAAAGGTCAGTAAGGAACAAGAGTAGAGCATTTTGATAGCATCTATTTCAAGATGAAGATAAAAGTTATAGAAATAATATATGTAAAATTAAATAATATTTCTCAATATTTTGGGGTTGGGAAGTAAATAATTTAAATTCACTGCATTTCCCTGATGGCAAGTGATGCAGAGCATTTTCTCATGTGCATGTTGGCCATGTCTATGTCTTCCTCTGTGAGATTTCTCTTCATGTCTTTTGCCCATTTCATGATTGGATTGTTTGTTTCTTTGGTGTTGAGTTTAATAAGTTCTTTATAGATTTTGGAAACTAGCCCTTTATCTGATATGTTATTTGCAAATATCTTCTCCCATTCTGTAGGTTGTCTTTTAGTTTTGTTGACTGTATCCTTTGCTGTGCAAAAGCTTCTTATCTTGATGAAGTCCCAATAGTTCATTTTTGCTTTTGTTTCTTTTGCTTTCGTGGATGTATCTTGCAAGAAGTTACTGTGGCCAAGTTCAAAAAGGGTGTTGCCTGTGTTCTCCTCTGGGATTTTGATGGAATCTTGTCTCACATTTAGATCTTTCATCCATTTTGAGTTTATCTTTGTGTATGGTGCAAGAGAGTGGTCTAGTTTCATTCTTCTGCATGTGGATGTCCAATTTTCACAGCACCATTTATTGAAGAGACTGTCTTTCTTCCAGTGGATAGTCTTTCCTCCTTTATCGAATATTAGTTGACCATAAAGTTCAGGGTCCACCTCACACCAGTGAGAATGGGGAAAATTAACAAGGCAGGAAACCACAAATGTTGGAGAGGATGCAGAGAAAAGGGAACCCTCCTGCACTGTTGGTGGGAATGTGAACTGGTGCAGCCACTCTGGAAAACTGTGTGGAGGTTCCTCAAAGAGTTAAAAATACACCTGCCCTACGACCCAGCAATTGCACTGTTGGGGATTTACCCCAAAGATTCAGATGCAATGAAACGCCGGGACACCTGCACCCCGATGTTTCTAGCAGCAATGTCCACAATAGCCAAACTGTGGAAGGAGCCTCGGTGTCCATCGAAAGATGAATGGATAAAGAAGATGTGGTCTATGTATACAATGGAATATTCCTCAGCCATTAGAAACGACAAATACCCACCATTTGCTTTGACGTGGATGGAACTGGAGGGTATTATGCTGAGTGAAATAAGTCAATTGGAGAAGGACAAACAGTGTATGTTCTCATTCATTTGGGGAATATGAATAATAGTGAAAGGGAATATAAGGGAAGGGAGAAGAAATGTGTGGGAAATATCAGAAAGGGACACAGAACATAAAGACTTCTAACTCTGGGAAATGAACTAGGGGTGGTGGAGGGGGAGGAGGGCAAGGGGGGGTGGTGAATGGGTGATGGGCACTGAGGGGGACACTTGACGGGATGAGCACTGGGTGTTATTCTGTATGTTGGTAAATTGGACACCAATAAAAATTAATTTATTAAAAAAATAAATTCACTGCAAGTTAAGTGCTTTCTGGTTATTAAAAATGCCAACTGAAAAGAAAAGGACTAATTTGATATTTAGTGATTTTTAAGAGGGGTGATACCTACCATAACCTATAATTCCAATCACACCCACCATGAAGACCCAGAAGAGGATTCCAGCTATGAACCTCAGGAGTATCACAAACATACAACTAAGAAGCATGGCGATAGTCAGGCCACTAGAGGAAAAAGCATACAACACACACAGGGGTCAAGTGTGTTAAACATAACAAAGTTAAAAGCAAGGCAACATTTTCTATCCAAAATATTTCTCAGACTATTTTTATCTGGCTATAGAAACACTTATAATATTAAAAAGCACAAATAATTGTTCCTATTAAGACTTTCACATGAAAAAGCAGGATCATCAGGAACTTCAAACCTGAGTCAATATTTGTGTACCTGGGTAAATTGAAGTCCGGCAGCAACCACTGTTCAAGGAAAAACACAATTCCTCCAACCTACAGTTTTGGCCTATCTGCCACAGTTCCCATGCCACATATATATTTTTTCCCCCTTCACATGTCTCACACTAAGTGATAAATTATAAAACATATCCATGATACCAAGAGAAGGAAACTTTTTACAACAACTATCTAGAAGTAAAGAAGTCTTAGGGCAGAAAAGAAAAATAATTGCCCCACACAGTTCCTGAGTCCATGATTTTGTAGTCATTATTATGGTCCAATTATCTTTAATAATTTGTGATGTCTGACATCACCAGACATCTATTTAAGGTCCCCAGTAATCTGGGGGCTGCTAATTATAGAGAGCCATGATACAGCTTCTGTATCTCCTGGGCCATAGGACTTTATCAAGCAATCAGCAGTGTGACTATTTTTTTGTCTTAATGTTTTCCTGGAGTTTGACTGAGATACTAATATATCTAAGTTAAATCCATATTGGATTCCACTAGGTAATTTCATTAAACAGAACTCCTTAAGATTAGAAATTTGGATGATCCTTCCGTTAAGAACGGATACCTCCAGTGCTCTTTGTAAGTTTCCAAACTTAGAAACATAGACTGCAACATTTATTGAGCGTGTTGTTTCCAAGTATTATATATTTTAAAAAGTCTTAATAATTACTGTCACTAGATAGATGACAGCATTGTATGAGAGTAACTTCTTGGGTCACATTCTTGCAGAGCCTATGCTCTCAACTCCGGAAACCATTCCCTATTAAAATCACAGATATTTTAATGCTTAAGTATTCAATATGGTTGAAGGATTATTCTGTGGCATGGTCCAAGAAGAATATTCAAAAAAAGGTCGGGGGGGGGGCGGGGGAGAAAATAAATAAAGCTGTTTATTCTGTGTTTTAATTCTTGTATAAAAATCTAAATAAACTAAGTCAGGGCATATTAGTCTTTGGCTTTATATTTATGAGATAAATGGAGAGCAGAAGAGTTGAAAATAAAGGGAGTGTTTATGCTCTAGTGGTGTGAGCAGTGCTGGGGTAGAGAGGGTTTCAGTGTGTGTTGGGAGTGAGGTCAACAGGAAGATCTATTAATGCATAGTTTTTTAGATAATAGTTTAAAAGGACAAAATAGGGCAGCCTGGGTGGCTCAGCGATTTAGTGCTGTCTTCAGTCCAGGGCCTGATCCTGGAGACCCAGGATCAAGTCCTGTGTCGGGCTCCCTGCATGGAGCCTGCTTCTCCCTCTACCTGTGTCTCTGCCTCTCTGTGTCTCTATCATAAATAAATAAGTAAATCTTTTAAAAAATAAAATAAAAGGACAAAATAAAGAAGAAATGTGGAAATTATCTAATGATTATGAGTCCGACAGTAGGGGAACCAGTATAACTACTGTCAAGTATAGACTACACTCTCTGCTATGGAGAGATATCCTGAAATACTGATGCACACTGAAAATAATTATTGTGTTTAAGACAAGGCATCGAAATGAATAAAATCTCAAAAAAAAAACCTATCTAGTTCTACAGCTCAAAAACTAGTCACTGGAATTTTCATATACAATTTTGAGCTTATTAAGTACCACATAGTTACATGTATCTATCTTGTTCCCCTAGTGGTTTTATAACTGTTCCTGAATCCACATTTTCTATGCATCTTCTATGTTCCAAGGACCACACTGGAAGTTACAAAAATAGAGAGGAGTTAGACGTAGTTACCACGGTAAAGAACCAGGTAAATAAAATACAAAATTCTAGGTGCTATATAAATGATAAGTACATATGTGTGTGTAGGGGTGTGTGTGTGTGTAGGAGGAACACAGAGAGAAAAGCAATTATATCTGGAGAAGTCAATAAAGACTTCATAAAAAAAATCAGCTTTTGTGTAATTTAAGATTTTATTTATTTAAGAGAGAGGGCACGAGTAGGGGCAGGGGCAGAGTTGAGGAGCAGAGGGAAAGGGAGAAGTGGGGCTCTATCTCAGGACTCCCAGGATCATGACCTGAGCTGAAGGCAGATGCTTAACTGACTGAGCCCCCCAGGCACTCCGAAAGCTGATTTTAAATGAGACGGAGTTGCCCAGGACATAGGAAAGGCATGCTAGGAAAGAGAAGAGCATGTGCAAAACATAGGGGTTTGACAGACCAGGGATGGGTATGCTATTTGATGTGTTTAGAATGTAGGGTTAATCAAATAATATGGATGGAGATGAATCTGGGAAACTAGTTGGACCGGGTTGTAAAGGGCCTTGTAACTATCTGAAGAAGTTTTCACTTTGCTCTCTGATCACTAGGGAACCATGGATGCTTTTAAGGCATAAGAAGGGGATATAAGAGCCAGATAGTAGCAATCGCCTTAAATATATCAAACACATGTACCTGCTCCAGCAAAGTCGCTGCATTTTCCCCTTACCTTTCAGGAATGCAAATTCTGTATCTAAAAAATTTAAATCTCCTCCTCCCTTCATATATTTTTTCCAACTCTTCATAACTACGGTGACCTTTGATAACAGCAAACATTATGTGGAAAGAAGGTGTTAAAAAGTAAGAGTGATCCCTTGGAGGTTGAGGGAAGGACAAATGAGAAAACAGACCCAGAGAAATAAGACTACAACCACTGTAACATAATAAGAAGCAAACGTACTATAGATGTTGTCCCCGCATGACTCGAAGTGTATTTATATAAGTACTTTTACTGGGAATTTAATGAATAAAGTTCAAATTTACATTATGACTTTTGTAACACTGGATTTATTTCCAAATATCTTTGCCCCATCTTCATCCTATCTGAAAAAGAAAATGGCAGGAACTTTTATTCACAAATACAAATAGGGAATTTGAAGAAAGCATTCCACAAGGGTTAAATGGGGCTGGAGAAGAAACACCAATGTTTGCACTTACATGAGAATCCAATACCAAGTTGTTGCATAATCTTCAAATATTTTCATTCCAACTGCCCTTGCATCAAGGATTTTATTGACACGACTGAATTCAAAGGAAAAAAAAATCAATTATTTTGACTACCACTAAACAGAAATGCTCTCGTTATGATAAAAGGGGCTTTGCAAGCTGCCGTTCACAACCTACTTTCAGGAACCATTTATCAAGAGGCACTCTTCCCCCAGCCGCCATATGGAGAGGTCACTTTGATAGACTACAAAGGTGGCTATAGCTACACACACAGAGAACGTGGCTTTCAAGAATGGTGAACAGATCCCTTTTCAACGTATGGGACATGTCCTCAATACTGCGGAAACCTCACTGTAGGAAATGAATTCAAATAAGATCAGTTTTTAGCTTACAAAATCCCTGGAGTCAAGAATGAACATCATTCTTAATTCCCTTTTTTAATCCTCTGACCGCCGTGTAGCAGGAAGGCATCGTGGGATACATACAGAGGGGTGCACGAATCATTAGCGTCCCGTTTGATGAATTATCAAAGTGAATGCACTATGTAGCAACAAACTTGTTGTCCCTTGTCCTATGTTCCCCAGTTACAGTTCCTCCTCTCTTCCCCCAAGGTAACCACAATCCTGACTTTTGTGATAATAATTTTCTAGTTTTCTTTTCCAGTTTTACTCCTTACATATGCATCGCAGGATAATTTAGTTGTGCTTGTTTTTGGCCTTTTCTGTCAATGGACTTGTACTATTATTGTTATTTTTTTTCACCTAGTTTTATATTTGTGAAATCCACCCATGGTGCTATTACATTTGAATATTCCGGGCCTGTAGTATTTTGGACTGCGGAACTCTTTCAAGGAAGAGAGATATATTTTTAGAATATCTTTATGTTTCACCTTTAATTCAACAACTGAGCTATACAAGGATATCGTGTTTGTTTGTGCACCCACGTTAAGTGTATGCATCCAGGGAATTAATTATATTTCCTAATAACCTGAAACATCATGATGTGTACACCAAGGGGAACAGTAAATTAACTTCCTTGTAGTAAGTACACAGACATTGATACGGTCCCGAAACAGTATTACGATGGTTGTTCCTCCTTTCCCAAGGCTCTCCTCTCTTTACATTTAGCAGTTTTATTATTTTAGTAATTTTTTTGAATAGTGATTCAAAAAGCTTTTCTTTTATTGCGTTCATTCAACAAGTAAATTAAGGTCTTTCGATATGCTTACTGACCTCTCATTTCTATACCGGTTGATAATGAAAGATTTAATAACCATTTTAGAAAACATCATTGCACTTTCTTATTCACTTTGATTTCTCCTTTACTTGCTTTTCTTAATGAATACACACCAAGCTCTCCAATCCCCAGTGACATGTGTATTTCATAATTCTACATAATTCTTTCCCTATAACCCTTAACCTAATGGCAGCTTTAGCCTTGTGTATAATAACAGGACGCCTACAAACTCAAAATAAAAATGTAAACAAACATACTTGGCAGCTGTCCTGAGTTCTATAGCATTTCTTGTTCTTCCACTTCCATCTTCAAATGTTGTCTTATTTCCTACTGTCAATGTGCCATTGTTAGTAGCAAAGTCAGGGAAACATCTCTGGAGAACTGTAAACAAATAAAATCACAGTAATCATTTTTTTCCTATTTCTTCCTATGGGATGGTCTCCCTTTCTTAAGCTCTCTGTTATTTATAACCAAATTCTTGTTAGACAATGTTTAAACATATTGCTCAACACAGATAATCGCCCATTACTTGATGGTCAGAAGGTATTCTGATGGTCCTAAGACAGATGTAGGAAGCAAATATGATCATAATCTGAAACTATACTCCAAACTTGATTATTTACACATGGTTACTCAACAAGTGGCCCATAAGTAAGATGCGCAGCACAGGTCTTAAAAGAGGAATACTGAGAACATGTCTCACATGGTAAAAACATTTTAATAAAAAGGCTATTTTTGCATGTATGACTGAGCTTACTTTTTTTCTTTTTTAAAGATTTATTTGAGGGAGAGAGAGGGGAGGAGAGAGAGAGGGGGGAGGAGAGAGAGAGAGGGAGGAGAGAGAGAGAGGGAGGAGAGAGAGAGGGAGGAGAGAGAGAGGGAAGAGAGAGAGAGGGAAGAGAGAGAGAGAGGGAAGAGAGAGAGAGAGGAAGAGAGAGGGGGGAGGAGAGAGAGAGAGAGGGAGGAGAGAGAGAGAGAGGGAGGAGAGAGAGAGAGAGGGAGGAGAGAGAGAGAGAGGGAGGAGAGAGAGAGAGGGGGAGGAGAGGGGGAGGAGAGAGAGGGGGAGCAGAGAGAGAGAGGGAGGAGAGAGAGGGAAGAGAGAGAGAGGGAGGGGAGAGAGAGAGGGAGGGGAGAGAGAGAGAGAGGGAGGAGAGAGAGGAGGGAGGAGAGAGAGGGAGGGAGGAGAGAGAGGGAGGGAGGAGAGAGAGGGAGGGAGGAGAGAGAGAGGGAGGGAGGAGAGAGAGGGAGGGAGGAGAGAGAGGGAGGGAGGAGAGGGAGGGAGGGAGGAGAGGGAGGGAGGGAGGAGAGGGAGGGAGGGAGGAGAGGAGGAGGGAGGGAGGGAGGGAGGAGAGAGAGGGAGGGAGGGAGGGAGGGAGGGAGGAGAGAGAGGGGGAGGAGAGAGAGGGGGAGGAGAGAGAGGGGGGAGGAGAGAGAGGGGGGAGGAGAGAGAGAGGGGGGGAGGAGAGAGAGAGGGGGGAGGAGAGAGAGGGGGGGAGGAGAGAGAGAGAGGGGGGAGGAGAGAGAGGGGGGAGGAGAGAGAGAGAGGGGGGAGGAGAGAGAGAGGGGGAGGAGAGGGGGAGGAGAGGGAGGGAGGGAGGGAGGGAGGAGAGGGAGGGAGGGAGGAGAGAGAGGGAGGGAGGGAGGGAGGAGAGAGAGGGAGGGAGGGAGGGAGGGAGGGAGGAGAGAGAGGGAGGGAGGGAGGGAGGAGAGAGAGCATAGGAGCAGTGGGGAGGGACAAAGGGATAGGGAGAAACAGGCTCCCCACTGAGCAGGGAACCGGATGTGAGGCTGGATCCCACTGAGCCTCCCAGGTACCCCAAGTTTACTTTTTCTTATTAAAAATCTATATCTTAGATACTCCTCGAGTTAAACATTGAAAACTGAAGATTAGTGAATAATTCCTTGAGAAAGAAGAACTAGCTCAGACTTCAGGCTACTAAGACAACTGAATTTTTATTTGTGAAGTCTTAGTAATTTGCCTCCCATCCAGCTTTCTCATTTACATGGTTTTTTTGGAGGGGCTAGAAATAGAAATTCTAAGGCTATCAAAATGGCCCAGAACCTTGCAGACTAGCATTTCTCTGTAGAGTTACCTCACCTGTTCAATCTTCTACGCACTTATTTTGATTACATAGAATCCTTCCCTCTTTACAAATCTGTATTACTTAAAGTATTTTAAAGCCCCAATTTTAAATGAAGAGAGACCAGAAATCAGAAGTGGATCATTTTTATATTTTTTTTAACAGATTTGCATGGGGTTTTGAAGAGTTTGAACCTAAAAATATTAAAGCAGTTGATATAGGGAAAGAAGGAATACATCTTTACTAAGCCTTTCCTGACTTTTCGGGCTTAAAATGACCTCTAGTCTATCTACCTCCATCTTCTGTAGCACTTAAAATATATGGCTGATTCCTTCAGTAGCTTCCTCATCTTTCTCTGGTTCTTTCCTGGCAAATTCGACATAGTCGTCTCTACCAGCTGCTTCTATTCCCTCTCAATCCAATCACATTCTGCCCCCACCACTCCAAAAAATTTGTCCTCCCAGTGATCCCAATGATTTCCAAATGGCCAAAACCTCCAAAGTTCTTTCAGTCGTCATCCTGCTTGAACCCATTTCCTAGAACAGGGCTTGGTGCGTAGTAGAACTCAGTAAATATTTGCTGTTGCGTTAACCATTCTGAGTCTTTGACATGTTAGTCAACCCCTGCCTTTTGAAACTCCCTTCCTTTGGCTTACATGCCCAGATTCCTGCCCTCCCCTTCAGCTTTTCTGTGCATTCCTGCCCCTTGCCACTCCTTAAATAGGACTGTTTCCGCCTACAGAGTCCTCCAGGGACCTTGTAATGGGCAATTCCATCCAATCAGTTAGTTTCAATTGCTAAATATGCTCATTATATATTTGGAAAGTAGAGAAAATAAGAAGGAAGATACGAAATAATACATAGTTCTACCATCTACAATGAACTCTATTAGCATTTTGGATCAATTCTCTTCTAGTCTTTCTTCTTTTTTTTTTTTTAATTTTTTTTTTAATTTATTTATGATAGTCACAGAGAGAGAGAGAGGCAGAGACACAGGCAGAGGGAGAAGCAGGCTCCATGCACCGGGAGCCCGACGTGGGATTCGATCCCGGGTCTCCAGGATCGCGCCCTGGGCCAAAGGCAGGCGCCAAACCGCTGCGCCACCCAGGGATCCCTAGTCTTTCTTCTAAAAGAAGTTTTTTGAGACTCATAACCATAAAATAAATGCACAGTTTTCCCTTGTTTCTTTTAATGTTGCTTATTTTTCCTTTCATAAACTCCTGAATAAGTGAATTTTATTAGCTGCATACTATTCCGTTAAGTAGTATACTCAATCACCTATTGGGGGAATGAACACAAATTGACCGTGATGTTTACCTCAATGTCTGTGAGGGACAATGCCTTATTCAGTCTTGTATCTCCAGTGTACATTTTATATTGTGTAATTTAACCAAACTGTACTTGTAAGGGCAGGAATGTCTTATACTCTTCCACCTATTATACCTTCAGTGATTAAAGATTAATTTCTATCATTTTGTAACATTGCTTCTTGACTACTGACCCTTGTTGCCCAGGGCTTCCCAGCAAATCATAGTTGCTTACAAGACCTACATCTTTACTCAGGGTCCTCAATGACCCAAAGAAAAGTGATAGGGGCGCATAAGATGTTGTATTTGGTGGTGGTACAAATGGAAAATTTGCACAAGTGGAAAATTCGTAAGAATGGAAATTTTCTTTTTTAAAAAGTTAGACAAAGTTCATATAAACTTTAAAATTTATAAATCTTAAAAATATAAAATACTGATTCATTTAGGAGACACATAAATATTTCAAATTTCAAATTCTAGGACAAGTCTATGTCTCACTTCACTCCCCAAGCAGCTTCTGAACAAACTCTTTGACTCAGTTCAGGGGTGAGTGTGCAAGATTATAAGATTATGTCTGTGTGTGTTTACATGTGCTCATAGAGCACTAGATAATCTATTTGGGCTTTAAAAATCCTTTTTAAATTTATTTTTATTTTTAAATATTTTATTTATTTATTTATTTATTCATGAGACACACAGAGAGGCAGAGACACAGGCAGAGGAAGAAGCAGGCTCCTCACAGGGAACCTGATGCAGGATTTGATCCCGAGACAGGTATCACTCCCTGAGCAGAAAGCAGATGCTCAACTACTGAGTCACCCAGGCAGCCTTAAAATCAGATTTTGATCTTTTCTGTGTATGTTGATGGAGCAAAACCCCAAAACTAACAGAGCTCCAGTGGAAATATCTCTGGCTGGAGCTGAGCTTTAGCTTTGGCTTCTTCTTAATTAACTCTGGGACATTGGGCCAGTCACACTATTCTAGGCTTCAGTATTTGTCAATAGTGAAATAAGGGGACTGAATTAAATAACTTCTTATAATTACATATTCTAAGATAAGTAATAACCACTTACATGGTTTGCTTGGAAAAATCGCTGTTGGACAATCATCATCCAGTAAAAGTTGTGCAAGAGCCTAAAATGAAGAGTATAACATTTAAAAGACTACACAATGACAACGTTTACTCTCAGTATAAAAATTGTGTCCCTTAAAAATTTAACTCCATTATTATCTCATTATTTCATATTACTCTAATAAGAGTGATTTTAATATCACATACACATGCTTATTTGACAAATGCTCTTAAATGTCCTAATTGTAATTCAATCAAATCAACTATAATAAAACCAGACCCACTGAAGCCACAACACACCTTTGGATGTGAATATCTATGACTTAATCATATTCTGAGTCTCTAATTCTTCAAACTTTTTTTTCTGGAAAAAGAGTATCTTCTTTAAGTTAGAAGCCATTATTACCATTTAATGCAATGGAGCTTTAGAATTCCTTAATAAGTCTCAAACCTAGATAGGGTTTGAGGATTTTTTTTTTTAATGAATAATTATCAAGTTGGGTTTGGAAGTAAAATTCTACTTGTTAACAAGTAGCCATGGATCTTCATCATTACAGTAATGAAATGGTGACATTAATAAAATGAAATGACATTAGCTCCTAGATCTTGATGGCAAAAAAATCCATCCACATAGAGAATTTGTTGGTTTCAGGGACGAGTTAAAGCTAACTTACCAGACATAAGAGTCTTGCATAACACCCGAAGTCTACACAATGATATGCTATAAATGGCGCATATATGTTAGTATGTACGTGTGCATTTGTGTTTTAATGGAATAATAATCATCTCCTGGATGATTTAGAAGCCTGTCCATTACAAATGCTCATGTTACACTTGAAATCGAAACAAAAGTTAAATTCTTTAGTTTTAAGCTTAAACACACATACCTTTGCAGGCTTTCCAAAAGGGGTCTTGCAGAACTGGCTGTAGTATGTCCAATGATTTTGGCTTGTTTTGTGTGCAAATTCTATTTCCATGTAGGTTAAAAATTTTTCTGGGCACTTGGAGACGCAGATCTGTAAAGAAAAGGAACACAGTGGTGGGGATTCAATTAAGTTGAACAAACCAAGGACGTAAAATTAGATTTCTAGGTTATGCAACCACTATAAAGAGCAAAGCACCATTTTCCATCTAAGAAACTTACATCAATTTTCTAATTTATGTAAAAAATAAACATCTGAGTGGCTCAGTGGTTGAGCATCTGCCTTTGGTTTGGGTTTGGTCCCAGGGTCCTGGGATCAGGTCCCACATCGGGCTCCCTGCAGGGAGCCTGCTTCTCCCTCTGCCTGTGTCTCTGGCTCTCTCTGTGTCTCTCATTACTAAATAAATAAAACCTTCAAAAGAAAAAATAATCTTTTATGTACTAGTTATCAATCCTTGTCAACTCCTTGTCTTTGATCATGATTTGGTTAAGACAATAAGATATTGTAGCAGACTTGTTCTTAACTTCTGGTTTTGAGATAACTGTAGATCTACTTGCAGCTATGAGAAATAATTCATTCTGCCCAATTTTATCCAATGGTAATAACTTGCACAATTACAGAACAATATCACAACCAAAAAATTGATGTTGCCACCATCCACTAACCTTATTTAGATTTCATCAGTTTTACATGCACTCATTTGTGTGCATGCACATGCATACAGTTCTCTGCATTTTTATCATGTGTAGATTCATGCGACCACTACCACAAAACAGCGATGGACTTTTAATAAAATATTTCCTTATTAGTTTCTGAGTTAGTAGATAAGGGTATAGTGCAAGATTAATCTTGCTTGTATAGTTTATACATTTTCAGGGTTAAAATCTTGCCTCCTTTCCTACATATGAATTAAATGGTGAAATGCTCCGAATATTGATAACTTATGTCACTAATAACTATCAGTGCCAGTGAATTTTCGACAATTGTCAAAATATAATTGGGGGTGTATTACAATAAGAAACGAACAAAATTAGGACTATTTGTGGCACTCAATCATTATTATAGTCTTTTACTAACACCAGTCAAATGTGGACAGAGAGGTCACCAATGCAATTATTTTACGTTAATGAACTTAGAGAGCCTATTAATGCCAAACTAGAACACTGTGCTAGTAGTCCACAGAGCCACTGTGGAGTGACTGAAACCCAATTAGGAACTCCACAGAGAGAAAGCTGAATCTGAGAAGATGCACTTGATTTGTTTATAATTAAAAAACAAAAACAAAGATCCTATTAAGCCATGATAGTTGCAGTCCTGACACATTCTCTCCTCCACCTTCAGTTACTCCTTATGAAAGACTGCATCTCAGACTTCCTCCATCTCCCTGCTGTTCTTTGGTAACTTCTCACTGGCCAGATTCTAGTTCAATCCATTGACAGCTAGGTAAGACACTGCTGCTGAGCTGATCTCTTTCCCATCCTTTGGGTCATGTTTCTACTGTACACAAAAATATTTGGTGTTGACCCCACAGCTAAGGTAGCAGGTGGATGACTAACTGGATACTGTAAGATGATATTAACTGAGATTGGAGGTGACAGCAGCAGTCTAATTTCTTTTAGAAGTTCTGACAAGGCAAACAAATTGTCTCCACATCCACGCCTCCATATGCATTTTCTGTTAGTTTCTCATATGTACATAGGCATGCATGCATGCGCGCGCGCACGCACACACACACACACACACACACACACCCCTCTAGAGGAAATATTGAGGTTTCATAGGTATCTTTTTATTAAAGCTGAAGAACTGTTTAGAGACACTGAAAGCCTCCAACATGCGCATTTTTTGAAAGAAGGCCAAGGTTATCATTAACACAAATGTCAAAATTTCACTCTGGAGCTAAGCTGAATAAACCTTTAACACTGGGAGATATTTTACATTTAGACTTTGACAATTATAGGACTTTGAAAGGTAACCTCACTAGTTCCCCTATTGAGTACATTTACATGGATTTATAAAATGAATACTGAAAGTGCTAATGCTTTAGGCCTTAACTGACAGTAACAATATATACAAGAAAGTAATTAAAATAGCAAAAAGTGGTTTGTTAAAGAGAAGCACATCAAATTTCCTTCCAGACACAAATGAGCTGTTAAAAAACAATATAGCAACTGCTTTTTACTCTCTCCCTCTATCAGACCAATTTGTTCATTTTAAATACAGTGCTGATTAGTAGCAATCAACATATAATTGGACAAAAATGAAGGTCACATTGAGGTAGGGTATCCTAATTGATCACAGTCTGTCCTTTAAATGCTTGTGACACATGTCTGGACCATGCTGGCAGTTAACAAAACAAACCAAAAAAACCACCACAATGCATAAAAATATGGCTTGAATCAGTAGATACACTAATGTCTGGCAGACTAAAAGCAAGTCTCCATTACTGGCAGCTAAAATATATTCTGACTCAATCCTGATTTTTTGTGTAACCACAAAATGCTTTAAATGTAATTCATCATTATTTTTATATCTTCAATTCATATAGGTTTAATGATCTAATACAAGTCAGAATTTGGGGAGTAGGAAAGTTATACTATAGGTTACAATACTACATTTATTATGAAAAAAAACCATGACCTAGTAAATAATTTATGGTGTGTTTAACATAACTGTAAATAACATGTATGTGGGTAAAAAAGCATAATGTACAAGGATATTTTTGTTTCATCAGGAGAATGATGGATTTGTATAGTGGAAAACTTCCAAGACTGGGTGTAGGAAGATATTAATTTACTCATTCACTTATTCTTTCAACAAATACTTAGTGATCACCTACTCTGAGCCTGTTCTAGGTACTGGAAACACAATAAAACAGATAAAACCCTTCCCCTTAAACTGTTTGCCTTCTAGCAGGGGAGAGATGGATAACAACAAAACTATTTGTTACGAGATGGTCATAAATGCTATGGGGAAAAATAAGGCTAGAAAGGAGGTTAGAGAATAAAAGGCTGCTGAGTGGGATTCCAATTTTAAATGGGTGGTCAAGGAAGGCCTCCCTAAAAAGGCAACCTTTGAGGAAAGATGTGAAGACTAGTGATCAAGCCACAGTGACTTGGAGAAAGAGTACTGTAGGCAGGGAGAACACCATCTAAGGCTCTGAGACAGGAGCATTCCTGGATCCTTCACAAATAGATGGGTAATATAACCTGGGTACAGTGAGCAGAGAGAGAGTAGCAGCATATGTAGTCAGAGAGTTGGACAGTGAAAGATCCAGTTAGGACATTGTTAAGACTTTGCTTTTAATCTCAGTAACTTGGGAACCTATGGGGGCATGGGCTGAACAAAGGAGAGACATAAATGTGACATATTTAATAGGATCACACTGGCTGTTGGGTAGAAAAGAGACTGAAAGGAGTAGAAAGCAGGGCAAGGATAGAGTCAGAGAGACCAGTCAGGAGGTCACTGAATTGATCTAGAAAAAAAGACGATGATTCTTTAAAAAAAGGAAGAGATGGTGAAAAGTAGTTTGGTCCAGGTATATTTTGAATGGAGACCAGAGGAATTAGCTGGCAGTTCATACAGGAGTACCAAAAAAAAAAAAAAAAAAAGGAACCAAGGATGATTCATTGATATTTGGAGCTGGCCTTAACCAAAAGAGGGAAGACCGATGGGATTGGAGAATAATATTAAGGAAGAAGTCAGACATTAGGAATTGAGTTTTGGACATGTTACATTTGAGATATCAACTAAATATCCATGTGGAGGCATAGAAGTTGGATATAAAGATCAGGGGTTTAGGGAGTAGACTTATCTGGAGATATAAATTAGGGAGGGAAGCATGTAGATGATGAAACCATAAGACTAGGCGAGATTACCAAGAGAGTAAACGTAGATTTTGAAAAGGACTAAGCTTGGTGATGGGAGGGAATTCCAACATTTACAAGATGTTGGAAAGATGAAGAAAAATCAGCAAAGGAGACTAACAAGGAGTAGCAAGAGATTTGGGAGGAAACCTAGAAGAATGTTGTGCCATGGAAGCCACATCAAGAAAGTGTTTTGAGGAGGAGGCTTGAATAAACAATGTTGTTAGATCATATAAATGTGG
The DNA here is from genome assembly GCF_905146905.1 of Nyctereutes procyonoides. NCBI lineage: Eukaryota > Metazoa > Chordata > Mammalia > Carnivora > Canidae > Nyctereutes > Nyctereutes procyonoides. Next base: position 6,448,046 of record NW_026575126.1, read on the forward strand.
AATGAGAATTGGCCACTGGTTTAATAATATGGAGGTCGATGGTATCATTTGGGGGCAATTGGAGTAGGAGTCAAAGCCTGAATGAGAAGAGAGGATTTAGACACACTGAACATAGACTATTTGTTTGAGGACTTTTGCGAAACAGAGGTACAGAGATATGGAGCAGTACCTGGAGGTTGTGTGTGGGTGGGAAGGGTTGTGGGGTCAAGGAGAGAATTTTTTTGAGATAGAAGAAATAACAGCATGTTTGTATATTGATGGGGATGATTTACTAGTGAAATAAAAATGGTAATAAGAAAAAAATTTCCGGAATGATGTGCTTGAGTGTGTGTGAGAGCGATAATGCACAAATAGATAGACGGGGCACCTGGGTGGCTCAGTGGCTGAACGTCTGCCTTCGGCTCAGGATGTGATCCCAGGGTCCTAGGATGGAGTCCTGCATCAGGTTTCCCACAGGGAGTCTGCTTCTCCCTCTGCCTATGTCTCTGCCTCTTTCTATCTCTCTCATGAATAAATAAAATCTTTAAAAAAAAGTTAACTACAAAAAAAAAAAAATAGGATGACCTGAGGAGCAAGGGCAGTTCAACCACAGTATAACAAGGAAAGGTTGAACAAATACATGAACATAAATGACAACAGGTAGGCAAGAGGAGGTCACTGTAGGATCTTTCAAAATTTGTCTTTGAACGCTTACACTTTCTCAGTAAAATAGGAAGCAAAGTCAGAGACTGACAAGAAGATTGGGAAGTTTAAGGTAAGGGGAAAATATATGAAATTGTTTACTAGAAGGCTAAGCTAGTGAACAAAGAGTCTGTAGCATGGTTGTGGGACAGCACTAAGGGCCCACGAGGTTAGTCGCTCTGAATTGAAAGGACTGTTCTATATATTTTCTCCTACAACTCATGGCTGCCTGAGTCCAGGCGTGGAATAGGCAGAGAGCTGCACTTAGCTAGGGATGAGGTTTTGCCAGGGAACAACAACTACGTGGGAGGGGACAAAGAAATTGAGTTTATATAAGGGAGTGGATTTTAAGAAGGACCATGAAATCTAAGTCAGACACAGAGGGAAATGAAAACATGAAGGAACTGAGGGACACTGCGGGGGTGGGGGTGGGGGGATGGTTAGCATTAAGGGTTTGTAGGTGCCAATGAGGTACAATGATTGGAGTTGGAATGTTAGAGGCATTGCAGTGGTCAGACACTGGGATGTTTGAAACAGATTTACGAAGGGTGGTAATTACTAGTACTGACAAGGTCAAGAATTTGATCTTGGGAGGGGGTGGCTGTGGTAGAAAACAAAGTCTTGTGGTAGAGGTAGTCACAGAACGAAGATGCCAGGGTCTGAGGTTGGCTTCAGTCTCAGCAGGAAATATCAAAAGTCTATGAGAGAGAGATGAGGAAGAGAGGAAGAAAGCAGAATTACCAACTAGATCAGGGAAGATCTTGGGTGTGGTTTACTGGCACACGGAACAAAAAGGAAATAGAAGTTAGAAGCCTACTACATTTTGGGGGTAGTTGTGCTGCGCAGAATTCATGAGCTAACCTGAAAAGGCCTTTGACTGCTAAAACAGTCTTTGAGGTGCTAAATTTGCACAATAGCAAGGGAGCTTCAAAGCTCTGTTGCCATCAAAAGAGCTTATGTCTCCAGTGCTCAGCAATGATGTGGTCTGAGGCCAGCAGAGAGGAAATATCCTCCCGGGTGGTTGAGTAAAGGACCATAGGGTGAAATGGGGAATAACAATCCAGGTCTAATAAAACTGTTTCCATGCACCAGAGACCACTGTGCATTTATCACTCCTTTCTGAATTGGAGTTTGTATCCTAATAGTCCTAGCCTTGGCCCTCATTGCGTTTTCAATGGGAAGATCTGACAGAGGATGTATCACCCATAAATCCTTGGACTTTGGGTTAAAGATAGTACTACATGGAATGCTGGGCTGTCTCCCTTGGGAAGAAGAAGGGGATTCTGGAGGACAGAGGGATAGACTAGGGAAGACCTAACTAATTGCCCATTGAAGTCTATGCCTCATCCCACAAGTACATTGCTTTCATCCTTCCTTCTTACATCTCGTGTGAACACATAAAAATAATTGTATGAGTAGAAGTGTGATGTGTGAACATTTTTAATCCAAGGCTTTTAAGAGCAGAGACGCTTTATTCATCTTCTATTTCCCTGACAGGTGGATGCAGATGATGAGAAGGATGGAGGCAGAGCTGCCAGATGAAAGGAGCCTAGAGAAGAGTTGCCCACTGACCATAAACACCAGCCTGATACTGTTATATGGCCAGGAATAAACTATTATGTTAAGTCACTGAAAAACTCAAGTTTATTATAATAGCTAGCTTTACTCTTCCTAATACTGATCTTGAGAAAAATATCACTTCTCAGACCTGCAGTTTATTTTATAAAAATAGGTTGTTTGACCAAATCGCCAAGGTTCTTTAGTGATACTACAATGATTAATCCTGCTTCATTTTGATATAATTTGATTGTATCTAAACAAATAGGAGCTCATGCTTGTGTCTTCCCACCTTCCATTAGCCCATGTTAACTATGCATACACAGAATTCAAATGGAATTGAATTCTTTTATCCAAAAATGTTCAAAATTGCAAGGCATTTTTTTTTTGCCTTACCTGTGTGGTAGGGCACTGTAGGTTTACCACCACAGAGGGACTGGTACAGCTGAGTAAGTTAAAGTAAAACAGAATGGTCTTGTTCCTGTTAAGAAAACAACATAAAGTAATCTTTAGTGACTGTGGAAATATTCCATATCATTTCAGACCCTGTATACTTTTAATATGATGACCTTTAAAAATTGCCTTCATTTTCCCTAGACAGCTACAGTATAGTCCCCAACTCCCCTTTAAGCTGCCTAACATTCACAGCTCCTTTTTGTAATAGTAAAAAAAAAACTGAAATAATGAAATTGTCCATCAACAGCAGATTGGCTAAAGAATTTCACATCCACAAAGACGACTGTGTTGCCATTGAAAAATAATGATTCCGTACGAGCCAGATTCACTCTTTCACACCAAACAGCCTTATCATCTACGCAGTATTCTGGTACATGTGATTTGAATTTGTACCCATGCAAATGAATAAATTATTGCATGTCATGGATCACTGGAGTTCCTTGGGATTATTTAAAACTGAATGGTAAATCTCTAGGTGTCAAGAGTCCCTCATAGGTAAAACTGATTTAGAAACTGCAAAATGCTACATAAACTGAAGTTATTCACCAAATTATGCTATTGTCAAGGGTAAGGCTCATACCTTATTCACTTTAATATCCCTACTTTGCCAACACAACCTAGTACTTGGCCCTTTCTAGATATTTATCAAATGTTGCAGAATGAATGAGAATAATTCCAGAATAAGTTGTTGTTGTTTAATCTTAGAATCCAACTTAGCTTTCCAGTACAAAGCCATAGTCATTCAATCACAGTCTGTTTGATATCCTTAAACTTCAGTGAACCTCATGGGGCACCTGGGTGGCTCAGTCGGTTAAGCATCTGATGCTTGATTTTGGCTCAGGTCAGTCATGATCATGAGGTCATGATCTCAGGGTCTGTGGATGGAGCCCTGTGTTGGCCTTTGCTCTCCCTCCAACCTTCCCCCCTACTCACACTCATTCGCTTTCTCTAATAATCTTAAAAAACAAAAATAAAACTTCAGTGAACCTCAGATTCCTCAGGTACAGAGTAGGTGGTGATGGTTGCAACTGAGCAATTCCATGGGAATGACTGAAGGAGTAACTATTTAATTTACACTGTATTTCCATCAAGAAACAACAAAGTAAAATCAGTTGCAAACTAGTAGTTCAAAATGCTGTACCATGCACTTAAGCCTTTCTCTCCTCTTTCCTGAAACTCATGGAAATAAAAGAATGGAAGTACAAAAAGTAAACCAGCTGAGGGTGGGGAAAGACAAGATCTGTTCACAACTGAATGAGAGTTCAGCAATTTCTGGAAGATGGAAAGCATATGAGAGTATGCTGAGTGATGAATGCACCACAAAGGAGTATGGAAAGAGTGCGATACAACTTGCCTGTTAGAAATCATGAGATGCTGGATTCAGTTTTGAAAGTGAAAAATGTGGCTGAAAACAAGATTAATTGAAGATTTATATACAGAACTACAGTACAAACCAGCACCTCTCTTTTCTCCCATACCCCTACACTTGGAATTCCAGCATCCAGGAAAAACATGCAAAACCTGAGGCCTCCTTTGTGGAATGAGCCTTCTGGGGTTAGCAAAGGCTTTTACAGAATTTGGTGCCCCAGCCTACAAGCCTGTCACTTTGAAAGCCCAGACCTGACAGCCAGTTTCCCATCAGTTCATGCTGTATTGAAATCTGACAGTGAACATGGCCTTATCACCCTATACAGGGAAGAGGTCTCACAGAAAAACAGAACTACTAACATAGCTTTGGGACAAATTCACAGAAGTGACTTAGTTCTTTAATAATAATGGGCAATCAAGTAGAATCAGGAATGTAAGGAGGAATCAGCATATGAAAGAGAAAGACTAAAGTAAACAAAAACTGACGCTGAATGAAATCAAATAATTTAGGGCATAGGATGGACTTTTAAATCCAGTATTTTCAAAGTAACTCAAGCAGACTATCCATAAAATAAGAGCAGTATATAATAACAAAGAAATAGAGGGTAAGAGAACTTTTAAAGATCAAAAATATGAGGAAGATGGAAGAGTATAAAGACCCTAAGCTTACCCCATCCACAGATACAACTAGGTAACACCCATATCAGTGTAAAATGACCGAAGACTATCAGAACAAATTCTCCACAGCTAAACATAGAGAAGAGGCTAACTTGAAGAGGTTAGGAAGGGCAGAGACAAGACAGGAGTTAAACAGACCCATAGGACTCTCCCCAGGAGGGACAATGCAAGTGCAGAGATGGAAAAGAAACATCCTCACACCAGGCAGCCCAGGCATGGGGAAGATGAATCTCCAAAACATTTGGCTTTGAAAACCAAAGGAGCTGAACTTTGTGACTTTTTACAGGCATTGGGGCTTAGTACCTGGAACTTTAAAGGTACTTTAAAGGTCAGCAGGCTGGACCCTGGAAAAGCTGGGAAAGCCTGGAGGGCAGAAGGAAAGAGTCCCCACCCTTAAAAAGCACAACAAACAGCCCCACTAAGATACAGCATAGAAGCAACAGTTTGAAATATCTGGGGAATACAGGATGGAGATTTGCTTATTAAACTTGGAACAAAGGCTGGAGGGGCAGAGATTTTGGGGGGATTTCTCCAAGAACAAAAGAGCTTATAGGTGTCATTTCCCTTCTCTGCCCCACCCCACCCCCAAACTTAGACAGAGGGACACTTGGGGGAGCCAGCACGGTGCCAACATTTGGTATCTCACTTGCCAACACTGTACCCTGCCCCCTCATTCTCCAGCAGACATGCCTTTGCACAGTCAAGCTTCCACTCTAGGTTTACTCCCAAGCAGACTTGATCAAAGCTTCCTGACACTGTGCACCTCACCCCCGTGTTCTCCTGTGGACCTGCTCCCTCAATACAACCTTGGAGAGACCATCCAAAGTGCTACTACAAGCCTGGCAGGGTGCAAGAAAACCTGAGAGAGGCCAGAACAACTCCAAAGTCACTCCTACCCAACAGAAAGGGACTGAGAACCATACACACCAGATTGAATTTGGCTCACATTGAATTTGGTGGGTTGGGGGCAGACATCTGGTCTAACAACAGGCCCTCCCCACCAATGAAAGCTTCTCAAGGGACAACAGAGAGAAAGAACCCTGAAGTTCAGCGCTACTGCATCTCCAGCAAACATCTGATAGGACTCAACTCAAGTGCAGGACAGAATAAATCCTGCCCACAAGAAGGAAAGAACCATTGCAGAGGACTGGAATAAAGGTAAAAACAGCTCAGCCACAACAGCAGGGCACACACGACATATATAAGAGACATTCCTAAAGCACCAGATTCTGGTGAACAGGGGACATTGCAGTGTAGGGCACTACAGGACCTCTCCTTCATAAGGCCATTGCTTTCAAGAGCAGGAGACATAGTGGACTTTCCAAACATAATAACAGAGCTACACAAAATAAGGAGACAGAGGAATTTGTTCCAACTAAAAAAAAAAAAAAAAAACAGGACAAAATCACAGCAAGAGAGCTAAATGTAATAAAGTAATATATACATACCCGTTAGAGAATTTAAAGTAATGGTCATAAAATACTCAGACTTGAGAAAAGGGTAGAGGACCTCAGTGAGACCACAACAAAGAGACAAAAAACATAAAAGATAATCAGAGATAAAGTAACAATAACTAAAATTAAAAATACACTAAATGAAATAAATTGTAGAATAGAGGAAGAAGAGAAAAGATTAATGATCTAGAGCACAGACTAATGGAAAACAATCAACCTGAACAAGAGAGAGAAAAAAATAATACAAAATGAAAATAGACTTAGGGATCTCAGTGACACCATCAAGGGTACTAATATTCACATTATACAGATCCTAGAAAGTGAAGAGAGAGAAAAGGGCTAGAAAATTTGAAGAAATAGTAGGTGAAAACTTCCCAAATCTGGGGTAGGAAACAGAAATCCAAATCCCAGAAGCACAGACAAGCCCCAACAAAATCAACCCAGGAAGGTCCATACCAGGACACATAGTAATTAAAATGGCTAAAAAAAAAGGGGGGGCAGAGGGGGGCTAAAGAGAATTTTTAAGAGCAGCAAGAGAAAAAAAAAGCAGTTGCATATCAGGGAAATCACATAAGGCCATCAGCTGATTTCTCAGCAGAAATTTTGCTGGCCTGAAGAGAGTTCCATGATATATTCAAAGTACTGAAAGAAAAAAACCTGTAACCAAGAATATTCTATTTAGCAAGGCTATCATTCAGAATAGGAGATAAAGAATTTTCTAGACAAACAAAAGTCAAAGGAATTCATGACTACTAAATGAGCCCTACAAGAAATGTTAAAGGGGCCTCTTTGAGTGGAAAGGAAAGGCCACACGCAAGATTAAGAAAAGTAGGAAGATCAAAAGCAATAATATTAAGTATATTTGTAAAAGTCAGTCAAGGGATTCATGAAAGGATATAGAAAATCACATCATATCTAAAATGTGGGGAGGAGAGGAGGAAAGAATGGGTTCAAACTTTTGTGACCATCAATTTAGCATAGACTGTTATATGGATAGGTTATCTACAAATCTAATGATAACCAGAAAATCAAAAACTAGTAGCAGTCATGCAAAAAATGAGAAAGGAATCCAAGCATATCACCTAAAGAAAGCTATCAAACTGGAGAAAAGAGAGCAAGATAAGAAAGGAACAGAACTACAAAAACCCTAATAGGATAATGGCAATAAGTATATACCTGTCAATAATTACTATGAATGTAAGTGAACTAAAAACTCTAAGTCAAAGTATGTCAGAATGAATAAAAAAACAAGACCCATCTACATGCTGCCAATAAGAGACTCATTTCAGACCTAAAGACGATATAGATTGAAAGTGAAGGATATAAAACCAGTTATCAGGCAAATGGAAGTGAAAAAAAAAGCAAGGGTGCCAATATTTATATCAGACAAATTAGACTTTCTAACAAGACTGTAAAAAGAAATAAAGAAAGTTAGTAATAATAAAGGGAACAATTCAACAAGAAGATATAACAATTATAAATATATATGCATCCAACACAGGAGCATCCAAATACATAAAGCAGTAAACATTAAGGAAATGGCCAGTAGAGAAATAATGGAAGGGGATTTTAACACCCCACTTACATCAATGGACAAATCATCCAAACAGAAAATCAGCAAGGAAACAGTGACTTTGAATAACAATTAGACCAGATGGATCTAAAAGATATATCAGAACATTCCACTGAAAAACAGCAGGCTACACATTCTTTTCAAGTGTGCATGGAACATCCTCACATATTAGGCCTCAAAATAGGTCTCAACAAATTAAAAAAGATAGAAGTCATGCTATGCATCTTTTCTGATCAAAACTCTATGACACTAGAAATCAATCACAAGAAAAAATCTGAAAAGATTTATAGAGAATAAATAGCATGCTATAAACAATGAATGAGCCAACCAAGAAATCAAAGAGGAAATCAAATAATATGTGGAGACAAAAGAAGATAGAAATACAATGGTCCAAAATTTGGAGGATGCAGCAAAAGCTGTTCTTTTAGAAATTTATAGGCATAGAGGCCTACCTCAAAAAGCAAGAAAAAAATCTCAAATAAGCAACCCAGCCTTACATATAAAGGAGCTAGAAAACAAATCACACCCAAAACCAGTAGAAGGAAGGAAATAATAAAGATCAAAGCAGAAATAAATGAAACAGGAAGAAAGAGAAAACAATGGAACAGATCAGTGAAAGCAGGAGCTGGTTCTCTGAAAAGATTAACAAAATTGAAAAACTTTAGCCAGACTCATCAAGAAAGACACATCTCAAAGAAATAGAATAATTCTTAGAAACCTATAAACTCCCAAAACTGAAACAGGGAGAAATCGAAAACTTCAACAGACCCATAACCAGTAAAGATAGTGAATCAGCAATCAAAGTCTCCCAAGAGGGGCACCTGAGTGGCTCAGTCAGTTAAGCGTCTGACTCTTGATTTCTGCTCAGGTCATGATCTCAAGGTCATGGGATTGAGCCCTGCATGGCACTCCACGCTGAAGCTGGAGTCTGCCTGGGATTCTCTCTTTTTTCCTCTGCCCCTCCCCCTGCTTACGCTGTCTAGATAAATAAATAAGATATTAAAGACAAAAATCTTTCAACAAACAGAAGCCTAAAGGTCAGATGGTTCCCAGGGGGAATTCTATGAAACATTTAAAGAAGAGTTAATATCTATTCTTCTCAAGTTTTCCTTCCATGTCTATATTTTTTGGGGGACAACTTCAAAACTCATTCTATGAGGCCAGTATTATCTTGATTCCAAAACCAAAGAATCCACTAAAAAAGAAAACTGCAGGCTAAAAGGCCTGATGAATATAGATGCAGAAATCTTCAACAAAATACTAACAAATTGAATCCAATAGCACATTAGAAGAATCATTCACCACAATCAAGTGGGATTTATTCCTGAGTTGCAAGGGTGGCTTAATATTTAAAAATACAAAATGATTATATCACACCTATGAAAGAAAGGATAAAAACCATATGATCCTCTCAATAGAATAGAGAGAAAGCATTTGAAAATATATCACTCTATTGATAAAAACCCTCAAAAGAGTAGGGATAGGAGGATTATACCTCAACATTAAAGGCCATACATGAAAGACCCATAGCTAATGTCATCCTCAATGGGGAAAAAAAAACAGAGCTTTTCCTCTCTAGTCAGGAACAAGACAAGATTTCCACTCTCACCACTGTTAAATAACATTGTCCTGCAAGTCCTAGCCTCAGCAAGCAGACAGCAAAAGTAAATAAAAGGTATCCAAATCAGCATGGAAGAAGTCATACTTTCACTATTTACAGATTACAGGAAACTATGTAGAAAACCCAAAACAGCTCCATGAAAAAATTGCTAGAACTGATACATGAGGGACAGTGGTTGAGTGTCTGCCCTTGGCTCAGGTCGTGATCCTGGGGTCTTGGGATCGAGTCTGGGAGACTGCTTCTCCCTCTGCCTAGGTGTCTGCCTCTGTCATGAATAAATAAATTATTTTTTTTTAAAAACAAAGAACCTGGGATCCCTGGGTGGCGCAGCGGTTTGGCGCCTGCCTTTGGCCCAGGGCGTGATCCTGGAGACCCGGGATCGAATCCCACGTCGGGCTCCCGGTGCATGGAGCCGGCTTCTCCCTCTGCCTATGTCTCTCTGCCTCTCTCCCTCTCTGTGACTATCATAAATAAATAAAAATTAAAAAAAAAAAAACAAAGAACCTATACATGGATTCAGTAAAGTTTCAGGATACAAAATTTTAACATGCATAAATGTGTTGCATTTCTATACAGTAATGAAACAGAGAAATCAAGGAATTGATCCCACTTATAATTGCACTAAAAACCATAAGATACTTAGGGATAAACCCAACCAAAGTATAAAACACTGATGAAAGATATTACAGATGAGACAAAGAAATGGAAAACCATCCCATGCTCATGGATTGGAAGAACAAATATTGTTAGATTGTCTATACTACCTAAAGACATCTACACATTTAATGCAATCCCTAGCAAAATACCACCAGTGTTTTTCGAAGAACCTATAACAAATAATCCTAAAATTTGTGTGAAACCAGAAAAGACCCTGAATAGCCAGAGCAATCTTGAAAAAGAAAAGCAAAACTGGAGGCATCAGGATTCTGGACTTCAAGCTGTATCACAAAGCTATGATCATCAAGACAATGTGGTCCTGGCACAGAAACAGAAACATAGATCAACGGAACAGAATGGAGAACCGAGAAATGGACCCACAGCTATGTGCATTGAGGAGGGCACTGGTGATGAGGAGCACTGGGTATTGTTGGAAGTGATAAATCACTAAACTCTACACCTTAAGCATTACATTGTATGTTAGCCAACTGGAATTTAAATAAAATGGTGAAACAAAAGAAAGATGAATCCGAAAGGTCCAAGATGTAGTCAGAGTTCCAAAGAGACAACCAATAAATTGGGAAGGATGAAAACAGCAAAGAAATAACTGAAGAAAATTTTCCATGGCTAATGAGAATCCTAGTCTGTCACAGTTAAAGGACTCAGGACTGAACAAAATTTAAGAAGAGAAAAAGACCTATGTCACATTGTGAGATTTCAAAACACTAAAGAAATTACTTTAAAGGCCTTTTCCAAGAGAAAAAAAGTCACCACATGATATGTGAATCAGACTGGCATTTAGACACACTGGATGCAAAAAACCTTGAAACAAAGTCTTCACATTTCTGACAAAAATTGTCTTTCAAGGAATAAATCCATCAGTAGACCCTCAATCAACTACCAAGAGAGAAAGGAAAAATATTTCTAGGGACTCAGCAAATATATTTCCGTGCTTCCCTTTCTTAGGAACATCATCGAGCGTGTTCTCCAACAGAACAAGGGCGTGTCAGCAAGGACAATAAATTGGCGAATAGGAGACAGTACATGGGACACACATACGATAAAAAGTGTCTGTTGTTTATCTGAAATTAAAATTTAAGTGGGTGTTCTGTGTTTTCGCTCGCTAAATCTGGCAACTCTAGAACCAGGATCTAATCTAATGTGGTAGACAAGTCCCAAAATTAGTTATGCGGTAGGCCTAAAATTTACCAGGTCCTAAGTGAAACAAAAAAGACAGAAGGTCTGCAGGTTGTCTTCAGAGTAAAAGGGGCCTCTGAAAAACGGAGCGATTGCATAGACAACCTTGTGGTCCTGATAATGGCTAGTCACAAAAAAATTAGCGTAATACCTTCTAGGTCCATCTGTGTTGTTGCAAATGGCAATATTTCATTCTTTTTTTATGGCTAATATTCCACTCTGTATCTATGCCACAAAACGTGAACGAATGAACAGAGAAACGGACTCAAACTGGCGGTTGCTAAAGGGGCAGGGGAAAGGAGATAGGCAAAATAGGTGGATGGGGGTTAAGAGGTACAGGCTTCCAATTATAAAATAAATAGGTCACAGGAGAAGCACAGCATGGGGAATACAGCCAATAATATTGTCACTTTCTGAGATGACCGCTGGTAACTACCCTTAACATGGTGAGCATATCCAAATGTATACAGTTGTCGAACCCCTATGTTGCACACCTGAAACATTATAAGTCGACATTATATATAATTACGTGTTACATTACATGTAAGGTAACATTAGAAGTCAACCATGGGTCAAAAAAAATTTTTTTTAAAGAAAAAACTTGTTGGCTAATATTATAAAGAATGTTAACGCTCTATGTTAAAGCAAACTGAAATGTGGAAGATACTAAGCTGCCAATAAAACATACGATTTGACTTTGATATTAGTGACCGAGTAGACATGAAAATGGAACGGCCCAGTACCGAATTTAGAGAGTTATAAAGTCAAAGTCTTTTGTTTCCAACTTCTAGAATCAACCTACCAGTAGATCGTGAAAGGTTCAAGTTGCAGAACTGAACTCCATGACCTATTTGACTATGTAAAGCATAAATATAGAAAGGGGAAGGGGAAATGAAAAGAAAGAGGGAGAGAAGGGCAATGGAATAATATCCTCCTTTTATACAAAAAGGAGTCAAAACACTGACAAAAGTTGATGGAACAGGAAACAGAGGGCTTAGTTTACTATTTAAAGTCACAGAAGTAACCATATGAAAATCTAAAGGTAATAACCTGACTATAAACAGAGAGGAGTTAGGGATCAGGGAAAGAGATAATATAAATGAATTAAATCTCTATTTTTCATAGGAGGCTGTCAGTGGATACTTATTTTTTTCCCCCAGTGGATATTCCTAACATTAACAAAGCACAAGAGAATAATCCTATTAAAGTCATACAAAAAAAAAAAAAATAAAGTCATACAAAAACAACAAGAGCCAAACCACCAGAAGAACGAAGACCAGTGTTACGGGCTGGATGTCTGGGTCTATCCGCGAATTCTTACGTTGAAATCCTAACCTGCAATGTGAGGTGGGAGGGAGGTGGGACTTTTGGGAGGTGATTGGGTCATGAGAGTGGAGCCCTAGTGAACATGCTCTCATTAGAGACCCCAGAGAGCTCTCTATCCCCTTGCTCTGTCTGAAGGTCTGCACACGGGGGAACAGCCCCCCCCCCCAGGAGCCCGAGCACACTGGGCCCCTGATGGTTGACTTCAGTCCCCAGAACAGTAAGAAAGGAGTATCTGTCATTTCCAAGCCGCCCGGCCTATGGCACTCTGTTCTAGCACCCGAACTTACTAGTAGGGCCAGAGAGAAGAGGGGGTGCCTATCCTAGGACAGGAGTCCTGGGAGCCCTGGGACAGGAGGCCACTGCTTTTATTGCCCTTATAAGCTCTTCATTAACGTCTGGCTTGCTTTCACACGCATGTTATACTGATGCATGTTTTAAAAGTTAAATCAAGGGACGCCTGGGTGGGCTCAGTGGTTGAGCATCTGCCTTCAGCTCAGGGTGTGTGATCCAGTCCCCTATGGGGCTCCCCGCAGGGAGCCTGCTTCTCCCTGTGGGTCTTGCATGCATGCATAAATAAATAAATAAATAAATAAATAAATAAATAAATAAATCCTTTTAAAAATAAAAATAAATAAGAGTTAAGTCAGGGAGTACATCTGGGTTTGTAGCATGTTCAAATTTGTGAGACCTCCTTGCCACGTCAGGAGAGGTTCTTCGGTAAAGGGGAGTTTTCTTGCTCGACTTAGATGCCAAATTGATGCAAAACTTAAATGGAAGGGTCTTGTCCTCTTAATCATCCCTGTTTTTGAAACTGAATGTCACACCAGGGGAGGGGTATTTTATCTAATTTGGTAACTGCGCTGCATCTCTGTTCAAGCACCTCTATGAGCTGAACTTTTTAGTAGTAGCCAGAAGGTGGCATCAAAATCAATTGAGTGGAAACCCCAAAGAACAGGACCGTACTCCAGCATCAGGAATAACAACTTTCCTGAAACTCAATAGGCAGAGAAAGTTGATGACAGAGCACTCCGTTTACCTTTGTTTCCTTAGAGACACCCCCCCCACCGCACCCCGCACCCCATGCTTCTCCTAGCATCCTTTTGGCTAAGCATGGATATAAACAAACCACAAAAATGGCCAAACTCTACATTCCAAATATTATCCCACCATCTGTAAGCGTGGAACATTTTAGTTACATGGAAGATCTTTGAGAATTGAGAATCTAAGGGTTGCTGTAAGTCCATCATGATGCCAACAAGTACAAGTATCTATTACACGGCAACAACTGTTTTCTGGACTATACTGTTCGGGGGCCTAAATTAATTTACACATCCTGACATAGATGCATTTCATTTTACAACAGAAGTGTGTGTGTGTGTGTGTGTGTTAATTTAATGATATTTTTTACCAGTTAACGTTCAAGATTTTTAAGTCTGGTAAACCTACAACATTTTGTCATAGGACGGTACTGTAATTTAATTCGTCTCGATTTATAGCCATTTAGGCTGTTTCCCTTTTAGTACTACTATTTCATAGCACCCACAGCAATACAACATTAGGAAATTTTATTCAAATTTCCACTACAGAAGTTTCTAGGAGGAAAACTGCTGAATTACAAGGAATATGCAAATTTGGTGACTATTTCGCAGAAGCTCCTTTTAGACAATAGGCTTGAGCAATGGAAACTTGGTCAAGCAGAGAGAGGGGCCCAAAGGGACTCCAACCCCTGGCTAAATACAGACAGGCCCATTGGGGGACCCGCCTCAAAAGATCCATAGGCCCTCTAATGGGCTACTTAACAACCGGCCACAGTTACCAAAGCAGGGGAAATTCCACACCGTCACACCTCCCCTCACCTGCCCCCATAAGGACCAGTCCCCACCTACTACCTCCTGGCAGGTGGCCTCTCCTCTAGGTCTGGCCTGCAGCTCCCTTGTGGTGTATTCAATAAACTTCTAGCTCCATTATTCTGCCTCTGGTGAGTTCTTGCCATCACCAGCACCCCTGGCTTCCACCAGATAGTCGCCCCACATTTGGGGGCCTCCATCCAATCAGGAGAGACACCACATGTAAACGCCACAGTTTTGGTAAATATTTCACTACCACAGTAGAAAATGATATGCTTTGCCCGCTCCCCCCCCCCGCCGCCACTCTGATCAACACTGTAAAACTTTAAGGTTTTTGACGACCTAAGCAAAAAAAAAAAAAAAAAAAAAAAAAAAGTATTAATTTGCATTTCTTTAACTATGAACAGTGTCTTGTATTATGGCCATTGGTATTTTCTGTTTGTGACTTTTGCCAACTTTGTTATTGAATTATTCTTTTCCTCTTTGAATGTTTTTAACAGCAGTTCATATAATAAAGCTATCGACCCATTGTCGGATATAAACATTAAAAATATTTTTTTCTGGATTGCTACTTTTAACTCTGTATACAGTGAGTTAAGTGGTAATATAGTAGCAACGTATTTTCAAATAAAGACCACTTTACCCCATAATTCTATAAATATAACTACATTTTTTTCTGTTGATTTCTTATATATTTTATATACAAAATCTTCAATGTTTCAGTATTCATTTTGGTATAAGGTAGGAGATAAATACCTAATTTTATTTTTTTAAGATTTTACTTATTTATTCACGAGAGAGAGAGAGAGAGAGAGAGAGAGAGAGAGGGAGGGGCAGGCAGAGACAGAGGGAGAAGCAGGCTCCATGCAGGGAGCTCGATGTGGGACTCGATCCCGGATCTCCAGGATCAAGCCCTGGGCTGAAGGTGGCACTAAATCGCTGAGCCACCCGGGCTGCCCTAATTTTATTTTATATTCATGAATAGCATTTCAGTTAATTCAGTACCACTTAATAATTTACCTTTTTGCCATTGATGCAAAATCTCATCTTTATCACATTCCAAATTTATATTTATCATTGTATTTACTTCTTTCTGCCTATTTCTATGATAGTTCCACACTGTTTAAGTGACTGAAATCTGATATTTTCGTAGATCTTTTCATTTACTATTAACAACTCTAGCCATCATTTAAACTTCCTTGTTAAATTTTTAAATTACTATACATTATAAGAACTAAAACAAGTGAAAAGTTTAAAATATAAATTATATATTATGTAATTGTCACATGATGATTATGGTACCAGAAATCAGTGGGGAAAAGAGCATATTATTCAACCAACTATGCTGAGGTAATTGCATCTGCAGGTGGAAAAAAAAGTTTGAGAGACACCTGGGTGGGTCAGCGGTTGAGCATCTGCCTTCGGCTCAGGGTGTGATCCCGGGGTCCTAGAATCAAGTCCCACATCTCGTGGGCTTCTTGTGGGGAGCCTGCTTCTCCCTCTGCCTATGTGTCTGCCTTCTCTGTGTCTCTCATGAATAAATAACATCTTTAAAAACAAAAAAGAAAAAAAGTTTGATTCCTACTTCAGTCCATATTCAAAGAAGGAATTCCAAGTAGATTAGAAATTTAAATATAAAAAAGAGAACCATAAAAATATTAGAGAAATACAGGTGAATGTTATTTTCAAGAGTAGGAAAGCAATTATAATCATGACACAAAATCCAGAAAGTAGAAAGGAAAAAAAAAAAAAATCAACAGAATCACCTCTTGAAAATATCAACATAATTTTTAATGGCTCCATTACATTGGAGATATCATATTTACTATCATCCACATATTGGGTATTTATATAGTTTGATATACTTATTATAAATAATATGCTTATGAACATATTTTCTGGTTACACTGTGATTGTCTTTGAATGATCTTTACTGAAATTTGTAGTATCCCATTTTTGTTGGAAATAAGTAGGTCATTGGCTTAGGTCTAGAAAACTTATTGTTACAGAGGCCCTTTTAAAAATAGACTATTTTAAGAACTAGAGATTTAGACATTTGTATGATTTTCCTTTTTACACCACCTGGTGCTTTCTTTGTCCTTCGTAGTATAAAAGTTTTGTGGGCAATGTCTAGGATTTTTCTGAGCTTAAAACAAGAATTACCACTCTAGATGAGGATTTAGTCCAGTCTCTAATAGACAACAAGGACCTTTTGTTGTAGGAGTTACTTGTCTGTCATAAACTCAATCTATTTAAGGATTTGATCCTCACACACCCTACTGCCCAAAGTTCTAGTTTCTCTTGATCATCTGTAGTAATTCTACTCCATGAATTTTATTAACCTTTCCTGAATCTCTTTTTTTCATTTGTATCTCTTGGAATAAGCAGCTCAAAGTTATGGGTGTGCAGCATTCTGAACACAACAAATGTTTGCACAAACACACCCACATACACACAGAAAATGTTCTGAGCCTTATTTTTTTGTTGTTTTTGGTGGTAGTAAGGGCTGCCATTTTGTCTTTTAACCATTCAATACCAGCTTTTATAGAAACTGAATTAGTTATGAAGAATCAGGAGATCTAGTAAAAACCCAGTAAAAAACCACGTATGGCAAGAAACGGACCAGTGACAAAGGAGAGGAAATTTTCTAAAAATATAAAATTCATGCTTTTGTTTTTTTAAGGTAAAGAAATAGAAAACTTGCCTTCAGAGATTGGAAACTTTTGTTATGATTGATATCAGAAGGGAATTTGATAGAACATCCTCCCTTGTTTGTTCCAGCTAGTCAGAGTCCTTGTCTACAGCAGCCAAGTAGGTTTGAAAAGCTTACCACTGACCGAGGACTTTCTGGGTGGCACACACTTTCAAAAGTGAAGTGATTTGTCAGTAGGCACCATGGCAAAAACGATTCTAACTGCAGTGTTTGGCTTCTCAGAGCTCAGCCTTCCAAAAGCCATTTCATACAGCATTTTAAAATAGGACTTCTGATAAAAAGCACTCGTCCAACTCATCCATTATGATTATACTTTTATTAAGCAGAGTCTTCATGCATTCTAATAAAATGCTGCATAACAATGACAACTTGTCCTAAGTCATATAGTATGAAATCTCCCAATTCCCTATGAACTGTCTCTAGGAGAAAGGGCAGGGTAAACCTCCTTTCTGAATTTCAATCTTCTTAGGAAGTCTAGTACAATTAACATAAAAATGATTTTGTCACCAGCTAGACCCTAAGCCTCGCCATTATGGCTCACCTGCTTGTACCCACCAACATCTGCCCCACATATTCCTTAAGCTCTTCTTCCCAGCTTATCCCTTAACTCAGGCAAAGGACCTTATGGACATAACATCCCATGATGGAGACTGGAACTACCCCTCAAGCAGTGATGACTGCCTGAGGAAGAGCGATGGTGGCCCAGACCACCCAAACCGAGTTTGAACTAAACCTCTGACCCACTTCTGCACATGGACCACAGAGTGATCTCTGGAGTGACCAACCTCATCATCTTTACCTCATTATACTACTTCAATCTCGGCCCATGATGGGGCACAAGCCTCATTTACATAACATACGACTCATGTTTCCTTAAGGTGCATGTGTGACCTTATACCAACCTCTGCATGTCACGACAAGGCTTCTCTATCTAAAAATTCATCCTAACCTTAAAAAATAGGAACCCATTCAGCTTTGCTCAGGGAGTCACAACTTTAGAAGCTATTTCCTGTGATCCACTTATTTGGTGCAAATGAAGTTTCCTTTGTGTGACAACTCACCTGGTGTAGTTTCTACCTGTGACTCACCAAGGAGCTAGATCACGCTGGTTCAGTTACAGTTTCTAGGTTCCAGCTTAACAGTAAAACCAGACAAAGGAAAGGCAGCCATACTCACTCATTGGGGGTGCCCTTCTGGCCACAGAAGTGGCCCTTGCTGTCTGTAGGATAGGCCACTCTCCTGGGGTCTCCATGTATCCAGGCTACAGGAACAAGAAAGGACAAAAACTCTATCAGCAACAGCTGACTAACAGCAGTCTGATTTGAGAAATTAGAATGCACCACTGCAACCCGCTAACCTCTCCCCTCAGTCACAGGAGATTATTGATTTTCTTCAAAGAGTAATTTCTTAATGAAAAGTAAAATAAAATATGGATGAATCAGTCAGAAAACACATTTCTCTTAATCTCTCAGGACTCATCTGGGTTGTAGCCAAAACCTGAGGTAATGCACTTAGAAAATGACATTTATTAGAATGTGAATTAGAGGGCACACTACAAATGCTTGGTTGGCTAGAAGTCACTTTTTTTCTAGGGCTTAACACTAAATGACTTCATAGCAGAGCTAATAAATTTACAGTAAATATTATGATGCAATCCTTTGGGTTATATGTAAGTGAAAACCATTTACAAATTCAACCGAATGAAACTGTAATACCCTGGTCACATTGACTAGGTCCTTAGGACTTCATGTGACAGCATAAAAGGCAAACGTTAGCAACTTTTGGGGCAATAGATAATAAAGATTTGCTGTATATTTTGGGTGATAGCCTCAAAGCTTAGTGTAAGTATCAAGTGTTCTCAAACTTCGCAAAAACTGAAGACTTGATTCTGTTTTCTTGGAAGATGCTGGGCTCTACCTCGTACAAACTCATCACCTTTATTTTCCAAGAATCATAAAATTGACTGACAGGTAAAATACAGAATGACAGAAAAGAACATGCATTAGCTAAATACCACCCTCTAATTCTAACTGAATGTTTCTATTTTTTTTCAGTTTGATCAGTATAGCTCCTAAAAAAAAAAAAATCTAGAAAATGCATTGGTCATCTAATAACGCTGTCTCTGCATATGGAAAACATAGCTCTTTGTCCTTTGCTTCCTTTAACATTTTCCCAGCTATCTCCTTACCCACATTTATTGGATTTGACAGTTCGTGTAATAATTCAATCACCCTTATGTACATGGCCTGTGTGACTCGGGAAGATAAAAAAAAATCAATTCTGAATAAGAATTTTAATATGGAATAGAAATTTTTCTCAATAATTTTTCTCAGCCATCCAAGCCTTTCCTTTTAGTATCTAAGTGCCCAGAAAAGTCTCCTTTGTCTCATTCTTTCTTCAATGTCATAGAGGCCAAATAGGTTTCATCTTCTAATACAGTCTTATAAAATCTGACTCATTCAGGCAGTCCTCTGCTGCCTTATCTTCTTGTCTTTATTTCCCAGAATAAAGAAAGTAGACTATAAAGAAAGCATTTAAATGTCAGCTAAGCAGTCAGTGGACAATGTCTCTGGATACCGTTTTATTATATTCTGCTTTATATTTATATCTTTTTCTAGTCACATTTTTGCTAAAACTAAAAGGTCCAATTTCACCTGTTTTCTGAAATAGTGTTCTTTTAACTTTACCCTGAAATAGTTTATTCCCTTTCCATACAAATATTAATTTGGAAATGGCGTCTGAGGAAGCATTTAGATTGCTAGGTTGGCCACTTAATATATTTATGATCCTGAGTACGTTAATTGTTTCAGTTTGGGCTATTTTTTCAAATTTTTATTTATTCATGAGACACAGAGAGAGAGAGGCAGAGACACAGGCAGAGGGAGAAGCAGGGTCTCTGTGGGGAGCCTGATGCAAGACTCGATCTCAGGACCCCGGGGTCACGCCCTGAGCCAAAGGCAGACGCTCAATCACTGAGACACCCGGGTGCCCTGGCTTTCTAATTTGTTACTACAAAATGGGTATGATACCACCAAACCCCACATGAATGTTGAGAATATGAAAGAAGGTAATAAAGTAGAATGCCTAACATGGTGCTTAGCATGCGATATGGACTTGGTAATGTTAGATCCCATCTTATTTAGGTTTGCCCAACACCAAACCCTGAGACGAGGACTTTGCTATGGGTAGGTTACTTTAGGAGACAATTCTAGGAAGCTTAAGTGGGAGTGAAACAGGGAAGGAAGCAAGGCCAACAAAAGACATATTAACAAATGAGATACTGTTGGGGGCAGGGATGACCCCATCCTGCTGGGGACCTTCTGAGGGAATCACACAGAACAGGCTTGCTGGTGGGCACAGAGGAACAGTGCGCCATAACTGTAAGCAAACTCAGGACTGAGGGGACATGGATCGGGACATTAGCAGAATCTGCTGTAGTTTTTCTCTCCCTTTTTCATCAATCAATTAACCAAAGAATCTACTAAACAGCCACTATGTGTCCTGTACTAGAAGTCAATACCAGTATACTGGTAGACTTCTCAACTATGTGAAAAGGAGACAACAAAATTTGCAGAAGCAGGTGCCTGGCTGGCTCAGTTGGCTAAGCCACCAACTCTGGATTTCAGCTCAGGTCGTGATCTCAGGGTGCTGAGATTGAGGCTTGAGTCAGGGTCCATGCTCAATGAGGAGTCTGCTTGAGGTTCTCCTTCCCTCTGCTCCTCCCCTTGTTCGCTCGGTCACTCTCAAATAATTAAAAAAAAAATCTTTAAAATTTACAGAAGCCATAGATAAAAGGTGAGACCTGACAAAGACTGAAAAATGACTAGGACTTGGACCAGGTGGCTAAGAGCAGGGTAGAAATTCTAGATTTCAGAAATGGTGCAATAATAAGAGCTTCAGTGTGTTAATTACTCACAATGTGTCAAGTTCTTTGCTAGATGTATTACATCCATTGTCTCATTGGAGTCTCACAATCATCCTATGAGGTAGATATTATTTTCACCCAAATTTTATAGATTAAAAAAAAAAAAAAAACAACAGCCTGAGCTCCAGTCAAGAGATGGGGGGAGGGACAGAGGGAAAGGGAGAGAGACAATCCTAGGACTGAGGCTTGGTTACATGTGACTTGAGCCAAAAATCACAAGTCAGACGCTGGGGCACCCGGTTGGCTCAGTTGGTTAAGTGTCTGCCTTCTGTTCAGGTCATGATCCCAGGGGAGCCTGCTTCTCCCTCTCCTCCCCACCCCCGTTCATGCTTTTTTTTCCAAGCACTCTCTCTCAAATAAAATCTTAAAAAAAAAATCAGATGCTTAACCTGCTGAGCCATCTAAGTGCCCCTCAGAGTTTTATTTACTTCTCAAAATCACAGTTCCTCAGTGGCATAAACAGGGCTTGAACTTTGGCATGTTGCTGTGTGTAAAGCTCAAGCTTTAACCACTGGGCTAAAAAGCTGTAATGCTGCCTGCTAGAGGATACATGAGGAATGAGCTTGTTAACAGTGGGAAACATCATGGATATTGGCTACATGAGGATCAGCAGTATGTTGGACACATATGGTAGGAAAAGGAGAGGACACAGGTAATTTTGATGCCTTTGTCATTTGAAACAAAAAATTTTGTACTTGGCAGGAGAGGGCAAGTATCTGGTTGGAAGGGATCTGGTGCCTGGGGACAAAGGAGAAAGAGTCAGATTTAATTGTCAAGGGAAGAATGCTCTTCCTTGGTTCTGTAGTTTTGAATTGCGGCAGGTGGCTGGGATTACAAAGTGGCTGCTACACCTCTCTCAGCAGACTCTGGCAGTTGTGTTGCAGATCGCCTGTGCTTGAGCGAGAACACCAGATCTTGGAGCTGATAGCTGCGAGGGCCAGTTCAACCAAACCACCTCAGTCAAGGGTATCTCGTTTTCTTTACCTTCTCCATCAAGTCCCTATCTTGCCACACCTCCACTGGAGGAATGTGACAGGAAAGAAAAAAAAAAAAGAGGAGGGAGATGTGCAGCAACAGCATTTTATCTGTTAATAAGTCAAGGGACTAATCACATTTTACTCCTTTTCTCAGAATTTCTCTATTCATGGCACTTCCAGGAATGTACTGTCCATTATGGTGGCCATTAGCCATTTGTGTCCACCAAGCACTTTAATGTGGCTTACCTGAACTGAGACAGGTTATAAGTGCAAAATATACACCAGATTTTAAAGACAGTATGCAGGAAAAAAAAGATGTAAAAATTTCAATAATTTTTATATTGATCATACTTGATATAGCTATAGTTAAATAAAATATATTATTAAAATTAATTTTACTTGTCTCTTTTTATTCTCTTAACTATGGCTACTGGAAAATTTGACATGACATGTGACTCACATTTTGTTGTTCCTGGATAGATCTGCTCTAGAATATTGCCCCACAAATGTCTGACACTTGTCATATAAGGTGATTAATAGTGCCATAAACCTCATAGATTTGTTGGGGGCACCTGGATGGCTCATTCACTTATGTCCAACTCTTTATTTCAGTTCAGCTCGTGATCTTGGGGTCATGAGATTGAGCTCCGCATCAGGGTCTGTCTTGGCGGGGAGCCTGTTCAAGATTCCTTTCTCCCTCTCCCTCTCCCCCTCTGGGGGCATAACTTCAGATCTGTAGGTCAGTCCTTCTCTAACCTCATCATACCTAATACATTATTTTTTTTAAAGATTTTATTTATTCATTCATGAGAGACACCGAGAATGAGAGAGGCAGAGACACAGGCAGAGGGAGAAGCAGGCTCCATGCTGGGAGCCAGACGTGGGACTCGATCTTGGTCTCCAGGATCACACCCTGGGCCGAAGGCGGTGCGAAACTGCTGGGCCACTGGGGCTGCCCTACATTCATTTTATAATAAATATTTTGCCATACTCCTTTTATAATCTTGAATACAGACAACATAACTTACCCATGTACATAATTTCTTTTAAAATATCAATATGTCCTCATGTAATATGAATAAGAGAAATAGTTTATAATTAAATGCATATCAATATGCAAATACAAGTGACTAAACCAGAAAGACCATAAATTAAGTCAGGTGTATGTATGCACCTATGGAAAGAATCACTGAACGTAACAGCTATAACTGCAAGAAGATGTAAGTGTATTATATAGGAAAAGTAGTACAAGTGTGTTGTCAATGATATGATTTTCTTAAACAAATTTTAGTGAATACTAACAAAAAAGTACACTCTTTCTTCAAATTTCCTTGTTATTCATTGAAACCATGCAAAAATAACATTTGTCATTTTAAAACAGACTTTCTAGATTCAAATACTTAAAAATGAGTTGTCATCTACAGGAGTGGGACATGGAAAAGTCAAGCAGGAAGTGAGACAAGTCTTAGTTGTACAGAACTGTCCCAGATATTGCAAACATCTATCTTTCCTGGCTCCCATCCACTAAATGCCAGTAGTACTCCCCCTGAAACACTAGGACAACCAAAAAGTCAACTCAATTTTTTTTGAAAGACTCCCTAGGCAGTGGTAATGCTTCAATTGAGAACCACTGATTTATATGTTCACTCACACTCTTAAAAATCTCAAGAAAACCCCATACATACAAAATACACACACATATATGTACATGTACTTACATATGCACATATACATATCCCAGATTATCTTTTTTGCTTCCAGATTTCATGGCAGGGACAGAGGCAGTGGGTATACTATTATGGAATTCTTCCTTATAATTTAATGCCATTTACTTTTATTCAGCTAGTTACCATCCATGGTGACTTTCAAATATGTTCATAAATTATATGTACCTTCTAGAGGTGATGCATAATTCCCCATCCCTTCAGTATGGACTAGACTTAATGACTTGCTTCTAAGGAATAGAATGTGGCAAATTACATTTGGGTGACTTCCAAAAGTAGGTCATAAAGGGCATTATAGCTTCTTCTTTGCTCTCCTTTCGATCACTTGCTCTAGGGCTGGAGATACTCAAAGTCCTATAGAAAACCCCACATAACTGTCAGCAGTTGGTGAGAACTGATGCTTCTTGCCAACGTTCGTGTAAGTGAGCCATCTTGAAGGTGGCTCCTCCACAATCAAGCCTTCAGCTGACCATGGCTTTGGCTTAAATCTTGACTGCAACCTCATGAAGTCATGAACTCAAGACCCAGAGCCACCTGGCTGAGCTGTTCCCAACTCTTAACCACAGAAACTGTGAAATAAAAAAAAAAAAAAAAAAAACATTTGTTGCCTTATGTTGTCAATTTTTGGAGTAATTTGCTGTGTAGCAATAAAGAACTAATTACTATATACAGCTTTAAAAAATATTTTATACACTTGAAGGATTCAGTTAAATCATCTTTCTCTTCTTTAATCTAAATATTAATAACTAAATCCTTTTTTATACTTGTTATTCTTTTTAACTCACAGCTATAATTGCTAGGATTTTAGTAATTTTTGTTTCTTCACTGTAAGATTTAATACATGGAGTCCTCAACTTGATTTAGACATTCACTAGAGCCTAACCAATTGTCAATTATCATTCTATCCATTTAGTCATTCATTCATTGGGCCTTACTTGTGGTAGGCACATAAAGAGTCTGAGGATATAGAGATGAACATATTCATATTTAGCATAATATTTCACAACTAATACATTCTCCCTAAGGAAACTATATTTTATCCTAATTGCCCAGTGCAAAGACACGATGGCTTCTGAAGAATGATAATGAATTATCTTTAGCTTAACCAAGTCATGACCTTAATTTTATCTGATCTTCAAGTTGTAGTTTCTCTACCAGAACAAAAGTGGCCTCTGCCACCTTGGATACAGCAGTTGATCTAACAAAAGTTTTCCCCCTTTCCCAATAAGTAGAAAACACCAAGGGCATCTGCTTTCATCTGACAGAGATAGTACTGCATCCTCACCAGCTTCCTTCAAGGTCATATGACTTCCTAGCTCTTTGCCACAATTTAGTCTGCAGGGTTTTGACAATATCCTTACTCCACAGGATACCACACAAATTCCTTATATTGATGGCATCCTGAAGATAAAATCTGGAGAATATTGGAAAGCATGTAATCTTGATGCCTTCGAAAGACTTATGTATGCTAATGGATGGGAGATAAATCTCAGGAAAATGCAAGAGTCTTCTAATACAGACCTGAGGAATCCAGTAGAGAGATCTCCTCCAAAGTGAAAGACAAGTTGCTGCAACTTGCATTCTCTGTTAAGAATGAGGCACAACTCGAATTGCCTGCCAGATTTGAGCTCAGAGAAATAAAATGCTTTTCAAGGTAATCCAGGCTAGTGTATAAGTAGATTTACCAGTAGGTCTATATGGCATAATGTCCTCAATGGTGCAAAAAGTATCTTTCAGAACAGGATGCTGTATAGGATCTATGGAAAATCCTTTTTAGAGAATCACAGCTGGTGATCCCTAGGGTTTTGGAGAAAACTCGTGTGGTTTCAAGCAAATAATTATTCTTTTGAGAAGTTGCTCCCAGACCCTGAATGATTACTCAATGATATAAGAAGCCCATCATAAACTAAATGTTATCGGATTCATCAAGCCCAGCAGCACTCCATTATTGAGTAGAAGTGATCTATTCATACAGTGCTTGAGAAGGTCATGAAGGTACAAGAAAGTTACATAAAAAGATGGCTTACAATAATAGTCTGTTGACTCCTGAGGTACTGTCTTAACATGTACCTATGGCTCACGAAAGGGGCCTTATGATGGTTGACTGGGAAAGAAAAAGATTAAACTAGATTTATAGACGGCTAAACAGAATCTGTTGGCACTGGTCAGGGGAAATACTCCTGATTATCTACTTTGACTGGAAGAAGAGATGACCTGAATCATTTATTCATAAACAGAAGCCAACAATTTGGCCATGTTATCATGAACTTGAAAATAAAAACAAAAAAGATAAACAGACAATCAGTGGCAAGTAAGTTTGAGAAACAATTAGAAAGACTGAACTCCAAATGGACCCGGACTATGAAGATATTGATGTTTCATATGGTTACTTAGTAAAGACCCTTTTGCAGAGGTATCTCTCGATGATTAAATGTTAAAGCACTCAAATGATTTTGTGAAAAAGTAATCATGACCACAGGGATGAAGGTTAGGTGGGGATTTTGATAACATGGAGTTTTATTCACAAAGGTTGGCTTGGCTCCTAGTAATACTTATGTGACAAATTTGCCAGCAATGGATAACCCAACTCTGAATCAGCCAGCCTTATGGAATAGTGGAATACCCTACAGAAGATCCATTTAAAGCACTACTTAGGAAGTAATACCTTTCAAGGTTGGGTTGTTATTTTATTTTTTTTTAGAATACAGCAAGATTCTAGCAGGAAATACATGTTATACCCACACAAAAACTGTAGGGAGTTCAGGAAATATTTATAAAAGTATAGGTAGGGTTATGGTAAACAAGAGCTGATGCAGAACCCAGAGGCTGGCAACAATTGGGAGCTGTTTTCACCTCCATTGACTAAAGTGGCAAAGGGGGGAGAGTTTACCCAAATCCAGAAAGAGAAGCCAAATGGAAAAAGCTAACTGATAAGCCTTGAAGCCTTAGAGAGAGTGGTATAGCTAACCTGAGGGGACGCAGCAAGAGAGCCAGAAGAATATTTTGCAAACTCACTCTCCCACCTCCCCATCTATCATTGATACCTCCCACTGGCCAAGCCATACTGGAAGAGCCTGTTGATGTAATCCCTATAAGGTTATAGGCTAGTTTCTTAGGGGACAGAGTGAAGAGCAAGTAGAGAAGGAACCCAGAGGAGAGAAAGAAAAATACCCAGCCTGTATTCTTAACAAGTGACCAGCCTATCCAAATGTCTCTTCAACAAGACATTTAAGATTTCGGGTGGGGGTGAATGGGTGATGGGCACGGAGGGGGACACCTGACGGGATGAGCACTGGGTGTTATTCTGTATGTTGGTAAATTGAACACCAATAAAAATTAATTTATATATAAAAAAAGATTTCATTAAAAACAAAAAAGTAAACAGAATAACCAGAGGCATAAGATTTCAGATCCTCTTGTCAGAATTTACTGCCACACAGGGCAGCAAAAGAGCAGAAAGACATACAATCTGAATTTCAGAGTCTGAAATGGGAGGAGTGGGGGTAGGAAGTAAAAGAGGAAAAATGCATACTTTTAAGAAAGATTTGTCAAAAAAATAGACAAAGAATTGAAAGAAAATGGAAAAACCACCAAATATCCAAGAAAATAACCTTTTCACATCTTTGTTGTTTTCTTTATGAGCAAGACTGACTCCGTGTTGCTTCCTTTACTTTTTCTAGTTATTCTAGACAATGTTGGTCTATCACTATTCATAACCTGTTTAAGGTTTTTATTCATATTGGAAAATGGATTTTTTTTAAGGTAAAAGAAGTAGTTGGAAATGAGGACAGAAATTTGTACATTCTTTTCTTCATTCATTCTATAAATATTTTTTGAATGCCTACTATGTGTCAGCACTATGCTAGACCCCAGGTAGATAAGGGCCCTTGTTCTTCCAGAGCCTAGAGTCTATGGCAGGGGGGGGGGAGATATCTTGATGAATAAATTGCACAAACAAACATGAAATTTCAATTCTGATAAGCATTGCAAAAGGGGTAAAAATGGTACAGAGAGGGATTCACAGACGTCAATGACCAAATGAGAGAGGCCAGGGAGGAGGTCTGTGAAGAGGTAATGCAGGAGCTGAGACCTAAGGAAAAAAAAAAATGAATGGAGGGACAAGACAATGAGGTTTCCATCAAATGGACACATGGACAAAGGCCTCGTGAGGGGTGGGACATGATGGGTTCTGGGAGGGAAAAGGAAAGCAGTGTGGTGCATACACAGGCTGACTCATGGTTCCAGATGCAGAGAGACAGATTCTTATTCTCTATAACGAACTACAGAGAGATGGTTTTAGCATAACACGGTTGTCAGTGCCAGCATACAATCCACAACAGAGGCTCTGTTCTCTTCCTCTTCAAATTTTCCTAGAAAAACTCAAGGTCACCACATATTCGGTGTTACTCATCTTGGTGTTTCCTTGCTTAATTGTAGTTCCATAATTGGCATCCCCTTACTTTATATGAAGGAAGGGCTCTCATCATTCTGGAAAAGTGACGTAATTTATCTTCTTCATTAAATAGAGTCAGTGTAGTATGGTGCTTAAGAGCATAGCCTCTAGAATTAAAGTGTCTAGGTTGCATTGGTGAATAAAACTAAATGACATCGACACAAATCTAGACCAATTATCTATTCCCCTTAATTTTCTGTTTTGGAAAGAACTTTAAAAGACCACTTTAAGCAAAGCTGGTATATTCGTGTGTGTGTGTGTGTGTGTGTGTGTGTGTGTGTGTGTGTGTGTGTAAGAGAAAGAAAAGTTATTTGTAAAACACTCCTATTTGGGTCATTCATAGCAGATAAGCAAAGACTGGTAAGAGATGGGTAAAAAAAAAAAAAAAACACTTTGTTCGGGCAAATTATCCTTTCGCTCCTATCAAGGAAATGTAGATTACTGAAGTACCAGGAGCAAGCATTATTATCTAGTATTATCTCGCATTTTCAACATTTGCAAAGCATGTTCCTGTTGTGCTCTAGGGTTGAGTCAGAAGTTGCAGCCATTAAAAAGCCCTCTGTCAAGGAGAAAATGTGATTAGACCAACTGCTTGCACTGACACTTAAAAATTAACTGCAAATCTGTTTGGGGTAGCTAAGGCATTCCCTAAACACTTGCTAGTTGGGAATGTTGGCTTTCAAATCATTATTTTGTATCCCTTAAAGGTACATTTTAACTGTTTTAATATGTGGGAAACAGGCCTGCCAAATTGTGCTTATGGCTTTTTAACACAAGCAATTTACAAATGCAATGAAGCAGATAATAGGACACATGATACCGAATTTGAAAATCTGTGTTGATGACATTTCTGCTGTAGAAACATTTTTGGAAGCAGCCCCACATCCAGCTGCCCGGATGAGAAAAATGTTGTTTATCATTTGACAGGTGGCCTCTTCTACCCAATGGCGAGCTTAGGGTCATGTCCTTGAGTACAAATCAGTCTCTCTCATGCTAACAATATTCTACGTAAAAAGATCTGGAATACATGCAATCAGCAAGATATAACAAACAGAAAAAAAAATCTCACTCAACACTAAAAATATCTGCTCAAGCAACAGTTAAAACTAAGGGCTATCTTTCTTAAAATGAAGACTTCTAAAACAAGAGGAAGTGTAGGTATCTAATTTATAAATGCTTCTATATTTGTAAGGAATGAAAAAGTGACATTTAATACTGGTTTTGGTTAATTATAAATATAATAAGTTTTTCATTAATAAAAGCTTACTTGATTCTGGGGAAAAGAATGGGGAGGACCCTAAGCTCGCCTTGTTCCATGGATATTACTAGATAATATCCACATCAGTGTAAACACCCAGAAAACAACCCAAAGATTGGAAGAATAGACTCCATAGCTCTCTATAGCTATACATATAGAGAAAAGCCCCCCTCCAGAGCATAGGGAGGGTGGAAATGCAGTCAGGAGCTAAAAGACCCACAGGACTGTCCATGGGAGAGAAGGATGCCACAGGGAAGGGAAAGAAACAGAACCTTGCACACCAGGCTCCCGGAATACAGATACCGATAATATTTGGCTTTGAAAACCAAAGGGGACTAACTTTGGAAGTTCTAATAAACATGGGGCTTAACATCTGGAACTTTAAAATCAGCAGCTTGGCTCTAGGAGAGCTGGAGGGCCACAAAACACAGAGTCCCCACCCTTAAAGAGATAGCGCAAAGAACAGCCCCACTGAGACAACATAGTAGCAGTTTTTTTGAATTTTTAGGTAATGTTTACACCCAACATGGGATTTGAAAAACCCAGGTATCAAGAGTCGCATGCTCTACCAACTGAGCCAGAGCCAGGTGCCCCTAGAAGCAGCACTTTTAAAAAAAAAATGCCTGGGATCTAGGGGGTGGACATGTATTTGCTACTCTCAGACCCTGTGGGCAGGTATCCTTGAGAGACTTCGAGAGTGAAAGAGCTGGCAGGTGCCATTTCCTACCTAAATACGCAGACACCTACAGGAACCAGTGCAACCTGAACACTTTCCACCTAGCTTGATACGGTGTGCGTGCTCCCCGTGGGCTTCTGTAGACCTGCCCCCTTCATCCCTATCAGCCTCAGCAGAAATTCTCCCAGGCAGCTGCCGGTGCACTCTGAAGTGGACCAGTGAGGACACTACTGCCACCACACGCACTGCCCACACATTCCCCCATGCATCAGTGCTTTCCAACATACCCTTGGCCGGAGAACACCCAAGGCAGTCCACAAGCCTGGCACAGTCCTAACAGGGACCAGTACAACTCCGAAGTGACTCCTAACCCAGGAAGAGGGAAAGATAACCACATGCACCAGACTGACTGGAACCCCAGTAAGGTGCTGGGGCAGACATCTGATCTGACTGCAGCCCTACCCACCAATAAAAACTGCTCAGAGGACAACACAAGGAAAGCACACTGAAGCTGGGTGCCACCTTAGCTCTGGCAAACAGCTGGTCTGACTCAACTCAGGCACAAGGTGATCCCAGAATGGCCTATTAACCACACAGGTACTAAATGCTGCTCACAACAAAGAGACACTGCAGACAAGTCACATAAAGGCAAATGCAGCTCAGCTACAATAGAAGAGTGTATGCAACACACATAGGAGACAACCCTGAAGCACCAGGTTCTGATGAACAGGGAACATCACACTGCAAGGCACTACAGAACCTCTTCTTCAAAAGCCCATGGCTTTCAAGAGCATGAAACATAGCTGACTTTCTAATACATAGAAAGAGACACAGAGTTACATAAAATGAGGAGTAGAATCTGTCCCAAACAAAACAACAGGACAAAATCACAACCAGAGAGCTAAATGTAAGGAGATAATCAGTCTATATGTCTGATAAAGAATTTAAAATAAGGGTCACAAAAATACTCAGTGGACTTAAGAGTGGAGGACCTCCGTGAGACCAACATAGAGACAGAAAACAAAGAATCAGAGATGAAGAAATAGCCAAAATTAAAAATACACCAGATAGAATAAATAGTAGACTAGAGAAAACAGAGAAATGGATCAGTGACCTGGAGGACAGAGTAATGGAAAGCAATCTGAACAGAAGAGAAAAAAAAAAAAAGAAAATAGACTAGGGAACCTCTGACACCATTAAGCATAATAAGATTCACATTATATGGATCCCAGAAAGAGGAGAGAAAAGGGGGCAGAAATTTTGAGGTAATAGGTGAAAACTTCCCAAAACTGGGGAAGGAAGCAGAAACCAGATCCAAGAGGCACAGAGAAGTCTCAACAAAAATCAACCCAAGGAGGTCCACACCAGGACACATAATTAAAATGGCAAAAAAAAAGTGATAAGGAATCTCAAAGGTTGCAAGAGGAAAAAAGAAAAGAATTATACATTAGGGGAACCCTGGAAGTCTATCAGTCTCCCTCTACTTATGTCTCTGCCTCTCTCTCTCTCTGGACCTCAAATAAACAAACAAATAAAGCTAGAAAAAGAAAAAGCCCAAAACCAGAAGGAAACAATCAAGATTACATAAGAAATAAACAAAATATAAACTAAAAAAATAGATCAGTGACACCAGGAACTGGTTCTTTGAAAAGATCAACAAAATGGATAAACCTTTACCCAGACTCACCCAAAGAGAGGGAGGGAGGGAGAGAAAGACAGAGGGCTTAAACATAATCAGAAGAGAAATGACCAATACCATAGAAACACAAAGGATTATAAGAAAATATTATGAAAAAATATATACAAATTGGACAACCTAGAAGACATGAATAAATTCCTAGAAACATAAAACCTCTAAAGCTGAATGAGGAAGAAATAGAAAATCTGAATAGACTGATTACCAGCAATGAAGTCAAATCAGTAATCAAAAAACTCCTAATAAACAAAGGTCCTAGACCAGATGTCTTCATGGGTGAATTCTACCAAACAGCTAAAGAGGAGGCAATACTTAATCTTCTCAAACTATTCCAAAAAACAGAAGAGGAAAGAAAGCTTCCAAATTCATTCTATGAGACCAGATTTACCCTGATACAAAACCAGATAAAGATACTACAAAGAGAACTACCAGCTAGTCTGAGGAACATAGATGCAAAATCCTCAACAAAACATTAGTAAACCAAATCCAGCGATACATTAAAAAAAATCATTCACCATGACCAAAGAGGATTTGTTCCCGGGAAACAGTGTAGTTCATTATTTGCAGATCAGTCAATAGGATACACACATCACATCAAGAAAAGATAAAAACCATATGAAAACCATCATTTCAATAGATGCAGAAAAAGCATGTGATATATATAACACCCATTTATGTAAAAACCTTCGAAGAAGTAGGTTTGGAGGGAGCATACCTCAACACAATAAAGGCCATAACTGAAAAGCCCACAGCTAACATCATACTCAATGCTGAAAAACAGAGCTTTTCCCCTAAGATCAGGAACAAGACAAGGGTATCCACCAACCATTTTTATTCAACAGAGTACTAGAAGTCCAGAAATCAGACAAAGAAGAAAAGCCATCCAAAATGATAAGGAAGAAGTAAAACTCTAGAACTGATTAATGAATTCAGTAAGGTCACAGGTTACAAAATCCATATACAAAAATTCATTGTATTTCTATACACAAATAATGAAGTTAAAAGAAATTAAGAAAACAATCCCATTTACAATTGCACCAACAATAATAAAATGCCTAGGAATAAGCTTAGCCAAGCAGGTGTAAGACCTGTACTTTGAAAACTATAAAATACTGAGGAAAGACCTTGATGACAGTAAAAACCAACAGAAAGATATTTCATGCTCATGGATTGGAACAACAGATTGTTAAAATGTCTTTACTACCCTAAACAATTGCAGATTTAATGCAATCCCTATAAAACTACCAACAGCAGTTTTTACAGAACTGGAACAAACAATTCTAAAATTTTTATGGAATACAAAAGACCCCTAATACCCAAAGCAATCTTGAAAAAGAACAAAGATGGAGGTTTCACAATCCCAAATTTCAAGATATACTACAAAGTTGTAGCATCAAAACAGCGTGAGACTAGCATGAAAATAAATCATAGATCAATGAAACAGAATAGAGCACCCAGAAATAAACCCATGATCATATAGTCAAATCTTTGACAAAGGAGGCAAGAATATGCAATGGGAAAAGAATCTCTTCAACAAATAGCTTGGGAAGACTGGTCAGCCATATGCAAAAAAAAAAAAAAAAAAAAGAAAAGGGAAAAAAAAGAAACTGAATCACTTTCTTACACCATACACAAAAATAAAATGGATTAAGGACTTAAATATGAAATCTGAAACTGTAAAAATCCTAGAAGACAGCACAAACATTACTTTCTTTGACATTGGCCATAGCAACATTTTCCTAGATAGGTCTCATGAGGGAAATAAAAGCACAAATAAACTATTAGGACTATACCAAAATAAAAAGCTTCTACATAGCAAAGGGGCCAATAACAAAACTAAAAAGCAACCTTTCATTCCTACTGAATGGAAGAAGATATTTGCAAATGACATATCCAATGATGGGTTAGTCACCAAAATATATAAAGAACTCACACACCTCAAAACAAATAATCCAATTAAAAATTGGGCAGAAGAGAGGAACAGACTTTTTGCCAAAGACGACCTACAGATGGCCACCAGACACATGAAAGGACACTGAACATTGCTAATCATCAGTAAAAATTCAAATCAAAACCACAATAAGGTATCACTTCACACTTGTCAGAATGGCTAAAATCAAAAATACAAGAAACAAGTTTCTTGGGCAGGATGTGGAGAGATAGGAATGCTCATGCACTGCTCATGGGAATGCAAACAGCTGCAGTCACTGAGGAAGACAGTACGGAGGTTCCACAAAAAACTTAAAAATAGAACTACCATATGATCCAGTAATTCCACTACTGGGTATTTATCCAAAGAATATGAAAACATTAGCTTGGAAAGACATATGCTCCCCTAAGTTTACTGCAGGATCATTTCCAATCACCACATTATGAAAGCAGCCCAATTGTCAATGAATGAATGGATAAAGTGACACACACATACACACACACACACACACAAAAAAAAAAAAACCACAAAATGGAATGTTACTCAGCCATAAGGATGAGATGCTGCCATTTGAAACATCATGAGCGTAAAAAATAGATTGCTAAGTGAAGTCCGAGAAAGACAAATTCAGACTCCCTCTGCTCCCGACCCTGCGGGGCTAAGACCACTCACCACCTTCCTAGCAGCCTTCTCGCCCCCAGACATTCCCTGCCTCAACCACTCCCTTCCTCCAAGGTTCTCTGCACCTTGACATATCAGCTGTCTCCTAGAAAACCAGTGTTTGGAGCAATAAAATTATTTTTGCTTTCTGATTTCCATCACATGTGGAATTTAAGAAAAAGAAAACAACAACAAAACCAGACTACCCAAGAAATAGACTTAACTATAAAGAACAAACTCATGGTTACCAGAGGGAAGGTGGGGGGGGGAATGGGTGAAATAAATGAAGTGGATTAAGGGTACTCTTATAATGAGCCCTGAGTCATGCACAGAATTGTAGAATCACTACATTGGACTTTTGAAACTAACATAACACTGTATGTTAGCTATACTGGAATTAAAATTTTAGAAAGAAAAACTCTTTTAAAAACGAAAAAGCTTACTAGAACAATTTTAAAAATAAAGAATTAGAGTTCTTTAAATTTCTTACTTTAGAAATAGTTTTTCTTTGCCAAAACAACATTTCTAAGCTGTGATCTGATAGGAAAGCACATTTTAGTTTCAAAGAAGACTAACATTATACTGGGATGTCCTGTCAGAGCTGGTGTCCATTACCAGTTTCCCCTTACCATAAACATTAGGATCATACCCCCAAGATCACAAACTAGAATAGGATGCCTGGTGAGGCATAACTTATTTTTTTAAATTATATTTATTAGTAGGGCAAACTGTTCACTATTTCTGTATATAGACAAAATCAAAGTCACCTTGGGATTATCTTGGTCTTTCAGAAGTTCACTTGAGTGACCTCTCAGTTATAAAAACATGGTTTCTCCTTTTTGCGAATTCCTTGGGATAGGGAAGACCAATCTTCTTCATGAGAAACGGACGAGTACTCAAACTTTTATGAGATTTCAATTTAGGATAGGTAGGATTGACCTGAACTAGGTCTGAAGGCCAAGAGGAATACAAATACCCCAAAAGGAACTTGCCATGAGGGTAGAGCCTGAGCTGGTCCCTAGGCTTAATGCCACAGTCTAAGAGTAGGGGCTGCATTCATTCAGACCCTAGCAGTGCTTTGGGGAGAAATGGCTGAGCACCGCATAAAGACTCAAAAGCTATATATTTGGATCATATTGTAGGAAGCGACTACAGGAGTAGAAGAATCCTGATGAACACTTGACTAAGAAAGGACACCAAATGGCACCAACTGAAATGTTAGATCTCCAGTAGACTACAGGGTCTCACTTTCCACCTCGACACTAGAAGTGAGACTTCACCCTTCTTGGCAGTTGGGGGCAGTTCAAGTCAGGCAAGAGGAGGATAGGCTGGATTTCCTGAAGCAATGAGTGCAAAAGCATCCATGTGACCGTATTACCCCACATACTTTATACCAGAAATGATGAGGTCAAGTTTGACCACATTTGGTTATTAATTAAGCTATTTTCTTTATTCTCTACCTCATTGTATGAAGGATTTATGATTGAATTATGCAGTCTTCTTTCTGTACTTGGTACTTCCAAAGTCTACTGAGAAGTGCCGTTGGATTCATGATGCCCTTCCTTGAGTCCTTTGCAACTGATCTATAAATCATTTGCACATCAAGGCCCTTAACTGGTCTTATTTGGCTTGGAGGAATTGGAGAAGGAATCCCAAGCTTCATCAGATTCAAGGGGAAGAGACACAGACCCATACCTCTCAGCAGAAAGAAGGGCAAAGTCCCGGCCATGTGTTAAAACTACCTTAGTCCAGCCTCCGGCCACACATTTTTTACATTCCCACTGCAATCAAATATGTTTATACTCTCCCACGATCCCCGGAAGTCTCATCCAATTAAAGCATCAGGCTCAGGTTCCAAGTCTGGATCTCATCACCTGAGTCAGGGCCAGGTGTGAATGGGGCTCTTCAGGCTTGGTTCCACTCCTAAGCGTGATCTTCAGCTAGATCCCCGAATTCGTGAGGTAGATCTCCTACTTCCCACATTACTGTCTGCAGCAGCATTGCCAAACTGTCACCACTATGTAGCAAGGTGCCCTTCTTTCCTGTTTCTAATTGCATTTTTCTCACTCTCCTTCAAACCCTGACAGTTTCCTCAAAATCCATCATGCTTCTGAACATGCCCTGGTTTAAAAATTCCGCTGTTTCAGGTTTTGTGAAGCAACATCCCACTTCCAGGTACAAAATTTTGTTCTGCTTATTTTTATACCTCCAAACCCACTGGCTTGATACAATCATTTTATTTTGCTCATGATTTTGGCAGTCAGAAATTTTGGGAAAGGCTCAGCTGGGGCCCATACAGTCACATGTTGACAGGGACTCCAATCACCTGAAACCCTACAGAGTGAACAGTAAACACCATTGATTGCTGGGAATTCAGCTGAGATTGATGATTAGGACCCCTACATATGGCTTCTTCACATGGTCTGGGTCCCTCCTAGCACTGTGAGAGTTCTTGATTTACATTATTTTACTTTTCATTTTAATGTCCTATCACCTCAACTACTAGGGATAATTTTTTCTAAGACTGAAAAGTAAAACCCAAACCAAACTTTGGACCCTAAGTGCTTCATACGTAAATACTTAACTGGAAATATACTTGAAAAGGAAAAAATAAGGCAAATGCCATATGATTTCACTTATCTGTGGAATTTAAGAAACAAACAGGAAAAAATGAAGAGGAAAACCAGAAAGACAGACTCTTAACTGTTGAGAAAAAAGGATTACTAGAGGAGAGAACAGTGAGGGGATGGATGAAATAGGTGAAGCAGATTAAGAGGAGTACACTTGGGACCCCTGGGTGGCTCAGTGGTTGGGCATCTGCCTTCAGTTCAGGGTAGGATCTTGGGTCTAGGGATCAAGTCTCACATCGGGCTCCCTACAGGGAGCCTGCTTCTCCCTCTGCTTGTGTCTCTGCCTCTCTCGTTAGCTCTCATGAATAGGTCAAATCTTAAAAAAAAAAACAAAACAAAACACGAGCACTGGGTAATGTATAGAACTGTTGAATCACTCTAACGTATACCTGAAACTCCTAACACTGTATATTAACCATTACTGGAATTAAAATTCTTTTAAAAAGAGGAAATAAAAATCTATTAAGTATTAAAATGGTATTATTGCACAAGGATAACAAAGGACAATTTGCATAATAAATATTCCTATTCATTTTTCTAGTTAGTACAATAATTGGATAGCAACCGTCAGTGAAGTGGGACAGAAGAGAGCTATTATCATAAACATTAGTTTGATCTTTCAAGGAGATGTGATTACCTTCTACCCAGACTCCACTTTACTCACTTGAACAGAGGTTCTGCTTTTCATTAGCCAAATGTCAAGTCCCTTTGTTGCATCCAAGTGTTACCCTAGCTGGCCATATTCCACATAAAGGGCAAAGAACAGGGTTGTTGTTTTTTTTTTTTCTTCCTCAGTAGAATTTTTGAGAAACATGGCTCTTTCATGGTAAAACGTTTTATGAAAAGAAATGGACAAAAGACACACCTTAGAAGGTCCTGATCTCACAAAATGGCAAAAGATGTCAAACTCCTATGAACCTTAAAAATACAACCATCAGTTGTCTTACCAGCAAAAACGGGGCTTACCTGGGAACAACGGAGCAAACTACAGCAGAGCTGAGCAAAGGCGATGAACACACCTTTATAGAGCGAAAAAGGAAGCTGGGAGGGCTACTATAAACAAAAAAGTCCATTGGATTCCCCTGGAATTTGAAGTACAGCGGTTTCTCCTTGGCTGAGTTATGAGCGCCTCTCATTGGCTGGGCTGTTGCTGGGGGAGAGAACTTTCCTTCCTCCCTCGGGCTCCTAAAGTAGCAGCTCAAGTGGTACTGACCTTGTTGAATCCCTATATTGTGCATCTGAAACTCCTATAACGCCGCATGCTAACTATACTGGAATGAAAATTTGACAATAAAATAAAAACACGTATCTTTTTCAATAAATGAAGGAGTAGTGACTTGGGGGTACCTCTCCTCCTGTTGGATTTACCATCAATGGGGAGTGGCAGACGGGAGAGCTCCTCTGCTGGCTTCCCGACTCCACTTTAAACAAGCTTTCCTTTTATTGACTTTCACACTACTCACAACACATCAGTGAAACTGAGTTAGCGTCATCTTTCATCAATCAGGTGAGAGTATTTATTTTCTCATGTCAAAAAAAAAAGTGTTCACACTCCTGGTAACCCCTGCTAATCATTTTCCTTCATTTTCTTTTAATCCAACCTAGGCCATATAACTGAAGAGTTAAGTTTATCTTAGACTAGTTCGGTTATTCGTAGTTCAGGAATGAGGGAAGTGTGTATATATGTACATTTATATACTAAATATATATATATATTTTAGTAAGTTTTGTGAGTTGTGCATTTTAATCAGTGATATCAGGATTAATTTGGAAGAATCACTAAATCCAATATTGAACAGTTTTTCATTGAGACATTTTCCTCAGTTTCATGAGGAACATTTATCTTCCAATTATGTGAATTAAGATATTTATAAACCGAATCTGGAGATCTTGAAGAGGCCAAGTTCTTATCTTGCTCCGGGGGGGGGGGGCGGAAATGATGGGGTGCACTCTCATCCCTTTTCTCTACCGTGTCAATAGGAGA
Organism: Nyctereutes procyonoides; assembly: GCF_905146905.1. Taxonomy (NCBI): domain Eukaryota; kingdom Metazoa; phylum Chordata; class Mammalia; order Carnivora; family Canidae; genus Nyctereutes; species Nyctereutes procyonoides. Next base: position 6,487,087 of record NW_026575126.1, read on the forward strand.
GAGAGTGACAGTGGCTTTCCCAGCTCTAGACAAGGACAGAACACGTTTCTCTGTGGATAACGACACACTGACTCTGAGAAATGGAGATCTCATATTTGTTATGCCATGAGATCTCCTGACAAAAAGATTCCAGGCACCGTATGACATCCTTATGAAGTTCCTGAGTGCATTCAGACTTTAATAACCGAAATGATGGGTTGCCATAGAAACAATATAGCAAATTACATGTAAAGGCAATTTATTAAAATTCAGAACTACATTACACAGTGATGATAGCAAATGAAATGCTGCCCAGAAGTATTATGTACCATTATCAGCGTCCCTGGATATCATTTCATTCACTCCTCACAGCAGCCCTGCAAAGTAGGTGGTGTTTCCCTACTTCGCAGATAAGAAAATAGAGGTTAAGAAATGAGCCCAAGTCAAACAAATAATACAAGGAAACCCTACATCGACTTGACTCCAAGTCTTCTCTTACCTGTTCATTGTTGTGAACTTATCTACATAGTGAAATAAATTTTCAGCTTTCATGTTGTTTCAACATTCATAAAAAAAATGTATAGGGAATCCCTGGGTGGCTCAGTGGTTTAGTGCCTGCCTTTGGCCTGGGGTGTGATCCTGGAGACCCAGGATCGAGTCCCACATTGGGCTCCCTGCATGGAGCCTGCTTCTCCCTCTGCCTGGGTCTCTGCCTCTCTCTCTCTCTCTCTCTCTCATGAATAAATAAAACCTTTAAATAAATTTACAATAAGTTATTAACATAGGAAAGGGGGCACCTGGGTGGCTCAGTCAGTTAAGCACCTGCCTTGACTCTGGTCCTGATCTCAGGACCATATTGGGCCTCACATCAGTCTCTCCACTCAACAGGGAGTCTGCGTCTCCCTCCCCCTCTGCCTGCCACTCTGACTACTTGTGCTCTCCCTCTGTCAAATAAATATAATCTTAAAAAGAAATCCCACACATCTCCCTTAAAAAAAGTTTCAGTTCCCTGACAAAAACTAAAATCAATCAAAAAAAAATTAGAGACAAGAAAGAAGTGTCCCAAATTTAAACTAAAATTCTTTTAGTTGCATAAGAAAATTTGTTATTATAATTTTCAATTTATAGGCTGTGTATTGTGCTACATCTGCCTTCATGTTTAGAAGTTTAAATGCTTTGAAGAAATAGCAAAGGAACCTTCTGGAGATCTCAGAGAACATTATTTAGTTCTATTATTATTTAGTTCTATTATTCATTATTTAGAGTTCATTATTTAGTTTGTGGTTTATTCTCCTTTATTCTTCTCTCCCTACTTTTCTTCCTGTCTTACTTTTTTTTGAGTTCTCCAATTCTGTATAGTTACTGCATGGTATTCCTGAGATGATCTTTTGGAAATTACTTTCAATTGCTCTTCTCAAACTATTTCTGTTATTGGGAGATAAAACTGAAGAACATGGAAGAGCATTTTCCACAGTTCCCAGGTAGTCACAGCCTTCTTTCTGCTTATGTTTTCTGTCCACACTAACTCTAGCCCATTCATTATTGGTACTAGAATTATTGAAGTTTTCTTGGCCCTGCTCTAATAATAATATATCAAAGTTTCCTAAGTCAGCATCTAAGGGACAGGACTTCAGTCTCAGAGGGGAAAAGAGATATATTCACATGCAATTGTGAGACCATTTTATAGAAAATATTTACTATCCTTTGGTAGGTTTTTTTAAAATGTAGGTAATTTCTATATATTTCCTCTTCATTTCCAACTTCATTGAAAAATCTTTAACCTAAAAGTAAATAACAGAATATCTCTTCCTGATAGGCAAAGACAGTAAGACTTCTTAAATGTCAATGAACTATGTGGTAAAATTCTTAATAATTGTTCCAACTTTTTAATGTGTTTATAAAAAGAAAAGTTTATGTATTAACTAATCTAGGCCCTAGTGCATACTAGTAAATAGTACATGAACAAAATTAGCTGCTTAATAGAAGTTCACAAGTAAAAATGATTTTTAAAAATCATAAGTTTTTTTCTTCTTTACAATCATACATACTTAAGTAATTTGGACTTGCCTTTGAATAAACTACTTTGTGTTTATTATTCTTTGAGTCTGCTACCCAATGAGTACTGGAGGGGCACATCCCCAACAGAAAAGACAATAATCCATAACAAGGCTTTGGGAAGAAAATGGTTAATGTTAAAAATCTGACATTGACTTAGTTATCCCATTAGCAAATTTTAAATCTCTTCTATACCTGTATTTACTCACCCACAAGTCCTAAAAGGATGTAGGCAATGATGAACAGTATGAAGATGATGCAGCACAGAACATCTGTACAACTCCTAAAGACAAAAAGGAACACAGAATTAAAAGGGATCCAAAATGACATCTTACCTAGTGAACAAATAGAAGAAAGGGGAGAAAATCATAGTGATATGCCATTTTATATCCAATAAATCTGAAAGGTGTATCAGATGTATTTCTGTAATCAAAGACTTTGGTAGCATTAGAATGGTCATAGTGCCATGACTCCCTCAGAATTCTTAGTATTTATTCTCTCTTGGTTCTTTATGCGTATGATTTTTTTTAGAGACTGGTGTCCAGTAACATCAAGCAAATATTTTTTTATTTGAAATTGTAATTTAAGTTTTTTAGTTTTATGATTTTCCTCATTGTGCTTCCTCAATGTATGATATAGTAAAAAAAAAGTCATTTTCCATTTCTCCTTCCCTCCATTATCTTTCTACACACACATTTAAAGGGTGCTGTTTATTGGGGCACCTGGGTAGCTCAGTCGGTTAAGCATCTGACTCTTGGTTTCAGCTCAGCTCATGATCTCAGGATCGTGAGATCGAGCCCAGGCTGGGTGTGAGCCTGCTAATATTCTCTCTCTCCCCCTCTTCCTCTGCACCTTCCCACCTCTCTCCTCTACAAAAAGGAGGGGGGAACTATTTATTAAGTAAAGGACTGACTACATAAGCTTTCTATGTGGAGTTGACTTGCAACTATACTCACAGTAATATATATACATAATGCATTAAAAAATGAAATGGCTCAAAACTGTAACATACCAGCCATTCTATAAACTAGTTATTGCCAAACTAAGTTTGGAGAAAAACTGACTTATCAGAGGCTCAATAATTTGCTAAGGATCACAACTCAAGCTAAGATCCAGCAAGTACACTCAAGGCATTCACCTGAAGTATCGCCTGGGCCTAATATTATACCTTGTCCAGCTTGTACGTGGTCTGGATGGCCAAAACTGTATCTTAAAGTAAGAAACAATACCACCATTCTCTATTTGAAACTTAAGGAAAAATTTATTACTAAAGAGAAAAAGATCAAACTTTTGGAGAGGATTAAAAGTTGCACGTGAGAATTTTCATAGCAAAATCTTCTTTGCTCTTGAGGGCATACAGATATAGGCTCTCGTGTTTTAGCACAGGCTGGTTGATTGAAGTCATAGACTCTTTTTTGTGATGGCAGTAGGAATAATAATGAATAATAATTGCTCGCTAACAGACACTGTAATAGCTTATGTTGGTAAAGCCCAGCTATGCTTTTACTGCTTTCACGTACCCTGTGAGTTTCTTAAGAATAGGTTTTTAGGGGCAGTAAAGGTGAGTCGACTTACTTAAGATCCATGAAAGTGAGGGAGAGAGGGGGTAAAGTACACCAAATATCTAGGTCTCTAATTCCTAACTCTTTCATTTAGCAGTTGTTCTAATATTGTTTCAATTTTCAGTAAAGCCTCACACTAGCCCTATCTAAAAAATTTCACACGCATCCCTATTACTGTTCCGCACAATAGGACATGAGGCTTCCCTAGAGACAGTTAACCATGTTCAATCCGTAAACTATCATTTACTTAAATCCAATTTCAACCCCAGGAATTTTAAATTTCATTTGGATTTAAGACTTATGAGAACAATAAGAAGAAGCGAAGGAAACAAGTGCTCTAGTTTTCTTTTCTTTGGCTGACAATCACAGAGGAGCAAAAACCTGCTTGGAGGTGAGGAGAGTATCTGGTTCACACGCATTCTAACACACCCTACTCGGCAGGTCCTCATCCTACCAGAGCAGTTGTTAAATTGAGAGCAGTAGTCAAATAGGGTGAAATCTAATACGAAATGCCTGGAGGTAAGGAACTAAAGGAGAGAAAACTAGAACACTGGTGTGCCTTAATTAGAAATCCTGAAGTTGTTAAAGCCCTTGTGTTTAATCAGAACCGCCAAGAAGAGATCGGGTGTGACCAGAAGCACCTGCCAGATTGGCCAGCATCCTGTAATCATACGTCTGTACTATACCAATATATTTACATCATATGCAATATACACCAGAATTCCTGTTGATAATCACCTCAATATATTTACATCATATGCAATATACACCAGAATTCCTGTTGATAATCACCTCAATATATTTACATCATATGCAATATACACCAGAATTCCTGTTGATAATCACCTCAATATATTTACATCATATGCAATATACACCAGAATTCCTGTTGATAATCACCTCATGTTATATAGCATCATAATTTTAGACATTTATAACGTTATGTAGCAAGCCCAGGGAGCCGGAAACGTATACTAGAACAATGATTCAAAGAAACGTACCAATCTCAAAGGACAAGGCACAAGGAAAGCAGTAGAGTCCAAAAGGAAATTTTTTTTAAACTAAAACCCACAGTCCTCAGCTACCGGCACTGATGAATAGGCTTCAGCTGGGCCTTGGTTCCATATGGGGTTTTACACCATGGTTTCTTTTGTGTGTGTGTGTGTGTGTGTGTGTGTGTGTGTGTGCGCGCGTGTGCGCCAAGGACAGGCTGCAGCACCAGGGACTACTCCAGGCCCACACAACCATCCCCCCAGCAGTCTCTCCCCACAGTGGGATAGCATTTCTCAATAATTCACACATTGAGCTGTTTGGGGGTTATTTATTCTGGGACAAGGGAGGACCATAATGTATTCAAGTCTGCTTTGCTTTTCTGGTACGCTGCTTTCGAGAAATAGTAGACCACACCCCCTGGCCAGACCAGTTAATTTTCTATTATTTAAACACAAAAGAAGGTTGCACAAACTGCAAATGATGAATGGAATGTTCAAGAATCTCAAAAAGCATGAGAGGTTTTTTTCTTTTAAATTTTATTTGTTCATGAGAGACCCACAGAGAGAGATACAGAGACATAGGCAGAAGGAGGAGACGCAGACTCCAGGCAGGGAGCCCGACGCGGGACTCGATCCCAAGCCCCGGGGTCATGCCCTGGGCCGAAGGCAGATGCTCAACTGCTGAGCCACCCAGGGGTCCTGAGGTTTTTCTAGATAAAACATTCCTATTTTGAAATTTGTTCCTGGAGTGATTTGAGCTCCTTTTGTTTTGTTGTTGTTGTTGTTGTTGCTATTGTTCTCATGGACCAATCTAAGTAATTTATTTAAGCCTTCTCCCGTCTAAGCAAAGGGATGGACAATCGCTGTACTGGTCACCACTTGATACACATAAGGGAGGTGAGCATAAGGTCCTACATACTTTTCCGGTCTGAGGGCAGAGTCATGGTCCAAACCAGAGCGGTGGTCCTCACTGGGGAGTGGGCCAGATTCTCTTTATTCATCCTCACAGCCAGTCGGAAGTGGATTCATGTGAGAGTTTCTCCCCAGGGAAAGGGCCTGGCCCTGATGTGGAGATGGGGGAGGGACCTGGGTCTCTCCTGCTCTCCGTGGTGCAACCTCAGGAAGAGGTTCAGCATGCTCACCTCACACCAAGGAGCGCTAGAAGTAGGTGAGAGCCTTCCGCCCGTGAGCTGAGCCCTCCTCCTCTTGGTGGCCACCGACAGGGACCACTGCGCCCCCACAGCAACTTAGCAGCCCTGCAACCAGGGATCCAGCTCCCGTTGCCTATTTTACCTGGACCCCTCTTTGTTATTTTAGAAATTTCCTCTTAAAAACAGGGGGCAGGGTGCCTAAGTGGCACAATGGATTAAGGGTGGGACTCTTGGTCTTTTTTTAATGGCTGAGTAATTATCTATCTAACTATCTATCTACCACCTCTTCTTTATCGATTCATCAGTCAAAGGGCATTTGGGCTCTTCCCATAATTTGGTTACTGTTCATAATGCTGCTATAACATCAGGGTGCATGTATTCCTTCAAATCAGTATTTTTGCATCCTTGGGTAAAATACCTAGTAGTGCAATTGCCAGGAAACAGAGTACTTCTTTTTCTAATTATTTGAGGAACCTCCATACTGTTCTCCAGAGTGGTTGCACCAGTGTGCATCCCACCAACAGTGCAAGAGGGTTCCTCTTTCTCTGCATCCTCGCCAACACCTGTTTCCTGCGTTGTCAATTTTAGCCATTCTGACTGGCGTGGGGTGATATCTCCCTGTAGTTTTGATTTGTATTTCCCTGATGATGAGTGATACTGAGCATCTGTTCTTATGTCTGTTGGCCATCTGTAGGTCTCCTTTGGGGAAAAAAAAAGAATATTGATTCATGTCTTCTTACTCATTTTTAACAGGATTATTTGGGTTTTGGGTGTTGAGTTTTATAAGTTCTTTATTGGTTTTGTGTACTAACCGTTTTACCAGATATGTCATTTGCAAATAACTAACCCATTCTGTAGGCTGCCTTTTTGTTTTGTTGATTGTTTCCTTCACTGTACAAAAGCTTTTTAGCTTGATGAAGTTCCAATATTCATTTTTGCTTTTGTTTCTCTTGCCTCAAGAGACATGTCTAGTAAGAAGTTGCTATGGCCGATGTCAAAGAGGTTGCTGCCTGTGTTCTCCTCTAGGATTTTGATAGTTTCTTGTCTCTCATTTAGGTCTTTCATGATTTTGAATTTATTGTTGTGTCTGGTATAAGAAACTGGTCCAGGTTCATTCTTCTGCATGCGGCTGTCCAGTTTTCCCAACACCATTTGTTGAAGAGACTTTTTTTTTTCTTTCTTTCATTGGATGTTCTTTCCTGCTTTGTCAAAAATTAGTTGACCACATAGCTGTGGGTCCATTTCTCGGTTTTCCATTCTATTCCATTGATCTATGTGTCTGTTTCTGTGCCAGGACCACACTGTCTTGATGATCATAGCTTTGTAATACAGCTTGAAGTCCAGAATCCTGATGCCTCCAGTTTTGCTTTTCTTTTTCAAGATTGCTCTGGCTATTCAGGGTCTTTTCTGGTTTCACACAAATTTTAGGATTATTTGTTATAGGTTCTGCGAAAAACACTGGTGGTATTTTGCTAGGGATTGCATTAAATGTGTAGATGTCTTTAGGTAGTATAGACAATCTAACAATATTTGTTCTTCCAATCCATGAACATGGAATGGTTTTCCATTTCTTTGTCTCATCTTTAATATTTTTCATCAGTGTTTTATACTTTGTAGAGTACAGATCTTCTACCTCTTTGGTTGGGTTTATCCCTAAGTATCTTATGGTTTTTAGTGCAATTATAAGTGGGATCAATTCCTTGATTTCTCTTTCTGCTGCTTCATTATTGTTGTATAGAAATGCAAGACTTCTGTATGTTGATTTTGTATCCTGAAACTTTATTAAATTTGTGTTATCAACACAAAGAGATGGAAAAATATTCCATGCTCATGGATTGGCAGAATTAATATTGTGAAAATGTCAGTGTTACCCAGGGCAATTTACATGTATAATGCAATCCCTATCAAAATACCATGGACTTTCTTCAGAGACTTAGAACAAATTATTTTAAGATTTGTGTGGAATCAGAAAAGACCCCAAACAGCCAGGGGAATTTTAAAAAAGAAAACCATATCTGGGGGCATCACAATGCCAGATTTCAGGTTGTACTACAAAGCTGTGTTCATCAAGACAGTGTGGTACTGGCACAAAAACAGACATATAGATCAATGGAACAGAACAGAGAACCCAGAAGTGGACCCTGAACTTTATGGTCAACTAATATACGATAAAAGAGGAAAGACGATCCACTGGAAGAAAGACAGTCTCTTCAATAAATGGTGCTGGGAAAATTGGACATCCACATGCAGAAGAATGAAACTGGACCACTCTCTTGCACCATACACAAAGATAAACTCAAAATAGATGAAAGATCTAAATGTGAGACAAGATTCCATCAAAATCCCAGAGGAGAACTCAGGCAACACCCTTTTTGAACTTGGCCACAGTAACCGGAGAAGGACAGTGTATGTTCTCATTCATTTGGGGAATATGAATAATAGTGAAAGGGAATATAAGGGAAGGGAGAAGAAATGTGTGAGAAATATCAGAAAGGGAGACAGAACATAAAGACTTCTAACTCTGGGAAATGAACTAGGGGTGGTGGAGGGGGAGGAGGGCGGGGGGTGGGGGTGAATGGGTGACGGGCACTGAGGGGTACACTTGACGGGATGAGCACTGGGTGTTATTCTGTATGTTGGTAAATTGAACACCAATAAAAATTAATTTATTTAAAAAAATAATAAAAAAATAAATTTGTGTTATCAGTTCTAGCAATTTTTTGGTGGAGTCTTTTGGGTTTTCTACATAGAGTTTCCTGTCATTTGTAAATAGTGAAAGTATGACTTCTTCCTTGCTGATTTGGATGCCTTTTATTTCTTTTTGTTGTCTGAATGCTGAGGCTAGGACTTGCAAGACAATGTTATTTAGAGTGGTGAGAGTGGACATCTTGTCTTGTTCTTGACCTTAGGGAAAATGTTCTCAGTTTTTCCTGTGAGGATGATATTAGCTGTGGGTTTTTTTTATATGGCCTTTATAATGTTGAGGTACATTCCCTTTATCCCTACTTTGCTCAGGGGTTTTATCAAGAGTGGATGTTGTACTTTGTCAAATGCTTTTCCTGCATCTATTGAAAAAAAAATCATATAGTTCTTATCCCTTCTTTTATTAAGGTGGTGTATCATGTTGGCTGATTTGTAAATATTGAACCACCTTGCAGCCCAGGAATAAATCCCACTTGATTGTGGTGATGATTCTTTTAATATACTGTTGGATTCCATTTGCTAGTATTTTGTTGAGAGTTTTGTATCCATGTTCATCAGGGATATTGGCCCCTAGTTCTCTCTTTTAATGGAATCTTTGCCTGGTGTTTGGGGATCAAAGTATGCTGGCCTCATAGAATGAGTTTGGAAGTTTTCCTTCCATTTCTTTTTTTTGGAAGAGTTTCAGAAGAATAAGTATTAACCTTTCTTTAAATGTCTCGGAGACTTCCCCTGGGAAGCCATCTGGCCCTGGACTCTTTTTTGTTGGGAGATTTTTGATTCAACTTCTTTGCTAGTTATAGGTCTGTCCAAGTTTTCCATTTCTTACTGTGTGGATCTCCAACCCAACTATGAAATCCCATTCTTCGTATGATAGCATTATCTTCCTTTTTAGGGCTGCATAATACTCCATTGTAGGTATATACCACATTTTTAATGTTTATACATATTAGCTATTGTGGATAATACTGCAATGAACATGAGAGTGCAGATACCTATTTGTGATCCTGATTTCAATTCTTTTGAATGAATGTGGATGAACTTGGAAGACATTGTGCTAAGTGAAATAAGCTAATCACAAAAGGACAAGTATTGCATGATTCCACTTATATGAGATATCTAAAGTAGCCAAACTCATAGAAACCGTAAGTAGAATTATGATTACCAGGGGCTAGAGGGAGAGGCAAATGGGGACCTGCTATTTAATAGGTATAAATTTCAATTACACAAGATGAGTAAGTTATAGAGTTCTGTGGTACAACATTGGGCCTATATTAAACAATACTGTACTGAGCACATAAAAATTTGTTAAGGGGGTTGATTTCAGGTTAAGTATTCTTATCATAAAAAGTATAGCATGGAAAACATGATAAGCATTGCTAGGCTACAATATACAGGAATTTACTTGTTCAGTGATATATGTTATTTGAATTAAAAATTGTGCTATGAATAAGCTGAATATGGGTATTACATAAGTGAACATAAATATAAAAAATAATTAAATGTAATTTTTTTTTGTTTTGAGACAGAGAGAGAAAGAGAGAGCACACATGAGCAGGGGTGGAGGTAGAAGGAGAGGGAGAGAGAATTTTTAGCAGGCTCCATGCCTAGCACAGAATCCCATGTGGGGCTCAATATCATGTCCCTGAGGTCACGACCTGAGCTGAAATCAAGAGTCAGATGCTTAACCAACTAAGCTACCTAGGTGCCCCTAAATGTAAACTTTTTTTAAATTAAAATCCCACCCTTCAAATCAGTTCAAATATCTTTCATGAAATTTTCAACTGGAATAGATCTCTTTAACCTTTGTAGAGTTTTGTTTGTATATTGTCAAGGCAACGTACTTTCCATTTATTATAACCTAGAACAGGGAGTTAGACTAAGTCAAATCTAGCCTACTGCCTGTTTTATATAACTTGTGAATTAAGAATAGTCTTTATATTTTGAATGGTTAAAAAAAACAAAAAAAATAATATTTTGTGTCATACAAATTACACAAAATTCAAATATCAGTTTCCATAAATAAAGATTTTTAGAAAATAGCCATACTCATTTTTATATATAGATAAAGATACATCTATACCTACACATATAATCTAAGGCTACTTTTGTGCTGCAGTGGCTGAATGGAGAGGCTGCAGTAGAAACCATCTGGCCTGTAAAACCTAAAATATTTACTACCTGGACTTTTATAGAAACTTTGACCTAGACCGTGAAGTCCTCTATGGCAGCATTTGGTACAGAGCTTTTCACACTACAGACAGACAAGCCCATGAATGATCAGTAAGACATATCTCTTTTACTGCTGACAGGCTAAAGTAACATAAGCAGGCTCTCATGGAATAAAAAGTGCTGTGGTTCAAACTTCAGGGTTTTGTGGGAGGAGGAGACCTATATAGTGAATATGTGTCTAGGGATTTAATTTTTTGGCCAAGCTTAAGTTTATCAACTGGACATACTGTCTCCAGTAAAATAAATCAATCTCTCTCTCTCTCTCTCTCCCTTTCTCTTTCCCTCTCCTCTCCTCCTCCATATAATCCATGTGATTAAATTAGGAAGTAATAAGAGAGTTTTGTTTGTGAAATGCATATTTCAGTTCCACACTCATCCTTATCGTCCAACAACTGTCATTCTGCTTCCCTTTCAGAGAGAATTTTGTTCCTTCATTCAGACACTGATTCATCTACTGGTTTTCTTTCTTTGTAGCAGATGAAATTCCAGTGATATCAACCATTCTGAAAGGTCATTAATATCAAGCATTAGAGCGAGAATGAAAGTCCTAAAAGTCATTATTCTCTGACAGATCATCCATTTGTGTTTAATGAGTCAGTTTAGGGACTGTCCACTGCCTGTAAATCTAGCTGCATGATCACCTCCCATTCTTAGGTTCTTGGTGTCACCTAGATACATCTATCTACAGCATGGCTGCATTCATAGCCCATAGTTTAGAAGCATTGCTCCTCTGTGGTTCTGCTGGCACCTGCACGATGCATTAAAGTCATCTGTTACCACTCAGATTCTTACTGCAGAAGTCTATTCCGGGAAACAGAATGACTTTCATTTCCCAGAGGCTTTATTGCAGGACAATGCACTTGGGGGGGGCACCCTCCGAGCTTCACTGAGATACACTTGGCAACATACAGAGTATGGCTTAAATTGGACAGACCATCTGAACTGATGCCAACAAGTCAGTAAACTCAAAATTTGGGCTATTTCAGGGTAAAGTTTTATCTAAGTTAAATATATTTTACCTTTATTCCTCTACTCTTGACAATTAGTGGAGAATTTGGTAATTTTGTGAGAGACACATTCCCTGTGAGCTTGTGTTTGAGGGGATTAATTATATCCTTTCTGCTTGCCCCCAGTTTCTCTTCTCCCTCCCAGACACCTTGTCTCAATATTCTCTATTGTCTGTGTTATGTGTGCGAAAGTTGAGATTTCAGAAATAAGTTATGCTTACCATTTATATAAGGATAACAAGAGGTTAAAAGAGTATCTTGAAGAATTCCACTATTCTGGGATCAGAAACTTAACAGGAAGCTACAGATAAGTTTTTAATGACATGAACTTGTTTTTTCAGGTGTTCCATTTTAATGCAAGTTTTTCGAATCTCAAAAAAAATTTAAGGATGACTTGAAGTTAACATCCACTTTAAAGTAGAATTCATCATCCAACCATTAAAGAGTGTTAATTTTGTGAGATTATTATTTTTAGCACATTAAAAAATATTTTATTTATTTATTCATGAGAGACACACAGAGAGAGAAACAGAGAGACAAGCAGGTTCCCCACGTGGAGCCCAATGCAGGACTCAATCCCAGGACCCCAGGATCATGACCTGAGCCAAAGGCAAACACTCAACCACTGAGCCACCCAGGTGCCCCTATTTTTAGCACATGTTAGACTTGCTGAAAAATAAAATATACCAATAACTTGATATCCTAAGAAATTATATGATGATGTTGTTAATGTCTTTCAAATTTATTAGATTTTATAAAATGACATTTGGATATTTGGATCTTATTCTTTACGGTTAATCTTTTCTTCTATCCTATTTGCATTTGGGTTTCCACTGTCTTGAGAGAGTAGCTTTAACTGGCTGTAGTTTATATTTTCTACTTGTAAAGGGGGAAATAAAACCTCATTTTTTTATATAGAGAGGTTTAGTGATGCCTATATAAATGTCTCTTTTGTTTAAAATGGGGCAAGTTCAGGCATAATTGGTCTTACTATGTTATTCATCATGTTTGCAAAACTTGCATAATATTAAAAAGTCTGTCAATAGGTAGAAACTACTCAATAAATTGCTAGTAAAAAGAGACCCATATCATGGTTATTGCCCATATTACGTGTGACATTATGGGTAAAAGGTACTACGTAGAAGAAGTGCTAGGGGATCAGCTGAGAACAAACAGCCTTGGAACATTAATCCAAAGTTATCAACTAATTTTAGAGGGAATCCATATCAGTTTAGGCTGCTCTTTAATCTTCTTGCAATAGGTTAGGGTTCCTTCTACATAGAAATAGAGAGTAGGTGCTCAAAATATTTGCTGAAACCATGAACGTCTGAAAATTTTCATGCCTGGGATGGCTACTGAAATCAGCTATTAAAAAGTTTTTTTAAATTTCATGCCTTCTAATAATTATATGATAAATAACTTTTAGTAACCAAAGGCATGTACATGAAATAGAGAAGATTACCATCAGAAACCAAAACTTTTAATAATAAAATCATTGCTTACTGATGATGGGAGCCTTAGAAAATTATATGCCCTTTGAGCTAGTAATTTCTTTTCTAGTAATTTATACCACAGAAACATGTATAGAAGAAGCAAGAGTTTATCTGTAAAGATGTAAAATACTGCACTCTTTGTAATAAAGAAAAGATAGAAATAATTTTTAGAATAATAACTGTATGAAAACATATTCATAATATATTTAGTAAAAACTAGATTATCAACATCTTAGTAAGGTCACAGTATTATAAAATGTATGTAAATGCTAAACAAAAGAATATACCAAAAAAAAAAAAAAGCTAATGGTCATTATCTCCGGGTGTTATAGTTTTATGTGATTCTGTTTTTCCTCTTTTGCTTTATCTGTTTTTTTCAAAACTTCCACAATGGACACAAATTTCATTTGTAATAGAGACACATAGACTACATTTGACAATTACAAATAGATTGTTGACTTATCTCATTGTACTAATTGTTTTCTGACCCCCTCAAAATATTTTTAAAAATTGATCTTCAGCTTTCACCTTTTTTCTTGATCATTATTAATTAAAATTCAAAACACACACCTTTGTGTAGTCTTTAAACAAAAATTGCTACTAAAAGTGTACGAGGGGATGAGAGATTGTTTTCTAATTAATCTTTCTTGATGCTCAAACATTCATAAGTGGGAATGGAATTGAAAATATGCATCCATAAATGCCTCATTAAAACATCTTACAAATCACAGCTTCATCAACCGGTGAACATTAATCTCATGAGCTTTCTAAGATACAGACTCTGAGTTCTTGTTTGAACCAAGGCATAAAATGAAAAGAGCTGGCCTTTAAACTTCCATTAATCAAGTCCTTATGATTTGATGTTATGTCTATCTTTTGTCATTTCCTCTATGTATATTTAGCAAAGCTGAATAATAAAAATGCTTGTGTTAATTATCTTAAGATAATATTTATTCAGTGGTGATCTTCGAACTTTGCCTCTGCTTAGAATGTTTATTACCTCCACACAAACCTTTAGCAGAGTGTCCTATCCTATCCCAGTGCTTTTGGAACATGTAACAAAAATTTAGTCTGGAAATTAATTTAACCATGCAATCACCTCAGTTGTAAAACATTTTTACACTTATAATTGTTTGAGTGTCCATTAGATAAAGGAGTAAATTTAAAATAATTTTAGGTAAGACTACAGAAGGAACTGGGAATCGTAGTTGCCTCAAGTTGCCCCAAACAATGTGTTTGGGAAGAAATAATGGAGATCTACTTTGCACATGTGTCCTTTTGTAACTTTTAAAGTGTATATCAAACACAAATATTACCTAATCAAAAATAATTAAATTTTAAAACAAAGTTATTTCAGTATATATTTGGTATTATCTTAGAATAGGAATAACCTGAGAAATACTGTCAACTATGAACCATTGAATGAATGGGGGAAGGGGAAGAGAAATAAACTTAATTTAATAGAAATTAAACTACAAACTACATGGCTATAAAGTCACTAGGAATATACCCCAACTACTAAAATCATTTATTGGGATTATAGATCTACTCATTCTTCTTGATTGAGAGATTGAATTTGAATTTAAATCATCCATGTAGAAAACAAGGTTTCTCCATCATAACATTTTTTTGCTTGTTTTGGCAATTATTTCAGTTTTCAGAAGAAAACAATACATGTAATATGATAAATTTGCCTTGAGTAATATTGGACATTATAACAGCATGTTGTTGGTAAATCTTGACTGAAATGGGAGGTGTCTGGGAATGGGGACTATGAAATTTTTAGGAAAAAAATTAACAGATTTTTGAGATGCTATAATAAGGAATAGAGAGTTTTCATGAGCAGCCATAGAATAGATGCAAAGGCATTCAGCACATGTCTATTGAATGAATGAATCAAATAGTTAGCTGAACATTAGACATTAATACATTGCAAGCATTTTCAAAAATGTGTAAAAGTGCTGTCCCTCTGTTCTCAAATTGTTCAGAAAAATGGGAAACTCAGCCATTTGTCTAGAGCCTGAAGTGGTGTATAAATTGATTATTCTTTTCTGTAAATATCTGCAAATACATTTCATTCTACAAGTTCTATATACTATAACAAAGCATTACTAGTAAGAATAGGGTCATAGTTATTCATTTGAAACAGGAATTAAATGTTTTTAGGATGTTTAAGATAAAACTAAATATTTTCTAAATGTTTACTGACTTGAAGTCATTAAATAGTCTCTGTGTAATCCGGTTTAAATTTGAACCTAAGTGTACCAGTTAAGAATGTGTTCAGTTGCAAATGCTAGGAAATGTGTACTAGAAACAATGGCTTAATTCTAAGGAATTTATTTTTCTTTTGCTCATCTCATCATGTGTCCTCCTTAATGCGCATTACCCAGTTACTCCTTTCCCCCCAACTCTTCTGTAACCCTTTGTTTGTTTCCCAGAATTAGGAGTCACTCATGGTTTGTCTTCCTCTCTAATTTTTCCCCACTCAGCTTCTATCCTTTCCCTTAGGGTCCCATTCTCTATTTCTTATTATAATAAGAAATCCTGTAGTTGGCAATCCTGAGCTGGTATCATGTGTCACTCATTGATGCCATTAGGGACCTGGCTCATTTCATCTTTCCACCCCCATCATCCTTAGCTTGTAGACATTCAGCTTCATGCTGGACCTCATGTCACAAGTTGACTGCTGCACTCAAGATGCCTCAATCTATTCAATAAAACTTTGTCTTTTTACGTAGAATTGAAGATACTTCCTGATTTCCCTTTGGCTTCTTGACCACAACCATGTCTCATGGCCATCTCTGCCTGGAAGGTGGTAGGGAAAATTGATTATTTAGCTTTTTAGCTTCTGTAATAGAGGAGGCAAGAGAGAAGATGATTTGGAATAGATGTTCAGGGGGACAAATTACAGAATATACTGCAGCTACTAGTGATATTTATTTAAACAACCATAAAAAATAATAATATTTTCCCATTATAATAATTTGTAGTCAACTCAAATGTATTAGGCCAAAGGATGTGTTTCTCTCTATAAGTATTATTAAATATTAAACATATTGTATAAGATTAACAAAGGAAAAGTGGATATTGTATATTCTCACAGAATTTAAGTCAAGCCAAGATTAATTTCATAGCGAAGTATATTCTAGAGCTGATATTATTAACAGCATAATAGCAAGTTGCTAGATCTTATTTCTGAATAATTTTATATTTCATATTCAATTAATTAAATAATTCTTGACATTCATTTCAATGAAATGGGGTTTGAAATTTAAATCCAGTCATAGTAAATATATACAAATGCAATTGTTCTAAGCTGAAAATTAAAATATAAATCTTCCTTTAGTTAATATACAACTTTTATTAATCATTGGACATAAAATGTATCATCTACTATACCAGTAAGTCTCTTTTATTTCAACATAAGATATTCAGAGTAGCATCTTAATAGTAAGTCTGGGATTCATTAGGCGATCTTATAGGTAATTTTGTTCAAGAATGTTCCCAGTTTTCTTATAACAAAGCACTACAATGATTCATATATAATGAGTCTTCGTTCCTATTACTATCCTCTTTCCTGGCATTCTGAGATGTAAGTTCATGGAGGACCCTTATTTCCCAAGGCTTCCCTAAATATAAGTCCGTCCTCCTTAGGGTTTTACAAAAACCTAAGCAAGTTTTTCAGTGGCTATTTGTTAAGTGTCTATTATTTGCTACTATGGTGAGATGTGTATATGCATATGCATTTCGTACCTATTCTGTGCCAGGTACTATATGGTACATTCTGTAAATACAAAAGTGAACTAGATAGACAAAATATCTACTCTCATGAAGCCCACAATTTAGTGTGGGAAGTAGGCAATACATAAGTAAAGATCAACAGATAAAATGATGATCGATTGCATGGTAAGTACTAGGAAAAAACAAATATGATACTGTGGAAGAGAATAATAGGATAGGATGCATGGGAAAGGGATCTCTAAAGAAAAGGTGATAACTGGGTGATGGGTACTAAGAAGGGCACTTGATAGGAGAAGCACTGAGTGTAATACCATATATTGGCAAATTGAATTTAAATTTAAAAAAATAAAAAAAATTAAGAGGAAGTGAGCACCATTTTGTTGTGATGAAAATTCATGTGGAGCCATAAAAGACTTCAAAAAGCCAAAGCAGTCTTGAGAAAAAAGAACAAATCTGGAAGCATTACACTTCCTCATTTCAAACCACATTACAAAGCTATAGTGATCAAAACAATATGGTATTGACATGAAAACAGCCTCATAGATCAGAGGAACGGAACTGAGAGCCCAGAAATAATCCCCTACATATGTGGTCAACTAATATTTGACAGAGGAGCAAAGACTACTCAGTGCAGAAAGGATAGTCTCTTTAAGAAATGGTGTTTAAAAAACTGGGTGTCACATACAGAAAAATGAAATTGGACCCCTATTTTGTACCACTCACATAATTGATTACTCAACTCAAATGGACTAAAGACTTAAATGTAAGAACTGAAACTGTAGAACTCTTAGAAGAAAACATAAAGGAAAAGTTCCTTGCACTGGTCTTAGCAATGTTTTTTTATATATATTCATGACACCAAGAGTATAAACAACAAAGGCAAAAATAAATAAGTGTAACTACATCAAACTAAAAATCTGCTGCACAGCAATAGAAACCACAAAAAAAAAGTGAAACGCCAATTTACGGAATGGGTGAAAAACATTTACAAATCACATATCTTACACAGGGTTAATACTAAAAATTTATAAAAATCTCAACACAACTCAATAGCAATAAACAATTCAATTTAAAAATGAGCAGAGGATCTAAGTAGACATTTTTCCAAAGAAGAGATACAGATGGCCAACACGGAGAGGCACTCAACATCACAGATAATCAGGAAATGCATCAAAGCCTCAATGAGGCGTCATTTCACAACTGTTAGAATGGCTACCATCAAGAGACAAAGTATAAATATTGGCAACGATGTGTAGAAAAGGGAATCCTTGGGGTGCCTGGGTGGCTCAGTCACTTGAGTGTCTGACTCTTGGTTTCAGCTCAGGTCATGATCTCAGGGTTGTGACATCGAGCCCCACATCAGGCTCGCACTCAGCAAGGTATCTGCTTGGGATTCTCTCCCTCTTTCTCTGCCCCTCCCCCTACTCATGGATGCTCGCTCTCTCTCTCTCTCTCTGTCTCTCAAATAAATAAATACATCTTTAGAAAGGGGAATCTTTGTGTAATTTTGGTGGGAATGCAAATTGGTACAGTTGCAGTGGAAAGCAGTATAGCGATTCCTCAAAAAAAATTTGAAAAACAGAACTACCACCTGATCACAATCTCACTTCTGGGTATATATCCAAAGGAAATGAAACAGGATCTTGAAGAGATATCTGTACTCCCACGTTCACTGCAGCATTATTCACAATAGGCAAGATATGGAAACAACCTAAGGGGCCATTGACAGATGAATGGATAAAGATGTGAGAGATACACATATCACATACATACAAACATCAATGGAACATTCTTCAACCACCAGAAAGAAGAAAATCCTGCCATTTGCAACATCATACATGAAACTTGAAGGCATTATGCTAAGTGCCATAAGTCAGAGAAAGACAAATAGCAAATGACATCACTTACATATGAAATATGAAAAAGCTGAACTTGTGGAAACCAAGTAGAATGGTGGGGGAAATGGGAGGTGTTGGTCAAAGAGTACAAAACTGCAGTTAGAAGATGAATGCAGAGTGTAGTGATCATAGTCAACAATATTATATTATATACTTCCAAGTAGCTAGGAAACTAGTCTTAAATGTTCTCATCACAAAAAAAAATGGTAATTACATGATGGGATGGAGGTGTCAGCTAACACTACAGTGGTAATCAGCTTGCAATACATGTGTAGCAAAAGAATACATTGCACATCCTAACTTTATGCAATGTTATACGTCAATTACATCTCCATAAAGCTGCAGGGGGAGGGGAGTGAAATAAAGAGGTGGTGGGGGTTGTGTTTCAGGCAGAGGAAACAACAAATCCAAAAGATCCAGAGAATCGGTGAGACCAGGGTTTTCCTGGGAGCTGACATGTGGTCAGTGTAAACACAACATAGAGGAGAAAGGCAGATGGCCATACACAAGGAGGTTGGTTCAATGGCATGACTGTGTTTGGACTTGTCTATCAGGGGAATCCAGTTACAATATTTTATACATTATAGGGCTTCCCAGTTCAAAGCTCACTTTGATATGTATTATTTCTTTAGGATCATTACCACAACTCTATCATGCCGATATGAGAGCTGTTCTAACACACCATTTTACAAATTAGGTAACTCCCGACTACAATTTCAGCTCATTATGTACTGGAAGTTCTTGAATAGAAGAGTAATGTATATCAAAAGCAGTATTTTAGTTAGATTTATTTGGCACCAGGGTGGAGAATGAATTGTGTTGAAGGGGTAAGTGCAGAAGGAGGAGAATCCGGGAAATGAGGGCTGACCTAGAAGGCAGCAAGATAGAAGCGCATGAGACCAGGGCCAGTTCTGCCTTGAGGCATCACCAGCCTCCTATGCACGTCTGTTCTCCTAGGTCACTAGAATATTGTGGAGATAAATGCCACAGCATGGGGACAGTTTACGACTCCACAAAGATGCCTCATGGACTGGAATGGATGTGAATGGATTTCTCCCTAATGGTTTTGAACACAGAGGGAGGAAGGGAAGCTCACATGTCTTTCAGTACCATCTTATATTTATCTCTCCTACAGTCTTCAAAGCATTCTGTTCCACTTTTTTTATTATATCAACTTGATAAAAATATATTTTATCTGAGCTTTTGGAGATCAAAGATCTTATTTTTCAGTTTTCTGCTGTGAATGTGGTTAGCTGACATCTGTCTTTTCTGTAATGGACATGAAGGGTTGCTCTTTTGTTGGTTTGAATCCCCGAGGGCCACATCAAAAGACAGCTGGCCCTGAACGCTCCTGGATGTAGACTGTCCCTTACTAACAATACATGTGACAAGTTATTGAATTGTGTTGTTTCTAGCTCTTGTCAACGGTATATAAGTGGGCAGAGACAGCGTAAAGGACAGGAAGGGAGAAAGAAAAGTGACATGTGAAGGGAAGACAAAACCAAGAGAGAAATAAGCTGAAAACAGATTTAAAGAAGAAAAACAAAGAGACAAAAGGAGGGCTCCTGATGAAAATCAGAAGAATTGAGGTAAATCATAAGAATTGAGAAGGAAAAAGCTAAAGAGAAGAAATCAGAGGAACAAGATCAAGAAAAGTGCAGAGAAAAGACCAATATGGCATAAGAAAAAAACAGGTAGAGAGGTCATAAGGAACCTTACTGAAATCTGTTTGGGTTTGGAGAAAATTGAAAAGCAGGTCCGCACATCCAATTACGAGAGTAATACTTTATAGGTGTGTACAAGAAAATAATGAAGTGGATAATGGTTATTAAATTACCTGAAATTTAATTTCTCTACTTTTACTTTATAGTTTAAATAAATCTAACAATCCAATCATAAAGGTTGCACACTAGAGCAAAGTTCAAGGACATTTGTTCTTTGCGTTCAGTCTTCTTACAACACAGATAACTAATTCCTTTCTGATACAACTGTCATGTGTCAACTACCAAAAGGCCAATCAACGGGCCTACGTTTCTCTCTGTCTTTCCCATTAATTTGCTTAGAGAATCTACCTAAACTTCTTGTCTGTGCAGCCCGGTCCCCGATGGGTCATTAACCATTTCTGGGTGACAGGAAACATGCCAGCGTCTTCTTTCATACTTTGATGTAAAGACTGCGTGCATTCAGTGGCAGTTTATTATTAAGAGCTGGAATATTTGTAGACTTTCACCCTTACGTCACCTTTGAGTTACTGGTTAAATGTGCCTAAGTGGGTGGAGGATCAGCCTGTCTTTAGATTTTAATTGCCTTTGGGGTTGCAGTTTCAGCAGTAAGCACAGCCGAGATACAGGCTACAGACTCAAGAAGGCCAAAATGAAATCTACTGGGTACGAAAAGGACTGGGGTTTTCCTTAAATGAATGCAAGTATTTGGAAATGTAACTGGGACTCCTAGAACTCTCTTCTTGTGGAACCGGCAGATAACTGAACCATGCCCGACTCCTGAGGACCACTTCTGTCGAGCTCACTAGCAGCATTTCAGAATTTGAATCCATCCAAATTTGATCTTGAATTTAGACAAATTAATAGGATTGTTTCACCTGAGTTTATGTTCGCCATGAGCTATCCCAGAAGAATAAAGTCTTGCTTTTAAGTAGCGAAATGGCAGCTTTTTATCATTCTTCTTGGCCTCACTTGCTGAAGGGAAGATACTCAAAATACATCTCTCCTCAATCTGGGCTTTCTCCTTGAGGTAAAGACTGCCTTGAGGATCACAGTTTGGGAATTTGTGCTCTATCTAATGTTAACACGTGGTGAGTCTATAAGCACCCCTTTGCTTTAGCTTTGAGTACCAAGTTATTTCTTTTTTAAGATTTTATTTATTTATTTGAGAGGGAGAGAGAGAGAGAGAGAGAGCATGAGGTGGGGAGGGCGGCAAAGAGGAAGGAGACACCCCCCTGAGCAGGGAGCCCAATGTGGGGCTCGATCCTGGGACCCTGGAATCACGAAATGAGATGAAGGCAGATGCTTAACCGACTGAGCCACCCAGGTGCCCCTCAAGTTATTATTTCTATCAACAATACAGAGTGGAGGGGTAGAAGGTGAATTATGCAGTATCTGTAAAGTGTGTAGAAGTCCCGATAGAAAAAGATGAGCTAGGAGTGTGTGCTCATGAATGTGGGTTTAGAAAAGCACATGGAGGGGGGTGCCTCACTTTACTAGACAGAAGATCACAATATGTGATTACTTTCAGCATAATGCCAAACACGAATTTCCCAGGAAACCACAATTATTAACTACTCCATCCTCGAAATCCCCTTCCCTGGTCTTCCAGAAGAACTCTCTCACGTGCACACCTCTCTCACCTGCTGTGCTCCTTCTCAGTCTTCGTGGCCTGCTCTTTCTCTGCCTGCATCTTAATGTTGGCACGATCTCAGGATTTTCTTCTGATCCACCTCCTCTTCCAACACTGTCTGCTAATCTAAGGCGATCTCGTCTCTGTCTATGTGGTTTCCAAAGCTTCAGCCATGAACGACCTTAACCTTCCTCCTGAATTCCAGCCTCTTATTTTTAAATTGAAATGTCCAAAATTGAAGTCATTATCTGTTGCTCTTAGAGGTCCAAACATTTTCTTACTTTTGTGTATTTCTATCACCCACTTTTTCACTTCACCCCCAAATCATGCCATTCTTGACTCCTCCCTCGTTCTCTACACCTCGTTGACTGACAGACCCTACTGACTCTCCATCCTACAATGTTCTGCTTCCTTTTCTCCAATCTCATTGCCACTGGCTAGGTTGGGGCCTCCTTATCTCCTATCAAGACTCCTACTACAGCCTCCAAATAGCATCTTGCTCTCTCTGACCCATCATATACACTTCATAAAGTGCAGAACCTGACATATAAATCCATTGGTCAAAGCCTTTTAAGATTCTCAACTGCTTACAAAATAAAATATAAACTTCTTAGTCTGTCCCTGACTAAGCTGCTCAAAATTACTTTCTATCTTCTATCCACTCTCGCAAATAACCTATGCTCTCTCAATTCTTAGTGGCTTTGTATTTGGTTGAACCATATGAAATTGCTGCTATTTAACTGGTTTTGACCTTAAAAATGGTAATTTCATATGACACAACTAATAATGTTTTCTTCTCTGCCTTCAATGCCCTTTCACCTTTACCTGTCAAAACATCGAGATCCATCTCAAAAGTCACCTCCTCTGGGAAGCAATTATTGGCTACACTAGGTTAAAGAGCAGACTCCTCCTCTGTGCTCCTTACCACTTTGTCATACCTCTGCCACAGCACTGTGTTTTAATTATCTGTACATACTAGTCTCTGCCACTAGAATATGGGAAACTTAAGGATAGAAACTGGGACTTAATTATATCTATATCATTACTTCCAGACAATTTTTAAATTAGGAGTCAATAAATATTTGTTGAATGAATGACTGAATTAGTGACGTTGTTATACAAAAAAACCTGGTAATTTTTTTTGGTTAAAAATGAGAGGAGAGATGGTGATTTAATATATTATAAACACTCTTCCCTCTTTTTATATCACATCTCCCCCTTTTTGCTTCCTCTTGAACAATGTATTTGTTCTCGCCAGATGGATTTAATGTCACTGTGAAAGAAATGATGACACAAAACCAGACCACATGGTCACAATGAGCCCTGTTGTATGTATGTAACCCACAGGAGAGCAGACATACAAGGTTCAACCAGCAAAACTCCAGGAGGCAGCAAGCAGACATAGGCAGCAGCTATAAAACGTGAATACAATTCCTAAGCAGTCCTAAGACTGTTTCTGGTAACATTCAAACAAAAATTGTTCTCTATTCACCAAAAGCTATGGAGATCAATGAAAGCTCTCCCTGAAAATGCATGGAGGACATTCACAAGCATTGCAAAATATACAGGAGGCATTTTATAGCAGACATTTTTGCAGAGCCTATTTATATGGAAAGCAGGTACACCTTCAGCATTTTACAAATCTGTGGAATTGGTGATTAAGAAAATCCCAAGTGCAACAGAAATAGCAAAAGTGAAATCTATAACTTTAAAGACTGGACTGCACATATGACTCCAAGATGAGGTCTTCTCAGACCATAGCATATTCTATACTCAAAAAGTATGATTTTAGACTGAAACCCTATGAATGCTCCAATTTTTCATCTCCAACCACAAGAAGGTAGCTACTGAGCCTGGACTGATCTAGGGATAGGCAGGTGTATAGGACAAAAGCAGATCAGTGCAAGACCCAGGAAAGGCCAACACCACAGCAGAGGTAAGACTAAGGAAGGGACTTAACTGGGACTAGGATGGAGACAGTTCCCCCTGCCAGTTTTCCCACGTATTAATGAAACGGAATTGAGAATTAATATCAGAATCAGAGTGTTCTGATGCCTATGTATAGCCTGTTGCTGACATTGATAAGACTTGATGAAAAATTATACAAAGCAAATTCCTTAGTTGGGTTCAGATACATATTCTCAATTAATGTCTCTGCGGTAATCATAAAATTCCTTTCACATACAACTAAGGATAGATTCCTAACCCAAGGGGATGCATACATCATTTTAAAACACTGTCCTAGTTGAGTACTTACTCTAAAAGTGTTTACATATATTGTATTCAGTAAAAAAGAACTGATAGTCAAAATAAAATAAAAGCACTATCCTAGTAGGCAGTGTGCATCTTGGTCAGCTCAGGCTGCTATAACAAAATACGACAGATGGGGTGGCTTAAGTAATGGACATTTATTTCTCACAGTTCTGGGGGTTGGGAAGTCTGGGTTCACAAAGCCAGTATGGCCAGGTTCTGGTGAGAACTCTCTTCTGACTTACAGATGACTCACTAACTTGCTGTATTCTCATATCCCCATATGGAGCAGACAGAGAGGGAGACAGAGACAGAGACAGAGATAGAGAGACAGAGCTGGCTTTCTCATCTCTTGCCATAAGGGCACTAATTCCATCTTGAGGACCCCACTCTCCCAACCTCCTCTGAACCTAATTACCTCCAAAGTCTCTACCTACACATAGCACCAGGGGAATAGGGCTTCAACATATATATCAGGGAGGGGGGGGGAGGCATAAGCATTCAGTCCATAACATCAAGGAGCATCTCCCGTAGAGTGGTGTCAGGGTGAAACCTATTCCAGATTGGGTATGCCATCTGGTTTTTGAGACATTAAAACCTCTTTATAAAAATAGAGCTGAAGGAGATCATTTAAATTTGCCACAGAGGCCAAAAGTAAAAGCCATGTTTAAGCAGTTGACTTTTTGTTTTGTTTTTTTAAAAGTTTTTTTTAAGATTTTCTTTATTTATTCATGAAAGACATGGAGTGAGAGGCAGAGACACAGGCAGAGGGAGAAGCAGGCTCCATGCAGGGAGTCTGATGTGGGACTCGATCCAGGGTCTCCAGGATCACTCCTTGAGCCGAAGGCAGATGCTCAACCTGCTGAGCCACCTAGGCGTCCCACAGTTGACTTTTTGAGTGTATATTTAATTTTAATCAAATGATCTGGTCTGTTTGAACCCAAAACACAGATAACAAAGTTATATAAAGTGGAGTTTTATGACATGTTACATATGGGTTTCATATACTGACTTGAGGCTTCATGTCCTTGAATCTTAGGACACATAAAACCCTGGAAGAGACTAAAGAATGCCAGATACCAGTGCCAGGTTAATCCATGTTGTCTTCTGGCTTTCGATGCAGAAGCATCATCCTTGGCTGCTTCTTTAATATTCTACTCTAAGCTTCATTTTTAGTCCAGAGCTTTTGGCCAGCACCGGTCTTTGTGGCTCCCCTGTTACATCATCTCGTTATTCTTGGCAGCTGTCTTATATGGAAAGGTGAGCACCAGAAAAAAAGTGAAGGGCAAAGCCTGCTTCCTATTCTTCAGAGCCAGTATGCAAAGTTAATCTAGCATTCTTCATTCCAAATATCCAGTCCAAATCTCACATCCAACACACATCTCCCTATTCCATATTTTCAAGGCCTTTCTGGATCTACAAATCTTTGGAGATGTGTGCTTAGTTAACAAAAGCACATCGAGACTATCAAATAAGAAGTTCCCACAAAATTCTAGCCAAGCTGACATTTAGATGCTAGGCTGGTAAACAGTGCATTATGTTGATTTCTATTTAGCTCCATACGATTCTGTAGAGACTTCTGTGTGCTTTGGGATACATTAATATTTGTATAAAAGAGAAATAGCATCTTTTTTTTCCCCTCTCCACCCTGAAACCCCAAGCAAATACATCCTCTCCAAATATATGAGCAGCAGACAAGAAATAGCATTCGTCCTATATGCCATATCAAGTTAGATGATAGAAAAATTATAAACATAATCACTGGCTCCTAGATTTTTTTGAAATCTGTTACAAAGCGTTTTTAGTTTGGTTTTCACACAGGGTGGGCGTCAGTAATACCTCTCAATCTACCTCTTTCTCAGAAGTAATACCACAAGATGAAAAAATCTTTATTTTTTATTATTGATTTATTTAAGTAATTAACCATTCTACTAAAAGCAGTAAAGGAAAAGGATCTTAGGTCCAAGACTCAAATTCTACCCTTTATTCTCCAGATTTTTATTCTATAGACCTCCCAAAGAGGTAAGCGTACCAGCGTATTCCTGTCTCCCTGCTATCATCCTTCTGCAAGGAGAGACAAAGTTGCGTCTATTCAACTCTAGTAATGGGTTCGGTTTGGACTGTCTCAGGTCATGCATGTCCTATAGTTTTCTTACATTCGCGTGGACCATTGGGAATAGAATGTAAAATGATTACATATCATGAGAAGCTCAGCAGAAGGCTTCGAAAGTAGAATACGCAATCTACTAATACATCTTAGAGAAGGAAAGAAGATAGATTTCAATAAAGGAAACAAATGATGAAATAAATGACTTAAATTCAGAATACACCATGAAGTTCTCTCATTTCATTGTCCTAGTAAGTTGGTTAAATGCTTGGCTTTTGCACCTGAGTTGGAAAACCTATTATCCTTCACTTTCCAAATCTCCTCCTCTGCCTTATTTTTATTCTGGTCCTTTTCAAAGATTTTTAGATCCTTTTAGCATAAAGAAAAGATAATTACTTATAAACAGAAAACGAAAGATAATTATTTGTAATTCAGATATGCCGGAAAGTCAGGAAAGTATGGCTTATAAGTCTCAAGTGGGATAGGGTTTACATAAAAGCTTATACTTAAATTTAGTAAAAGTTACCTACCGGCAGCTTCAAAAAGAAATAGATCTTTGAAAACAATAATAGAGAATGCTATCAAGCTATATCTGACCAGGAGAAGAAAGAAACCCTAAGAGCAATCAAAGGAATTCAAAGAAAGAAAACTGAACAATAAAAGACAAGGGAATTCTTCACACAAAACCCATATATAAAAGATATTTTAAAAGCATGATCTTATAACTCGTCTGCCCTGTAGCAAATATCAAAATTATGTGAGAAGTCTTTAGAGACTGAATACAACATGACATTAATTTGTATGGAAGGAAATACCAACCTTTTGTGCTCTAAGAGACTTAACATAGCCCAAGAAAAAGCCACAAAAATGTACATAGCTTTTCTCGTAAGTCGAAGGAGGTTAAATCCATTCTATATGCCTAAGGATATAAATTCATCTTTAAGTAATAGCCTAAGGGCTGAATATTAATAGTTGCCACCTTTCCCTAATGGGAGCAATATTTTGAATGACAAATAGATATTCATTAAGTAGTACAGATCATTTAATTATATGTGTGTCTTCCTCACTGTTTAATATTAGAGAGATACGCATGTGACCTAAATAATGGTTTTGGTTAGGTGACCTTGTTCTTAAGGTTCTCTTTCTGTCCAATTACCAAGCAAGCTTTTTCAAATGCACTCAGAGATTTAATTCACAAATCCCTTAAGAGCCTTCTGGTAAAAGGTTGGGGCAGCACAAATAAGCTAGTGATACATGACCTTGTTTCAGAAAATCAGGCTGGGATTCTAAGTGAGTCTGCTTGTCATTGTTGTATTACTACCATAAGGCAAAAAGCAATGAAATATGAGTTGTTTTACCATAAATGTAGAGGAGGAAATACAAATTGGAATTTAGTATTGTATTATAATATGATGTTTATCTCTTTATAATATCAGAAAAGCTTTTATTTCTCAGAAATTTCTATCTATATATAATTACATATATCTCAATTTTAATAAAGGTCACTTGCCTTTGTTCATTGGTATTTTGTCCCCAGTGAACACATGCTCCATTCTCACTAAGTTTACTTTTTCCATTCCATCATCTTAAGAACTAACAAATCCTATCTCTCCACAAGTACTAATTTGATAATTAGATGGTTTGAGGGGAAAAAGCCAGAGAGAAACCATCCTATATAAGTGATACTACAGCCCCAAATGTATGACGAGTTCCTATCTTCCCAGTGAGAAGATTAAAAACTGGGGCAGCGGGGCCACCTGGGTGGCTCAGTCAGTTAAGCATCGGACTCTTGGTATCTGAGGTCATGATCTCAGGGTCCTAAGAGCAGAGCCCTGCGCATTGGGCTCCCTGCTCAGTGGGGAGCCTGCTTCTCCCTCTCTCTCTGCTCCTCCCTCCAGCTCTCTCTCTGTCTGTCTCTCTCTATCCCTTGTTCTTTCTCTCATAAATAAATCAAAATCTTAAAAAATAAATAAATAACAAACACAGGGAGGGGGAGGGATCAATCAAAACACAATGAAGTAGATAAAATAAAGATCCACTTACATATTTGGTTTAAAAGTTTATTTACACAGGCATATGTAAAATCACACGTTAAATAAATATAAATGATATATTAAACTTGGGTAATAGTGAGTTTTTCTTTTAACCTTCACCAAAAAATTATTTGATTCATCTTTAACATCCATGTCTTTGTCATCACTGGACTTCTTACCCATACAGTCTACTTGTCCAGACCACATATCACCTTCACCTCTAAGATGTCTGAGATACAAAGTTTTTTAATCTATTGGTGATGCATCCACAGGAAATTTAATTTCAAATTTCCCATTTGTGGTCACAACAATATAACTACATACTGTACTGCTTTAAAAATTGATCTTTAATAGCGTGCTTTTACAATAACATCCAATATTTCTTACGGCCAGAAGTAATAAATCTAAATTACTTGTCCACTCTCTCTTTAAAAATCTCATTTTGTCAGGTGATCTCTGTAGCTATCCCAAAGTAGCTCTCTGTTACTCTGTGTCTTTCCCAAATATTACTTAATTCTTCTAAATAAAGTAATTAAGAAATCACTCAGTAATTAGGAGATATTCTTAGGACTCCAGAAGTATTTAGCAACCAGGAAAAATTAGAAATTTAGGGTATTTCTGAGGAAAATCTGGATTTAGAACTATCTTCTTAGTCTGATTAATTGCTTCAATGAAGCATAATATGTTGTGGCCATAAGTACCCTCTGATGTAAACTGCAGCTGTTGCAGAAAAAAATTCTCCTTACTGAGCAGTACAGTCTGATAGGTTGAGTTGCAGCCTTCTTCATGGTTTCTTTGAAGAACGATAGTTTCTTTTAACTCCTGGTGAAGTCTTGATCCGTCAATTTTGTTTTTTTCAGGGCCCTGTCTGTGAGATTTTGAAGACCAAGGCTATTTAGAGGAGGAGGATGAAAGCTAGACTTTTGATGCCAGATAGCCCTACCACTTTTTTGATATATCAGCTTTGCCACTAACAAGTTGCATACCATTGGTTAGTGACTTGATCTCCCCGAGTCCCAGCTCCTAGTCTGTAAATGGCAGTTAGAAATTAAAAAAAAAAAAAAAAAAAAAAAAAAAAAAAAAAAAACCTTGTAGAGTTGTCCTGAGGTTAAACTGTCCTGGGGGTCAAGTGTCTGATACATACCCAATGTGAAGAAGGAACTACCTTATATTTGAGTTTTGACAGATTCCAACAAATTTATTCTGCATGTGCTGTATGGCAGGCAATGTACTTGGTACTGAAGATACAAAGGTGAACTGGCAAGCCCATAGCTCACACTTGTAGTGCTCATATTTTTAGAAAAGAGATTGAGTCAAATAATCTCACAAATAAATATGCATGGCAGTCCTTCAAGTGACAGGCTAGGTAGGCTCTTGGCCCCACCCACTCAGAAGGTTTCCTCAGCATTTTAATCACGTCCATCAAAATGGGTCCAACTCTCCAGTGGAGTTGAGGAATAGACGTTTGCTGAAGAGATCGTGGTGGGGCAGACAGGAGGACACACTCATATGCCAGATGCCAGAAACATGAAACTCTGCCCCAATGGGCATTTTTGTTCTCCAAAAGCTCCTTCCCTCTGCCACCCAGTTCAAATTCTTTCTTCTTCCTCCATCCTTTGCATAGATACAGTTTTCCTCTCACTCTCAATTTGCTTTTCCACTCACCAAAAAAGAAAAACAAAAAAAAAAGGCTGCCATGAAATGAAAAGTGACAGATTTACTAAAAAATGATTTCAGAGAAATACAGAGGAAAGAACTCTAGACGCATAATCTGGAGACCTGGAATCAAACCCCACCTTTGCCATAAAGTCATCAGGTAATATTGATTAAGCCTTTCCATTTCTCCAGGTTTTTTTTCCGACCCCAAAACAGAATGCTGAACCAAATAAACTCTCAAATGGGTAATAATGGTTCTGTTTCAATAACAGAAAATTGATACTGTATCTTTTAAATCTATAAGTGAGTTCAATGGGTAATTAAATTTGTTTGGCTAATTCTTTCTGCTCTCACCTTCCTGCTTAACATATTAACATCTATGTTTATCTGGAAGATTTAGTCTTTTCACAAAATCAGGTAAGTTTAGGGGCACCTGGGTGGCTCCATCGGTTAAGTGTCTGACTCTTGATTGCAGCTCAGGTCATGATCTCAGGCTCATGAGATTGAGCCCCTCTGCGGCCAGGGCCTGGCTCCAATCTCAGCAGGGAGCCTTCTTGGGATTCCCTCTCTCCCTTTCTCTCTGCTGCTCCCCCTAACTCTCACACTCACCCGGCAAATAAGTAAATAAATAAAATATTTTTTAAAAACCAACTATGTTTATTTGGAGAAAAAAATGAAAAGGCTATTGAATCATTCAGTATGCTAGTATTTCAAATTTCAAATCAACCAGCCAACAACTGCCATTAGCATTGTCTATTTTTCATGTCAGGCTAAGAAGAATGAAATTTACTGATGTTTTCCTAACCCAAGCTTCCCTACTGTGCAAAATGAATAGTTAAGCAGAACATTAGCAGAACAGTTTCATTTGTAACTCTAGCAGTGAAGACCTCTCACCACTGTGACACAGAAGGATGCACACTTAAAGACAATACATTTATTTAGTGAATACGAACGTCTTTTGACTAGAAAAAGAAACAACAGTCATCTGCAGTACTTTAAATAGAAAACATCTGTTTTTCTTAACATACTTCAAATACTTTGAATTTCCTGATTAGTTGTTATATGAGAACCGTATTTCTGAAAGACATAATGAGGCAGTTTAAAGATGAGTCTTAAATGATCTTCAGAGCAATGTGAAGAAAAATGCTCATTCTCTGAGTAAGGACAGTTAGAGCAGACCCATAAGCTCCATAATATGAACCAATACAAAATAATTCTTTCAACTATTTGCATTTACACCAAAAGTCCTATTAAATATTGCAGGCAAAGGAGGATGATATAAATGAATGGAGCACAGTGCTATAGGAATGAAAATACAGTTCTGCTGTCTTATAGCATAGCAACAAAATCTAAGATACTACTAAAGCAGTTTTTGCTTGACTAAGCCAAACATAAAGATTTTCAAAGTAATGACATGAAGAGTCTTTGTGAGCATTACACAAATGTGTGCATACATCACAGAGTAGGTTCAAGAACTGGATATATGCAAACACATCTATGGGTAATTACTCCAGGCTGCAGGTTGTATATTTATTTTGGCCACATCAGCTTTTCCTCAGCAATTTGTAATGCAAAATGGGGAGGATCATCCATTTTTCTCATAAAAGTTTATAAAAGAAGCATTGTATAAATATTTGCAGGTGACTTCATTTTTCACTCATAATTCTTCTCCTGCTCCATGGCAAACAAACAAACAAAAAAGTAGTTATTATTGGAAATAAGTATTTCAAATCAAATACCAAAGGATAAAAACAAGGAAATAAAAATATGGAATCTATGAACAGTGAAAGTTAAGGACTTCCCATTAAAAAAAAAATCAGGCAAATATGTATTGAGCACCTATTATGTACCACACTCTGCTGGGGAATAAGGATCCAGAGAGAAAAGAAAAGCTTCAAGGACCTCACAATCTATTCATGGATAAAAAAAAAACAGATAAAAAAGCAAACAAAAAACCCTCAATATGGTCAGGGTCATAAATATAGTATGTATAATGTATAGAGAGGATTTAGAGAACACAGATAAAAGAGCAATTGATTCTTCCAGGGAGTAACTAGGGCTAAGAGACAAGAAACATGTGGATTTGACCTTTATATGTGAGTAGAAGACAAAGAAGAGCTTTGAGGACATTATTTCTTCCAATTGTATGGATAATATAATAAAATTTTAAGAATCAAATACATTTTCTTCAAAACCTCTCTTCAAACTCCTATAACCTCTCTGCCTGTACTGATGAATTGATTCCCCAGATGTAGTGTTGGGTTAAAGACAGTAGAGGGAGGAAAAAACAGTATAGAAAGTTATTATGGCATGCTATTATTTTTTATATAAAGAAAGGGATAATCAAGATATATATGTACATAGGTATATGCATACAAATACATATATTTTTAATGTACACGCTTATTTGAAAGGCTACACAAATCATTGATAGTATTTGTTGTCTCTGAGGCAGGATTCTGAGGTGCTAGACTCTAGGCCTTCTCTGTCCTGTTGGAAACATTTATCCACATGAATTATCTACTTAAATAAATGAATAAATTCCTTATAACAAGACACGTTCTATGGCTGTTCCAACTAGTAAATAACATATTCTTATTTCACTGTTTATTCCCCGGGGGTCGGGGGTGTAAAACAATTCAGCATGGGTCATACCAACTTCTGATTTTTAAGGGAATTAAAACTGAACTCTCACACCATAAGCTTGTAGCCAAAGGGCTCCTCACATTTAAGTATCCTCAGGCAACAAAAGTTAGAGATATTAGGAGAGAATATCATGCACCTCATTAAGGATGCTGAAACTGTATCTACTCAATATCGAGACAATCAGTCAATACAACCGATCCAATGAAAAAACTCAGCCAGTTCAAAGAGGGTACAAGTCAGATAAATTTCAAAAGCTGGGCTGAGTTCCTAATACAAATTGAACTTGGAGATATCTACTAGAGATGAAGCCCTATGTTCAGGATAGTATTCCGCAAGCTGAATGAAGATTTTTTTGCCTTTACAGATTTTTTTTAACTTGGGAAACTTCATCCTTTTTTTTGCAACACACTCATCCTACCCATCTTTCCAGGCTCAGTTCAAAAGCTCTCTTGTACATTAAATCTGATCTTTATCACTGAACTGAGCTCTTTCATCTATAACTGGAAATTCTATTGTCCTTACAATCACCATCATGCTTTAACACTTAACAACTCTCTAAGGTTTATGTGTGTTAATTTTAAATCCCCCTGTGGAATTGTAAATGATACAGATGGCACGTCAGGTTAGGGAAGTAGACACAGTCTACTAATCCAAAATAGATCACAGAGTCAATAAGCAGCACACCAAAACTACAACAACATAGTTTAGGGAGCCAAGAATATTAAATGAACTTAAAATTCAGCACAAATATTATGTACAAATACCAAAGCCAGAGTTTTAGGGAGGAAGGTGATGGCAGTGGTATAGGAAATTAAACCTCTTCCAGAGAGGAAGAGATGGAGTTTCATTCCCTCTTTTATTGAACAAAATAAAATTAAATCATGGAGAAAGTGGCTTATGTGGTTGTAACTTGGTTTCCTAAATCTGAAAAAAAAAACAGGTTTGATATAAAATGCACAAATGTAAACTAACAGCACCTTCCACACTTCTTCTATACTTATCGCAGGAGACAAAGGGAACCTACAAAATGTAAATGCACATTACAATGGAACATTTTTAGGAAGCAAATATTAAGAATAAGGCACAGGAGTGGCTCAGTTGGTTAAGCATCTGCATTCAGCTCAGATCATGATCCCAGGGTCCTGAGATCAAGCCTCAGGTCAGGCTCCCTGCTCAGTCTCTCTCTCCCTCTCCCTTTGGCTTGTGCTCTTCTCTCTCTCACTCACTCTCTCTCCCTCCCAAATAAATAGAATCTCAAAAACAAAACAAAAACAAACAAGATACATGGAGACCATCAACTCTAGTGTGAACTTTTTTTTTTACTTTAAATTTTGAGGAAATAATACTTTTGATTTTCAGCATTAAGCTTCTTTTTTTTTTTAACATGTGAGACAGAAAGCATCCTATGAAGAACAGGTAGCAAATTACCAAAAAACATAAGATAAATAATAATTTACAGAGCTACAATTTTACCAATGTGAAGGAATTAATTCTTGAAGACATTTTACCAGATAAATAGGAGACTTCCAGCTTGAAATAAACACATAATGATCTGAATTCAAAAGTCTAGCGCACATAAAGTGATATCTATACCTGTAAATCATGAAACACAATGACATCTTGGATAAATTTTCCATAAGTAACTTAAATCAAGACGACAATATGACATGTGTTGGGAAGTTTCAGTCTAATTTTATCATGTCTTGACTTGTAAAATATACAGCTGTGAGGTTTGTTATCACTATGTCCATTTGAGTTTATAAAGTTAGTAATAAAAAGCTGTTGTTTTTTTTTTTCTCTGAGAGGCTATATATAGGATTTGGACAAGTTCATATCAAGTGAAGGGTCATGCCTGAGTGATGGTTTCATTACCAGAATAGAAAGGCATTTTGAGTACTGCTTAACTGACATTTGCATACACTGTTTATATAATAATTCCTTATTTAACCAAACAAGCAAAATAATCATCTAAAAAATGTACAATTTGCAAAATATTTAAATTAAATACCAACACTAGATTAAATTTGATATACTTCTTCACTGACTTTTCCTCACAGATATAACTGGAAAATAACCTTCATGTCAAACACTTGCATAGTCATTACATTAAGAAAAGTAATCAAGGCCGCATGCTTGTGAGTGGAGGAAATTCTACTAGGCCTTGCCTTTCTGCCTCGATATACTCTTTCTACTCCTGGTTTTCTGTGTTTTTATTAAGACTCAGTAAGCTGGCTCCACACTGCTGGTGTCTGAATGACTTAGAAATTCCATAATGAGATACTGTTACTAGGATTGCCTCCAGAGGCTTCATTTCACATTATCCAGTCCAGTCACAGAGTGAGGGTCACATGCCTGAGCCCAAGTCCAGCCTGGGGAACTGCCTGTTGGCTTCACCCCTACCGGCTTCCCAACTGTACCCACTCACTGGTCTCCTGCTCCAAATAGACACAAAGTACTTCCAATTTTTAAACAGAAAAATACTTTCTTTCCCCAGTGTCCCACCAAAAGCAATTAGACTTAAAGCATTATAATGGTTGAGAGCAAATGAAAAACAAATTCATTCAGTTGAGAAACAGCCTGAATACAACAATGCTTGAAGAGTATGTGGTAATAAACTCTTCTGACACAGGTATATGGTAATCTGCCATATTACCACACGATGAATAGTAATGAAAGCAAGCATTAGCTTCACAAAAAAAAAAAAAAAAACAAGCTATGGGTCTATTAGAAACATTTTAGTTGTCGTCATAGTAAAGGTGAAGAGTCTGTGGTGAAGGAAACATCAAGGATGCTATTTTCCAAGAAAAAGAGACCAAATGAAAATGGGCATAGTATGTAGTCTATCCACCCCCCTCACCCCCACACACCCGCCACACACACACACAGATTCATTAGGCAGCTGTGTTCTATGGCAACTCTTCCTTCTACTCCTCACTACTTGGGATTGTCTCCTGAAAGCACAGCATTACATGATCATACAGTCCTACACAGCTCCCTTAACAAAGCCCCAAAGGAAGAAGGCTCATAAATCCTCATCATGCCTTTTAAATTTCTCCAGAATCCCAAACAACCCGATCAGTTTCATTCCCAGGTTGTGTTTTGCTCTAGTCTCTGTTCCAGGCCCTCTGGAACGCCATGGAACACACCATGCACTTACACACTATGGTCCCCCTGGAGATGCTCTACTCGGGTTCCCTTTAAGAAGGACTTACTGCCTGGTTGGGGCAAGTGTGGTCATAAACAGCCTCTATGTGCCAGGACCTTCATCGTCTGCCTCTGCCACTCCACACCAGGTCATGCCCTCCCAGGACAGCTGAAAAGCCAGGGACTGAGCCAAGTGGGCTCATAAAGACGTGGCCATTTCAGAGTTACTTGAGACTCCTGGGAGAGACAGTACTCACTCCAGAGCTCCCTGCTGGGTGCGCTGAGGCTTTGTGGTAGCAGTGTGACATCTCCCTCTGTGCAATCCTGCCTCCTTCCCTTTCTTTTCCCTGGTGTTGATCCCTAATAAAGAGCTTGCACCACAAACTCCAGCTCATCATCTGCTTCTGGAGAACCCAATCTGCAATACAGGCCTCCATGCATCTGATTCTGTTCTTCATTCTCCTCTCCCAAGGTCCAATTCAAATGACACCTTCAAAAAACATTTCTCCATCCTTCCAATTAGGAATAATTCTTCATTTCACTTATTTTACTCTATCCCCCTGAATTATGACTGTAAATTTGTATATCAAGTCAGTAGTTGTTTTATATTAAAGTTAGTAGTTTAAAGTTTATTGAGAGCATAGTCTATGTCCTTTCTATATATCCACCGTGCATATCACAGAAGAGCTATGAATGAAAGAAAAAACTAATGAATGAACTGGAATCTACCTAAACCTCTTCTTTTTTCCTTCCCCATTATCACTAAAATTTAAAAATGCTGCCAATATTTCATCTCCAATATTTCATAGCCCAGTCCTCTCTATTTTTCAGCTATGTGTGATATATAGCCCCTGCTTTCCACCCTAGCTGAGCACACCTGCCTGGTATAGAACATGCTTATCCTATCTTTAAGACATCACATAAAAGAAGCCTCCTTTGACAGCATGATGCTTTGTCCAAAATATTATTCAAGACCTTCCTAATATGTGAAGTGCCCCAAGATACCGCCATCCAATTCCATCTACCTCAGGATCTTCAGAGTTGTTTTTTTTTTTTTAAGATTTAATTTATTTATTTGAGAGAGAGAGATAGTGTGTGTGGGGGGGAGGGGCTGCGGGAGAGGGTGGAATCTCAAGCAGACTCCACACTGAGCATGGAGCCCGATGTGAGCCTCAATCTTATAACCCTGAAATCATGACCTGAACTGAAAACCAAGAGTTGGACGCTTAACCAACTGAGCTCCTCGGTGCCCCAAGGATCTTCTTGTTCACATAATTTAGACATCTAGTATATGTCTAAAGACCAATATGCTCCATTAAAACAGTGACCAAATTTGGGGTTCCCTTAAATCTTTGTAAGACTAGAATAATAAACTCTATATGGGAACTGCAAAATATAGGTATTCTGGATTAATAATATATCATACTCACCTCTTCACTTTCCAAAATGATCACTTCATACATTCTCCTCTCAATCCTCATACACATGGGCCTGCTACCATCTCTACCACCACCATCAGCCCATCCTTGTCTAATGACCTTATCTCATAATTCATTGAGAAATTAAAAGCAAGAAATTTCTCTTCCTACCAAAGGCCACTCTCCGATTATGTTCTGATTCTATCTTCACGACTTTATTTCTATAATTTCCCCTTTCTCTTGTATCCTCAGTGTCCTGGATCATCTCCAGCACCACACATTAGTTCTAGTATCGTTTATCTCGAGAAAACTCTACTTTGACCCCAGATTCCCCTCATCCTCCAATAAAACTTATTGAAAGAGTTGTCTCTAATAGCTACCTCCAGGTTTTCATCTGATATTCTCTAATTAACTCTCGCCAGTCAGATTTAAGTGCCCACTTCATCACTGGGCACTTACGATGGAAGAGATAAGGTCACTAATGACTTTCATGTTGCTAAAGTCAATGATTACTTCTTAGTTTTTATCTTGCCTGACCTTCCAAAACAATCAACATAGTTAGTCACATCCATCCAACCATTCATCTCTTCTTTAACACTACTTTTAGCTTCTAAATGTTGCATTCCCCTTGCTTTTCTGTTAACACACTAGGTACTTTTTCTGTCTCCTCTGCTGGCTCCTCCACCTCTGCTTGACTCAAATGTGGTCAAGTCCAGAGTTTGTCCTTAGGCCTCTTCTTCACCCTCCTAAGTGGACTCATCCTGAACATGTGGCTTTAAATATTATCTCTATGCCAATGACCTCTCACTTCTCATTATCCAGCCCTCACCTTATTCCTCACTGAGCTCCAGACTTATATATATAGCATCATCACAAGAATATCTATTATTCTGCAACTCAAACTTAACACAGCCAAAATAGAAGCCCTAAGACAGGAAACTTGCTCCTCCCCTAATATTTCCATTCTTCACATAGAGGATCTCATCCACCCTATTGTTCAAGTTACAAATCTAGCAGTTATCCTTGACTCCTTCCTTTCTCTCCTCTCTCACATCAATAGGTGCTGTCATTTCTACTACCAAAAAAATATATTGAATCTATTCACATCTATGCATCTCCACTACGACCACCCTAGTCCAAGTTACTGACTCCTCCACTTAGAGGACTACAAAAGCTTCCTATTGATCTCCTTTAGACTGCTTTTGAACTCTTAAAAGCCATTCTCCACACAGCAGTAAAAATTAGTTTTAAGAACATGTATTAGATTAACTCATTCTCCTAAAACCCTCCAAAGGCTTTCCATCACATTTATGCACACAAGCTATAATGTGCTTGTAGGAATCACCTACCAGACCACTCCCCTCACCACTCCCCCTTTCATCATACTTCACTCACTCCAGTCTTCATTCTGCTCTTTGAACATACTAAGCTTGTTCCTGCCTTAGAGACTTTGTTTTGCTATAGCTCTATCTGAAGCGCTATGCCCTCAATCTTTGCATGGTTAGTTCCTCCTTACCATTCAAGTCTCATTTCAATTGTCAGCTCTATAAAAAGGTCTACTGTGGCCACAAAGTCTGAATTAGAGCCCACCCCCATCCTCAGCTAGGCATTATCACATCCTGGTTTTTTTTCTTCCTCCTAGTTTTCACTTTGTGAAACTATCATGTTCACTTCTCAGATGTTGTCTGCCCTGACTCTTCCCTCTTCCAAAAAACAGGAACCTTGTCTATCTTGCTCATAACTCTATCTTAAATGTCTAGAGAATATTCGGCAAATAATAGATGACCAATAAATATTTGTTGAATGAAAACAAATGAATATTAATCTTTGGAATAGCACACACGTAAGACATCCACATTTAAGTCCTTTGTTCTCTTCCACAGCTTGTACTTCCTATATGGAACCATAAAGTCTTTTCAGTTGTCTGTACTTCTATTATTTAATTCCTTGAAGACAAGGACATCCTATCTTTGTATTATCACCAACTAGCATAATTCTTATCATAGAGTCAGATGTGTATTATAAATATTTGTTCAAGGAATAAAGGGAAAAAAAAGGCTGGGGAGGAAGCAGAGTGACACAGAACCTATGGATAAACACAAGGGTGAACTTCACAAGAGGCTGAATAATTTTGCCTTATATTTGAGTCAAACAGTCACTATGTACAAGGTAAAGCTTTACTTATAGGTTTGAACTCTAGGACTTTAAAGTCATATTTAAAGCTGTTGCTGAGGGATCCCTGGGTGGTGCAGCAGTTTGGCAACTGCCTTTGGCCCAGGGCGCGATCCTGGAGACCCGGGATCGAATCCCATATCGGGCTCCCGGTGCATGGAGCCTGCTTCTCACTCTGCCTGTGTCTCTGCCTCTCTCTCTCTCTCTCTCTCTCTCTCTCTCTCTCTCTCTCTCTCGACTATCATAAAATAAAAATAAAATTAAAAAAAAAATAAAGCTGTTGCTGAAAGCTACCCAAATTCTATACCATTGTCAGATGACATCGGTGTAATATGAGAGTTCATATTCCTAAAAGCAACTCTCAGCTAATAGGAAAATAGTATCAGAGTTCTCTAAGCTATTTGCATCACTAGGGCTTATGTAATACACCTCAGACCAATTTTCAATTCAATTAGTCTTTATGAAGTGTCCATAGAGGGCATGACACTATATGCAGTGCAGATCCAAGTATGCTACCTCAAGGCAGATCAAAGATTTATAGGTCACAGAGTAAAAAGTTCAGTTTATTCTGTTTACCTCATTCATTTTATGCTAGAGCAAAGCCATTAAAATGTTATGACCATTTGCTTGACCTATGATCCAAGTGTGAAAAAATAAAGTCCAAATTGCTACAATTGGTACCCTATGATAAAGGTCACATATTATCATCTCAGGACATGGAGATGGAATTTGTTTATTTATTTTTTTAAAGATTATTTATTTATTTATTCATGAGAGACACAGAGAGAGGCAGAGACACAGGCAGAGGGAGAAGCAGGCTCCATGCAGGGAGCCCAATGTGGGACTTGATCCTGGGACTCCAGGATCACACCCAGGGCTGAAGGTGGCGCTAAACCACTGAGCTACCCAGGCTGCCCTATTTATTTATTTTTAATAGAAAAGTTCACCTGAAAGTTGCAGATTAAAAGAATCTTAACATTTATAAGTACAGCCATGAAAGATATAACCCTATTCTTTACAAACAAATTACCATCCCAAGGAGTAGATGCTCCAGCTAGTGGTATATTGAGAGGGGATAAAAGCCAGCCTTCGTCATTAATTACTCACATATATACTGAATGCGGATGTCTGTCCTCCAAGAGATTTACAGGCCAGATGACAAAACAATACATGAGCACAAAAGTTAAATGCAATCACAAGCAGAATGTACCGAACATCATTCACAGCAAAAGCTCTGGGATTTCAGCGGAGGGAAGGCACTCTGATACTAGGATCAGAGGAGGTAGGTTCTGAGCAGGGCCGTTAAGCAAGGAAGACTGCCACTTTAAGTGACAGTAAGGTATTTCCCCAAAACTTGAGAAAATAGAAAATAATACTTCTTTCTGAAAGTTAAACTATAAAATCAACACAAAATTAAAGCAGAGTTGTACGTAGTCACTTCAGTGATACTGTAAACCTCCCAGTCCAGCAAGGCTGATTTTAAACTTATTGAATTTATTAACATATATAAAGAGAATTGCAAATAATCATCAAACAGCCCTTCCCTTCCAAACACTCTCCAGATTAGGGCACCAAATCAAACAGATGTGAGGATCCGCCTCCATTGATAGACACCATAGGCAGCCAGCACCTGATGCCATTAGGCATTCTACTCATGCAATTCCCTTGTTCAAACTATACGATCATCAAGCAACCTTTTAATAATTAGGTTTCTCATGTAGTTTGCCTAAAGGGAGCAATGTGCTGGTCAGGCCAACATGAACACCAGGTTTGCTCAGCAATTAAATTTCTTAATGTAAATTACTGCGTTGGTATTCTGGTTTTATACATCAGTCTCTTGTGAGCTTGTTATTGCCAGTCATCATCCCGGAGTTGTTGTAATTCTAGGACACTGACATAATACATTTTCAGACCCCACAGAAGTATACAGGACTGGTTTGGTTCAATAGAAAGTTCATTTAAGGGTTTAGAAACCCCAGAGACAGACAGGGGGGGATAGATGAATAGTTTAGGCAGATATATTAAGACATTTGTGTAGGTAACTGAATATAATATTAAGGCATGGAAGTTGATGTTTAGCAGTGGACTCACTGGTGAAATTTGAGTAGGGGGAGTCACATGATCAAAACTGTTACTCACAGGACAATTATGTGCAGTTCTACTTAGCAGAACTCATGGTTTAACTGAAGAGCTAGCCAAGCAAATAACTAATTACAATATGCTATTATAAGCATAAAGAGTACTCTAAGCACCAAAGAAAGCACCTGCAGTTTACTCTAGGGATGATGAAGGAAGTCATGATTTTCTCTGCCCTTCATAACCATCCTGCTTCTCCTCATGTGTTTCCTACTTTGGTGATCATAACCACATTCCACCTGGTTATTAGGCACAGTCATGCTAGATTCTCTTTTCTACCCCCAACATACAATAAGTCCAAAAGCCTTAAAGGTTTTGCTTTCTCATTACCTCTTAAACTTCTTTTCCTCCAGGGCCACTGCCTTAGTCCAAGTTGTAATCATTTCTCAGCTGGATTACTGAAATAGTCTTCCAAATGATACCCTGCCTTCATTCCAACTAGCTGATAACACATGTGCTTATTTCCAGCACATCTACAGTTTTGAAGCTAGGATGATAGTTCATTTAGTCATCCAACAAATACATATGTGTCAGGGACTTTCTAAGCCCAGGGGATAGAACAATGAACAAAAGAGACAATGTTCTTGATTTTCATTGACCTAATACTCTAGACAGGACATTAATTATGTAAGCAAAGAAATGACTAAAGCAGTTTTTCAGTAGTGATAAAAATATTATAAA
This sequence comes from Nyctereutes procyonoides, assembly GCF_905146905.1. Classification (NCBI taxonomy): domain Eukaryota; kingdom Metazoa; phylum Chordata; class Mammalia; order Carnivora; family Canidae; genus Nyctereutes; species Nyctereutes procyonoides. The sequence continues at coordinate 6,529,494 of NW_026575126.1, forward strand.
GTAAATACAATCAAATGATGTGGCAGAGAGTGACTATGTTAACTGGAATTTAAATAAAAAGTTTTTAAACTTTTTTTTTTTTTAACTACTAAAAAATTGAGTCAGGGACTGGGTTGTCATTAAGGCCTCTTGGACAATGGTAGTTAGGAGCAGGATGACTAGAGGGAGCCAGCCATGCAAAAGTCTGGGAGAAAAACAAACACAAAGTCTCCAATACAGACACATGTTTAGAATGTTCAAAAATTGGGAAGAAAGCAAGCATAGCTACAACAGGAAGATAAAGAGAGAAAGAGTGGTAGGAGATAAGGTCAGTGTATTATACAAAGGGCACTCACCTAAGGCCCTGTAAGTTTGAATTTTAATTAAAGTACTATGGGAAGCTATTGAAAACACATAAGTAAAAGAGCTGCATAATTTCATCTATGATTTGAAAGTTCACTCAAGGTTTTGTGTGAATCATAGATTTAAGAAAAGCAGGAGTGAAAGAAAAAGATCATTCTAGGGTCCAGCACAAAAGTATAGGCGGGATGTATAGAGCCTTGGAAGAAAGTGGTAGCAGAAAGGTGGAGATGCATTTGTCTTGGAGATATATTGTGGAGCTAAAGCCAGTAGGACTTCCTAATGGAGTGAATGTGGGAGATAAGAAAAAAATAAGAAACCAAGGATCTGTAACCTGATGGACATTGGTGTCATTTTCTGAGATGGAGGAGACTGAAGGGTATGTTTTAGAACTTTGGGGTGGGAGTAGAAATCAAGAATTCAGTTGGGCCACATTAAGTGTAAATAAGTATTGAGAATCCAAGAGACATGTCAAGTAGGAAGCTCAATCCAGAAACATGGAGGTCAATGGAAGGGTCATTGGTAGCAATACAAGCTTGGGAGTCATTGACGTACAGATAATATTTAAATTATTGATCTAGTCTAAATATAGACTAGAGAAAAAGAAGAATAGAGGGCCAAGGACCAAGTTCTGTAGCATTCCAACATTGGGAGATCAAGTAAAGATTGAGGAAACTGAAAAATAGAGGCCAATGATATAAAAGAAACTTCAAGTGAGTATGAGGTCAAGGAATTCAAGAGAAAAGAGCGTTTCTAAATGTCAAATGTTGCTGCCAGGTTAAAACAAAAGACACCACCCATTGCACTTGGAAAGATGGAAATCATTGGTAACCTCAAAATCAGTGTGAGGAGAGTACTAGAGAATATATCTCTACTCGAGAGAATGTGAGGGAAGAGAGGAAGTCCTATAAGTCATTATGTGACTTATTTTATAAGTCATTTGGACTTGTAAAATAGTTTGAAACCAGAAGCCTATATCCATAGCACTCCCTTTGGACACTTTTAAATAGTCTCCAAATGTGAAAGAAAATGGAAGGAAATAAAAATAAGTGATGTCATAATCGGTATAACAAAAAAGCACACCAATTATTTCAATACGTAGCCAATATGAGAACTTTATAACTTTAGAAGACAGCATTGTATTCTCACAATAACTTGAGACGTCTACTTGATAATGGCTCTAGAACTCACAAGAAGGCATCAGTACAATGCTTTCTATGTGTATCACTTAGGCCAGAAGCTGGACTCTTCCCTCAGTGCTTTGGCATTAAGAACTGAAGCAAAAAGTCTTGAAATTTCAAGGTTGGAAAGGATTTGGAGGTCATTTAATTCAGCTCCTTTGTGTAAATGGATCCCCTCTTCCACATTCCTAATGAATGCTTGCTTCTTTCTCCTCTTGAACCCCTTTCATGATAGTGAATTTGCCACCTCTGCCCAATGCTTCAGGTAGAAATAAATGCATCTTATTACATTTCAGACAGATTTTCCTTGCTTTATAATAACAGTTATTTTCAGCATTGTGAAACCTACCAATGTGATTATATGAGTCATATGTCCTTCATCTATTTTGTGTATAAAGGGAAAAAGGCAATTATGGAACATGTAGGCCTTTTATTTCTATTTACCTATCTATCTATATGCTGCCTCTTTCCAGAAAAAAAAATCGTAAATGAAATGACTTAAAACACCTGGGTGCAATAGTTATTAAAATAGAAATAGAAATTCAAACTCCTGAAAAGAAATTCTTGACTCGAAGGCTAATGTAGTTGCTGGCATTGAAATTAAATTTATCAGTGGGCTTTCTACGATTCAGCATGAAAGGAGAAATATAGTGGATTACACAGTTCTCCTTATCTAAAAGAAGAAAGTATACTAAATTCTCCATTAAATGAAAATTTTCCTTGGTTCTAAATTACAATAGGAATTTCTCATGTAGCATCTTATGAAAGAGACTTATTTCTTTGTTTTCCATTTACATTCATTTTCACTGCCATTTCATTTTTACCAAGCTCACAATCTCAATCCAATGTTTAAAAAAAAAAACTTAAAAGAATCTGTTGAATATATGGGACAAAGCCAGAGCATTGGATAACTACTTTTCAAAAGGGACTGGGAAAACACTTTAAACTATCAATCATCCTTTTGGGGAGGGGGGGTGTCAGTATTATGGGGCATTGGTTCCCACAGGCCCAACTCTTAGTAGACAGGAACAAATGAGAAACTGAGCTAAAATCTTCTACAGCACTACCATCATTCCTTTACCTCTCCTAGAAATAACTACAGTTGGGTGATCACTATGTACAAATGATATCCTGTGAACTGAGAGGAGTGTACAGAACATGGTCCACTGACAAGCAGAGAATGCTGGAGAAGTTGGCCTGAATATCTGATAATACTTTGAATCTTTCAGAAGGGAAGTGATACTGTAAGCAAAGGTGTTATTAAAGGCAGCCCTGCAGCTAGAGGTAATGTGAAGAATTTGGGGTTTCTCATTTGTTCATTAAACATTCCAATTATATACCACATCTTCTTTATTCATTCATCTGTCGATGGACATCTGAGCTCTTACAGTAGATACATACAATGGAATACTACTCAGCCATCAGAAAATCATATCTTACCATTTGCAACAACATGGATGGAACTACCAGGTATTATGCTAAGTAAAATAAGTCAGAGAAAGACAGTTTATCATATGCTCTCACTCATATGTGGAATTTAAGAAACAGCACAGAGGATCATAAAGGAATAGAGGAAAAATAAAACAAGAAGAAATCATAAAGGAAGACAAACCATAAGAGACTCTTAATTATAGGAAACAGAGTGTCGCTGGAGGGGCAGGGGGTGGAGGGATGAGGTAACTGGGTGATGGACATTAAGGAGGACACGTGATGTCATGAGAACTGGGTGGTACATAAGACTGAAGAATCACTGACCTCTACCTCTAAAACCAAAAATACATTCTATGTTAAGTAATTGAATTTGAATTAAAAAGAATTAAAAAATAAGCAGTCTACTTTCCCAGAAAGGAAATTATAGAAAAGTTATAAATGGGCCAACCGTGTCTTCCTGTGGTTCAACACCCACGGTTCTATAGTACTTTCCCCTGTTCTTGGATTGAAGATGGGGGAGGTATGCCACATACTGACCATTTCCCTCTGAAGGCTTCTGTGGTCTGCAGGACATCACAAACAGTCCTCAGTAAAACTAACTTACTTTCCTCAGAGTGATGATCACAGTTGCTTAGACTTTACCTGGACTACCTGGTTCCATCATTAAGCTGAAGACTCAACTCCTTCCTCACACCTAAAGCTAGCCAGGCATGACTCTGCTTTCTTCTCTGTGGCTAGAAAAGGCACACCTTTCATCTCTATTTTGTCCGTCCAAATGTGGCAGCACATTATATTTGTATTCTTACTATTACTACTATCACTATGACTACTACTACTATTGTTGAATCTGGATTATATCTAAAGGTCCCTTGAGGCCAATAAGCTAGATTCAATTTTCACATGTTAGTTATTGTAAAATCAATGCGAGTACAGTAAAAATAACCTACATCCTGAATGGGGCTGTTTATATACTGGACCATGCAATGTATTCATGGTGTTACCATGGAAAGGATGAGAGATTTCAGACTTACTCTAAAAAAGGCATTGGTACACCTTTGAATAAGTAACCCCATTTTTTTTATAGAATTGGGATAAACTGAATGCACATTTGTTAAAAGCCGGGGTATTATAGGCACATAACAGTAAATGCTAACATAGATGCTGATGGTTGCAAGTGCAAACAAGCATGCTGATCATTATTTCACCTAGGAGTTTACTATGACATACAAGTGTCAGAAATCGAAGTCAAAGCTAAGCAAAACCCAGCTACCAACAGCATAATTTTCTCCTCATTTTTACCCGTTCTACCCTGCAAACCCCTTTCTGGTTAGCAGGAAGCCTGGGAATAGAGGGTAAAAGTAATAATAAAAGAGGCCTATGAATTATTGGGTAGCTTTTAAATGCCATACAGCTTTGAGAGAGAAGCACCCGTTGAGACAAGTACATATTTCTCTAGAGTAGTCCAAACTATCCAAAAGCTTACATGATGCAATGGTGAATAGTTGTCTCTAAGAAAGCTCTCTGCTTTTGGAAGCCGAGCAGCACAAATACCTGCTATGGAAGAAGTTGGCATAGCAACTCTGCATTTGCAGTGGAGAATCACAGAACAAACAGGTGCATAAAACAACTACTCAAATGTATTTGCTTCTCTAAAGTGGTTAAACCTTGTAAAGCATTTTTAGGCTTCTCGTTTTAAGAAATACAAACTCTTCAGTCTCATCATTTAAGGCAGCGTATTTGCTGAATAGATGATATTCATGACTTGTGGAAAAATTTATTTTCTGTATTTTCTGTATATCAATAAGGTGACATTTAGGCTAAAAATAAGTCATTTCCCCTTCATCAGATATGATTCTCCATTGACCAGAAAATGATAACAAAAGTAAACTTTTTGTGCGTGTTAAAAAAATATATTTCCAAGAAAATAATTGCTTACCTTTTGGCAACAGGCCCCTTGAAATTCGGATCATATGTATTTGGATAACCTGCATATAAAAGAAAGAACTTTTTAAGCATATATGCCAATGAAATGGCAAATAAACACATCTAGAGTACTAATAAAGAAAAATCTACATCTTGGCTACTGCCCAGGGCAGTGTTGAATTCATTCTTTGGTCCAGGGAAACACAGTTATGCCTTGATTACATCTGCCAATCCTCTTCCCTCTCTCCAGTAAGTAGCAAGACTGGGAAGAGTTAAGGACCATATTCTATGCATACTATACACATATCTCCCACTGTTCTGTGTGGCAACATTATAGATTGCACCCAGGGTAGCAAAACTTGGAATCCTTCTGGTCTGCAAAGCCGTTTTACCATCTGCTATCACCAAGTATTGCTGAGTGCTCGTGAGGTGCACAGTACAACAGAGATGCCTGCTTATCTGGTTCTCCCCTTTCTCTCAGTAGATTAGGCTTTCCTTCAAGAAGTCGAAATATTAATTGGTCTCTGACATGTTGGCTATATGGCATATAGAAGTCATTATTATATTATAGAAAGATTATTTTTTTCAGATCCTATTGGCAGGCTTCATACCATCTGGAGAGATGCCCTAGTCATTCATTATTGCATCATGGTTGTGATGTATTCCCCCCATTTTTAAACAGGACAAGGTACACACAGAAGAGCCTTTTCCTGTGACATGTACTATGTAAGCAGACTCAGAACCAATTTCTGAAAAATAATATCTGGTCAGTGATCTGTATTTTGCAATCCCAAACCCCCAATGCTTCTCCCCTAACCTAAGCACTCACACCTCTTCCTCTAGGGATTTGTCCTTGTGAGAAGGCCTAGTCCTGAAATTAAAGAGAGCATTTCAAAAGGGACTGCCCAAAAAACCTCATATGACTCTGCCTGTAAATGGAAACGTGAGTTCTGAGGACTCAGAGGCCTCTTCGCTGTAATCACAGGCTGAGGACAAAACAGGAAGGTAAGGACGCACATGGAACAAAAATCTAAGAGCCAATGAGTGAATATTAGTAAAGCACCTATTATAAGCCAAGGACTCCAAGGGCACAGAAGATATATAAGGCATTGTCCTATTGGAGACGTTACAATTGGTGGAACAAGATCAACATATTGATTCATTCAACAAATATTTCTTGAGAATACCAGGCCCTGCATTGTAGCATATGAACACTGAAAATGCCATATGAAACAATTAATAAAGAACCAAATTGTGTGGTATCTGCCTTAAGTGTTACAAGAGTTCTGAGAAAGTAGGTTTCATGGTTTCATCAAGGACTAGAACAGTCAAGAGGGTCATATTCAAGAAGTAAGACTCTTGCTAAAGATTAGAATAAAACAAAAAGGAAGAGAAATATTTTGGGTGGATGAAACTGGAATTCTGTTAAATTCAGTTGCTATTTATTGATCACCTGTTATGTGTTCTGCATTGAAAGAGGCACTGCAGGGGATAAAAGATTTACTGAAACGGTCTCTGTCTTCAAAAAGCTAATGAACTGATGAGTAGGGATAAAAATAAGAAAAGTACAAAAATTACTACAGAACAAAGCAGAACATGATATCATAAAAGGATACAAAGAAAGTGTTATAAGAGTTCCAGGGAAGGAAATGTCATGGTCAGTAGAGATTAGTAAGGAAGGACTCCTAAAGCACAACATTTTGGGATAAATAGGTGAAGTTTAGACTTGTAGCAATGAATGAAGTCACAGAGGTAGAGATGGTTAGCATGGCTGTAGAGATAGTAAAAAAAATCAGCCTGACAGGATAACAGGATAGGAGGAGGGGACAATAAAGCTGAAAGGATACAATAGGATCAGACTTCAGAAAGCCTGAAAAAATGAGATGGAAGTTATTTAATATATCCTAGGCCACAGGGAACCATAGAAGGATTTTGAACAACTACAAAAAAAAAATGACCCGGCAAAAGCAGTGCTTAAGGAAGGGCAGTCTGCAGCAGTTACAAGTTGAATGGCAAAATGCAAAGTCAAGGAGATCAACTTAGGAGTCTACTGCAATAATAGAGGTGAAGTAACGTGAGCCACTGTCCAAGTGGTGGTGGAAGTGATGGAAGGAGAGATTCAAGATTCATCATAGAGAGTCATGTGGCAGAGAGGTTAAGAGCAATGGCTCTGGAGTCAGATTGCATGCCGTCTGTGACTTACTAGCAGAATGACCCTAGACAGGTCGTGTCGCCTCTTGAGTCTTGGTTTCCATATTTGTAAATGGAGATAACACTACCTATGCCTTAAAGCTGTAATGAGGATTCAATTAATTAACACCTGTAAAAGTGCTCAGAACCATGTCTGGCACTTCGTACGCTCCCCAATGAATGTTCACTATTAGTCAGTGTAAGTATATGAAAAAAAAATAGAACTTGATGAATGACTCGGGGTATAAAAGAGAGAAGTCAAGATGGCTTCAAGTCAAGCGACTACAGACCTAGAACTGTCATTCTCAATCACTTTTAGTCTTTGGCCTAGGCTTTAGGAAAGATTGAAACACTTTGGGAACATTAGTAGGTGGAAGAAATTGTAAAGTTATTATAAGAAAAAGAGCATGAGATTGATTTTGAAGTGACATCTGATTGTAAGTCCAGCATTCATTCAGAGTTAAGAAACTGGAATCTTGAGTCAAGTCTTGAGATACATATGTGGAAGTCACGAAGTTTATATCATGATAAGTGATGAATTCCATAAAGAAAAACTTCAGGGTCTGTTGGTTACAATATTATTATAGCAACAAGAACAACAGTATTAAACCTGTTTTTAGCATTAAATGCTAAGTGCTGTAACAGGAACTTCATTTGCATTGTTTTGCTTACTTTGATACAATAGCTTTATTAAATAGGTAGATTGGAAACCATTGTTAGATTCACTTTATGTATTTAAAAAAACAAGGCACGGGAAGGCTAAGAATGTGCCCCACCTGGGACCCACACTGTCTAGTCCTATTGGGGCAGAACAGATCCTGCTGGCCGTACCCAACATTGCCAACATTGGTTTATACTCCAAGGGGGAGCGTGTAAGACATTTCCTGTTTGAGACAGTCCATATATACTTAAGTGTTGAGTTCTCTGACACTGTCAAATTCTCTTTTCCTGACTGCTTCTCTGACTTAGCCCACCTGGGAACTGACCTCCTCATAATTAAGAGTAAAAAGTGAAAATAAACAGTCACAGGAAGGAAAACATAAAAGTGACATTCAAGAAAGTGGCATTCAAGAAAGCCAAAGAATCCAAGAAAGAGGGAAGATTACAAATTCCACAGAAAAATGATTACTAAGTGAATGCTTATTTGTACCTGGGACCACTGTAAGAACTTTGCACACAAATCTGCCATTTTGCACAATGTCACAGAGAACACAATGTGACTTGTACTCCTGTGCACTGTGCAATGCAATACCCCCAGTATATTTATTATGTTATTGGATGCCCCATAATTCTGTGAGGTGTGTCATTATTATCATTCCGTTTTACAAATGAGGAAGTTGAGGTACACAGGATGGCTAATTTGCCCCTCAGCTAACAAGAGTTGGAAGTGGGATTGGAAGGCACATGGTCTGACCCCAAAGCCTATGTTGAGCCATTTGGCAAGAAGTTCCTCTTTGATGATATCAAAGAAATGCCATAGATAAGTGGGGAGAGGAAGCAGGTGAAAAGGGATTAGCAACTTACACTGATCTTGTAATTATTCACTTTTTACATTAGAAATAGGCAGAACTGCTTTAAAAGAATCTAGGTTGGAGGGGCGCCTGGCTGGCTCAGTCGGGAGACCCATGTGACTCAGTCTCAGGGGTGTGAGTTTGAGCCCCACATTGGGTAAAGAGATTACTTAAAAAAAAAAAAGTATCCAGACTGGCTTCCAATTTTGGTGTGATTTGTACCTTACAAAGAGAAAAAGTAGATCACAGTGTAAATGAAATGCTATTGTCAAATCTGTCTGAAAAGCTGACACTTTCTGATTGTAAATCCTGGCCGCCTTATATTTCAGTTGAAAATATACTTACGCCACAGTCAAACGATAAGATTTAGCTGATTCCATATAGTAATGACATCTGGAAAGTGATGACTTCAGCCTACCCCACGTGCTGCCAGAATTTGTATTGTCATGCAAATTTTTTATTTTCTGGAATCAATACAGGCCCTCGCTTTTTCAGAGGCCCTCATGTGCTCTAATTGCATCTCTGGAATAAATAGACTGAAAGGCCAGCTAAGTGAAAAGAGCCACAACACTGAGCCATCATATGGCTTAGCTAGTTGAATATAATTCATATTTCTAACTTCCAGAAAAAAAATACTTATAATTAGGCAATCATTTTAAGAGCTTCTTAAGTTCATGTGATTCTCCGATCACCAAAATTATTATGACAACAGAATCACAAAAAGAAATTCATTATAGAAGTTACACACTTGTTATTATAGTTAACAGTTTGTATTGTACTTACACAATGCAATTTATCTTACTACAAATCATTCATGAGGATTAAGGAAAATAGTCCAGGTAATTAATTCAGCTCCTGAGTGTGGATTTCACATGACTCTGTTGGACACAAATGGTAAGATAGAGCAGCCAGGCATGCTTAGACTCTTTTCTTTAAAAGCTATCTGTTTATCAAAGAAAAATGACAATAAAACTATCACTGAGCAGTTACAAAACCCAAAAATCTGAGAGCTTTAAGTTTATTCTTTCAGATATATTCTCCAGAGAATGTAATGTGGTTTAGAAAACCAAAAGGGAACTCTAAGGAGTGGCAAAGTAGAATTTAGTGACCAAGTCAGATAGCTCTCCAAAAAGCAAGGGAAAATGGTGTAGTACAAAATTAAATCTTGCCTTAATATTCAACAGCTAGTGGAAAATTGTGAATAATCAAACACTTGTTTTACATTTGATTTTTTACGAACATGTTTATGACTCTGTCTACAAATGAGGGCCTGCCACTTCATCCAGGGATAGGAGTCCCTTTCCTCCAATCTCAACAGAGGAGATGGAAGTGTTCTTTGCCATTTTTTACAGGGAGATATTCCTACCTCTCAGCCCAGCACACATGGCCTCTCACCGGCCTCATTTCCTACCATCCCTTACTTCAAACTTGATCTTCTAGCAATTTGGTACTGCTATGATTCCAGCCTACATCAGGTGTTTTGCATAGGCCCCTTTTAACAATATGCCTCTCCCTTCTTTGTTCTGTTGACAAGGCTAAAGAAATCTTACAGTTCTTACAAATTCCCCCATTCATCCTCTAGGAGAAGGACAAGGACCAAAACATCTTACTGGCTACTGTGCCAGTGGGTACAGATGGGACTAGAGACCAATGCTGAGAACTTTCATATAATTCCATCCCAAAGTAGTTAATTCCACTCATCTGTGAGATGTACATACTTGTATTATTTGCATTGTTGCACTTGGTACACTATGCCTCAAGGCATGTGCTGTAGTAGACAGATGCCTACATCCTAATCCCCCAAATTTGTGAATATTTTACTTTACATAGCAAAAGGGACTTTGGATGATTATGAGATGGGGAAATTTTCCTGTATTATCTGGGTAAACCGAATATAATTACAACAGTCCATACATGGGGAAGAAGGAGACAGAAATGTCAAAGAAGGAGATGTGACTATGGAAACAAGGTCAGAGTGATGTGATAGGAGAAAAACTCAACTGACCATTGCTGGCTTTGAAGAGAGAAGGGAGTCATGAGCCAGGGAACGTGGCAGCCCCTAGAAGCTAGAGAAAGTAAGAAAATGGATTCTTCCTTAGAGCCTCTTGAAAGAAATGCAGCTGGGCCTATCCTTTCACTTTAGCCCATTGAGACCTATTTTGGACTTTTGATCTCCAAAACTGTAAGATAACAAATCTGTATGATTATAAACAATTACATTTGCGGTAATCATTAAAGCAGCAAGAGGAACTAATATACATGACTGTTTCTCCTACTGGATTAATAGCTCCTTTAGGGCAGATACCAGATCCTGGTTATTGTTCTCTTGCTGTTATCTACTTTGGTGTCCCATATATGCATAAATAATAGATAATAAATATTTCTGGAGTAAACTTTTATTAAATGTCAGTGTAATTTTGAATTCTTATATCTTTAATTTAGGTTATGAAAATACAAATAGGAGATCAATCTTAACAATTACCAGCTAGTCATTGTGGATAGATTTCAACCTGGATTAAAGACAAGTTAATAGACTCCTAAAATTGCATTGATGTGAAAAATTACTCTCTCTGTTAACTCAGCATCCAATTTGTAATGTCAAGACCAATAGGAGTTAACAAAGGAAGTAATGGAGACAGTATCCCATACTGGTGAATAAAAATTGGGCAATAAAATTCTTGGTATCAAATGTCATTTCTGCCATCTACAAAGTGCATGATCTTGGGAGAATTACTGTTTTTCTCTGTGCAGTTTCATTTTTGTCATCTATAAAATAATAGTAGCAAAACAAATTTTAAGTAACAAAAGGAAGAAACAATTTCTGCCTTTGGGGTGACCACTGGAAGCAGTAAAATATATGTAATCACTCTCATAAACAAAGTAGATCAGTGTAGTGCAACACAACTTAAGTTGAATTACCTCACTGACTATAAGTGACATGAATAGTTCTAGAAAGGTTTCCATGATTAAGCTGGATATGACATTTATAGAATAACTTTTTGAAGGAGAGGAATTATGAGAATGCTTAAAGGGAAGAATGTTTCATATGGGAAAGCTGGAAAAAGCACATGCTCAGCTACAGCAAAGAGCTATTCCTGGAGGAGACATGAGAGCAGTTAGAAGAATGACATACATCATATGAAGTTGGAGTAGGATTTACAAAGCCCCTCAAGTCTTCTGAGAAAGTAATACAATTGGCATGTGTTTGTGTATCTGTATGATGCAGAAGAAATAGGAAAGTTAAGGCAGAGGGACCAAGAAGAAGATTGTTGTCATATTTCAGAGTTCAGATGGTAGCTGCTTGACTGAGGCTGCAGCAGTGAGAGAGGATGAGGTAATTCCAAAAGCATTACAGAGGAATACATTTGATGGGGGTGAAGGAAAGGGCAGGGTGTCATGCTTCATCACCTAGTGATGGCAATGCCTCAAGCAGAAAATGATGTGCATTCCAGAAATTCATCTAGGGCAGAAACATGACCCCACACTGGACATGGCAAGATTAATGGAAATGCAAATGAGGCTCCTTCAGCACTGATTCAAGCCAAACAATACTGTGGTACCATCACCTTACAATGGTTGTTTTTCTCTCAGTCTGAGTAGCTTCCTAAACGTATAGATTGATAAATCATTCCATGCTTCATCAAGAATGCCAAATCTCCTGCTTTAAGAAAGGGTTTTCTAATCACAGGGTTGGTTTCTAAATAGTTTACATCATCATTTGAAATAATTCACCCTATATGAACACAAGTCATTAACATTCAGTTAAAACGTCAATCTAGAAGTAATGCCGAAAAGAAACAACCTCCACTTCCACTAAACAGGCAAAAGAAAACATTCATAAAGCACTCAGGCTGCTTCTTCATAGACTGATTTTATAGGCAGTGCTGAAAGATGCACGTTTGGGGGGCATTGGAAATGCACTTCTGAAAAAATGATTTTTCTTGACTACTGTGACAAAGCAGTGAATTTGTGCTATAGAACAGCCATGAATTATTGGATAATCACATATCTTCTCAGAATAAATAAAATTCTGAATCAATATTGATTTAAAAAGAGAGTCTGGAAGCAAACAAGAACATGAATTGAGTTTGAAGTTTATCAGCTTGGGGTTTCTAATATTTCTTTCTAGCTGTATTCATATTCATTGCCCAACATGAGGCACTCAAAAAAAAAAAGAGCAATGACATACTCTAATTGCACTGGAGCAATTCCTTATTTTCTTCCAGTATCATAGGTTATGCATTTCATTATCACACAAGACCCTATTCCCTTACCTCCTAAAAAATATAACAACTTCATAATCAGAGATAGGAAATGAAGAGTATATTTACTTGCCCTGAATATAAAAATAAGTGACTTCATCTTGTCTTTCCATCTGCAAAATTCAGGCAGTAAATGAATAAAGTTTGGGAGAAATGAGAGTTTTCATCATTATACAGATACAAAAATAAACTTTTGTAGAGAAGGAGAAAATTTTTTAAAGTTATAGTTGAGTGAAAGACTTTCTGTTGAGCTTAGGAATAAACACTACTAAGAAAAATAGCAAGAACTTGTCGATTTATCACAAATGCATAAAGCAGTAGCTAGTGATAACATCTCTCCTACATCTTCATATTGTTCACAGGTTATTGATGAGAATAAAATTAAACTGTGCATCAACTCTGACTTTTGCCACAAATCAAGAAGATGGAAGATAATAATCACTGGAAAAACATCCCTATTCCTGGGCCTGAATGCAGGGAAGAAAATATGATTTAGTATACATTTTCTACCCACAAGACATTATGATCCAACAAATAAAAACTACAAGTGGAATACACTACGAGAATTCGTGTTAGATGAATGCCTCTACCTACAGAATAGTTGAGGAAAAAATATGATAAACTATGATCTTTCAGCAATGGGTCAAGCTAGTCACTTAGAATGACAAATGGGGAAAGTGCAGACAACAGGAATTACACACAACTTACGGTATGACGCACCTAACTGTTACATGTATTCAGAGAGGAGGGAGGGAGGGAGGGAAAGAGAGAGAGAAAGAGAGAGAGGGCACTTAAAATTCTTCTTTCTCAGGGCTGGGATGGAGGGAGTGGGGGAGTGTTTCAGAACAAAATAATCACTTGGAATGGAGGGCTGGGGACTTATCTCACTTCCTCCTATAGTCCTGTCTCTTTGGATCAAGTCAAAGATAAAATAGCCCGGATTTTATATTTGTAAATTCTATGGAGCATCTGTGAGGCAGAAATGCTCATGAATATTTTTTCCTCACAAAAGGATTTTCCACAAAGAGGCTGAACATATTGTGAGTTCATTGTCAAAAGAAAACTTTGGTCTTACTTGTTCTACATTCTATATAGACTTGGAGGTGGGTGTGAAAGACTAAGGAAGAGAAATCTAGCACTAAAGAGAAGGGTTTGCCTCATAATCTGCCATGATGGTAGTAATACAAAACTGTGAAGAAAAATCTATAAGTAAAAATTTCTAGTTAGCTCTAATTCCAAAAGTATGAGAGATTCAACTCTTTCCATCTCCATAAAAACAAATACAAGTTCTAGATATAAAGCTTAAAGAATCTGGAAAGCTGATAAAGCAGTGAAGAAATATCAGGCCAAAATCTAAGTGAAAGTGGGAATCCAGAGAGAGACACTACTAAAGCTACTCTAAGAACCTCAAAGATATTTATCAACTTCGCAAATTCAAGGATCAAGGAGAACAGAAGACGCAAACCAGAGGCTGCTCAGGATAAGGAGTAAAATAGGAAAATATCACTCCATTAAGTTGGAATTCCAAAGGGATACACCATCAGAATGAAACCCACCTCACCCTTAATAAAATCACCTTGACACTGAGCAAAAAGATGGGGAAAACACCTTCATTTGAATTTACAGTGTATGTGAAGTAATCTCAAGTGGGTTCAGTATCTAGGTATTCATGGGCATCTGACAAACAACAGACTCTGTTGGAATGTATCTTATTCTAAGAGTTCTCACAAATAATTTTCCAAAGAAAATATGCAGCAAACAACAAAAAATAACAAATTAAATAAACAAGATACCACGAAAGAACTAGATATACACAGACAACAGAAATAGACGCATAAAGTCTTCAGATATTTATATGATTCATGCCGAATTATAAAACAACTATGCTTACTGGGTTTTTTTTTTCCAGAAATAAAAGACAAACTTGAAAATAAATGTAAAGAACTAGTTTTTTTTTTTTAACTACCTAGCAGATTGTATGAAGAAAATGAAGAAAATCGAAACTGGAAGTAAAAAAGCACAATAAATAAAATGTAAAACTCCGTGGATAAGTTTGATATCAGATTAGACACAGCTGAAGAGGCAACTGGTAAACAAAAAGGCAAGTCAAAATGAATTATTCAGAATGTAGCAGAGAGAAACTAATGGAAAATATAAAAGACTAGTTTGTAAAATGAGCATAGGGTGAAAACTTTTAATATATGTTAAATCAGATTTCCAGAAAGAGAGAATAAACATGATGGAGGGAGGCAATGAAAGAAAATAACCACCAACACAGAATATTTACCTAATGATAATTTATTCAAGAAAAAAGAGTGAAATAAACTTTCTTTTTTAATTTTTTTTATTTTTTTTAATTTTTATTTATTTATGATAGTCACAGAGAGAGAGAGAGGGAGAGAGGCAGAGACATAGGCAGAGGGAGAAGCTGGCTCCATGCACCGGGAGCCAGACGTGGGATTCGATCCTAGGTCTCCAGGATCACGCCCTGGGCCAAAGGCAGGTAGTAATCTCACTAACATAAAGTATATATTTCTTTTTTAAAAAATTATTTATTTTAGAAAGAGAGAGTGCAAGCATGTGCAAGTGCGGGTAGGGGAAAAGGGAGAGAATTTTCAACCAGACTTCCCACTGCGTGTGGAGCCTGACTTGGGGCTCCATCCCACAACCCCTGAGATCATAACCTGAGCCAAAACCGAGTGGGATGTTCAAGCAACTGAGCCAACCAGGCACCCTTTAAGTATATATTTCTGAAAGAAGGAAAAGTTACCCAGATGGAAGGTCTTTGATGAAAGAAGAAAGGAAGAATGAAGAACTATGGCAGGGTGGGAGAGGAAAGGAATGATCACTGGCTATATAAAACAACAATAATAAAGTCTTGTGGGGTTAAATAAGAGAAAATTATGGCAATAATATAATATAATCCATAGAAAAGGGTAAAATATTAATAAATTTTAAACTTGAATAAGTATGCATGCTATGGTTTTTAAAAGGGTAGAACCAGCATGTATTACTTTGAAAATAGTGGAGGAAGGAAAACAGAATAAGAAAAATTAGCCAATGGAAAATAAAATAAAAAAGAGAAAAAAATAAACACAGAACAGTTAGAGGAATGAGAAAGCACAATATAATGTGCTGTATTTTGTTAGGAAGCAAATGTTTGTGTCCTCCCAGAATTCATATGTTGAGAGTCCTAACCCCCAATATGGTGGTACTTGGAGATAGGGTCTTTGGGAGGTAATTAGGCTTAGATGAGTTCCTAAGAGTGGGATGAGTGTACTTCCAAGAAGAGGAAGAAAGTCCAGAACTAGCTCTCTCTGCCATATGAGGACCCAGTGAGAAGACAGCTATCTTCAAGCCAGAAAGAGAGTTCTTACCAGGAACAAAATTAACTGGTACCTTGATCTTGGACTTCCCAGCCTCCAGAATTACAAGAAATAAATATCTGCTGTTTAAGCCACCCAGTCTATGACATTTTGTTATGGCGAACTAAGACACATATAAACTCAGGTATAATGATGACTACATTAAATACAAAGGACCAAGTGTGCTTGTGAAAGATAAAAACTGTCATACTGGAAGAAAAATCACAATATCGAACTATATGCTGTATGTACATCTCCCAATAAAAGATAGTAAAAGGTTAAAGCAAATGGATGAAAAAATATATGCTGTGTAAATCTTTAATGAAAAGGATAGAATTATAGGTAATCTCTGAAAACAGAAATCACTTCATTATGATAAAGTCCAATTAACAAAGAAGATACAATAATTTTAAATACATGCACTTAACAAAAATTAAAATGTAAATATATAGAATTGCAGGAAGAAATAGACAAATCTGCAATCACAGTAGGAAATTTAACATACTTTCTCAGTATTTGTCACTATTATAAAGCATAAAAAATCAGTAAATGTACATTCTCCTCAATAAATGGTGATAAGACAGTGGATATCTATCAAGAAAAATAATAATAAACTTGGAGCCCTACTCACGTCAGATACAAAAATCAATTCTAGATAGAAAGACATGAAGTGAAGGGTAAAATTATAAAGACTTTATGACCTCAGAGAGAGGATTTATTAAGCAATAGTACAAAAAGTACTAGTCATAAAGGAAATAAGTTATAAATTTAGCTACAACAAAAATAAGAAATTCTTTTCATCAAAAGATTCAATAGAGGGACATGGCATCCATAGAGGGCAGTAGTAACACAATAACACTTAATTATTAATACCGAGGCTATATAAAGAACTACAGATCAAAAAGACAAAGATTGGTGGCACAAAAAGGGGGGGGGAGCAAAAGACTTAGGTGGGAACCTTAGAGGAGGAAATCTAAATGGTGAATAAATAATAAAAGTAACATTCAATATCATTAATAATTAGGCAGATGTAAATGCAAACCATACAAAGAAATTAACTATATGCCCTCGGAACACTTGCAAAAAAGGGGAAAGTTAGATGGGTCGACAAAGATGTGGAATAGTGGGAACTCATACGCTGCCCATGAAAATGAAATCCGGAGAACTGCTTTGGAAAAGTCTGGCATGATCTGACCCTACGACGGGGCAACTTCAGTCCTAAATTTTATCTCGAACTCCCACATATGTGTATGAAGATACAGACACAATAATGTTCATGGCAGCATTGTTTGTAATAGCCAAAAATTCGAAACAACTCAGTGGACATTAAAAGTAGAGAATATAAATAAATTATGGCACAATCACAACAGAAGACTAAGCAGTTCCCTCCCTGCTAGAGGTAACCACTGCCCTGAGTTTTGTGATAATCGCTTCCCTATTTTTATTGTAGTTTATCTCTATGCCTTCCTAAATAATATAATTTAGTGTTGGTTACTTTTGGTTATACACAAATGGCATGTGGGGTGATTTTGTTTTTGTTTTTTGTTTTGTTTTGTTTTTCCCCTTCTCATCATGTTTGTGTGATTCATACACCTGTAAGTAAGCTTTCTCTCTCTCTTTCCCAGACATGCACAGAAACACACACATGCATGTGAACATGGAAGAAAATAAAATCCTCCTTTTTCCAAACAATGACTCCCACAAAGGATATTCATGTAACTTTAGGGATTCAGGCTGTTCAAGTTCAGAGTTTCAAAGAGTCCGTTTTGTGAAAAGACTAAGAAACCAGCTCTCTATCTTTTTAATTATAGCTGCAAAAGCCTGTGTCACCTTAGCAAGTCACTTTTCTGACTCAAAATACATGACATTTTGACTATCTCTTAGTCATCAATGCAGTTATTTATTTATCATATGTTTTCTCCACTAGAATAGAAGTTCTAAGAGGACAGGGGCTCTGTTCTGTTTCCTACTGTGTGCTCCACCGCCCAGAGCAGCAGTTCTGGTTCATAGCAGCTGCTTAGTCAATATTTATTAGGAACATAACACGGAGGGTCTCTTTTAAACTTATTTGTGCTGTTACTTTATATTTACTCTCCAACATGGCTGACGCCTGTTGGACTTTTCATAATGTTGTGCATGTAAGTATTGGCCAGAACGCACCAAACATTGACTTAAGAAGTGCAGCACCTTCACATCTTAAAAGCCTGACAGCTCTACAGATTTCCAACTTGCTCCCTGGAGACAGATCATGAAGATGAAGTTGCAAGGCAGGAGCACTTTTCAAGTTATTTCCATGATGTTTCTCCAATAGGTGGTTCCCTACTGCTAAGGTGGCCAAGAATTGGTGGCTCCACAGCCTTAGGTTCTCAAAGAAATAAACTGGGGTAAGATTCTCAACATTTTTCTAAGGGTGATTCTTCTTTCACATTTTATTTACCCCAAAGGCCTACGGACTAACATGTTACCTTCCCTCTCACTACTATTTTTTTTTTAATGAGTAAAATAGTTTAGAGGGATTTTACAGCAGTTTCTACCTCTTAAAAAAAAAAAAAAACATTGATTCTACCTGTAGAATCACTGTTGTTCTCTTTTTCTACAGCCATAGATTCCCCTGTTGATCTCGGTGCCCTAAGAAAAAGTTCTCAAAGGACCAAGATGGCATCCTTTAGAGCAGCTTTACAGGACACTCCATATAGTCATGTACAAGTGGGCACTGTAGGCGAAGGATAACTCAGGTTATATCCCAATCCCAATCATTCTCAAGGCTTCAGAACTGGTCAGATACCTGAATTAAGGTAGCTGGATGAGTTTAAAAATCAAATACTCCAAACCATGGATCCAACCAATCAAGTGATCCAACCAACACTTGAGTTCTTAACTAAAACTTCCTAGGTCTTCTCATTCTTGCAGGAACTCTCCAGAATTCCTGAGGCATTTGTTTTTGACACAGACCTGTTAGGTAGCCCTATGCTCTCAAGTAAAGAGCAGCTCTGGGCATATTTTCTGTGCCAAGATGATACCAATCCAAAGAGAGTACACTATTGTCTTCCACTTAGGCCAAGATTAGAATCAGGAAAAGATGGAGAAACATTTCTCCATTACCTCTAAAATTTGTATCTATTTCTTAATGTTTATTTTCCCCCCACTCTTAGTAAGATATGCTTACTTATTTAGTTACAGTCAAAACTTTTAAACTATGGTATTCTCTGTTTAGTAAGCAAAAATTTCCCATGCACATTCTAATTCATGAAAGTTTCACAACAAAACATAACCAGAAGAGGCAAGATGGTGGAAGAGTAGGGGGTCCTCAATTCATCTGGTCTGCCAAACATACCTAGATCACTTTCAAAACATCCTGAACACCTATGAATCCAATCTGAGACCTAAAGAGAGAACAGCTGCAATGCTACAGAGAGAAAGTGATTGCTTCTGACAAGGTAGGAAGGTGGAGGGGGGTGGAGAGGAGCCCTGGAAAGGTGGGGCAGGAAACTGGCAGAGAGGACAATCGGGAACTTTAGAAATCTGCATCTCAAAGAGTCTTCCCTGACTGAAAAGGGCTCAGTGGGGAAAGAGGATAGAATCACAGGAGGGGCAATGAAGTCTCCATATTCCCAGAGACACAACAAGAATAGGGACCCCCTGGAGAAAGCTCACCACAAACCGGGGTTGGATGGTGGTAAAGGACTGGACTGCCGCAACCCTCCCAGGGCATCTGGGAGAAGCCAGCCAGGTGTACAGGCTGGCACCTGAGCTCTCTTTACCCTACAGCCCAGCAATGGATGGGGGAGGGCTGTCCTCTGTTCCCTTCCCTTCAGGAGAGGCGGATCCCAGGAGAGCAGGTCCAGTGGCCCAGGGCCCTCTATCCAAGGTCGTTGAAGTGGAAAAGGCCAGCTATCCTCCATTCCCACAGGAACAATGGAACAGGGAAAGGCACAGGACAGTGAAAACTCTCCTGCCGCTGGGCACCCTTCAATTTGTGCAGATCAGGGCCCCTATATCTGCCCCCAGGAGCATCCAGGCCAGTGTGCACTGGGAGACTGCGGTTCACTGGGTGCTGGGAGCGCTTGGGTCCAGGGCTGGAGATCTGACCACTGCCATTTATATTTTTCTCTTTTTACCTTTCACCTGGGAGAGGCAGGGCCTCTGGGGAACAAAGACCTCACAGAATAAACAGCTCACACTGAGCCAGGCCACCTGGCGGGGGCAGGGCATCTCCCTCAGGCACATACCTGAGAATCAGGGGAGCAGGCCCCTCTCCGAGAAGAACCTGCTAGAAGAACAAGGAAAGAGCAAGTTTACTGACAGAGCAGCACTGAAAAGCTCCAGACCTGAGAGAAATTAGTATATAGAACTTGAAGTTTTTTCCTTACAACTTGTTAATCTTTAAGGTTAAAAATATTTTTTCTCTTTTCCTGCCTTAACTACAATATTTTATCAACCATTCATTTTTTTTAATTTTTATTTATTTATGATAGTCACAGAGAGAGAGAGAGACAGAGGCAGAGACATAGGCAGAGGGAGAAGCAGGCTCCATGCACCGGGAGCCCGATGTGGGATTCGATCCCGGGTCTCCAGGATCGCGCCCTGGGCCAAAGGCAGGCGCCAAACCGCTGCGCCACCCAGGGATCCCTCAACCATTCATTTTTAAGCTTTTCCCTTTTTGCCTTTCATATTTCTACAATTACATGTCTTAGATACATTCTTCATTTTTGGATTTCTTTAAATGTGTTCAATTTAATTTTGGTAGATATTTGAGTTATGGGTTTTTGTTTTTTGTTTCTTGTTTTTCTGTGTTGTTTTGCTTTATAATGGTGCAAGTTAGTACCTTTGAAAACACAGACCGAAATACATCCAGAACCAAGCGGAACATGGTGTTGGTTCATTCTATGAGACTATATTCTCTCTTCCTTCCCAATCCGCCTCCCTCTTGTATCTTGTTTCTGTTTTTGTGGTAGACGTTAGGACTCTATATAAATTTTGCTAGTTATATAAATTTGGAATTTAGCATCTTCTAAAATACAGAACAAAATAAACCCAGAAACAAGAGGATCACCTATAGGTCCTCAGGGAGACTATATTCTCTGTCCACCACCAATTCTTCCCCACCTTTTTTTTTTTTTAATTCTTACTATTTTTTAAAATTTGTGTTTTACTTTCATGGTCCTTTGTTTTATTTTTGTTCTGTTTTTCTTTTTCTTCTGTTTTCTGGTTTCTGACTTCTTCAGAATTGTCTAGGCGGTATTTTGCTTGTGTCGTGGCAAATATTTTTGACTCTGCTCACTCATATAGCCATTCTGCACTGGACAGAATGACTAGAAGGAAGAATTTACCACAAAAGAAGGAACCAGAAGGAATACTCTCTGCCACAGACCTACTTGATATGGATTTAAGTAGCATGTCAGAGATACAATTCAGAAGTACAACTATAAAATTACTAGTGGCTCTGGAAGAAACCATAAAGGACTCTAGAGGTTCTCTTACTACAGAATTGAGATCTAATCAGGCCAAAATTAAAAATACTTTAGCTGAGATGCAGTCTAAACTGGGTGCTCTAACTGCTAGGGTTATGAGGTGGAAGAGTGAGTGACATGGAAGAAAAGTTGATGGAAAAGGAGGAAGCTGAGGAAAAAAGAGAAAAACAATTAAGAACCCATGAGGAAAGGCTTCAGGAAATAAATGATAGCAAGAAAAGGAATAATATTCATGTTATTGGGATTCCAGAGAAGTAGAGAGAGAGAGAAGACCATAAAGTATATTTGAACAAATCATAGCTGAGAACTTCCCTAATCTGGGAAACAGACATTCAGATCCCAGAGGTAGAGAGGACCCCTCCCAAAATCAATAAAAGTAGATCAATACCCTGACATATAATAGTGAAGCTTGCAAATTTCAGAGATAGAGGAGAAATTCCTGAAAGCAGCTCAAGAGATTCCTAACATACAGAGGGAGAAATATCAGACTAACAGCAGACTTCTCTCCACAGAGACCTGGCAGGCCAGAAAGGGCTTGGATGACATATATAGGGAACTAAATGAGAAAAACATGCAGCCAAGAATACTTTATCCAGCAAGGCTGTCATTCAGAATGGAAAGAGAGCTAAAGAGCTTCCATGACAGAAACTGAAAGAATATGTGACCACCAAGCCACCCCTACAAGAAATATTAAGGGAGATCCTGTAAGTAAAGTGGGAACCCAAAGAAAGAGAGGCAATCTGCAGACACAGGGACTATACAAGTAATACCATGGCACTACATTTATATCTCTCAATAGTTACTCTGAACATAAATGGACTAAATGCTCTAGTCAAGAGACATAAGGAATCAGATTGCATAAAAAAGCAAGACTTGTCCATATGCTACCTACAAAAGACTCATTTGAAATCTAAAGACACAGTCAGACTGAAAATGAGGGGATGTTGGGACACCTGGGTGGCTCAGAAGTTAAGTGTCTGCCTTTGGCTCAGGGCATGATCCTGGGGTCCTGGAATCAAGTCCTGCATCAGGCTCCCTGCATGGAGCCTGCTTCTTCCTCTGCCTGTGTCTCTGCCTCTATTTCTGTGTCTCTCATGAATAAATAAATAAAATCTTTTTTAAAACAATAAAGAAAACGAGGAGTTGGAGAACAATTTACCATGCAAATGGTCCTCAAAAGAAAGCAGGGGTAGCAATCCTCATATCAGATAAATTATATTTTAAACCAAAGACTGTAGTAAGAGATGAAGAGGGACATTATATCATACTTAAAGGGTCTATCCAACAAGAAGCTCTAACAATTATGAATATTTATGCCCCTAATGTGGGAGCAGCCAGTTATATCAACCAATTAATAACCAAAGTAAAGCAACACATAGATAATAACACATTAATAGTAGGAGACCTCAACAACCCACTCTCCACAAGGGACAGATCATCTAAGCAAAAGTTCAACAAAGAAACAATGTCCTTGAATGACATACCGGGCCAGATGGACTTCACAGATACATGTAGAATGTTCCATTGTAATGCAATGGCATATACATTCTTCTCAAGTACATGTGGAACTTTCTCCAAAATAAACCACATACTGTGTCACAAATCAGGTCTCAACTGATACCAAAATATAGGGATTGGGATTGTCCCCTGCATACTTCTGGATTACAATGCTTTGAAATTTGAACTCAATCACAAGAGAAAATTTGGAAGGAACTCAAATGCTTGGAGGCTAAAGAGCATTACTAAAAGATGAATGGTTCAGCCACGAAATTAGAGAATTAAAAAGATTCACAGAAACTAAAGAAAATGAAAATACAACTGTTCAAAATCTTTGGGACACAACAAAAGTGGTCCTGAGAGGGAAGTACATCTCAATACAAGCCTCCCTCAAAAATTGGAAAAAACTCAAATACACAAGCTAACCTTGCACCTAAAGGAACTGGAGAAAGAATAGCAAATAAAGCCTAAACCAAGAAGAAGGGAGATAATAAAGATTAGAGCAGAAGTATATGAAATAGAGACCAGAAGAACTACAGAACAGATCAATGAACCCAGGAGCTGGCTCTTTGAAAAAATAAGATAGATAAACCCCTAGTATTAAAAAGAAAATAGAAAAGACTCAAATTAATAAAGTCACAAACAAAAGAGGAGAGATCACAACCAATACCAAGGAAATAATTTTTAAAACGTATTATGAGCAACCATATGCCAGCAAATTAGGCAATATGGAAGAAATGGATGCATTTCTGGAAACCTACAAATTACCAAAACTGGAACAGAAAGAAATGGAAAACCTGAACAGGCCAATAACCAGGGAGGAAATGGAAGCAGTCATCAAAAACCTCCCAAGACACAAAAGTCCAGGGCCAGATGGCTTCCCAGGAGAATTCTACCAAACGTTTAAAGAAGAAACAATACCTATTCTACTGAAGCTGTTTCAAAGAATAGAAATGAAGGGAATACGTCCAAACTCATTCTCTGAGGCCAGCATCACCTTGATCCCAAAACCAGACAAAGACCCCACCAAAAAGAATTACAGACCAATATCCTTGATGAACACAGATGCAAACATTCTCACCAAGATACTAGCCAATAGGATCCAACAGTACATTAAGAGGATTATTCACCATGACCAAGTAGGATTTATCCCCAGGATGCAAGGGTGATTCAACATTCATACAACAAACAACGTGATAGATCATATCAACAAGAGAAAAGACAAAAATGATATGATCCTCTCAGTAGATGCAGAGAAAAGCATTTCACAAAATACAGCATCCATTCCCGATTAAAACTCTTCAAAGTGTAGGGATAGAGGGAACAATCCTCAATATCATAAAAGCCATCTATGAAAAGCCCACAGCAAGTATCATTCTCAATGGGGAAAAACTGGAAGCCTTTTCCCTGTGATCAGAAACTCAACAGGGATGTCCACTCTCACCACTGCTATTCAACATAGTACTAGAAGTCCCAGCCTCAGCAATCAGGCAACAACAACAAAAAACTAAAATGAATTCAAATTGTCAAAGAAGATGTCAAACTCTCCCTCTTCACAGAGGATATGATACTGTACATAGAGTGTCCAAAAGTCTCCACCCCAAGATAGCTAGAACTCATACAACAATGCAGCAGTATAGCAGGATACAAAATCAATGCCCAGAAATCAGTGGCATTTCTGTACAGTAACATTGAGAATGAAGAAAGAGAAATTAAGGAGTCAATCCCATTTACAATTGCACCCAAAACCACAGATACCTAGGAATAAACCTAACCAAAGAGGTAAGGATCTATACCCTAAAAACTACGAACACTTCTGAAAGAAATTGAGGAAGACACATAGAGATGGAAAAATATTCCATGCTCATGGATTGGAAGAATTAACATTGTGAAAATGTAAATGCTACACAGGGGAATTTACACATTCAGTGCAATCCCTATCAAAATACCATGGGTTTTCTTCACAGAGTTGGAACAAATAATCTTAAGATTTGTGTGGAATCAGAAAAGACCCCAAATAGCCAGGGGAATATTGATAAAGAAAACCAGGGATGCCTGGGTAACTCAGCAGTTTAGAGCCTGCCTTCAGCCCAGGGCGTGATCCTGGAGTCCTGGGATCAAGTCCCACATCAGGCTCCCTGCATGGAGCCTGCTTCTCCCTCTGTCTGTGTCTCTCCCTGTCTCTCTCTCTCTCTCTCTCTCTCTCTCTCTCTCTCTCTCTCTCCCTCACACACACATAAATAAATAAATAAATAAATAAATAAATAAATAAATAAATAAATAAATAAATCTTAAAAAAAGAAAAGAAAACCAGAGCTGGGGACATCACAATGCTGGATTTCAGGTTGTACTACAAAGCTGTGATCATCAAGAAAGTGTGGTCCTGGCACAAAAACAGACACATAGATCCATGGAACAGAATAGAGAATCCAGAAGTGGACCCTCAACTCCAAAGTCAACTAATATTTGACAAAACAGGAAAGACTATCCACTGGAAAAAGGACAGTCTCTTCAATAAATGGATAGCCACATGCAGAAGAATGAAACTAGACCATTCCCTTACACCAGACACAAAGATAAACTCAAAATGGATGAAAGATCTAAATGTGAGACAAGATTCCATCGAGATCCTAGAGGAGAACACAGGTAACACCCTTTTAGAACTTGGCCGCAGCAACTTCTTGCAAGATATGTCTACGAAGGCAAGGGAAACAAAAGCAAAAATGAACCATTGGGACTTCATCAGGATAAAAATTTCTTCACAGCAAAGGAAACAGTCGACAAAATGAAAAGGCAACCTACAGAATGGGAGAAGACATTTGCAAATGACCTATCAGGTAAAGGGCTAGTTTCCAAGATCTATAAAGAACTTATCAAACTCAACACCCAAGAAACAAATAATACAGTCATGAAATAGGCAGGAGACATGAACAGACATTTCTCCAAAGAAGACATAGACATGGCCAACAAGCACATGAGAAAATGCTCCGCATCACTTGCCATCAAGGAAATACAAATCAAAACGCAATGAGATCCCACCTCACACCAGTGAGAGTGCCTAAAATTAACAAGATAGGAAACAACAAATGCTGGAGAGGATGTGGAGAAAGGGGAACCCTCTTGCACTGTTGGTGGGAATGTGAACTGGTACAGCCACTCTGGAGAACAGTGTGCAGGTTCCTCAAGAAGTTAAAAATAGGGGATCCCTGGGTGGCTCAGCGATTTGGTGCCTGCCTTTGGCCCAGGGCGCGATCCTGGAGTCCAGGGATCGAGTCCCACGTCGGGCTCCCAGTGTGGAGCCTGTTTCTCCCTCTGCCTGTGTCTCTGCCTCTCTCTCTCTCTCTCTCTCTCTCTCTCTCTCATAAATAAATTAATTAATTAAAAAAAGAAGTTAAAAATAGAGCTACCCTATGACCCAGCAATTGCATGACTAGGTATTTACCCCAAAGATACAAATGTAATGGACCAAAGGGGCACCTGCACCCTGATGTTTATAGCAGCAATGTCCACAATAGCCAAACTGTGGAAGGAGCCTCGGTGTCCATAGAGAAGCTATGGTCTATGTATACAATGGAATATTCCTCAGCCATTAGAAACGACAAATACCCACCATTTGCTTCGATGTGGATGGAACTGGAGGGTATTATGCTGAGTGTCAATCAGAGAAGGGCAAACATCATATGGTTTTACTCATATATGGAATATAAGAAATAGTGAAAGGGATTCTATGGGAAAGGAGGGAAACTGAGTGGGAAAAATTAGAGAGGAAGACAAACCATGAGAGACTCCTAACTCTGGGAAACAAAGGGTAGTAGAAGGGGAGGTGGGGAGGGGGTTAGGGTAACTGGGTGATGGGCACTGAGGAGGACACTTGATGAGATGAGCCCTGGGTGTTATACTATATGTTAGCCTGTTGGATTTAAATTTTAAAAAAGGAAAAAGACAAACCAAAATATAACCAGTGTTGATGCAATGAAGAAATAAAAAGCTCTTAACAGATTAAAAACACAGCTATAAAAATAATTATAAAACTGCATTGTTGGGTCATAAAGACGTAGTGGAAAGAAAGTAAACAAATAATAGAAAGTTTATATTTGAGTCCTGTGCCTTTGACTCTATATATGGGACCTTCAACAAATCATTTTGCCTTTTAATGTTTTAATTGCTGTTAAAAGAAGGATATAACCCATATGTTAATTATGTCACAGATGGGAAAACCAAATGAGATCATGATGTGAGATCATTTATTAAAAAGTATGATATTTCCATGAATGTGAGAAAGTGGGATTATCATTATTACTGTTTTACAATAAATAACGTATGTAAAATGTTTGACCCATCACAGGTTCTCAATAAAAATGTTCCCTTCTCCTCCCTCACTATTCTCCTAAGAAGCCAGCTCAGTTTTAATCCCCACACCCATGCCATCCACTCCTCTTCTTTTATCTTACTAGTGAAAATTTTAGAGAAAGGAAAAGGATCACCTTTATATCTTCCTTTGTTCGCTTTTCCAGCCTCCACAATGACTAAACGTGCTTTCTTCACATGTCCCATCTCCAAGAGCTCATAAACTAAGAGGCTCAGGCAACCTGTGACACTATTCACAGACTGAAAGACCTCAAAATACAAACATGTCTTGACCAAAAAGTCCCCCTTTCAGTTGATTTCAACCTCTGAACAGTTTTCTCTGAGCATCAAATCAAATCGATTTTATTTTCCTGAGCACTTACACGGTGAAGCACGACCAGGGACACAAAGATGAGTCGGAAACAAGTCCCCTCAGGAAGAGAATTGCAGGGTAGAAATGGGAATGCACACGCACGCACACACACTGTAGCACAGGACGGACGGGCCTTCGGAAGAGGAGGATAGCAAATGCCTCTGGAAATGAGACGGAAGGACAGTTCACATTTAGCCGAGGCAATCAGGAAGACTTTAAAGTGAGGAGGTGCCATATGAGTCCAAGTTTGAAAGATGAGTGAGAGACTGGGCCCAGTTGGTGAAGAAAGGAAAGTCTGGTTGGGGGAATTCAGTGTGTCAGGAAATAGACACTCACACAAGAGGAAAATGGGTAAATATGGACATGACTAGCGTAAGTTCAAGACGAGTTCAAATCAACTAGTTTCACCTTCCTTACTAATTTGAATTTAACCTTGTTCTCAAACCTCAGTAGAAAAACCAACACGGAAGATTCAATAAGTAATATGTCACACGTTGCTTCCAGAAAACCTGTTCTGAACTTGGGAAATTTTGGACAATAACTTGCCTTTAAAATTTAACATGGTTTTTGCACTAATCTCTTTCCAGTCCTGTACTTCTTGACTGTCATTATAAAAAAAAGTCTACACTTTTTCACGGGAAAGCTTTTTACTCTATAATTTACTCTACTTCATAATAAAAACTGAGTCATAGTTTAAGTATTTAGTAAATATATAAAAATAGAAGAGAAAACAGACATGTTTGAGCAGTCAAGTTTCTTCAACACATACTTAGGAAAAAATGCTTGAAACGATATAAAATCAAGATGCAGTGAATGTGGGAAGCACAGGGGGAATGTTATGAACTGCAGAAGCTTGATTGGCATGTGTGCCATGTATGGAACATTTAAATTATTGTGAGCAATTGTGCTAATGCTATCCTTTATGTATTTTAGGCTCAGCTTAATATGTTCAATATATGAAAAAGCCAACTTTTTGCATTACATTTTTACATCATGTTTGCTTAAGGAATACCTCAGTTTGTATTTTTGCAAAAGTGCATTTAGCTACGTTTATAAAAGTTTAAAAAATAATGATTTTTTGTCAATATTTATCCATGCTGGTTTCAACACATTACTAAGCCAAGTATTAGAATAAAATATCAGTATTATCAAGAAATTTTGCCTTACCAGAATTACTTGACTGAGTAACCAATCGAGAGAAACAAAAAGTCCCCTGCTAAGTATCACATTTAACAAAACCAGCTGACCGGTCAGGACAAGTTCCCTGTCACAATCACTGACTTGAGTAATTATTTGCTCTGTGGATCCCAATGGGTTCTGACGTAGGTGGGACAAATCAGGGTTTTATGGAAGATGTGTTTGTAAAATGTGCTTTAAGTGGGTGCCTTGATTTAACAATAAAATCAACTTTGGCTCTCCCCCTTTCTTTTACATGGTACCTATAGATAACGTACCCCAAAATTCAGAACAAATGCTCAAAATCAAGTATTAATGTCCTGAAAATGTGTTCCCAAAAAAATGCCTATTATGGTCAAAATGAATTCTGCTCCCTGAGGCATATGCAACCGAGAGAATGTTCTGTACGTTTATTGTTTCCACGCTCTGCCAACAATCTATTCCAGGACACGGAAGTTTCTGTATGGAACATTAAGTGTACTAACCAGTTAAATGAACATTAAGATTTGTCAACAATACCAAAACACAGTCCAATGGAAATTTTCCTTGAAGGCACACATCTTTCTTATTCTTTTATGGAAGACATCCAAAGAAAGCAAAAGTAATTAATCCTTCCCTACTTCCCTTCCCTTACATACTTTGGTATAAAACAAATAACCTGTTAAGTACCATAAGTATCAGAAATACTTTTAAATAATGTTACTTTTTGTATTTTTGGTTTTAACTATGATTAAAACTTTTAGGAATTCCTGAGATAGAAGAAGATAATTACTTGTTCTTTTCAATGCAATGATTAAAACTGAGATGATAACAGTGATTCACGGAATCTGCCATGATAGAACTTTCTATTTTGAGGATATATTATTATTTCCATTTTTTAAGACAATTTAAATCAGTCTCCAAAGAGAGATTGACTTTTAATTTTGTAATAATAATTTCAGCATACAAATTACTACTTAAAAATCAAAATTTATTCATTCTTTTTTTCACATTTCCAATTAAATGCCATCCTGTTGTTTCATCAATACAAAAAAAGCAAATAGCTTTCTTGTTCTATAACTGAAGAAGTTAGCTAAGTTTATAAAGAAAGGAAAAATAAAACTTCAGTGGAAGAGTGGAAAAAAAAAGTGAACCAGATTAACCAAATACCAGGTATCTGGTTAAAGTTTTCCTGTTGCTTGGCCTTCAGTTTATAGTCCCAGACCTTAAATATACTCTCTCATGTAAACAATTTAGTTTTCTCAGGAGGCTCTGCGCTGCTAAAAAACCATCTATGTTTATCTTTTTCTTTTTTAGCCCCATTTTATTGAGATATAATTGAAATATATATGTAATATAATTCATTTTTTAAATTTTGTATTTAGGGGATCCCTGGGTGGCGCAGCGGTTTAGCGCCTGCCTTTGGCCCAGGCTGCGATCCTGGAGACCTGGGATCGAGTCCCATGTTGGGCTCCTGGTGCATGGAGCCTGCTTCTCCTTCTGCCTGTGTCTCTGCCTCTATCTCTCTCTCTGTGTGACTATCATAATTAAATAAAAATTTAAAAAAATTTGTATTTAAATTCAATTTGCTAACATATAGTTTAACACCCAGTGCTCATCTCATCAAGTGCCCTCCTCAGTGCCCATCACCCAGTTACCCCATCCCCCCACCCACCTCCCCTTCTACTACCCTTTGTTTCCCAGAGTTAGGAGTCTCTCATGGTTTGTCTCCCTCTCTAATTTTTCCCATTCAGTTCCCCTCCTTTCCCTTACAGTCCCTTTCACTGTTTTTTATAATCTACATATGAGTGAAATCATATGATGATTGTCCTTCTCCAATTGACTTACTTCATTCAGCATTATACCCTCCAGTTCCAACCACGTCAAAGCACACGGTGGGTATCCATCCTTCGACAGATGGATGGATAAGGAAGATGTGGTGTATACATATGCAATGGAATATTACTCAGCATCAGAAAGGATGAAACCATCTATGTTTAAAAGTGAAACTGAGTAGCTTAACTCTTTTCCATTAAGGGTGTCCTGTCCTGGCTTGATGAAGACCTTTCTTCAATGAGTAGAAAAATTATATTTGGCTTTATAAGCCAGACCTGGTAACCTGGCAAAGAACTTGATATTCTTCACAGAATGTGAATAAAATTCACATTACAGGCTTTCCTTTAGTTCTTTCTTCGCATTCATAGATTATAACACTACCTATACCTATCCACATCTGAAATAACTATTTTAAAAAGAAGAATATCACTTTGATGATTTGTTTATTAGAATTTCTTTTACTTAAAACAATTCCACTATTTTATAATTCCTTTCATCTCTCCAACTTGTGGAACTGATTCAGGAAGGATATTGATCAGAATGTTCCCAAGCATTGTTTCCCTTTGCAAAGATGGCCAAGGGTTTGTGTTTATAGATTCCTGAAGTTGACCTCTTCCATGCAATTTATGTGGAATAAGTATTTCTGACCTCTTGCCCTTGTACTAAGGTGTTCTGTTCCCAACCTAGTCCATAAAAGCACATTGAGCTGTGATAAATATATAGCTGTAAATAGAGAGAAATAAATGGATGGGAACTCTTGTAATATGCAAACATGTATTATGAATCTCTGATTAGAAACGTAAGGTAGGCATCTGGACCCCTTTTGCATAATGAGACATCCTTGTTACCTGCTTACAAAAGCAAGGAGATATTTGTTAACATTTTTAAGATTTAGGGGAAGGTAAGAATATTATGCAAGTCCAGGTATAACCTAAAACCACAAATCAAAAGTATAAACACAAAAAAAGCCCAGGTTCTAAGATCGAAGCCAAATCCTGGCCCAGCACTAACAATCTCAGTGACCTGGGGCAAGGTCTTTAATTCTTCTAAGGCTCAACCTCCTAAACTTGAAACAAGGGATTAGAGACGATCCTCAAATTCCTTCAGGCTCTAAAACAATTGGTATATGTTAAGTCCTGCGTAAATGCTTATTTAAAAAAAATGTCTATGACTGTCAAAGATCAAGAGATAGAGAGTTCAGGATACAGCCTACCCAAACTGTTCTGTTCCAAAGTGTAGAGAGTAGAGAACCCGGACACTTCAGTGTAGGTTTCATAGGCTGTGAAAAGGGGATAGAAGTAATAAAATTCCTGGAGTGGAAACCTGAGCAACTTTAGTAGATTAGAGATTATATACAGGTTGTATTTAAACATTCAAGGGAGGGGGGCCTAGGTGGTTCAGTCTACTTGGCTGCCAACTCTTGGTTTGTCTCAGGTCATCATCTCATGGGTCCCTGAATCAAGCCCGGAGTCCACTCTGCAATCAGCAGGGAGTCTGCTAGAAAGTGTCTCTCCCTCAGCCCTTCCCCCTAGTCTCTCTCTCTCTCTCTCTCTCTCTCTCTCTCTCAAATAAATAAATAAATCTTAAAAAAAAAACCATTCAAGGGAAATTCAGAGGTGTACCTTGGTTTCCTGCAGAGATCAAACAGGGAGCTGAATAGTACCCAAAAGCTTTGATATAGGATCACGGCAGGAATGAGGTAGGCCAGTGAGAGGGATCAGTGCTTTCAGAGACACAGAAAGTAGGAATGGGAGGGAACGTGTAATTTCTCTGTTTAAGTAACAGGAAACTAAGAATTTAACAAATCGCATCTGAATGTAGTCTGTCCTCACTTGGGGACATTAATAATATGTCCACTATTATGATCATTTTTGTTGGGTATATGAAATACCATGCACGTGCTAGAGGGAACAATTAACCTAAGAAGCATGTTAGGCAAGAGGAGTGAGTAGGTGGTTTGGGGCTGTGCTCTCAGTCTGATATGGGGGAAATCGCTTCTGTTTCCCTGTTGCACTTGTTTGTCACCAAACAAGTGGAGGAGCTGAACCCAGTTTTATCAAATACTTTAAACTTCATGCTCTATCTAGGGGCAGCAAGGATATGTAAATGGGAAATGACAGGTTCTTTTAATCAGGAATAAGTCTTTTGAAAAGTAGAAAACTTTATGCAGCTTGTCAGATATTTATTTATTGTACTTGTTTACACAAGTGACAACCTTTCTATGCTTTGTTTCCTCATCTACAAAATGGAAATATAGACCCAGCTTCAAAGAATCCTTGGGTAGACTGAGTAAATCAGCATAAACAATTTAGAACAGCATCCAAAAAATAGTGTTCTATGCACAACGATTTTATCATGGTTGTTGTCACATCACCACACTCAAAGACCAGATAGATTTTACAGTGCATAGCAATCTTCCTGATTCTCAAGAAAATTCAAAAATAAAATACATTTGGGAAGTAAAATGAATTCCAGTCCAGAATACCCAACTTTATCTGTTTTTATTTTCTTTCAAGATTTTATTTAGGGACACCTTAGTGGCTCAGTGGTTGAGCATCTGTCTGCCTTTGCCTCAGGGCATGATCCCGGGGTCCTGGGATCCAGGCCTGCATCAGACTTCCTGCAGGGAGCCTGCTTCTCCCTCTGCCTATGTCTCTGCCTCTCTCTGTGTGTCTCTCGTGAATAAATAAAATCTTTTTAAAAATTCATTTAAATTCAAGTTAGTTCACATATAACGTAGTATTAGTTTCAAGGTAGAATTTAGTGATTCATCAGTTGCGTATAACACCCAGTGCTCATTACATCCAGTGTCCTCCTTAATGCGTGTCACCCAGTTACCCCATTCCCTCACCAGCCTCCTCTCCAGCAACCCTCACTTTGTTACCTATATTTAAGAGTCTCTTATGGTTTGCCTCCCTCTATGCATTTATCTTATTTTTCCTTCCCTTCCTCTGTGTTCATCTGTTTTGCTACTTAAACTCCACATATGAGTGAAATCATATAGTATTTATCTTTTTCTGACTTATTTCACTTAACATAATATCCTCTAGTTCCAACCACATTGTTGTAAATGGCAAGATTTCATTCTTTTTGATGGCTAATAGTTCATTGTGTGTGTGTCTAATATATATATAGATAGATAGATAGATAGATAGATAGATAGATAGATAGATAGATACCACATCATCTTTATTCATTCACCAGTTGATGGACATTTGGGTTCTTTCCATGTTTTGGCTTTTGTGGACAGCGCTGCTATAAACATTGGGGTGCAGGTGTCTCTTGGAATCACTTTTTTGCATTCTTTGGATAAATTGTATTACCTAGTAGTACAATTACTGAATCATAGGGTAGCTCTATTTTTAATGTTCTGAGGAACCTCCATACTGTTCTCCACAGTGGCTGCACCAGTCTGCATTCCCACCAACAGTGTAAGAGGGTTCCGCTTTCTCCACATCTGTTTCCCTATTTGTTAATTTTAGCCATTCTGACAGGTGTGAGGTGGTATCTCACTGCGGTTTTGATTTGTATTTCCCTGATGAGGAGTGATGTGGAGCATTTTTTTCATGTGTCTGTTAGCCACTTGTATGTCTTCATTGGAGAAATGTCTGTTCATGCCTTCTGCCCATTTTCTAACTGGATTTTTTTTATTTTTGGGGTGTTGAGTTTGACAAGTTCCTTACATATTTGAGACACTAGCCCTTTATCTGAAACATCATTTGCAAATATCTTCTCCCATTCTCTAGGCTGCCATTTAGTTTTGTTGATTGTTTCCTTCACTGAAAAGAAGTTTTTATTTTGATGAAGTCCCAGTAGTTCATTTTTGCTTTTGTATCCCCTTCCTCCGGAGACATGTCTAGTAAGACGTTCCTGTGGCCGAGGTCAAAGAGGTTGCTGCCTGTGTTCTCCTCTAGGATTTTGATGAATTCCTATGTCACATTTAGGTCATTCATCCATTTTGATTTTTGTGTATGCTGTAAGAAACTGGTCCACTTTCATTCTTCTGCACCTGACTGTCCAATTTTCCCAACACCATATGTTAAAGAGACTGTCCTTTTCCCAGTGGATATTCTTTCCTGCTTTGTGGAAAATTAGTTGACCATAGAGTTGTGGTTCCATTTCTGGGTTCTCCACTCTGTTCCATTGATCTTTGTGTCTGTTTTTGGGCCAGGACCATACTGTCTTGATGATCACAGCTTTGTAATATAGCTTGAAGTCAAGCATTGTGATGCCCCCAGTTTTGCTTTTCTTTTTCAAGATTGCTTTGTCTATTTGGGGTCTTCTCTGGTTTCATACAATTTTTAGAATCGCTTGCTCTAGCTCTGTGGAAAATGCTGGTATCATTTTGATAGGGACTGCATTAAATGTGTGGATTGCTTTGAGTAGTATGGACAATCTAACAATAATTGTTCTTCCAATCCATGAGCATGGAATGTTTTTCAACTTCTTTGTGTCTTCTTCAATTTCTTTCATAAATGTTTTGTAGTTTTCAGAGTACACATCTTGTATTTTATTGGTTAGGTTTATTCCTAGTTATCTTACGGTTTTTGGTGCAACTGTAAATGAGACTGATTCCTTGATTTCTCTTTCTGCTGCTTCATTATTGGTGTTCTAGCAACTTTTTAGTGGAGTCTTTGGTCTTTTTACATAGTGAATCATGTCATTTGCAAAGAGTGAAAATTTGTCTTCTTCCTTGCTAATCTGGATACCTTTTATTTATTTTTGTTGTCTGATTGCTGAGGTTAGGACTTCTGCTATTTTCAACAACACTGGTAAGAGTGGACATCCCTGTCTCCTTCCTGATTTTAGGGGGAACATTCTCAGTGTTTCCCCATTGAGAATGATATTACCTGTGGGTCTTCCATATATGACCTTTATGATATTCAGGCGTGTTCCTCCTATCCCTATTATTTTGAGGGTTTTTATCAAGAAAGGATGCTGTATTTTGTCAAGTGCGTTTTCTGCATTTATTGAGAGGATCATGTGGTTCTTATCCTTTCTTTTATTAATGTGGCATGTCATGCCAATTGATTTGAGAATATTGAACCACGCTTGCAGCCCAAGAACAAATCCTACTTGGTCATGGTGAATAATTATTTTAATGTCCTGTTGGATTCAACTTGCTAGTATCTTGTTGAGAGTTTTTGCATCCATGTTCATCAGGGATATTGGTCTATAATTCTCCTTTATACTGCAGTCTTTGTCTAGTTTTGGAATCAGGGCAATGCTTTGGGTAATATAGAATTTTTAACAATATGGTTTTGGAATCAAGGTAATGCTGGACTTTTAGAATCAGTTAGGAAGTTTTCCTTCCATTTCTATTTTTTTAGAAGAGTTTGAGAAGAATAGGTTTTAACTCTTCTTCAAATGTCTGATAGACTTCCCCTGAGAAGCCATTTGGCCCTGGACTCTTGTTTGTTGGGAGATTTTTAATTATAGATTTATTTTCTTTGCTGGTTATGGATCCATTTAGATTTTCTGTTTCTTCCTGCTTCAGTTTTGGTAGTTGATATGTTTCTAGGAATTTATCCATTTCTTCCAGATTGCCTAGTTTGTTAGTATATAATTGCTCATAATATTCTCTTATAATTGTATTTCTGCTGCGTTGGTTGTGATCTCTCCTCTTTCATTTATGATTTTATTTATTTGAGTCCTTTCTGTTTTCTTTTTGATAAATCTGGCTAGAGGTTTATCAATTTTGTTAATTCTTTTGAAGATCCAGCTCTTAGGTTTGTTGATCCATTCTATTGTTTTATTTTAATTTCTATAACATTTTTTGCTCTAATCCTTATTACTTCCATTCTTCTACTGGATTTAGACTTTATTTGATGTTCTTTTTCCAGCTCCCTTAGGTGTAACGTTAGGTTGTGTATTTAAATTTTTTCTTGCTTCTTGAGAAAGGCCTGTATTTCTATATATTTCCTTCTTGGGACCACCTTTGCTGCATCCCAAAGCTTTTGGACTGTTGTGTTTTCATTTTCATGTATCTTTTTATTTCTTCTTTAATATCCTGGTTAGCACATTCATTCTTTAGTAGGATGTTCTTTAACCTCCATGTATTTGTGGTTCTTCCGACTTTTTCATGTGGTTGACTTCAAGTTTCATAGTGTTGTGGTCTGAAAATACACAGGGTATGATCTCAGTCATTTTGTACCTGTTGAGGTCTAATTTGTGACCCAATATGTGATGCATTCTGGAGAATGTTCCATGTTCACTTGAAAAGAATGTTTTTATTCTGCTGCTTTAGAATGAAATGCTCTGAATATATCTGTGAAGTCCATATGGTCCAGTGTGCTATTCAAAATCCTTGTTTCCTTGTTGATCTACTTAGATGACCTGTCCATTGATGTAAGTGGGGTGTTAAAGTTCCCTAATATTATTGTATTATTATTTTTAATTTTGTTAATTGATTTATATATTTAGCTGTTCCCAAGTTAGGGGCATAAATATTTACAATTGTTAGATCTTCTTGTTGAATAGACTCCTTTATTATGATATAGTGCCCTTCTTCATCTCTTATTACAGTCTTTGGTTTAAAATCTAGTCTGTCTGATATAAGTATGACTACTCCAGCTTTCTTTTGATGTCCATTGGCATGATAAATTGTTTCCCACCCCGTCACTTTCAACCTAGGTATCTTTGGGTCTAAAATGAGTCTCTTGTAAGCGACATATTGATGGATATTTTTTTTATCCATTCTGATACCCTGTGTCTTTTGATTGGAGCATATAGTTCATTTACATTCAGAGTAATTATTGAAAGATATGAATTTAGTGCCATTGTATTACCTGTAAAGTCACTGTTCCTATAGACTGTCTCTGTTCCTTTCTAGTCTTTGTTGCTTTTTGGTCTCTCTTTCTGCTCAAGGGGCCCTGTTTAATATTTCTTGCAGAGCTGGTTTAGTGTTCATGAACTCCTTTAGTTTTTGCTTGTCGTGAAATTTTTTATCTCTCCTCCTATTCTGAATGACAGCCTTGCTGGATGAAATATTCTTGGCTGCATATTTTTCCCAATTAGCATGTTGAATATTCCCTTCCACTCCTTTCTGGCCTTCTAGGTCTCTGTGTATTGGTCTGTTGCTAACCGTATGTATTTACCCTTGTTGGTTAAGTACCTTTTGTCCCTAGCTGCTTTCAGAATTCTTTATCTTTGTATTTTGCAAGATATATTTAACTATAATATGTCATGACTTGTTTTTGTTGATTTTGAGAGGAGTTCTTTATGCCTCTAGGACTTAAATGCCTGTTTCCTTTCCCAGATTAGGGATGTTCTCAGCTATAATTTATTCAAATAAACCTTCTGCTCCCTTTTCCTCCTCTTCCTCTTCTGGGACTCTTATGATATGGATGTCGTTTTGCTTTATGAGTTCACTGAGTTCCCTAAGTCTACCTTCATGATCTAATAGTTTTCTTTCTCTCTTCTTTTCAGCTTCATTTTTTCCATAATTTTATCTTCTATATCACTTAACTTCTCCTCTGCTTCTTCAATCCTCATTGTGATTATATCCAGTTGGTTTTGCATCTCAGTTATAGCATTTTTTTTAATCAGGCTGACTAGTTGTTAAGTCCTTTATCTCTGAAACAAGAGTCTCTGGTTTCCTCTATGTTTTTCTCTTTTTTTAACGATTTATTTATTTGAGAGAGAGTGTGGTCGGTGGGGGGGAGCAGAGAGAATCTCAAGCAGACCTCCTCTGAGTACAGAGACTGATGCAGAGCCCAATCCCAAGATCCATGAAATCATGACCTGAGCCAAAACTAAGAATTACATGTTCAACCGACTAGGCCACCCATGTGCCCCAACTTCTATGCTTTATTCAAGCCCAGCTAGTCATCTTGTGACTGTTCTAAATTCTTGTTCATATAATATTGCTTATATCTGTTTCTCCTTGAACTTTCTTTTGGGAAGAGTTCCTCCATCTTGTCATTTTGGCTAAGTTTTGCCTTTTGTGTGTTATGGAAGCTTATTATGTTTCCTGAACTGGAGAGTGATGGTATATTAAAAAGAGGTCATACACTGTCCAGGGTCTTTAGGAAGTGTTTCTAGTGTGTGCTGTGTGCACTCTGCTGTTGCACTTTGGCTCTTTCCCACTGGTCAGTCCTCTGCAGCGTTCCTCCTTGTTTGCAGTACGAAGTGTCTGGACCTTTAACTAGGTGTACATTGATTTATTTGTTGAAATAAGCTGTGGGGGAAAATAGAAAAGAAGAAGAAGAAAGCCTGGTCCAGAGAGAGAGAGAGAGAGAGAAAGGAAGAGGAACAAAAATATTAAAACCTACAATCAAAAATCTGTAAGCCTGATTCCAAAGAAAAAGGGAAAAAAGAAAACAAAAGAAAAAAAGAAACCTGATCCCCCCAAAAAAAAGAGAAAGAGAGAGAGAAAGAGATGAAAAAACAAGCTAACAAATAAAAAACTATAAGCCTGATTCCAAAGGAAAAAGAAGAAGAAAAAACAGTCTTGTCTCATTTCTACCCAAATTGCAAGTCACACTTTGAAGCACTATATTATCAGTAGACTTGGCGCGTATTCCGGCCTTCTGGGGGAGAGGCCTGCTGTGCTGACTCAGAATCAGTCCTGCCCCTGTAAGTATGCACTTCCCAGGCACAGGGGGGGCAAGGTGTGGTGTGAACAGTTCCCACTTCCACTGGAGGCCACTGTGTTGTTCTCTGAAGTCCTACTATGTTGGTGGTGAGGGGAAGATGGAGCCACCTGTTTCTTGGCCCTGGACAAGGATCTCACATCCCCCACTGTTCAGGAGGCTCACGGAAAAGCTAGGACTATCAGCATTCCCAGCACCACAGCTCTCTTGCATTTTATCTTTGGTGCTGCTGGGATTCAAAACTCCAAATCTTGGGATGCCTAGGTGGTTCACTGGTTGAGCTCAGGTCATGATCCTGGGGTCCTGGGATGGAGTCCTGCATCAGGCTCCCTGCATGGAACCTGCTTCTCCCTCTGCCTATGTCTCTGCCTCTCTCTCTTGTCTCTCATGAATAAATAAAATCTTAAAAAAAAGCCTCCAAATATTAAAGGACTGGGTAACCAGGTGGATCCACTCCTTCTTCTGGAGAAGAGCCTCCCCACCTGCGGTGTCTAGTGTCCTTTGTCTCAGAAAAACAGTCCAATCTGCACAGTGCGCAGAACGTAGGTTGTAGCATCAGGAAAAGCAGCAACCAAGTTATGCACCTTGTGTGGGGGCACCTCTGTCCCCTGCCCATGAAAGGCCATTATTTGGTGCCTACAGGGTCTTTTGTCTTTGAAAAGGCAATAGGGAACATTCTCTCCCAGTGAGACAGAGAAGATCGATAACACTTCTTTTTGATCTCTCCGACAGACAGCTTCCTTCTCCCCAGGAGCAGGAGCTACAGCTCCGCTCCACTGGAAGTCACATATTTCCAAAATCTCAGAGTTTGAGCTCCACACACTGATTGAATAAAACCTGTGACTCTCAGATCCCCTGGTTCATCAGTCTGTGTTATGGAGAGGTTTTCTTGTGTGAACCTAACACCGTAGTCTCTCAAATCCTCTTTCTCCCCCTCTTCCCTCCCTGCAGAAAGGGCTCCCTCCCCTCTGTGGCATGAAGCCTTGGTAGTTTTTCTTTCCCCCAAATTCATTTCTGGGCACCTCATTCCTGTCATCCTCTCTCCCTCAAACTATGGAAATCCTTCTTCCAATACTCAGATTGATTTCCTGAGTGTTCCAAGTGATCTGGCCTCAGTACAGTTGTATTTGAAGAATGAGGAAAGCCCAGGATCCCCCATTTCTCTGCCATATTAACTTTCCCCTATGCTGTACCCCAACTTTATCTGTTTTTTAAATAATTTTAAAGAGTAGACAGGCAAATTCTAAGCCATTTCAAGAATTATTAATGAGAGATATACACATTACAGCTACTTAAAGTAAACTATCAAAAACTAAAATGAAAGGTGTCCTATTAACAGTATAAGGAGACCATATATATTAAGATATTCCTTCTTCTTAAGGTTCTTGTTCACCCAGATATGGGATAGTAGATCGCAATACCTGATGCCAAGA
This sequence comes from Nyctereutes procyonoides, assembly GCF_905146905.1. Taxonomy (NCBI): domain Eukaryota; kingdom Metazoa; phylum Chordata; class Mammalia; order Carnivora; family Canidae; genus Nyctereutes; species Nyctereutes procyonoides. Next base: position 6,570,402 of record NW_026575126.1, read on the forward strand.
GGCAGCCAACACTATTCAGAAAGAGAAAGCCAGCTTGGATTGTCAGGGGAAATAAAAGCTCCAAGGTAAGGAAAGAGCTCTTCCTTAGGAAATCAGAAGTCAACTTTATATTACATGTTTTGCCTAAAAAAAGAAATGTGTCCTTTTCCTTACATTTACATTTGCTCCCCTCAGGACCCCTCTAGGCTCTCTGAAATTTCTATTTGGAGTCAAACCTGTTTTAGCAGAAATTTCAAATGTTACCGCTCTAGCTAACAGTCACATTCTGACTAGGAGAAAAAATAAGGAGCAATGAAGATTTTTTTTTTATTTTTTTTAAGATTTTATTCATTTATTCGTGAGAGACACAGAGAGAGAGACAAAGACACAAGCAAAGGGAAAAGTAGGCTCCATGCAGGGAGCCCGACATGGGACTCAATCTCAGGTCTCCCGGATTAGGCCCTGGACTGAAGGCTGCACTAAACCACGGAGCCACCCGGGCTGCCCCAATTAAGAGTTTTTTTTCCAATCAAGATTTTAACAGAATATTTTAATCCTGGCATTTTGACTCTGAGGACACTTAACACATAATACAATCTGACCCAAGTAAAATTAGATTAAGTAGAAATTATAATGACAAAACAAAACTAACAGTGCTAAGGATATGTATAGTGAACCATTTATCTTTTTTAATAAGAAATAGGCTGAAGAATCACGTTATTAACAATAAAAACTGCAAAAATTGGCCTTAGAAGAAATTAAACTTTTAGAGAAATAACTAACAAAAAATAAAATTGGCACCATCTAAAACTTATGGTAAAAATTTATTGATCAAAAATGGATAGAAGAATCATATCGCCTTATAAAATTTGATGTGGAAAACTGAATTGGGACTACAAAAACACTTAAAGAAGTTGATGAACCTTGACATAGATAAAACATAATCAATGAATCAAATCTTTATGTTAAAATTGACATAGAAAATACGGTAGTCTAATTAAAATAAGCTTAGAATAAAAAAGGATAAAATAAGCTTAGAATAAAAAAGGATAAAACCATAAATAGTTTAAGTTAATAGTTTAATAGTTAAATAAAATAGTTAATAAATAGTTTAATAGTTAAAAATAGTTTAATTTTACAAAAAATTAAGGAATCAAACTAACTAATAGAATTTTCTCTCTCCCACCAAGTAAAAGAATAGTTTACTGACCCCTTTATGTTGATACAAATCTGATTTAAATGTTGGTATACAGAAACAGTCAAAATATCCTCAGGTTTAAATTGTCAAAATGTCAGAAGCAAATTACAGGGGTCAAAAAAGCAAAGTTATAAAAGAGTCAAAAATAGCCAATAACCAAAATAGTACATCATTAACTGGGCTAATATAATATTTACTCTTATGATTCCTACATTTATATACTAAGAATTCTAAAACTGACTAAAATGGTACATTAAATAAAGTGAGATTAGAAGATAAAAGTAATGTTAACTCATTAGTATTTGTGCTTCAAACATTTAGAAAGCAGTTGGTTATTTACTCAGCTCCCTATTTGATTTTGAGAACCTGGATGGCTCAGTCAGTTAAGCATCTGCCTTTGGTTTGGGTCAGTGTCCTGGGGTCCTGGGATTCAGCCCCAAGTCAGGCTCCCTGCTCAGTGAGAAGTCTGATTCTCCCTCCCCCTCTGTCCTGTTTGTGTTCTCTCTCTCTCTCTCTCTCTCTCTCTCTCTCTCTCTCTCTCCTCTCTCTCTCACACACACAAATAAATAAATAAAATGTTTTTTAAAAAGTATAATTATAAACATCCTTCTCTGGAGAATGGACTTAGGTTAAAGAAAGCATATCTGTGTTGAGAGCAATAGCTAAAGCATAAAAACAAGTGGGGAGGCTTATTGTAAGTATCTAAATGATAAAGGACAGTTGTTTGAATGAAGTGATGCAGTGGATACAATAAGACCAGGGGACTAGGGATGGGAAGATAGGTAGATAGTGGATGTGGTGGGATGTGAAGCTGAATAGAGCTAGATAGAGCAATCAGAGCCAACTATATAAACTTAGGAATAAGCAGCATGTTTATGGTCTTTAAAACTACAGAACGAGATGAAATCTTCTAGAAGAATACAAAAAGAGAAAATGCACCCTGGGGGTTCTCCAATATTCAGACTCTAAATGTTAGAGCTTGGGTAGTGGAAGGGGAGACATCAGAGAGAAAGGAGGAAAACCAGAAGAATGTGGTATCATGGAAGCAGAAGAAAATATTGCAAAAAAAGACCAGGGCTACATGTGCTGAAGGAGAATGAGGTGAGAAAGAGAATAATTCTCCATTGAAGGAGCAAGACAGATGCTCTCACAAGTGTGGATAAAAAGGTGTTTCCCAGAAGTAGTACAGATACAATTCCAATTGACGTGGGATAAGGAGAGGATAGGAGGGAAGAAAGTGGAGTCAGTGCCCAAAGACAACTCTAGTGAGGAGTTTCTACAAGAAAAAGCAAAGAAATAGAGCGGTAGGTGGGAGATGATTGGAGGGTCAATGGAGGTTTTACCAGTTTTTTCTTGGGGCTGGTATTTAGGCATGTTTAGATGTCAGTAGGAATGGGGCAGGAGAGAGAGGGGACAATTTCCTAACAAGGTCCTTGAGGCGCTACTAACCCCAGAGAGGACATGGTTCCCTTTCCTTGTAATAGCAGAGGAGGTGAAGCATGTGGGACAAGTCACCAGCTTCCCTAGGTCTCAGCTTCTTTGGAATAGCAGACAGCTGAAGAATATTTTCTGTGGGCTAACCTCAACAGGACTCCAATTCTCCCAAGCTCCCCTTCATTTTTAAACACAGTAAAGCTTTTTTGAACATGAAATTCTTCAAAAGAAGTGTGAATGTTAAGTGAATGGGTCAAAGAGGAAAGACAAAAATGGCACCAAATTCACCTGTCATGGTTACTCACCCATTCACCTTCACCTCCTGGGTGTGACACTCACGTCTGGAGGTGTTTCCTCTAATATGGCTGCACTTTCAGGGGATGCAAAACCAACAGTTCCTCCTGGGCCATGGTTCAGCAGTGAGTTTCCCTATATACATATATCCTCCCCGGGAGAATGGAAATTGCAAAGGGACTCAAGGCGATAGTCTACATTGCAGTTTTTCCCTTTCTCTGAAAACTCCTACTCATCCCAGCAGAAGCAATGCTCTTGGTCAATCTCTCAGTCTATTACATCAGAAGTGGAATGCGTATTCTTCATTGGCTCATTTATCTCAAAAGTCTTGTCAGAAAGATGATGATTTTATTAAAGTCCTAACTGCTTTATCTTCATTAAGACAAGGGTTATGAATGAAAATATACCTGAGCTGATCATATTGAACAGTAAAAGATCACTTTGAATTATGAGACATTTTTGAGTTAGAATAACTCACTAACAGATGTCTGATAGCCTGAAAGACTTGGCTTCTATTTTTTTCCAAAATAGGGGGACGAAAATCTGCTGATACAATTTTTCACCCCTAAGGTTAGAAAAATCACAAACCGAACTAGCTTCTACAAATGATTACGTTACCTACCATTCCACCTTACAGGATCATAAGTGATAAAATAAAATCCTTTGAAGACTATAAAATGCTATGATACGTGTCAGCAAACCTTAGGATACCTACAATGAAACCTAACAAGTGTCAACAGAGAGGCTTTGAGAACAGAGATAGGAAAGTGCTTAGGCGAGAACCCTTTCAGTTGAGGATTTAGGATCCAAGTAATTTTGGAAATCATAACAGAAAAATCCTTATTTGTAAATCTCAGAGGCAATGAGACCATGGAAAGAAAGAACAACTCCTGGATCCAGCGCTGCTTAAACTTTCATTTACACATGAATTACTTGAGGATCATCTGAAAATGCAGATTCTGATTCAGGAGTGCTGGACCCCTGGGTGGCTCCGCAGTTGAGCATCTACCTTCTGCTCAGGGCAAGGTATCAAGGTCCTGGGATGGAGTCCTGACTCAGGCTGCCTTCGGGGAGCCTGCTTCTCCCTCTGCCTGTGTCTCTGCCTCTCTCTGTGTGTCTCGTGAATAAATAACTAAAATCTTTAAAAAATAAAAAAATAATAAAATAATAAAGATCTCCCAGGTGATACACCCTACTGTTGGTCCATAGACCCTATTGTTGGTCCACAGACCCTACTGTGAGTAGCAAGCCTCAGCTACAATGGGCTAGCTGAGGAGTGAGCCAGGTGTCACAAAAAAGAGGTCTGGGTAAGATACAGTGTCATGAAACAGCCTAGAAGCCTGACAGCAGAGATCTTTATTAGAAAGAGAGACCTAAATAAGACACATGTGTCAAGGTCATAAGCTGAGATTCAAGGATGGGAAGAAAGCAAGATGTTTGGAGTGACCTGGGTTAATGAAGCATCAGCAGCTATATGATGTTCTTCCTGAAGGATTTTTTTTACAACTGTAAAGAGAAGAAATCCCTCCAGGAGGAAGAAATCAGCCACTTGAATGAAGCACCAAAAACTCATCAGCAATTGGTCTTCATCAACCAAATATTTAGGTGTTCCTAGATTTTGAAAGAATCACGTATATCTTAATTGACAGAATGCCATGAAGAATTCTTAGACTAACTTATCACTTAACCCTCAGACAATGACTTACCGTAGGTCTCATCATCTAAGTAAGTGTCTGGTGTTTCTTCTAGGAAAAAACACAAAGGGCAAACAAATCTTTATTTGTAGGGATTGGTGATTCTGAAGCTCTATACCCATCTGTCTCTGACATAAAAATTCTAGTTCTTGGACTTTACCACACAGAATAATATAAGATCAGTCAGACCAGCTGACCAGATACTTATTACACAAAGTCACTAATCATGAGCATTTCATCTTAGGAAATAAAAAAAAAAAGTTGCACAAAGGTACTGAAGGTAGGTGGTTTGGGGGTTGAGGAGCAAAGCTGTTAACGCTTCCATTTTCATCCATGCCCTATACAAGGTGATACACATAGTCTCAGAAAATTCAGTACCAAGAAATAAGGCACTTTGTTTACTTTCACTTTATGTTTCTCCTTAGACCTGAAGATGCATTAAATCATGAAAAACTTAACATGCATTACACACTTCCAATTACACGCAGACTAGCCAATCGGACTAGAGAAAAAAAGATATAACCTGGAATCTGCAGCCACACTGGAACCACATTACATGTGACCGTTGCTTTAAGAGTAGCTTGCATATAAGAACTATTAACGTGGCCTACTCAATTTGGAAGATACAACTGATGATTTGTTTTTGTGGGGGGAGGTGGATGTGGCCAGTTCCATCATGAACAATGATAGCACACTAAGGTTTTATTCCTCAAATAACCCCATACATACGTGAAACAAAAACAGTAATATGAACACTCCATTCTCTGGTCCTTTATCAGGCTTGTCAAGCCATTAAAAAAGAATCCCACTATAGAACCAACGGGCAGAAATTACACTTGGTCTAAGCATTGATGCTTCTCATCAGTCTAACAATAGTAAGTCATTGAGAGTCAGAGTTGGGATGAACACTCTAGGGAAAGTGAGCATTTGTAAACTGTGTTCACTTGGGAGAGATAATGATAATTAAAATAGCAAACCAGTGTTTGAATACTTACTATGCACTAGGTGCCATGCTTCGTTTACATTGTTTCTTTTAATATTCATGACATCCCTTGCTGTAGTCATGATCATCAATTCTCCTCTAAAAATGAAATGCTGAGGTTCCCAGAAGCAATGTGAAACAGGCTCTAATCTTTGCTTAGAGCCACCGCCCTGCTAGTATACTGAGTAGGGGATCTGAAATGCAAACTTAGGTTTATGCAGCTCCCATGTCCATTCATAACCAGCATAAGGTCCAGCCCCTAGTACTAGCAAATGTATCACGAAAACAACGATTATTCATAAAGCTTTTAGGACACTCCCTTCATCCTCCACTATATCCCCCTTTAAAATAGTAATTCTGGACCGCATTCATTAGAATGATAAGCATTATCTCATTTCCTAGTATTTTTCCTCAGGGGCATGGAGGTTTCAGAGTTAACATTTGAAAAGCCAAATAAAGGCTCCAAAATATGGTAAGAATGGCCATCTCTCACTGGTTTTACTAGATGTAAAAGCATTTATGTTCAAGGTGTACTTGAGAGAGAATAAAATGTCAAAATCCAATATTAATGTTTCATTCCTGTTCCTGGGCCCTAAGTAACTAGACTTGCCTTTCATACACCAAATATAATTTTAAAAACAACAAAATTTGAGGTTTATAATCACATTTTAAAAATCATGTCACAAAGGTCTTTGTAAAAGGCCCAAGAGTACGCTGTTTCAATCCAATGCTAGCTTATATGGTAACAGTGATTAGCCTCTGCTTCAAGCTCCTACTCTCATCTTCACAATTCCTCCAGTTACATGTACTAATGAACTCCATCTGTAGGCTCAGGTCTGTTGGAATCAATGCTGGGTAGAGCAGGAAGCGGATCAGTAATCTCAGCCCCAACAGATAAGGGAGAAGGGAACTGGCTACTCACTGTAATATAAGTGCTCTACAGACAGTTAAATCCTCAGCAACTATACACTATAATTATTCCCATTTTACAGATAAGGAATATGGAAACCCAGGGGCACGTGGGTAGCTCAGTGGTTGAGCATCTGCCTTTGGCTCTAGTCGTGATCCTGGGATCCTGGGATGGAATCCCGCATCAGGCTACCTGCAGGGAGCCTGCTACCACCCTCTGCCTGTGTCTCTGCCTCTCTCTGTGTGTCTCGTGAATAAATAACTAAAATCTTTAAAAATAATTAAAAAATAATAAAGAGCTCCCAGGTGATACACCCTACTGTTGGTCCATAGACCCTATTGTTGGTCCACAGACCCTACTGTGAGTAGCAAGCCTCAGCTACAAGGGGCTAGCTGAGGAGTGAGCCAGGTGTCACAAAAAAGAGGTCTGGGCAACATGCAGTGTCATGAAACAGCCTAGAAGCCTGACAGCAGAGATCTTTATTAGAAAGAGAGACTTAAATAAGACACATGTGTCAAGGTCATAAGCTGAGATTCAAGGATGGGAAGAAAGCAAGATGTATGGAGTGACCTGGGTTAATGAAGCATCAGCAGCTATATGATATTCTTCCTGAAGGATTTTTTTTTTTACAACTGTAAAGAGAAGAAATCCCTTCAGGAGGAAGAAATCAGCCACTTGAATGAAGCACCAAAAAGTCATCAGCAATTGGTCTTCATCAACCAAATATTTAGGTGTTCCTAGATTTTGAAAGAATCACGTATATCTTAATTGACAGAATGCCATGAAGAATTCTTAGACTAACTTATCACTTAACCCTCAGACAATGACTTACCATAGGTCTCATCATCTAAGTAAGTGTCTGGTGTTTCTTCTAGGAAAAAACACAAAGGGCAAACGAATCTTTATTTGTAGGGATTGGTGATTCTGAAGCTCTATACCCATCTGTCTCTGACATAAAAATTCTAGTCCTTGGACTTTACCACACAGAATAATACAAGATCAGTTGGACCAGCTAAATCATCAGCAACTATACACTATAATTATGCCCTTATTTTACAGATAAGGAATATGGAAACTCAGGGGCATCTGGGTGGCTCAGTGGTTCAGTATCTGCCTTTGGTTCTGCTCATGACCCCGGGGTCCTGGGATTGAGTCTCACATCGGGCTCCCCGCAGGAAGCCTGCTTCTCCCTCTGCCTATGTCTCTGCCTCTCTCTGTGTGTCTTTCCTGAATAAATAAATAAAATCTTTAAGAAAAATTAAAAAAGAATATGGAAACTCAGAGTGTTGAAAATACTAAGATTGCACAGTCTTATTGTTTAAAAAACAGCAACAAAGCAAACAAAGCAGGACCTAGGTGCTGCCCTCCCATTGCCCAGACTGAATATCATACAATATAATTTTGACTCCTTCTTCCTAGAGTTTTCACAGTGAGTAAAAAAATCAAAGTTCTCTGTTCCTCTCTCTCTCTCTCTCCTCTCTCTCTCCCTGTGATCAATTCATAAGATAGTTGAGCCAGCTTTCTGTGTAGCCTTATGTCTTTTTCAAAAGCTGTGACAAAGCTGTGAGAACATATCTCATGCAGACTGCCTTGTGGTGTACACAAACACAAAAGCCAAATTATTTTGACCCTGGTAATAGCTAGGAAGACTGGAATCTCAGGTGAAATGAGCTCCTGGATATGCATGCTGCCTACTTATGTCTAGTGCTATAGCATCAGTGTGTACCTGGAGAGGGAACTATTGTACTACACTTCCCAATCTGATTGCTGTGCCTTTTACCATCTTTATTCCCTCTTTTGTCCTTCTTGTTTGAAAGATCCTTAAGGGAATGAAGATTGGCTGGAGATAGGGACGGAGGAGGGAGTAGCAATGAGTGGAGCCAGGTTGGGAATCGGAGAGAGTAATGTTCTTACTGTGTTGGTCTGGAATCATTAAAAAGAACCAGGGGCACCTGGATGGCTCAGTTGGTTAAGTGTCCATCTCTTGATTTTGGCTCAGGTCATGATCTCAGGTAGTGGGAGAGCCCTGAGCTGGGCTCCGTGCTCAGGGTGGATTTTGCTGGGGATTCTTTCTCTCCCTCTCCTGCCCCTCCCGCCATTTGCACTCTGTCAAACAAACAAACAAACAAACAAAATAAATAAACAATAAATAAATCAATAAAATAAATAAATAATAAAACCAGAACCCTAATTCTGCATTCAAGCTCAGCGTCAGGAACAGTGAGTTAACCAGATATTATATTTCTTCTGATGTGATGCAATGGAGATCAAACAGCATACCTAGAATGCATTCTGGTTCAAAAATGTTGAACAGGAAATCCACCAATCATTTAGATTTAAAATGTAACCTATACTTTATAGGAAATACAGGTATTAAAGAAACAACATAAATGATACCTCTGGGAAGGAACCAAACAAATCCAGAAAGTGAGATATTCTACAGAACTAGCAAGACATGTCAGGGGTAGGAGACAAAGGGATCTTACTAATTAGAAGCTTAAAGACTTGAGGGACATAACCACCAGATACAAGGTTCAGCCCTGGATTAGATCCTGTTTTGGACAAAATGCTATAAAGATATTTATGGGGCACAACTGGAGAAATCTGAATATAGAATGAATATTAGATAAAATTAACTTTTATCTAATATTTGTTTTTATTTTCCAATTTGCTGAATTGGAAAAGTGGAAATTGTTTGCCAAAAGAAGGCAGGTAGCAAATAGCACATAAAGCAAAATCTCATTCTTATAAAATATATTATTACAGATTTGGAAGGAAATATGAGAAAGGTTGTGATTGTATCTGTGGTACTTTATTTAAATTTTATTTTGATATATATTCTCACTTTCTACAATGTGCATAAAGCTGCTTCAATAATAATAAAAATATTTTAATTTTAAAAAGAATTGGGTATTAAAAATGGAAGCACATGGTCCCTCCCATAGAGCCGAGTTTTTAATATCCAAAATACACATCAGTAGATATTCAGGAAACCTAAAGGCTGACATTTTTCAGTATGACCTTAACCTCTATCTACTCTTTGCAGGCTGGGGAGTAAAGATGACTGAGGTCTATGAGATCAAAAGCAACAGAAGGTTAGAGGGAAGAAGAAGTTGAACATTCATATACCATTTTTGAAATGGCATATGTTTTTATGAAATGTAAAAGGTCTGAAAACTCACAGTCTGAAAAAAATACATTTCAGACAGATGAGATCAAGTTCTGCTTTCTGCTTGGCTACTTGGGTTTCAGGTGGTAGGAATGAGTACCAGCGCTCATGCAGCCTTAGCATTTCTGCTAGCTCCCTGTGCTCATAATTGTGTGGGGCCATCTATGGGAAAACCTGGGCTTCTGCCTTAGATTCTTTTTTTTTTTTTTTTTTTTTTTTTTTTTTTTTTTTTTATATATTTTTTAATTTTTATTTATTTATGATAGTCACACACAGAGAGAGAGAGAGAGAGGCAGAGACACAGGCAGAGGGAGAAGCAGGCTCCATGCACCGGGAGCCCGACGTGGGATTCGATCCCGGGTCTCCAGGATCGCGCCCTGGGCCAAAGGCAGGCGCTAAACCGCTGCGCCACCCAGGGATCCCCTGCCTTAGATTCTTAACCCAAGGCTGTATTTCTTTTCCTGAGCTCACCTGGTGGGCTTAGGCCCTGAGGTCCTGCCTTACTCCTATCAGCCCCAAAGACCAGATCCTGTTCTCAGTACTCCAACTCTTTGGCTTAGATAGGTCTGAATATAAAAAATGCTCAGTCACAATGCTGCCATTCATCTGAATTCCCAACACCTTCTGGTGCCTGGAACCTCCACTGTTGTGTCTCGCCTGCCAACCTCTGGAGCTGTTGCCTATCCAAACCGCACCTGAACTTGTCAGACTCAGTATACTGCAAGGAACCAGGTGGCTAGACCTCTAGAGTCAGCCACTATAGCTGACAAGATTTCTCACTTTGTCCTGGTTTCACTAATCCCTGCTTCAGAGACCTGGCAGTCTGCAAGCCCAAGAGAGATGTGGGACTAAGCCTGTATCATCTGAGAAAAAGGCTCTTATAGCCAGTCTTGTGAAGGGGAGAACTGGAACCAGGGTGTAGGCACAACTATGTCCATAGGATCCTTATTTTCTCACTTCCTTAATCTAGTCATTGATTTAGCAAGGATTTATTGACCTTTTACTGGCCACCAAATACTATGCTAGGCACTGAGACTCCATAATGACCAAAGGAATCCCTGCCCTCATGGAGTTGTTTGCAATGTGTCAGGATAAGAGACTTTAAGCGCACCAATAATTATTTACTTGCAAATGTGATATGATAGGTCCTATGAAGGAGAAGTACAATGTAAGAAGACAATAAAACAAAAATGTAAAGGATGAGTAACAGTTGGCATGATGGTTGGAAGCCTTGGCAAGGGACACAGGATAGGCAAAGACTCTATGATAGGAAGGGCCTCCTACTATGAGGAACAGAAACAAAGCCAGCATGGGTGGAAGACACTGGGTGAGAGGCTGAGTGATGTGAGGTGGGGCTAGAGAAGCAGGAAGGGAGGCAAATGGATACACTGATTGTCAATTAAAAGGCCCAGATTGTGTCCCACTAAGGTGCCCTTGTAGAAATAATGCTCAAGCACCTGACGTCTGAGATGGACCTGAGGCTGCTGCATATCACCTGTAACCCTTTATGTTCTTCAAAAGAACTGCAGTTGGGTCTAAAAAGGTTAACAATATTCTGGGTATCATGCTCAAGTCCTGAAAATAAAATAAAAATCAGTATCCTCTTCATGAGCAACCTTTTTTGCAGTTCTAGTAGCCACAATTTAAAGAAAATGGTAGTGACGTTAGGAAAGGCCCAGGGCAAGTCAAGAGAGAAAGGCCAAAAAATGTGGTCCAGCACTTCACCCAAAGAGACAGAAGATGATGGTGCTGACGACAGTGCAGGCCTGGGGGGTCCCCAGGTGCCCCTGACAGGGGCAGCCTTGACAAGACAGGTAGCCCTGAAGAGGTACAGGCTGGGGGGTAAAGATGACCAAGGCCTATGAAATCAAAAGCAACAAAAGATTACAGGGAAGAGGAAGTTGAACATTTTTAGTAATTAGAAATGGTCTATGTTTTTATGGAATGTAGAAGGATTGAAAACTCACAGCCTGAGAAAAATAGATTTCAGACAGATGAGATCAAGTTCTGCTTTCTGCTTGGCTACAGTGCGGTCAGAGGGACCTGGCCCAGCACTGCCCCCCAGTCCCTCTATGGATGGCGAAAAGTTTGCTGTGTCTGTCCCCTCCTCTGTAAAATGGGCCAGAGTGCCATCACGGAGCTGTTGTGAGAAATAAACGCCATGATACTGAAACACTGACCACAGTGTCTGTCACAGAACAGTCGGCCAATGTCAATACCGTTCCTTATAGAAATGGGAGCTCCAAAAGACGCTGGCACGTGGAAATAAAATAGGTGGTAAGCTGTGATTAATAAAGAAGAAGTTATTTTCTAAATCATTGATATTTTGTGAAATAACCTGATACCCAGTGATATCCCTTCCAGCTGATGATCGTTGACATTTATGTAGGGCAGGAGTCTCTCAACACTCTTAAGAGTCACGACCCAGACAAGGCAAGGCTGTTTCACTTGATTGTCTAGGAGCCTTTGCCACTAGATGGACATCCTCCTCCGCGTGCATACATATATTTTCCAGGACTCGTGAACTCACTTCTTTTCACCTGTTCCTCCCTTTCAATCTTCTCAATTAACTCATGCTTGTTCCAGATATTCAGATATAATCTGTCCTACTTTTAAATTCTCTCAACAAATGTCTTGAATGCTGTAGTTGAAATTAGTGCAATATGCTACATATTTTAGAATAAAACTGAATGATTTATCCATATTTGGGTTAACTGCATTTTAAAAGACCCAAAGAAAAAAAACTTAAAGCACAAAGTTCTTGCAGAAGTTGTGGCATCCAAGTGATGTATGGCAGACAAAAGGAAGCAAAGAATAGGCTTGACAATACTTGTGCCATTTCCGAATTCATCACGCAACACCTGCTATACCTATTTGTAAGCCGTGTCACATTTCCCAACATATACGTTTGCCTCTTTTCATTTGTGATTTTTTAAATACTTATTATTTATTTATTTATTTATTATTTATTTATTTATTCATCTATTTATTTATGATAGTCACAGAGAGAGAGAGAGAGAGAGGCAGAGACATAGGCAGAGGGAGAAGCAGGCTCCATGCACCGGGAGCCCGACGTGGGATTCGATCCCGGGTCTCCAGGATCGTGCCCTGGGCCAAAGGCAGGCGCAAACCGCTGCGCCACCCAGGGATCCCTCATTTGTGATTTTTTTTTAAAAAGCCAATCCCTCTGTGCCCAAAAATGACCAATAGTTCATTGAATAAAGAATATCCATATGGTATCATCTCAAGCAATGTCATCCTAAATATACTCATGCCTCCAGGATTCATCTCCTTTGTCCAGATTAACACTACCCTTTGAATGAGGAAAGGTGCCATCTCTTTGCATATCAGCCTCTGTAATATGTCACGGTGGTGGGGCAGGTGGGAAAAGGAAAGTCAAAATTTCAGTAGAAGGCAGACCCTAACAGCTGCATATAGAAACACAAACTTGGGATGTGCCTGGGTGACTCAGTCGATTAAGTATTTGACTCTTGATTTCTACTCAGGCCATGATCTCAGGTCATAGAATTGAGCCCCTGCATCAGGCTCCATGGTCAGGGCAGAGTCTGCTTGGGGCTCCCTCTCTCCTCTCCCTCTGCCCTTCCCCTGCTTGCTCTTTCTTCTCTCTCTCTCTCTCTCTCTCTCTCTCTCTCTCTCTCTCTCATAAATAAATAAATAAATAAATAAAAAAATCTTAAAAAAGAAACACAAGCTTAAAAATTTCAAGTTTGTGGAAAATTCCTATCACTGATTTTTAAAAATTTTTGCCCTGTGTTTTCAGAGATGGAGGTTGTAGAAATGGAGCGATAATCAGGTACTATTTTAAAATAAAATAATTTTGTATTGTTTTTATCATTCAACCAAAATTTCTTGAGCCTGCTCTGTGCTAACAGTGTAGCATTAGGGCCACAAAGAAATAGCAAGACCCTGCCTCTGCCTTTGAATACTTTATGCTCCAGTGAGGAGGGAATTTTACTATATCCACTTGAGGCAGTGACAATATATAAGGGGCTCACCATCATAAGATATGGGGAAGTTAGACTCCTGGGTGCCTGGGTGGCTTAGCCGGTTAAGAGTCTGCATTCAGCTCAAGTCATGATCCTGGGGACCTGGAATCAAGCCCCACATTGGGCTCCCTGCTCAGAGGGGAGCCTGCTTCTGTCCCTCCCTGCCACACCCCCTGCTTGGGCGCTCTCTCTCTCCTCTCTGTCTCTCTCTCTCTCATTCTCTGTCAAATAAATAAATAAAATCTTTTTAAAAAATAGAATCTGGAAGTTAGCAACTTTGGGGATTCAAATTGGACCACTGGCATAATGGTGTAACTCGTGAATGCCAGCAGAGTCAATGCCAGAATTGTACCTAGGTCCCTAAGACTAGAAAGCTGATTAGATAAAGAAATGGCACTCAACAAACCAACTCATTCCATTCCATTACCTTAAGCATCTTCCAAGAGGAAGGAGGGTTCTCAAGAGCAATGAGGCAGTCAGAGTTAAGTTTATCCCAAGAAGGAAGTTAGGCAAATTTGTCTGGTACCAAAATACTAGTTGATTCCCCCAACCTTCAAGAGACATCTGAAGGTTTGTCTAAAGATCACTTCACATAGACTTCTCTAGCTTTGGAGAATATCCAATGATGTTTCCCCTTGTGAAGGTCAGAAGTAAAAAGAACCATACTTCAGTCCAGATAGTGGACAGAGAAGAAAAAGAGCACAAGCTAAATAAGCATGAGCTACCAAGGATGTGATGTACTGAATATAGGAAAAGATGAAACAGTCACAAAAAGAGAATGTGAGGAATTCTTTCTTTGACAGCCATTGACCCATAACAGAATCCAATCACCACACACAGAGGGAACAGAACCACGATCCTCAATGAGAAACAGGAAAATTCTGGTATGGTCAGTGTGGGGAGAGGGAGGGAGGAGGAAGGAGGAAAATGATAAAGAAACACAGAGATCACTATATAGGCACAGATACGCTCTTAATGGGATTTTGGGGGGAATATTTTTCCATCTTTATTCTAAACAGCTGTTCACACCACAATGCTATATTTTATTGTTGTTGCTGCCATGGGGTTTAGAATGTGTGCCGAAATACAATTGTTAGTTCAGTGTAGCCCATATCCTTAGATGAAGATAGTCTCTGTTGGATGACAATTCACTATGATTTGTGAATTTTGCAAGATTTTTCATCTTGATCTCTAAATGAGTTCAGAATGACAGTTTCAGCCTACCTGCAGTATTTCATCAAATTGAGCAGATTTTATTCACTAGGACTTGATGCGGGGGAAAAAATAGAAAATGTAGTATTTCACAATACTATTCAAACATAGAGACATGCCATTTTTTATGCAATCACATTGCAGTTTTATTTTACTTAACGGTAAGTTCTTTAAGTGCAAAGATTATGTCCTTTTATCTTTGTCTCCCATGCATAGCACAGTGCCAGGCACATCTAATAGTCAGCAAATTCTGAATGAATAAATAAAAGAATCAATTTCAATTAGTGGGAGGGAAGAGTTCTATTACCTCATAGAATAAGGAGAATCCGTTTGTAAAACAACTGCTTCCATAACTACACCCTGGGCCCGTTTCAAATATTCCAATCCCAGTGCTCTATACCTTAGGCCTAGACATGCCTCAGAATCCTCCTCCACAGTTACACTCCACTAAATCAAAGTTGGCAATCAGAGTGGAATCTATTCCTATCAGCATAATAAAGGTCTCCAGCAGGCAAGCCATAAGAAGGAAGGATTTTTCCAAAATTTCTCCTCTGGTATCAACATACATATTAACAATTCCAATAATTGTCATATCCATGAATATATATATACTTTAGAATCTGTTATTCGGTCTTCCTCTCTCTCTTACAAGTTACTGGGCAGCCCGGGTGGCTCAGCGGTTTAGCGCCTGCCTTTGGTCCAGGGCCTGATCCTGGAGTCCCGGGATTGAGTCCCATGTCTGGCTCCCTTCATGGAGCCTGCTTCTCCCTCTACCTGTGTCTCTGCCTCTCTCTCTCTCTCTCTCTCTCTCTCTCTCTCTGTGTGTGTGTGTGTGTGTCTCATGAATAAATAAATAAAATCTTTAAAAAAAAGTTACTATGCACATCCATCAGTCTTGAGCAGACCACAGATCCAGCATAAGGCAGCTTTTTTTTTCTTTTTATTTATTTCTTTGAGAGAGAGAGAAAGCATGAGGCAGGGGCAGAGGGAGAGAGGGGAGAGGGGGAACCAGACTCCCTGCTGAGCAGGGAGCCCAGCCCGATGCAGGGCTCGATTCTAGGACCTTGGGATCATGACCTGAGCCAAAGGCAGCCACTTAACCAACTGAGCTACCCAGATGCCCCACAAGGCAGCTTTTGTTGATATCCTTGTTGTAAGAAATATAAATGTGTGCGCTTAGACTATTATGATATTTATAAAATTTGACATCAATTTTTCTATTATCTGAAATCTTACATATCTCTTTAATGTCTATCTAGATCACCATGGAATCACTAGTACCTGGGAATATGAGGTGCTTAATTGATATTTATTGATCAACTGGACTATAAAATTTTCAGGTCCTATGACTCCCTTTCTCCCTATTTAAACGTTTACCATGTTGAACATGGGTATCTGGGACAGTTTCTGGCTATTGTGACCCTCAATAAAATGTGCTACCCACAAATTACAAATTTCACTCTAGCTAGATCTCTGGGTTAATGTGACCCAAGTCCAGTGGTACATTTTTTAGGAATCCCTTTCCCACTAACAAGGTGGCAGGCAGGTTGATTATGAGAATACCCTGTTGCCCCATGCCAAAAACAAAACGAAAAAACCCCAGAGAACAAAATCTATACTTTTAAAACCACAAGGTTATTGCAACTAACAGTCATAAGAACAAAAAGCAGCCACCCCAAAAAAAGAAATCCACACGGGGGCATTTCCCTTTGCTTTTACTCCTCATACCCATCTTCTTATAGCACTAAAAATACAGTAAGGTAGAGGAGCTGTGGTATTAGGGTACCTTCTTAGAATTGAATGTGTTCCTAACAATGATACCTATTCCTTATCCCATGCCCCTCAAAGTGTAGAACTCACCATCACTCAGCTTGCACAACCATCCATCCACAACTACTTGTTGAGTGTCTACTATGTGCCAGACCCTAAAATACAAGGACATACAAAATAGCCACAGACCTTGTCCTCTTGGAGCTTACAGTACATCAGGCAGATGGCAATTAAATATAAGCACACAAATAAAAATATAACTACAAATTATGTTCAGTGCTATGGAGGAAAACATCAGGGTGCTATGACACAATTTAACAAGGAATCCTAATTTTTTTTTTGCACACATGGCTGATGAAGGATCAGGGAAAGAATCATTCTGAATAAGTGACTTTGAAGCCTATGAATAAAAGATGACTGAAAGGTACCCAAGAAATGATTGAAGGAATCATGCCAGGCAGAGGCAACAGCATGCACGGTAGACCGGAGGAATAAAAAGATTTAACTAGTAAAAAAAAAAAAAAAAAAAAAAAAAAAAAAAAAAAACAGATTTAACTAGTATCACTGGAGGGTTTGAGTGGAGGAAAGTGTAGTAGAGAAGGATCCAGATTACACAGGGCCTCTAAGCCAGGGAAAGGATTCAGGATTTTATCCTAAATGCAATAAATTTGTCCAGGAGATTCATATTTTGAAATTTTTTTTTAAAACTTATGAATTGATTAAAAATGAAGCAGGGGGTACTTTGCTTCCAATTTTGAAGGATTGCATGCTATGGATACTGCCTTCCCATCATAAATAACTAGAACAACAGAAAGATAAAAAAATAAAACAATAGTTTCCAGAGCATGAGCCTATGATCTCTGAAAGAAGGGAAACAAGCCAGGTGACCTTCTGGTTGCCCTAGATTATTACCTGGAAGCATGGCCAGGCCGCAGCACAAAGAAGGAAACCTACCCAGAGTTCAGGGACTTCACAAGAGATCAGAGTTTGAAAAGGCAGACATGCCTAAAATTTGTAGGAAAACTATCAAGAATATCACCATGTCAAGTGGTCTGAATCTTGTGGGATAAGAAATTCCATTTGCCAGAAATTTTTTTATGAAAATTTTATTTGCCAGAAACCCCTTTTAGAAGAACACTGCTATCTCATCGAGGAAAAGTATTCTGTTGAGCCCTTTGAGTTGTGGGCCATAGATCAAGGACTATCAGGGAGCTGCTCTCTGTGACAGGAGAGGGATTAGAGGAGAAAGATGTGATCTTACAACGTGGGAGACTATGGGGACTCCTACTCTTCAGTACTATTCAGTAATATTATTAAACTCAAGAAATATTTGGTGAAAGAGGGGTGTGTGTGTGTGTGTGTGTGTGTGTGTGTGTGTGTGTGATAGAGAGAGAGACAGAGAGAGAGGAATAACAGAGTGATGGGATGTAAAATTTGGACAGCATGTGTGGAAAAGTAAGTGCCCTTTTGGGAGTAAATACTGCTAGGAGCCAAGCTTCCAAGTTAGAGGAACCCAACAGCTCTCCCAAGAGCTATGCCTCGTGTATCAGGGTTAGCTAGGGACACAGCTGAACCCCACACCAAGGTGCCAGCTCATGGAGGGCCAGGAGAGAGTCTTACTCTTGTCCTTTTCCAGCTGCCCAGAGTGCACAGCACTGACTGGCACTCAGCAGGCCTTTAGTGACTACTGTGCCAAAGACAAATGGAAAATAGCTGTCTTATGACAAACTAGCTTTGCTTCACCTCAAAATATTTGTAACGATAAAAACTTAGAAAATAAACTATAGTTTAGGCAAATAATCAGTACGCCCAACTGATACTACACACAACACTGGTGATTAGAGATGCTTTGGCTGGGAGAAATGTCAGTGTCACTAACAGAACTAGTAAAGCTGGGAATAGAAATTTCAAACATAGAACAAGTTTTATATGTGAAGATGCCATTAGAATATCCGTGGCAGTTGTAGGATGCCTTGAACCTGAGAGAGGCCTTATTTGTTCCATTTGCTGGCAAGGGCTATGTGAATCTCTCCATGAAGCAAGATGATTAAATGGCCAAACTGAAACCTGGACCTACATTTGGACTCTAGGTCTAGTGCTCTCTCTACCACAGAGCTGCTTTCTACTCTAGACCCAGACTACACAGAAACCGGCCCTCTTCCCTTCCTGCTGCCTTTATGTGCTAATTAAAAAAACAACAACAAAAAAGTAAAACCTTCCTTGTGTTTTCTCTCCTCCAATAGTTCTCAAAGCTCAAGCTATTTCCATTCATCAACACTAAAACCTGATTCTCAAATGCATCCTTTGTAAGGATTGGAAAAAAAAACCTTCTCTGGGGTGGGCTGGACTATACCGGCCGTCTGAAGGAGAGCAGAAAGCTACAGTACTCTCTATGGGATGAACACCGATAGCCATTTCTCCTGCACGTAGCAATTTCACATACACACACCATAAAACCATGCTTAGCAATCTGCTTAGTAAGAGCAAGGAGGCTAATATCTTTGAATGATTGCTTGACCCTTGGTGGTTTCCTTTAAAATGTGTACTTTTAATAATTTTCTTCTGAGCTTAAATTCCTAATTCGAGCCTGTGAGTTAGGAATTTTAAGAGCTAAAGTCTTTGCATCATACTTTGCTGTGTTACTCACATTCAATTAAAGGAAGAAGAAGCATAGCAGTTCCATGTTTGCTGTGTTAATATGTGTCTGGCTCTATTTGTCCTGCCACCTTTAGGAAATTGCGACTGGCTCCATACTCCCTGCTCCCAAGACAGACTCATCTGTTTACTAGCCGTCAAAGTAAATTTATAGTACTGAGTGACACCATTAGAAAGCTTGGGACGGGCCCAGCTGAGCACGCACGGATACACTTGCATACCCAGCAAGTTGACATTTTGCCAAGAACCTATTAACCAATCCTAATGAACTGCTGTTTTCCATTTAAAACACCATTAGTTTCCTATGGTTTGTTGCTCAGGGTCTAAGCCGCAAAGACACCATCCAGCGGTTAGAAAAGGTGTTGCTTTGCTGGAAGCCCATATGTCTCTGGAGAATTCGAACCTGGCTTTGCTGTGTGTCACTTTCTTTCCACTTCTGGAAATAATCAGGCATTCCAAATATGTAGGACCACTTCCCAGAATACAGATTTTTTTTTTAAAGGTCTCATCGCTTAAAGGTTCTGGATAATTTATTTTGCTGTCTGCTATGCTTTATTTCTAAAGGCTATTATATAATACTGACTACATACAACTCTCAGTTCATACTTCTACATTAATAGATTAACAAAGACGCCCCCCTCAGTGTTTATGAAGGTTTTCCTTAAGGTAGTTTCAAATATCTGATACATTATCATGCTTCTTTGTTGTTTGAGAGAGAGAGAGCATGCACACTCTAGGTGGGGGGGAAGAGGGAGAGGGAGAGAGAGAATCTTAAGCAGGCTCCACGCTATGCTCAGCATGGAGCCCCACACAGGGCTCGATCCCACAACCCTGAGATCATGACTGGAGATGAAATCAAGGGCCTGACACTACACCAACTGAGCCACCCAGGCATCCTCATTATCATATTTTTTTAATAGCAAAGCCCCTAGTAATAACAAGAGTTGAGTTTTATCAATAGTGAAAGTAATAAGTCAGTAGGAAAAAAAAGGTTCTGATTTTGTGAGGTTTGCTTTCGGTTTGAACATCTAAGAAGATAAAAGATGAAATATTAAGATGTCAAGAAAATCGCTTTTTGTTTGAAATAAAACATTTCAAATAGTACATTCTCTACATCAATTGCAAGGGAAAGTGATTTGAAGTTACGGTATCTCAATATAGTTCTTTTCCTATAAAGAAGATGCAAAATGAAGAATTTAGCAAGCCGGTCATAGCCTCAACTCAGCAGATAACAAAAACATTTATATGCGATTCATTTAAAAAGTATAAGCAACAAAAGAAATGGTAAATACATTTCTAGGATGATAGGAACCATTTCATGGTAGGAAGCATTAAAAACAATAGTATTGTGTTCCACTGACTTCGTTTATGTCCCTCTCAGCTTCCTTTCTAGGCTGTTAAAACTTTTATCTTTATTATCTTGTAGCGCTTTCAACACAACTTGTCCAAAAATTGGAACAGGATTGTAAACTAACCAAGTGTATTCTCCACGTGGAAGGTGAGAGCCAAGAGGAGGCAAAGCGTTGCACAAGTGCAGCCCACCCTGGGCAAGCGTCTCCCTGTGGGTGCCCACAGGACACTGGGCACAGGTTCCAGGCGTCATTAGGCATTTGGTGGTTGATTGATTGAATAATAAAAGACTTGTGGATAGTAAAGAACTTTGTCAATCAGAGAGAAAGGGCAAAACTAATTGCGTGAGGGTGGCAGATGGTCGATAAAGCTGTAGAGATCTGGAATCCGTAAACTTGCAGAAGCATTACGTTTTGAAGGAACGCTGTCAGCCATCAAGGGGCAGAGGCCTAGTGGAAAAGACACAGGCTGCACAGATGATTATCTTCTCAGGACCCCAGGGGCTGTCACAGAGACAGGCCAACTTGATTAAGAAACTTGTTGTTTGTTTGTTTTTTTTTAAGATTTTATTTATTTATTCATGAGAGAGAGAGAGAGAGAGAAGCAGAGACACAGGCAGAGGGAGGAGCAGGGTCCATGCAGGGAGCCTGGTGCCAGACTAGATCCCAAGACCCTGGAACACGACCTGGGCCTAAGGCAGATGCTCAACTGCTGAGCCACCTGGGTGCCCCAAGAAATTTGTTTTAGATCTCCAAAGTTTGTCCTCATCTTCCTCCTGGAGAGTGAAGACCACAGGTAGTAGCAGCCCTGCATGGATTCCACCAATGACAACAGCTCTATATTCTGAATTGTTTGAACATGCCATGCTCTTGGCCCTTGTTGGCCTTGGACCTCATGGTCCTACCAACACTGCAGAACATTAGCAGTACTTTGGATAGAAAATACCAGGACAAGGCTACCCCACGACAGATCTTGTTGCCAGCACTCTCAGAACCAGCCAGCCCTTCCTTCAATGTTGCGTTTCGGGTAAGTTTCTGCACGCTTTCACCTCTATTTCATTTTATTGGCCTCTAAGAAATGGCCCTTGACTCTGCTCAAGAAAGGTAGGTGCCTGAGAGATCCGATGGGTTTTACTAGCCAGGGATGTCAAGACATTTAACTTCCTCCTGAGTACACCTCCACAGAAAGAAGGAATGCACGAGGATCAACAATAAAGGATTGTGAGATTCGGATGCTCGAAACAGGGCTACCCCGAGGAAGACAGGAACTAGGTGGGTTCTTCATGATAAGCTTTAGCAGTCAAGCTAAACTTGATAATTTAGGATGGAAAAATCTGGCTCCAAATGTCACCTATGTGCAGATTGGTTATTTTGCTTTCTTTTTTTCTTAAATTTTTTTCTCTCATATATTTATTTAACTTTTACTTACTTTTTGTCATTGTGTTAAAGTTCACTGGAAGGCAGGAGAAGGAGCAGAAAGAAACAGAGTCTACTGCTGAAAAGATGAGTTTGAGTGCTGGTTCTGCCCATTACTTCTCTAATCCCCAATTTCTTCATACTGAAAAGGATCCAACGCTTGCCTGGCAAGGTTGAGGTGAAGACTGGAAATGAGGCATGAAAAATGCTTGGAATATAATAGGCGGTCAAAAATGGTGGCATTGGTTACTTTTTAGTTCATTAAAAAAAAAAAAATCCCAATCTTACTTCAGAAGAGCTAATGAAAAAGGTTAGTTTTAGAAGAGCCAGGCTGGGATAAGCAAGGCCCAAAAATGTGGGGTTGAGGAAAGGGCTGGTCTAGTTTACCAACCTCTCAATTTCTCTCTCTCTCTCTCTCTCTCTCTCTCTCTCTCTCTCGGACTGGCAATGGTTGGTCCTTCTTAGGAACCCCTTTCTCATTATGGTGACCACATACCAAAAACAATCCCTGTCTTACCTACAATATATGAATTATTTCTCACATATAGTCCCTTCTCTTTCTTCAAATCTACCAACTTCTTTTGGGGCCTTAATTTCTTTGTCCTGGATTATATGATTTCTTAAATAATTTTTCTGCCTCTGGTTTCTTTTTCTGTCTACCCAGTCTATATACTATGGCAAGATTGATTTTTGTAAATCACAGTCAGATTTCTGTCACCCACTGTGCTCAAAAACCCATAATAGTGGGACACCTGGGTGGCTCAGTGGTTGAGCATCTGCCTTTGGCTCAGGGCGTGACCCTGGGGTCCTGGGATTGAGTCTACATTGGGCTCCCCGGAGGGAGCCTGCTTCTCCCTCTGCCTGTGTCTCTACCTCTCTCTCTCTCTCTGTGTCTCTCATGAATAAATAAATATAATCTAAAAAAAAAAAACATAACAGTTCGCTAGTACCTGTGAACAAAAACTCAAGCTCCCCAGGGAATAACTCAAACATGTCCATAATCTAGGCCTGATTTATCTTTCTGGCTTTATCTCTTTGGTCATCAAACAACTTATTCCCTTAAGACAACCACACTATCTCTTTTCTCATCTTTCCCCCATGTGAAACGTCTGCCCTTTCCTTTCTCTTTGTGGACCTTCCAGTTCAGATGCCCTTATTCCTCAAAGCCTTTCCTTGTTTGTTTCTATGAGCTGTCTCTCCAGCCTTTGAATTGACATACCACCTCCTCACCCCTTCCTGACTCAATCCGAGCAATGAAGGGACAGGGTCTATGTCTTTTTTGTTTTTGTTTTTGTAATTCTCTCGGCACCTAGAATAAAACTTCACATGTTGTAGGAGATTGATAAATATTTTTAACTACATAAATAAATGAACAAATTAAAAGTCTTTGGGAGGCAAGTCTGTATGAACGAAAATAACAAAATAGATAGAGAACAAGGATACGTTTTCCTGACTAATCATATAAAATAATATTGCAGAAAGTCAGATCCAACCAGTGATAATGAACAATTGTTATTTTTTTTCTTACCAGCTACCCAGCACCTGAACTCTCAGCACAGATTTATTTGAAGAATTCCCCACATATGAGGAAGAGTTTACTGCCCACTATAAAACTGGAAAGGAGACTCACTCTCCCAGTCTCTCTAGCAGCTGGAGTCTGGCACCTGACGTAGGCCTGGCCAAACAGTTAAAGCCACTGGGGACTATGATTGTGGGGCTGATGGCACAGAACAGCGGGCGGGGGGTGGGGGTGAGGGATGGGATCCATCCTGGTGGTGCTGATGGCAGCAGCAATGCATGGTTTCCAGGTGTAGCCATGCCATCTCTGCCAACAAGACAAGCTGCAGCATCCAGTGCTCATGCCCTCAGAGGACTGGTGCTCATGATGCTGGCTGTGTTTCTGGGAGCCCAGCTTCACTTCATTCTGTCTCTTTTCTGGGGTTGGTTCTCCAGCATTCCCAGCAGCTCCGTCAGCTACACAGATTCCTTTCAGTAAATCTATTTCCCGTTTAAGTCAACCAGGGTCAAGTCCTGCTGCTTGTCAACCCCTTGCCCTTGACTGATGCACCAGGCTTGCCAAGTTGCTGGGGGACCTTCTACGCAGCCAGATTCTCTCAGCTACATTTGCATCCTCATTATTTCTCATCACTAAAAGTTAACATCCCTACATGCTATCTACATTAATTTTTAGGCAAACATGTTTTAAAGTCAGATTGCATGTTCATCTCTATAAATAACCTGTCATTTATTTCTCTTAAACAGATCAGTCTAAATTAGAACTTGCCATCAGGATACCACTCATGCATTGAGATTTCAAAGTATACCAGAATAGCAAAATGCCTCCTATAATAAAAGCTCTCAGGATTGGTCCACTTCTATTCTTGTAGACTTACAAAATACTGGCGATAGTTAGATTTTACACCCCTGATATGCCTATAAACTCAGAATTTCCCCCAACAAATGTGCCATTAATTAATCATGTCTCAGGGGAACCATATAATTTATGAATAATCCAGATATAGGACATGGCTTTGTGGTTAAGAGCATGAAATCTCTTGCCTGGAGTCAAATCCCAGGCTGCAGTGGGATCTTGGACAAATTACTATTAAATCTCTTATGCTTCAGCTTTCTCTTCTTTAAAAGAAGGGTTGTTGTGAGGATTAAATGAGATAGGATGCTCACAAAATGACTAAAAGAACACCTGCAAACATCACTGAAATGTATGTTTTATTATATTCTGATTGTGCTTCTACAGGCAAACTATTAGAATGCATGACACCTATTCGCCAGTAATATTCTCTTTCCTTAGCACATGGCATTCCCTACCTCCCGATGCTTGGCTGGAGCCATGTTTCTATCTCTGGCCAATGAACAATTAGAATAAATTAGAGTATTTAAATGGCAGCATGAGATTGTCCAGAGTGCTTTTTTCCCTCTGGCAGGGCAACTAGGCATGTATGATATGGTGGAGACTAGGGAACTGGAGTAATTAGAATGAGCACAGCCACCCTGTTGCCCTGAGATGGATATGTTACATGAGCACAGGATAAGCTTTTGTTGTTTCAAGACACTGGACTTTTGGGGTGTGTTTATTATATAGCATAACCTTGACTCCCCCAATTAATGCAGAAAGAAAGGCAATTATCTGGATATTTCAATTAAATATTCTCTCTTCCAATGAGTGATATCCTTAGGAATACATATCCTTAGGAATACACCTTGAGTGGGATAAAACCAGCTAGGGATGCTAACTCGATGATGTCCCCAAATATCTGCCTTGTCTCAGCCTTTTCTTTGGGGCCTGAAATTTCATCCTGAAGATATTTTGGGACTCACTCTCAAGCTGTCCCTTAAAATAAGCATAAACCCTCGGGTAAGAAATGCATAAACCACCAAATCTTTACACACTCAAGTGAAAGTGTTTATCCAATCCATTTCCAGGAAGAACCAGGGCAGCATAAGAGTTCTTTTGGAGATAAACTTGGGAGGTCTTTCTGATATGTAATTCAGAAAAGAATTATGTATATGAGAGAAAAGAATGGAAACTATTTAATTATGGAAATAATTATCTGAGATCCATGCTCCCTTTATATTAAGACAGACCCAGCCAACTACAAGGACTACTGTAAGTACAGCCTCAGTGACCTACTTAAGGCCACTTGGTAAGTTACTGCAAAGTTCACGTCTGACTCCCCACATCAAGACTTTAACCAATATATCCTGCTGTTACTTTGCCACTTCTAAGGCAAGGGGCCAAGATGGTTGAAGAGAAAGAGGCAACAAAGCAGACATATAGGAGGGAAAAGAAATGAGGATGTGAGAGGTGAAGAGTAAATCCCTTCCTGACCTTGAGGCCCATTCCTCTCAATGGGTTACATCAGAAATCCCTGGATCCTTCCTTTAGTATCGGCAGGCTTAGGTTGATTTCTTTTACGTACCACCTGGAAGGTCCTAACTCACTTATGTGCTTCATCACTAGATCCACCACTTATCAGCTACTAGAATCTAGGCAATTTTACCCAATATCTTTGTGTGTTAGGTTTCTTCTCTGTAAAATGATAATTGCAGTTACTGTTAGGGTTAAATGAGACAATAAATGCCAAGCCCTTAGCCCTGTGCCTGGCATACAGCAAGCATGCAATAAATACCAGCTCCTATCATTATGTTCATCATCTCATTTTCAAATATAATGGGGTCTTTTTGCCAGAGCACCCCACAAGTACTGACTGCGCCATCTCTAAAAGTGCATGAAAATTGGTCATAGATTTTCCAAGTCAAGGAGAACAAGTCTCTGTGCTTTTTATGGTTCTGTTGTAATGCCAAGGTACATATTAGTTACTCACCTAAGCAGCTGATAGATTTTTAGATTTTCCATCCTGTTAACTTCATACTCTTCTCTGAAAAATGAAGATTGGACTTAAGCTGGACCCAATGCAGAGGAGTACCTTACGAGGTTTCCAATGAGTTAGAAACCCTGGATTCTTTTCCTCTCTGCATGAACCATGTCAATGCATAGTTAGTAAACTACTTGTATCCCACACATCCTTTCAGATGTCCTAGTACCTACATCTCTAAGATTTCCAACTGCAAGTTGCAGTGAAATGCAGTTTTCCATGTCTTTTCTTTTTTCATTCTAAAACTCACTTCCCATCAAAGCCACTTTCTCAATGTCTAATCTTCCTTAAAAATAAATAAATAAATAAATAATAAATAAATAAAATAAACAAGCAAACAAACAAGCTGACCTGTGCAATCTCTATCCTTCAGAATCTTAGCCCCGGATTATAATATTTGGCTACAGCTGGAGGAAAATCCCAGAAGACCTCAGGTGAGAGCAAGAAAATTAAAAGTCATCAGTTTTCTCTTATGGGCAATCACCCTGTTTATGCCGTCCCTATTTACACATTATCCTTGTTAGCAACTCAAGGACAGTCACTATATCATATTAATCTCTATCTCAGAATTCAGCCCAGTGCATGATATACCAGTTGGAACTCAGGAAATGTTTGTTTACCTAAATTAAGCTTTAAGAATGTAAAATGTGATTCGATCAGATACTCTCATTGCAGAAGTTGTTAGTCCATGTGACTTTGGAAGCTAAATTAGTTTATCCAAGAGGGTACTATTTAGCATAATAAACTAAACCTGACAGGCATCCCCAGTGCAAGAACTGATTTATAATGATATATTTATTTAGGAAAAAATAAATGACAGCTGCCACACGCTACGTATACCACCTGTGCAATTCTACCCTTCCTTGGCTTTCTTATCTACCCAACACCTTGGTTTAAAGATAACAGAACTAAGGTCCAGAGCAATAAGTAATTGACCTCAGGAACAAAGCTAGTTAGTGTCAGTGATTAAGACTCAGTTTTCCTTTCTTCTCACAATACCAAATACTTTATGGAATACGTAAGAGGTGTTCACTAAAGACATTATTTTGCATGTAATATAAGCAGAGTTTAACTCTGGTTGAACGACAGACTTCTCTCTGTGGCCTTTAAAGAGATGCATGACTGGGCCACATCCTTAGAGATTCTGATAGCGAAGCTAGGGGTTAGAGGACGGTTGAACTCACTGTCAATTTCAGCAGTAACCATTTCTAATATTTCAAAATTTCTAATAGAATATCCTACATTGTTGTTAGGGAGTGATTCTCATTGGAGGAATATTTTCTAATAAACCAAAGAAACTCCAGGGTCAGTAGACCTAGATCCTAATTGTCACAAACTAGTTTCATGTTAAAACTATGTCCAAAAGAAAATATAGGGAAGAAGATGATCACATCTTTCTTGGGCAAGGGGGGATATGGTATCCAAGCACCGATGCATTCTAAGTACTTATTGAGTACCTACTATACATGCTGGTACTGCGCTAGGCACTAAGGATACAACTGTGGAAATAGACAAGGTCATGGCCTTCAGGGAACCTACTGTTTTGTGGAACTCTCAGACATAAAGGGATCTGTAAGAATTGTCAAGTGAGCAATTCTCGGCAAAGTCTTATACAAAGAGGATCCTAAATTGTATGATGTGAAGAGAAATGCATGCATTTCCCTATTGATAACTCTTATTTTCTGGAAACGGTGAGAGATGATAGACAGCACTGTCTTTGTTGTGTGTGCCAAGAAACTTAAATTTTAAGGTCAAGTTCTCAGACTTTAAAGTACGAAATCCTGAATCCTATCAAAAATGCAAATTTGCAGACACCATCCCCAGAGAATCTGATTCAATAGGTTGAAACGGAGCCCTTGAATCTGCCTTTTTTTTTAACCAGAACATTAGGAAATCTCAAACAGGTGGTGAAAAACTCTGCTGCGGATGATGCAAGCTGTCCCAAGAGCAGCTACACATTTTAGAAAAGATCATTGGTCCTGAGTTCAGGCCTCTAGGCCCCTGCCGGATTCAGCTCCTCTCTCCTATTCCCCACCACTTCTCTTGTAACTCCTGTCCAAGCACGGAATTCCATTCAAACACCCTGAACTCATGCCAGCTGTAGTAGCAGCAACAATAACAAAAATTAGATGAATTCTTACCAGTGATTACAAAGTGGTTCATCTATACTATGAAGTCAAGTCATAGTAGGATGGCATAGATATTTAGATATTTAGATAATAGAAGAATTAGGGCATAGCTGGATAATTCCATAGGGAAAAAATCCAAACCTATTTCACTGGATAGGAAAATCCAGTGAAAAGAGTAGACCCAACTACCTTAGCTAAATACTGGCTCACATAAAAAATATTGCAGTTGAATAAATTAGTTCCAATCAGGGAAGAAACAAAGCAAATGACTAGAAAGCCAATGAAGCCATTAAAAATTCTAGTCACTTCTATAAAACCTCAATGGTGCTCTGTGTTTTTTTCCCCCTTCAAGCTACCATGATTACTACCCAAACCAAAAAAAAAAAAAAAAAAAAAAAACGTGTTTCTAACCATTAGAAAA
Organism: Nyctereutes procyonoides; assembly: GCF_905146905.1. Taxonomy (NCBI): domain Eukaryota; kingdom Metazoa; phylum Chordata; class Mammalia; order Carnivora; family Canidae; genus Nyctereutes; species Nyctereutes procyonoides. The sequence goes on from NW_026575126.1 coordinate 6,599,415, forward strand.
TCAGCAGCCTATGGTGGTGTACTTTGTGTGAAATTGATTGGGTTACAATGTTTTTAAAGGATGTGAGGGAACAAGTCATTATTTCAATATTGTTTAAAAATTAATTAGAACTTTTCAGAACTGTTTCAGAATGTCAAGGTTTAATTAACATATTTATTTAATAGATCCTTAACGTGACCTTCTTTGCAGAAAGACTGTGGATTTTTTAGCATTTTAATAGTCCAGTGGGGAAGAGGAAGAGTGGATTTTTGTTTTTATTGGAGAGCTGAAGTACACTCATTGTCTTTTTATCACGTTAGTAACTCTTTGTGTTGCAGGTAAAGCATTATTAATTAATGCCCAATGAGAAATATAGAAGACTTTTGATGATGTAGGAAAAACTAAACAATAAAAACAGCCATCTGAAGGGAAGGGAGGAACATATCAGTCCTTTAGGTGAAAACATAGTTCAAGTAAATGGTCAAAAGTATAGCTTGTTTATTTTCTAATACTCAAAAAGAAATGCCTGTTTTAAATTTCCTTCCTTTTGGGGGGAGGAATTATTTCAAAATGTAGAATTTTTAAAGCATCTCAGCCTTCACTTTATTCTTGCCCACGTGTAGACGGTTGCCACTTAGGATATGCGAATGTCAAGCCAGTTCTTGTCAATAATGAAAGTAAAATTCCCTCTAACCCTTCCCCATTCATTTAAGTGAACAGTTTTTATGATGCATTAAACCAAGGCTAAGTTTTCTTGTCGATTCTGATGGCTCTTCAGTTGCTCTACACTCTCTGAATCCATTTCCCATGCTGCTTGGTGAACCTTCCTAAGGTGCTTCTTTATTAAACAATACCTTAGCAGCAAAAGCAGGTTTGATGCAAAGTGAATTGAAGTGAGAAGCTTTTTTGCAACAACCCAGCTTCTTTTCTCCCACAATGAGACTGTCTCCGCTAATCCCCTGCAGACACTTTCTGCAGCTCACACAGGGAGAAATAGTCACCCTGCCTCAAAATGTAAACAAAGAAAAGCTCTCTTTGCTTAGGCTCCTCCTCTCTAAGACTATTATACGCTTCCAAATACTCTCCTGTGTTTATGAACAAAAACATAGTTCCTTAAGCTCTCAAAAATATTTAAATATTATGTATATCATCACACATTCAGACGCTGACACTGCTATTATTTCACATGACCACCGGTTGAGTCCAAAGGGAGTTATTTCCAGAAACTGGCCATTATTATCTACATAGCAGCAAATTACTGCTTGGAAGACACTGTTTCTGTGTGGCTGCACTACTGGAAATTATACCCAGCTCCATCTTGTAATATTGTCTTAAATGACGAGGTGGAGTCCTAACAACACTGTGTCCCCAATAATATTTCAAATGGTGTTCAAAGAGCTGTTCACCTGATAAAAGTGAAGATCCAGCCCAAAGAAAAATACTATTATCATGCCATTTTGCAAACATTAGCACAAACGATAACATGTGGCAAAGAAATCAATTGTTAGTGTGGATTACAACTGAGAGCTCTGACTGTCTCACCCTTTTTTCCACCCACTTGAACATTCCCAAGCCCACAGTAAATGTCTATGCGTAGGAACTCCTCCCTCCCACCTGTTAGCATCCTGGCTCTATTATTTCTTCTTCATCTTTTAGCCTCCATCTCTCCCTCTGCACTGCCTCCTTTCCCTCTGCTAGAGACTTTCCCATCAAAAAATAATCTTCTTTGACCCTGATTTTCCCTTTAAATGACTAACCCATCTCCCTCCCCTTACCCTCACTTCACAAATGAGCAGCAAAATGCTCAATAAATATTTATGGATTAAATGAGTGAAAAGAAATCTATTTCCCTATGGCTTCATCTCACATTTATTCCTCATTCCACTGCGATCTAATGAAACTACTGAGCCCACTCCTCTACTAAAACCAGTCTCCAGAGGTAGCCGATAATTTTCTAATTTAAAAAATCCACAAGCTCTCCTTGCCCTTCATTCTACTTGACCTCTACTTACATTGCTAACCAACCTCTATTATTAATATTTCCTTTCTCAAGTTTCCTTGCAATATCGTAAGATTTCTCATACTTACATCACCAATCCTCCCAAACTCATTGGTGACCCATATTTCTAACCCTTCCCTCTGCTTACTCTATGCTCCTCCAACAGGATTTCTCAACCACTGACCCAGTTTCAACTATCTTCTCTGTCAGTATCTTTCAGACTTAAAATCCTGGTTTTTATTTTTCTTCTACCTCTGAGTCTTGCTTTTCCAAATTCCTTTTGTACCTCTCTTCACAGGTGTCATGTTGGCACCTCAAACTTGATAGATCCAAAACAGAACCCAATCTGCCCTCCCTCCTATTCTTAAGCCCGCTTTTCTTCTGTGTTCCCATCTTAATGAATAGAAGCACCATCCTCCTGGTGGTGGAAACTTAGTGGTTTTCTTTTTTCTTTTTCTTTTTTTTTTTTTTTTGAGGCTGCCATCTCCCTTACCTGCAATTTCACTCAGCTTCAAGTCCTATTGATGCTGTCTCTGAAATGTCTCTTGATTCTGCTCTAAACTTCCCATTCCCCTTGCAACTGTCCCACTTCAAATTTTTATAATCTTTCAACTAGACCATTACAGAAGCCTATTAAGTGATCTCTCTGCCACCAGTCTCATCCTTCTCCAACTCATTTTTTTTTCATAGCAATAGAGTAAGTTCTCTGAGAGTAGGAACGTCTGTCACCTTTATATTTCCCAGCACAAGCACTCAATAGATATCTGTGGGCCTGAACTCTCACTGCCAACAATTATCTCCCTAATCTAAAACACAAATTTGATCCTGTGAATTCCTGTTCCCAAATCTTCAATGACTCTTGCTACAGAGAAAACAAAACGTCAGCATGACACTCAGAGCCTTCTGTAGCCTGCTCTAAATCTACTGCTTTATCTGACCTCCTACCATATGTCTCCTATTTACTTGCCACTCCAGCCACACGCACTATATACTCTCTACTTACTCCTAGAATCCAGTCTTTATTACCTATATCTATTGCTTGGGATATCTATTTTCTTTCTTTAGATTTATTTACTTATTTTAGAGAAACAGAGCATGAGAATGAGTAAGGGGAGGGGCAGGGGAAGGGAATCCTTGAAACAGACTCCCCGCTGAGTGTGGAGCCCAATGTAGGGCTCATTCATTTGGCCCCTGAGATCATGACCTACACTGAAATCAAGAGCAGGACACTCTCCTCTACTTCTGAGGGGAGACTATCAAAAGAATACCACCTTTCTTGGTAACATATTGTCTTAGCTAATAGGAAAGATAAATTGTGTATGAGTGTAGTGGCTTTTTATTAATGCACATTTCTTTTTTGTAAGATTTATTTATTTGAGAGGAGGTACGTGAGTGGGCATGTGCAGGGGAGGGGCAGAGGAGAAGGAGAGAGTATCCCAAGCAGACTCCACATTGAGCATTGAGCCCTTTCAGGGGCTCTATCTCATGACCCTGAGATCACAACCTGAACCTGAACGAGGAGTCCAATGCTTAACTGAATGTGCCACCCAGGTGCTTTAATGCATGTTTCTTTTAATTTATTGTTAGCACTATATTTGTTCCTTTGAATTACTGAACTGTGTACCACAGTGATCCTGAGTAGGATTAGCCTCCAGAGGGGGGACTGAAGATTCACTTATCTATCTTTTTAATTGCTTTAATACAGAAGATGCATCTCAGGAAATCAAGCAATTCAAATCCCAGCTATTCAACAGGTTATATTAAGGGATGTTAAAGTTGTCATTCAAGTGCTACTAAGAGATGGAGAGAAATGAGAACTGATCACTGGATTCAGAAATCTGGAGCTCAGTGATAATCTTAATGAGTTTGGTTTTCCTGAAATGATGGGAAAGAATGCTTGATTGGAGTGGCTTCAAGACACAATGATGGCTTCCACAGAATGGTAAACCAGATTTTATAAAAGTCATTTTGCTACAAACCAAGTAAATCATGAATAATACATACTGTTTTTAAGAACTGCTGGGTTTGCAGGAACTAAGAAAAATATCCAAGCATCTTTACCACCATGACTGAAAATTAAAACAAAAACACAGAGCTGAAACCTAAGTAGACAGCATCATGCAATAGCAAATAAGAAGAGGAAATGGGATAAGTCAAGTGCAAACAAATGCAGATACCATCATTACTAACTAAGACTAAGCTATGGGTCAGCTGCAAGACATGGCACCCTAGCTTCAGACCCTTATATCATCCAAATGCCTCAAAGGGACTAAAGTGATCCCAGGTTGAGAGTACCCTGGGCTCTGAGTAGAAGCAAATATCAATCTTTTCTGAAGAAAAGCATCCCAGTTTAGGCCTACCATACTCTCACAAATTAAGATCTAACAAATATGAGCTTACAATCAAATAAGATTAAATTTAAAAATCACCAAACACATGAGCAAGAACCAACCAAAACAATAAACAATACTTTTAGACTCTTCAAAGATTTCAGATACTGAAATTAATAGTTAAAAACACAGGAGGGAAAATTGTATGTGAAAAAAAAAAGACACAATAGATGAAACCATAAAATAAGCATACAGTAAGAGCTAATAAAAAGGACCAAGTAGATTGATAAAATAATTAATAAAACTTTTGGAAATTAAAACCACTATTGTCAACATTAAAAACTCAAATGGATGGGAAAGCAACATTTTAACAAAGCTGAAGAGAGGGCCAGTAACTAGAAGACAGACATGAGTAGATGATCTAGAATGCAGCACAGAAAAGGTAAGATGTATAACATTAAAGATTTTTAAGAGAAATGATAGAATGCAAAGATCAAACAATCCTCTATTCAAAGTCCAGAAGGAAAGAATGAGAGAATGGAAGAAAGGCAACACTGGAAGAAGTAATGACATAGAATATTTCAAATTTGACAAAAGACGCCAACCCACAGGTACAGGAGGCATGATGTCTACCACACAGGGCAAGTGTAACACATCCATTCCAAACTACACTGTAGTGAAAACTGAAGAAGTGAAAATAAGGCCAGTCAGAAAAAACACAGATGCTACCTAAAACTTGACAGCAAGCTTCTTAACAGAAAAGTAGAAGCCAAGAAGAGAGGAAAGAAAACATATTCAAAAGAGCACTGAAAAAAACATTCAACATAGATTATCCATCTATTCATTCATTTCTATTTATTGAGCAGCTATTCTCTCAGGAACAGACAAAATCACTGCCTTCATGGAATTTACATTGTAGTAGTGGGGACAGATAATAATTTAATTAAATATGTCAGATGATATGGAGAAAAGTAAAGCAGAAAAGAGGATGGTAGTACCAAGGGAAGGGAGAGTTTATAATTTTTAATATGGTGGTCTGGGAAGGTATCACTGAAAAAGTGATACTTAGATAAAGATCTGAGGACATGAGAGTGGTGGAAGCTAAGTGGACGGCTATGAAGAAAAGCATTAAAGGGAGAGACAGCAAGTTGAAAGGCCTGTATAGGGAACAGCAAGAATATCAATGCTGCTACAGCAGTGGAAGTGAGCGAGAATGATAGGAAACAAGGTTGGAGAGATAGCAGAGCTAGAGGAAGGATATCACATGGAACCTTCCAGATAACTGTTAGGATTTGAAATTTTACTCCACGTGAAATGGAAAGCTCTTAGAGTTTGAACAGAGCCGTCTCATGCTCTGATTTAAATTTTGGAAGGATGGCTTCAGTAAAAATAGATTATAGGAAGGCAAGGGGAAAATCAGGAAAAACCAGCTGGGAAACTATTGCAATAACCAAAAGGAAAGAGTGCAGTGCCATGTACAATAGCAGTAGCAATGCAAATGGTGAAAAGCGGTCAGATCTAAAAAAAAACAAAACAACAACAACAACAAAAAAAAAAGGTCAGATCTGAAGAAGTGTCAAAAAGATTTGTTGTGGTTTTGAAGTGGTTTATAATCTAGAGGAGTTGCAGATGGACAACAGGAAGGATGCAGTCGACATTTACTCTAAAGAGGAAAACTGTGAACAGAGCAGGCTTGGACGGAAGACCAGGAGCTCAGTTTGGAACATGTTAAGTTTGAAATGTGTATTACTCACATGGAGATGTCAGAGGATACAGGAGTATGGAATTCATTTGTAAGGTTTGGACTGGAGACATACATTTGGGAGTCAGCAGTAAACAAACAGGACCAAAAAAGGACATTTTCAGATACATGGCAACTGAGTTTACTAGCAATAGTCCTTGATTAAAGGAATTTCGGGAAACAAGGAAATAATCCCTGAAGAAAACTCTGAGATTTAAGAAGGAACAGTAGGAAAAAAAAAAGAAGAAGAAGAAGAAGAAGGAACAGTAGGCAGTGATACTGGGAAATTTTACTATCAACAAACATCATCAATATAAAATAATGATAATGATAATAAAACATAATTTCTAGGGCTCAAAACTTAAAATGGCAAAGCTAAAATTCTGGACAATAGCATATATGACATAAGAAGGTTAACTAGAGTACAAATGTTGTAGGAGCCTTGAATTGTTGAAGAGGGAATTAAGATCTTAAATTATTTTAGATTAAGTATCTGTAGTTATATCAAGGGTAAGTAGAAGACAGAAATAGGTTTTAAGTTTCAAACCAGTATAGCAAGTTTTCTCAAAGAGAGTGCAAATGGTATTTTGTACAGGACAATTGGTCGCTGTGCAGAACTATCCTGCCCATTGCAAGATATTCAGCACCCTCAAACTCTGCTTTCCAATACCAGAAGCACCCAGTCCAGTCACTGTGACAACAACAATAACAACAACAAAGCACCTCCATATATTTCCAAATACTTCCAAGGAGTGTGCTTTATCACCCTTACGTGAAAACCACTGAAGTACACAGGGAAAACAGGCCAATTAATTTAAAAGTTTAGCCACACACCAAAGTAAAAGGCAAGACAAAAAAGGTGAAGGAGAAAGGAACAAATAAACAGCACAAAGAAGGAAAGAACAAGTCCAAATATATAATTAATCATGATAAATGTAATTGAACTAAATTTGCCAGTTAGAGTGTTGACTGGATTTTTTTAAATTATCCATTACACAATGACACTGTTTATAAGAGACATACCTAACACTTAAGGACATAGAAAGATTGAAAATTTGGAATCTTAATATCACCCAAAAGAAAATTAGGTTAGATACTTAGTTACATATATTATAAGATACATATATAATTAGATAATATATATTAGAAGATTTCAATGTGCTTCAATTATTGCGTGGTCAAGCACACAAAAAACACAATATAACCTATATATGTATTCTTTTTGCAATCATCATCACAATCCAGCTAATTTCTTTACCGAGTGATTATTGTATGCCAAGGATTATTATAGGTACTTGACAGATATTAACTAATTCATTTAATCTTCATAAAACGACATGAGGTAGGTCTATAAATGGAAAGCTGAGATCTGATCCTGTGTAATCCCACTCTAGTGTTTGTTTTTAATCATTACAAAACATTCTCCAATGAAACATTTTCAAAACATAATCACTTATAAGGTCATAGCGTAAGTTTCTACAAATTTAACAAATTGATCATACAATGACTAAAGAAAAGAGTGACAGCAATTGTCAAAGAGGCTAAGAAAGATTTTATCCAAGGCTACTGCAGTGGAGTTGTGCAGTAGGGAAGAGAGATTGGACTCATCTCCCTAACAAAGACCCCCTCTTTGACCAAGCTCTCCTCTGAGCCCTCTTCTCCAACAGTCCCCAACCTTGGGCTCTGCCCTTGGCCCACTTTTAGCATCTAGTTCTAGCAAGAATGCTACTGGGTCAAGTTAGCAAGAATCCCCAGACCTCATATCTGATCACCTTAGCCTGCCTTCCAGGATCCTCCTTACTTCTTAGGAATACATCCACTGATCCCTGTCCTGCTCCCTGGCTATAAATCTCCACTTGTCCCTGTATTCAGGGTTGAGTCCACTCTCTCTCCCTTATTTCAAAAGCCCATTGCAGTTTGTTCCCCTGTTGAATAAAGTCTTCCTTTCTGTCTTTAATAAGTTTTGAGTAAATATTTTCTTTAATACAGTTCACATTCTCTTTACATAATGCAACTCAGAAGTTAGCATTACGTAACAGAAAAAGAGAGCTTTAATCTCTATATAAGTTTGGATATTTAAAGCAGACATGTATAATCCCACACATTTTAAATAACTCATGGATCAAAAAAGAAATCATAATAGAAAACTTTAAAACTTGGCTCTGATTAATAAAATGTTGCATATTAAAATTTGTGGGCACTATGAAAACAATATTTTGATGGAAAGACATAGTTTGCCATGGTCTGTAAATCAATAGCAGTCCAACATTAACAATTTCCTATGGTTTAACCTAAATCTGTAGCCTCAACTGCTTAAATTAGAAAAAGAAGAAAGGCTAAATATTAATGGGAAAAGCCTCCAACTGAAAAAATCCGAAAACAACAGAATAAACTCTAAGAAAATAAAAGAGAGTAAATAAAGATAAAATTTTGAATAAACAGGAAAAAAAAACCTGCCTCTGAAAATACTAAAGCATTTAAGAGAACTCTAGTTGATATGATAAAGAAAAAGGAAACACAAATAAATAATATTCAGTTTGAAAGGAACATATAATTGCATATATAGGAGGTTTAAAAGATAATAAAATACTATGAACAAGTTTATGACAATAATTGAAAACCTATACAAAATATGTAAATTCTAAGAAACCTGTAACTCACCCAAAGTGATTGAACAGGAAGCTGCGGATTAATTTTAAAGCATTTAAATGATTAGTCAAAGTTCTCTATCTTTAAAAAGACTCACATTATTATTTTTTTTAAGATTTTGTTTATTTGAAAGAGAGAGCATGAATGGGGCAGGGAGGAGGAGAGGCAGAGGGACAGAATCAAGCAGACTCCACTGAGCACAGAGCCCGACCAGGAGCGCCATCTCACAGCCCTGAGATCATGACCTGAGCTGAAACCAAGAGTCTTCTGCTTAACCAAGTGAGCCACCCAGGTGCCCCAAGGCTCACATTATTTTACAGGAAAGATCTACCAAAATTTTAAATAAATAAAAAAAATTTAAAAAAAAAAAAGGGAACCCTGGGTGGCGCAGTGGTTTAGCGCCGGTCTTTGGCCCAGGGCGCGATCCTGGAGACCCGGGATCGAATCCCACATCAGGTGCCCGGTGCATGGAGCCTGCTTCTCCCTCTGCCTGTGTCTCTGCCTCTCTCTCTCTCTGTGACTGTCATAAATAAATTAAAAAAATTTAAAAAAAAAAGATCTACCAAAATTTTTAGGAACACATTCAATATCCAAAAGTTTCCAAACAGCAAGATATGAGGAAATACTCCCCAACCTCCATGTATGACCTAGCATCACCTAGTATAATCTGGATTCCAAAGGCAAACAAGGTCAATTTATAAAAGGAAAACTTTATTCTTTCTCTATCATACACATAGATACAAAAATTTCAAATTAAATATTTACAAAATAAATCTAGAAATACAGAAAAAAGACTGTGACCAGGAATAAAAGAATGGTTTAAAAATAGAAAAATTTAGGGGCACCTGAGTGGCTTAGTTGGTTAAGCATCTGCCTTTGGCTCAGGTCATGATCCCAGAATCCTGAGATCAAGCCTCACATCAGGCTCCCTACTAACCATGGAGTCTGCATCTCTCTCTCTGCCTCTACGCTGCTCATGCTCTCATTCTCTACTTCTTTGTAGAGAAAAATAAAATAGAAATTAAAAAAATAGAAAAATTTATAAATGCTGTTTCTACAATAGCATTAAAGAAGAAAATCATATGATCATCTGAATAGATTCTGTAAAAAGAACAAAATAAACATGCATTCATAATTTTTAAAGATTTTAACAAACAAGGATTAAAAGTCAATTTTATTAATTCAATAATAGCTATTTACTAAAAAATCTACAGCAAACTCACTCTTAATAATAAAACCTTAGAAGCATTCCCTTTAAATAGAGAAAATTATATCCATTATCATTACTCATATTGAACAGTTAACTGACATTCTAACTAGCAGAGCAAATACAAAAAGGAAATAAAGGTTATGATTATTGGAAAAGAGAAAACAAAATTATGTATCTGCAGATAATAAAATTGTTTAGAAAACAGAAAGAATCTATAGATAAGTGATTACAATCAATAAGAGAGTTTAGCATAGTAACTGAACCTCTGATTATTCCATAAATATCAACTGCATTTCTACACACAAGCCACAGTTAGAAAATGTTACTTTAAAAAGATAAGATTTATATAAGCAATGATAAGACATCGAGAAGCCCTAATAAAAACATATAATGTTCATAGGTAAAGAGACTCAATATCATAAAGATGGCAAATGTCATAAAATTTTATCAATAAATACAAAAAAATTATCAATAAATCCAATACAATTTCAGTAAGAATTTCAACAAGACTTTGGAAGGATTCTAAAATTTATGTGAAAGAACATGAAGCCCAAAAATATCTTACATACCTGAGAAAGAATAAGTGGAAATTTGCACTGTCATATATCAAGACATTATAATGCTATAGAAGTTAAGTGTGTTCAGCTGGTTCAGCAGCTGCCTTGGGCTCACGTCATGATCCCAAGGTCCTGGGATTGAGCTCTGCATTGGGCTCCCTGCTCAGTGGGGAGTGTGTCTATCCCTCTCCCTGTGCCCGTCCCCCTTGACTCATGCTCTCTCTCTCTCAAATAAATAAAATCTCTAACATGAAAAAATTTTTTTAAAGAATATGTTTGCTATTGCAAACAGATAGATAAATTGACTGATAGAATAGAATCTCCCCAAACAGACTGATTCATACATGAAATTCTAATATTAAAGAGTTAGTCAGGGACGCCTGGGTGGCTCAGTCAATTAAGAGTCCAACTCTTGATCTCAGCTCAGTTTATGATCTCAGGGTCATGAGATTGAGCCCTGCATCAAGCTCCACACTGAGTGGGGAGTCTGCTTGAGATTCTCTCTCTCTCCCTTTCCCTCTGCCTATTCCCCTGGCATTCATTCGCTTTCTCTCTGTCTCTGTCTCTCTCTCTCTCTCTAATAAAGACATAAATCTTTAAAAAAAAGGAGTTAGTTATACAGAACATTGGAAGAAGGAAAGCTTTTTAACAAATAATACTGAGACAGTTATTCATTTGGAAGAAAAATAATCTCCACCATACATTAATATCAATTATAGATCAATTAAAACTCAAATGTAAAGGACAAAATCTTAAAACTCTAGAAGGCAAGACAAAAGCATGTTTTGTGCATTTGGACAGAAAAGAATTTCTTAGACATAACAATGTATAGAGATGTCAAATCACTGTTATACACCTGAAACTAATGTAACACTGTGTGTTGACTATCTCAAATAAAAAAAAATTAACACATAAACAAGCATTCTCCCCTCAAAGAGGAATATAAATTTGCTAATGCACACATAAAAAGTTGATCAATCTCAATAATCAGGAAAATGCAAATTTAGACCTCAATGAGATACCAATTAACACTGGCAAAAAATAAGATACTTGACAATGTAGAATGGTAGAAATTTTCATCTGTTCTGGTGCAAGAAGGTAAATTTATACAACTATCTTGAAAAGTAATTTGTTATTATCAAATAAAAGTAAAGTTTCCCTTCATCTATAAGCTGGCAATTCTATGCCTGGGTTTATAAATCCTAGCCTAGAGAAACTCTTCCATTAGTTTGCTGGGAGATATGTACAATATATTCACAGCAGCACTATTTGTAAAATATTTGCAAAAGAACTGGAAACAACCCAAATATACATCAACAGGGAAATTGATAAATACACTGTTGAAATAGACACACAATGGAATAATATACATTAGTAAAAAGGAATAGACAGTGATACCTGGATGAATCTTAGAAATATAACCATACAATGAAAAAAGCAGAATGCATTGGATTCCATGCAGTTTGTACCATTTTCATAACGCTCAAAAATAAGCATATATATTTATATATATAACCTTATATAAAGCTTATAAAGCTCAAACATAAGCAAAACAAAATATATATGTGTATTTATATAAATATATGTGCGTGTGTGTATATGGTCATTTATACATGAGATAAAATGGAAAAATGGAGACACAAATTAAAAACCAAACTACAGGATGGAGGTTACCCTGAGGAGGAGGAAAGGGGCAAAATAGAGAAGATGCAAATTTGTAGATGCAACAATATTAATCATTTTAGTTCTTAAATTGGATGCTAGTTACCTGGGTGTTCTTTATGATGCTTCATATCTTTTTTTTAATAATAAATTTATTTTTTATTGGTGTTCAATTTGCCAACATATAGAATAACACCCAGTGCTCAGGCCGTCAAGTGCCCACCTCAGTGCCTGTCACCCAGTCACCCCCACCCCCCACCCTCCTCCCCTTCCACCACCCCTAGTTCATTTCCCAGAGTTAGGAGTCTTCATGTTCTCTCTCCCTTTCTGATATTTCCTACCCATTTCTTCTCCCTTCCCTTCTATTCCCTTTCACTATTTTTTATATACCCCAAATGAATGAGACCATATAATGTTTGGCCTTCTCCGATTGACTTATTTCACTCGGCATAATACCCTCCAGTTCCATCCACGCCGAAGCAAATGGTGGTTATTTGTCATTTTTAATGGCTGAGGAATATTCCATTGTATACATAACCCACATCTTCTTTATCCATTCATCTTTCGATGGACACCAAGGCTCCTTCCACAGTTTGGCTATTGTGGACATGGCTGCTAGAAACATCGGGGTGCAGGTGATGCTTCATATCTTATATATAGGTTAAAACTTATTGTTTATATATATCAAATATTGCAATATAAAAACATTTTTAAGAGAAAGAGAATAGGAGGTAAGAACATAGAAATAGCATTTGTAGACATCTTAACCACAAAGATGAGAGAAAAGTAGGGCTAAAGGTGGAAGAGGACAGGGGAGTAAGAAAGGAACCTATTATTTTGCTTTTATTCATTTATTTATTTGTTTCTTTTTAAATATGGGAGATAACGCAGCCTGCTTTTATGCTAATAGGGATGAGACAAGTAACAGAGGAATGATTGATGATGCAAGGAGAGAAGATAATCACAAGAAGGAAGTCCTAAGGGTTAGGAAAGAGGAAATGCGAGTGCTTAAGTGGAGGGGTCCATCTTACTCTGGGGCAGAGAAGGTTCCCTTGTTTTAATGGATGGGAAGGCAGAGTAGATACAGCTAAATGGATTTGCTGATGAGGAGATCACGACATTCTCCTCCAAGTAGCTCTATTTTCTCTGTGAAATGTGAAGAAGGGTCATTCACTGTAGGTGAAGGAGGGAATACTGGAGATTTGAGGAGACAGGAGAAGGCAGGGAATGATTACCTTTGAGGGTAGAGGAGCCATTTGAATGAGAAAATGTAACGAGACATCCTCCTTGGTACATATTCTTTTAACACCTCCCACCCCCCCCCCCGCCCACCCTCCTCACCGACCACTCTTGATCAATTCTCCTTTGCTGGATTTCTCTCCTTCTCCTGATCTCTGAACATTGGAACGCCTGAGCTCAGTCCTCAGATATGTTCTGTCATGTTCTTATGTGAACCCATCGAGTCCCATGGCTTTAATGCCGTCCACCTGCTGAAGACTCACAAATTGGTGTCTGCGGCTTCTACATCTGTCGGGGGTGCCAGACTTGTATATCCAGCTGTCCGTGTGGTGTCTACACTTGGCTGTCAAAAAGGCATCTCATTTAACATATCCAAAACTAATTTTTAAAATTGTTCTGCCCATTCTTCTCTCTGCCCAGTCTTCTACAGTTCAGTAGAAGAACCACCATTCCTCCAGTTGCCCAGAGCAGAAACCCAGTTTTTTTTTCCTTTATCTCATACTTCACATCCAATCCATCAACAACTTATATGAGCTTTGCCTTCCAAATATACCCCAAATCTAATCCTCACCACCCCACCACTCTCTCTAAGACACCATTATATCTTTTCTCTATCACTGTCCTAGCTTCCCTGCCTCCATCCTGGCTCTGCTCCCATCCCCAATCCATTCTCCACATGCGGCCACAGTGATCTTTTATAAACATATATCAGATCACAGACTATCATGCTCCGACCTTTCCATGCTTTCTATTGCACTAGTATAAAACCCAGAGTCCTCCCTCTGGCCTGTTTGGCCCTAGATGATCTGGTTCCAGCTAGGTTTTATTTTTTTTATTTTTTTTTTTTTAAATTTTTTTTAACTTTTATTTATTTATGATAGTCACAGAGAGAGAGAGAGAGAGGCAGAGACACAGGCAGAGGGAGAAGCAGGCTCCATGCACCGGGAGCCCGACGTGGGATTCGATCCCGGGTCTCCAGGATCGTGCCCTGGGCCAAAGGCAGGCGCCAAACCGCTGCGCCACCCAGGGATCCTCCAGCTAGGTTTTAAATCACATTCTCCCTACCTCCCCCACTTCACTTATTCTGCTTCAGCCATGTCAGCATTTTCAGGGTTTCTAGCAGGTGTCGGGCTCATCTGTATTTCAGGGTCTTTGCACTGGTTTCTAGTGGTGCCCTAGCAAGGTTATTCACTCTTTTCATTAGATTTTCAGTGAAGTATTACCTATTAAAGCTGATATTTTTATCCAAAAGAGTCCTCTTCATCTCTTTATTCTGCTTTATGTTTTTTGACTCCACATATGGTATCCTGTTTGTTTGTTTGTTTATTTGTTTAAAGATTTTATTCATCCATGAGGGACACAGAGAGAGGGAGAGACACAGGCAGAGGGAGAAGCAGGCTCCCCATGGGGAGCCTGATACGGGACTCGATTCCAGGACCCCTGAGCCAAAGACAGATTCTCAAGCACTCGAGTCACCCAGGTGTCCCGATAGCATTCTGTTTTATACACTTTTTGTGTACCTCCCCAGTAGGAGGAAAATTCTATGAAGGCAGAGACTTTGTCCTGTTCACCACTGTGAACTATGGATAGCGACTGGCAAAAAATAGTTGTTGGTTGAAGGAGTTTGAGCCCATTTCAGATAACTCTGGAAGTCACAACTGAACTGCCTCTTTCTAATTGGCAAATCTATCTTTTAAATAATTTTATTTGCATCAGGTTTACGGATTTATGTATCACTGCACACTCTAAAGTAAGCTCACCTCCAAGAAGAATGATCATGTCTTATATTAACTTCCCAATATTTAAAACGACTCTGAAAGATTTGGAAGTGCCTACAGAAAGCCTACTTAGATGCAATTAGCATCAGCATCATTCCAAATAAATTATAGTATCTCCTAATTTGATAATGAACTTCCACTTCCATTAGAAAGCATAGTCGTATGACAGGCACCCTGTTTTGGACATTAGAAAGTTCAAAGCAGATTCCTTATTTGGTCTCCAATTAATATATAGGCCTGTTACTTAATAATTCTGTTAAATATAAATAGCTCTCATAAGGTATTTCCAATGAATTCTCTATGGATAAGTTCTCTATGGATAACTAGAATTGCTGAAACAGGAGCTATAAAATATTCTTTTTATCAAGACTATTATGGGAATTATTGAAATCTTTCATTGATTTCTCTTTGAACCTGGAGGAAAATTTCATAAAATTCCAAGTGAATTTAATATAGATTTTGTAGGGTAGGGATAATTTGCATAATGATAAACCATTTGTTTTATTTCCTAATACTTTTTTTTAAAATATTTTATTTATTTATCCATGAGAGACATACAGAGAGAGGCAGAGGTACAGGCAGAGGGAGAAGCAGGCTCCATACAGGAAGCCTGATGTGGGACTCGATCCTGGATCCCAGAATCAGGTCCTGAGCCAAAGGCAGAAGGTCAACCACTGAGCCACCCAGGCATCACAACCTAATACTTTTTTTTATGTAAGTATTTTATCTAAGGGTAACCACATGCAATATTATATTACTTTCAGGTATACAATACAGTGATTTGAATACCATTGATACTTTGATAATGTTATAATTGTTTCAGGATAAATGATACAGGAAGTGTTTTGGTAGAAATGTTTTTTAGTAATCTCTAAAGCACCATAGAAAACAAGACATGCTGAAAATCTGTATATGGGTGTCTGTCCTGACTTTCAAAAGGAAAGAAGATGGATTATGTGCTTTATATCCCAAACAAAATTATTAAATTGACTATTAAGTACAGAGCCTATAAACCTTTCTTAAAAATGAAGGTGGTCATCACATCACCCAGTTACCCCATCCCCCCACCCTCCATAAACCCTCCATTTGTTTCCTATAGTTAAGAGGAAACATGGTTTATCTTCCTTTCTGATTTCTTCCCATTCCTTTTTCCCACCCTTCCACTGTGATCCTCTTTGCTATTTCTTATATTCCACATATGAGGGAAACCATATAACTGCCTTTCTCTGATTGATCAGTGGGTGTTATATGCAACTGATGAATAACTGACACTACATCTGAAACTAATGATGTACTATATGTTGGCTAATTGAATTTAAATTAAAAAAAAAGAAAAATGAAGGTGGTGATTTCCAGATTTCCAGAGGTAAACTAAAAAGTAAAGTCAAGCTAGGCTTACTTCATTTTCTCTTTCCTCCTCTTTATTGGAAATCTTCTTGCCTTGTCTGCCTTTGTTGTTTGTTTAACTGGATTGATAAGCCAGTTCAAGTATATCAAAATAAATATATCTCGGGTTCCTTAAGTCAGTTTTGCTTTACATCATCCTTGAATAGTTTGAGGAATAGAGCTGGGTGATAGCACAATTAGATAAAATTATAATTGGCAAAGCTTAACGGTACAAAAAGAATGAATCTGTGACAACCCAGGAAGAGGAATGTAGTTTCGAAGTATTTTTTATCAATTACTCAAATTAAGACACAAAATAGTATTTAATCAAAAATGTAAATGACTCAAAGCTGAAAGGGATAATGAATACTTCTCATCTCAGTGAATGACATTTCCATTCATCTAGTTCAGTCCTCTCCCACCACCTGGAATAATTAGGCTAAGTTGCTGAAACAAAACAATCCGAAAATACAATGACTCAACCAAGAAAGGAAATGATCTCCATCGTGCATAAAAATGCTAAATGAATATAACTGAGTCAGGTAGGAGACTCTGTTCCATAAGGTCACCGAAGAACCTGTTTTTTCTATCTTCTGCCCGCCCTTAAGTTGATGTTTAAGTTTGCAGAGATGGATATTGGATCATCAGTATCACATCCATGTTCAAGTCCAGGGCAAGCAGCCTTGAATTCTAGGGAAGGACCTGGATGTTGGCCCAAATTTAGTCTATAATCACATTTAACTCAAACAGAGCTTGACCAATGC
The DNA here is from genome assembly GCF_905146905.1 of Nyctereutes procyonoides. Classification (NCBI taxonomy): domain Eukaryota; kingdom Metazoa; phylum Chordata; class Mammalia; order Carnivora; family Canidae; genus Nyctereutes; species Nyctereutes procyonoides. The sequence goes on from NW_026575126.1 coordinate 6,616,709, forward strand.
AGATCTAGCTAGGTGGTCATGAATATGGTTCAAAGTCAAGGTGGGGGAGGTGGAAAGAAAAATAAATACTGGGGACAACTCGTGGTTTCTGCTATACATGTCCCCAAATCCAATTCACCACCAAGTTAGGTGTGTGGACCTCCTATATATTTCACAAAAACTCCCACTTGCCCATTTAACGCCATCTTCGCTGTCACAGACTTTGTCCGAAGTATCATCACATCTGACCTGTTTTATTATAACAACCTCCTAACTGGGTTCTCACATTTGCACTATCCTTTGCTCCCAAATCAGCTGTTTTGCTGCAGTCATTTTAAAAATGCAAAAATAGGGATCCCTGGGTGGCGCAGCGGTTTGGCGCCTGTCTTTGGCCTGGGGCGCGATCCTGGAGACCCGGGATCGAATCCCACGTCGGGCTCCCGGTGCATGGAGCCTGCTTCTCCCTCTGCCTGTGTCTCTGCCTCTCTCACTCTCCTCTGTGACTGTCATAAATAAATAAAAATTTAAAAAAAGAAAAAAAATGCAAAAATAGTCATGTCATAACTCTGATTAAAATCTTTCAATTGCTTCTCATCGCTCTTAGGATTCGCTAATGGGAACACTAAAGTCCTAAATATTTTACCCTCTACTCCTCTGGTCTCACCTCTCATTATTCTCCTCCTCTCTCCATGTTGCTCCCTTTCTCTATACTCCAGGCACATTTATGCCTCCTCCGTCTCTCACCCACAGAATGCTCTCACCTGTCACAAAGATTTTGAACTTCTGGTCCCTCTGACAAGAATGTTTCCCTCCATTTGCCTCCCTGACTCATATATCAGCACTCAAGCCAAACTGCTTTCTCAGGGAAAGCTTCCCACAGTCACAGATGATGCTGATCCCTTATTACACACTGTCATAGCACTCTGTAATTTTGTCACTGTTTGTAATTATGCATTTATTTTTGTGAGTATCTGAGCTACGGAAATCTGCTTTCAATGCTGTTTTTCCGTGTCTCTTGTATTCTCTTCCCTGGGCTCAGACATTCACAAGGCTGGTCTGGCTTACAGAGAAAGACCTTAAATTAGGGCTTCTGATAATATTAGCTTCCCCTTTCATTCCTTTACCCAACCTTGCCTTTCACAATCTTCCTCACCTAAGAATCTAGGTGGCAGGGAACCAGGAGAACTAGTCTATACGGCTTTCCTTTCTCCACCGCTCCTGGGGAGTACTAGGAGTGCAACAGGAACTGAGCCTGGGCACGGAACTTGGACTCCACAGGAACATTCCTCATTTCCTCATTTCTATAGCCCTCCCCTGCCCTATGTCGATTCATGTTAGTCAAAAGATCACTGAATAGGCCTTCTGGTCTCTGATGTTTATGTTTCCAGAATCTATTTCACTCAAGGTCTGAGAAGGTTTACTTTGGCTCTCAGGAGTCTCTCATATTTGATCCAAATTTCACTATATTTGGCTGATAATTCTTCACAATTCTTTAAAGACAGTTTTCTTCTCTGATTTATATTCTTGGGAGATTTGGTGGGGAGGGTGTAGTTTTTGTTTGTTTTGTTTTTATGAGTTTCAGGGAAGAAAGTATCAATTAAATGGCTTTAGGTCACCCTCTTTAACTAGAAGTATCTGTAGCTGTGAGTAAATGTTAACATGCTGGGAAGATGTGTCTATTTATTCTGTGGCTTCATACCCCCAAGAGAATGCTTGCCCCAGTTTAAGAAGCATCTTATAATCTATTTAAATAAGATTTCCACCAATAAAGCAGAGAATATTAGAAAATAAACTATCTGTGGACTTTCCCAATAGGTCCACAGACTTTTATAACACTTGTGAGGAAACAATGTAGATTCCTGAGCCTATGAGTAAGCACAGATTGAAGATTTTGGAATTGCAAATGCTTTGTTTACCAAGCCTCTTGCTTCTAATTGCTCTTCTCCAAAAACTATATAGATGAGTATCTGGCATGGTGCAGGCACATACTAGGTTCTCGAAACATTAATTCTTTCTTCTCCTTTTTTTTTTTTAAGAGAGGTAAGGGGGCTAGGAGGAACAAGGGATAGAAGAAGTAGAAAGAGAATCTTAAGCAGGCTCCACCTGGTGTGGAGCCCGATGTGGGACTCTACCTCACAACCCTGAGATCATGACCTGAGCGGAAATCAAAAGTGGGACATTGAACTGACAGAGCCAGTCAGGCACCTCATTCTTTCTTCTCCTTTTAATATAAGAAAGAAAAATGCTCCTGTTTGGTTTTTTTTTAAGGAAGCTTTATTAAGTGCGTACTACACGGTAGACATGGTGACAGACACAGAGATCCTAGTCTAGCGAGGGAGAAAGATAAGTAACCAAAAGGACAATTAAGACAAACAGTGCTGTGATAGCAAAAAACGCTTTAAGAACACAAAAGCAGACTTCTAATCTGTCATAAAATGGGAATGCTAGGGAAGAAGCATGGGCTTCCTAGAGGAGAAGATACCTAAGTCAAGTGGTCAGACTTAAGGAATAAATAGCAACAAACTGCACAGAGAAGCAGGAAGAAAGTTATTACAGGCAGCAGAACAGTATCATTCCTGTAAATAGGCAAGAAGCTAGTCCATGACATTTCCAAAGAACTCTAAGTTCAGTGAGATGGGACTACAGAGTAGGGGAAAAATGGAAGGAAATCAAGTGGTAGAAAGGCAGGGGCTACAGCCCCATCCTTTGATTCAGTTCAGCACTTATTGGGCACCTACCATGTACCAGGCACTGAGAATACAATGACTAAGACACAGTCTCTGTTATCAATAAGCTTATAATCCGGGAATGTATCCCAGCACATAATGTTGAGAATTTCTCCATTATGTAATAGGTGAAACCACAGAGAAAGGAACTTATCTTACCTTTTTGAAGGGTTTTAAAAAGATTCATGTTAAGGAATTAAGAATTAGTGATGCCTGGGAAGTGCAGTCAGTTAAGTGTGCAACTCTTGGTTCCAGCTCAGGTCATGATCTCAGAATGGTGAGATTGATCCCCACATGGGGCTCCATGCATAGCATGGAGTCTGCTTGAGATTCTCTCTCCCTCCCTCCCTCTCCTGCTTGTGTTCTCGTGTCCTCTCTCTCTCCTTTCTCAAATAAATAAATAAATAAATAAATAAATAAATCTCAAAAAAAACCAAAAAAACAAAAAAAGAGATAACCAAAACATGGTGCCACAGGAGTAAGAAAAAATATTACCAGCAGAAGAAAAGCAAAGTGCAGGTTTGGAGGTGAAATATGGCACATTTTGTAGGATATCAATCAAACGTAAGTAGTTCAGTATTTCTGGGATACAAAGCATAAAATGAATGTTTGGTCATGGGACAGAAATAAAAGGAAAAGGAACTAATGTCCCTCTGGAACTAATGTCCCTTAAGAACTTTAAGTGATGCAGAACTACTGAAGAGTTTTTATCTGGAAAAAAACAATACACTCTGATAATAGTATAAATAATGTATTTGAAGGAGATAGATCTAGAGGTCTGGAGGACAATTAGAAGGCTATTGCAATAAGACAGTAAAGAGATGCTGAAGGCCTAAACTAAGGTAGTTATATTACAGATGGATAAAGAGATGGAAATATACTTGAGAGACAGGAAGGCAAAAATAAGAAATTTATTTATTGGGAATGTTAAAAATAGGGGAAGAGAATCAAGGATAGTATCTAGTTTTCCAAAAATTAAGGGAAAACCTACCTATAATGTGTTGAAATTATTTGTTTAAATTATATTTATTTATATTAGCACATGATCTTAATTAAGGAACTGTGTTGTTTATCATTCCTTTTTCCAGTGCCTAGCCCAACACCTTTGTAAAGTGTGCAGTCCATAAGTATATGTGAAATTAATGAGAAAAGCAAGCAAGAGATTGGTGGAAGTGACAAGTTTAGTATTGAACAAAAGAGTTTGAAGATAGCTATGTAATTTCCGAGTAGAAATTTGCAGTTGAAAATAATATAGGTATAGTGTTCAGGAAAGAAAACCAAGTAAAAAAATAAAAATAAAAATAAAATAAAGAAAACCAAGTAAAAGAGAATTAGATGCCATCAGAATAACTGAAGCAAGGGGAATGGATGAGCTCGGAGAATGACAGATATTCAGATTGACATACATATTGGCAAAGAACAGTGTCCTGGGAGTGTCACTTAAACAAAAGTTTCATTTTATTTGACCCAAGGATTGGGAAAGATGAACAAAATTATGCAGACCAAGATCCAAAAAACTATCAGAACCATCCACTCTGCGCTCAATTTCCACCAAGGAAATTCAGTTGCTTTCCGAAGTTACTTGATTTGCCCAATGTAGCCGGCATCCAAGCCCAAATGCTTCGATTTTAAACAGAATACCTTTCCTTTCATACCTGCAATGTCAGATTACCAGCACACCATCATTAGAATTCATGATGTACAATGCAGAGGCAACAATCATGGTCTGCAAGGTGCCTAGATTCTTTTAAATGTTCAACCGATATCATAGTAATTGAAACCTAAAAAACATTCCTACACAGAACCAATGCTCAAGCATTGCTCTTAAAACCAAGGAATGTAAATAGGAAATAATTCTTGGGAGAGTTGATTTTATGACTGTATTATTCCGGTAGCAGGTGTTCTTGAGAATAAGGGCAACTATATTAAAATTAACAGCTCTATATGCATAGAACATAAACTACACAAATCAGCCTCACTGAATATACATTCTCTGCACTGTTCTCTCCATATGAATGAGCACTACTGCGGCAGCTCTCAACACTTGCTCTTGAACTCTGGAACTCTGGCTACAAACAGGGTTTGTAACATTATGCTAATGAGAAGCTGTATTTTAAAAGAGATCATTATTAAAGTGCTCTGCCTTAATTTGCGTTGCCTTCCTATTTCCGCCCAACTTTATTTGGAATGCGTTGCAATTTCTAACCTGATGAAGTCACACAGTAACAGAAGCTCTGTGTGATTAAGACAATAAATATATTCACAAAACATAAACGCAGCTTTTGGGGCTTTAAACATCTGCTCTGAAAATAAAACTTTTACAAACATACAGTCACAGGCAAAATGAAACCTTTCTTCCTAGACTTTTTTTTTTTTTATGGAACTGAAAGGTCTAACACACACATAATGGTCTACTCTCAAACGCAATGTGCAAATTTAGCTAATTCATATGCAATGTTGGTCAATTATATGAGCCTTTATATAGCTGCAGGGCACTCTCAGAGGCCTATGCACTGCTTTAGATACAAATATTCAATGGGGCTAAGACTCTACATTCAAGACTTCAGTTCTAACAAGATCTAGGTATTGAAATTGAAATATCCAAAAATCTGTTGGTTTTATTACTATTTTATTGCCAACATTCTCACAATAGGAACAACCTCAAGTGAACATTTAGTAAACCTTTGCCTCATTTATGTTTTCTACCCTCGAAATGCAAGACAGATGAGAAACAGCTTATATCCAACTACCTCCTAGTTGAATGATTTGTTCAGTTTTAGCCAAGAATTTGAATGGTTTTTCCATCCCTACATAACTCATCGTCTACTTCAAAATCAGTTGGATACCCTTGGGAAATTACCCAAAATATTTGAAACTCTGAAAGAGTTTTACAGATATTTATCACCACAACATTAATAATGGGGGGGCAGACCTAAAGCAAGGCAGTGCCCAAGAATAAGAGAATCATTACATAAGGGCTAATATATCGATAAAATGCCACACACCATTTAGAAAGATGGTTACGCAGATTATATAGCTACATACCCATGCTCCTGGCATGACAAGTCTTCACATAAACTGAAAGAAGTCTATTCTCTGATACATTCATTGAATCCACAGATAACAGAGCACATTACTACTATATATCATGTTTGAAAATAAATTTTAACATTATTTTCTCATAGTTTTCACCTGCACCCTTCTCTCCATAAGACAGTATTATTTAGGTCACCACATTCCACATATTATCTTATTGAATCTTCAAAAAACCTAAAGAGGTAAATCATATTAGTAGTTTATTATTAATAATATTATGAGTTGTTTATCCCAAGACCTTAGGGATGCTTAATTGCCTTTGGAGGATCCCATTCATACAAGTCAACTAGTTACCAAGTTTTAATTGCTAGAGTGACTAAATATCTCCTTTTCTAGCAAAAGAAAAACAAAAGTCCTCATTATTTAGATACTGGCTAAACCAGCACTGTCGGTGCTGGCTATATAGAAATATAATTCAAGGCATATATGTAAGCCATGTGTGTCATTTTAAGTTTTCTATGACTGCATTTAAAAAGTAAGAAGAAACAAATGAAATTAATTTTAATAGTATCTTTTATTAAGCCCGATATATCCAAAATATTGTCAATTTCAACTTATAATCAACATAAAAATTATTCATGAAATATTTTAAATATATTTTTACTAAGTTTTTGAAGTCTAGCTTGTGTTTAACATTCATAACTCATCTCAATTCAGATTAGCCACATTTCAGGTGCTCAGTAGCTACATGTGGCTGGGAGCTATTGTCTTGGATAGTGCAAATGGGAGAGTGAGTGATTGCTGAGAGAATGTTGAAAATACTTGTGTAAGATAAACTGGACATAATAAGCATTGTTTTTTAACACTATGTGCCTACCATTTAAGATAATAAAATTATGTAATGCAGGAGTAGATTTTACTACCATCCTTAGCTGAAAGCATAATTTTTTTTTCCCTTTTTCCCTTTGGCATATCATTCTGAAACCAATATGTGTTCAACTTAGTGAAAAAACATTAGCAAATGTTATGGAGTATAATAGAATGAAAATATGGTGTCACTGGATTAAGATGCTCTGGTATGAGACAAATGAAAAATAGTCAACGTATCTTGCCTCTCACAATGAAAAACTGCAGTTCAAAGGGAGGAGACCTTCAAGGATGACCTGCATATTTCCTAAGCACCAAAAACTTTCTTTAGAAGCAAGTACTTATCATCACCACTTCACTTAATCACACTAAAAGTTTTCCCACAGTTTAGGTGTTTTTGCAAGAGCAACCAAGGAATGACCCTGGAAAGATAAAAAGCTTTTGATAAAAAACAAGCTTTCAGATCAATCCTCAAGACAAGAAGGACTTAAAAACCACAACAAACTCCTGAATGAGGTCCAAAGTGAAATTAAAACCTCCATTTCTTTTAAACCCCAGGCTTATACTTTACAACCTCCATTAAAAGAAAAAAAAAAACTCAAAGATAGGATGGGCACTTGGAGAAAACAATGAATGTATAGTTGTATCCCCTTAGAAATGTTCCTTACCTCCTCCCACAACTAAAATTAAGCCTAAGCAAAGAGATTTTAAGGGAAAGGTGGGGAAACGAGTGGGAAAAATTAGAGAGGGTGACAAAGCATGAGACACTCCTAACCCTGGGATACAAACAAAGGATAGTGGAAGGGGAGGCAGGTGGGGGTGATGGGGTAACTGGGCACTGAGGAGGGCACTTCATGGGATAAGCACTGGGTGTTACACATATGTTGGCAAATCGAACTTCAATAAAAATAATTTTTAATGTTAAAAAAAGAAACATGCTTTCTCTAACTTCTTTAATCTATTATTTTATAAGAGCAAAAGATTAATGTGAATTCAGAACACTTACTGGTTATTTATTTTAGAGCCATATTTTCAATTAAAATAAATAAATAAATCTAGTGATGCGCTTCAAAAAAATTAAGCCTAAGGATTGAAACAATCCTTCCACAAAAGCTAGTTATAAGAACTCTTCTGGAACATAACAGTAGAATTTATAGTCTAGTGAGAACAATCACGGTGAAATAAGTAGGCATCTAAATTATCACAGTGTAATGACTGGCAAAATATGGAAAGTGTGGTGAGCCCATCCAAGGAGACATAACTTGAGAAGACAGGTGTATTTGTGGTTTTTGGGTTATACAACTGCTATAGCTACTGAGCAATACCCTGAAGTTTGGGTTTCTAACAAAGCTGTTAGACTTTGGGTCTAGCTGGTAGACTCTTAGACTAGGGTTCAGCTTCCTGAAAAAAGTGAAGCCTAAGCTAAACTTATACAACGGGTAGGTGTTAGCCTAGTGGAAGTGATGGGGGAACAGAGGACTAGCTGAGGATAAAGCACAAGCCCGGGACAGCACATGGATAAGTCCTTGAAACAGGCAGAGTGACCTCCCTCTATGGCCTCAACTGCCTCGAGGTTAATACTTTGCTAAGGGCAGAAGGCAATCTTAGCCCAACCCCCAGGATCCTGTAAGTCTACTTGAATATAAAAATTCCTTTAGACATTTCCTTGATCTCTAAACCCCCCCAAGATACATGTTGACAATCATCCCCCAAGCACACGGCCCACCAATATACATCTGAAGGGTTTCCTGACTCAGGTTTTATTAGACGCTAATAAATGACCTCTTCCCAACAACAGCTAGCCCCCTCCTGGTCCTGGTAACATTGCTTCCAAAAATCCTTAGATAGTACGCTATCCTCGAACCCCTCCCAACTCCCAAGTATAATCAGCCACCCGTCACAGGCCCGAGGCAGCAGCTCTTCCTGCCACGGGTCCTGTCTCTGTGCTTTAATAAAACCACCAGTTTGCACCAAAGATGTCTCAAGAATTCTTTCTTGGTCATCAGCTCCAGACCTCACCCCACCAAACCTCACCTATATTCCAAAACTTCATCAGAAGGAGTTCAAAGAAGAGGAAACAGGATGTCCCAAGGCCAGGGGTGGGAGATGCATGGCATGTCAAAACACTGGCAAAAGTATGGGGAGGGGGGGTGCACAGGTAGAGAAATAAAACTAGAGAATGAGGTAAGAGGTGTAAGCCTGTGGCCCCTTGTTTAACCGCAGAGCATGAACTTAAGCTTCAGAACAGTGGAGAGCTCCTAAAGGCTTTTGAGTGGCTGCTTATGCTTTGACCTCCTCCCTTTTTGGGGTTTCTAGTTCCCTAAATTCCTTGAAAACCCTACAACTAAAGCATTTTACAAGAGTTTCAGGAGAAAAGGCAGAAACCAATGAAGCACCATAGTTTCAACCGCAACAGAGAAAGGGAAAAAAAAAATAGAGAAAATGCAGTCAAATTCATTCACTGAACTTGGAAAGTTGGTATTTTCTCACTCATTCCTCTAAGATCTATTCCACTCCCCCCCCCCTTTTTTTAATGGCCTTGTGTGGTTTCTTTGGTATTTCATAAAATTAATGGCTTGTAACATTTCATTGCAGGGCAAGTCTAAAGGCACCTTCCTCATCATTGCTTGAATCTCTGCCTTAAAAGGGGATCCCCCAGGATGGAAACTTTTCTGAGACAGGGACTGTCGTTCTATTTGAGGCTTCCTTTCCACAAGGGAAAGTTGTTTCAAGTCCCTCCCTCCCTCGACCTAATACATGCAGGACCCCTACCCCCTCCCACCCACCCTACCCCCCCCACACACACATTAAAATACATCAGAACAAGGACAAAAGACAGGGAGGGAGGACTGGCATAGGTAGCTTTCAGAATCACTGCCTCTACATGACTGAATCCTTTGTCTCCCGGTGACGGCCCAGAGAACACAATCCCTCAATCAAGCAATCATCCTCTTGAGAGGATACAGACACAGCTAATGCCTCTTTTTCAGATATCATTTTTTTTATTTTGCTTTTCTAATTTGTTCAAGATGTCTCCTCTCTCTCTGGCATCCCACTACCCTCTATTTCTTATTAATTTTCTTCTGCTGACTATCTTGGAAAGGCAGCTTTTTCTTAGCTCAGTCTTTAAACCCTTAGAGTCATTACTTAAGGTCTTTTATTCTTATTCTATTCTCAGGGAAGATCCCGAAAAAGCTACTTAACAGCCTCTGTCTAAAATTTCTGCACAGTCTTAAGAACCATAATGAAGGAACCATGAAGGCTTTTTCCCCCCTCTGTTCTGTACTTGTAATGTCACCTCCTAATCATTCTCATTTTCCAGCCCTCATTCTGTTTTGTGGCACGTCCTGGAAGGTCCTCTCAGATTCCTCACATCCCCACGAAGCAGTTTGGGAAAGATTAGACACCATGTTCTAGAAAGTCTCTCACTATCCAGGACATAGGCAGAGCACATATCCCCTTGTTTAAAAAATAGTGAAACCCAACAAGATGCCAAAGGGAACTGAATCATGAGCCTCACTGGGCATTTGTTCTTTCTACTCCCATGCCACTGGGAATAGAGCTCTCAAAACAAGACCAAAGAGCAAAACTAGATTAAAAAAGGCTTTGTGGCAAAATTAAGGTGAGTCTTTAGGGTGAGCCATGCAGAAGAAAATGTGCTGAGCACCTGCCTATAGTACATTTCTGGCTCAGTCATGAGTATCAACTTAATTCATTCTTCCGAGAAGAAAGCCAAGACATTTTCAAACGCAGAGCTGTTTAGACTTGGTACTCATTCTGCAAAGTTAATAACATTTTTGAGGGTTCATTAATCTCAACAAGGCTGAAAAAAATACATTTTCATGTTCTTGCTCTCTGACTCTCATCTCTTTTTTCAAACTATCATCTTGGCAGTATATTTTTACATAAATAATTGGTTACGGCTCACATTAAAATAACTTTGACAAATTATCAGGCAGGGTAAGGGTTTTTGAGCTTGCACTGGGATGTGAGATATCAGCACCCTTGGGTGCCTCAGGACCATGTGTTATCTTACGATAACATTCAATTCACTTCTTTCTAGGCTCTTAAAATATAAGTTTTTCATCTAACAGCTGAAATGACTGTGTTCTGTTTAGATAATATTCCCTCACTGAAAGGTTGCTCTCCATAGAGTTTTTCTGATTAAAGTATAAATGTGATATGAATGAGGACTAGGATTCATGTCCCTGGCAACCTGGGTGTCCTCAAAAGCATTGCAATCCTGTCCTCGTATCGCATACCCTATAATGCTTCACAGACCACAGTGTCCTCTGTATTATAATCCTTCTCCTTATAGATTAACAAGTGGCAAGCCTTCAATCCTACACATATTACAATCTTTCTTTGTGGCATGCACTAAAGACCTCCGGTGTGATGAATTGTCATCTCCCTCAACCTCAAAGGTAAATGGCTATAAAATTGTTTTATGTTCCTAGTATTCCTAGTCCTCGAGTAAAAAATACTAGCTGTAATTCAATGTCAGCAATGTGGTATTATTCATAAAGACTTCAAACTGTACTTTCCAGTTCTAGAATGCCATCAGAACTTCCCAATTGAATTACAGTCTAGCATTCAGCGGGGTGTCCTTTTTCTGCGTAAAAATTACTCATGAGCATTTCCCAACATCTCCAGGGCCTGCACCGAAGTTCCAAAGCAAGCAGGGCTTAGCATAATCCTTCAAAAACTTCTGCGACATTCAGAGAGCCAAGAATGGCATAAAGCTGTTAAAATTAACGCTGGTTAAGAGTTAAAACAAACAGCTTGTAAAATGAAAATGTATTGGTAGTTTTCCAAAAAGAGAAGATGATGTCTGAGGATGATATAATTCAACTTCGCTCGCTGGTTCCCACAAAATTCCTAAATTGATGGCATGGGTTTAAACTAACTATGCCAGATGGTTTCTGGTAAGGTAGACGGGAGAATGGAGTCTCGTTGGTTTGTTTATTGGGGATAGAGACGTGTTTCTGTGCTGTTCTTTGCTAACAACACTAACCTGTACGCCTCAATCAAAATCCATCTGCACATCCATGTTTCATTAATCTCTCTTCCTTGGTTTGTGAACATCTCTACGTTGACTTTCAAGAGACGACAATTTTGCAGATGATGATATTCAGCTTCTCTGATTCTAACACATCATCAACAACTTATTTTCCAAGCCTCTTCTCTTGGTCTTAGTCTTATTTTTTTCTCACATGTTCCCGACAATTTTGTAAATTTCCTTCCTTTTTTAATAAGGTGATCTTTTTTTTCTTTGTAGTAGCCCCATTAGCCTTTTTCCAATGGCAATATGTCCAAACCAGCTGTCAGTGGAATATTTAGTATGAGGTAACATAACCAGTCTTCTAAGCACAAGCTCTATGACTCTGCAGTGTGGCTGTGTCATAGAAAATCAGAGAGGCCAAGTAATTTAGTTAGTAAAACATGACCTTATTTTACGCCTATATCTCAGACTTTCGGTCTTTTCTTTAGACTTATTTTGTTTCTTCAAAACAATATGCTAAGAAAAATGTGAGCAGTTTTGCTGCCTTGTTGAATATTTAACACTCCTTCATTAAATCAGTTCAGTCAATAGATTTTATTCTAGGATCCGGGAGGAGAAAAATGGCAACAATCTGATAAGAGAAAGGCAAAGGCCTCTAACAATATGGATATTTTTATTTCCTTATCATACATTCTGCACCTATCGTTTCCAAGGCATTCATTTCCTATAGTAAATTTGTTCAGTCTAGACCTACTAGATTCATTTGGTTTTTTATTATTAAATTGTCATTTAATATTAGATAATAAGGCTAAATTAAACATGCCCCAGGATAATTCTCTTTGTATATATTTACAGTCACCTATTAGAGAACATTATTTCAATCTTATAATACTAATCCTTTCAAATAGACACCTTAATACTAACATTCCCCTCTGATTTTAATATTTCCTGGACTGATAATCAGCAAGCTGGAGTTATTGTCATCCATAAAAATTAAGATATAGGCCTCTGACTAACCTTGATAGTAAGACACTTATGTGTAACTTTTGACTACAATGTTTTGTTTTGTTATTGCCAATTGGTAGGCCAAGTTAATTAATTTTGTTGGCTTTCTGGGGTTTAGGATTATGTGGCTGAAGCACATTTTCCAAATGGCAATACAAGAGAGAACCACAATCAATAGAATATTATACCCTGAATTTCTCACTTAAATACATATCATCATGATCTTATTGTGTTTCTTTAAAAAAATAAAGAGATTTTATTTATTTATTTATTTATGAGACACAGAGAGAGAGGCAGAGACACAGGCAGAGGCAGAAGCAGGCTCCTCACAGGGAACCCGAGGTGGGACTCGATCCTGGGACTCCAGGATCACGCCCTGGGCCAAAGGCAGATGCTCAACTGCTGAGCCACCCAGGGATCCCTTACTGTGTTTCTTTAAAAAAAAAAAATCCAGAAACTTCTGCCTTGTACTAAGCTTATGTTAAACAACATAAGTATTTCATATAATTTGGTTTATAAGGCACCCCTTAGTAACTGGAATTTTCAAATAATTCTAAATTCTTCCCTAGTGCTACTCTACTAAGATGGTCCTACTAAGACCTCTAGTAAGAGATCTCCAGCAATTCAATTGCCTGCATGAAATAACAAATGTCATTAAAGAAAAATGCTGTGCCCCACCCCCTGGTTTATTCACTCAGCAGCAGAAAACTAAATGAGGAATCTAAGTTCTTTGTCCTTTCCTACTTGCCCTCTGTGTCATTTCTGAAAGAACCCCTCATAAGGCAAAATAACATCAACAGTGATGATTTTACGCCTCATCTCTTAAATATTCACACCTCAGCAAGAAGCCAAATGAAAAGAGTGGCCTTTATGTCCTCTGTCTAGGTGTCCTTCCAGTATCACTTGAGGGCTCCTTTCAAAAGACAAATAACAATCACAATAGCAAATTTATTTCAGGAGAGAGAAAGGCACAATGAGGAAGATATTTGATAGAGATTCCCATGGATAAGCTTTGCTACTCCTCTCGGGAAGGACCACCCCTCCAACAGCAAAGAAATCAGTTCAAATTCCTCTGAACAAATATCATTTCACTGCCTATTCAGAAAGATCTGTTTTCTTCCAATAATATTTTATGATTACTTGTCCATCCAGAATTCCACACCACCATTCTTCCCCCTAAGAGATCTCTGGTATTCTATTCTCATTTCACCAGCTTCCTTTCATCACCGTCCCCCACTACTTCCACTGTTGCTCTAATATCTCTTCCTCACTAAGGACACTCAGCCATCTCTAAACTTTTCAGAGAAAGGGGAAACTTAAATTAGAGGCTTAGGAATCAGGGCTCAGAACATACCAGCTCTAATCAGAGAGGCAATATAGCAGATGCATTAACAGTGAGGCTCAGAGAGGTTAAATACATGGATCCAAATCCCAGCTTTACCACTCACTACCCGCGTGAGGCTGAGGAGCTCATTTAACCTGCCAGGGCTTCTTTTTCTCATTAACAAAATGAGGATACAAACAAAACATACCTCAAAAGGGAGTCATCAGGATTAACAAGGCAATACATGAAAACATTTAGAATCATACTCAGTAGCCTAAGTGTTGAATACGTGTTGGTTATTATTACCAGGCCCTATACACATACACTACGCTAATGGTAACAATCTCTCATGTTTCCATTTCCTTGTCTGAAAAATGAAAAGACTAGATTGGATTATTTCTTAAATTCCTCTTGGTCCTAAAATATCGAGAATTTACATCTAATACAATTCCTTTTTTTTAGAACTCCAAAACATTAATAGCAATCTTCTCTTTAACTTGAATAGTGTACAGAAATGGAAAATCATAAAATAAACTTATGGCGTGGGCCCAGCCTTTAAGAACCATAAAACCTTTCATTTTGAAGAGTAAAGTTTCATTTATATGAAACTCCCCTTCAGATCTATTTACTTTTCTTCCTCTGTTACTTCATCAGATTTTCAGGGACATCTGACACACTAAAAAAATTCATTGATAGAATAAATTGTATGTTACAAAATAATACAAAGTCACATAAATGTGTTAAGTTGACCAGCTAGATAAACTTGAAAATCGAACAAACAACATTTATGGGGAAAATATAATCAACCACATTTTCATTCACATTCAACTAATATTTACTGAGTGTTTAGTATTTGCTGGGCATAATAATAAATTAGGAAAGCTTCTAATGTAAATATTTAGAAAAGAGTAAAAGGAGAGATGAGATGAATGGCTTGGCACCCCAAGACAGAGGGAAAACTGCACTGGCCGCAATGCCTGAGACAAAGAGCAGTGTCCTGTCTCAGAGGGAGATTACTTAGTATGAAATTGCGAGGTGAAGAGAGTCCTTAAATGTGATTAAAAAGTTAGCAAGCTTTGATCCCAATATCAATTTGTCCTTTATAACTACTGCTACTATTATTATTACCAACATCCTTCACCTCAAAAGAAGACCTCTTGTTCCCCAAACTCACAAATTACCTACTAGCATATGGGATTTTTTTTTCCAAAAGACCTCATGAATTGAAAAAAGATGAAACAGATATTCCCCTGCTACAGTTTAGAAAATATGATAGGAAACATCCAAATGCAGACATAAGTAAGATCTTGGAATCAGAAGTTGCTAAAATGTTCAGGGGATTAAATTCCCTCTCTCTTTAAAGAGGAAAGAAAATTTTAGAATACTCTTTATTTAAAGACTCTTATGCACAAGTTTTTTATTTCAAATACATTTTGAAAAAGCATTATATAAATACAAGTTTTTTTTTTTGCTATGAAGATAATAAATAATAAATGAGGGTATTGGACCAGATTATCTCTAGGGAGGCTTCTTTTTTTTTTTTCCTAGGGAGGCTTCAAATTCTAAACTTATATAAAATGCTCTATCTAGTAATAACATAGTAATATGAAAATGCTGGTACATTTTTAGGGGCACCTGGGTGGCTCAGTTGGCTAAGCATCCCGCTCTTGATTTCAGCTCAGGTTGTGATCTCAGGGTCTTGGGATCAACCCCACATGGGGCTCAGTGCTTGGCCAGAAGTTTGCTTGTTCCTCTCCCTCAGCTCCTCCCCTGCTCATATCCAAACTCTCTCTCTAAAATAAATAAATAAATAAATAAATAAATAAATAAATAAATAAATAAATAATCTTTTAAAAAAGTAAAATAAGTCGCTGGTACATTTTCAAATATGCTATTTCCTACACAAAACAGACTTTAGGATGCTCTACTTCAGATGGCAAATGAAGTAACTAACTACTAAGAAAATCTGAAGAAAATTTGACATATCTGTCCCTGATACAGACAAGAAAATTTTTCACACTTAGGTCAATCAAGCAAGTTCAGGATAATTTGTGCTTGGAAAAAATGCAGGATGAGCTTCTGCGTTTGTACCTGTCTGTGAGCATGTGTGAGTATGCATAAGGTATGATCTTGAATAATCAGCTTGGGTTTTTTTTTTATGAAAATAAACACAGCTTAATGAGGCTGAATTCCATTGAAATAAAGCCTATTTTTATGCTTTTCCTATTTATTTGACAAAATTTAGAGGAAAAAGAACACAAATAAATGATTTATCTTTGAAGAAAGTAGCTTTTGACCTCAAAGTCAATCAGGCTTTTTGAAAAGCAGGAGCTTTTCAGCTGTCAAAAGAAACTGTCATTTTTTGTTTAGCATCTTACTATTTTTGATGTTGTATTACCCATCAATAATATACAGAAGGAATCGTTAATTACTTGTGTATTTTATGCTTCCCAAATATAACACGGAAATGAGATGTTTGAATTTAGGCCATTTGGAGACGTATTTCATTAATGGAGAAAAGATGAACAAATTCAATATATTTTGTGGTAAAAGTGCTCCACGGCTAAAGTACAACAAGTAGAATTCTAGAGATCTAGGGTTCTGTTCCAGCCCTGATACCAATATCATTCATTCAGTCATCAAGTATTTATTAAACATCTACTATGTGTGTCTGTCCCTTTGGAGTCTACAGTACCTGAGAGATCAGAACAGAGGAAAGACAGAGATAAAATAAATCCACATAAACTGTGCCAAGTAAAACGAAGGAAGAGGTAAGTATAATGAGAATGAAAAACAGAAAAAGGGACTTTGATGAAACAATTAAAAAATGGCCTTCAGAAGTGATGATACTTGGCTGCAACTTGAAGCCTGAAAATTAAAAACCATACAAATCAGTCAAAGGAAAGAACTCTGGGCAGAGGACTATGCATCTGCAGTGGGCATGAAGCAAAATAAAGTTGGGCACCTTAAAGGAATCTGAAAAGAAGAAAAGTGTGAATCACACATCTTAATAGGAAAGGATGTCGTAGACCTAGTAAATTACCCAGAACCTCAAGAAATCATCCACATAAGCTACCTGCAGAATTGATTCAGATCTCACTGGACTGTGATCATGTCTACGAGGTCCTTGGGGAAGACACTCCATTGATTTTTGGCCAAGTCTAAATAAAAGTAACAAAGTATGGAGCAGTTTCTATCTGGATTTGGAAAGGACTGTTCAAATAATCTGGATTTTTTTAAAAAATCATTCTCATCTCTCATACTTAATCCTCCAGATTCATTCTTATTCAATTATGCATTCAGGTGTTGGCAGTACCCAGAAATACTTGAACTTTATCCTTTTCTTAGGATGAAATTACTTATTTCTGTGAGACAAATCCTGTCATGTGATAATGAGATGCATGTGACATTTCCCTGCAATTATAGGACTAATTTATATGTTCTATGGTGAAACGCTCTGATGACATATATACAACTTGTAAAAAAAAATGTGTATAATTAAATCGAATGTCAATGGTAGCTGAGACCAATTTTAAAGCTATGATAGCTATTCTCCAATCCAGAATGAAAGGAGCCTTCATTAGTGAAAATAAGCCCAAGAATTTGGTCTGTGAATTTAGAGAGTAGATGCAACAAACAATAAAAATTCACGTGTTTAAGGAAGAGAAGGGTCAGAGAGCTTTAGTGAACTAAAAATAGAGATTCTCCAAATTTCTGCTCCATAACTCTTGCCTCACTGACTAAAGTGTGTTGACAACCAAAACAATTGGATGGAAAACAGCAACATCCTGCCAGCTCCCAGATTGCCCTATCATCACTGGTGCACAGCGAATGACCATGGCTATAGGATACAAGGTCTATAGCTAGGTCGTTTGCTTGTTTTTATTCAGGGCTTCTTCAAGCTTAAGCCCTTGAAAAATCCGAAGCAGCATGAGAGAGGCAAGTAGAAGCGTCAGACTGAGTGTTCTATTTGTGTCAGTAGAGTCTGGGTCACATTGCCTTTTGTGATGGACTGAATGAATGAATGGCCTACCCTGGCAAGTCAAGGAAACAAAGGATAACAAAACAATTTGTCAAAGAAGCTGACATAAAATAAATAGATTTTCATATTTAAGAAAGGTTATTTAAGAACCAATAACTTAAGTCACCAACATTTTGGACAGCACCTTTACTCACTTTTAATAAGAAAAACAAATTATTCATAACTACTAAATAAAGAATATTAATTCTTTACTCAGTTTCATTTTGCGCTAACCCATATGAAAAATTAAGGAAAGAACAAGATGCCACATAAATTACTACATGCTGAATCCCCCTTAGGGTATATGACTTCTAATAAGGATGCTAAAATTCACACCCATTAGAACCTCAACTCCACATGAAAACATTAAATTGTAAAATATTAAAAAAAAACAAAAGAACGATAAAGAAGTTTAATAAAACATCACAAAAAATAAACAGTGAGGCAACAATACCTCCATTTAATATTTATCTATCTTAATCTATTTTTATAAATCACTATATAAACCTATATCGCTCTGACTTTCTGTATTTCAGCCAAAGGAGGAATGACTAATGCACTGGATATCTTAGAATATGAAGAATCATCATCATTTATGGTCATTACTGATTTTAGTAAACAGAATGTTACATTTAAACACTGATATTAATGTGTTTGTTCATTTTATGTCCTTCACGAAGGCATTTGAGGTATCTTTGTGAATTACATGAGTTCTTGTACGTATCACCTACTTACCCACAGCTTCTTTTTCCTGGGCTTTCCATTTAAAACACATTGGGATAAAGGCATTTTTTTTAAGTTAATAGGACTGGTCTCTCTATAACAGGAATATTTGCCATTTATGAAAAGAACATTTTTCTCCAAACTATTCCTTGTTACATTGCAGGCCACCACCTGAACAGTGATGATTGAGACTATTTACTCAACTCCTGCTTTATTAACTGTCCTCATCCATTTGATTTTGCCACTGTTACTCATCAAAGAGAAAACAACTTGTAAGAGAAGCTTTAAAATAATGTTAGAGTTTTGTTCTCTCCCAAAAGTAAGCTACATGTCCCCACTGGATGGACACCAACTTTTCTGCCTCTCAGATTCCATTGTTTTCTACCTTTCAACACCCCCAACCATGTCCGCGCCACGATTCCCGTACGTGTTCACAACAGGCAGAAGGCGGAGGTCAGAGAGGTCAGAACAGTATCTAATATGGAGATTTTAGAGGTATATTTTCAAAAGCAACGAAGAAAGTTTTGTTACTGACATAGGAATGTATCTACAAGGAATCATAGTGCAATTGTTTTAACTGCTGGCATCTATTTTGGAGAGATGGATGGACCCCTCATTTTGTCAAACAAAGGCAGCATGGGATATACATGGGGTATGATATTATGAGTAAACCTCAAATGAAATGTTAATAGTAATTTCTTTTAAGTGCAAATAACAAACAGAATGTTCATTCAATCCTGCACGGGGAGCACAGAAAAGAAAGATTAATTTTACCTTAAGTGGTCAGGAGAGCCATGTTCTAGGTGAGCTTAGCCAATACCAAAGGTCACCTGCCTGGTATACAAGTCTCCTTTTTTTCCCGCTGGAGAGCCCTGATTTTGTCCAGTACCCCCCTTTCCCTCTCATTCCTCAGAAGTGAATTCTGTTAATGCAAGGCGATTATATTAATCCCATTCCCTTTTCTAGGGATGTGGGCATGTTTAGTTAGGGCATGTGGCCCAATCCTGAAAAATGCGCTGTGAGAGGAGGTCAGCTAGGGCTTCTAGGGAAGATTTCCCCACTCTGAAAAACAGACACATGGGAAAAGATGTATCTTTTTCAGTAGGACATTGTGACTGGTGATGGTGCCCTCTTGCAACCACAAAATACATTACCCTAGACTTTTAAAATGGCAAAAAAACTAGCTTCCCAATGCTGTCAATAAGATTTGAGTTAACCAACCCTGAAAATATTAGTTCCCATTGTACATTTTCTTATTAATCCATGTGAGTTAGGGATTTCCTGTTACTTGCAGTTGAAGGATGAGTATGAATTTGATACATGAAAGCAGAGGAGCCATAAAGATTTAAGAATCAAGATGCATAAGTTAAAAGAAAAGTGAGAAAAAATACCTCTATGGGATAAAACTGGATGAATGAGTATATTTTCAACTTTTTAAGGCACTTCTTGGCTTTATGGTGCTTTATTCCACCCCCATTAAAAGATAAAAATAACACACAGTTGTTCTTAGAAAAATCTCTCGAATTTGGGGTGCCACAGAGCTTAACTAATTCATATGCATGTGCATACACCTAGGTATACATGCACACACGCTTACACACACGGTGTTAATTAGGTTTTTGGTCAGGAAAATGGAAATAATGGTTGTTTATTTCTCCTTTTTTAAAGTATTTATTTATTTATTTGTTTATTTGGTAGAAAGAGTGTGAGCCAGGAGAGGAGCAGAGGGAGAGGGACTAGTAGACTCCATGCTGAGTGTGGAGCCTGACTCAGGGCTCGATCCTACCACCTCAAGATCATGACCTGAGCCAAACCAGCTCAACCTAACTGAGCCACTTCAGGCATCCCTAGTTGCTTATTTCTGAAGAAAAGTGATTTTGTCTTAGAAAGAGAAACAGCTCTAATATGTTTTTTATGATTATGACAAGCGTGGTCAGAAGATTAGAATATGGGGTTTTCATTTCTTCCATTTTTTTATTCTACCCTTTATTATTGCTACCCGGAGAAGCACTGGAATTTGTTTTAGTGACTTTATAGTATTAAAAAGTATCTTCAAATAGCCTGTAGCTGACTGCAACTATGAGTATGTTCCCTATTTTAATGAAAACGAGGATGTATCAGGCCTGTGGTTCAACTCTCCATGGAGGAGATTTTTAGCCTTCTTTGCTCTTTTGCCTCATCCCTGAAGTATTAGATCTTAAAACACAGTGAGGAGGTCGGTGTGCCAAGCCAAATTTTTTCCCTTGAAATGCACATCATGTGTAACATTTCAAAGGTCATTCTCTAGACTTTGTGCTTTTAAATTACAACAACAGGAAAATGAAATGAAAGCATCTAGCCTGTCAAAACCATAGTACCATAACAAACATTTTTTTCAGACTGTACAGAAAGCTTTATTCAAAAAGGTATTTATTGAGTGTCCACTATTTGCCCAGTGGCTCTCATAGTATCTGGCACAAAGGAGGCACCTCATAAATATTATTTGAATGAATGAATAAATGAAGATTGCAAAAATGGAAAGGAAACAAATTCTTACCAAAAAAGATATTACAGTCTAATAAGGGAGACGTACACAGATAAAACTCTTAGGCAAAGTGATAAATTCCATAAAGGAAACACAGCATGCTAAGAAGACAAATAAAGAAGTAATTAAATATATGTAGTTAAGACAAAGGAAAGCTTAGTCATAAAGGCAACAATGGAGATATATTGATAGAATAGTATTAAAATTAAGAATGGGTCATGTTCCTAATATGGAAAAGTAGAAAAACAGATGTAGTAACTATTGTGTTTATCTTCTCAGCACCTCTCCCCCCTTCATTTAGTAACAAAAACCCCCTCCACCCTGCCTGACCACAGTGTCAGCCTATTGAATGGACTGGGTCCACCAGGCTACACATCCTCTTGGGCACAGTAGACAAGGGATGGGCAAATGTCCAAGGTTGGGAGGATCAGAATCTTCTCAAGGGCTTCTCTACATGGATCCCACAAAGTAGCACCCTTTGTCAAATGATTGCAAAGCCCTTCGTATATAAGCCCTGAGGTGCCAAAGAGCATGACTCTATCATATGAAGGGATCTGTCTACAGTAGAAGAAAATAAATACCAAATGCAGAGAAATGGAAGAATTATTACAGAAGCATTTAGGTTCCTGATTTCATACATATCCAGCTTCATCCTTACCCTTCGCAATCACTTGAGCTAATAAATTGCTTTTTGTTTACGCTATTTAGTGTTAGATTTCTGATTTTCAAAACTGAAATAACAATGATACATAGAAACTGCCATGAGAATTTCAGGCCTTTGACTATGTCTGACAGTTTTTCCCTCATAATTGACCCTGGATGGCCAGCTATCAAAGAGGATAAAGGTATATTTATATACCAGTTAGTACATATGCACTATCAACATATATGCACTTAACAATACAGATTCAAAATACATTATGCAACAAATGATATAACTGTATGAATAAATGATAAATCAATAACAAAGAGGAAAATTATCAGAGAAAAAAATACATATTAACCACAAGAGGAGACTAGATCTATAACAGAATCATTGGTCACAAGAAAGACCAAAAAACAATATAACAGCATCTTCAAAGTCCTGGGGGAATATATGTATAAATAAAGATAAAATACTGACATTTTCAGATATATAATGATTAATAGAATATAAAGCAAACCATTCATCAATAAAATAACTGCTTGAGGATATACTGTATCTGGGAGAAAAGTAAACTCAGAGGAAATGTGTGGTTCACAAGAAATAATGATAACCATAGATATTTATTTTTGAGTGTTACTAAATTATTAATGACTCACAAAAAAGTAACTTATGTTATATGTTTAAAAAATGAAAAACTAGGGGTGCCTGGCTGGCTCAGTTGGTTGGGTGTCTGACTCGTGGTTTCAGCTCAGGTCGTGATCTCAGGGTCGTGAGATCAAGCATTGGGCTCTGCATTCAGCAGGGAATCTGCTTGAAGATTCTCTCCCTCTGCAGCTGCCTCAACTCACACATGCATGATCTCTCTCTCTCCCTCCCTCTCTCTCTCTCTCTCAAATAAATAAATAAATCTAAAAAAAAGAAAGAAAAAAATCATGATTATGTATAAATTAAGACTTCTTATTTCTGACAATATGTCATACTGAATAACCTGAAAACATACCATTTATTGAACAGATGTTTCTCTTTTTTTTTTTTAAAGATTTTAGTTATTTACTCATGAGATACAGAGAGAGAGAGGCAGAGACACAGGCAGAGGGAGAAGCAGGCTCCCTGCAGAGAGCCCAGTGCAGAACTCGATCCCAGGACCCTGGGATCATGACCTGAGCTGAAGGCAGATGCTCAACCACTGAGCCACCCAGGCATCCCTCAGCAAATGTTTCTTAAAACCTAGTTTCTAGCCCATGGTTCTCAAGAGATCACATGTAATAGAACACTACGCTGCACATGATCAATGTCAGCTTTCTCTTTTCCATACATCTAGTCATATATATATATATGGAGCCAGCAGTAAACGCCCATAATAAAACTACTGAAATAGCACCATACTACTAAAATGTTATGTTATTTCAGTCAACTTAATTATGATTTCCTATTTATAAGTTTGAACCTCATACTACATTTTTAAGATATGCATAGGAAAATATAGCGCTCATTCTACTGTCTTGAGTCTCTGTTATCCTTAAAAATAACAGTTTTCAAGTTTGATGCTAACATTTGCATGCTGCACAATTATTTTGACTTTTGTCTTAAAAATATTTTTCTGTTTTAATAACACAGTAAGAGATATAAAATGAGTCTGTTTTCCCATGCAAAAGGATTAAAGTCAGACATGGTCAGTGGTAGAAAATACCTACTATTATTAAAATCATATTCTTTAAATCAGTAGGCATGTAAATTTTCTATGAAATGAATTTGAGCTAGTTACACATATGGATTAATTTCAAGATGAGAGAACTCATTTATAGTTCTGCAAATATACTTCCTCTCTCAAATGACAAATTATATGCAATACTTTGTTAGTCAAGTTTTTACTATCAGCAAATATAATCACACACTGCCTAGTATTTTGCATATTCGTCAATACATCTTAATCAAGACACGAGAGATTTCAGCTATAAGTAGGTAGCTTTTTGCTATTCTATCTCTTTCTCCTTATATGATTATGGGAATATTTTTCAATACTTCTTTAGTTCATGTGTACTCAGTCCTTTTTCAAAGGTATAGATTTACCTAATGTAAATATGCTTGACAATTATTAATCCACCATGGAAGACAATAGCTATTCACCAAACCATTGCAACCTTCTTCTTGAGCACACAGCTATACTACACTTTCCAACCTCCTTGGTAGTTAGATGTGACCATGTGACTTGGTTCTGTCTAATACAATGTGAGCAAAAGTGATAGGCTCCCCTACTAGCCCCTCCCACAAAACCCTCCCATCCCCTATCTCATTGTCAATGCCTAAGTGATCTTGGAAGCCATCTGTAAAATTCATTGGAAAACCAACGAATGCCAAAATGCTCAAACGACTTAGAGCACAGTCCCCCTAACCCTGATTTCCCCACACCGACACAAAAATATACCATCGTAGACCCACACTGCTATTATGTGAGCAAGAAATAAACTTCTACTGTGTTAAACCATGATGATTCTGGGGCACCTGGGTGGTTCAGACAGTTAAGTGTCTGCCTTCAGCTCAGGTAATGATCCCAGGGTCCTGGGATCAGGCCCTAGGTCAGGCTCCCTGCTTAGTAGGGAGTCTGCTTCTCCTTTTCCCTCTGCCCCTGCCTCTACTCTTACCCTCTCTCTCCCTGTCTCAAATAAATAGATAAATAAAATCTTTTTAAAAAAAAACATGACAATTCTAAGGTTTATTTGGTACAGAAATTAGTCTGTTGTAATCAATACAGAAAATAAGTTCAAATAGGGTATTGTCATAAGAAAAACCTAAAATGTATGCCACTGGCTTTGTGGCCAAGCAGTGGATAATAAGGAATTAATGTCACTAATAAGAGGCTGGAAAGACGGAGGTCCATGGTATAAAGTAGCAAAATATTTGGTTTTGCCTACAAAAACCTGCAAGATAGACCATGTGCCCACTGACCCTATAGCTCTTCCCAGCCAGAGATTACACTTTCCAGTCCCCCTTGTAATTAAATGGGGTCATGTGGCTAGCTCTCACCACAACTGGAACAGAGTTGATTTTTGTCATCACTATTTCTCTCTTTACATCCTTTCTATCAGCAAATATGGGAAACCAAATTTTTAAAATGGAGGCTCCACCAAACGGAAGTCACCTAAGTGCTTGAGTCACTGCTTGGAAAAAAGCCAACTCTGCTAATTATAAGTATGGCTTTTTAAAATTTTATATAAAAGAAAAATAAACTTCTATCTATTAGAACCATAGCACACTTTAAGACTTGCTACAACAGATACCTTAACTGGTAGAACAATCTGAAATTCACTTGTAAAAATGAACCAAATCATTTCTGCCCATCAACACAGTTATTGGTAAAGTCAGAGAAAATTACCTTGGTGAAAGAATCTTGAAAACATCAAATCAATATGCATTTAATTTCAAAGTCAGTATGCTTAGTACAAGGTTAAAAGCATGGTTAAGGGGTTCTGAAAATAGTCTTGAGTGCCAGCACCACCATTTACTAGTTGTAGAGCATTAAATAAATAGATAAATAAATAAATAAATATATTTATCATCTTGGAGCCTTCCTGTTCACATATATAAAAGGAGAGAACCCCCCCTTGAAGTGCCAAAAATAGTTTTTATTAACAGAAGCAACTTTAGAGTTGTTTCGACAATATTATAACATAGCCAACATGCTTAGGACATAGTTAGGCATTGAGGAAAGTGCCCAATTATTCTCTTTCTTCATCCTATACTAAGTTCAGGTATCAAGTGAACCTTAGAAAATTAGTAGTTTGTATTGGTATGTTTAATTTAGTTGAGTAAAAATTTCCAATCACTGACTCCAGTGGACATTAGAAAAACACAATACAAGTGCAGAATAATAGGGTGAAAGCAGGACAAAGAGCCAGCCTTTCTATCACATCTCAGTGAAAGTCTCTCGGGAAATTATTTCCCTCTTATCTCTTGATTTCTCTGACCCTCCTCAGTTGCATTCTCTGTTGTCAAGCACTGAAAGCCTGAAAAGCAGTAACAAAATATATAATAAATCAGATATTTCTTTGCAAGCTTAGATTTTTGTTACCACATTCCCCTAACCAGGACAAAACTAAAGATATCAGCTCTTCCTCCTTTTTCAAGTTAATCTAGCATTATTAGGATGAGCGTTCTGATAGGCATAACTTATAACAATACTCTAACATTCATGAAGCATTCTATAAAGTCCAAAGAACTTTCCCAGCCATTTTCTCATTATAATGAAAGAAACATGATCAAATAATACCTGGGAGAAGTAAAACCTTTCAGTCATGAATTTCATGAGCCAAGGAGAGATTATAGCAGTTTTGTTAGTCATCAGTAAGCTGCCAAGGCGTTCTGAAAGACAGATGAAATAGTTTATACTCCAGGTTCTTACACAAAGTATTCTTTTTGAATGAATAGTTGTGCTTCTCTAATGAATTCTTATCTGAATTAAAAGCTTCAGGCATAGGGAAATGACAGATGTCAATGAATAATGCCAAAGCCAAAGGCCTAATAAAACAGCATTATATAGCAAAATAATTAACTTCTGTTGTTCTTTTTAAAACCATGCTTTCTCTCTAGGCACACATGTGCTAAAAATGAATATAACAACACCAAGACACACATACAGAGGTGATCATTCAGATACAAGATGAGTAAAATTACTAAAGGTCTTTGTGATGAAACAATGCATAAGATAGATTCAAGTCATAAAAGCAAGTGTAAAAATCAATCTATGGTACTCAGTTAAGTGCCAAAAATAGTTTTTATTAACAGAAGCAATGGAGGACAAGCAGCAATTTTATGCACCAAATTAATGGCCAAATTCCACAGTACACATGCACACACATACACACGTACATGTACAAACACACCCATGGAGCTCCTCAGAGTACAGAGTTTCTTTTAATTAAGTGGCATCCCTGTGCCTACTATGTCTTGCTTGCCTGCAGAGGGAGGCAAAAATTTAGTTCAATAATCCTGAGCAGCACTGATCAAAGAACAGAAAAATATTTTTTGCCTATATATCTGACAGCATGTTTTTAGCCAGCAGTATTTTATTTTATCATTGCCTCATGGGAAGTCTGAATTCACATGAAATTAGTCAATTACAATGCCAACCACACTGTGCACCCTCAATTAATATTCATGCTTAAAGATGATAAGGATAAAATTCAAGACCCATACCTTCTAAAATGGAAATTTTTTTTTGGCCTGTAAACTGACATGCAAAGAATTATTATTCTTTAGAAGTGGCTCAAATTGGGCTTTAGCATTTTTTTTTAACAAATCCAAGTACAATGATAGAACAAGCCTGGCACTATAAGCTCAGAGGAGAGCTTTAGTCTTCACTTGGCCAGCAACTTGCTGTGTTCATCCTTGATCCATTCAACATCTCCTGGCCCTAGTTTCCTTATTTGGCCCATAATCTTCTTGCCTATCTCTCAGGGTTATTCTGAGAATTAAATGAGATTAAAGTTAGAAGTGTTACTTGAACAAAAGGTATCAATGACTCTATGTTTTATTCAAAGTGACACTCACAAGAGGTGGTCCAAGATGGTGCCATAGGAAGACCCTGAACTCATCACCTCCCATGGACACAGCAAATCTTCACCTACAATGTGCACTTCTTCCAGAAGAACTGAAGTTTTACTGAACAAGTCCTGCACAACAAAGGATACAGGGACCCCACAGAGAAGGGAGCAGGAACAGAGATATGGTAATGATGGGAACCTCACTCCTGATGTAACTACCTGAAGTAGGGAGGGATATTACTGAGGGACCTGCACACAGACTTGCCTGCCCTGGGGCACAGCAACACAAAAACAACAACAACAAATGAAACAGCAGTTTAAAGGGCAACTAAACTCTAAGTGAAAGAAATTCATTTAATCACCTTGGAGTCTGCCAAATGGTGGGGGAACTGCTGGAACTTTCTCTATGCTCTATCTTTACCTGTCCCACCAGCGCAGCCCCAGCAAGGAACACCCCAGGACCCCCCACCCCATGCTCATTTCCAGCTGGCCAGCCAAGGCCACCAGGTACACGCAATCTACATTGGGCATATTCCTACAAAAAGCTACTTCTTCAAGACTGGAAGGTATAGCTGTTCTAACTATTCATATACCTAAACTTAAACAAAATGAGGAAACAGAAGAATATGCCCCAAATGAAAGAATATGATAAAACTCCAAAAAAAAAAACTCTAATGAATCAGAGGTAAGTAGTTTAACTGATAAATAGTTCAAAATAGTGATAATAAAGATGTTCACTAAACTTGGAAGAAGAATAAAGAAACACAGTGAGAACTTCAAGAAAGATACAGAAAATATAATAAGCAAAGAGAAGCCACAGAGCTACAGAATACAGTAATCAAGCTGAAAGATACACTACAAAGAATCAACAGCAGATTAAATGATACAAAAAAAATGGATCAGTGATCTGGAATACAAAACAGTGGAAATTATCCAAATAACTGGAAGACAAAACAGTGGAAATTATCCAAATAAAACAGCAAAAAAAGAAAAAAATAGTTTTTAAAAATAAGAATAGTTTAAGGAACCTCTGGGGCAACATAAACATACTGATATTGCCTTATAGAGGTCCCAAAAACAGAGGAGAGAAATGGGCAGAAAACTTACTTGCAGAAATAATGACTGAAACACTTCCTAACCTGGGGAAGGGGACAGACATCCAGGTCCAGGAAGCACAGAGAATCTTAAACAAGCTAAATTCAAAGAGAGCCACTCAAAGATATATTATAAATTAAATGGCAAGAGTTAAAGAGAAAATCTTAAAGGAAGAGGAAAAATAGTCATATATAAAAGAAACCCCATAAGGCTATCAGATAATTTTTCAGCAGAAACTCTGCAAGCCTGAAGAAAATGGCAAGACATATTTAAAGTGCTAAAAGGGAAAAACCAGGACAAGCTAAAACTAAAGTTCATCACCACTAAACTGGCCTTATAAGAAATGCTAAAGGGCCAGGGGTGACTGGGTGGCTCAGTCAGGTAAGCAGTCAACTTGATTTCAGCTCAAGTCATGATCTCAGCGTCCTGGGAGGAAGCCCTGCATTAGGCTCCACACATAGTGGGGAGTCTGCTTGAGGATTCTTTCTCTCCCTTTCCTTCTGCCCACTCCTCTGCTCACACACACATTCCCTCTCTCTCTCTTTCTCTCTTTCTCTCTCTAAAATAAATAAATCTTTTAAGAAAATAAACGTTGAAGGGTCTCTTTTATTTTTATTTTTTTTAAAATTTCTTTTTTTTTAATTTTTATTTATTTATTTATGATAGTCACAGAGAGAAAGAGGCAAAGACACAGGCAGAGGGAGAAGCAGGCTCCATGCATCGGGAGCCTGATGTGGGATTCGATCCCGGGTCTCCAGGATCGCGCCCTGGGCCAAAGGCAGGCGCCAAACCGCTGCGCCACCCAGGGATCCCGAAGGGTCTCTTTTAAATTGAAAAAAAAAAAAGTCGTAACTAAAAATAGGAAAAGTACATGAAAGAAAAAATCTCATTGGTAAAAGCAGATGTATATAGTAAAGGCAGTAAATCAGCCACTTAAAAAGCCAATATAAAAGACAAAAATAGTAAAATTAACTGTAATAAAGGATGCACACAGAAAAAGATGAAAAATAAGACCTCGGGGGATATCTGGGTGGCGCAGCGATTTGGAGCCTGCCTTTGGCCCAGGGCGCGATCCTGGAGACCCGGGATCGAATCCCACGTCGGGCTCCCGGTGCATGGAGCCTGCTTCTCCCTCTGCCTATGTCTCTGCCTCTGTCTCTCTCTCTCTGTGACTATCATAAATAAATAAAAATTTATAAAAAAAAATAAGACCTCGGAAACATAAAACATGGATGGGGAGTGGTAAAAAATATATTGCTTTTAGAATGCACTTAAACTTAGCCAATTATCAGCTTAAAAGAGACTGATTATATATATATGTATATATATGTCAATATATATGAGCCTAATAGTAACCACAAACCAAAAACTTAGAATAGATACACAAAAGATAAAAAGAAAGGAACCCAAATACAACACTAAAGAAAACCATCAAACCACATGGAAGAAACCAAAAGAAGAAAAAAGGAAGAGAACTATGAAACAGTCAGAAATGAATGAACAAAATGGCAATAAGAACATACCTATCAATAATTACTCTAACTGTAAATGGACTAAATGCTCTAATAGATTGAAAAAATAAGGACCGTTATATGCTTCCTATAATAGGCACAGTTCATATCTAAAAACATACAGAGACCGAAAGTAAAGACAGAAAAAGATATTCCATAAAAATGGAAACAAAAAGAAAATGAAGAAACCTGATGTAACAATAATTATATCAAAGCAAACTTTAAAACATAGCCAGTAACAAAAGACAAAGAAGGACACTGCATGAGGATAAAGGGGTCAATCCAAAAAAAAAAAAAGATATAACATTCTAAATATTTATGGACTCAACATGGAAGTATGTGTGTATATAACAAACATTAACAGACATAAAAGGAGAAATTGACAGTAATACAGTCATAGGAGACTTTAATACCCCATTTGCATCAATGGATAGATCACCCAAACATTAAATTAATAAGGAAACATTGGCTTTAAACAATACATTAGACCAGATAGAATAGATACTAATCATTTCATCCAAAAACTACAGGATACATATTCTTTTCAACTGTACATAGAACATTCTCCAAGATAGATCACATTTTAGACCACAAAACAAGCCTCAATAAATTCAATGAAGATTGAAATCTATCACATGCATTTTTTTTTCTGACCACAGCAGTATGAAACTAGGAATGTAAATTGGTATAGCCACTATGGAAAACAGTCTGAAGTTTCCTCAAAAAAATTAGAAATGGAGCTATCATATGACTCAGCAATTCTACTTCCAAGTGTTTATGCAAAGAAAATGAAAACGCCAACCCAAAGAGATATATGCACCCCTACGCTCGTTGCAGCTTATTTACAGTAAATAAGATATGGAAGTAGCCTAAGTATCCATCGATAGTTGAATGGATAATGAAGCCATAAAAAGGAATTAAATCTTGTCATTTTTGAGAACATGAATGGACTAAAGGATATTATGAAAAGCAAAATTTATCATGGGGATCATTTCATAATATATAAAAATATTGAATCACTATGATGTACACATGAAACTAATGGGATATTGTGAGTCAAATATACTTCAATAAATCTATATATCTAAAAATAAAAAACAAAGTGACACTCACAGCCACAGGAATAGTTATTAAAACATATCAGCATTCCTGAGTAGTTTTACATTATCTCGACCCGTTCTCAGCATCTCCTCTTAAGTAATGTCAATTAATTCCTCTCCTTAGTACTGTTAATACATATTAATAATTTGTATTTATGGATTCAAAATCTCAGTATCTGAATCACATACTCTGCCAAAAATAAATTGACCTTATAAACCTCTGAAATAATACATGTTCTGTTCAAATTGTCCATTTGCAATAACAAATTCTCACACACTGACAGAGTTATTGGCCTGTCATATTTGGTTGCATGAAAGAGACACTGTGTCTACATAAACATCCATAGAACTACTCCTGTAATAATGTCTAGTAAGTCTAATCCACCATGGGCCATGCTCATGCAGTACTCTGAGTCCCAAAGTAAGGGACTGGAAAAGGTCTCTAACGTGTCCACATCAGTAGGCTAGAGATGCGAAATCTGAGAGAATGTACAATGCTTTAAAAAGAGAAGGTTTTTTTTTTAATCCTAAATTTTGTTTCCAGACTGTTACAGATTTTTTCCCTATACACTGAGGGGGGGAATTTTTGTTCTAACCCTTTTCATTTCTTATTTTCCCAATGATTCATTTTTAATACTTCCATGAGCCAACAGGGCCATAGTGAACATTTTTATGATCCTGAGCTGACAAAGTGACTCCATATATGTGTGTGTATGTGTGTAATAAAGTTCTTTTAAGGTAAATTAATATACAAAATCTCCATTTCCCCCAAGGCTTATCTTATTCTACAAAATGGTAATTCTCATTTTTATCATTTTAATCTTAGGCTATAAAAATAGACAAGTAATAACTAGTATTATAAGTTAAAATAATAGTTACCTTTAGGGGAAATGGTAGTGATTAGGAGGGACCATGGGAGGGACTCTAAGGGGGCAAAATGCATATTTCTTGATGTTGGTGGTGATTTAAGAATCAATATGTTTGCCCAGAAATTTACAGCTTTGACCAAGGCTTTAAGTGGGAAATGAAAGTGGTGAGGTAAAATTGCTCAGTTAAAACTACGAAAATAGAATAGTAACTTTGGAGGACATGAATGATATTGGAAGAAGACTCGCAATGGAGGAAATACTCAATAATTTACATAAGAAATCCATTTATAAAGGAGAGGCAGGAATAAAAGTTATGATCTGAGATGTCTATACTCCAAAGCACAATGGGTAATAAATTTAAGATACTAACACAAGGAAATAAATGCAACTTTACTTATGGAATCAGTAAATATTTATTCAATGCTGGTCACGTACTAAGCACTGGGTTACAGGTATGAAATACAGTGCTTGAGAACCTCAGTGGCTGAGATCTACAATCTAGTGGATGAAACATGTTAGGGAGCAAACAATTATAATATTATAAATACCACCAGAGATACATAGGAGTTTTTATTACATAATTGATGAGGGACATCTAAATCAAACCAGAGGGTTATGGAAAGCTTATTAAAGTATTAATAAAGAGGCTCGAAGAACAGAAAGAGCAAAGGTGTTCAAGACAAAGCAAATAATGTATTTCCCAAACTTGATAGGATAACTTGCAGCTGGGTTTCAGAGATGACAATACATATTTTAAGTGAAAAGAAATCTGCACTGGAGAAAAAGCAGTGCTATGAGTAGAAAACTTGTAAGAGGATTAAAGAAGAAAGACCGGTGACTACTCAGGGCTCAAACCACAGGCCATTTGACCATTTGGAGGATGTGCATGTCACACTTCTGATACAGATGTTTTAAAGGCAAAAAGGGAATGAAAACAGATTTGTGAACATCTACCATGTTGCTACTAGACATTGTGTCAAACACACTCACATAAACCATCTCAAGATATAGTAATTATGGAAGGCTTCAAAGAGCTATGCATCTCAAAAAAGTCTATTCACTAAAATCAGTGCATCTGATAAATTCTTGATATGTCTTGATAACTATACTTGTTTGAGGAGTTAAAAGGAAAAATAATGATACCTGCTCTCTGAACCCAATTTTGATCAACAAAGATCAGAAAATTAGTTAATGAAGCAAAAGTGGTAAAAACATTGGGATAAATCCAAAATGCTTTCTGTTACAGTTAGGGACAGGAATGCTAAATGTAGCCAGACTTGCATTCTAAATAGTCAGACTTGTTACTGGACAGTACTTTCCAAACTTTTCAAGTATTGGGACTTCTTCCATAACATAAAACATGTTTTATAGACCTTTACAAGGTAGTCACATCAGTTAATTTAAAAAATACTTTTTAATTTAAAAAATAAAGATGTTATGTGTAGGGGGTGGTGACTGAACAAACACTGCCTATGATGAAAGGAAATATGTTTCTTAGAACTTCCTTGGACATTTTTTTCCCCAAGAAAGTAATTAGAAATACAAAATGACATAAATATCAAGTATAGCAGAGTATTTCTCATTTGAACAAATGTTACCTACCTATAAAATCCACTTTAATATATTCTCAGTACAATCTCACCAACGTTATTTTTATCAGGTATTAAAAAAGTGATGTGACTAATATGCACATTTATGAAATCCAGTCCTGTAGAATGATATACAAGGTTGAATGCCTGCTCCTGCCAGCAGGAATTGAACAATTTCTCACTTTGGAGAAGTGCATTACATCTCTGAGGCTAACTTGGGGTCATTTAGTAAATTATCTTTTCCAAGCACTAAATAGCTACTAGCTTCAAAGAGTTAATGAACCCCATAAAAAGCAAGTGATTTACTTCCTTCTCACCGGTAGGGTCAAGCCGGTCTATTCATTCATCCTCTCACCACTCAAGTGAGGCAGAGAAGAGACACATATTATAATCCCAATTACATGACTGGGACATTAAAGTCCAGAAGTGTTTCCTGACTGGCACAAGGCCACGGAGAAGTTATGTGCAGAGCTGTGACAGGAACTCACAAGCCTCTGGGTCCAGTGCTAAGTCCACGGAGCAGTCTTGTTGATGTGCTATGGCTTGGCCTCAATAAATCTGAAAGTGTGCTCATGTAAATAAGCACAGCTCAAGTAAAAAATAAAAACCTTATCATACGGATTTCTCTCTGAAAATGTAATCCTACTTAAAGGAATTATTTTATATATGAATAATGAAAAATTAACTCAAAATTTATTTACAGCCAGAAGATTTCAACATCTAAGATGACTGAAGTTCAATAAATAGTACTAAAACCAGAAAACCTTTTCATATGACATTAAAAGAATTGCATTTACTTTGAATGTAGAACCTCAAAGATGGCAATCTGCATCTGGGTTTAAAGCAAGCATAATTAATACAAGTACATTGACTTTTTAAGCAATTATGAACCCAACTTTTGGTTAGTGACCTAAATTGATTTAGATAAACATACAAGCGGCTGAAACTTTTATCCAACAATCATGCAATGACGATTTGGTGCCATATGCTGGCATTCAGGTATGTGAGCAGAACAAAGTCATACCCTTGTGAAGCTTATGATCTAGAAATCAAATATGCACAGAAGTAGACATTACAATAGATGTTATATCCTTTGTAGAAGTCATCTAGTGAGCACTGGGTTGTCTAATGGGGATAGTGCATAATTATCCATTGTAATGGGGTATGAGTGAAGGATAAAGCAGTTGGGTAAGAGTCTTCTGAGAAAATCTCAATGAAGTTAATTAGGCGAAGAGGAGTGGGGGAGAAAATGCACTCCACAGGATCATATTCCATATTTATGCTTCCCTTATATGTTATGTCAGAAAATTTTCACTTCGTGTTATTAAAAAATAAAAAAAAATTTCTATTAAAAAGTTTTTAGTAAATCTGCCAACCTTATTTTTCTTATTGATTTACTTGGAGTGATTACAGTATTAAGAGCTCTTTTGTCCACTCTCTTACTTAATTCTATTTGATCCTCATATCAACTTTATCAAGTAGGTAGGATAATACTGTTAGGTTCATTTCTGAGAACCTTGAGCCGAAGGGAAAAGGATTTACTCCATGTCACACAGTTAGTCATCAGTGAAGCCAGAACTGGAATCTAGATCTTCTGATTCCAAGTCCAGTGCTATTGAAGGGGGGTACTTGGATCTGAACCACACAAATAACATTAAACAGAAGGAAGAAGTTCTATAGTGATTTGTGTAGGAGGCCATCATTTGTAATTTTGATGCAAAAATATCATCTTAGAGCTTAAATTAGATGAACTAGGATAACACATTTCACAAATGTGCTTGCCAGTATATATGACTTTAATGGAGGAATCATGTTAGGATGCCTGGGTGGCTCAGTCGGTTAAGCATCTGCCTTCTGCTCAGGTCACGATCCTGGGGTCCTAGGACTGAGCCCCACATCAACCCTCACGTCAAGCTCTCTGCTCAGCAGGGAGTCTACTTTTCCCTCTCCCTCTGACCCTCCCCCCGACTCATTCTCTCTCTCTCTCACACACACATAAATTAATAAAAAATTTAAAAATTTAAAAATGGAGGAACTGTCTATATCAAAATGCAATAATTTTACTTCTCAGATTCAGACTATTGCTAGATAATTATCCATAGAACTCATAATCTAAGGATGCTGTAAAGTGCATCTTTGTCCATAACTTTATCCATTTTTACTAGATAATGGATGACATAAACCACTTTATAACATAAAAGCTTAAAAATAAAACATGCTGAGTTTATAGAAGAAATATAAGAGAGTGCTATTAGTAAATTTAAAGCTTACCTTAAATGGGCTTATACAAACGAAAATATATGTCTTCTTGCATATGTCTAAAACAATGCCAGCTAAATTCCTAGGGATTGCCAACCAACCTCTTGAAAAATAATGCCATTCAACAATACTGATCAGTACATAACTGTAAGTGCAGGAGGAGTTCCAACCCAACATACAAAAGGGAAATTAAACTTTTCTTATTGCTTCTTCTCTTTACTGCATGATGAGTATATTGAATCTTACCCTAATTTTTAAATCAATAATATGTAAAGGACCACTAAGCTATCATTTTCCATTCAAATTACACCTTGCCACTATTAATATGAAAAAAAGTCTCAGGCAGCCCAGGTGGCTCAGTGGTTTAGCACAGCCTTAAGCCCAGGGCATGATCCTGGAGGCCTGGGATCGAGTCCCATGTCGGGCTCCCTGCATGGAGCCTGCTTCTCCCTCTGCCTGTGTCTCTGCCTCTCTCTCTCTCTCTCTCTCTCTCTCTCTCTCTCTCTCTCTCTCATGAATAAATTAAAAAAATCTTTAAAAAGAAATCTCTTTAACCTGCTTAGTCCTTGTTTACAGTCTCTTCTGTTACATTTACTAGAACTCAGTATCACTAGCTAAAACTTGATAATAGCTCTATACTTTGAGTCAAACCTCTGAGCCCTTCCAAGTTAATCCACATTCTTCTACACTAGTTTTTCAGCCAACATTTTTCTGTCACACCAAGATCCTGAGGGTGACAACAACTATAAAAATGTGTTACATTTCCAAGTGAGTCAATGCAGCTGTCCTGTGAAGGATCAGATACTCTACGCGTGCTAAAGGAAATGCTGACATAGTGTCCAAGTGAAAAATGAGAAGTAGACACCGAACAAGTGAGCTTCTTTGCTATTTGGACTTCTTCCCCTCTAACCTGAGATAATTGTTTTAATCTTTCTCCTTTACCAACAAAAATTTGGAACTGGATTATTTTTTAGTACTTAATTAGGTAATTAGTATTTTCAAACACACATTGTCAGAAAAACTACATACTGATTGCACCAACCAAGCAGTTTGTTTCAGACTCTGCAAATGTAATGACAGACTTTTTATTTAAATATCCAATTATGAATGAAGGTGAATTATTTTGACATAATTATTCAATGCCAGAGAAGTATACTGATTTATAAGGACAAACCCAGACCCTACGTCCAATACTACTTGGGGGCACCCATTAAAACTAAAAAGAAAATGTGATGTTTGGATACAGAAACTATTTTATCTTGTCTGAGTTATGCAAAGGTCTTTCAGGTATATGATTCTTACAGATGGAGAGCAATTTATTATAAAACAGACATGAGTAAAATCAGAAAACATGTTTTTTAATAACTGACAGGGGCCTTAGAAATTATCCAGTCCTGGGGATCCCTGGGTGGCGCAGCGGTTTGGCGCCTGCCTTTGGCCCAGGGCGCGATCCTGGAGACCCGGGATCGAGTCCCACGTCAGGCTCCCGGTGCATGGAGCCTGCTTCTCCCTCTGCCTGTGTCTCTGCCTCTCTCTCTCTCTCTCTCTCTGTGTGTGACTATCATAAATAAATAAATTTTTTAAAAAAATTTTAAAAAAAAGAAATTATCCAGTCCTTAAAAAATTAATGAATTAAAAAAATTTTTAAAAAGAAATTATCCAGTCCAATCTTACAGTAGGGTCACTATGCAAAGCTCTTGATTATTTCAAAATTTTTCTATCAATCCAAAACCTGAGATTTTGTATCAATATTAAATATTACATAGCATGCTATACAATGATTTTTCATGCTATTCTCTTCATATGTAAAATGTGAGTTGCTTATCTAAAGTATGAGTTTCTGTGGACAGTAAGCAACAGTTAGGCTGTGAACTAGTTAAATCAAAGTCTAAGACTGTTCATTGATGTGGCATAAATACATGAATGAACTGATAGATGAACGTGAGCTCTCTGTAAGACTGTGACCAGGGCAGGTACTATGTATGCCTACTTACCTATAAGTTTGCAGCATCCAGCACAGGATATGGCTCCTAGTAACCACACAATAAGTTTTGTCAGATTGAATCTTTGACCCTTCTTCTTGCAAGCTAGGGTAAGACTTCTTGAATAACCTTTTGTCTCATGGAGTATTAAAGCATATCATGTGTGTGAAACTGATTTTTTTTCAGATTTTTAAAACCTGTTTCAAAGTAGTTCTAAGAAGTTGCTTCTTAGAACATCTCTCCCATTACGAGTCTCTAAAATAGTCAGTTCTGTTCATGGAAGAATCAGATGTGGCTCCACGAACAATCATATTTGAAGAACCAGTCTATTTTTAGAGATCTTCTTTGAAGACGATGAAGAATCTCTGGGACTCAGCCAGTGAACATTTTTTATTAAATAATAATTAATATACAAACTAATATAACACTATGTCACAGACTAACAACACTATACGTTAACTATACTGGAATTTAAAATAAAATTTTAAATTTTAAAAAAGAAGAACATACAACACTGTATTATTTTTGAGTGTACAACATAGTGATTCAATATTTAAATACATTATGAAATGGTCACTACCGTAGGTTTAGTTATTGTCTGTCACTGTGCAAAGTTGTAAACAATATTCTCCATGCTGTGCATTACATTCCTGTGACTTAGTTATTTTATAACTGGACAACTGTACTTCTTAATCTCCTTCACCTATTTCATCCAATCCCTACCCTCTAGCAACCATTAGTTTTGTTCTCTGTATCTTTAAGTCTCTTTTTTGTTTGTTCACTTATTATGTTTTTTAGATTCCACTGTAAATGAAATTATACAGTATATGTCTTTCTCTAGGGGACTTATTTCAC
This sequence comes from Nyctereutes procyonoides, assembly GCF_905146905.1. Taxonomy (NCBI): domain Eukaryota; kingdom Metazoa; phylum Chordata; class Mammalia; order Carnivora; family Canidae; genus Nyctereutes; species Nyctereutes procyonoides. Next base: position 6,655,362 of record NW_026575126.1, read on the forward strand.
TTAGCACAGTACCCCCTAGGTGTACCTATGTTGTTGCACATGGCAAGATTTCATTCTTTTTATGGCTGAATAATATTTTATTGTATATATATATGTACAGTAATATTCCATTGTGTATACACACACATATACATAATCCATTTATCTATCGATGGACACCTAGGTTGTTTCCATCTTGGCTACTGTAAATAATGCTGAAATGAATATAAGATGCATATGCCTTTTCAAATTAGTGCTTCTTTCTTCTTTGGCTAATTACATAGAAGTGGAATTGCTGGGTCATTTGATAGTTCTGCTTCTAACTTGGGGGGGAATTCCATATTATTTTCCATAGTGGCTTTACCAATTTTCATTCCCACCAATACTATACAGGGTTCCCTATTCTCCACATCCTCACCAATACTTGTTATTTCTTGTGTTTTTATATAACAGCCATCAGATAGGCATGAGATGCTATTGCATTGTGGGTTTCTTTTTAAGATTTTATTTACTTATTCCTGAGAGACAGAGAGAGAGAGAGAGAGAGAGAGAGAGAGAGAGGCAGAGACACAGGCAGAGGGAGAAGCAGGCTCCATGTAGGGAGCCTGATGTGGGACTCGATCCTGGGACTTCAGGATCATGCCCTGGGCCCAAGGCAGGCACCAAACCACTGAGACACCCAGGAATCCCCCTCATTGTGATTTTGAGTTGCATTTTCCTGATGGTTAGTAATGTTGAGCACCTTTTCATGTCCCTGCTGGCCATCTGTATGTCTTCTCTGAAAAAATAAAAATGTCTATTCAGGTCTTCTGCTCATCTTTTAATTTGATCGTTTGTAGGTTGTTTTTGTTGTTGTTGTTGTTGTTGTTGTTGTTGTTGTTGTTTTGCAATGGGTTCTTTGAGTTCTTTATATATTTGGGATTTTGACCACATACTAGATTTATCATTTGCAAATATCTCCTCCCATTCCGTAGGTTGTCCTTTTGTTTTGTTGATGGTTTCCTTCACTGTGCAAAAGCTTTTTAGTGTGACATAGTCCCAACCAGGGAACTTCCTAATAGGAGAAACATATTAGGGAAATTTTTGTCTTCAGTTAGTCCATTTCCTAAATGAATCTGCATTTGTATCTGCTGTTCCATTAGCGAGTACATCTTTTCTTCCCCTTTGCTTTCCCAGAGACTCCATAGGATATGTGAGAAGCTACTGCAGCAATTAAGAAGCACAAATGAGCAGAGCCAAGGTGAAACACATATTAAATACTCTGAGAAAGAAAGAGGGAGAGAGAAAGAGAGAGAGAGAGGCAGCATAGAATACCAAAGCATATAGCAGAATGAAAAGCAACAGCTGTACCACTAAGTGTAAAAGAGACCTTATGACCCAAGAAAGTCAAGGAGGAGTGGAGGTGGTGCAAGCAGCTCAAGAAAACAAAAGAAGAAATACAAAAGTGGGGAAGAAATGACAACACACAAAGAAAAGGAGAAAAGCAAGAGAGCAAAAAACAAGATTTATGTTTCAGTGACTTTTACCCCGGTAAAGCATCTGACAATAGGTCTGACATGCACACAAAAGAAATGATCTCAGATAAATAGAAGGCATGTCATACAAAACAAGGTGGGAGCACACAGAAATACACTAAAACAAGGAGAACCAAAAATTGGAAAAGAAAAAAAAAAGCAAGTAAATCCATAAATAAATATCAAATAAAATACTTTCCAAATGTCAACAATTGTGGAGTCACAATCTCTTTAAAAAGTTTATTTTCAGCAATATCTGTTCCTGCCCCTATATTCCCCACAATCAAGCCAAATAGCTACACTAAATCTAGGAAGACCTCTCAATTTGGAGTCCAGAGGGGCTGTGAGAGCTTAGCAGTCATTTTGCCATCCTATTTTAATTCTCTGAGTTCTCCCAAATACTATAAAAGCAGTGACAGCAAAGTTATTAAAGCAAGGAGTGCTATAACTACCTTTTTATCTCCAGGAGTCATAAATCCTAAGTCCTGATTCTAGAGACATTTTGAGGCAAAAGGTACAGGGCAGACATACTTAAAAGAAAATAATTAGTAGTTCTTGGTTATAAATTCATATGCTTTCTCATGTGAGCTTTTTGTAATTACAAATCTCAGGATGAATGCCACTTGTCAGCAGTCTAAATTCTAGGAAATGTTCTAGTTTCTAATAAATTTGGTATATACATCCAGCAGAAAAGTATGGAGTCATTAAAAATAGCATTCTATGGGGTGCCTAGGTGGCTCAGTTGGTTAAGCACCAGGCTCTTGATTTTGGCTCAAGTCATGAGATTGAGCCCTGTGCTGAGGGTGGGGTGGATGGGATCTGTGCTTATTGAAGAGCCTGCTTGGGATTCTCTCTCTCCCTCTCCCTTTGCCACACCCTCCCAAAATAAATAAATAAATCTTTTAAAAGATAGCATTCTCAAAGAATATTTAAAGAAATGGGAAAATATTCATAATATAGTTTTAAGAAAAAATATACTAAACTTTATATATCATATGATCCCAATTATTTAAAATACATATATATAGGCATATATGAAATAATTTCTTTAGAAAAACTCAATTAGGTCCACATTGTACAGTATAGCAGTTTATACTTATTTGTAGCACTCAGTGCAATGGTTATTATTACCTATTCTTTTGTTTTTAAGATTTATTTATTTGAGAGAGAGAGAAAGAGAGTGGGAGAAGGGGCAGAGGGAGAGTAAGAGAATCTCAAGCAGACACCACACTGATTGCAAAGCCCGACCCAGGGCTTGATCCCAACACCCTGAAATCATGACCTGAGCTGAAACCAAGAGTCTGATGCTTACCCGACTGAGCCACCCAGGTACCCCTATTATTACCTATTCTATCAACAATCCTTAAGCTGCTTGTCTTGTATACCTCAATATGTCCAGCACCCAGCGCTGTGATTGATCCATATTAAGTACTCAATAAATGTTTCCTAAACCAATTAAGGAATAAAATAACAAAAAACAAACAGAAAAAGACTGGAAAGAAACAGACAAAAATGATTAAAGTTGTTTTCTTAGGAGTTATTTGATAGAAATATTTTTTTTTCTTTAAAAAATCATGTTAAAAAGTTATAAAACAATTATCTTCCATAACCATAAGAGGTTATTGGTAAAAGAAGTCAATCTCCCAAAAGCACATATCGTATGATTCTATTTATGTAAGATGTCCAGAATAGACAAATCAATAAAAAAGACAGATTAGTGGTTGTGTAGGGCTGGTGGACAGGAAGTGAATGCTAAAGAGATTTCTTACCGGTGAGATGAAAATATTTTAAGATTAGATTATAGTGATGGTTACACAATTCATTAAATAAGCTAAAACCATTGAGCTGTGTACTTTAAATAGAATTATATAAAATGAAAGTAAGATATTTACAGATTTTAAATATTAGTAAAGATTATTTCATTAGAAGGGTTTTTTGAATTTGAACCCACAAACAGGCCTTGAGGTTTTAGCTCTGATATATCCTTAAATTTTCTTTTTTCTTTTCTCATTATATTTCAACAAAAGACAATAGAGACAACTTTAGAACAAAGTGTGAGAATAAGATATGTTTCTTAGCTCATAAATTAGGTAGAAATCCTTCTAAATTTACTACATTACTATTTGTACCCTCTTTTCCAGTATACACTCAAATTTTCCCATAACAAAACATAAGAAAATCTATTTTATATTGGAAAATATGCAATATTGCACAAACGTGGATACTGAAGTACTTTTTTTTCTTACTTCCTTTAGTTTACATGACTCTGACTCTCATCTCCTAAAAATGATATGCTCTTACTATGTAATAACTCTCCAATCACTTAGCTCCAAGTTACCTAAATTCATCATAGTGCCTTTTGTAAGATGGAAATTATTAGGTAGAGTTTTCTCTTAGGAAGTAAGACATTTCTTTGAACTGCTGAAACTCCCTGGCCACATGTCAATTTCCTTCAGACACTGGAGTGTGAGGTAACCTTGAGGCAATTGATGAAAATGCCAAAGATTGGGCAGTCATGATGCATGATGCTAGCAGGACTGGCTCCATCCTGTGGGGAGTCGGTGGGGGGCGGCGGGTTGGGAATGGAGGGAGGTGAGAGGAGACATTGAAATGGCCCAGCTACTGAAATCACAAAGATCAATTACTGCAACATACCAGGATGGACACTAAAAGCCATTTTTTTAATGTTTTTTTTTTAATTTATTTATGATAGTCACACACACAGAGAGAGAGAGGCAGAGACACAGGCAGAGGGAGAAGCAGGCTCCATGCACCGGGAGCCCGACGTGGGACTCGATCCCGGGTCTCCAGGATTGCGCCCTGGGCCAAAGGCAGGCGCCAAACCGCTGCGCCACCCAGGGATCCCTAAAAGCCATTTTTATTTACGGTCTAAATTTCAACTTTAAATTCTATACACTTAAAATCTATAAATTTCAATTCTTTAAATTCTATACTCTAATTTTGACTTCAAATTTCAACCTCTTAAGCAAACACTTCTTAGTTTTTGATGCCACATTAACTCCATAAATTATGAGTGCTTGGTTATATGATGACACTTAAGGGATAGTAACATTGTTATGATGAAACACTTTCAAAATAGGAGTGAGCAGATAAATTTTAAATTCACTTAAACTCACTTAATTTAAGTATACTTTTCAACTTTTTAAATTCTGAAATTGTGCTGCTTTGGTTCCTATGCATGCTAACCATGGGCTTCCTCTACTAAGAGATGAATGGATGGACAGATGGATGAATGGATGGACAGACCGATGGATGGATGGATGGATAGATGGATGGATGGATGGATAGGGGATGAACGAAAAAGGAAATGAGAAAAAGGGAGAGAGAAATAAAACACTGGAAATTTCAACTGGCTGAAATTGAAGACTATTTAGGACAGAAGGTAATTTGGGTTTGAAAGACATAAAATAAAATAGTTAAGAGATAAAAGTTAAAATAGCACCATGATCTGAAAAGATATGTGCACCTCCTTATGTTTACACAGCATTATTTCCAATAGCCAAATTATGGAAGCAGCCTGAGCACCCATAGATAGATGAATGGATAAGGATGATACAGTGTGTGTGTGTGTATGAAATGAAATATTACTCAGCCATAAAAAAGAATGAAATCTTGCCATTTGTAACAATATTGATGGATTTAGAGAGTATAATGTTAAGTGAAATAAGTCCGCATAGAAAGATAAATACCATATGATTACATTCATATGTGGAATTTAAGAAACAAAACAAAGAAAAGGAAAGAGACAAACCAAAAAACTGACTCTTAACTATAGAGAACAAACTGATGATTACCAGAGGGAAGGTGGGTGGAGAGGGTGGGTGAAATAGGTGAAGGGGATTAAAAGCACACTTATCACAATAAACACTAAGTAATGAATAGAATTGTTGAATCACTATCTCATACAACTGAACACAATATAACACTGTATGTTAACTATACTGGAGTTAAGATTTTTTTTAAGGTAACTAAGACATAAATGCTTCATGTTATTATTTTATTTCCACTAAACAAAATATAATTATTTTTTTAAAAAGAGCATCATGATAATTAAAAGGGATCATTTCCCATTTTGTATTATGCTTTTATACATCATGACCAATCTAAAAGGGGGGGAAGGGGGAGAGAGAGAGACAGCTCATGCACTATTTTAAGCATACGCTGCTATTTTTCAAATATCCATCATTTACTGAAAAAAGAAATCCTAACTCTGTGCTATTTAAGACAATGCTGTTATATGTTAAGTTTATCTGTCAGAGAGAAGGGCCAAAGGTTTATAAGTTACAACTCAGCAATATATCCCCAAGCTGCATTGTCCTGACATCGGGTCACAGAGGCTGAAACACAATAATATCCAAACCATTAAGAGAAAAGCCATCATAAATTCAAAATATGATACATGTACAGCAATAAACTCTGCTCAAGCCTTACACAAGGACACAAAGGAGGATAACACAAACAGAGAGTAGGGGTAGCACCCGAATTTCAGACAACATGGTAGGCACGCTCTGAAATGTCGCACTGATGTTGGGGGAAGGCAACTACGCAATCATTCTTTTAAAAAAATATTCACAAATGAACTAGTTTTAAAAAGCCAGCAAAACAAAACTAAAGTCTAAGGGCAGAGAAATGGTGTAAGCTCTGAAGCTATATAAGCATTGAAGGTGGAATACAGACCTCACTGATGTAGGCATCAAGGATCCCCTGTCACTTCTAATTCTGTAAAACTGAGGAAAATCACAACTTCTTTATGTTTCTGAAATGTGGATGTCAGCCCGACTTGCCTCCTGAGGCCACGTTACAATGGTCAAAGAGCTAATATTTGTGGAAATGTGTTAAAAACCATAGACTACTATAAAGCATAAAGTCTCATGTTTTGAAGCTAAGAATAGGTTAAAAATAGACGAGAACTCCCTGTATTTCACACCGAGTCTCTTTTTTTTCTTTCCTGGTCTACCATCTACTAGGGGAGAAGTGACTGTCGTCTTGTCTCTCTGCTTTTCCTTTCAAGGACCTCCACAGTCAGCAACGTCCACCATTTAGAATAAGAGAAACCTAAATAACACTAGTTTTAGTTCAGCCAAGCTTCCCGAAATTATCACAGTTAAGGTTCTAAGTTGAGTTGAGCTGCTCAACTCCAGCCACCCCTCCTTCTCCTGTGTTAAGAGAGCAGTCTGCCAGAGTCCTTGGACCATCCATCCCATCATCACCCAGACTTCACTGGCGGTAGTGGTGGACTGGCTCTGGCAAGTTATGTATGGATGACACTCCCCAGTCCATCCTCTCCTAACTCACTATTCCTGTGCTCACGGGTTAGGACCTGTCCCCAAACAAGCTGAAAGTAAGCCAGAGATGCAGTGTTCTATTTCCAGAGCTTGAACATGGCTTTCTTTCCTTATTCTGAACCGACAGCTTTTTTGAAACAGAAGATAAAAAAAGAAGGATCAACATCATTTTCGGGGACTTAAATTGTGTCTCCTTCACTCGTGTCAATGCCCTGGAGTCTGTTTGACTCCAAACTTCAACGGGCAAGTCATCAACACTGAGGGAAAGCAAGAAAGAGCAGATCTTGAAAGTAGAAAGAGGGAAAGTAATCAGCCCCCTTCATGTGATCGTCTTCTCAGCCCTGCCCAGACCCATTAGCAGATGGTTATGACAACCCAATGGAAGTACATGTTGGGCGCCCACTGGGCGCCAGGATCTAAACCACATGTTTCTAAATGTTGATTTCACACAGCCAATCCCATTTGCAGATGGCAAAAATAAACGAGAAATACCTTGGTAAAAATCAGACAGATCTAAAGGATTCCCAAAAGCTCACCAGAGAGAAAATACTTCTTTTCCCATTGTTTGCCTGTCTCGTGATAGTGGCCATGAAGGCATGAACTTACATGAGGCTGCAGGACACATGGATAAAACTGAAGACGGACAGACCGAGGTTCAAATTCCTATTCAACAGTTTGGGGTCATGTAAAAAAGTTTCTTGTAAATGAAAAAAAAAAAAGTTTCTTGGTAACTAAAAGAAACTTTTACCATTTACTATTCCCAGGGAACTAAATAAGCAATTCTTTATTAAAAAAAAAAAACCTCAAGGCTCAAGACAAATAAGCTATTAAAGGGAGACTGTTGCTGTTACTACTCTGTCCATTTATTATATCTAAGCCAGTGATTCTCAACTGAGAGCTATTTCGCCTCCCAGGGGACATCTGGCAAGATCTAGAGATTTTGTTGATTGTCACAACTGGGATGGGGTCGCTATTGACAGGTAGTGGGCAAAGGCCAAAGGTGCTACTACCATGCACAAACAGCCCTCTACAAAAAGATCTTACTGGGCTAAAATGTTAATACTGCCAATGCTGATAAACCCTTCACAGAGGGAAGGTAAAGCAGATAAATTTGTTGAGTCCAGTTGAATAGTACACTATTTAACAGAAATACAAACAAGGCAATATTTAGACAGAACCTTAAAAAATACTCATACACTTTGATCCAGTCACTTCACTTTTAGAAATGTATCCTCATGAAATAATAAGAAATGCACCCAGAGATTTACGCAAGAGTAAGTAGATTAGAAAATTAAAAACAGCAAATGGTCAATTGTAGGTACAGTGGTGATAGGGTGACTATATGATTTGTCTTCCAAATCGAGATGACTCTGGGAGTAAAAGGGAATGCTTTAATAATTTTGCAAAGACAACAGTCATAAATAAGAATTGCTGCAGACAAACCAGGATATATGGTCCCCCAGAATAGAGTATGCCACATGCTAATTATGAAATGGCAGACAGCCAGCAAAAATACTTGAAAGAATATTTAACAACATAGTAAATTGATAATGATATAATACTAACTATAAAAGGCTGGATATAAAACTTCTGTATCAAATTTTGTAATATATATACCTGTAGGCTTTGAGAGAAGAATGGGAAGACACATACCAAATTGTTGACACTAGTTTACTAGCTGTTGAGATTACAGCTGGGTTTGTTTTTTTCTCTATATTCAAAATTGCTATAATCATTTTTAGAATTATGACGGTGTTTTGCCTCTTTAGAAAGAAATATAATTAAGTACCAGTTGATGAGGGAAAGCTATTCTTCAAAAAGAATGGCAGCTAATAAATATGGAGGAAATTATATATAAATTAGAAAATCACAACTTTTGCAATTCCTAATGATATAATGGTTTCAGGCAAGGAGCATAGTTGGACGCTAAAATCTTTAGGTGAGTGCTCACTTCGGGAGCACATATACTAAAATCGGAACATGACAGAGAAGATTAGCATGGCCTCTGCATAAGGATGGCACGCAAATCTGTGAAGCATTCCATATTTTAAAAAAATAAATAAAATAAAATCTTTAGATGAAAGATTGTTGGTTATTCACCAAGTTTCAGGGTATTATTCCACAGAGTATTTGCGAATTGTAAAGAGAACAAAGTATGCCTTTCACAATGAAGAGATCTGGTGATTATCATATTAACCAAATTATCAAACTTCACATAAGGTTAGTGCAAACTCTAGCATTACATACCTTTTGTGGTAACATAATATGAAATAAGGACATCATCTGCATAATATTCCTGCCAAAACATGTTTAGCTTGAATCCAATCAAGCTATTAGATCTACTTTTATTCTGCAGGAAATCCAGATACTGTAAGAACTAGGAACACAACACCGGATAAATGCAGAATGTAGGAACTCAAAAGACAACTATCATGTCTTAAGAAAGTAAAATTTATAGGGAAAGAAATAGAGACTTCCGGATTAAAAGACACTAGAGAGACATAGAAGTCAGACACAATCTCTGAACATTATTTGAATTCTCGCTTTTAAAAAAGAGGTTTAAAAATCATTTGTGGAACATGAGAGACACCTAACTCTGGGAGATGAACAAGGGGTAGTGGAAGGGGAGGTGGGCAGGGGGGCTGGGATGACTGGGTGATGGGCACTGAAGGGGGCACTTGGCAGGATGAGCACTGGGTGTTATGCTATATGTTGGCAAATTGAACTCCAATAAAATATTTTTTAAATAAGATATCATATATATAGACAATGGAATATTATCCAAAAAAAAATCATTTGTGGAAAATTGGAAAAATTTGAAATTAACTTGGTTATTTTCAATATAATCATTAGATATTTAATTCTCATAAGTATGTTGATAATATCGTGGTTATATAAAACATCTATGGTGAATATCACAATGTCTGTAGCTTATTTTCAAGGCATTCAGAAAAAAATATACATACTTACAAATAGTTATATAAAGCAAATATGGCAAAATATGAACAATTGTTGAATCAAGGTAATCAGTATACAAGTGTTCATATTGTGTTATTCTTCCAACCTTTCTGGATATTTGGGGAAATGTTTAAATATGAAATTAAGGAAAAATTTAAAAGTTACACTTGAAGTCACATAATTTACACTTAATGTAACATAATTAGTAATCCCAGAGTTGACCACTGTCTTTCCAAGACCAGACACATAATAGTTACACGGAATCGGAGAACCCAACAACCGTCTCCTGAGGGTTCAGAATCCTCTGCATTGCTTCAGACCAGCTCTTCATGTTCCACTTCCCTTGGTTCCCTCACTTTCTGCGAGTTATTTCAGTTGCTGTTCACCCTCAGGTGCTACCACCTTCTCTACTTACTCTAGGAACTTACTCCATCTTTTGTGGTCCTTACTTCAACAAGCAGGACGAGAACAGAGCATAAATCAATCAGGCTCATCCATTCCTTGCCTTTAACGGTACAATTAAAAAAGAATAATCGCCCTCTCTCTCTGGAAAATTTCTTTCCCTGAGAATGCTATGCAATGAATGTTTGTGTTCTCTCCAAATCCATATGTTGAAACCCTAATCCCCAAAATGATGGTATTTGGAGATGAAGCCTGTGAGAGGTAATTAGGTCCTGGGAGTGGAGCCCTCAGGATGGGATTAGTCAGTGTGCCTATCTGTTTGTCGGCCTGCCTGTCTGCCTGCCCCCTCTCTCTCTCTCTCTCTCTCTTCTCTCTCTCTCTCTCTCTCTCTCTCACTCACACTCACACACACACACACACACACACACACGCACACACAAACTATAAGGCAGCTGTCTACAAAACTTCTCGTAGAAGCCAAGAAATAGGCTTCTGGCTAATCTTGAACTTTCTAGCCTCCAAAGCTGTGAGAAATAAATTTTGTTGTTTAAGCCAAGTCTATGATATTTTTGTTATAAAAACACAAAGGGATTAAGACAAAGGATTTCCAGAGTGAGCAATTCCCATTCCACCAACTCTAACTCACATGACAATGAGCACATTCTCCCTTCCCCCGCCACCGCCCCCCAAAAAGGTTAATAGGTTAGAAGTTCTTTTGCTAGGATTTCTGTACATCCTCTTGATGTTTTCTTTTGTTTCACCTGGTAAGGGACAGATGTGTCATACTCAGACACATAGAAAGCCAAGGAAGCATTAAAAATGGCCTGCACTGGGGGCATCTGTCTTCCGCTTGGGTTGTGATCCCCCGGTCCTGGGATCAAGCCCCACAGCAGGCTCCCTACTCAGCAGGGAGTCTGCTTCTCCCTCTCCCCTAGTTCATGCTCTCTCTCTCTCTCTCTCTCTCTCTCTTACTCTTTCTCTCAAATAAATAAAATCTTTTTAAAGTTTTAAAAATAAAAAAAATAAGAATGGCCTATGCTGGGTGACTTGGGAACAAGATACACAAAAGCGACATACTTTTTTAAAAAAAGATTTCTAAAGGCCTTGGACATCACTAATCCTAAAAGAAATCATATCTGGTCCTATATGAGATTCAAAATTCTCAATTTCTTTGCCACCTATTGGTTGGTAACACTTCCAAAGAACAATTTTACTTTTTTTCATTTTAAATTGATTTCTCTGTTTAGCAAGACTGAGCTTTTTGAGACCTCTGAGACAAAGAACTCGTTTAATTTTACCTTTTTAAATCAATGTCTACAAGACCCTCTCAGTCAATGAATCAGCCTTGCTATCCATTAGACACCTTTCTAGGCTGTTCCCTGACCTTTTGTGTCCTATATAATATTGCTGTAATATTGTAGCACTTTTAGTTAGTCTTATATGAAATGTTTTTATTATTTGCCACCTTTGGTCTTTCTGTCATTTTTAAACTCTGAACTTCACTCTGTAATTTCTCAGCTTCTGTTTTGTACTTGACATTTATTATGTGCTTTTTGTGCCCTTAATTACTTTTTGCACTTTGGGGTTGATCTATGTTGGTCTTTTCTAATTCTACTATATTGATTGCTGTAAAGCAAGCCTCCTCCCCTCCAAGAACATTGTTTTTAAACTATATTCTTTCTTTCCAGTGCTGAAAACCACTGAATTTTCCTCTTCTTGTCCTTTTCAAGAAATTTCAGGCCATCCCTAGTTATGGCAATTGAAATCTATTCACTAGAATCATAATTACTTCTCTCTCATCATTAATTCTGTACTCAAGTTTGAAAAAGAACCGTAAAGACAGACAGACAGAACAAAAAAATGGAGAATACATGTCAAGAGCAGAAAAGACATTTACAGGAGAATATTCAGGAAGGAACAGACATAATAATTAACAAAGATACCAGAAAGAGGAAATAAGAATGGTTTCTTATTATAAAGTGGGGACTACAAAGTTAAAAATAACAAACATTTTAATCTTATAAAAGTAAGAATAAATAACTTTAATGTCTAGTGTGCCAGATACAAAAACACTTTTAAGAATGCCATAAAAAAATAAAAAAAGAAGGCCATCATTTGGGAAATAAAAGCTACCATCTTTCCATATCTAAACTTCTGCAAATCTCCCCTTTTGTCTCATTCTTCCCAGTATTCTCTCCCTCTGGCCTGTTCTCTAGAATGCCACCAGAATCATTGTCTTAAAATGCTTATCAAGTCATTTCTCTATTGGAAAACCTTCCAGTGGCTCTCTGTCCTATCTAGCATAAAGCCCAAATGTGTATAAAACCCTATATGTCAGGACTCTGTTTACTTTTCTAAATTCATTTCTACCATTTCTCCTTCTTCTCAAGATTCATATGCTCCAGACAAAATGATCTTTCTCTGAGCTTCTGTATATGCTTTTTCTTCTTGCCTAGAATGCTCCTTTTTGCCCAACTCATTTTGGTCCATCCAATGCCTGTTCATCCTTCATGTAGATGCCTCTGCCTCTCTGGCTCCTTAACTAAAAGCTAAGTACCCCCTTCTGTCTACTGCCATGGTTCCCTGTATTTCTCCTGTCAGGGTGTTATTACTGTGTTATATCATCTTGTTTACTTGTCTGCATCACACACTAGTCAGCAACCAATGAGATGGCAATGGTACCATTTATGTTTTTCTTACCCTGGCATTCTAGCACTTAGCACAGAACATGACCCCTAATGATATTTGATAAATATTTTATTGGATAGCTGTTAATACAAATATGTAGTGATGGGGTTTCCTAGTAACCAAAGGCTTAATTTGACCCCCTATTTCCAATGCTTGTTGAAAATCATTCTAGAGTAAGTACTGGCAACCCTTAGTGTATATATGAAATAAGGATCATTAGGAAGTTACCTTTGGGATGTGGGACAACTGCTGCCTCATCATCTCTTTCCTGCCAACCATAAGGGGTTATAGTTGGTACAAGCTACCCATGGTGTCCAAAAGTCAGCAGCTTGTATTCTCATGACACTCACATATCCCTTTCCACCTGTTCAGAAGTACTCACTCAATATCCCTTGTTCCACTCCACTGAAGAGACATAATTCCATAGTAAATGGCATCTCCCACCATTGTTAGCCTTCCAGTAGAAAAGATCAAGCATCTCCTTCCAAACATTGCCATCATGTAATACCTCCGTCTACTTTTCTGCCTTAGTAAATCTAGTAAAATAAGAACTGAATTTCTTAGGGATGACTTAGTAGCTTATGAAGCACCATTCTAGTCATAATGTTCTGTGAACTATAGATTTTAGACACGGAGAAAAGTGGATTGAAAATACATTTTAAAAAAGAAAATACATTAAAATCCTCTAGAAGTTTCTGAAATCAAAGACTACTTAGTTCACTATACTCTGCTTCATTTTTTAAAAATTTTCTTCCTTTCTCTTTAAAATTTCTCCTGAAAGTGCAGGAAACTCTGTCAATGAAGGATACAATAAGAAGAAACCCAGCTGAATCAGATTTAAAATGTTTACATATCCACAGGCACCTGGGTGGCTCAGTCAGTCAAGCAACCCACTCTTGATTTCAACTCAGGTCATGATCTCAGGGTTGTAATGGAGCCATGTGTCATCTCCATGCCCAGCGTGGAGTCTGCTTAAGATTCTTTCTCCTTCTCCCACTGCCCCTGTCCCTCTCTAAAAAACAACAAGAAAAAGGTTATATATCCAAATTTACTTATTAAAGTAATATCAAATTTTTAAGAAAAAAATTCCTAAGAAAAAGTATACTGATGCCATAAGTAGAAATAACAGTACTTCCTTGATTTTGCAAGAAATAATATTTCTAATATCAGGAAAAGGGAATAAAAAGTAAAGCTTTTGAGCATTTGAAAGGACAAATCCAAATCAAAAATACTTTCCATGTGTTTATTAACAGAAAAGAAAAAAAGGTATAAGTGATGTTGCTACTGCCCACAGTAAGGATATTGTTGAGAAAGTATTTTCATTCCTCTTACCATGAGGAGCAGAGAGTATACTGCTATATATGAGAAAGAAATTTTAAAAAATTGAGGAAGGAAGGAAGGAAGGAAGGAAGGAAGGAAGGAAGGAAGGAAGGTAGATAGATAGATACCTGTGTGGCTCAGTGGTTAAGCATCTGCCTTTGACTCTGGTTGTGACCCCCGGGTCCTTGGATCAAGTCCCGCATTGGGCTCCCTGCAGGAAGTCTGCTTCTCCCTCTGCCTATGTCTCTGCCTCTCTCTCTGTGTCTCTCATGAATTAATAAATAAAACCTTGAGGAAGGAAGGAAGGAAGGAAGGAAGGAAGGAAGGAAGGAAGGAAGGAAGGAAGGAAGGAAGGAAGGAAGGAAGGGAAAGGAAGGAAGAAACTAATAACTTCATGTCGAGGACACATAAAAGTAAAAAAAAAAAAAGCACTATCCAAAATATAGGTACTTTATTGGTGAGTGTGATTTAAAATCAAATGCCTTTTGAGTTAAAGAGTGTGGGATAATCAACATGTCAGTGTTAAAATGGGTCATAAATTTTCAAAAAAGGCATCAATGAAAATAAACTGTGAAAAACCAATTTTGGACTGTCCTAAATCTAAAAAAAAAACCTTAGTTCTCAAATATATCTGTTCATCTGCTTCTTTTTATTTCTGACTATAAATTTGCTGACATGTTGTTGCTTACAATTTTCAATCAACTTTCTTTCTATCTTCTTTGTTCACCCAGTGATCACTCACAGTCCTACCCCCTGACTTCACTCCCACCACAAACTAAACTTAGTATCTCACCAGTGAACCCAACATTTTCCACTGTCTCCTCAGTTCCGTCAGACACTGGAACCAGTGACTAACTCAAAATATTCCCCAGATCAGCACGGACATAACCCACAAATCTATCCTATGACTCTGTCCAAATAGGCTTTATTTTTTTTAATTCATTTATTTTTTTTATAAATTTATTTTTTATTGGTGTTCAACAAATAGGCTTTAGCCAATGAAAGTGAGTCATAAGTGAAAGCACACACCTGGGCCAGTTATAGAAAGGCTGGGCATTTGAACGGGTAAGTAACAAATATTAAATTCAGGAAATGGAAGATAGTTTCCTACCCAAGGGCTAGAATATCTTACGTCTGAGACCCCAAAATATCACAAAGGGCATATGACAACTTTACCAAGATGTGCTGCACAAAATAGTAACATGGAAAGACGCTCTCCCAAACTGGCTCCCATGATCAATAAGTGTAGAAGCAGCTACATAACACAGTTTTCTCTTGGAGACTCAGAAAGTGCATTAGCGGAGTAAAAGATAAAAGAAGTCCCTAGCCATAAAGAAACATTTTAGCTTTGTTTAACCTGGTATTTGCTAAATCTTTTTGACCATTGAATACTCGTTAAGATTCCAGAGAACCAGTATCTCAAGGAATAGGCGTAAGGAAAGGCTGGCCTGACCAACCATTCATATTTGCTGTTTTTTTCTTGACCGACTAGGGCTACCCCATAAGTCCAGGCATTGGTCATAGGAAGTCCCAGAGCAGTGCTTCTTAAAATCAGATGTGCAGCTCACTGGGGATCTTGTAAAGATGTAGATTCTGACTCAGTAGGTTTGAGGTGGGACTGGAGAGTCTGATAAGGGCTCAGGTGACCCTAATGCTGCTGGTCTCTCTCACACGTTGAGTAGCTCTACAGAACCACTGCAGTGGGAAGATCATCACGTCGCCAATCTCTTAATCTTATCTTTCCTTTTAATAAATTCTCCTGAAATATTACTTTCAGGGTGCCTGGCTGGCTCAGTCAGTGGAGCAGGGGACTGTTGATCTCTGGGCAGCAAGACTGAGCCCCACATTGGGTGCAGACATCATTTAAAAATAAAGTCCTAATGGGGCACCTGGGTGCTCAGTTGGTTAAGCATCCATGGAACACTTAATCCCATTTGTGAATTCAGCTCAGGACATGATCCCATGGATTGTGAGATCAAGCCCCACTCAGGGCCAGACACTCAGCGAGGAGTCTGTCAAGATCCTCTCTCTCCCTTGCCCTCAGCCCCTCCCCCCACTCACCCATTTGCATGTGCTCTCTCTCTCTCTCTCTCTCTTCCTCTCGATATAAATAAATCTGGAAAAACTAAAATCTTAATAAGAAAGAAATAAAATATTACTTTCAATATATATCACTTTGCTATCAAAGACTTTTAGTGGTTCCCATTCCCTTTAACGTTAGAGACTCAGCAGTAAACATCTGGGGTGCCTGGGTGGCTCAATCAGGTAGGTGTCTGCCTTCAGGTCAGGTCATGGCCCTGAGGTCCTGCTGAGCAGGGAGTCTGCATCTCCCTCTCGCTCTGCCCCTGCCCCCTCTCTCATGTGTGTTCTCTCTCTTCCCTCTCTCTCTCAAATAAATAAAATCTTCTTAAAAAATAGGTATTTATTGAACCTTTACTGTGTGGTAAATAGATACACAGCCCCTGACTTTATACAGTTGAGTGTCTAGTAGGTAAGAAACCATGTGCAGAATGCTAGGAGCCAAAACAAGAAGGGAGTCATTACTTTCTTGAGACCTCAGTTTCCTCATCTGTAAGATGAGGGTTAAACCAGACCAGTGGTATTTAATCCCCCATGTACACTGCAGTCACAACCATCATCCTATTACAGAGTCTCAGCCCAGACCGATGAAATACAGGCTGTCAGTACCACTTTTCATAGGGAATGGGTTGTTCTTAAAATGCTCCCCTTAGAATAGGTGCAGCCAAGTTTGAAAACAACTGGACTAAATGATTCCCGAAGCGCTGCCCAGCCAGCAGCATCACTTGGAAACTTGTTAGAATGAGACTTCTCTGTTCTCATCCCAGACCTACTGAGTCAGAAACTCTAAGGACAAGGTAAAAAAAAAAAACCTGGTGTGTGTGTGTAACATATTTCTTTATTTATTTTCAGAGAGAGACACAGTGAGTAGGGGGAAGGGGAGAGGGAGAGGATCTTTAAGAAGAGCCCAAGGCAGAGCTCGATCTCACGACCCATGAGATCATGACCTGAGCTGAAACCAAGAGTCAGTCTCCTAAGCAACGGAGCCACCCAGGTGCCCCAGAAACTGGGGTTTTAACCAGCTTTCCAGGTGATTCTGATCCACTTTGAAAACCAGCAGATTAGACAATCAGTAAATTTCCCTCCAGCTCTAAAATGGTATCATTCTTGGACCTTGAACAGCCTTGTCAAAGACTTTTGTTATTCAGTCTTACAGACTAACAGTATGACTCTTCCCAGATTCGAATCCCAGCTCTTTCACTTAATTTCTGTGCACCCTTCAGGAATTGTTTTGGCTGTCTGTGTTTCAGGTTCTCATCTATAAAATGAGGATAATAATAGTACGTATGCTCTCAGAGTTGCTATGAAAGTGATTTCGTGTATGGAACTCACTTAGCAGGATGCCTGAGATGTAGTTCAGGTCATTTATCAATCATTACTCTTGGGTGAGGACTTCACAGCCACTGCTCAAAATTGCAACCCACCCCTGCCATTTCCTTTTCCCCACCCCTGGTTTACTTTTCTCCTTTGCAATCATTACTCTCTAACATATAACATATTTCACTTATTGCTTTGTTTATTATCTATCTTCTCCCACAAGGATGTAAGTTCTACAAAACCAAGGATTTGGGGTCCATTTTGCTCAGAGCTGTAACCCCAGGATCTAGTATGGGGTCTGGCACATTGGAAGTACTCCTTTGGTGGGATAAAGGAGTGATAAGTGTTAACTATTATCAATATTAATATTATAGCAATCCAAATTTTTTTCTTATTGAAACCCAATAGCTTGTACTTCTTGTTTACATTTCCAGATTGTGCTTATGTCTTATTACATGCTTTCTTCAAATTCTGTCCCATGCCCTACAAGGCCCTTTTACTTAATTTCTGCCCATTTTAGGTCCTGGCTCAAGTTCTACTTCTTTAATATTCCCCAACAGCTCTGCTGACTAACTCTCTGAATGTCCACAGTGTTACTGTCTATACTCTACAATTTAACTGAATTAATTATCAATGGAATCAGTAACTTTCCTAAAATTTAAAGTTACTGAAAGAGGCTGCATCTGTCATGCAATAAGCATTCATGACAAATTAGAGAGGAAGGAGTCCTCCAAGGAATCATGGGAAAACCTACCATTAATTAGCCATGTAGTCCTCAAATAACAAAAACATTGCTCTGTGGTTTACAAAGTACCTTTAAATACATCTGCCTCATTTTGACTAGATGATCTCAAAGACTGTATCTCCTTGATCTCAAATTTTCAAAATATTTTCAGATATGGAGAGACCATTTTCTTGAAGTGAAAAATTAAGAATAGATCATGAAAGTCAAAACTGAAGCAGATGATGTCCCAAAAAGGTGTTGAGTTTAGGGGATGCAAATTAGTGGCTTTCTTGCCCCCTCATCCTCCTGTCAGCTAGGTCTGGAAGAGGCCCTCCATCATCCCCAATGTGGCCCTTTAGGCAGCCATTATCAATTGATCAGACCTAGCTGATAGGAGAACACCCATTTCCAGCCTAACTTAGTCTAACCATCTCACTTCTAAAAGCAAAGAAAACATGCTAAGAAATTTAAAGTGACTTGTCCAGGCACATACATGGTAGCCGACCAAGGCCAAAACCAGCCTCTTGACACCTCTCCTGGATTCTCCCCACTGCCCCTCCTCAACATTTCTGAAACTCAGCATTTAAATTTCCATTCTAAAGCACTCAAAACACGGAAAGCAAACCTTTGACATAGAGCTTTCATATTAATGCTCATGAATATAACGTTGAAATGAAAAATGACAGTTTTGAGTCAAGTGATAGAGTTGGTTAGTCTGTTATTTCTCAAGTGTGTTTATTTACCTAAGCCTAGAGTGTGTCGTGACTGGAAATAGACAAAACAGATTATTTTAATTCTACTCTCCTAGGAAAAAAAAGGGGAATGGTTTTCATTAATGGGAACTGGGCTCAAATCCGGTCCCAAAATAACTTACACTACTGAATCATCTTTATAAAGGTGACATTTCTCTCATTAATGGCAATGCATTATTATAAATGCAGTTTAATCACCAAATTTAAATTACAAGAAAAACATATTTGAAAGAGTATGAAAAAAAGAGATAATGGAGAGAAATAAACATCTATTTTAATATAAATAATGACTATTTCCTCATCACAGAAATTATGCTCACATTTGACAATTATAATTTTCCAGATCCTCTCCCTAACGCACAGTTTCCAAATATTGCAATCACCTTTGCAACTCACTTGGAATGAAACTGACTTGTCAAATTTTGCCTCGCCAACTGATAACTCTGTCTTGATTAACCCTCATTTTTAGGTATAGTATAACTGAAGCTGCTTTTTGGGGGAGAAATCATCATCTAACACAGTTAGAAATTGCCTCTGGCACTGTCTGCTTTACCAGAGGAAACCAGGATGACAACTGGCAGTTCTGTTACTTCACAGTTAATCCATTTTAGCAACTGTGTTACTTAGTGGGAAGGTACCAGCAGTTGGTCCCTTACTCTATCCTTCCACACTGAGAAAGTGAGTCCGACTCATATTTGGGGGTAGGATGCGGAAAGGAACAAATATCTAGATTCTCTTCTCTTCAGCGTGGACCCTGCCACCACACGGGAGGAGGAGTGAATGCTGAAACACACAGAGGAAGTTCGAAGTCTGCACTGCCCCTGCTCCCTGAAAAAGGGCAGTCAGTTCAAGGGTTCTCCTAGAGTCTAGATATACACAGGAACCATCCCAATAGGCCTCAGAGAAATCTACCTACAAACTGATGGTTGCTAAGAGTGCCTGGGAAAGCTGGAGGGATTTTCACCTCAAACCCCACTGTCAACTGAGATCACTGGTGGTCCACGAATTTGGTCAAAACAAGAATGAAACCAAGAGCTCTGGTCAGAAGACATCATGCTTGCCCAGGCATGGATCTTAAAAGCAAAGAGGACAGTCAAGACAAATTGAGGCTTCTGGAAAGTAGAACAGTGGTTCCAGAGGCATGTTTGTGAAATACTGGAGCACTCTGCTTTCTGGCTTAGAAATTCCAAAAATTCAGAAATCACTTCCCCCGCAGCACATTATTGAATCATTTTTTTCAATCAACCCACATACTCATTTACAAAAGGGGACAAGTACCCTACCTAACTTAGAAGAAATTAGTTTCTAAGGCATCATTCACATTATGGAAAATCCTTTAAAACACTGCTATTTACATAATTAACACCCAAATTCCTTGAAAACTTAGCATATGCTGGCTAATCCAACACAGTAAGCAGAGAATAAATTTGAGTTGGAAACACTTGCTTGGAATTAGTTTTGTCATTCCTAGCTCTGTGTGACCATGAGCAAACTACTATCATTGAGCCCTTGTTTTCTTTTTTATAAAATAATCATAATAAAATGTGTCTTACAGCTTAGTTCTGAAGATTACATGAAAAATACTGGAAGAAGCATAAAAATGCCTGACCGGTGAGAGAAACTAAGTAAATAATTTCCTTCCCTCACTTCTTTTTTCTAATTAGGAAAATATCCACATTAAAGTGCTATTGAATGCTATGTATGGTTTAAAAATTTAAGTAACAAGAGAGGACAGGCACCTGGGTGGCTCAGTCAGTTAAGTGTCTGACTCCTGATTTCAGCTCAGGTCATGATCTCAGGGTGATGGGATTATGCCCCGCATCAGGCTCTGCACTCAGTGAGGAGTCTGCTTGAGAGTCTCTCCGTCTCCCTCTCCCTCTGGCCCCTCCCCCTGCTTGTGCACTCTCTCTCTCTAATAAATAAATATCTTTTTAAAAATTTTAGAAAATAAAAAGGTAACACGTGAATGTTAAGTCTATGAATTATAGTTTACATAACTGATTTGAAGCAACTACTACTCATATATATAATTACATGTAAAATTCCAACAAATAACTCTGCAGTCCTCTAGCTGAACAATTCAAATTGGTAGCATAACCTGGCTCTCTTTTTCCAGCAATATATTGCAATTTTATTTTTCTTCCAATCGATCCCACTATGTTAAAAGAGAAAGAGGGAAGATCTACCCCTATTCAGCTGAATTATAGCAATATTTTATGGCCTCTTTTCCATGGAGTCCTTTTCTTTTGCATTAGATTACCATGTACCCCTCAAAATATTTCTGCCAATCTGTCTTCCAGAGCCTGCCTGTGGTCCTCTAATATTACAAATATAGCAAGGCAGTGTTAAGAACAAATATGTATAGTCCAAAAAAAATTTTTAAATAAAAAAATTTTTAAAAAAAGAGGAAAAGAAAGGCATGTTTGACAGATCTCAGAGAATAAGCAGTAACAGTAGCATGGCCAAAGGCAACAGCAGGCTTGTCCATCTGTCCATCATGAAACTGAGTCGTGCCTACTAGTTTTCAACAGGAGGTGGCCATGTGGGCATAAAACTAAAATAGAAATTCTATCATCAGGAAGACGAGGTGAGGAAGGAAGAAAAGGATTAACTATTTCAGAATCAATTTAGAGGTGAGAATGATGAATACAAAGAATTGTTGTATGTTTCTTATTCACAGACTATGAAAATTTTATTCAATCTTTTATTCATTCTGGGTCCTTTCTAGAAGCCAGACACTATGCTAGCCACTATGGATCCAAACAATAATTTCCTGGGGTGCCAGCCTGGCTTGTATGGTAGAGCATGTGACCCTCGATCTTGGGGTCATGAATTTGAGCCCCATGTTGTGTGTAACATTTTTTAACACTTTTTTTTTTAAGTTTAAAAAGGAATAATTCCCTTCTTTTGGGAATTTTGTTTCATGAGAGAGACAGAGGAGTAAACAAAAAATTATAATACAGAGAGATGACAGCCAATGTATATATGCAGTGGGAACAAAGAAAGAAGTCATTGACTATGCAAAACTATGCCGACTTTACAAATTTGTGAGTCATCTTTGCACAGGGGCTAAACTCTGTAATATGTCAGTGTTGTTATATGTGCTATAAAAGTGAGGTCAGCCACAGAAGGAGAATAGAAAAATCTAAGAATGAACAGATGGGTCTTGATCAACTATGTTTGCCTTAGGGTGGAAGAAAAAGTGTTATTGCCTTTGCCTTCACTCATTGCAGTCTTTTTTTCCTTAAGTATGTGTGTGCTTAATTTTTATCTGATTTAATATTATCAACGCTATCTAAACATGTCCATTTCTATTTTCTGTAGATATGTTTGAGAGTGCAACCATTGGACAATAGATAGATACAGATATGGATATAGATGTATGTAGATGTAGATCTAGATAGATACATTTATTGATGCAGAGATAAATGCAGAAATAGCATCTTGGCTTCTGGAAATATGAGTTATGATATAATTCTTAAATTTTATGATAAAACATTTTCATTAAGGAAAATTTTAACAGAATAGTGACTATAAGGCATAGCATTTATCGGCATTTAGCCAAAATTAAGATGTTAATACAAATAAATCCTCAGTTCCTCAGTGTGCTTTAAGACCCACTATAAAGGCTTCCTTTCAATTGCAGAATTGAGTAAGGAGTGAATTGAGGCACTCCCATTTAAGCTAAAGTAGAATGTCTGAGTAAACTGTCAGTTTGCAAATCCGATTTAAACATTTGCTGGCTTTGTGGCTAACCTGTGCACTTGAAAACATAAAACTCACATCAGTTTCACATCAGATGAAATGTATTATTCCTCTCTGAGGCAATTTTTGGTAATTGGCCTTTTGGTTATCTCTGGTATCAGTATTTCTCTTCGTTGTCCCTGAAGTCAGCACTGCCTAGAGCTACATGCACAAAAATATTGGTGTCCCCCTCCAGGTCCCCTCCCCCCATCTCAGGCGCCAATGGCACCTTCTGGAAATGTAGCACGAGGCATTAGCACCAGGTACTAGCACCAGGCTTACCTAGAGTCCGGGTGCTCCTTGAAGAGCCTACTCCAAAGAATAACAGCCATCCCTCTCCATGCCTCTGTCCTGATAGCCTGCCCTGGTGGCCACCAAACTTGAAACACCCTACCCCCTGACAAAGTCACATTGTTACTGATATACATTAATCTGACAAACACATAAGTCTTACATTTTATCTCTAAGCTTGACTTCAGTCACCTAATTAGCCTATTTGACATGTCAAAAATTCATTTGCACCTGACTTGTATATCATGAAAACAGTGCCCATATAGAGATGTTTGTTTAATGTTTTCACTCTGTCCATTTATCAATCCTATATAAGCAATTCTTGGTCACTGTTCTCGATGTGTTTCTCTTATTCTGACATCCAGCACAGCTTCACAGGTAATTTTGTTTACTGAATATTTTGTACTCATGGTGGTGGTATTGGTGATGCTGCAGCTTCTCCGCTCTACTCTGACAAGTGTTGTCCTCTGAAGGCACAAGTTTGTGCCAGTATCTGTGCTACTTCCTATGACTTTTGTTACAGATTTCTAATCATCATAGTTTTTTTCATTTATTACATGTTAAAACCTTCACAAAGATGGAATTAAAAAATAAAAATGCCCTTACAGAGTGAGTTGAGTAATGACTCAAGCCCAAGGGATGTGACTTATGAATGCTATACAGAAAGTCACTTACTAATTCACAGTCTAAGGCCTATAGACTACTCGACATCAAATGGAGGCCAACGGAAGCATCGATTAGTGGGAGTTGACAAAAAGTAGGTGTTACGGTGAACAAAATAGCTTCCTTTTGATGGTGGAATCTGTGATGTCTTTCCAGATTATCGGTAGCCAATATTCAGAGAAAAGAGATAAATGTTAAATGAGCAACATGGAATAGGGTGAGGTAACACCCAAGGCAAGAGTGCTTCATAGCTCCAAAAGTCCAGAGCATGCTAATCATATACTTTGAGAAATTATTTTCCCTTAAATCATTGTTAGTCATGGTAGCAATCATTTGCCCTTGGCTTACAATAAACCAGCCTAAACTACAATGTAGGTGAAGTATTACAGCCCTAGTGATTCTGTTTCAAATAGAATCACACTCAACCCTTTGTAACACTTCTGAATTACAATTTGTGAACAATCACAAAAACCACCATTTCTTCAGTATATATATGCTACTTCTCAGGCCCTGTGCCAATTTAATCTCACAGACCAAGGTAATTACTGTTATTCCTTTTACAGATGAGCAAATAGGCCTAAAAGACTAAAGTCACCTGCCCAGATATGTTAGTAACACATGTGTATTCGCATAAAAGAAAATGTCCTGGAGGTTGGCTATAACCCAGGTTTCCTACTTGAGGCACAACTGTAATCCCCACCCCCAGAGGAGAATCTGAATGCACAATCCCTGGCAGCACGTTCATGGGAGCAGGGCCAGCCACACCCGACAACGCATTTACAGCCTTCAGGAACCCATGTAGATTTTGACACATTCTCAGGCCCTTTTTAAACAGCTTGTTAGATCTTTAGATCTCATTTTTAATAACCCTTTAAGTCTTCTCAAAATACACAACCAAAGATCAAAGAGGCTGCTTAGCTTTAAGCTACACATTCTAGGTCTTCCATTTTAATTTGTACTCATGCTACATTTTGCTTTTTTTTCATAGCTAGGAATAGATTTTCCTTCATGAAGGAATAAAATTTGCCCTTAAGGAAAACAGTATTCATTTTCAATAAACATTTACTAAGTAACTACCTTCTTGGAAGTAAAAGGCTAGGCCTGAAGAAGGTGAAAGATGGATGAGACCTGGGCTATGCCTACCAGGGGCTAAAAATCTAATTAATGGGGATAGAAATAGTAGGAATTGGGGTTAAAATCTGAAGGGGAGCTTCATGGTCCCTCTCCAATGAACAAGTGACGGTGTGTTGCTTCTCTAAGGAGCAAGCTCTGGCTATGTCCCAATATGAAAAAGGGAACTGAAAATAATAGTCCGCTAAAATAAATGTTAAAGATTCAGGTTCTAGCAATGACTCTTAAGGTAGAGGGAACGACACAGGAAAAAGGGAGCAGTTTCAGAAGTGACTTGAGTATGCACGGGCATGTGCTTTTACACACCACAAGGCCCCTGCACAGCACACCTCCTCCAGATTCACTGCTACGGGGAGGTCCCAGGCACAGAAAAGAGAATTTCGGGCATCTCAGAGGTCATGAGATGGGAAAAGACTGAGAACTCTAATGTCTCACATGCTGCTGTTTTTCAAGCACAGCTCCTAAAGACACCAGAGTGTATATTCATTTTTTCTATTGTCCCTACTTAATATTGAATAAATAATATCTTACACAAAAGTCCAGATGAAGAGGGACGTGACTGGAGAAGGTGATTACCTTTGTCACTCATTAATGGGCTGTCTCTTCAGGAGGAGGCCTGAAACACTGCAAAGTTGAGTTGCTTAAGGAGTCTATAATAAAAACAAGTATGAAGATGGTTATCTAAAACATTTTTTATTAAAAAGCAACATTTTGGGAATAGTCTCACAACCATGATTTACATTCTCCCCAAAACCTGGAGAATTAGCCTGAT
Source organism: Nyctereutes procyonoides (assembly GCF_905146905.1). Lineage (NCBI taxonomy): Eukaryota > Metazoa > Chordata > Mammalia > Carnivora > Canidae > Nyctereutes > Nyctereutes procyonoides. Next base: position 6,681,002 of record NW_026575126.1, read on the forward strand.
TCTCTCTAACACATAAAAGACTGCAGGGATCTACTACTCCCTTTTGAAGGAAACTGCATTCTCCTCTTTACTACCGAAATAAAATTCTCACTGCCACAGCCTCCTAAATCTCAGTCCTTATTTTTATTACCTACTCTCACACTTCTCGTCCACCTATAAGATTCATCCCTAACCAGTTGATTTCTCTATCCTGCCTTCTACTTTTATGCACCCTTTTTTTCAAAACTCCCATTTATGTTTTCATGTTTAGCTGCCACACTGATCAACAAATTGGTTGATTTTTCTTTTGAGTTTAGTTCTTTGTTTCCCCAATTCTAGGCTATGTATTTTTAAAGATCATACAACATACAACCCATTGTGGAAATTTATTACCAAAAAAACACCCCGCATTTTTTAAAGAAAGGGAAAAGCTAATTTTACTAGAAATCACTACTAAAATTTTGTCATGTTGCCTGTCAGTCTTTTTTCTATGTATGACTCTTAACTCTTTATTTTGAAATAATTTTATAGAAAAGGTGCAAAAATAGTACAGAAAGTTCCTTTACACTCTTCACCCAGCTTCTGCTACTATTAACATCTTCCATTATGCTACAGTATAATTATCAAAATTTTTTGTGCTGAGATCTATATACCATTTTTATCTAATAATACAGTCAGTTTTCTCCAATTGCCTCAATAATGTCATTTACAGAGTTTTTCTCTCATCCAGATCCAAGATCACACATGACAGGTGTGGGCATGTCTTGTTAGTCCCCTTTATCTGGAACAATTCTTCACACTTTTTTTTCCATGACATTGAAATTTTCCAGAAGTGCCAAAGTAGTTATTTTGAAGAATGTCCTTTTGGGCCTGTCTAATGTTTCTGCATGATAAGATGTGGGGTATGCATTTTGGGCAAGAATACTACATAATCCATGTTTTGACTTTCTCAGCATCACATCAGGAATCAAAACTCAGTTTTTCTATCACTGGTGATATTAACTTTGATGACCCAATAGGGTGGTGCCAGTCAGGTTTCTCCTCTATAAACTACCATTTCTCACTTTGCAATTAATAAGTAATCTTTATAGAGGTATTAGATATAGATAGATATAGATATAGATAGATATGGATATATAGATATATAGATATATATAATTCCAAAATAGTGACTTTTTTCTATTCCATTATTCCTTCTACCTCTATTAGTTGATATAATCATTCCTTTCTCTTAAAGTTCTCCGTGATTTGTATTTTTATTCCTGCAAGAATGTTCAAATTCAAGACTTTTCAAGTTATTTTTAAATCTACTTTTTAAATGTTATCACTTTTTTTTAAATTTTGCATTTTCAAGGGTAGCTGTTAAGAAGCCCAGAACTGACATTTCATTTCATATTGCTCAATTTAACCCTTTTCCTACTTCATAAAACTTTGTTTGAAATTTCTAAGTCTTGCTTCAAACTTCTAATTATAATCCAAGACTAGCTCTGCCCTGTGACAGACAGTGCTATCTAATTAGTCCTGGAAAATGTCTAACTCCTATCCAAGAATCCCATTAATATATCTCTGGTTTGTCAAAATTATTTCTCATTTTTATCACGTTTCATTCATCACATGGTGGAGAATAAGGAAGATTTAGCCCAATCCTGTAATTTAAGGACCAGTAACCTTCTATTGTACAAGTTCAATTTTGTATTCAGACAAGAATCAAAATGTAATCCTCAGAAAATGGATTGATTCAATAACCTCAGTGGAAAAAAAATGCTTAGGATGCTACCTGTCTCAAATTTAATAATCTTTTACAATATGTTTATTATTAACTATTACTATTAACCAAATAATTAAAAGTTCAATTGTGTTTCTATAACACAATTTTGAGTTTGTCAGGCCCTACCAAATTCCCCATCTTTTGCATCCTTCCTCTCCCACAAGCAATGGCTATAATCCAAGTCCCAGCCTGCTTTCTAGAAGCAATCCTGATTTTAGACAGGTGAACTATAAGGAAATATAGTCAGCCTCTCTAGAACTGACATCAAATTAAAATGCTCATATTCAGAGGTTCTGCTCTTGACTCTTTGACCTTTCCCTATCTTGAACCGAAACTTGTCCTTCCCTATCTGTTATCCATACCTCGTCTCAGATCTTCAAATTTCAGTATAACTGAAAAATCTTCCACCATCTTGCTCTTCTTTCTTGTTAGTATAGCTCTGCCACTACATGTTGATTTACTCCATCACACCTCCAGCACCCATAATCTTTCTCCTTTATTCAACAAACATGAAGTAAGCACCTCTTTTATGTCAAATATTTTGCTAAGCACATGTGCAGATGGTAGTGACAAATAAAAAGGGTATGCTTTAAATCCTGAGTTTAAGGAATCATATTCCTCCAAGGGCAACAAACAGTAAGTGGGTTCACAAAGAAACAACCATGTAATTACGAGGTCTGAAAAGTATTAGGAAAGAAATAGGAAATAACAGAGTTTAGCGAGGGAAAGCATCTCTGAAAAATTAACATAGAGAATGGAGATTTGAAGGATGAAAAGAACTAGCCATGAAAAGCACTGGAAAGAGCATTTCAAGCCAAAATATAGCAAGTATGAATACCCTAAAAAGCTTAGGGACTTGGAGGAACCAGTGGAAACCAATGGAGCTGGATGGAATATATTGAGGGAAGGGAGAAAATGCTTACATGAGAAAAGAGAGGCAGGTCATGCAAACCCTTGTGAGCCATGGAAAGGAATTTAGATTATAATTGTAATGAGAAGCTATTGAAGGCTTTTAAGTAGGGAAACCACATGATTTTCATTTTTAAAAGATTACCCTGGCAAGTTGAACACAGGATTTCTAACAAAAGCATCGAACAAAACAAAAACATTCATAGCACCATTTTTCATAATAGTCGAAAGTGGAAACAACCCAAATGTCCATCAACAGATGAATGAATATACAATATATGATATATCCATACAAGGGAATATTATTCAGCCATAAAAGAAATGAAGCACCAAAACCATGTTACATCATGGATGAACCTTGAAAACGTTATGCCAAGTGAAAGGAGCCAGACACAGGAGGTCACAAATGTACAATTCCATTTATATGCAATGTCTAGACTAGGCAAATTCATAGAAACAGAAAGTAGACCAGTGGTTCCCATAGCTGCACTAGAGCAGTGACAGTAGAGAGGGTGTAAAGGGGAAAGATCCACTGCATAATTTGGAAATAAAATTTACAAGATTTGCTGATGTCAGGACCCAGGGGGGGAGAGGGAGGCAGGGAAGTTGGAAAGAAGGGAGAGAGTAGAAGTACTAGAAGTACTCACAAGCTTCAGACCTAAAGGGTAAGTGTGTTTTAAGAAAAAATGAAGAACTCAACTTTGAACCTGTTAACCTTGAGAGGCCCTCAGCCCTGTCTGGACTACCCTATGTTAAGAAATCTTTACCTTCTACTATAGTATTATAACTTTTCACGACTTCAGAGAGGTCCATAAAGATCCTATAGAACAGAAATATTAACGGTATTTACCTCAGATGGTTGTTCTGAGAATTAAATTAGGTAATTGATACATAGTTCTTAGTACAATTTCTAACACATAATAAATCTTCAATCGCTGTTAGAAATACTTTCCTGAAAGCAAGTCTTGCCTACTGATAATGCCACATTGTGTGTATTTTTGTTCAGCTAAGAGGTAGAAAAGTGATTGTTTGCCTGTAAGTTCCTGATAATCAGCTCCCACCTATGTAAGAATAAGTAAAAATAAAACCTGAATTTTTGCATTAAAAAAAGAAATACTTTCCTGGTTATAATTTTTGTCCTGCTTACTTACTGCATATAGTGCCTCTCTGTTCTCCTGCGGCACCTGCAGAAGTTAGGCCCTCCCCGGTTTTGAACAGCCTGAGACTCTCCCCATCTCTCTGCCGTGCTGCCACTGAATCTACCACTGGCCATTATCAGAGAAATATTGAGAGAGGGACCTGGCTGAGTGAAAAAAATCACATGCAGTTCCCTTAGCCAGACAAGTACATTCCTATCGTGTAGAAGGCACATAGGGATCAAATAATGGCACAACAATTTCCTTATTAAAAGCAGCCAACTCATTTTCTTCTAATTTTATACTTCCTTGGCATCTTCCTGTCCTTAATTTTCTTTTCCAAGGTTCCTCTCCCACAGGGAATAAAATGTGCTGACAAACTGACATGAATATCCTAGACGACTTGGCAGTTAATTTCTTCATAGAGACTTGTAGATTGAGGTTCTGGTTTATAATCAGACTCTTGTAAGTTTAGCTAGAAGGAATCAATTTGCCTGGGCCTATTAACCTCTGGGTGACCACATAATAATCCGCTTTCTGAACCTGAAGGCTGCGTGTCACACTCTGGGCAATGAGAGCCCCTGAAACACCAGGCTGAAATAGACATCTGGACTTTAAGAATACAGTATTTCACCAAGTGCTGGTAAATATTAAGTGACTTAATATACATAAAACTGCCTGGCACATGTTGGGCTCTCAATAAACATTAGCTTATGTTTACATTTTTATATGCAATATACCACATATATGTTTTATATCCAAACCATATGCAATCCAGCAGGGGGGAAGGGGGGTGCCAAGTTTGAAAAATTTCCGGATGAACTGAAATGAAGCCAAATATTTTTCTCCCATTTCATCCCAATCTATTCCTAAATTTCCTCCCTTCTAGTTTCCTTTTTTAGTGTTTTCTCATTTCTGTAACTACTTTTGCAACTGGCTGTCTTCAGAGTTTATCACTCAACAATGCTTGGAGGTTTAATGCCAATAAAAAGCAGTATCTGAAAATAATCTTATATTTTCTGAGGAATACTTTACTCACAAGCTCTGTTATCTTGGGCAAGTCACTTAGCCTATATACATGACTGTGTCTCATTATTCAGTAAGCATGCCTCCTATAATGTCTCTTTACTGTCCCTTCCATGCCTAATATTCATACACTACATTCACAACTGAATCCTCAGCACTTAGCATAAAGTAGGTGTTACCGACATTTATGTCGATGATTGGAAGGACGGATGTTAAGACTATATTTTGTTCAGAAATCTGATAAATAAGTCCATTTTTTACAATAAAGAAGATGGAAATCAGTCACTAGTTATCCATAAAAGTTTAAAGTTCTTGTTTAAAGAAAAACTGTTGACAAATAATCCATTGACTGATGGTAAAGAACAAACTCTCACGTAAGCTTTCTATGTGCCAACCTCAACACCATTATGATGGGTGAGCAAGCGAGTGAGTGGCTAGATGGATCAGCCAATAAACAAAATACTTCATACAAAATACATACAGAAGTATGCTCTAAAAATATACTTTTTTAAATGCATACATTTCCTGGCTAGCTTTTTTCATTTGGGTTTTTTCTCCGTCTTGGGATACTCAAAAAACCTTGCTCATAATAGCTACTCCTCTAGAGTTTCTGTCACTTTAAAGAAATGAAGACACCATTCGGTATTGATTATAATAACAAAATGTAAGAGGAGCTTCCAACTCTTTTATTTTATAGTGGCATATTTACTTTCTAGAAATTATCTTCAGCTCTCTTTCTCACCTACTCCATATTTGTGACTGTGAAGTAATTGTAAATAATTTTCCCATCCCTTTCATCTTTGATAATAAATAATTTAAAGAATATATAGGATTTTTTAAAACTTAATTTAAATCTATTACTGCTGGTATATAGCAAAATGAAACAAACAAAAGAAAAACAGAACAATAGTTTGAAAATTAGCAAACCAAGTCATGAATGAGAAAATACACTTGCAGAAGAAGTTTTATTGTCTTTTCTAATAAACCTCACATTTCCAGAAAAAGTATTAGAACTATATTTCTGTTTTATTTTTTCTTTTATCCATAATCAATGTAGCCTAAATAAAATTATATTTTCCAGGCTTCAGTTCTCCTTAGTTCAACTTGGTTCAGTTTAACAAATATTATTGACTACTTGCTGGGGACCAGCCACTATACCAGATTCTTCGGAGTCAAAGATTAATAAGACATATTTTCTAACTCATGAAGTTCACAGTGTAATTAGTACATTTTTTTTATTTTCCAGAGCTGTTCCATTCTATTTTCTTTTTTTTAAAGATTTTATTTATTTATTCATGAGACACACACACACACAGAGAGAGAGAGAGAGACAGAGACAGAGACAGAGACAGAGACAGAGACAGAGACAGAGGGAGAAGCAGGCTCCATGCAGGGAGCCCGATGTGGGACTTGATCCCAGGTCTCCAGGATCAGGCCCTGGGCTGAAGGTAGGCGCCAAACCACTTAGCCACCCAGGGATCCCCTCTAATTTCAATCAGAATTGCTCTCCTTTTACCAGTTCTATGTTTTGGGGATTGGTATAAGATATTACTGTTTTGAGATTTTTAAAATTAGTCACTGATTAGTGGAAGGGACAGACATTTAAATAAATACAATACGGAGTTCTACAAGTAATAATTGTATTTTCTCAGCCTGGGTTCCCCAGAATACAGAGCCTAAGTGAAAGGAGTGCGATTCAGGGAATATGAGTTAGGAAAGAGGGAACAAACCAGAGAAGGAAGGAGAGTCAAAAAAGATTCATTATTGAGTTGACTAGCGACTCATACAGATGGCTGGATACTCAGTCTTGTAGAACACCTGATAACCTCCCAGGGGGAGAAAAAACAGAAAGCATTTATACACATTACTCTGCTCTTCACTGGTCAAGGGTGTTCCCCTAGGGCATTAACTCACCATCACTCCTGGGTTGCATGCATGACTACTGAGCAAAATCTCGGAGGTGTCTCATGCTACTTCACCATTAAGTGAAGAATCCATAGGGATGCCAGGGGAGGGGAAAACAGTGACAGGTCAAACTGCACAGGCCTGAGGCAGGGCACTGTTGGACTATACCTGCCTGAAGATGGACAGCATCTTCACAGAAATTGTCACTGCAGTCAGGGGCTGGAATAAAAAGGCCAAGATAATTTGAAGTGGTGCACAAGGAGCATCTCAACAGGTATATTCAAGGCACAGACGCAGAGCAGAGAATGGTTAATTTTGCCTGGAAAGAGAGAGGCCAGGAAAAGTTTCACAGACATACGTTTCCTCAGAAAAATTCTTCAAATGGCAAAAGGGGATAGGTATTTCAAACAGAAGGAACAATATATATATAAGACACAGAAGTTTGAAACAGCAAGATGTATTTGAAGAATCGTAAGAAAAAAAATCAGTATTCCTGGAGGTAAAGTGGCAGTAAAAGTGGTTAGACATATGGACAAGGCCCAAAACATAATGGATTTGATAAGCCATGTTAAAAGTATCAGAATTACAGTTTTGTAACAGAAAAAAAAAGGACAGTCATTTGAGTGGTTTTTAAATTAAACAGTGAATTTGGGAGAGGGCATAAATGGAATAATAATAACTAACATTTTATATTTGTGAAATGAGAAGTGGGACGTATGAGAAATAAGTAGGAAATATAAGAAGGTAGAATATTGACTTTAGATAGACTATGCAATGTTAAGGATACATACTATAAGCCCTAAAACAAGCATTTAAAAAATAATGTTAAGGGTGCCTGGGTGGTTCAGTCAGTTAAAGTGTCCAACTCTTGATTTCAGCTCAGGTCATGAAATTGAGTCCTGCATCAGACTCTGCACTGGGCATGGAGTCTGCTTAAGATTCTCTGTCTCCCTCGGCCCCTTTCCCCTCTAATAGTAAATAATAATAACAACAACAATAATAATAATGATGTACAGCTAAGAAGCCAATAGAGGAAATAAAATGGAACACAAAAAATATTCAATTACTCCAGAAGAAGTCAAGAAAAGGAGAAAACACAGAAGAAACAGAATGAAAAAAATAGCAATATAGTATATTTGAACCCAAATATTTCAATAATTATAATAAGTGTAAATGGACTAAACATCCCCAGTTAAAAGGAAAAGTCAATGCAATATGGGTGAACCTCACAAACACTATGCTGGATAAAGGATAAAAGAAATGAACCAAAAGATTACATACTGAATAATTTAAATTCTATGAAAGTTTAAATCAGACCAAAATATTTCATATTGATAGATATCAGATCAGTGGTCGCCTGGGACAAAGAGTTAGTGCAAGAAACTGACAGCTCGAGTCAGGCTTATACAAAGGTACAAAAGTAAATTTTTGAGGCGATGAAATGTTCTATATCGGTTTGGTGGTTAGATAGGTCTGTGCATTTTTCAAAGCCATCGATCTGTATACTTAGAATGTATGAGTTTTGTTGTATATAAATTATACTTAAAGTAGATTTTTTTAAAATAGTAAATAAACATCTCTCAAGTTTCCGACTTGAACAAAGCAATACATGGTGATAATGGAGATAGTACAGGAGAAAGAAAAAGTGTGGGCTTCACCCAAGAGGGCTGTTTATATGCAGTACCAATCTGCAGCTACACCACTAGACAAGAGGCTGGAAGAGCAAGGATAAGACACAGTTCCCCAATCCTGAAGGGAAAGCAGAAGTCTAGTGGAGGATACATGGACAATTTAGTTTAATATACTCTGAGATATGTTCCATGAGAGTTATGAACACAATACTGGGAGAAAGAGACTTAACATATCAAAATTGTTAAAAAATACTAAAATGTTTTAGTATTCCACAGGTGGGAAACGATGTTTGGGTATCCACACAATGGAATACTATTCAACAATTTTCTTTAAAAAACTGTTGAACATGTAAGGACATGGATGAATTTCAAAATAAGTATGTTGAATGAAAAGAAGCCAGACCCATTTCCCTCAAATAAAGATGACATATGCATAATTCCATTCATATAAAACTCTGGAAAATGAAAACTAGTCTCTAGTGACAGGATGCAGATGAGGGGTGGTCTTAGGGAGAGGGGGATGGGAAGTGATGGAATGGAGAGATTAGCAAGGAAAATGAAGAAGTCATGGCATATGTTCATTATCTTAATGGTAGAGAAGGTCTGAAACCTTTTCGGACCCCTCTCCTTCCAGGCAGAATGAATCATGCTCTAGCCTATTCTACTCATATTGGTTTTATAGGCAATACATGTGTCTAAACTTATCCAACTGACTACTTCATATATGCACAGTTTACTATTGTCAATTATATCTCAACAAAACTATGATAAAAATACTGAAAGCAATCTTGGGAGAGGAGATAGATAAAATGTTGTAGCTACACGGAGCAGCATATGCTCTGTATTCGCAGCATAAATTTCTAACACTAAATATAATGAAAAAATATATTCAAGTTGGAATAGTGATATTGGCTAATACTTATGGAGTATTTACTCTGAGCCAGGCACTTTGTTATGTCTCTCACTTCATCTTCACATCAATCCCATGAAGTAGATTGTATTAATATCCCCAAGTCATAAATGAGGAAACTGAAGACACAGAATTAGAAATGGGTTCAACTGTGAGTAGCAGAAAAACTGTCAATGGCTTAGAGATGGTTGCTGCTGTTGCTAAAAACATACGAACAAACAAACATAGGTACCTGGGGGGGGCTCAGTGGTTGACCTCGGGGTCCTGGGATCGAGTCCCACATCCGGCTCCCTGCAGGCCTGTGTCTCTGCCTCTCTCTGTGTCTCTCAGGAATAAATAAATAAAATATTTAAAAACAAGCAAACAAACGAAAAAACCAAGAGGGCTGTAGGTAGGCAATGCAGGTTTGTTTTTGCTGCTAAGTAATGTGCCCAAAGACAAGAAGGTTCTCGTTCTGCTCCTGCATGCATGCCATACTAATTGCCTCCTAATTACATAGTAGCTGCGGCACCTTCAGGCATCACAGGATTCCAGGCAGGAATAATGGAGAAAGAGTAATACTAGCTCAGTCTCCTTGCTTTCCCAGTGGCCCCACCAGCAAGCTTGTGCTTATATACAATTGGCCAGAACTATGTCACAGGGCCACCCCTAACTGGAAGGTGGCTAAGCAGAAGAGAATTGTAGACAGAGGTCAGAGGAGCGAACCAGTAATTTCTGCCACAATTACTAACAAGTGGAGGCAGGATTTGATCTAGATTTATTTCCCAAACCTGAGCTATTAACCATGATGCTATATAAATAAAGTTTTCCATAAATTCTTCCAAAAGAGATCTTAATATGCCAAGCAAGGGGAAGAAATTCAATCCTGAGAAACATGGACTTGATACAGTTTGAGTGCTACAGGAACACAGAGGTATTTGTTAAGTGCCAGGCTAGTTTCTTGTCTTTGGGGAGAGCAAGCACTATTAAGGAAAAAGCAGAAGAAAAGGGAAAGAGTGAACATGACCAAAGGGATTGGGAGGAAATGGTGATCTATAGCTTAACTTCACACATTTTCTATCCAATACCTTTGCCTCTTGGGTTGCCCTGTGACACAGTACCAGTTCCTGAACATTTCATACCTAGAGAGTTTTCTGATGATCTGTCTGGGTAATTTTTACAAGTGTGAAAGTTCTACAAGTGCAATCTGGTTGTGAAGAGGCAAGATAAGCAGACTATCATATCTAAGAAAATGAATTTTAATAAGGAAAGGGAAAGAATATGGTTCATGTTTAGAAAGTTTAGAAGGTTTAGGAGTCATGTTTCCACAATGGCTGAAATCCAAGCAACACTCTATTCATTTCTAGCTATGATATCAGGCTTGGACACATTCATTGTGTACACTGTGTGTACCCAGTGTTCTGTTCAATTGGAATAGATGTCACCCATTTGCTCAAGAATTCAGTAGACATGAAAAGCATTTTTTAACATATAAAATATGAGTGAATGTTGCTTTTGATGAATCTATAATATATAATATCTGGTCAGTGAGCCAAACACCAAGAATTCACTTTTTCAGTCTAAATTATTAAAGCGTATACGTTATATATTAGCTCATTCCAAAAACATATGGATAAATCAGCAAATATCTATTACTAAGCACTTACTATGAGCCATGCATTGTGCTAGGTTCAGAAATAAAATAAAGCATAGTCCCTGCCCTCAAAAAAAAAATACACACACAGTCTAACAATGACAGTTCAATATATGCTATGGTATGCAATGGATACAGCAAAAGTACTTCTAATTCTGATAACTGTTGGCTTCACATTTTTCATTTTCGGTATTTCTTTAGAAGTAACAACAGAAAGATAGTTGAGCAAGAACCTCGAGTAATAAGAGCACCATCAAGTTTACACCTGAGAGGTCTCAAAAACGTGCTATCTAAAACTTCTAGCACTTGATAAAATGTACCACAAATTTTCAAATTACTTTGCCAAAGACCAAGTGTGTTGGTTATGGAGACATGTCATTTATTTTCTGTTGGAGATTTCAGACTGCTGCCGAGAAACTGGCACAAACATGACATTGTACTAAAACCAATAGAAGCAGGTATTCAGAACAGGCACAGTCTACTGCCCTTTCTGATCTATGAGCATGGCAGTTACATGTTGTTGATTTGCCATTCCACTCAAGTAAACACTCATAAAGAAATGCTGCCCTAATACTGTTGGTCAGCCACTTTCTAAAAAGAAAGAAAAACAAAGATTGCATTCAAAAAATCTCCAAACTTTCACATAGAATTATAGTACCCAAGCTGTATAGAATTTTGTTCTAATACGATCAACAATTTTGTGATATGTTGATGTTGGTCTTGAGACCTCAATATTGCGTGACTATCGTAAAACCAACACTGATGTGAGAAACAAATATTCACGTGGAATCAAATTCATTCAAATGGAAGGATAGTGCAGACTGATCTCAGTCACACATTTTTCCCCTAAAAAAATCAAAAAATAAAATAGATTCTCCTTCTCCACTTCCCTTCAACCACCTCATCTTCCTCCAGCCTCTTTTCCTCCTCCTCTTTCCCCTTCTTGTTCTTATTATTATATTATTATTTATCATAATTGTGATTAATAAATAAAACTCATAATCTCACTAAGAGAGATTCAAGATTCCCAAAGGGATCGGGGAGTCAGCGTATAAACATTAAGTGCTTACTGACCGTCTGCCAGTTCAGGCAACAGTACCTACCGCAGGAGAGATGTGCAGACACTGATTGTTCACAAGAAGCCAGCTATCTGCTCAAAAGAAGTCTTACAAACACAACACCATGGGGAAGTAAGACTGTATTATTTTTAAAGTGCTAAATTGAACTGTATAGGGAATTAGAAACTAGAATAAATAAATAGCCCCTAATAAGTATTAACTTTTGGGCTCAAACAAGAGTATTAAGAAAGAGTGATGAGCAGTCAAGGAAAATAAAACATAACTGGAATAGGTTTTTTAAACGATGGACAAAATATGAATCAGAAAGGGGGAGAACCATCTAAATGCTAGGAACCACATAAACCAAACAAAGCACAAGCTGGAATACGATACTGTTGGACAGTTAAGTGAGGAGCACTGAGTATCATCTGGAGGAGTATGAATCTGATCTAATGAACAGTAGGAATTGACTAGATGTTACAAAGAAGAAATGAGTGGTCAATATACAGATGAAGACACCTACCAGAATAATGGTAAGTCTCAAGTTTGAAGGGAAAGCTGTAAGCGAAATGCTAAAGCTTTGGCAAGCATCAGAGAATAACCAATATGTGAGCAAATTATACTAAACAGAAGAGACAGGGAGTGATTTCCAGATAGCATGCAACTCAAAGGAGATTTCTAGGATCTATGATGCTTGGAGCATGAGAGAAAGAGCAGCCCCCACTCCGGGAAGCTCCACAGGAAACAATTCTTGTAGAAGAATCAATTTCCTGAAACAGCAGGGAAATGGTAGAGGAGACATTCTACAGAGTGAGGAATTCAAGAAGCTGATCATGGGACCTGAAGAAAATTAAATGAATAATTTAGATGAGGTACATGACACATAAATGATTTCACGCCGCATCCAGGGCCAGTGCCAGACCTCACTCCACAATCTTACAGGGAAGGGAATCATCTTAGTACTCTTAAAAATACCACCTCATTACACTCCCATCCATACTTCTACTGAGTGGCTTGGTCAGTCCACTTCAAATCACAGTACGTTCATAAACATTTAGCTCCTTATCACAAAACATCCTCTGAAATATAATGAAATATCCATGCTGATTTATGATGTAACTTCAGAGAAGTCAACAATTCCTGGATTCACCCACGTTTAGCACTTTGCATAGGGCCTAGCATAAAGTAAGTGCTTATCGACTACACATTCAAATGTTTATTACATGAAATCAAAAGCACAAGCAAAAAGAGAGAGAGAGAGAGAGAGAGAAGAGAGAAGAAGAAAGAAAGAAAGAAAGAAAGAAAGAAGAAGGAAGAGAAGAAGAAAGAAAGAAAGAAGAAAGAAAAACTGGATAAATTGGATTTCATCTAAATTCTTTTTTTTTTTTTAGAGAGGGAGGGGCAGATGGAGAGACAGAAAGAGAATTGCAAGCAGACTCCACACCTAGCAAGGAGTCCAATGCAGGGCTTTATCTCACGACCCTGAGATCATGACCTAAACCGAAATCAAGAGTCATTACTTAAAAAAAAAAATTAAAAAAATAAAAAATAGTCATTACTTAACCAACTGAGCCATCCAGGTGCCCTTCAACTAAATCTCATTTTTTTGTGCTACAAATGACACAATCAAGAAGGTGAAAAGACATTGTAGGTCAACTATACTTCAGTTTAGAAAAAAGAAAGTTAAAAGATGACCCACAGAACGGGAGTCAACATTTCCTGGATTCACCCATGCTTAGCACTTTGCCTAGGGCCTAGCATAAAGTAAGTGCTTATCGACTACACATTCAAATGTCTATTACATGAAATCATGTAATTTGCGAATTATACATCTGATAAAAGATTTGTATCCAGAATATATAAAGAAGTTTACAACTCTACAACAAAAAGACAGCCAATTAAAAAATGGACAAATACTTGAGTAGATAGAAATTTATCAGAGGAAGATATACATATGGCCAATGAGCACATGAAAAGATGTTCAACATCATTAGTTGTTAGGGAAATGTAAACCACAAACACAGTAAGATACCACTTCACATCTTGGGTGGCTCTAATAAAAAAGACAGTAACAAGAGCTAGTAGGGATATAGAGAAATTGGAATCTATATACATCGCTGATAAGAATGTAAAGGGGGGGGCAGTGCCTGGCTGGCTCAGTCTGTGGAGCATGCAACTCTTGATCTCAGGATCATGAGTTCAAGCCCCACATTTAAAGATTGTAAAATGGTGCAGCCATTTTGGAAAACATTATGAAAGCCCTCAAAACAGGCAAATATAGAGTTAGCCTATGACCCAACAATGCCACTCCTACCTACATTGTAGTATATTTTCAGTGACCAAAACCTAAACCAGATTGATAATTAGTAATGTATTCAATCTATTTAGCTACACCTAATGAAAAAAAATTCTAATAGGGTTAAAAATCACCTCTGATTAAAACTATTTCAAGACTCCTGTACATCTGTCCATAGGCTAATTCAACACTCTGCTAGCTATTTGGTTGTGGCTTTTGGCAGCAAGCAAAAGATGTCAGTCTATATTTTCATGGATCACTTTTATCTGAAATCTCTTCTCTGCATGATGCAAATTTCCTAGAATCATAATCCATTCTTTGTAACATGTGAAAAAGTGAAGAAATCAATTATGTGTAATTAGACATGGAGTCTCACAGTATACTATTAGAGTTTATTATTAGTAAATTTCTTGACAATAGAAAAGGCAAAAATAGAAATATTTTATTACGACGAAGCTATGCTAGAGTAATTTATTCAAATCACTCTTAACCAAAAAAAAAAAAATCACTCTTACCCTGCCTAATTTTTTCTCGATAGTATTTAATGAAGATTGGCATACTTTACACATTTGTCATTTTATTTTATTGCCTTTCTTCTCCCAGGAAAATTTATAAATAGTATAAGAACAGTGACTTTGGTATTTTTCATTACCATATCTTCAGCATCTTTAACATCCCATACCTTAGAGTTCAATATTCCAATATTGTAGGTGATTAGTAAATATTTAAATAATTTATCACTTAGAAAGCAAAGCACTGAAAGAGTCCTATGATCCTTGGCTGAATAAAATTAAAAACAGAAAATCAAATGCTTTCAAATTTTAACTACTTTATATCACAAAATCTGTCCAGTTTCCTGAGGACCTCTTCTCTACTGTGTGCAGAATAAGATTTGGCATTTTAAACACAGTGAACAAAAATGAGATTATCATTTACGTGATAATGGTCATACTATGGTTATCTTAAATTTATTGCTTATTATTGTTGTAATTTACCATGAAGTGATGGCTATAATCTGATTCTCACTGAAATAAGGGAAACAAGAAAATTTTATTTGCAGATACAGGTTACTTCTTAACAAGAAGTAACCACATTAATGTAATATTTTTCATGACAACAAATACAACCTTAGAATCTTTAAAGAAAATGTTGATTAATATCAGCCTTGTAGTACTTACTTTAGAGTCTAATATTTCCCATTTTTATTATTCATATTTTGTTTCTCCTTTGCCCCACTCTCCTTATTATCCCCCTACAGAAAATGTTTTTGGTTCTTAAACATAAAAATAAATCCAAAGGGCAGGACAGGTGGCTCAGCAGTTTAGCGCCAGCTTCGGCCCAGGGCCTGATCCTGGAGACCCGGGATTGACTCCCATGTTGGGCTCCCTGTGTGGAGCCTGTTTCTCCCTCTGCCTGTGTCTCTGCCTATGTCTCTGCCTCTCTCTCTGTCTCTCTCTCTCTCTGTGTCTCTCATGGATAAATAAATAAAATCTTTAAAAATAAATAAATACATAAAAATAAATCCAAAAATTATATCACAATTTTTTGCATAATTTTGTTTTTTAAATTATTTTTATAAAACAGATATTTAAAGTAATCGTTAATATTGTCATTTTTGTCCTTCTAATCTTTATGAAAGTTTCCCTTAATCTCTACCTTTTGCCACCTCAGGATCTGTATCCTTCCCCCACACTATCTTTCTCAATCACTTTACTTAGTTGTCTGTTTTTTGCCCCTATACTTCGTTCTAGCTATCATGACATCAAAGTAGTCTTTAATGTGAAACAACTCAAGAAATAGTTCAGTTAAACACCATGAAGTTTTTCCAAATATACTTGTATCTAACATTTTATGATTTTTTTCTGTTTTGAGATTATTTAGTTTGGATTCCTTTCAACTATTGAAACTTCTATTTGTTATTTTTTTTCTTTGATAGATAATAATTGGATTCCATGGAATTTAAAATATAAATTACATGTATCTTAATATCATTAAGATAGGGTAGTTATTTTGGCACAGTATAGTTATATATAAGAATGATTAAGGGGCACCTGGCTCAGTCAGTTAAGCATCTGACTCTTGACTTCATCTCAGGTCATGATCTCAGGGTTGTGAGAATCAGGCCGCAGGTAGGGCTCTGCACTCAGCATGGAGTCTGCCTGAGATTCTCTCTCTCCATCTCCCTCTGTTCCTCCCCCAACTCATGTACTCTCTCTCTCTCAATAAATAAAATATTTTAAAAAATAAAAATAAATTTTAAAAAAGTACATTTTATAAAAGCATGCAAATAAAAGAATATTTTGGTAGGAAAGTAAAAAGATTTTGGATGTAAATAAAGTTTCATAGTAAAATCTCAGGGATAAGATTGTTGGAGATGTAAAACTAGGTTAAGCCCTTGCTGAGGTTAACAATATAGGACCAGCTGCCTTACCAACTCATTAACAATGAAGAAAAAGTATGTGATGCTGATAAGTGCAGATGAGTATTTTTTAAACGAGTAAATGTGGCACACCTGAACATGAAAGGTCCTTATCCATTCTATAAAAGAAGTATTTCATCTATTCTATACAGTCTAAACTCCAAAATCTTGAATGAAATGTTCAAAGTCATTACAGTGAAGATACTATCTTTAATACTATTTAGAAAAAAATATGTTTATATAATATTTTAAATGATAGCCAAAGGAATTAGTTAAGAATAATTGAACAGGGACTCCTGGGTGGCTCAGTGGTTGAGATCTACCTTTGGCTCAGGGTTTGATTCCAGGGTCCCAGGGTCTCTCATGAATAAATAAATAAAATTAAAAAAAAAAAGAACAACAAATGCTGTAAGATAAATTATGTGTATATGTTTAATTTAGAGGATAACAGTATCTTATATATATAAGATAATTTAGGGCAGCCTGGGTGGCTCAGTGGTTTAGCACCACTTTCAGTCCAGGGCCTGATCCTGGAGACCTGGGATCGAGTCCCACATCAGGCTCTCTGCATGGAACCTGCTTCTCTCTCTGCCTCTCTCTCTCTCTGTGTCTCATGAATAAATGAATAAAATCTTTAAAAAAAAATTTAGAGCATGGTTGTATATATGGGTCTGAAGAAATTTTAAAGTCTCCCCTACAAGACAAGCCAGAGTCATGGTCTTGGTTTCATATGTCTGAGCCATAATCCTACAATATATAATAACTGAAATAACATAACTCTTCCATTATTATATTATTTATCAAGGCATCTATTTCAGTTTTCACACCAGTGTCTGAAAATTATACAAACAGCTTATGATTTCCAACTCAGTTTCAAACCAAATCATAAGAATTTTCTTTGAAAGGTTTGATTGGAAAATATTCAAGTGAAAGAGACTATAAAGAAAGGGAGGAAACTGAGTGGGGAAAGATTAGAGAGGAAGACAAACCATGAGAGACTTCTAACTCTGGGAAACAAAGGGTTGCAGAAGAGGAGGGTGGGGATAGGATAATAGGTGACGGGCACTAAGGAGGGCACTTGATGGGATGAGCAGTGGGGGTTATCCTATATGTTGGCAAATTACATTTTAAAAAATTTAAATTGAAAAAAGGAAAATACTTAGATTAATAATAGAGAACATAAGGCAAAAATCTGAATTGTACTGCTCAAATTTAAAATCTGTACCCTACAGTATATAGAAAAAAAGAGACTAGTTAATACTCCTGTCTCTACATATTTAGTGGTATAAAGTTATATTAAAAGATTCTTGCCATCAAAGATACCAAAACATATTTTCATCTCATACATCAGAATACTATCGAAATACATGGTAGCTCTTTGTTACCAATTGTAATATGCCAATCGACGGTCTCGATCCAGGAGCAACATGGAAAGTACTGTGATCTACTAGCCCTAAACCCAAAGTACTGATGGGCCTCTATAGGAAAATTAGAGCTGTTTCTCCTCGGGAGAGAATTAGTTTCAAATTAGGCATTCTAATTGTACGCTGAAGTGATCCGCTAGGGTGGGGGAAGAGCAAATTTGATTTTCAAGCATCAATAAGCACTATCAGAAGCTTATCAGTTTGGCTCTGAGGATTTTGTGAATCCTCACCTTCTTCTCATAATAATTCCACAGGAATTTCTGTATCTACAATTGACCTGGAGCCATTAATTTTGAGAATGAGAGAATAAATATTAGAAATTACTTACAAATCCTGCCCACCCCAAACATTTATCTGAAATCTCTACTCTAGGTTAAATCTTAATGAGGTCACCTACCCATCAGCATCACTACACCAGCCCATTTTCCCAGATCATAACTGGTGAGCACGGCTTTCCATCCATTTCCATCTGAATAGTCTCACATTAAATTATGCCAAAAAAACAAGCATTCACATTATTGAAAGGATGCAAAACACTGATTAGTTCATCCTCAAAACGTTTAACAAGATCTCAGCAGGAGATTAAGGGAAGTCTAGAGAGAACAATCAAGCTCATACTAAATTGGAAAAATCACCTAGTCTTACAAAATTGCCATTAATGTACAAAGTTACAACAGCAATAATTACAGCCAATGCTGTACCTTCATGTATGGGAACAAAACTCAGAACTAAAATTTATATCAGAGTGTTTCATAAGAATGGGATCGTTCTTTAAATGGGCGCAATTTTATGTTAATGTTTGCTGTAACAAGGTCCAGCACTTTTCATATTAGAACTTGGCAGGATGACCCTTCCAGATGGTCAAAGCCATTTGCATTTTTACTACACGCATTTCTTTCTCCTTCACTCAAGGCAGTAGAGTGGAAAGGAGTCAGATCCAGGTTCAAGTCCTAGCTTTGCATTTACTACTTTTGCAAATCATTTTACCTCCTTGACTCAGTTTCCTCCTCCACAAAATGAGGGTAACCTGCCCCTAAGGAGCTATTATGAGAATTAAATAATACAATTTATCCACAGTGCTTGGCACTGGAAAGCTACTAAATAACTATGAGATGCTTTCCTTACTTGATATGGATAGAGCTTTATAAGCAGTAAAGTAGCAGTTGAGACATGAACCTTTGAAATTTTGTGCAATTTAGTTTTTCTTCCAAAACTTAATATTGAAGGTGCTATTTTTCACACTGATGCATTATTCAAATGTAAAAAAAGAAAGAAAAGAAAGAAAGGAAAAGAAAAGAAAAGAAAAAAAAGAAAAGAAAAGAAAGAAAAGAAAAGAAAAGAAAAGAAAAGAAAAGAAAAGAAAAGAAAAGAAAAGAAAAAGAAAAGAAGAAAAGAAAAGAAAAGAAAAACATTGCTATCTTTAAATAGCATGCATTCCACTTCAGGCTGTCTGTTCATGACAATGATCCAAGAACATCACTGCAATAATGAGGCACTTTTGAAATCAGTGTTTGGGCCTGTGTGGACTGTTTCATCATCAAAAGTGATTGAGACTCAGGGACGCCTGGGTGGCTTAGCGGTTGGCCCAGGGTGTGATCCTGGAGTCCCAGGAACCGGATTGAGTCCCACATCGGGCTCCATGCATGGAGCCTACTTCTCTCTCTGCCTATGTTTCTGCTTCTCTCTGTGTGTTTCTCATGAATAAAAAAATAAAATTTTCAAAAAATTTTTTAAAAAGTGATCGAGATCACTTTTATTGATGATTGAGATCATCAGTGCCTGATGATTAGAACACCAACTCATACAAATTAAAAGGGCAGGAGTTATTCCAATACTAGTTATATTAAGGTAAAAAATACATGTGATAGTCACCTCAAGTCTACTTGTAACAACTAAAGTTCTATGAGGTTCGGAAATCATTTGATAAAATCATATAATAATAAAAGTGTCTTTATTTTCCAAAGGTCTGAGGCTAAGTCTATGAAAAAAAGGTCAATGCCAGGTATAGTTAAAGCAGCTTTTCTCATTGTAATATTAAGCAGTTATACAAAACAGCACTGGCGCAAAGCCCTAATAGCAGCATGAAAATAAATAATGCTGCTAGAAGGTAAATATTTTATCATCTCTAACAACCTTTCTATTAAAACTTTTGTGAAAACATAGCTAGATTTTTTAAAATGACTCAAAAATATATATACATGTGAGTCATGTGTAAATTATGTTGTTAGTTTGATACAATGCAGAACACAGCATAAAAGGTTTCCTGCAAAAAGCTGAACTGACAATGCATTTCTTTAATAAGAGTAATAAAAGATTTTAGCACAAACTCAAAGAAATGGCCCTTATACGTTCTGAAAGTAACAAATAACAGCTAACATTTATTTAAGGTTTAAGATATTATATGTTCCTCATTTAATCTCAACAATTCTGTAGTGTCGGTATTATTAATATCCCTAGTTTATTACTGAGGGGATTAAAGACAAAAGAGGTTGATTAACCTTTGCAAAATCATATAATTGTAAGTGGAGGATCTAGATATCATTGTCTGACGCCAGAACCCACACTTTTAACTACCATGTTATGTCGTTCTGTCTCTACCTCCTATTTTCACTGGCCAAGTACTGGGTGGAATGTTGAGTGGAAGCAAAGGCGGGAACTCAAACCTACATGGTCTCTTCCAGGTTCCTTAGCCTAATGATTATATGATCTTGGAAGTGGGTAATTTCAGGCAGAGTTGCACAAAGTCTGCAAGTATTCAGGTATCTCTGATTCCTTCAGGATGTTGTACTTTCTCCCAAAGCTAAACGTGGAACAGAAAGGATGCTACCTTCTTAAGCACAGCTCTACACCATGTATATGACAACATTAGAAGTTTCCCAGAAGATGTACTTCCTGCCTTAACAGTAGAGCCTTTTTCATAGCATGAGACTCTTAATCGTAGGGTTGTGAATTCAAGTCTCATGTTGTGCTTAACAGCTTACTTTAAAAAAATAAAAAAGAAGAGTGTTTCTCATAATCTGTTAAGCAGAAACATCTAACAGTAAACTAAGCAGCTAATATTCTATTAGAGTAGATTATTAGCAATTATATATTTGTTAAAATAATAGGTGAAATCAGGGGCACCTGCATGGCTCAGTCACTTGAGCATCAGACTCCTGATTTCTGCTCAGGATCTCAGAGTCACTGAATGGACCCCTACTAGGGGCTCTGCACTAAGTGAGGAGTCCGCTTGTCCCTCTCCCTCCCCTTCTACTCCTTCTCCTCTGCTCTTCCCCTGCTTACTCACTCTCTCTCCATCTAAAATAAATAAAGGAATAAAAATCCTTTTAAGAAAAATAGATGAAATGGAAAGACAGGTGTTCTTAGAGTACCCAGGGGCTTTTGAGGAACTGCTCATTCCAAAATCCTAAGAAAAGAGCAAAATTCCTATTGGGTAGTCTGCTTCCATGTTGTGGGATGTAAGAAGAAAGGAAAAGAATCTCAGAGTAAATTACTGATAGGTAAAAAAGAAAACTTGACAAATGTGATAACACTTCTACCAGTTGCTAAAGGAGACAGTAATGGGAGGTAACCTTGAAGGGGAATGTGAACTAAAACAGATGCTCACGGTTCAGGATCTGAAAGAGCAACTAATAGGCTAGAATAATTCCAAATGCAGCTTAATAAGGTTGGGGAAGAGAAGCAAAAGCCGGTTTGGGGATGATTTAAGCTTTCCCACTTCTCTGAGATTGTTTTCTGAATTAATTTTATTCCATACAGATATTCAAGGGAGAAGAAAAATGGAATACAGGCTACTTATTATTGGTGAAGCAATTTCTCTGAAATAGTAGCTCATAACTTATTAATGTGTAGCTAGAGCTACCCTATAGCTGCAATAATGAGCATATCTCTTCAGCATATAATTAAATACATGTAGCTAGACAGAGGGTGTCCTTCCCCACTAATAACACTAATTTATGGATTGATGCCTAAGAAACTGACATTGTGGAAAAGCAGTAGATTCTGTTTTGTGTATTTTCTTTATACAGGATGGCTTCACAAGGAAATCAGCAAAACTGTTGTGACAACGGCAGTAAATAAGTTTAAACAGAAACTCTAATGTTCAATTTGAAGGCTCTAAGAGTCTTTCACTCAAGCTCAAGATTTTATTATCAGGGAAGAATATATTCCTTTCTCTCTTTAAAAATTGTTCTCAGCAGGACGGTGGCCTTGGAAGTCGGAATCCGCTAAGGAGTGTGTAACGACTCACCTGCCGAATCAACTAGCCCTGAAAAAAATAAAAATAAAAATAAATTTAAAAAATAAAAAAATAAAAATTGTTCTCATTGAAACCCCTTTAGAGGACCCCCCCAAAAAATCAAAATAAACTCAAAGCTTAACCTTCTCTTGTTACAATTCCTTACCAACTCTTCTGGAGGTTATAAATGGTTAGAAATAGAGACAGGATAAACAGGAGGTGAAGCAGAAAGAGTTCCTACCAATCAGCTATCCAGCTCACCTTCCACAATCTAACTGTCCAGGTACAGGCCTTTCTCTCTTTTGCTCCCTCTACTATCCTTACCACTTTGATTCCTAAAAGCTTGTCCTCTTCGTTGGACCTTTTCCTTGCTTTCCCATTCTCCGTACTTCTCTTTTTCTCCCTGTGGCAATTAAGCTTTCTGCTCCATATTTCTCAAATTAGCCCTCAGTTCCTAGTCTTCCAGTCCCCCGTAATGGTGCAGACTGAAAAATCAGCACCCACCTGCAATGGCCTCTTTCTTACCTCCCTTCAATCTATTCCTCACAAAAATAAAATATGCTGTACCACAACACTTTCCCTTAAAAGATGTCTTTGATTTCCCTTCACAGACAAATCTGATGGCTCCCATTTGTTTCCTACATCAAATCCAAACTCTTAAATCATTTATCACCAACCAATCTCCAATATGCATATGAACATCTCCCTACAATTTTAATTAATTGTGTATATGTATACATACACATATTATGTGTGTGTTTAGATACCCTCATGTTCATTTTAACATGATTGTGTCCTCTTCTCAGAGATAAAAGATTTCTCTTGAGTCAACCATTTCTCTTCACACACATCTTGAAGAGGATTTGTGTTCATTCTGATTTCTCTGCTAGGAATGCCCAGCCCCATCATTCTCTTTCTTTTCTTTTCTTTTTTTTTAAGTAAAATCTCTCCCTTCAAACATGGGGCTCCAACTCATGACCCTGAGATCAAGAGTCACCTGCTCTATCAACTGAGCCAGCCAGGTGGCCCCCCATCATTCTGTTTTCAAATCAATTTCCTCTTTATGAATTCAAATATCACATCCCCTAAAGTCATCTCTGATCACACATCCACAAATTACTTCTTATGCCTGCTAAACCCCATGATATGTACATCTGAACCTTCTTAAAAACACTTGAAACATCTTCTATGGATTATCTACTCAGTAGAACACAAGCTCCCTGTAGGTAGAATTCATGTCTAGCTTATTATTTTACTCTCCATGAATAATGTCTGATCCATAGCAAATGTTCAATATAATATTAGCTAATTGGATTCAGATTCAATATGATAAACTAAGAACTCAAAGCTATCTGTTCTGAGACCTCATTAAAATTATAATAATCATTTAAAAAACTAACCTATAGTATCTCTCCAACTGGATTCCTCTGGATAAGGATTTGAATACAAGAATTTATGCGACAGGTAATCCCAGGAAATTCAGGGAGAGGAAAAGGGAATCATGGAATAGAGAAGAGCCAACAAAGTTTTCATTATCAAACAAGGTATTAGAACCGGTGTCTCAATCCTGCTAGGCTCCTCTGGAGCGGGTATAGAATATGCACCTAAGAGTTATCCCAACAGTAGGGTGAGGTTGCTGTGGTATTTACTCATCAATTCTTGTTACACATCAGTTCGGGGCAGGTAGGAGAAAACACACTCTGGCTCCTCCACCCATAAGTGGGTTGAGCAAACTCCTACAGCCAGACAGAGCCCCAAGACTTGAACTGGTTGACAGTTGAAAAATGGTATAGGTGCTGGGAAATTAGAAGTAAAGCAAGGATATAGGCACCAACAGCATCTACTACACACAATAACAAAAAGAATAGGGAGGGAGCCCTGAGTGGGCATGAATTTTCAACAGATTCTTGGAAGACAGAAAGCAGATGGAAGGCTAGTGACTGAGAAAGAAACACAACCCAGAATGCACAGTGAGAAAGGTGGAAGCTCAGGAGAAGTGGGGAGGAAGGCTCAACCCACTTTATGGAATCCCAATCTCAGGACCGAGACTCAGAAATTGAAAATGAAACATAGGGCTGAAAAAAGGAATTAACTCTAAGTCTGTTTTGCAGGAAGCGACAGGAAACTTTTTTCCTGCTGCTTCCTATGAGAATATTTGCTGGTTTGAGAAAAATGTCCATCTATGTTTTCATCATACTAAGGTTCAAATAGAGCACTTGCTTCCTCTACCTGGGTCCAAGATTTATGGTAAAGATAATTATGCACCGCATGCAGTGGTGCACCCCAACCAGCAGCAAACATGGCAAATCTAGACAAAGTCAGCAAAACTCACAACTCATTTCAGTCTCAGCTAAATAAGCTTCAGGAGGCAGCATTTGGACAAAGGTAACAAGCCAAGAAAGCGGAATCCATCAGGACCAGCACCCTGAACTGCACCTAGGAGTGAACTGCGGAACTACAAGACAAGGGCAAGTTTTCCCTGTGGCTTATCCTAACAAGAAATCAGTCTTCACTCATTTTCTGAGTTGCATTTTCAAAATTTGTTCCAGGTGGACTGCATGGCAGCAAATTTCAAGGAAGCCTGAACAGAAAATACACGTTGATATTGTTTAGTAAGTGATCTAAACATCGCCACTGGGCTTTGGCGTACCTGACTTAAGCAAGACTATCCTACAGCAAGTTATTATGTGTCACTAAGCTTGAGAACTCTTCTTCTTCTATACAACCTGAAATTTGTGCAGTTTTAAATAACAAATAAACAGACAAATCTTAGTGAAATGTTGAAAATAATAAATATTCCTGATGCTGAACTATAACCCAGCAGTGCTGATAAAGCAAACTGCTTAATAACATAAGCGCAGAAACAGACCTGGCTCTTACGGAAAACTATGGAATAAGTAATCTTCAGTGACCCGTGTCTACTGGAGCCCCTCACTCCTACAAACACCCCATAATCCGACACCTGCACCCTTCAAAATCAGCCCAATGCTGTTTCTACCTTAAAAAACACAACTCTCCTAGATGCGGCTATGTCCTCTCCCAAACCCAGTCTATAGCAGAAGCATTAAGCCTATTGTGGGAATCTAAGCAATACAAGCAAAGTATTTAAACAATAAAAGATACAGAAGGAGGGGCGCCTGGTTGGCACAGTCAGTTAAGCATCAGACTCTTGGTTTCGGTTCAGGTGGTGATCTAAGGGTCATGAGATCCAGCCCCACATCCACTCCATGCTCAGTGCAGAGTCTGCTTGAATTTCTCTCTCCCTCTGCCTCTCTCCACTCTCCCTAAAATAAATAAAACTTTTTCAAAAAAAAAAATACAGAAGGAGGAAGACGGATTACGCTTTTATGAATATTTATATGCACCATGCCTGAGAACAGTAATCAAAAACAAAATGCAGCACTACGCATGCCTCTGGGGTAATGCACAAGGACAATGAAGAATGAGGGAAGTCTTAGGGAAGGGGACTCTGAAAAGTGTAGTCCAGGGAAGAAAGACGCTATTGCTCTCAGTTTCTAGAGAAAATCTGAGACACATTAAAATGCTTATTAAAGCTTACTAGGGGCACCTGGGGGGCTCAGCAGTTGAGCATCTGCCTTTGGCTCAGGGCGAGATCCTGTGGTCTTGTGTTCGAGTCCCATATCAGACTCCTTGCAGGGAGCCTGCTTCTCCATCTGCCTGTGTCTCTGCCTCTCTCTGTGTGTGTCTCATGAACAAATAAGTAAAATCTTAAAATAAAAAAAAAAGCTTATACAAGTAGAAAATCCAAAAATCATATTCTTTTCCTAAAACTAAATTTCTTCACCTAACACATTTTTAATAATTAATGAAGCTTAACTCCAAGCTATCTATTGCTTCAATAACAGCATAAGATTTTTTAGAAAGATTTTATTTATTTACTCATGAGAGACACAGATTGAGAGAGAGAGAGGCAGAGACACAGGCAGAGGGAGAAGCAGACCCCATGCAGGGAGCCCAATGTGGGACTTGATCCCAGGACCCCAGGATCATGACCTGAGCCAAAGACAGACGCTCAACCGTTGAGCCCCCCAGGTGTCCAACAGCATAAGATTAAACTCCTTCAGT
Source organism: Nyctereutes procyonoides (assembly GCF_905146905.1). Lineage (NCBI taxonomy): Eukaryota > Metazoa > Chordata > Mammalia > Carnivora > Canidae > Nyctereutes > Nyctereutes procyonoides. Next base: position 6,707,419 of record NW_026575126.1, read on the forward strand.
AAATTACATCGTTTCACTAAGTGCTTCCAGCCACGTGTATCTTTATTTGTAGGTATGAAATATAATGAGCTCAGACTTTAATGCTTTGGTTTAATCATGCAGTAATACATACACAATGTGGGAAAGAAAAACCTTAGTTTTGTATAATATTGTACTTATTCTGATGGGACCAACTGCCAAGTGACAAATGATTCATATTATTGACTGTGCACTACATTGGTATTGATTTGGTGAATATATTGCTGAATAGTTAATGGCATGTCAGCCATTCATTTACAAATACATATTTCCAGGGATATCAGGCCAAAATATAAAACATTTCCCATGAGCTAGTAGGAAACTCAGTCTAGATCATAAGTAATTCTTTAAAAACTAAAATTTTTCAACTCCACAATTTTTATGCAGATTATATGGAGTAGAGTCCACATTAATGCTATCCTACTTAATACAGAGAGTATATACTAAAACTGTAATAATTTGTTATGTTGAATTATATGCAGCACAATGCAACACAAGTTATCTGGGCTGAGCTTCTACAGAGAGATTAACTGACCAAAGGATACCTGAACAGCTGCCATGGAGTAATTTGAACAATGATGAGCACATCAGGCCAAATGGAAACCTAAGGATCTACTAGCCTTGGACAATACCATTCGTTATGGGGAAATCAGAATGTTGGGTAAACCCACATTCAAGAAGTAGTCAGGAACCCTGGGAGGTCTTCTGAAGCTAAAATACTGGAAAGCTTAAGATTAAGAGGGATGATGCACACAGTACCAGAAATAGTGATCAAAATAGGAACTGTTGCTACAGTTATCTAGAGTTAGGTAGTATGGAAATCTCTTTCCCACTACAGCTAAACAGAGAACTAGCTCTCCAGGATGAAGGTGAAGAGAGATGGAAATAGACATAGACAGAGGCCCAGACACAGACTTAGAGCAAACCACCTAAGTTTTTATAAATGGTCCTTTAAAAAGAGCCATCCATTCGGCCAGATGCCCTGGATCTCATGTCCTTAGCTCATGGATCCAATTTTGCCCTGTTATGATTTTATATAACTCAACCTCACTGATACTCATTTCTAGATTCCTTAGTGTAAACAACTCAGTGTTTAAAATCAAGAGCTGTGGTGTCAGACTGCCTGGGTTTGAATTCTACCCCTGTTACTTCCTGAGGGAATAAAAAGAAGTTAACCTTTCTAGACTGATACTAATGACCTCATAGATTGTAGCAGTGAGGATTCATCTCTACTCGGATATCTAAAAGGCATCTCAAACCCAGTATGTCCAGCATGAATTCTTGATCTTCCCCATCCAACCCTGCTCTTTCCATTGTCTTCGCATCTCCACCATAAGTTTCTTTTTTCCACTGTTTAGGGCGAAAGCCTTGAGTCATAATTGATTCTTCTTTTCCTCTGAGACACCACATCCTATGGGCTCTAACTTCCAAACACATCCAGACTCCAGTCACTTCTCACAACATTCCACCACTACAGAACTCGGTTCCAGCAACCGCCGTCTCTGCTTAGACTACTCCAACAGCTTCCTAATTGTCTTCCTCTTCCAATTTCTGCTCCCCACAGTCTATTCTCAGCACAGCAATTAGAGGAATCTTGTTAGAATGTAAGTCAGGTTGCGTCACTTCACTGCTGCTTCATACATCCCCCAAAATAAAAGCCGAAGTCAGGGCACCTCAGTGGTGTAGCCGGTTGGGCATCAGACTCTTGGTTTCGGCTCAAGTCCTGATCTCAGGGTCCTGGGATAGAGCTCCATGCTCAGCACAGAGTCTGAGTAAGTTTCTCTCTCCTCTTCCTCTGCCCCTCCCCCTTCTCTAAAATTAATAAATATTAAGAATAAAATATGATAAAAGCCCAAGTCTACAAGATCAGGTCCCTCATTTCTCCTTAACTTCATCTCCTATTAGTCTCCTCCTCACTTGCTCTGTTGCTGCTACATGGGCTTCTCTGATATACCTGGAATGAATATGCAAAACTACTCCCACTTTCGGGCCTTTCCACTTGTCCTTCTTTCTTGGCCTTTCTTCTTCCAGCTATCCAGATGTCTTTAGCACCTATTTCAGGTCTTCACTCAAATACCATGGTCTTAATGACGGCTTCCCTGACTGACATTTTTAAAATCAAAGAACTCCCACATTCACTTACACACTTTTTCTTCCTTTATTCCTCTTTTTTTTTAACCACAAAACTTATCACCATAAAATACACACTGTTTTACTTATTAATTTTAATTATTATGTGTCTTCTCCCACTGCTGTATAAATTCCCAGAGAACAGAGGGGTTTTTTTCTGTTTATTATCCAGTATATATCCCCCAGGGCCTAAACTAATACCCATTGCAGAGACAATTCACAATAAATATTTATTAAATAATGGAATTTAATAAGTTAATAAATACAAAACATTTTAAAGTGTATCTGACACATACTAACTATATAATAAGTATTAGCTATTGTTTACCCAGTGTATTCATTTATGTAATGACTTCTAGTTTTTTAAGTCTCCTCAGTATATACTTGGTTCATAGATTATTTTAGCTTCAAAGCAATTTATTGTTCCTTAATGTTTTGTACTTTTTTTTGGTCTTCAATATGCAATTAATCTAACATTAAAAACTTGTGATCATAAAAGTCCAAAGAGATTCCCTACAAGGATGATCAGTTAAAAACTATGTTTTAATAGCCATTAAATACATATTTTATGCTCTCTAAACTAGAAGTCTCTAAATACATTTTCCCTAAGTATATTTCAAGTAAAGAGAATTACAAAAATTCCTAGTGAGACACAATTTGTATATATTTCTCTGTTCATTTTCTATGATTTCTTAAAGGTTATGAGCTAAATGAGTTCAGCAATTAGTTAAAATAATTTTATACAAGCTTTGAAATAAATTACAGAAAGAGCAAAGAAAGCAATCTAGCCTACCATTATCTTCCTCTATGATTCTCTTCGCTTCTTTTCAAATTCCATGTTCATAGTATTTATTCTGACTGTCAGAAAGCCTTGATTGTTTTGCATAACTTTGGTGGTATAGGCATTTTATTGTAATACAATTTTTGCCAAATCAGTTATTAATTTATGGGATATATAAGTGCCTAGCTGGCTCCATTGGTAGAGCATGTGACTTTTGATCTCAGGGTCATCAGTTCAAGCTCCATGTGAGCATGGAGCCTACTCACAAATAAAGAAGTAAAGAAAGAAAGGAAGAAAGACAGAGAAAGAAGGAAAACAAAGAAAACAGAAAACCCCTGACTTACAATATATGTAATAATCTTTAATTAATCCAAATTTTATGTATCAAATGCCTCATTCCCCTACCTAATCAATAATATAGGTTTATTGTACCATCTACATTTCTACACAGTACTTTAAGTTTCAAAAAAAAATCTGTTGCCCAATTTTGACATTTAAATATAAAAACATTAACATACAAAATCCACCATGTGAGCGAAAATGGTACATATTATCATATATATTCTAATCAATAACAGAATTCTTGATTAAAAACTGGGATCTTTGGGCTTTCATTGCACATTATAAACCAAAGAATTAAAATCCACAGTTTAAATTCTGAAGGTAGGGATTTCAGTCAGTAAATTAAATGGACTCTGAATTATGACCATTAATTTACCAGGAAAGAGTTGGTTGTAATCAGGAAAGTGTAACACTTGGAAAACTACTGAAGGTAATTCAGAAAGGAGGGAAATGTCTTGACAAATCAGCTGGATTTGGCCAAAATACATAAATTTAAGTCAGAAGCTTGAGACTAAGAATAAATTCTATGCCCCAAGCAAAATATTTTATAAAGATCCCTTTCACTCCCTTCCCTACACTAATACATTCCTCTTCATCATGAATTCTAAATGGGTGCCATTTTTTTCATGGACCCAATGAATTTAAGAAATGACTTTCCTACTAATTAAACCTCTTGTCAAGAGTCATATATAGTGGGTTAAGACCTTGGAACGTTTTTGAAATGACAGTAGATGAAAATAGTTTTCTCAATAGATAGGGTTTGGAGAAGCCAGAACAAATATATAAAAGAACAAATTTAAAATGTCTCTAGACTTTGCTTTAACAAAAAGAAAATTTTGAGAGGCCAAAATTTAATTATCTACACTAAAAAAGTAGTCAGCCTATCTCAATCTGCCAAACGGAAGGAAAAAAAAAAAGGAATTCAGGAAGATAACACAAAAGGCCAGCTTTTAAAATCTCAAGTCAAGCCTTTGTGTATTAATATTTCAACTTGAAAAGAATGAGTATTGCATTTTGCATGTTTATTTTTAACTGTTTGAAAATTGAAAACAATCTGGTGAGCAAGTCTCTATGATCGTACTCACATTGCATGAGCACCTATTGATAAAACCTTAAAATCAGAGAGTCTGATTCAGGTACATCCCAAAACAAAACAGCAACAAAACCCAACTACTTACAGCATAGAGTAAAAAGATCATATTTTAGGGTCAAGAGATGCAAATCTAAGTCCCAGATATACTACTCTTATAAAAAGAAGCAAAACATAAAATGGCAAAATCTGAAGTTAAGCCTTAAAAAACATTTGTGGACAGTAGTAGGATTTATGAGTCTAGGCAATAAGAAGCAAAATTTGCAACATCCTGAATAATAAATTGCCACCCTGTAAAACAGAGATGGTGAGCTCTTCACATGACTAGCTCTGAAACTTGCAATTTGAGAGTCAGATGCAAGTATTTGTGTTTTCTTATGTTGTCTCAACTATCTAGTCTATAATCCTCTGATCATGGAGAAGAAACAGGCTAAGCACTGGATAACCAGGCTTATAAGCAGAAAGGACCATGACACCTTAAGGATTCGTAGATCTAGAGAGAATAATGCTTAAGGATCAGTAACTTAGAAATTTCAGAGAATAATTTTTTTAAATCAAAACCTAAAAGATAGGATTAGTGCCTATGGGGAGAAAAATGTTTTTCTCAGATACCTACTACCCATGATGCCTAGCTATAAGTACATATCAAAAAGTTAGAAATAACCCAAGGCAATGAAAGTTTTAAAAACAAATGGTATTATTCAATTTTGCCCGTTTAAAACTCAGACGGGCCAGACCCTGAAGGCTGATAAAAACAGGCACATTCAACATATAATGACTCCAATGATTTAATTCTCTCATTACCCAAAGACACCATTAGCTTAAAACCGAGGCTTAAAACAGAAATCAGAGGGGAGCCTAGCATTTTATATTACAATATATGGTTAAGTTTTTCAAAAATCAAAGCTCATTGTCTAAAAATTGGTCATGAGGTCCATCTGTTTAAATTGTTCCATGGTATATCTCGGCTTTAAAGAAATGATGGAGCTAGCTAAATGAACTGAACTATATTCAAAAGGCTTGAGTCATTTTGGTCCACTGGCATAAAATAATAAAAATGCCAACTAGTTAATACCACTATTAGGATCAGCAATTTAAAAAGCTGCATTGTCAGCAATGGAGAATGTAATTTCAGAATTATAATGAAAACTCTCCTACAATAACTCATAAAAATGAGGTACATGGGATGTGATTATACAGGAAAGGTAGACAGTATTCCAAAAACAATATTTGACCTCCACTTCTATACAAAAGCATATTTGGAGCTGACAAATTATTCTTGGCCATAACCCATTAAAAAGTCACACACATACACATACACATACTCCAAAAAGGCATAGATTTTTGAAGTTTGAAGGTATCATTTTTATCTCATCACTTCATCCATATGCTACTCTTGACAGCACCTCTTTCAGATCTCTTCTCCTAACAGTTTCACTATCAGGTATTTTTTAAAAGTTCAGTCTTGTCTAAATCAAAGCATTAATCTCATAGAAGATCTGGAGCTTCTCTCTTCCCGCCAACCAGGAAATGACTCCCGTGTGTGGAAAGAGCAAAAGGAAGATAAGGAGGAGGCTCTGTTCTGTTTCATTCTCCTCTCTTCCTTCCTCACTCCACCCCCATCTTTGCCCCATTCATTTCTGGATCCTGGGAGATACAAGGATCAAAAACAAGTCTTCTTTACAACTCTCATTTGACTATCAGATGGACTCTGCATGACTATCTCCCAAATATTGGATCTCACAAGACACCTCTGTGGAGTTTGGGAGGCCCTCAACGAGGTAACGTGGTTACCTGCAATGGTGAACTCTTCAACTGAACCGTTGTATGCAGCCCCTCTCAGCTTTGCCGCAGTAAGCAGCCCTCTTAGATGGGGGTTCGCTTGGTTCATAGGAATTACAATATTAGTGCAGTTTGAGGAACTGCTGACCCCTTCCTCCTGGCCCTTAGCAGGAGTCAAGGGCAGCTCCACTTAGTTTCCTATCTTTAGTCTTCCCCAGAGAAGCAGAGACCTGTTATGATCACACTTTGCTCCCAATTACGGGGGCCACCTGTCAGATTCTTCCAAGGAAATGCTCACGCTCTGCTAAGGTAGAGGCATGAGAAAAGTCCACTAGTCTCTGCCATTTTGCAAATGTCTGGCCAGGGCCTGAGATGCCAATCCACCCACCATTTCATGGATAATCCTAACTTTTCTAGGTAGTACTCTTGGGCTCCCCAACACTTGACTTGGGCATGAGGGAAGCACCTCCCTTCCCTCCTTATAAAAGAAGAAAAGAAATGCTACATTGCTTGCAATTCCTATTAATTCCTGTGAATTCCCTTCAAAGGATCAAATGAATCTTTCTTCTAAATAGACCAGAAGAAGTTGACAGGATTGGTGATCTGACCAACTTTCAGTAATTGCTGCAGGGCTGTGTCTAGCACCTCTTTTTTGAAGTATGGAGGTAACTGTCACAAAGTGTCTTAAGCTTTGAGTTCTCAAATTTTCAAACAACAGAACATCTCCCATTCCTTATGTTGTTACAGATGTAAAGTGATTTTTGAATAAAGCTCTTATAATGAGACTTTGTCTTTCTGAATTGCCACCCAACTACCTGGAAGGGAGAAACCCAAAATAAGAGGGGTGAAGGCCCTCAGTCTAAATGGCTCCCTTCCTTTAGAAACTGTCCTTTTATTGAACTGTTTTTGTGATTCAGCCCAGGTGGAAAGGGCATAAGGCAAAGGTAATTAAAGAGTTGATAGAAAGAGCAGCATACTATCCTAACTGCATCCTTCCTGGTGTAAATAAACCCATCTGCTTCAGTTGCTACACTAGCAAACTAGTCCAGGTACCATATCAACTAGAATAGAAAATCTGTATCATAGTAAAATTGATAAATGTACTCTGCATTAGCAATGAATTAGGACACTATCTGTATATCTATTAGCAAATTAAGGAAGCTAGAGTCCCCATATTCGGAAGATGGATAATTTGCAAATGTTTTCTTTAAGATTTGGGAAAATAAAATCTAACTATAGATACTATGTTAGTTTTATTTTGCTTACGATTCCTTCTTTTTTTAAAAAAAAGATTTTATTTATTTATTCATGAGACACAGAGAGAGGCAGAGACACAGGCAGAGGGAGAAGCAGGCTCCCTGTGGGAGCTCAATGTGGGACTGGATCCCAGGACTCCAGGATCACATCCTGTGCTGAAGGCAGACACTCCCCCGCTGAGCCACCCAAGCGTCCCTTGCTTACAATTTCTAAGAAAATTTAATGATCAGGAAGGTAAAAAAAATCCTGTACATGTCATGTAACTAGCTTCCTTATTCTAATTTCATACATAAAAATGCAATTAAGTAGAAGTGGGAGAAAGCTGAAATCCAGAGTTAGAAAATCTGGATTCATACTCTTGGTGCATACTCTTACTGGCTGTATAATTTTAGGCAAATCACTTAATCTCACTCAGCCTTGGTTTCCAATTTGTAACACAGCAATGATAACAACATTGGGATGCTTTGTCATGGAACTGTAAATCACTTTGCAAATATTAGCTTTCTCTCTCTTTACAAAAAAAAATTTTTTTTTTCTGGTAGATCACATAAGAAGAATTTAATGATTAGGAGCAAGTCAGACAGTCTCAGCAATCGTCCAACATCAGTAAGTATTTGCTAAGCAAATAATGCAATACTTATTCGGCTTCATCCTATGTCAGAACCCTGGTCAAACTGTATATCGATTCCAAACATCAATTTTCATGTACGTAAAATATGCAAATAAGAATAACTACTTCAGTGATTCTCAATCACAGTACAAATAAGAAACTCTATAGTCTCTGACTCAGTAGGTCGAGGCAAGGTCTAGACAAATAGTACTGGTATGCCTCATGGGTACTTGGAAGCCAACCCAAAAGTGAGAGCCACTGAGTTCCTTCTCAGAGCTATTGTGAGGATTAAATGAGATGATGTCCAAGATACTGAGCACATGCTTAATTCACATACGTATATCGATTATATCCTGCTTTTAAAAAACGTTATTTTAGGTATATTTATAAAACAATATTATATATAAGACACAATCAGTGAATTATTAAAGCAGTGGTTCTCAAACTTCGACATGATTCTAGTGGCAAATCAGGGAGCTTGTAAGAACAGATTGCTGGTCCTTCTCCCCTGAGTTTCCAATTCAGTAGGTTTGATACGGGGCTCAAGAATTTGCATTTCTAGCTAGTTCCCAGATGCTGCTGATGCTGCTGTTCCAAGTAATGACACTTTGCAAAACACCGTATTAGAGAAACATTAATCACATCCAAAAATTATGTACATATGAAGTAAAAACCATAGACAGGAAAAAAGTGTCAAAATGTTGTAGTCTAGACATCAATAAGGTTAATTTTCTTTGATAATTTGAAATATAGTCTTATATGATGACACTCTTCTCAGTGAAGCCTCAACTGACTCCCTAGGGTGAACGGGGAAGGTCATATCTTTGCAGTCCCATTGCAATTTGTATCAACTGGCCAAGTGTCATCGCACTTAGCTTTGTCTGGAAATGAACTGGCAAAGCATTACTTTTTCCCTTTAGGAGAAAGCAAGATCCTTGAAGGTAGAGATCAGGTCACACTTATATCTATGTACCCTCAGAGCCCAGCACGGTGCCTGCAGACATTCAATAAAATGCTTAACGAATAAATGGAAACTCAATTTGGAATAGACTGATTTTTGTGGGTTTTTTTTAGATTTTATTTATTTGAAAGAGAGAGAGCAAGAGAGCATGAGCTGGGGGAGAGGCAGAGGCAGATGGAGAGAAAGATTCCCCACTGAGTAGGGAGCCCAATGCTGGGCTCAATCTCAGGACCCCGGGATCCTGACCTGAGCTGAAGGCAAATGCTTAACTGACTGAGTCACTCGGGAACCCCAATTTTATGATTTTTTTATTGTAGTTTCATGGTAATTCCACAGGAAAGTCTAGAGTTCTATAGACAGTCATCTCATCTCCCTGTCATACCTCTTTCATGAGAGCAGAGGTTCTCCAAGGAAGTCAACTCTCCTACCACCCTCCTCAACTAAAGTTCATCCTCAAACCAAATAATATCAATAGCAACAATTTGCAAGCATATAATAGTTTGTTTTACCAATAGATTTTGTAAGGCTCAAAGTCATAAAGTTAGTGGTAGGTTAGAGATAAAATAGTCTCCCTCTGAGCCAAACACTCTTGAAAACATCCTTCTTCACTCTGGACCAGCTGATCTGCCATCTAACCGGAACCTCATCAGTAGTTGCTCCACCACTGTTAGCTCACTTTCTGTCCTGAGGAGAGGTCGCCTGTGTCAAGAGGCCCTTTCCTTCACATGGTGTTTTGATCATTAACTTATTTTTATGATTTTTTTTCTGCATTCAGTGATGGGGCTCAGCTCTTCTTTTCAGGCTAGGCTTGTTTTAAATATTAATTCAAATGCTGGTTAGACACATTTTGCAAGGTAGCCTGGCTGAAAGACAATGAAAGAGCATCCTTACCAGTCAAGAGCAAGAAAAACAAACAGCTGTGACCTTCCCCTTTTCCTTTTTAAAAGAGAGCTGAATGTCATTCCAGGGACTCTGCTCCTGGAACAACTACCTGCAATTAGCACAACCTCTGGGCGTTTTCACTGCCTCAGGCACTCCCAGGTTTTCCTGTTCTCGCTCCCTTCCCTTTTTTGCTACCTTGCTACAGAATACATGTTGACCATCAGGCATATGGCAGCGTAACTGGATTTCAGACAAGCCAGGGTGGGAAACTGAATGTAGACATAGATGAGGGTACAATAGGGCAGAGAAAGGGGAGAATGAAAAAGGGGCTGACATGGAAGCAAGCTGGGTACAGCACTTTTGCTCTAAGAAAAAGCTAGCTTTGACCATGATTCTAATTTTCTGTAGTTGTCCCATTTCCAGAAAAAGGGAAGTAGGGAAAGGCAGGGAGAAAAGAAGGAAGGAAAGAGAGAGAGTGAGAGAGAGAGGAGGAGGGAGGGAGGAAGGAAGGGAAAAAAGAAAGAAGGAAGGGGAGGGAAGCAGCAGAGAGAAAGCAAGAGTGAAGAAAAGTTAAAAGGGGACTGAAATGAGCATCTACTGACTACCTATTACACACAACATGAGGCTGTGTGCTTCGCCATTTGTTACGTTCTTTAATCCTCCCAATAGTCCTGTGACGTAGGTATTATTGTCTCCATTTTTCATATAAGGAAAGCGAAGTTCAACAAGGTTAAGTAACTTGCTCAAAATCCTGTTGCTGGAATTTGAACATGTATCTGTCTGACCCCAAAGTCCAGAAAGAAAAAAAGCAGGTAGGCTCTGAAAAATGTTGTTTAAAAATATTAAGAAAAATTATTTCGAGGGGCACCTGGGTGACACAGTTGGTTGAATGTCCAACTCCTGGTTTCAGTTCAAGGTTGTGGGATCAAACTCACCCCCCCCATCAGGCTCTAAGTTCAGCGGGGAGTCTGCTTGGGATCCCCCACACTTGCTCTATCTCCTTCTCAAATAAATAAATAAATATTTTAAAAAAATCATTTTGGGAACATGTGGCCAGGCATAACAGGAAACTGAATTGAGATGTGGGATTGTTCTTTCTACAATAAGATATTGAATCCCTTTGTCTACCCCCATGTCTTTCTTATTTAAAAAAAATGCGTTCATTTATTTCCTCAACAAATTTATTTCCTCAACAAATCATTGTGAAGCACTAAGTCTAAGGCACTTTGCTCATAGTCACCAAAGATACACTTGTAAACCAGTCGTGACATTTATAGGTTAGTAGCAAAGAAGCATATCTACAATTAAAATGGTTTGATAAATGCTGTGACACATGAAAGCCCGAGGTATGGGAAGCCTTAAGGCATGAGTGAGTAGAGTTAAAGCACCTTTCTCCTACTTTCTTGTACACACCACACACACACACACACACACACACACACACACCCCACTCTAATTCTAGGCTATAAATGAAAGACCTGTTGCTCTATCTGCCCTGTCATCTATTGACAATAGAGCCAATTCCAGAGCATGTGGTGAAAGCCATATTGAACTAAAAGATCTGAATTTTAATCTAGACTTGCCCAAGTTCTGGCTATGTAACTAGGAAAAGCAATTCTAACCTCTCTGAGCCTAAGTTTACTTATTCAAAAAGAGGTTAAGCTAACCCATTTGTAAAATCTTCCGTTTTTAACACACCCTAGGGTTTTATTTCTACGGACTTCTAACTACATATCAGAGCTTGCTTATCAGAAATTGGTTGACAACTCTCCTAAAACGTTAGACTTTAACGTTGATGACTATTTCCAGGTACGTTATTTTTAAAATGTTCTGAACCCCAGTCACATGAATGTCACAATCAATAATAAAGACGGTAAGAAAAACTGACATCACAAATGGAAATACATCAGCTTTTGAAAAATTGAAATGAAGAATGAAATTCTAAAAGGGAAAAAAAAGACCATGTTTAAATATAGCACAAGAGTCTCTAAGTCAGATCCAAATGCCATTAGTGTCTTTAAGTGAAAAGAAAAGTTAAAAGATAGAATTTTCCTCATCGTGTATCATAATATCTGACTACCTACAGAGAAGAAAAAGAATAAGACTAAAAGTTAGGAAAGCTGAATCTCAGTATTAATAATATTCCATTTGTAGGTCAACCTTTTTAAAAAATGTCCACATGTTAAATATAAACTGACATTCAAAATTATAATGAAATCACCAAGTGATACGTAAATGGATAGTAAGCAACAAATATTATTCGGTAAAGGTCCTTTCTCATCTTTAGAAATGGGAAAAATAATAACATCTACAAACCTTCTCTCCCTCCTGAGGACTAATGAGTACAATTATAAAGGTTTTATACCTTGGAAGAACGCTATTAATTCAACAGAGGTAGGCTGCGAATATGGTACCTTTTTCTTTTAAATCATTTTAATAAAAAAGGAAGATTAAAATCACAATGTTAAATAATAACAACCTGCATATCAATTTAGTTTTTCAAGATACAATATTTAGTTCCAGATTTTGGTGAAACATATAAGGTTAAACACAAATACATAAATTAATTTGATAATCCTTAAAATCATAGTTGCTATTACATAACTGCAGTTTTTAATGAAACCATTTTCAGTAAATTACTTTTTGTTAACCAAGACTAACCCAAAATAAGAAAATAATTATATCAAAGGAAGGAAGGGAGGGAAGATGAAAGGGCGGGGCGTAGGGAGAGAAAATATCTCTCCAGGTATTTCAGAAATAATACTAGAGTAATGAGATTTAAAGATTCCAAATGTGGAAAAGTCATTTATTAGAAACTAACTAAAGAGTATCTCTAGGTGACAATGATAAATTCTCTGGAAAAGACACTGCCTAAGGGCAGCCTTTCATGCCTTGCTCACCACCCTCATCCCATTGTCTATATTTTTAAATCAGACTTATATTTTTCCTGTCTACACATACAAGACTTCAGTGTGACTGAAGGGCCTGATCCAGAAGTTATTTATTCCCTGTAGATCTCAAAGGCCCTAACCCAGAAGTTATTTATTCCCTGTAGATCATGAAACCAAGTTTTCCTACAATAAACATCTTCTGATGAGTTGAACAGTTCCCAATTTGAAGTCTTAAAGAAATAAAAACAGTAATATCTCCTGATTATCCAGAAATAGATTCACATTACGGATTTTTCACACATGGTCTGGGGAACTCTTCCTATTATGGGAAGAAGGAACACCTGCTCTGAGCTCTATCTATGGATCTCAGTTTAGTGGCAGGAGTACTCTAGTCCATTCATTGCAAAAAAAAAAAAAAAAAAAAAAACAACCTATATCCTAAAATTCACTCATATATTCATTCAACTAATTATTATTGGACACTTACTAAGTTTTAGGCACCAAGATAAAGATTTAAAAGTCTCTAAGATGTTTACAGTTTAATTTCATGTTCATGTGAAAAAGTACTATCAATAAAGGAAGAATAGTACAAAAAGAAAAATGAATATATAAACCTCAGGAGTTCTAGCTAAAGGAACATGATTTAGTATCATTTTCTTCTATATCCTTTTTCTTAGAACTCAAGCTATTATTACATATCAGACCCTGGGATAACTTTCTAGCTAACTTTCTGATAATTTATAACATTATTACAAGATAATATTGTTACAATTTGGAGCTAACATCAGATTTTCTACTATCCAATCCCATATAATTCCCTAGATACATTGATAACAAATTCACTTTCCTTTAATGGGCCACACTTAACTTTTAGACTCAGAGGCTAGTGGGTCTCTTTAACCTGAAGAGATAATTCAACACAGTAAACACATACACACATAACACACACAGGGCCAAATGTTTATGAAACCATTGTATTTGCAGAGAAAACCTGGAAAATTCAGCTAACTGTGTTAGCTATGTGAAAAGAATGCAATTGATTATCATTAAATTGTTAAAATTATGAAGAATATATAAAAATATATAGAGATACATGTGTGTTTGACTTATTCAATGATAAGTTATCTGTGACATGCCCAGAGATATACCAGACATTTCGGATTATAAGATAAATATCACACAATCAGAACCCTCAAGGAGCACACAGCCTGGTACTGGGTATCTTTGGAGGGACCTAGAGAAGTAGGTAGTAAATAGGCACTCAGCAAATCCCAGGCAGTGCAGCAGTCCTTTGCTGCAATCCAATAAAATGCAGGTCTAAATCCAGGCACGCAACAACCTACACAAAGTCAGGTTTGATCCAAGAAAACGAAGTCAAGATACAAGACTGAAAGCAGCCCAGGGAAGAGCAGAAAGTTTCTAGACAACTGTCTTGGGAATAGGGTGCTGTTCTCTCAGGCACCGAGCACAGACAGTCCGGCCTGAAACTGCCTGATAGTATCACCAGAACAACGGGAGGCAGGGGTCAGCTACAGTGTTGTTTTGACCCAGGATGTCAAGCTGCTGCCTGATTTTGTCAGAGTTTTGGTTCCTTTTGCTTCAGGGCAGAAAACTGAAGACCCACAGGGGCACTGAGAAAGGAGATGGACTCAACATTTTAAACCATCTAGGAGCACTAATAGAAGCATGTGCACTAAGTCCAGGAGAGCCCCCAAAGAGGAAGTGCTTAACTGTGCCTGTTAGTAGGGTAGGGGCAGGGTGGGAGGGCCAGAGGGGAAGATGGGGAAAGTTTCAGAGAAAGTAGTGACATTTGCGTTGAGCCTTGAAAGGTAAAAAGGAATGTCTCAGTGTTACTGAAACATCCAGTATCACACAAAGACAGAGAAGCATAAAAGAATATGGGTGGTCCCCAGTGTTAGAATGGTAGGATCATTAAACTTAGGGTAGATGTGGGAAGTGGTGGGAGATGAAGCAGAAAAGGTCACCATGGGTCAGATCCTAGAGAGCTTTGTATGCCTTGTTATGGAATTTTGATTTTTATACTGGGTTGGTAATGGAGAGCCACTATGGGATTTTAGGGATGTGATCAGATTTGCCTTGGAGGAGCATCATGTTTGTGACAGTACGAAAAAATTAATTGGAGGTAATATAAGCCCTAATGCAAGAAGACCCATTCGTGTATAGGTGGTTCAATCCATACTAGAAATGATAAGTGCTCAATTATATCTCTGAATTAGAGAAAAGTAGACACTAAGGATCAATAGTAATGACTGACTGGATCAGGGCTGAGCAGAAGTATGGGAAAAGAATCAGGGAAAACTTCAGATTCTCAACTTGTGAAACCAGGTGGATAAAGACACCATAAAATAAAATCACATCTATGGAGAACTATTTATGAACAAAGACTACATGAAAAAAAAATTGTTGAGGTTAGGACTGTAGGATAGTTTGTTTCCCAAAATTTTTTCATTGTTCTACTGAATGTATAAAATTGTTAGGGGCTACATCTAGGTTTAAATGCACGCTCTGCAAATTACTAGTTTGTAACTGAGTAGGTTATTTAACCTCTATGGGTTTAGTCTCAGCCAATATTAATTTATTTATAATTCATCTTGTTTCAAAGAAGATTTAAAATAGTTTCTAGGAATACACACCATTCAACAAAACAAGGTATATAAAGAGAGACCATGAGAAACGAAATAAATCCACAAGCGCATGATGTATAAATCTTGAGCCAAATCTCAGACTCAGTTCTGAGCTTCCCAGCTGCCCACCCATGGTGGGAGACACCATGAGTCCTATGACTCACTTCATCCATTGTTAGCTAAGGGGCATTTCTGAGAAACTTCACCATCAGGTACTCATAACCCAGATACTTTGTGAAATAGTGATCAGCACAAGAAATAACATCTGCGAGCTTAATATGATGTCAAGTATCTCAGTATCAGTCAGTGTTATGGCAGCTAAAGCACAAATCAGCAAAAGCACTTCTATGGAGGCCAAAATAGCACAAGCTGGGTAAAGAGCTATTTCAGGCTCTGGCTGATTCCAAGAAAAAGTTTTAGCATATCTAAAGGAATCAAAAGACTGCATGTTTATTCAGGAAATCCTTCATAAAGAGCCCTCCCATAAAGTCACTCAAGAACACAATCTAACCTTCCCTTCCCTTCCCCAGCCACTTGATTATTGAACAGCTGGTCTACTAATGGCAATTCTCAAGTTTTTTCTGCCTTGATCTATTTAAAAAAAACCCCACTTTTCAGAAATATAGGATGCAGCATAAAACCCCATTAAATAGGCCAACTAAAGAAAGGAAGTCTAGACTCACAAAAATTCTAAATACTCAAAAGATATTTCAACCCCTTTAATATAAGCAATTTGCTTTTAAAAAATGCTCATTAGACATCCTCAAAGACTTGCTTTAGTAAGTTGTTTCTAATTTATATGATTCCCTACCCCTCAATGCTGCCAAAAACTTGAAAATGGCTTGTTTCCCAAGTAGGTTAAATGGTTTACATGCCTCTCTTGACCCATATAAACTTGTGCACGATCTATTAATTTGCTTACTCTTCATCATATCTAGGACATTAATTCAGAATCAGGCAGTGAAAATGTACAGAGGCTAAAACATAAGGAGTCTTGATCTTAGAATGTGGCATGTGAGGCATATGTCCTTCTTTTGTCCTTGTAGTTGTTTCTATAGATTACTAATTAAAAATTTATGTGTGGGAAGTGTGATACTTACTCGATGCAGAGTTTTCATAAAGGTTTATGAAGTATATATTCCCATATAAGACTTTCTTAGTGGTTTAAGAAGAATGAGGGAAGAGAGAGATTCCAATGCTATTCTTTGTAACTTCACATCTATCCTACCCCCATACAGCTAAGATACCTCTGGACATGTTTATTTATGACCAAAGCTTTTTTTTTTTTTTAACAACATAATGGTCCTTCTTGCACTATAGCAAAGGTGTTAAATCAGCAGAATCAATGTCATTGCCATGGGAAAAGAATGTGATGACATTCTTGTGCAGCCAAACAAAAGAATTGTGAATAAGAGGCTGAGAACAGTGAATAAGAAGAAAAAAAAGAGTTTAAGGCAAACTGAAAAATATGGTTAATACTTGAACTTGTGAAGTATGAATGTCCATTAAGTACCTTTTATAGTATTTTTCAATTTTATGACTTTATATATGTATATATATATATTTTTAAGATTTTATTTATTTATTCATGACAGACACAGAGAGAGAGAGAGAGAGAGAGGCAGAGACACAGGCAGAGGGAGAAGCAGGCTCCATGCAAGGAGCCAGACTTGGGACTCGATCCCAGGTCTCCAGGATGATACCCTGGGCTGAAGGAGGCGCCAAACCGCTGGGCCATCAGGGCTGCCCACTTTTTATATGTTTTTAACTAATACTTACAAAATATACATGATCATAGGCTAACTTTAAAATGACTTTTAGGTTTTTCATAAGGCACACTTGGAGTAATAATAAATTTTTAATAAAATTTTACTATCAATTTCAAAATCTTCTATTTTTGGGGGGGTCTCTGGATTTGAACACTGAACCACAAGCCAATGATCTACAAATTGTACCCCCCATCCACAAACACACACAAAAATCTGTCCTTTAAGTTCTTAAAATGCACAAATTTTAAATTGCTTCTTATAAAACTGGATTTTGAAAAAAAAATTTGCAACAACCGAATGTGGCATTTTAAAAATTCTTTTTATTTTATTATTTTTTTAATTCCAGTATAATTAACATATAGTGTTCTAGTAATTTTGTTCCTGCAGAAAAATTGCTCAAGCACTTAGGACCAGTCCTGACTTTGGTCACAGTCTTCCTTACATGATAGGGTTAGTAAGAGTGCAGCTCTCCACTAACATCCTAATGGCTAAAAGAAGCCACAGGAAAGTAGTCTGGGAGGCTACTCATCCTTTCACAATAAAGGACAGATTCAGGGTTAACAATATATTGTGTTCTTGATCATTTCACAAAATATTTAGATGCAGAACAGGAATCAAATTTATGAAATTGTAGTTCCTCAGTTGAACTAGGGATTTTTTTTATTGTGACTTTAATGTTCCTCCAATATCATGAGCCCTAATGAGAAACTATAGGTATATTTTTTAAAAACTGTAATACGCAATGGCAACCAACAGACAGAAGGAGGAAGGAGGGGGCGAAGAGAAAGCAAAGCATAAAAAGAAATGTTTTTATTTTGAACCCTAATTATTTGTTAAAAAGATGTGCTTCATCTAAACAGAACAATGGGATAGGTAAAGCCAACTCTTCTGGATTCCTCTTACAGAAGTAGCTTTCTCGCTTCTCTCTGGAAGAATGGAAAAACGATGGGGCAAGCCCAGAATTTCCCAGCCTCAGCGCTATTGACAATTCAAACCAGATCATTCTTTGCTGTAGGGACTGTCCTGGGCATTATGGAATGTCTAGCAGCCTCCCTGGTCCCTACCGACTGGATCCCAATGGCACGAGCCTGGTCTTGACACTGCAAGATTGTCTCCAGACACCAAAAAAGTGCCTCCGGTCAAGAACTACAGTATTTTTAAATTTTTCTTTAGTTCTTTTGAGCTTTCCAACTGAGAGAAAAGACTACTACAGCCAGAAACATGATGTCTGGTAAACCTCCCCCTCCTAGCAACTTTCTCCTATCGTGGCATATTTTATTCAGTATTTTGCCCAGGGTCGTCTGAGTGGCTCAGTGGCTTAAGCATCTGCCTTTAGTGTAGGTCCTTTGGCTCGGGTAGTAATCTCAGGGTCCTGGGATCAGGCCCAGAGTCGGGCTCCCCGTACAGTGGGAATCTGTTTCTCACTCTCCCTCCCTCTTCCCTTCCTCCCCTGCTTGTACTCGTGCTCAATCTCTCTCTCTTTTTCTCTCTCAAGCAAATAAGTAAAATCTTGGGGCACTTGAGTGGCTCAGGGGTTGAGCCCCTGCCTTTGGCTCAGGGCGTGATCCCAGGGTCTTGGGATCGAGTCCCACATTGGGCTCCCTGCAGGGAGCCTGCTTCTCCCTCTGCCTCTCTGTGTCTCATGAGTAAATAAATAAAATATTAAAAACAAACATATATATATATATGTAAAATAATTTAAAAATAAATAAATATTTTGCCCAGGGGTTCATTTATACCCCTATTTGAGTGCTGTATTTCATATTTTTAAAGATACTGTATTTAAAGAAACAGAGATAAAAAGATGCACAATTCTCGCGACAGAAAATCATTCTACATGAATCCTTCCTTACCTCCCCAGGGAACCGTCATGAGAAGCAGCCAAAATGTAGAATAGCAAAAGCGAGAATAAAGACCACCTCCAGAGGCAAAGAGTAGCACACAGCAAGGAACGAAACATTATTTCTCCCATCTAAAGAAAAAGTCTGATTTTCCACTGCTGCTCCCACTCCGGGCCACAGCACCTTTCTTCTGTTCCCTTCTCAACAACGCCCGTCAACAGAGCTCAGGCAGCTGTCTCCAGTCCTCCTCCCATCTCTCTTAACCTCGTCCATCGCCGTCCATGCAGGCCACCGCAGTCTGTGCAGGTCACCGCAGTCCATGCGGGCCACCGCAGTACATGCAGGCAATTGTGGTCCGTGCAGGCCATTGCGGTCCATGCAAGCCATCCATCACAGTCCATGTGGGCCATCGCGGTCCATGCAGGCCATCAACATCCATGCAGGCCACCACCATCCATGTAGGCCATTGCGTTCTGTGCAGGCCACCACGGTCCATGCGAGCCATCGCAGTCCATGCAGGCCATCGCCGTCCATGTGGGCCATCGCCGTCCATGTGGGCCATCGCCATCCATGCGGGCCATCGCCATCCATGTGGGCCATCGCCATCTATGTGGGCCATCGCCATCCGTGTGGGCCATCGCCATCTGTGCGGGCCATCGCCATCTGTGCAGGCCATCGCCATCCATGTGAGCCATCGCCATCTATGTGGGCCATTGCCATCTATGTGGTCCATCACAGTCCATGCAGGCCATCGCCGTCCATGTGGGCCATCACCATCCATGTGGGCCATCACCATCCATGTGGGCCATCGCCATCTATGTGGGCCATCACCACCTATGTGGGCCATCACCATCTATGTGGGCCATCGCCGTCCATGCAGGCCACCGCGGTCCATGTGGGCCATCGCCATCCATGTGGGCCATCGCAGTCCATGCAGGCCACTGTGGTCCGTGCAGGCCATCACCATCTATGTGGGCCATCACCGTCAGTGCGGGCCATCACGATCTGTGCAGGCCACTGCCATCCACTCTGACCATTGCCGCTGCCAGGATGGTGAAACCGCCTTGTCAGGGTTTGCAGTGACCTTTGCATGAATAAATGCAGAGGCCCTTTCTAAGCCCTCCTCTTACTTCCCGGGGGAAAACATTTGGTGCAGCAGCTGAGGACTCTTCTTCCTTCTTGCTCTTTCTCCTTGGCGCCGGGATCCCCCACCCTCTTGATTTCCCCCTTCCCTGCTGGCTGCTCCATTCCAGCTCCCTTCCCGGTTTCCTCCTCTTCTCCCCTCCGCCTTCATGACACAACAAACCTGGGCTTGGGTCACAGATCTCAGTCCACACTCACTCCCTAGTGAGTCCCCCATCTGTGGCCCTAAATACCACCTCCGTGCAGCTGGCGCCCCAGATCCACTCTCCCAGACCCCAGGCTCATGTATCCAACTTCTGACTGGTTGCCTCAGCTTGCATAGCAAATAAACGTTCCCAACCCAAATGTGTCTAAAAGTGAACTCCGGATCCTCCCCACCTAAAGGGGCCCCATCCATAGTCCTCTGACACCATTCGATGACAGCTGCGTCCTCTTAGTCACTCGGGCAGTCATCGTGGCACCCATCGCTCTCAGCCTCCACACCCGGGTAGTTCAGAAGACCCTATCAGCTCCACCTCTGAGACACTTTGGTATCCTTCCATCGCTCATGTCCTTCCCTGCTTCCACCCTAAGGGATGCCACCAGCCTCTCAACTCGAATACCGCAAACATCTCCTCACGGGTCTTTCAGTTTCCCTCTCTGCACCTCGAGGATATTCTCAACACAGCGGCCACACCAAGTCTGTTCAAACCTAAGTCATGGGACACCTGGGTGGTGTAGTGGGTTGGGTGGCTGATCCTTGGTGGCCGCTCAGGTCGTGACCTTGGGGTCCTGGAATCCAGCCCCGTGGCACTGGGCTCCTCGCTGGGCATGGAGCCTGCTTAAGATTCTCCCTCCCTCTCCTGCTGTTCCTCCTGCTCCCCCCAAAAAATTAATAAATCTAAATTGGGAACTGAGCTCTATTATAGATAGATCAATCGACTGATTGATGTATAGATACAGATCTGCCCTTACACAGAACATCTCCTTACAGAGAGTAAACTTGGGGCACCCCAGGGGGTTCAGTCAGTTAAGCATCTAGAGACTTCCGGCTCAGGGCATGATCTCAGGGTCCTGGGATCCAGCCCTGCATCAAGGCCTCCAACTCCACACTCAGCAAGGAGTCTGCTTCGGCTGCTCCCTCTGTCCCTCCCCTCGCTCATGCTCTTTCTCTCTCAAATAAATAAATGAAAAATCTTTTTAAAAAAGAGTAAACCTGATGAAATACAAGATGCATAAATGTTGACTTTAGATTGTATGTATTTTTGTATATATGTATATATAATAATATGTAATATGCACGTACACATATATGCATGTACACACACATATATACAATCAAGATACGGATATTCACTCATATAGAAAATCCGTTTACAAATAATAATCTTGACCAAATTCCTTACATAGACTCGTGGCCCCTTCACTCACCTCTTTATCATTCCTCTAACAGCTCTGTGAACACTGAGCATGTCTTCTAACTCTAACATACTGTGACTCTCAGTAGTTTGAAAAAGAGCTGATGTCACAAACACACTGTGTTACAGTATCACTAAGGGCCAGATCCATTCTTAGTTACATAATCCCTGAGACACTACCAGCCTTGCTGGCCTCGAAAGAGAGGCTTGGGGTACAAAAAAAAGGGAGGGAGGGGACTAAACAAAGCCCTGACGCTACCAAAATTCTTAGTGTATTCTCATTATTAATCCTTGGCAAAGAAGCAGACAGTTTGGAGGTGGAAGAAGGCAGTGGGGAGCTTTAAAATAATAATTATTTATTTATATTTCCCTAAATACCATGGCACTTTCTAGTCACAGATGCTTAGGAAGCAGAAAATCACCCAAAGACCTCATTCCCCCACCCCACCCCCTGCCAATATCTCCACAGTAGGATCAGACACCCAAGACCGTACTTTCCCTGCTAACTGGCTGTCAAGCAACTACCTCCAACAAATGGCAGTTTTTATCACTGATTCTTTCACGCCGCCTTTCATCTGTGAGGTCTGTAATCCATAAGAACAGCCTGATAATGATTAAGTAAAATCAAAGTGATCTTTTAAAAGCCTGTATGCTTTTATTGTTATAAATGCTTCACAAGTGAAAGATCAGTCAAAAGCCTAAAGGTACCCTGATTCGAACGGCCTTTGTGATTGAGTTAGTGTTTCTTTTGGAAGGCTCTCCCATCAGGCTTCCGCTTCTCTCGGCAAAACCATGAATTGGCTGATGTTGTCCCAGAGGCTTTCCTATGCCCCCTTTCCCATCACTCTTCTTTCACGGACTCCTCTCGGTTACCTAGGAGTCCCTCCTGCTGCCTTCCACATTCCGCCTACCGCACACTCATGTTCCAGACTCTTTGTAATTCTCCTTCCTAACACTACCATGTGTTTTTCCAGACTCAATTTCTTTGACAGGCCTGCTAGGTGGCTAGCTAACCCAATAATCTTTACCACACTGTTGGATTAGTACTCATTCTCTTCAGAATTGTTTTTCAAGCAGAAATTTCTAGAAATTCTATCAACATCCCGGCGCAAAATGTTGTAGGTATTTTGATAAGCAGTAGGAGAGGACACTTGAATATAACTAGACCTTTTAGACAAGGATTGCTTTACTTGGCCTAAGGAGTTGATGTATGTGTAGGGGTTCTGCACAGACACCCCCCCCCAACACACACACACACACACACACACACACAACGTGCCACTTTGGTATATGGATTAATTTGAGCTAAAGACACTTGAACCCCTGTGGGCTCAAAAGAAACTCTGTCCTTCCCTTAACCACACAGAAGAATCTAAATTGGAGGTCCTTCTGAGAAAAATAGTTATTAATAGAGAGAAATTTTATCTGAGTGACCCATCTGTATGGTCTGGCAAACATGTAATTACCAAACATCTGCTCTCCTTATTGCCCTGTGAAATGCATTTCTTTCCTCTGAAATTCTAGACCCCTAACCCCTTCTCCTTAGTTCAGAAAGACATATATGTATGTATGTATGTATGTATGTATGTATGTATGTATATACACATACACACCTCATTTTTCCTGTCTTTGGTATTTCCATATCTTTGTGGAGTCCCCATATGTATTAAATTTGGTTTTCTCCTGTTACTCTGCTTCATGTCAATCCGTTTCTTTTTTTTTAATTAAGATTTTATTTTTAAGTAAAGTGTACACCCAACGTGGGGCTTGAACCCACAATCTTGAGATCAAGAGTCACATGCTCTATGAACTGTGTCAGTCAGGCACCCCATGTCAGTTGTTAGTACTGTCAGAAGGACTTTTGAGGGGACAGGAATTCTCGCTCCCCAACATATGAAAGCTGTTTTCTCTGAAACCATCCTCAAGGATGAGAATGTAACTCCAGCGCAGCCTGGGTGGCTCAGCGGTTTAGCGCCGTCTTCAGCCCAGGGCGTGACCCTGGAGACCCGGGATCGAGTCCCATGTCGGGCTCCCTACATGCAGCCTGCTTCTCCCTCTGCCTGTGTCTCTGCCTCTCTCTGTGTCTCTCATGAATAAATAAATAAAATCTTTAAAAAAAAAGAGAGAGAATGTAACTCCAAACATCTAAGGAGTCTCCATCCAGTTGGCTTCCCACTGTGCCTAAAATAAAATCTATACTCCTGTTTAAAATAAAAAAGATCTGGCCTCTCCCTACCTGTCTCTACTGCATACACTACACTCCAGCCAAACTGGCCTTCCTATCCTGCTTGAACATGCCAAGTTGCACCATTTTCCTGCCTTAAAACCTGCATTGCTATGTTCTAGTTCTTGACATGCAAATTAGTCTTCATTTTGGTTCCCACCTCAAATGTCACCTCTTTCAACAATCTCAAGTAATCCTATAATCACTTTCTAATACCTCACCTATTTTATTTTCTTTAATCCCTGTCACTGATTTCACCATGCCCCAGCCACCTCCCCTCTGGTAACCATCAGTTTGTTCTCTATAGTGAAGAGTCTGTTTCTTGGTTTGTCTCTCTTTCTTTTTCTTTTCCTTGGTTTGTTTGTCTTATTTTTTTCATGGTATTATAACTGCGAAATGTTTCTGTTCATATATTTGTTTCCCTGCTCCTCCTAGGCCCCCTACTAATGTACACTCTTTGTTGCGTATTATGTTCATCACTGTGTCTCTCTTGTTTTGCACAGAAATTGGTATGTATTCAATGCTCAATAAAAATGTGCCGAATGAATGCAAGAAGATGAATCCAAGCATAACTTAACCTTTAAATTTAAATAATCGAGAAATCTCGTACTAATATTGGAAGGGGGTCGTGGTTAATATCACTATAACTAATGTAACTAATTTATGTTTATAAGACTTTTATTGGTTATGGACTACAGCATTTTTCCAATAAAACATTATAAATATTGGATTGACAAAAATTTCCACTTGCTTTTTTGAAAAGGTGTCCTTTTGATAAGATGTCACAAATGAATGCCAACACTCCTTAAGAAATATTGCCAACTCATCTTATTATTCTGTCAGTGTTAAGAAACTACATTTTCCTTTGGCCAATTTCTAGCTGTTCAAGTATGTAGTATCTATTGCTGGGACTTTAGAAGCCAATGAGCAACTTGCTTGTCACACGCTCCAACAAATGATCTCTTCCTCTACGCAGTGTAGCTAAGCAGAAAAGCAGCTCTCCTAAGATGATAACCAACACAGCACAGAATATTATTATACCTATGGTTTATTATCCTGCAAAGTTTACCCCAGCAGGCTGCCAAAAGAAAAAAAAAAGCGGAGCAATTTAGCAATTTGGTTCTCTACCAGGCAGGCCCCATTTAGCTAGTCGTAGCTTAAAAGCAGATGTCTGAGAGCAAGCAGTTAGGCAAGCAGCAGTCAGATGCTTTTGTAGAGTTTTTTCTTAAAAGGAAAAATTGAGGCAGGTCAGTGGGTTACAACTTCCTGGGCTTGCTTTTGTTATCTATAAGGTGAGGTATCGCCACTAAACCTGCTTTGCTAAAGTGAAACTCCAAGCTTAAAAAAAAGAAAAACAAGCATTTTTCCTTCCAAGAATTAAATAAACTGGTTTTAAAAAAGGAAACTTAACGTAAGTAGAAAGGGAAAAAAATACCCACCAGTCACTAAGAGCTGAATAACATAACTTTCCCTTTAAGGAAAACATGTAGCAAAAGAAAATCTTGTTTTCTAAAAACTGCAGTGAAATTTCTTGAGACCACACCTCCTAGGAAAGCTTGATTGTTAATTCTTCCAGAGGAACTGTTAACACTTAAATGACAAAACTCTATTAACCTCTATTCTGCAATTATGTCACTATCAAATTAAATTTAAGGAAATACGCACAGACCCTATCTTGGCATCCAAAACAAAAATTTCTTGGTGTTTTTCAGGAAGGCTTGGGGAGACTAAAGAGGAGGTATCTTTTTCATCAAACCTCTTAAACTGCCTCACTTTTCATTAATTTGGTCCCCTTTGTAATTTGTGTGTGTGTGTGTGTGTGTGTGTGTTTCTTCCCAGATCAGTTTCAAGGGTAAAGTCATCTCTAACTGGCATGTACTGTAAAACCGTAAAAATCTTTTCCACTGTTCATGGATCGTTTACAATCTGCAAGGTTTGGTGTGGGTATGAAACATATTCCTGCCAGCGGATAGCCTCATCAGCAGTGCTGAAAACCAATCCTTCTGTTTGGCTCATCAGGCCATATGGCTGCATAAAAAGGGAGCTAAACAAAAGTGCAACTAATGCACCTTGTCAGTATGAGTTTGGAGTAATTATCTGATAAAATGGCAAAGAAACTGCAGATGAGTATATTCTCTTACTCTTTAGTCATCCACCACTGCAAACATACACTAATTCATTGGGAGAACAAAAAAATCAGATAAATGTCCTTTCTATTTTACATGAACTAAAATAAAATACAGGGCAACAAAATTATATATGTATATACATGTGTATATATATATAACAGTTCAATTATATATATAATGTATTACATATATATTACAGTTCAATTATATATAATGTATTATATATAATGCATTACACACATTATATATAGAAGTATATTATTATGGTATATATTAGTGTATCATTGTATAGTAATAATTTATAATTATGACATACCTAAATATATAAGTTAAACATATAATTAAAATTTTGCATGCATATATCACGGTTTCAGACAGAATCCCAGGTGTTTTGTAGTAACATCTTCCTAAAGATTAAGGGTCAAGGTGCAAATGCAATCAGCGGTCTGAGTCCCCGGGCAATTAAAAAGCGAGCGAAGCAGCGAGATGAAGTCGCGCCCCCCCCCGGCGGCCTCCAGAGCGGCGCTGAGCTCCCGCCGCAGCACTTGGCGGAGCAGCCGGGAGCTCGCCCTCGCGCCCCCCGGGCGTCGGGGTCACGACCGCAGCGGGTCCGGCTCGCGGCGCGGCTCCTGCTTTGCAAAACCCCGAGGCACCGTAAGCGTCCGCCTCCGGGACCGGGACCCAGAGGCCGGGCGGTCGGAATCCCACCCTGAGCGTCGCCCCCGCCCCCCGCGGTGCAGACCCAGGCCCCCCGCGGTGCAGACCCCGCCCCCCGCGGCCCCCCAGCCCCAGCGCGGCGGCGGGACGGAGCGGGCCACCTGCGCCCCCCGGGTCCCCGCTGCAGGTGCCTGGGTCCCCAGGGCGGCCCTGGAGCGGCCCGGCGCGCGGCCGTCCTCGCCCTCTCGGCCAGCGCGTCTCGTCCCCCGAACTTTCCAACTTCGGAGCCCGCGCTCCCAAAGGAGCCACGGGGGAGGAGGGCGCCGGGCCCCCCCGGGGCGCGAGGGCGCAGGGGCGCGCGGGGACCCGGCCCGGAGCAGGTGCTGGGAGGCGGGGGTGGGGGGGCCCGGGGCAGGGGGAGGCCGGGAGGGTGGACGCAGAAGTTGTCACCCCGGGGATGAAGGGGCGGGGCGGGGCGGGGGGGGGTGCTGGGAGGAGGAAGCGGGAGAAACCGAGGGAGAAACTCTGGCACCGCACACATGCATGCACACGCACATGCACATGCACACACACATGCACACGCACACACACATGCACACACACATGCACACGCACATGCACACACACGCACACGCACATGCACACACATGCACATGCACACACACACGCACATGCACACGCACATGCACACGCACACGCACACACACATGCACACACACACGTGCACACACGCGCACGCACGGCCTGTTTCCAAAAAGGACGAGCCGCCCCGAGCCTGGGAACCGGAAGGCGCAACAGCTCCCCAAGCTGCGCGCGGCGGTCCGGGTGTCGCCGGGTCACCAGGGGCCCCCCGGGGAAGGCGAGCTGTCGCCCGCGGCACCTGCGCGGCGGCCCGGGGCGGGGGGGGGCACTCACCCTTGAGGCCGGGGGGCCCCGTCTTCTCGGCCATCTTCCCCCGCCCCTCCCCGGCCCCCCGCGCTGTGCTCCGGCGGCCGCCCGGCTCAGCAGGCTCTTTGTGGCGGTGACGGCATCTGCGCGCTCGCTGGCCGGGTGCGGGTGCGGATGCGGGCGCGGGTGCGGATGCAGGTGCGGGCGCGGGTGCGGGTGCGGGCGCGGGTGCGGGTGCGGATGCAGGTGCGGGCGCGGGTGCGGGCGCGGGTGCCCCTCGCGCTGGCGCTGCTGCGGCCGCGGCGGCTGCGGCGGCGACTGTGCAGGCGGCTGCGCCGCTCGGGCTGCGGAGGGGGCCGCGCCGGGGCCCCGGAGCGCCCGCCCAGACTGACCCCCCCCTGCCCGCGCCCCCTCCCCTGCGCCCCCCCCCGGGGTCCCGTCGGAGCCGCCAGCTCCAATCCAACCAGGGGCGGCGCCGTCACGGAGCAGCCGCGGCCCCGCGGGGTGGGGGCGGGGGGAGCCCTGGGCTCTCCGGGGCCGCGAGGTGGGACGCCGGGCGGCTGCGGGCGGTGGAGCCCGCGTTCTGCAGCCCGCTGTCCTCGGGGTCTCCGAGCCCCCTCCCGGGCTGCAGGGCGCGACGTGGGGGGGGGGCGGGGAGGTGGAGGGGGCGCCTGCAAGAGACGCGGGCCTCCCCAGGCCGACCAGAACTCCCGCCAACTGCAGGAGAAACTGCACCGGCGCCGCCCCACCCCGCCCAGCCGCCGAGCACCCCAAAAGCATCCTCCGGGGCTCCAAGCCCCAAACCCCAGCGGACGCCGCGGGCCCCACGCAGAGCCGCGGAGGGCGGAGGGGGCCTGGGGGCTGGACCCCCGCGCTCGCGCCCTGAGCATCTCTGTAACCGGGACTCCGGACACGGCCCTTGGGGCTGCGGGAATAGAAAGTTCCAGCTCTCGGGTGTTGGGGCGACCGGGCGGGGCAGGGGGGCTGGGCCTCCCGGCCTTGGGGACCAGCGCGTCCCAGGGGCTGCGCCCGGGTCTCTCGCGGCCCCGGGGTCCCGGGAGGAGCTGTCCTCCCCGGGGGTGCTGACCGCGGGGCTCCCGCGCGGGCCAAAGTTGAAGACGCGGCTGAGAATGTAAAGGTAGTGACAGCCCTTAACAGAAGGGCGGGAGGGGTGACCCGTGTGGAGGGAAAATACAAAATCCTTAGGAGCCGAGTTTTCCCTTTTTTCCCTTTACAGGAGCCAGAAGAGTTTTTCCCTTAAACCTACTTACTAAGGCACAGTGGTATTAACACTTCTCCTTTCCGTTCCCTCCCTACATTTCCAGCCTACTCTGGTTATCTAAATGTCCAGTGATTCCATGGAGTGACCACTAGCCAGAGGTTTCCCCAGCACCAGGGTGCTGTAGCAGAAAGAACACTGGAGTCCAAACCCCTTGAGTTTTGAGTTCTGGCCCTGGAACTTCATGGCTCCGAAAACTTGCAGAAGTCCTCTATTATCCCCTCTTCTGGTTTGTACAATATCATCTCCAAGATTCCTTCCAGCTCTAAAGGATGTCCTGAGATTTTTTTTTTTTGTATCGCAAAATCATGACACATTTTTTTCTACTCTTTCTGAATGTGACTTTATATCGTGTATTATCATGCTGATAATATCATATCGTATCATGCTGATAATATCGTGTATATCATGCTGAAGTAAGTAATCCAAAGAACATGTGAAATACCCAACCCCTCTCACAACAAACGCACGCATTGGATACAAAACACAAATAGCAAGTTTGCTTTAATTAACAAACAGGCCCAGTCTCTGATTTAATTCAAAACTGCTCTGTCCGGGTGCCTGGCTGGGTCAGTCAGTAGAGCATGCCATAGTTGATATCAAGGGTGATGAGTTTGAGTCCCACCCTGGGGATAGAATTTACTTAAAAAACAAACTAACAAACAAACAAAACAAAAAACCTGCTTTGTCATCTCTTCGAACTCTTAAGATGTGCATTGTATAGGCTTGTAAATGTTCTTAGTCCATTTTATGTGTTCATATTTTAACACATTAGAATAATATCTTATAACTTATTACTTTTACATACTTTATTTCATTTAATTCTGACCACATACTTGTGAGTTTAGAGGTCCAGTTCTGTCTTCCATGTTTTATAGGTAAGAAAATGAGATTCATGAAGGTTCATGACCTGTATACAACTTTCAGGGCTTCTATGCAGCTCTTCTAACTCAATGCCAGGCTCTTCCCAGGATACCAGCCTATGAAATAAAACACTTCTACTTCAGACCAGGAAGAGGTTCCTTTTTTCTATGTACTCCTTCCATGGTGTCAATACTATTCTCAACAGCGGGAACTCAAAATTTTAGTTGACAATATGTCTATTAGTGACAAATTATGTCTATGTTTTACACTTGTAGCACTTCAAAGTGTTTTTACATGCATTTTCCCAGTTGAAGATCACAATTATCACAGGAGATCACAAAAGAGGTTTGTTCAGCCCACTGAACAGGTAAGGAAACAGACTCATGGACTTTACACGGACATCTAAAGTCCCAATTACTTTATAGAGTCACAACTTCCAGGCCAAGTGTCTTCTGACTAGCCCATGCTGCATATATTTAACTGTTAACTAACAGTTGCAAAGACAATGCCTATAGGGATCAGTAAGGTAAGATACATGACACAAACAGTATAAATATGTATACTGTCCTTGAGTGAAAGGTAGGGACTGTGCAACAGCCCCAGGTTACCTCGTAGGAATGGAAACCTAGAGATGTAAGGATTTTGATTTTTCAAAGGAGTTAAGAATCCATATTTCCAGTTAAAATATCTCTGTTGATGTTGCTTAACACATAAAACAAAGCAAAACACTGCAGGCCTAACAAAACACATCTGCCAGTAAAACTCCAGCCTATGGGTTGTGTCTCTATGTCTGTTTTCACATCTCATAAATTGAGTTTTATCATCAGAAAGCTGGGCTTGAACTGAAACCTTGGATATAGTTCTGATTCTGATGGTATCCACGTGCCCTCAAAACTAGAGGTTATCACGATTTTTAATCCAATTAATCATGATTTCTAAAGAGAAATTTCCAGAGATCAGTGTTTCTTAATGGCTGGCTGTTCTTGGAGCCACCAATGAGAATAACTACAGTAAATAAAATAATTTTTAAGTCACATGTGATTCTGCTGGATGCGAAGAAACTTATACATTTTATTTGATGATGATGATGATGATGATGAAAACAAGGACAAAGTTGGCCTAATTTCTATTTCCCTTAGAGAAATGCTCTGAATGAATCCTTTCAAAAAATAGCCATGATGCTAAAATGGTAACTTTAGTGAGATGTAGTATAATCATTCTTCATAGATCATTCTAGCCACGTCAAGACTCTCTAAAGAGGAATGGAAGAAAGGAACACATGTTCCTCATGTGAAAGTAGCAAGTGAGCTCAACAGGGAAAATGAACTTGTCATGTATATTATACTAAAGGCCAAAATGAAAATAGAATTCATACTACACAAAGCATAATTGTCATTAATTTATATGTTACTGCAATTTCAGTAAAAAGGTTGAAAAATATAACCCTCAGAGTGGGGTTTTTTGCTGGAATATTTTATATCGAATGCCTAACTATAAATTAACTACGTAGTTTAGGGGAAATAAAAAGAGAAAACAAAAGCCCCAATGATTTTAATCATGTTAATACCAAATTATGTCAAAAGAACCTGAATTCACTCCACTTTTGAAAAAACATCTTGTATTTTAAGATTTGACATGTAAAAAAAATCATAATATTCACCTCAGCTGAGGTTTTAAAGGAACCTACAATTCTGTGACTAAAACTAAAAAAAAAAAAAAAAGGTAGAAAAAAGAGAGGATAATAGGAAGAGAGTCGGATAGTCAACAAGTGCATTAAAAAAAAATCTTGAGCACTTACATACTCAAAATCCAGTATGTGAAGAAGTAGGGAAACTGAGTCTGTCTTCCTACCCCTTCCTGCATACCACTGTGGATGCACGCACGAAGCCTTAAACAATATTTCTCTCCTTTATCTCTGGTAACCAGATTGACATAGATTCATATAATAAAATTTCACCTGAGTTTAAATGGAGTTCTCCCTGGAGTGAGAGCTTATAGAATCTTTGTCTCTTCATTCTAATTCTCCCATTGATAACCCTGACCTCAAGAAACCTAGTTTCACTTATGCATATTTGAATTGCACAGAGAGACATGAAATTCAGGGACATCATTTAGGGGGCTTAAGTGTAAATTCTAGGTTTCTTAGGAAAACCTGCACAAAAAGATCCCTTAACATCACTAATTTCAGAGCAAACCTCTCCTGTAGAGACAGCTGCCTTACGAATGACACGATCACTACTAGCAATTTCAATGATATCGAAAATATCATGCTCAATTTGTGCAGAAGAAAATTTTATTTAATTTTGCTAAATTCAGTTACTAACCTCTAGAGCCATGCCCCTCCAGAAAGAAGTTAACAGGAAGTATTTTTGCGCCCACAATGACATGTACGCTTATTATAGTTCAATCCCACAGAAACAAAAGAAACAAAAGCAAGCCTTTGGGAGGGCCAAGAAACCCAAAGCTAGGTCTTTGCTCAAATTAACCTAGAAATTCCTTTGCGGGAAGTGCTCCAGACCTGGCCTAAATAAAGCAGAGCATGGATGGAAGGATAGCCGATATCTCATAGAGATAGTTGGATATGTATGATACACAGCTAAACCATCAAGATTTCATGGAATATATATATATATAAACAACTTAAATAGTTTTGATACTCCAGTTGGCCTACTCAAGGACAAAATCTTCAGTCTGACCTCTTCTAGCTTCTAATTAATCTGTTTACCCCTAAAATGTTCAAAAACTGCAGTAACTCCTTCCATTGTAATTCCTGTTTATTACCTTGTTCTTTTATTCAGTCAACCGATTCCCTCTTATATAAGTGAGCGATTCACACATGAAATAAATGGCATACAAAAATAATTAAATATTTCTGAGATATTTTTGTCAACAAGCCAAGCTGTATTTCCCATCCTTTTCTCTTTTCTGTTTAGTCTAGTCAACAAATATGTGTTGAGTAATTCTACGTGCTAGTTGCTATTCTGGGTGATTGGTTATAATGTAGTAAAACAAAATGGTCCACACATTCATGGTACTCGCAATTTTATAGGAGAGACAAATTAACCTGTAAAGTTCTTACGGAAACAGCACGTCCAAGGTCCCCACTAGAAAATTCAGGATTGGAGCAGTGGTTTCCAAATTCCAAAGTGACTGTGTGTGTCATCAATTAAAACTTTCTTTTTTGCTCACACAACTCCAACTACATTTATTTGGTTTTATTCACATTGTGTCTACTAGTGTATTAACATGTACATTATCAAATGCACAAAAGTTTGAAAGTTTTAAATGGACAACTTTAAACACCTGCAGAGACTATTGCTTTAGAGGAACTTAAAGAAGAGCAATGTGGGTGAAGGTTAGTATGTGATGATTTTAAGCAGGGACAAGAGTAATTGGAATAAGTCTAATTAATTAACTAATTAATTAATTATATAGTTTTGGGGTTGGGTGGGAGTTACATGTTTATACTGACTCAGATGTGCTCTGGAGCCCATCTAAGCTTAGAAACAATGCATTCCATAGCAATGAACACAACTGGCATCCAGATCTTGGTTTCTAAATACCATTGTCCACTAAAAAAGACAATGATCCTTGGAGAAATGACTCCAGGTCTGTAGCACCCAAAGCACTAGGTCAACCTGGAATACATTGATATGTCAGAAAGCAAGGAAATATTCAAAGACTAATGAGACCATACCAAGAGGACAAAGGAGACAACTGGGAGTGGTTGTCTACTGATCAAATGTATGAAAATGTGAACCTCAAAAAGAATAATGATGGCAATAGGTTACGATACATTGAATAAAACAAAATTTATGAATTCACAGTGATATTCAAAAGAGAGAATTTGAGCTATTTCCTTTTTTAAGCATTGAATTAATAAGTATAGAAGAAATGATAGAATTAGAAAATCATCATTTGGCAAGGTCCAATATAATAGCCAAGGATCATCAATAGATGCTAAAGCCTTTGGATAATTGGTTGTTGGGAATACAATATTCAAATGGTCTCAAAATATTATTCCATGTATTAGTTACTAATTGAAAAGGGAAATTAATCTGTATAATGGAAAATTTGTGTAGCCACCACCTTAATCAACTAAATAATCAAATTTATCATCACCAATAGTTGAACAATGTGTCATGTGCCTTGTAATGAAACTCAGTAAGTATGCAATTGTCATCTATGTAGTTTTCTTATCAAAAATATTTAACATAAAACTATGGGGTGCCTGGCTGGGTCAGTCAGAAGAGCATGTGCCTCTTGATCTTGGTGTCATGAATTGGAGCCCCATGTTGGGAAATTAATAAAAACGATAATAAATAAACTTTAAAAAATATATTTAACCTAAAACTAATCATGAGGAAGCAACTCAAATAAATCCAAAATGTGCAATTCTATAAGAAGCTGGACTTTTATTTTTTTTAAAATCAATATCATGAAAATAAAGAACTGTTCTATACACTAAAGATGTATAAACACCAAATGCAATGCATGAAACTTAGCTGGATCCTGGACCAGGGTAGGGAAGATAAATCACTTATAAAAGACATTTTGGAAACAAGAAAAAGTTAAATATGAACTGTATGCTAGATGTTACAGAATTAATAGTATTTTCTTAAATGCATTGGTGGTATTATTGTTGAGAATGTCCTTATTCCTAGGAGATGTATACTAAAATATTGAGTTGAACATACAAAATGACAAAATATCAGCAATTTCACAAAGTTAAACATAACATTAAGATGAATGCCCTGATGTCTGCAACTTGCTTTCAATGGTCAGGCGGTGGGGGGGGGGGGATTAATAGATGATATGTAAATAGGTAGTAGCTAGTGAGCTGAATAAGACAATCAGCACAAAATGTTAAAAATCAATGAATATTGGTGAAAGAACAAAAATATTCATCGTAAAAATCTTTCAACCCTTTTATTCGTTTGAAAATTTTCAAAACACAAAGTTGAAAAATGGGGGAAAAAGTGAAAAACTCAGGCTTTCCCAATTAAAGGTAAGAGTTTATTTAGGGGCACCTGGCTGGCTCAGTTAGTAGAGTATGTGACTCTTGACCTCAGGGTTGTGAGTTCATCAAGCTGCATGTTGGATATAGAGATTACTTAAAATCTTTTTTTAAAAATGGTTTATTTAGGATAAATCCAGTCCCTTATAGAAAACTAACCCTCAAAATTTCAAGGTCCCCCCCCCTCCTTTCTCTTAACATTCTCACCTTTTGAGATGTGGGCACAGAAGTTTATAATATTGTAATATAGCACACTGCATGTGTTGTCTGGTCTCATGTTGTCCTCTCCAGGCATGCATATGTCTGGCTGATGCACACCTTGCCTCACCTGGGCTCTGGGCATTGGATTATATGTTCACTGACCACTGCTAAAGAGATCAAGAGTCTGATCTCTTGGCATGGGCAATGCATGGTGATTGCCCTCAAGAAACTCAACCATCTCCTCCTACAGACCAGGCCGTCTACATTGATTTTCACTGATGCTGCTCATGTTCTGAGACTTCGCAATATCCTCCATCTGGACCTCAACTTGGAGTTGCCTATTGCTTACTCATAGTTACCACTGTGATTCCTTTGAACAGAGACCTCTGCTGAGAGCTCCTCTGCTGTGACTTTCTGGCAAGTATGTTAATGCCTATTTCTAAATTACTCTTTATATCTCCTCAGAATTGCTCAGCAACCTCTAGATCTTTTTCTGCAATATGCACCGGCCATAAGAAACCAGGTACTGTGTTAATATAATGATGTGGGAAACAAAGGAAGAAGACAGATTATTAAATTTCCTCACTACTCACATCCCATTGACAAGTCCTTGAAACAGGCACAGTGACCTTCCTCTACAGACTGAGTTGCCTCGATGTTCATACTTTGCTAAGCCCAAAAGGCAACTTTAGCCCGACCTCCAGGATCCTATAAGTCTACTTTAACATATAAAAATTCCTTTATAAATTTCCTTTATCTCTAAACCCCCTGGCATACGTGTTGGCAATCATCCCCCAAGCATATGGTCCACCGATATACATCTGAAGGGTCTCCTGACTCAGGTTTTATTAGGTGGTAATAAGTGACCTTTCCCCAACAACTGCTAGCCCCCTCACAGTCCTGGAAACCTTGCTTCTAAAGTTCCTTAGAGACTCACACTATCCCTAACCCCCCCCCCAAATTGAAAGTTTATAATGGGTCACTCCTCATGACCCCAACTCAGCTCTTTCTGCCCATAGATCTTGTCCCTGTACTTTGATAAAATCACCTTTTTACACCAAATACAGCTCAAGAATTCTTGGCCATTGGCTTCGAACCCTAGCATCTTTCCTATATCACATAGCATGCTTTTTTTAATTTTGCTTCTGTGGCTACCCCATGTTGGCAAAGGGCTTCTTTCTCTCAGAGGCTTGTAACTTCTCCACCAGTGATGTTCTCCAGTGTCCCCCAAAATTATCAACCTGAGATCCACTGTGAGTAAGGGACACTGTCTCATCTCTTGCTCCCTTGCCTCTCACACAAACCCCTTAACTTTCTCTAGCACTTTCTATTTTTCATATGATGGGACTTCACTTGGATACTTGGATAGTATCCTCCATTTTTTCTCCATAATGGCTTATTGTAACACTCTATGTTCAAATAACTAAACTTTCCTCTTGGTTTATAAAGGGACACTTTTGGAATTCATATGCCTCTTTCATATTTCAAAAGGCCTGGATTTTAAGATAACTGCTTCACAAGGAACTTGAGAAAGTTGGCCTTGAGATTCAAAATTAAGCAAAGATCCCTTTTCTCTAGGTGGATTATCCCTCCTTGGAAGGAAGGAATGTTACCAATTCAGTGTGT
The DNA here is from genome assembly GCF_905146905.1 of Nyctereutes procyonoides. Lineage (NCBI taxonomy): Eukaryota > Metazoa > Chordata > Mammalia > Carnivora > Canidae > Nyctereutes > Nyctereutes procyonoides. The sequence continues at coordinate 6,743,843 of NW_026575126.1, forward strand.
AAGGAACCACAGAACAAATGGTTTACAAAGAATTAAATCTTCTTTGGTTTCCTAGGTCAAAAACATTATTGTCATCAGGGTCACCAAAGGACATTAAATTAGGATTTGGGAACCTGGCTGGAGTAGTATGCTACTCTTGGTTGTAAGATCAAGATCAATCCTTTGCCCGAACTCAGGTAGACATTACTTAAAAAAAAAAAAGTACATCGAATTGGGAAATCTGGGTTCTAGTCATAACTTGTCTACTGATATGACTTGTGACTTTGGATAACTAACATGATTAAAAAAATAGTAGTAGCAATTGCTGATCTTCTGTTATGATGGCCAATGATGCTGGGTCTTTGATTTCTTTTATTTTTAGTACTCCTGTCCCAGTCTTCCAGTTACTATTCTAAATCTTCACCATTCCCCTCTAGTCTCTGGTCCCAACCTTTTTATGTGAGAAAACATGAACTCTTATAGTTTAAACTGCTGATGTGCTTTCTGACATATACAGTCACTTTCCTAACTGATACAGTGAGTATAAATACAGTTTGTAGATATGGTGGCAGAAAGTTGGAAAAGTTTCTAATGACTCCTACTTTCTCTTTGAAGTAGGAGATAAAGTCACCTGCTGAGTTTGAGGAAGTAAAGTATAGGGAAGAACATCTGAGAAGAATAGAATGAAATGACATACCTATTGTGGAGAATAGGAGATAGGGATATCTAAGGAAACATTGAAATAATCTTGAGCATTCTTGAGGACAAGATGACTTTTTTTGGGTTTTTTCCTTCCAAACTTGTATTTAAATTATAGTCAGTTAACATATACTGTAATATTGGTTTCAGAAGTAGAATTTAATGGTTCATCACTTACACATAATACCCAGGGCTCATCTAAGCAAGTGTCTCCCTTAATACCGATCACTCATTTAGCCCATCCTCTACCCACTTCCTTCATCAACTCTCAGTTTGTTCCCTATCCTTAAGAGTCTCTTATGGTTTGCCTCCCCCTCTCTCCTTTTTTTCTCTTCTCACACATTTATCTGTTTTGTTTCCTAAATTCCACCTATGAGTGAAATCATTTGGTATTGGTCTTTCTCCAACTGACTTATTTCACTTAGCATAATGCCCTCTAGTTCTATCCACAACATTGCAAATGGCAAGATTTCATTCTTTTTGATGGGTGAGGAATATTCTATTGTATATATTAATATCATCTCCTCTTTATCCATTCATCAGTTGATGGACACTTGGGCTCTTTCCATAGTTTGGCTATTGTTGATAATGCTGCTCTAAACATTGGGATGCATGTGCCCCTTCAAATCTATATTTTTGTATCCTTTGGGTAAATGCATAATAGCACAATTGCTGGATTGTAGGGGAGCTCTATTTTTAACTTCTTGAGGAACCTCCATACTGTTCTCCAGAGTGGCTGCACCAGTGTGCGTTCTCACCAACAGTATCCTTGGCATCCTTGCCAACACCTGTTGTTTCCTGTGTTGTTAATTTTAGCCATTCTGACTGCTGTGAGGTGATATCTCTCTGTAGTTTTGATTTGTATTTCCCTAATGAGTGATGTTGAACATTTTTTCATGTGCCTGTTAGCCATCTGGACATCTTCTCTGAAAATATATCTATCCATCTGCTAAGAAGCAGTTGCTTCTTTTGTACATTACATAGCATGTTGTTTGTGCCTTTATCATTAATATTTATTTTATTTATCTTATATCTTAGTAATTTGTGTGGATGTCTGTCTCTCTATTGACTAGATGGTTGACATTTTTTTCTTAGCCATTATAATGGGACAATAGCTCCTAATTTACTGATAAGTACTCCTTGGCTAGAGCAGTGACGAATGGTACTGAAAGATAGGGTATTTTGGGATTAGCTCCAGGAGCCTCTGAATGTCCAGTTATGAAGAAGAAAGGACATTAGTATATAATATATTTAATGAATACTTTTTAATTAAGAGTCATTAATAATCCAAATATCTTTATTCATTCTATTTTCCTAAGTGAATGCTAAATAAGAATGGTGAGAGTAGGCATTCTTGTCTTACTTCTGATCTTAAGAAAAAACTTGCAGCCTTTTATCGCTGGGTATGATGTTAACTATGGGTTTGTCATACGTGGAATTTATTATGTTAAGGTACATTTCTTCTACACCAAATTTGTTGAGGGTTTTTATCATGAAATGATGTTGTATGTTTGTCAGTCTTTTTCAGCACCTATTGAGAAGATCATATATTATTTTTATCTTCCCTTCTATTAATATGGTGTATTAGATTTATTGACTTGCGTATGTTGAACCATCCTTGCATCCCAGGAATAAATCCCACTTGATCATGGTGTATGAACTTTTTAACATGTTGTTGAATTTGGTTTGATCATATCTTGTTGAGAATTTCATAGAGATATTGGTCTCTAGTTTTCTTTTCTTACAGTAGCTTTAAATGGTTTTGGTAGCAACAGTAATTCTTGCCTCATAGAAACAGTTTGAGAGTGTTTTTCTCCTCTTCAATCTTTGGAAGAGTTTGAGGTTGGCATCAGTTCTTTAAATATTTGGTAGAATTCACCAGTAAAGCCTTCTACTCCTGGGCTTTTCTGCATTGGGAGGTTTTTGATTACTGATTCTATCCCCTCTCTTGCTATTTGTCTATTCAGATTTTCTATTTCTTCATGATTCAGTCTTAGTAGATTGTATGTTTCTAGTAATGTATCCATTTCTTCTAGGTTATCCAATTTGGCATATAATTATTCATAGTAGTCTCTTATGATGCTATATAGTTCTGTGGTATCAGTTACAATATCTCTTCTTTCATTTTTGATTTTGAGTCTTCTTAGTCTAAAGACATATCAATATTATATATCTTTTTTAGAAGATTTTATTTTTAAGTTATCTCTACACTCAACATGGGGCTTAAACTCACAACCCCAACATCAAGAGTTGCATGCTCTATCTGAGCCAGCCAGGTGCCTTTTATGTATCTTTTTTTAGAAAACCAGCTTTTTAAAATTAACAAGGCAGGAAACAACAGATGTTGGAGAGGATGTAGAGAAAGGGGAACCCTCTTGCACTGTTGGTGGGAATGCACACTGGTGCAGCCACTCTGGAAAGTAGTGTGGAGGTTCCTCAAGAAGTTAAAAATAGAACTACTCTATGACCCAGCAATTTCACTACTGGGTATTTACCCCAAAGACTGATGTAGTAAAACGCCAGGACACCTGCACCCCAATGTTCATAGCAGCAATGTCCACAATAGCCAAACTGTGGAAGGAGCCACGATGTCCTTCAACAGATGAATGGGTAAAGAAGATATGGTCTATATATACACTAGGATATTACTCAGCCATCAGAAAAGACAAATATCCACCATTTTGCTTCGATGTGAATGTAACTGGAGGGTATAATGCTAAGTGAAATAAGTCAGTCAGAGAAGGACAATCATATGGTTTCGCTCCTACGGGGAATATAAGAAATAGTGAAAGGGATTATAAGGGAAAGGAGGGGAACTGAGTGGGAAAAATTAGAGAGGGACAAACCATGAGGGACTCCTAACTCTGGGAAACAAACAAAGGGTTGTGGAAGGGGAGGTTGGGGGGGATGGGGGAACTGGGTGATGGGCGCTGAGGAGGGCACTTGATGGGATAAGCGCTCGGTGTCATACTATATGTTGGTAAATTGAGTTTAAATTTAAAAATATATATTAAATATATATGTTATAATATATATTATATATATTGAAACACAACTTTTAATTTCATTGATCTTTTTTATTATTTTACTGGTCTCTATTTCATTTACTTCTACTCTGATCTCTGTTATTTTCTTCCTTCTGCTAACTTTAAGCTTAGTTTGTTCTTCCTTTTATACTTCCTTGAGGTAGAAACTTATATTGTTTATTGGAAATCTTTCTATTTTGCTAATATATGCAGTTATCACTGCAAACTTTCCTTCCAGAACTGACTTTGCATTGTCAGGTTTTAGTGTGTTGTGTTTCCATTTTCATTTGTTTCAAGTTGTTGTGGTTTTTTAAAATTTCCCTTTTAATTTATTCTTGGACCCATTGATGTTCAGGAGTGTGTTGTTTAGTTTTTACATGCTTGTAGATTTTCCAACTCTCCTTTGTTGATTTCTACTTTCATACTTATTGTGGTTTGTAGTTGAAAAAAAGATACTTGGTATGATTTCAATCTTCTTAAATCTGCAAAGACTTATTTTGTGGCCTATCATATGGTCTATCCTGCAAATGTCCTCTGTGTACATAAGAAAACTCAAGTTTCTGCTGCTGTTGGATGAAATGTTCTCTATATGTCTATTAGGTTCATTTGGTCTAATAAGTGGTTGAAGTCAATGTTCCCTTGCTGATTTTCTGTCTGGATGATCTATCCATTGCTGAAAGTAGGATACTGAATTCCCTTCTCATTATTGTATTGTTCATTTCTCCCTTCAGATCTTTTAGTATTAACCTAATATATCCAGGTGCTCTGAAGACAGATTATATATATTTACCACTGTTGTATCTTTTTGATGAATTGACCCCTTAACATTATATAATGATCTTTATCTCTCGTTACTCTTTTTGACCCAAAGTCTATTTTATCTGATATAAATATAGTTACTTTCACTTTATTTTGATTTCCACTTGCCTGAAATATGTGTTTCCAACCCCTCACTTTGAGCCTAAGTCCTCAAATCTGAAGTGACTCTCTTGTTCAATGTATTCGGTTGGTTTTATTCTTTTATCTATCCCACCACTCTGTACCTTTTGGTTGGTGAATTCAATCCATCTACATTTATTTATTTATTATGGGTGATTGATAATTAATAATTACGAATAATTAATAATATAATAATAAAAGACTTCCTAATACCATCTTATCAATTGCCTTCTAGTTATTTTGTATTTTATTTCTCTTTCTTCTCTTCACACCTTTGAGAATTGATCATTTTCTGTGATGGAAAACTCCCCTCTCTTTATGTTTTGTTAATCTTCTATAGGTTTTTGCATTGTGGTTACCGTGAAGCTTACATCATAAAACATCTTATAGATAAAAGAGTTCATTCTAAGCCAATAGCAACTTAACCTTGATTGTATACAAAGGCTCCACCCCTTAGCCCCGTAACTCCTCTCTGTTATGTTTTTTATGTCACAATTTACCTCTTTTTCTATTGTGCATTTGTTAAGTTGTAGTGGCTATAGTTATTTTAATAATCATTTGTTTTACCGTTATACTATAGTTAAATGGTTAACACATCTCATATTACAGAATTAGAGTTTCTAAGTCTGACTATATTTACTTTTAGCAGTGTGTTGTATATTTTTATATGTTTTCATGTTACTAATCAGCATCTTTTCACTTATGTTTGAAGAACTCCTTACAGTATTTCTTACAAAGCAGATCTAGTGGTGATGAACTCTCTCAGTGTTTTATTTGTTTTTTGTTTTTTTTCCTGAAGATGTTTTTATTTTTCCTTCATATCTGAAGGATAACTTTGCAAAATAGAGTATTCTTGGCTGGAATTCTTTTTCTTTTAAAATTTTGAACATATCATACCACTCTTTCCTGTCCTATAGGGTTTCTGCTGAGAAATTCACTGATACCCTAATGGGGGTAGGTTACAATCTCTTTTCTCTTATTGCTTTTAGATTCTCTCTTTGTCTTTGACTTCTGACAGTTTCACTATAATGTATCTTGGAGGTCATTTTACACAGAGGTAATGGAGTGATCTATTAGCTCAGTGAACTTAGATGTCCAAATTTCTCCCCAGGTTTAGACAATTCTCAGCTATTATTTCTTTAAATAGACTTTCTGCCCTATTACCCCCTTTTCCCCTTCTGCAACTCTTGTTATTCTACTACATGTACATTTAAAGGTGTCCAATAGACCATGTAGGCTATCTTCACTCTTTTTCCTTTTTTCTCTTCGTTCTGCTCTGACTATATTATTTCAAAGTTCTTTTCCTATAGATTACTGTTTCTATCATCTGTTTCATCTATTCTTCTGTAGATGCTTTCCATTGCATTTTTCAATTCATTCACTGAATTTTTCAGTTCCAGAATTTCTGTTTGGCTCTTTTGTATGATTTTTGTCTGTTAAATTTCTCATTTTGTTCATAAATTATTTTCCTGATTTCACTGAATTGACTTTCTGTGTTTTCTTGTATCGCATTGAATTTCCTCAAAACAGCTATTTTGAAGTCTTGTTATCAGCTAAATTGAAACATATCATGCTTTAGATTTAGATACTGTAGGATTATTGTTATCTTTTGGTGATGATGTGTTTCCCTGATTCCCCATGTTCCTTGGACTTTTGCGTTGTTATTTTAGCATTTGAACAGCAGACACCTCTTCAAATCTTTACCAATTATTTTCTAGTGGCAGATTTTTTTGTTGGTCCACCTTATATCTGGTAATATCTCCAGCCCTGTATGGATACATCTGTTCCACAGTTCTTGCTCCCTCTTGTGGCATAATTCTTTTTTTTTTAAGATTTTATTTATTTATTCATGACGGACACGACGAGCGAGAGAGAGAGAGAGAGAGAGAGAGAGAGAGAGCAGAGACATAGGCAGAAGGAGAAGCAGGCTCCATGCAGGGAGCCCGATGTGGGACCTGATCTGGGGACTCCAGGATTACACTCTGGGCCAAAGGCAGACACACTCAACCACTGAGCCACCCAGGCGTCCTGTTGTGGCATAATTCTTAAGATTATGTTTTACCTGGTTCTTAAGACACCAGGCTAACTACTGGAAACCTCTGTTTTCCAGAAGGTGGAGCTATAGCTCAAATTTGTGGTTTTTCCCTGGCCGATGGACCTTCCTTATTATTTTCTGAGGGGAACTATTTTCTGTTTACAGGAATTTGCTCCCATGCTCCACTCAAGAGGAGGCACAAGTTTCTGGCTATGGGTTTAGCACTCAGGGCACTGGGGATGCCTGTGAGACAGTAGAGGTATCCTCAGGTAAGGTTCTCCCAGTGGCTCATGCATAGGCTTCCTGCTGGAGCCCTGAATGCCATCAGCAGAAACTGCATTCCTTTAATGCCCTCTTGATACTCTTATCTGTCTCTTTCCTGATCTCCCTCCCCCAGTCATGGAGGCCCTGTCCCAACACTCTGGTGCTGCAGGAGAGAAATGGGCTTCTCCAGCAGCGTCTTGCACAGCTGAAGTAGCTGAACATACATTCATTGCTCTCCTTTTCCCCTCACAGGGTAGATCACCCTTGCTGGCTAGTTCAGCCCCATACTGTGCTGCCTTGGGGGAGGACTGACACTGGCAAAGTTCTTCTTACCTCTTCCAATCCATCCAATTATGTATTCTTTTTTGTTTGAATGGAATGTTAGAATCTTTCCTTGGGAAGGTTGAACTTCTATCAGTGTCTCTTGTCCATGGGTATCTCCCAAGTCAGCATTCTCCTGGTTTTCCTCTACCCCATGTGTGTGTGTGGGGGGGGGGGCACACTGGCTATGACCAGTTCACAAGGTCCTGCTGATTCCACAGACCATACCAAGTTCTGTCTCCTTATTACCTGATGCGCAGGTACTCCTCCTGGGTACCTTGGTACATGGTGGTGCTAGACCCCACAACTCTCACAGAGGTACTCTCATTCATGGATGAATGCTAAATTGGTTATTTAAATGGGGGAGGGAGAGGGCAGAAAGGAGAGATATCTTATGATGCTGACATAATTCCCCTGCTTCTGAGTGTTCACTATGAACTGGAAGGGAACTTATAGTCCATCTAACTAAATTTCCTCAGCTTAAACATAAGGCATCTGAGGCCCAGCAAATTGAAATGGTTTGGTGTAGGTTTTACAACAGAATATGGCAAAACAAAACAAAACAAACAAAACAAATCTAGAAGCTAATCTTTTGGATTGGGAACTTCCTAACCCAAAGCTTCCCAATTTTAACACAAAATTTTTACACATTTAAGTATGTGATAGATGAACCAATGGCACCTTAGAAACATATGAGGAAAAAGGCCCTGATTACCAAATTCAAAATCGTAAAATATGAAAGAGGTTCCTCTTTATCTCAGATCCTCATTACTTTACATCTAATTTTATAAAACCTAACTTGTTTCATTGCTTTCATAGTTCCCTCTCTGCAAATTCATATCTCTCTCAGACCTCAGGCCAGCTCCCAAACCTAAAATGAATGTTTCATTTCATTAGTCATCTTTTAAAAAATCCTGATGGGTCTCCATTGATTATAGAATAGAATACTGATTACAAGATGAAAGACAGGTCTAGATTCAAATCATGACTCTTCCCTGCCACTTTCTTTGATAATCTGTGTCAAGCAAATCAAACATTATGACCTTTAATTTCTACTACTGATAAATGGGAATAAGAAAGCTAAGGCTTTAGGGTTCCTCGCTGGTTCAGTTGGAGGAGCATGTGACTCTTGATCTCAGGGTCATGAGTTCAAGCTCCACGTTGGATACAAATATTACTCCAAAAATTTTTAAAGTTTTAAAAAGAGAGTTCAAGGTCTAGATATTAGATTTCAACAAAATCTGAAAATCACCCTTCCACGTAACTTAATCATATGAAGAGCAATTGGGGAAAAAAATTAAAGTAGCAAAAGCATATCAATAGCAATCAAACAAGGAGAAAGCTTGTGTCATGACCTTAAAAAATTGGTGGCTATCAAGCAAGGAAAGACACAGGAGCTTCCAAGAATTCACCGATGTTCACAGCAGTATGGCAAGGCTCTTATCCTCCAAAGGAGCACTATGTAGGGAAGATGTGCAAACACAATCTTGAAAAATCTAAAGTATCCTCCAAAAACCTGGTATCACAACATGGGAAAGAGAGATTCAGTGAGATATGGGTAGCTCTTTAAAGAGAAAGAATTCTACATGGGGAAAAAAGTCCCATCCCAGCTACCTTTGTGTCCTCAGAAAAGGGAACTATTGGGACCTTCTATTTTAGGATCTTCCAGCTGTGAGAAAAATGGACAGGATAGCAGAACAATCATAAACATCCAGAGTTAATTATCTCCAACAATAAATAATGATTTAGCAGAAAGGAAGAAAAAAAGAGAGAATAATTAGGACAAGAGTCTCTGAGGAAAAGAAAGTGGAGAAGAAGCATGCATGGGGGAAATAACCTACACACGTGCTATTGATATAGGGGCAAAACTCTCCATTTATTATTTATCTTTTCCCCAGGAGGAAAGAGCTGGGGTCGGGAGGAAGAGAAATTGCTGTTGGGGAGAAACAGGTGAATGTGGAAAGGAAAATGGTGACATTGAAATAGAGAACCCAGTACACAAAAGTTTATATTACTTGCTCTAAAGAAAGCAAAGAATGCAGGACTTTATGATCATTAGAGTATATAATCCAAGGCTCAATGATATTTCTTAGTGTGATGAAGGCAAACCTCAACAGATGGACTGAGTTTAGCGCAACACATTTAATAAAATCCAGGCAAGCAGAGCCACAGGTCATCCAACCAAAGCTGTATAAAGCCACAGTTGAGTTCTTGCTTCTCCCTGAGCTTAAGGCAATAGAAAAGCAAGTGGGATTCACCCACACTAAAGCAGAGTAAATGGAAGGCATAAATAATGTTACTTATATGCAATATTAAAAAAGAAAGATAAAAAGCGCACAACTTTGCAACACGTATCAGCAAAAATAAATGTGAAGAAGGAGAATACAGATAAAGAAACCATTGTAAACGTTAGCAGAGCTCCTCCCACAGACACAAAATCCTGCAAGGGTTTCATGATATGGATGTTAAAGAAAAGATAAAAGCAGTTTTTAAAAAAAAATGAGATGAAAAGCACTATTAAAGAGAAAGAGGGGGAAAATGCAAAGCTAAGAAAACAAAGAACCATACAGAACTATTAAAGAACTAAAAAAAATTAGCACAGAAACAGCACTATCAAATATAATTTCAGACACCCAACCCATTCAAATTTAAAGCCTTCTATCCCCTAACCTGCGTGGGATAGTGGGTCAAAATTAACTTCTTTTCTCTTTCGCATCACATCTCTCCTATTTGCCAGTCACTGTTTCTGATATCCAGGGTACAGGAGGTAGGTTTTGAGCAAATGCGGCAGTTTTTCCAGCAGTTTTAGTTGTCATCCACCCCCCGGGGACCTCTAGGTGACCGTGTACAGGTGTGAACTTTATAAGGCGTCTTTGCGGCTCCTTCATGAATATCCTGTGGTTGCCTGGTCTGCCTCTTTTCTGCCTGGCTCCTGGATTTCTGGGGCCTACCCTCTGTCCATGTCCCTCGGTCAGCACGCCTGGTTAGAATCACTTCCACAGGGTCCTTAGCAAGTCTCAAAAACATGGACCTTTATCCTACCAGGAGGAAGTACAGCCCAGTCCCAAAGCACCTGCGTGTTTTGCCACAAGACAGGGTAATTCCAGCCACAGCATCTCATCTCTAGAATATTCACTAGTAAGACCTTCGAGTCCCGAGGGACAAGCATAAAGCTTTCCAAATGGCTCCCTAGAAAAGCCTCCCCTTGACTTGAGAGGAGGGGGCATCTACCATCGTCTGCCTTTTATAACAACAACAACAATAATAATGACCATCATTGGGCTATTTGTCAGGTTCAAGTTCAAGGACAGTTGAAAAGATGACTTGACCTCTAGACAACGTGCTTTTACTTCTATTTGTTCCCAAAGCAGCAAATAAACTGCCATTGGTGGAAATAAAATAAGAAGAGGTCAGTGGATTCAGCTCCTCGTGTTTCATGTACGTTCCGCAGAAGCCCAGGTGAAGTTCAGGGGAACTGGCAGCTGCCAATTTTCCAGGTCAGAGAAGGATTTGGACTCAACGGTCTTTCACACCAGCTACGTCAATACTCAGAATTAACTTAGAACAGCAACAGAGGGCTGTAACTCTGCTAGGCAAGGAGCCATATTCCCCAGGCTCTGAAATTCTTTGTGCCCACACTGGGGCAATCTCCTCGACCCTGAGCAAGCTGTGTGCAGTACCTAGAAGTTTCCATCTGTGTCTAGTTATGGGCTCACTACCATAGAGCAACACATCTCCTCCTTCCACATCAGAGAGGTGATGAAATGCCAGTACCCTGTCACCTCCTCTCTAAAGAAATCTCTTTCTCTCCAACTTCAGCTTCATATGTAGGTTGGAGATGAGTGAACAGCCAACGTGGGCACAACCACTTTAGGACCACGGACTTAGGAAGTTCTACATGATTAGTTTGGTACTTCTCTCTAGAATGAGAGGCACATAGCATTTTGTTGTGAGTGTTTGGGGACTCCAATAGAGAATCCGGCTAATTGCCTACCATATGCTGACTTATATCATGATTTCCAGGGCACTTGTGACTTCCTTCAGGCAAAAACTGCACCACCCATCTTTATTTTTTCCTCAGTGCCTGAGATGGCACCCGCTCGCTCAGGACAGTTCATCAATGCTTGGGAAATCGAATTTAATTGTAAGAAAAGCTAACTTTCCCTTCTCTTTCTGCCTATACACATACTATCCCTTCTCACCCGCCTTTAGTACTAGAACAAGGCTACCTTCCCATGAAATAGTCCCACTCCATTTCAGCCCCATTCATTTCTCCTTGTCTGTGAACTCCTCCACAGCTTTGTTTTTTTTTAAAACATTTTATGTATTTATTCATGAGAGACACACAGAGAGAGAGAGAGGCACAGACAAGGCAGGGGGAGAAGCAGGCTCCATGCAGGGAGCCCCATGTGGGACTCGATCCCAGGTCTCCAGGATCACGCCCTGGGCTGAAGGCAGGTGCTAAACCACTGAGCCACCCGGGCTGCCCCAGCTTTGTTAATATGCTGTGTTATACCACTATTTAAATTTACCTTTATCCTGCCACTTCAGTTAGACCTCGAGCTCTTTAAGACTATGGGCCATCCACTTGTTATGAGCACCAGGTGCTGTATGGAAACCTAAAAAAAAAAAAAAAAAAGGAAGTGTTGAATCTGTGTTGTGTACCAGAAACTAATATAACACTGTATGTTAATTATGCTGGAATTAAAATAAAAACTTAATAAAAATTTAATTGAGATTCCAAATTTAAGAAAAAAAAAAGACTATGGGCCATCTTGTACGTACTTCTTTAGAGAAGTTCTTAGCGTTCGATAACTATTGATAAGAACACTGTGTTAAATCAGATACAAATCACCTCTCCTACACATATTTGAGAAGGAATAACTCCATTTGCTTTTGCTTATGTTTTACTATCGCACTGAACTAATGAGATTTTGACGAGCATCATCATAGCGTGTTAGAGGAAGAGGTCTTTAGAGATCATCAATTCTGCACAGTTTACTTCATGTTAATGTAGCGTTGCAAATGCTGCTTCCCTTCACCCTCTGCCGACCATTCTAGTAACTGCACCCTCTTGAATCTCATTTCAGCATGAACACCATTTCTCCAAGTTTCTAAAATTGGCTAAAGCCAGTTTTTAGGTGTGCTGTGTATAATACGACCTGTTCACACTCCACGAAGACTGAAATTCCATTACCCATAGATAATAGTCTTTTAGGTACTTGGGCTCTGGAGCCAGAACACCTGTGCCCCAGGGCCATTTCTCCCACTTCGTAGCTTGGACATCTCTGCCACACAGCTCCCTAATCTGAAAAATGAGAATAATAAGAATAATGACCTTATAAGGTTGTTGTGAGCCTAAATGAATTAATGCCTACGAAATACTTAGACTAGAACCTAGGAAATAGCAAGTCCTCATTGTCCGTAGTTTGGTGGTGGTGGTGGTAGTTGCGCTTCATAACTTTCATACCAATGACAAGATTTTTCATTTGGTTCCTTCTAGTAGACTAAGCTCCTAAAAAGACTGCTCTATTTATCTTTAAATCCGTAGCATACAGAGTGCATACAGAGTGCCTGGCACATAATAATCACTCTGCAAATATTTGCTAAGTGCAATTTATAAATAATACGAGCATTAAGAATACAAGCTCTGGATGCAGACTACTTCAGTTCAAATCTGGCTCTGCCACTGACTGGCTAATTCAATTTAGCCTTCACTTTCCGGTACCATTATCATCTACTTTAAATGATGGTGATTACAACGGCGACTTCGTAAGATTGTTGAAAGAATTAAATTATTTCATACCTGAAAAACATTTACAATAACATCTGGTGCTTACAACCCTAAGATCAGCAGTTGCATGCTCCACTGACTGAGCCCGCCAGGCACCCTGTGACATTCTGGGTTTTTTTGTTTGTTTGTTTGTTTGTTTGTGGGTTTTTTCTGTTTTTTTTTTTTTTTTTTTTTTTTTTTTACATTCTGTTTTTTAATGAGAGCACAAGTCCCTCCTTGGGCTGCAGTCAGGATATTAAAGGCCATTCAGTTTTGAAGGACCACCTTTCAAGTTTGTGTAGTCTTACCATTTAGGGTGATCATATGCTGAGTTTGATTAAAGGCAGCCGCTATGTTTGGCCAAAGCCTCCATTCTTAATTCTACATCAATAGATGCTGCTTCTGGGACATAGCTGGCTAAGGGATAAAACCACCAAGAAGCCCTCCTAGTCTTAACAGTACCTCAACCATGAGAACTGCTGGCAAGTGGCAGGCAGTTCATCCTGGGAGATAAGGATGCCCCCAAGCACAACACCCCCATGGGGCAGGATATGTTTCAACCCAATTTGAAAAAGTATCCATAAATACTAATAAATACTCTATATTTCTAGCAGCTTTAGGCATTTGAGTAAAGTCCAGTTACCAATCTTCAAAGGGATATGGGCCCTGATGTTGAGTCCCATGCAATTTGAGAAATTGCTCCTTTTTAAGATTGTTCCCAGAACAAGGGTGACATCTTGGAAACTCTCAGTGAGGATTTTTTCTTTCAAGGCAAACTTAATTATTTAAATATGACTGTAATTATATTATTTTAATTTTAATTATCTTAAATATGGCTGGAATGTCATATTTAAAAGAAACATGCACAGACTCAGATACGACCAGACACCTTTAAGGAGTTAAGGTTGACTTTATGAAGCCAAAAGAGTTCCTTGGAAATATTGGCCTAATATCTTGCTTACGGAGCGCCCTGCAGCCTTACCAGGTGAATAAAGAATGTCACTGCCTGGCAGGTGCAGGAAACCTCAGAATATTTTGGGGACCTCGAGAAGAGGAATTCACCCAAATCTAGAGACATTGCAGGCAAATCTGATAGCAAATACCTGGCTTGGCTTCTGGTGTTGTGAAGCTATCAAAAGTTCAATCTAGAGATCCCTTATGTAAAGTTCCAACAAAGCAAGTTTTAAATAGCTTATTTGGTCAATTGCTATTCTTGTTGAGCTTATATAAATAATTAGGCCAAATTTGTTAAAACTGAACTTGTTTTACAAACAAATTAGTCTTGATTTGGCTATCTTTGGAAAAGAGGGCAATTTTTGAGAGAAAAATTATGTTTCAATAACATAACTTCACAAATGTAAAATTCTACTTCTTATTGTCTTTAAATGTTTATTATTTCTCTAAGCTAGACAACTTGAGGTAAAACTTCAGAGAAATTACCACAATAGCTCATGTATAGACAGTCTTTGTGCTTGCTACATTGTGGGGATATTAACAGGACCCCATGGGCACATGATTATTTGAATAACAATAATAGGACGGTCTTGGATATAATAACTGCAGTGCAGAGAACTCACCCTTTTTTTCTCCCAATGTGGTTCTTCACACCTTTATTTACAGATTTTTATTTAAATCCCAATTTGTTAACAATACTAGTTTCAAGTATAGAATTTAATGATCCATCACTCACTACAATACCCAGTGCTTGTCACAAGTGGTCTCCTTAATCCCCACCACCTACATACATCCCTCCACCCACCTCTCCTTTGATAATCCTCAGTTTCTTCTGTATAATTACGAGTCTGCTTCCCGATTTGCCTCTTCTCCCACCCCATGTTCATCGGTTTTATTTCTTAAATTCCACATATAATTGAAATCATATGGTACTTGTTCTCAGACTTCCTTATTTTGCTTAGTGTAATACTCTCTATCCACATCCTTCCAAACAGCAAGATTTCATTCTTTTTGGTGGCTGAGTAATATTCGTGTGTGTGTGTGTGTGTATACACATACCAACTCTTTTTTATCATCAGGTGATGGATTTTTTGGCTCTTTCTATAATCTGGCTATTGTTGATAATGCTGATATAAACATTATAAGGGTGCTTGTGTTGCTTCAAATCAGTATTTTTGTATCTTTTGGGTAAATATGTAATAGTGCAATTGCTGGATTGTAGGCAGTTCTATTTTTAACTTTTTGAGGAGCCTCTATACTGTTCTCCAGAGTTGCTGCACCCATTTGCATTCCCACGAACAGTGCAAGAGGGTTCCCTTTTCTCTGCATCCTCGCCAATACCTGTTGTTTCCTGTGTTGTCAATTTTAGCCATTCTGACTGGTATGAGGTGGGATCTCATTGTGGTTTTGATTTGCATTTCCCTGATAATTAGTGATATTGAGCATCTTTTCATGCACCTGTTAGCCATTCATGTGTCTTTTTTGGAAAAATATCTATTTATGTCTTCTGTCCATTTCTTAACTGGATTATTTGTTTTTTTGGGTATGGAGTTTGAGAAGTTCTTTATGGATCTTGGATACTAATTCTTTATCAGATATGTCACTTGTAAATATCTTCTCCCATTACAAAGGTTGCCTTTTAGTTTTGTTAATTGTTTTCTTTGCTGTGCAGAAGCTTTTTATATTGATGAAGAGCCAGTGGTTTATTTTTGCTATTGTTTCTCTTGCCCCAGGAGGTGTATCTAGTAAGAAGATGCAACAGCTGATGTCAAAGAGGTTGCTGCCTGTGTTCTCTAGGATTTTGATGCTTTCCTAGCTCACATTTAGGTATTTCATTTTGAATTTATCTTCATGTATGGTCTAAGAAAGTGGTCCAGTTTCATTCTTTTCACGTTGCTGTCCAGTTTTCCCAACACCACCTGTTGAAGAGACTTTTTTTCCATTGGATATTCTTTCCTGCTTTGTCAAAGATTAGTTGACCCTATAGTTGTAGGTTTATTTCTGAGTTTTCCATTCTATTCCATTGATCTATGTTTCTGTTTTTGTGCCAGTACCATACTGTGTTGATCACTACAACTTTGTAATATAACTTGAAGTCCAGAATTGTGATGCATCCAGCTTTGCTTTTCTTTTTCAAGCTTGCTTTGGCTATTTGGAGTCATTTGTGGTTCCATACAAATTTTAGGATTGTTCTAATTCTGTGAAATATGCTGATGGTATTGTACCAGAGATTGTATTAAATATGTAGGGATTGCATTAAATGTGTAGATTGCTTTGGGCAGTATAGACATTTTAACAATAATTGTTCTTCCAATCCATGAGCATGGAATATTTTTCCATTTCTTTGTGTCCTCTTCAGTTTCTTTCATCAGCGTTTCATAGTTTTGTGAGTACAGATCTTTCACCTCTTTTGTTAGATTTATTCCTATCTTGTGGGTTTTGGTGCAATTGTAAATGGGATTGATTCCTTGATTTCTCTTTTTGCTGCTTCATTATTGTTGTATAGAAATGCAACAGACTTCTGTATGTTGATTTTCTATCCTGTGACTTTACTGAATTTGTGTATCAGTTCTAGCAATTTTTTCGGTGGAATCTTTGGGTTTTCTATATAGAGTCTCATGTCATTTACAAATGGTAAAGTTTTGACTTCTTCCTTGCTGATTTGGATGCCTTTTATTTATTTTTGTATTCTGATTGCTGGAGCTAGGACTTCTAGGATGATGTTAAATAGTAATGGTGAGAGGAAACATCTCTGCTTTGTTCTTGACTTTTGAGGAAGTTACCAGTTTTTGCCCATTGAGGATGATATTAGCTGTGGGTTTTTCATATATGATCTTTGTTATGTTGAGGTATGTTCCATCTATCCCTACTTTTATGAGAGTTTTTATCATGAATAGATAGAACCCATGCTTTATTAAAGCTGAATGTTGTGTGTGTGTGTGTGTGTGTGTATATATATATATATATATATGATAATTCAGCTAATGTATCCAATGTTGTAGCAGACATGCACACCCAAATTAGTCCTATCCATAATTGGATTTTTCCTGATCAGTGGAAATGGATGATCTTAGTGGAAAATGCTTCTTACTAGGAAAAATAGTAATTATGCTAGGCCTTCCTTTTTGCTGCAAGGGCTATTGTGTTGTTGCATGTTCTGCATTAATATGTCGAACAAATTATGAAGGGTCCTCATGCACACCTCTGAGTCAGATAGAACTAGGAACCCTTCATTTAATCAGGTACCTGGGGATTTTTATAATTCCCAAGAGGCAAAGTCTACATTCCTTTCTTTCAGCTTAAAGAAGCCACAGATGAGACCTTTGACCTTAACAGTGCTTAAGAATAAGGAAGACAAAAATCCCATAGCAAGGAGATGAAACAGGGAAATATGGGGAACTTTATGAAGGACTGCTTCTTTTTGCTCTTTTCCTGCCTCTATTGCTGTGAGGACCTACACCCAGGCTTACACTTGCCTTATAGTATGTCCTCTTTGTAAAGGTCAAGGAATTATTTCTTCAGAGTCTTCCAGTACAAAAGAATAACATCGAAGACGTGACCAAGCGAGATTATCATGTATGTTTTTCAGACCACTGATTCAGCAAGACCCCTAACTCCAGAGCATAGGTGACCTATGGAGACCTATAGAAGATATCTAAATACTTATCTTTGTGTTAACCAGTTCCTGGATGTCTGAGAAGACATGTATACCAGACCACAATCCTCAATAAAAACTCCAAACCCCAAGCAAGGCTCACTTTTCTTTCCTTTCTGAGTCTTCCAGACATTTTGTTTATATCTGCATCCTCTCTGTATCTTCAATAAACTCTGCTTTCACTCTCACCCAACTCTTATTTGATATCTATCCTACACAAAGCCAAGGACTCTCGCGCAGCGTCCTGCAGAACCCTTTCTGAGTCCTTGGACCCAGACAGCCTGCTATCATTAACTACCATTCATTAGAGATATGATCTTGAACATGTTCTGTAACCTCTAAGCCCTAAACCATGATCTAGAATTCAGGTAATATTACCTCCTTTCCTAAATCTATTGTAAGGATTAAATGGAGTACATATAATGATTAACACTATGCCTCAAGTGCAGTAATCATTTAACAAATGGCCAGCTTTGTTTTGTTGATGTGATTCTTGTTTATATGACTAATACTTTACCACCAAGGAATTTAAACTCTAGATGAGAAATTAAGAAATATATAAAAAACTATAATGCAAAGTAACAGTCACAGAAATTAAAAGTTAACAAATGTTTTGATAATTTATGAGTAGAAGAGATCCATGTAGGTTGCAATTATATTTCCTAAAAAAGGATAACATTTCCAAAAGGAAAATAGGTAATAGGTAGACATTTCAGGCAAAAAGGAGTAAGACATGAAGAAAGGTGAACAAAAGCACAAAAGCAGGAAGTACAAAGCTTATTTGGGCAGTAAAGAGAGAGGCACAACTGGTAGATTTATTATGAGGTTAGTCACCAAACTATTGAGTGTTTGTAATGCTCTAATCTAGAACAGCACAGTATAACAGGGTGGTCACTAGCCATACGTGGCTGTTAAGTTCTTGAAATGTGTTTAGTGTGACTAAGAAGCACAATTTTTAATTTACTTTAATTTTAATGAATTTAAATTTAAAAGGTGAAGGGGCTTCTGGCTGGCCCAGTCTATAGAGCATGTGACTCTTGATCTTGGGGTTGTGAATTCAAGCACCACATTGGGTATAGAGATTACTTAAATATAAAATTTCTTTTAAAAATTAAAAACTGAAGCATTCCATATAGTCAGCTCTTCCAGTCCTAGATATACACCACAGAAGACTGAAAACTAGAACTCAGATACTTGTATGCAAATATTTGTTACAGCATTATTCTCAATAACTAAAAGGTAAGAGCAACCCAAATGTCCTTGGAATGTGCTTATTTCAATATTTTATCAACAAATAAATAGATATTGTTGGGGAGCAAGAATGCCTTACCCTCTTCACAGGGAGCAAGAACTCTTGTCCCCTTCAAGGTCCCTCTGGCTGGACTAAGAATCAATTCAACATGAGACAAATAAAAAGGAGAAAATCAAATTAATAAAAGTACATATGGGGACTCCACACAGACATGGAAATTCTAAAACCAGGCAAAATAAGGTATATATGTCATTCTGCAGTAAAGAAAAAGGAGTTAGGATCTTGGATTTCAGAGAACAGGATTACATTTCACAGGATGATAAGAAGAAGAGATGTTTGGTAATTAGATGTTTTCTGTACCATACAGATGGGTCACTCAGATAAAATTTCTGTTAATAACCCTTATACTGGGAAAGACCCCCAATTTAGATTCTTTTGTGTGGTTAAAGGAGAGACAAAAGTCTCTTTGGAGCCCCAAGTTCTCAAATATCTTCTGCTCAAATTAATCCATATGCCAAAGTGGCACATTGTGGGGATGGAGTCTATTTTGAACCCCTTTAGTATCAACAAATGAATAAACAGAATGTGGTATATACATGCAATGGAATAAAAATCAGCTGTAAAAAGAAATGGTTCTTTTTTTTTTTTTAAAGAAATGGTTCTGATACAACATGAGTGAACCTTGAAAACATTATGCTAAGTGAAATAAGCCAGGCAGAAAGGACAAATATTTGAGGATTCCACCTATATGAAATATACCCAAAAAAGGGCAAATCCATAGAGACAGAAAGTATAGGGCTGCCAGAGGTTAAGCAAGTGGTGAATGATGAATTACTGCTTATTAGGTACAGAGTTTCTGTTTAGGTGAAGAAAAAGTTTGGATATAGAGAGGGATATGATTGTACAACATTGTAAATGAAATGAATGCCATTTAATTACACCCTTAAAATCATTAAAATAGCAAATTTTATGTTATATATTGTATTATAGTAAACTTTAAACAGTGTAAAATATTTTTCTGTTAAATATCTCTATTGTTTTGGTAGTTCTACACTTCACTTTAACTGTCACATTGTATAATATGTTATTGTAAGACAAAGCATAGCTTTCGTGACTTAAGAAAAGTGTTTTTAGGCCTCTAGCTACCTTGTGATCTATGCCTGACCTGTACTTGCCCAAAGCATATTTCTTCCAGAATTTCCTGAGATATGTTGAAACTGCAGAATAGACCCCAGTAGATAATGATGTTAAGGGAACAAAAAAAAAAAATGTAAGAACAAACAGTAACTATCAGGCCAGGAGATAGTCTAATCATATCATAGACAGTAAATTAGTGGTAAAACTCCACTGTAAAACTAGCACTGATTCAAAGTTAAGATTTGCCTGACATACACTCTTGTGTTATCTTTGCAGGATCTAAACCCCTTCAAGTACTCAAGCACTCAATACTGGACCAACTAGAGCCAGAGAATTGATGATGGTCACCCTTACTGGCCTGTGACTTTGACCTGGATTTAGTCACCTACAGATGACTTTTGTCCCAATTCCCTGCTGTATCCCCATTGTCCAGCCCCTTCATGAATATGTATTCATCCTTATGTTAAAGCTTCCCTAATTTTGTTGTTGGGGAGACACTGCTTTAGGAAAGTTCACTGCTGTTTTCCTTTATGTGTTAAGAGTAAAACTCTTCCTTTTCCTATTCTTTGTTTTGTTGTGTGTTTTAACTTGATACCAACCAGAAGGCAAACCCAGGTTCTGGTAACACTCTCAACAGTGGGGAAAAAAAAATCAATGAAGTCAAACCATATCTGATATAAATCAACTGTCCAACAAATATTGTTTTAATGACTTATAAAAGGATCTGAGCTTTTAACTTTAACCAGTGATAAACTGAATTGGATTTTTGCAAACACAAAATTAACATAGAAAGATAGTGATCCCAGGTTTCGGCACCAAAAAAAAAAAAAAAAAAAAAAAAGATAGTGAAAGAATTATTATTTCAGTCATGGAAGTTAGATTGGAAGCTTTTAAGGAAAAGACTAAAAATGAAAATTATATTTTACAAAAAGTGAAAGATTTTCAATTAAGTCACAAAACAATTGGCTCTAGAATACAAGACCTTTCAAACAATATCAAAGACCAGGAAATCCAAATATCAAAAACTTATGAACTTATTTTTGCCTTAGATTAGTCATACAAAATGAGACACTTTCACAAATGTATATCCATGCAAAAGAATGAAGCTGGACCCCTATCTCACACCATACACAAAAGTAACTCATGCTGAATCATAGACTTAAATGCAAGACATAAAACTATAAAACAGAAGAAAAACAAGAGTAAATACTTATAATTTTGGGTTAGGAAAAGCCTTCTTAGATATGATAACAAACAAACAAGCAACAAGAGAAAAACAGATAAATCAGACTTCAAAATTAAAAACTTCTTTGCTTCAAAAGTCACCATCAAAAAAGAGGAAAAAAATAACTCACCGAAGGGGAGAAAGTATTTGCAAATAATGTATCTAATGAGGGACCTATAATATATACAGAACTCTTACAGTACAATAATAAAATAAATGGCCAAATTTTAAAATGGGTAAAGGCTCTGAGTGGCTATTTCTCCCAGAACATGTACAAATGATCAATATGCAAATGAAAAGATGCTTGACATCATTAGTCACCGGGAAAATGCAAATCAAAACCACAATGAAATATCATTTCACATCCCCTAGAATAGTAATCATTAAAAGGACCCCAGTACACTCTTGTGGAGAGTGGAAAGAATGTAGAGAAATTAAACCCTTCATATATTGCTGGTGGGAATGTAATATGATGCAGCTTCTTTGGGAAACAGTTTGAGAACTCCTCAGTTGTTAAACATAGTTACCATATGACCCCACAATTCCAGTTCTAGGTATATCCCCAAGAGAAATTAATAAATATATCTATATAAAAATCTGTACATTGATGTTTATAACAGAATTAGTCCTAATAGCCAAAAAGAAAGAACCTAAATGCCTATCAACTGATGAGTACATAAATAAAATGTGGTACATATCTATATACTAGAATATTCAACCATAAAAAGAAATGACATACTGATATATGCAACAACACGGATAAACCTTGAAAACATGATGTTAACTGAAAGAAGCCAGTCACAAAAGACCACATGTTCTATTATTCCAAATATATGAAATGAACAGATTAGGCAAATCTATAGAAACAGAAATTAAAGTTTGCCAGGGCCTGGGAGGAGGTGGGAATATGGAGTGACTGCTAATGGGTATGGGGTTTCTTTGAGGGATGATGAAATGCTCAAACATTAGACGATTTGTGATCGTTACACAGTTCTGTGAATATACTAAAAACCATTACATCGTGTGTTTTAAAAGTGTGAATTTGAAGCTACTTGAATTGTATCTCAATAAAGCCATAAAGGAAAAGAAAGAGAGAGAGGGAGGGAGGAAGGAAAAGAAATGGGATGGAAGAGAAGAAGTTAGTGTAGAGAAGAGAGGAAAGAAGATGAGAAAATGAGAAGAACAAGAGTTACACTTGTGGGCTTTCCCCTCAATAAGGAATAAAGAATAAAGGGTGGGATAGCCCCACATCGAGCTCCCTGCAGGGAGCTTGCTTCTCCCTCTGCCTGTGTCTCTGCTTCTCTCTTTCTCTCTGTGTCTCTCATGAATAAATAAATAAAACCTTCTTTAAAAAAAAAAGGGTGGGATAGAGAGAGGGTTGAACATAGTTTCAGAGTGAAAGGCAATATATCAATAGAAAAAAAAAGAGATTAAACAGACCATCACCACGAATTATAAAGTGAATCTAAAGTTTTCTTGGAGAGATGAAAGTAAAATACTACAATTCCTCCTACTGAATAATTTTATTAGTATATGATGATTTCTATTATATAACTGTGTAGAGATTGGACCATACAGGGCCCTAACCTTTTACTGAGTTTATGTTATAAAAGAGATTTGGACAAAGAGAACACAGGAGAAAATATTTGATTTGACAAGCAGTTTTGGGAATTTCACCAAAGGTGACATCTGAGCTGCCTCTCAAGGGTGAGTAATAATTTGAGGGGGATCCAAGAGGCAGGGTATTATATGTAGAGGGATCAGTTTATGGAGAGGCATGATGGTATGAAAGAGAATGGCATAGAAGAGAAATATGAGGGAGAGGAGGCAGAGAAGTCTCATGGGGTTAGGATGAAGTTTTAAATTTATTCTATAAATAACAAGCCAAGGTGGTATTAAAATTCGAGATATGATCGAATGTTCATTTTAGAAAGATAAGCAAGGCGGTATATAAAAGGGAAAAGGTTTGGGATGTGTAATTGAGGTAGACACTGGGGAGTCTGCGATTTCCTCTTCAAGGCCCATGCACCCATTCCCACACTGTTATGGATACCAGGTCCTGATAGGTCTCAGCTGCCACTCTTTTTAAATTTCCTTAGCCGGGATGAACTGCCTCATCCAATGACAGCCTAATGCAGGGATATACACTCAAATCTCTTGCCTCAGTTTGGGATAACTCTGAAGGCCCATCCCAGCTCCAGAGCTTTCTGTAGGACTGGCTGAGGCTTCAGTTCCCACCACATTGAGTCAGCTTCTTCCACCCAACACTATTGTTCTTTCTTCCTGAGAAGTCTATCTCCTAAAGCATGCTCCCCAGGAAACAGTCTGAATTCAATTGCCCATTTCCAAAGAGCATGATCCAAGATGTGGTGTACATTACATCAACAGTTAAAAGCAACAAAGAGAAACCAACCAGGAAAGGAAACTTAAGAATGTCAGTGCAAGAGAGAATGGAGAACAAGAAAAGAATAATAATGCCAAAGCCAATGGAAAAATCAATTTAAAAGGAAGGAATGGTCTCCAGTGTTGAATGCTACTGAAAATAAGGACTCATCAATCAGGCTAAATTTTTACCTTCTCAATTGCCTTTTGATTTTTAAATATTTTATTTATTTATTTTTTATTTATTTATTCATTCATTCATTTACTTATTTATGAGAAAAACAGCATGAACAGAGGGAAGAGGTAGAGGGAGAAGCAGAAGAAAATTGCTCACTGAGCACAGAGCCCAGTGAGCCCCAATGCAGGGCTTGATCTCACAACCTGAGCAAACCTGAGATCACGACCTAAGCCCAATCAATAGACGCTCAACTGACTGAGCCACCTAGGTATCCCCCTTTCTGTTTTTAGGTTGATAATTGGCTTTTATAGATAAGTCTTGATCATTTTTTCTCCTATAAAGTTAAAAAAAATACATAAGCCTACTCCTATAGCTGTCTATTACAAAGGAGAGATTAAAAATTGATCATAAATACAATGAAGAACTGACTTAAGAATTCAGGAAAAAGAATTTTATTAAGAAAGTGTAAGGCAAATGAATTGGATCTTAGTGTCTGGCATAGAATAAGCACTATATGTATTAGCTATATTTTTAATTGTCTTTCCTAGCAGTGTGTTCATCTTAGAGCATTTTCCGCTTGACAGCATCAGTTGATGTTTTAAAGCTGAGAAAAATGTAAACAGATGGATTAGGATAATATATGGAAAACACTTCTCTTGATTTTCTTTTATTCATTGATTCATTTGACATGTATGATGATTTTGAAAAATGATTCTAAAATCAAAATGTCTGGATCTGAAACCCAGTACTGTCACACTTACTAATCATATAGCTAGGGACATATTATATAATTGCTCTGAATCTCAGGTTCTTCACCTATAAAATTGGAAAACTAATTTTTCCAATTTTGTGGGATGCCTGGGTGCCTCAGTGCTTAAGCGTCTGCCTTAGGCTCAGGGCGTGATCCTGGAATCCTGGGATTGAGTCCTGCAATGGGCTCCCTGAGAGGAGCCTGCTTCTCCCTCTGCCTGTGTCTCTGCCTCTGTGTGTCTCTCATGAATAAATAAAATCTAAAAAAAAAAAAAAAGAGAGAGTACCTATTTTGCAGGGTTGTTGTGAAGAATACCTTACATGTAAAAGAAATTCTGAAAAGTGCCTGGTACATAGTAAGAGCTCAATGAAAATTTATTAGAATTATTATTCACAAAGCTCATGAACTTCAACTATGAATGCCAGGTACTCTGTTAGGCTCTGTCAGGAAAAAATTAAATAAATCATAGTGCTTGCTTTCAAGGAAATGAATATCTAGATGGAAAATAGATATGTAAATAATCATATAATAATGCAGAGTACTAAGTGCTAATATAGATAAGGAAAACTTGCTTTGAGATACAAACAAAAAGGGAATTTAGGGCACAATAAGTTTTTTTTTAAATAATCTCTACCCCCAATGTGGGGCTCCAACCCATAACCCTGGAATCAAGAGCCACATGCTCCACCAACTGAGCCAACCAGGTGCTCCAAGATAATGCATTTAAACTTGACTTATAAGGGACTAGGAAACTTGAAATGTTTCAAGCAAGGAAGCAGAATTTCTAAACCTATGTTCGAGAGCAGTAACTCTAGAAGAAATTTAAAGAATACGTTAAAAGACATGAATTTTGTGATTATTGTCATACACCAGGCAAGAGAGGTTTACAGACCTAAACACAAAGGAAATAGGGATGGAGAAGAAATGTGCTGGAGAGCACAACCAGCAGTACCTAATGACTGTTTCATGAGGCTGCAAGGGAGAAGTGTGAATTGACAAAAATGACAAGGTCTCTAGGTTTGGGTGACATCCTAGATAATATTACTATTCATAGGAGTATAGAAAGAAAAACATGCTTAGGGGAGAAGGTTCTTTAATACTTACAGGTGTTTTGTTTGAGGTACTTATGGTATATCTAGGCAGGTATTTGAAGTACAAGAACAGAGATCAGAAGAGCATTATGTATTTAAGGTTTATCAATAGCGTCTAAAATTGAAGAAGCAGGTGAGACTGATAAAAGAATTTGATGGGAAAACTTATAAGAATTAAAACATGACAAGGTACACAGGCATGCCTTTAAATGGACTAGCCATTAGATCCTCTTGAATTAGTTTTTCCCAAAAAGACATTAGAAGTGTTGGCCCTTTTATTCAAGGCATAGTGAATTACCTGTCTTCCATTATCAGTGGTATACTTATAATTCAGATTCAGTACTTGATGTAGTCTTGCCAAATTATTGTACACACTCTTGACCTTCCTTTTATAATATTTATTACAATTATATAATAATAGCTAACACATAGCAATTATTAACTCAATTGTCACAACATCTCTATGATGTAAATATGGTAAAAAATTAAAGGATTCTTAAAGACTACGACACCATATTTATCATCTTCATCATAATATTAGAGGTTGGCAGTTATCATTAAAGCAATTTTTATGTGACAGGTATAATGACTATGATATCCACCATCGTTTCAAAACCACACAAGTGAAGCACAGAAGTACTTCTGTGATTAAAACATAGTAAGTGGACTCTAGTTCTAATCATTATTTTATAAACTGGAAGAGTATTTGATGAGGAAGAATGGACTGAAGTGGGTTCCTGAGGACTATAAACTTTTATCCAAAATTCACTGTATCAACAACTTATCAAACATACATAGAATATATATTGATTATATAAAGATACTCACTGGACAGGATGATAAAGATGAATATGGTACATCAAGTCAGTGTGACTTCAGAACCCACCCACCTCACATTTATGTTCATGGTATTTCTAATCTTTGTCCTTATAATTACAAGCAACCCATTAAAATGCACTGTGACGTAAGCTACAACACATACATAGAGTCTTCATATGAAAATGAAATGAGGGGATCCTTGGGTGGCTCAGCGGTTTAGCACGTGCCTTCGGCCTGGGGCATGATCCTGGAGTCCCGGGGATCAAGTCCCACATCGGGCTCCCTGCATGGGGCCTGCTTCTCCCTCTGCCTGTGTCTCTGCCTCTCTCTCTCTCTCTCTCTCTCTCTCTCCCTCTCCCTCAAGAATAAATAAATAAAATCTTTTTTAAAAAAAGAAAATGAAATGAAATAAACCCAGTGGGCAGCAGGAACACTGCAGGGTTCTCCCCCAAGGATTTTTTTTATAAATTAATTTTTATTGGTGTTCAATTTACCAACATACAGAATAACACCCAGTGCTCATCCCGTCAAGTGTACCCCTCAGTGCCCGTCACCCATTCACCCCCACCCCCCGCCCTCCTCCCCCTCTACCACCCCTAGTTCATTTCCCAGAGTTAGAAGTCTTTATGTTCTGTGTCCCTTTCTGATATCTCCCACACATTTCTTCTCCCTTCCCTTATATTCCCTTTCACTATTATTCATATTCCCCAAATGAATGAGAACATACACTGTTTGTCCTTCTCCGGTTACTGTGGCCAAGTTCAAAAAGGGTGTTGCCTGAGTTCTCCTCTGGGATTTTGATGGAATCTTGTCTCACATTTAGATCTTTCATCCATTTTGAGTTTATCTTTGTGTATGGTGCAAGAGAGTGGTCCAGTTTCATTCTTCTGCATGTGGATGTCCAATTTTCCCAGCACCATTTATTGAAGAGACTGTCTTTCTTCCAGTGGATCGTCTTTCCTCCTTTATCGTATATTAGTTGACCATAAAGTTCAGGGTCCACTTCTGGGTTCTCTATTCTGTTCCATTGATCTATGTGTCTGTTTTTGTGCCAGTACCACACTGTCTTGATGAACACAGCTTTGTAGTACAACCTGAAATCTGGCATTGTGATGCCCCCAGATATGGTTTTCTTTTTTTAAAATTCCCCTGGCTGTTTGGGGTCTTTTCTGATTCCACACAAATCTTAAAATAATTTGTTCTAAGTCTCTGAAGAAAGTCCATGGTATTTTGAGAGGGATTGCATTATACGTGTAAATTGCCCTGGGTAACATTGACATTTTCACAATATTAATTCTGCCAATCCATGAGCATGGAATATTTTTCCATCTCTTTGTGTCTTCCTCAATTTCTTTCAGAAGTGTTCTATAGTTTTTAGGGTATATTTTGAGCACCATTTGAATGGTAAATGGTTCTCCAACCTTTTATTTTCAGGTTGTAGGTGTCCTTCTGTCTAAAATGAGTCTCTTGTAGACAGCAAATAGATGGGTCCTGTTTTTTTATCCAGTCTGAAACTCTGCGCCTTTTGATGGGGTCATTAAGCCCATTCACGTTCAGAGTTACTATTGACAGATATGAGTTTAGTGTCATCATGGTATCTATTTAGTCCTTGTTTTTGTGGATTGTTCCACTGAACTTCTTCTTAAAGGGGAGTTTTAAGAGTCCCCCTTAAAATTTCTTGCAGAGCTGGTTTGGAGGTCACATATTCTTTCAGTTCCTGCCCATCTTGGAAGCTCTTTATCTCTCCTTCCATTTTGAATGAGAGCCTTGCTGGATAAAGTATTCTTGGTTGCATGTTCTTCTCATTTAGGACCCTGAATATGTCCTGCCAGCCCTTTCTGGCCTGCCAGGTCTCTGTGGAGAGGTCTGCTGTTACCCTAATATTCCTCCCCATGAAAGTCAGGGACTTCTTGTCTCTTGCTGCTTTAAGGATCTTCTCTTTATCTTTGGAATTGGCAAGCTTCACTATTAGATGTCGAGGTGTTGAACGGTTTTTATTGATTTTAGGGGGGGATCTCTCTATTTCCTGGATCTGAATGCCTGTTTCCCTTCCCAGATTGGGAAAGTTTTCAGCTAGGATTTGTTCAAATACATATTCTGGCCCTCTGTCCCTTTCGGCGCCCTCGGGAACCCCAATTAAACGTAGGTTTTTCTTCCTTAGACTGTCATTTATTTCCCTTAATCTGTCTTCATGGTCCCTTAATTGATTGTCTCTTTTTTCCTCAGTTTCCCTCTTTGCCATTAACTTGTCTTCTATGTCACTCACTCGTTCTTCCACCTCGTTAACTAACCTCGTCGTTAGGACTTCTAGTTTGGATTGCATCTCATTCAATTGATTTTTAATTTCTGCCTGATTGGATCTAAATTCTGCAGTCAGGAAGTCTCGTGAGTCCTTAATGCTTTTTTCTAGAGCCACCAGTAGCTGTATAATGGTGCTTCTGAATTGGCTTTCTGACATTGAAGTGTAATCCAGATTTTGTAACTCTGTGGGAGAGAGGGCTGTTTCTGATTCTTTCTTTTGAGGTGAGGTTTTCCTTCTAGTCATTTTGCTCAGTGCGGAGTGGCCAAAAACAAGTTGTATTGGGAAAAGGAGAGAAAGAGAGAGAAGGAAAGAAAAGAGAAAAAGAAAAAAGAAAAAGAAAAGAAAAAGGAAAAAAGAGAAGAAAAAGGGAAAGAAAAAGAAAGAAAGGTGAAAAAAAAGGGGGGTGGGGGAAGCAATCAGAAATCAAAAAGAAAAGAAAAAAGAAAAAAAGAAAAAAAAAACACGGGGGAGTATTTCTGTAGACTTTAAGTCCCTTGACTTCCCCTGGAACTGGTCCGTCCAGCTGGTCTTCTGGGGGAGGGGCCTGCTGTGCTGATTTTCAGGTGTTAGCACTTGGGGGAGCTGCTCTGCCCCTGCCTGCTGCAGGGCTCAGCGGGGGTTGTTTACCCCGTGGGGCCCCAGGAGGAACAGCCGCAGTTGCTATGGCAACTCTGGAAGCCTGGATTCAGCCTCCGCAGGAACTACGGGGCTCGGGTCTCTCGGTTCTCCGTCCGCAGGGCCTGGAGGCTCCGGGGCGGGGCCGCTGATCTGCTCAGCTCGGGGCAGGAGCGTCCTCGCTGTCCTGGGCCCTCCCGGCCTCTGCCTGTCCCGGGGGAGGCCGGATCCTGGGCTGTGTCCCGGCGCCCTGTGCTCCGGGGCCTGCGCTGGTGGATTCGCGCTCCCGCCCCGCAGCCCCCTCCGCGGAGCCGCCGCCCGAGCCCCTCCGAGCTGCTCCGGTCGGTCCCGCCGTGCGCGCTGCAGCCCTTAGGGAGCTCGGCGCACTCTCCCGGGGCGCAGGTGTCTGTTAGTGTCCCCGGGAGCCCGAGGGCATCCCCGCCCTCCTGGGTCCTGCTCCAACTCCCTGCGAGCCCCTTTCCGCCCGCCCGGGAAGGTTGGTGCAGCTCCTGCTCCTCCGGGACGGGGCTCTCCTGTCCTGGGGACACTCGCCCCGGCCTCAGCCCGGCTCCTCGCGGGGCCCCTCCCCCTCGGAGGCCTTTTGTGTCTTTATTTCTTTTTCCCCGTCTTCCTACCTTGATAGAAGCGCGGACTCTTCTCACTGTAGCGTTCCAGCTGGTCTCTCTTTACATCTCAGGCCGAATTCGTAGATTTTCAGGATGGTTTGAAGGTTATCTAGGTAACTTGGTGGGGACAGGTGATTTGGGGACCCTGCTCTTCCGCCGTCTTGCCCCTCCCCTCCCCCAAGGATTTATGTTGCAAGAAATGGAGGGTTAACCAAAGTGGAAAAGCTGAAGAAAGATCTGACCTCTTTTTACACAGAGACAGCAATCAAATGTTCCCCACAGCTGAAATGATAAGTTTTCTCAGACAACCCATAAGTAACTGAATTTGCTTTCCCTAATATTAATCTTGCTGTCCTGCTGCAGGGCCAGTTGTTCCTCTTTAGCTAGTTTTTAGCCAATCAACTCATCCAAGGACAACAAAGAAGTTTTACTGTTCTATTGCTAGTCTATGGTTCTTGTTTGAATAAATTCCACCTTATTTTTTTTTTCAATAACAACCAGTCTATGGTTGATTATCTCCCTCCTACCTAAGTAAACTCAGCTTTTTTTTTAACCTCCCCCCAGCTCTGTTTTTAAGGCAACTAAATGAATCAGAGCTATCAGAAGCCTGCAGCCTAAGAAAACACCTCACCCACCTCCTGCCTTACCTTTTCTCACTTCTGTGGGTGTTATTGTTCAGGTACCAAACTTGTCCTCTCCTGCATGCTGATCCTGGGTTTTGGCCACATCTGATTTTTGTCCTCAGCTGCTGTTAAAATCATGCGGGGGCAGCTATTTTCGTGGTGGTCTCACAGGTGGCAGGAGACTGAAGAAGTTGGTTGTTGGTTTGCCGTCTTAATTGTTTGCTTGTCTGTCTCAGAAATTCCAGTATCTCCTGATATCTGTTTGCTACTAGATCATGAGGTAATATGGTCAAACGTGGGTGGCTGGTCTGAATCTTGGAGTTGAAAACCAGTCCCTGTCAAATCCTACCTCCCTGATTTGTTGACTTTTCCAACTGCTGCCAGAACTTCATGTTGTTTATCCTTATGCTCTATATTTTCTTTTGTTAGTTTTTTGTAGGTCTTTGTACTGAAAGAGAAAAGCCCTTTTCCTTCTTTAGAAAAGAAAAAAGATATGTAAGTTATCTACTACTGTGTAACAAACCACACAAAACTTAGTGGATTAAAACAATTTGTTATTTCTCCAAATGTTTGTTGACGTTCTTCTGCTAACCGCACCAAGGCTCACTCACGCAATTGCAATCATCCGTGAGCTCAACCAGGCTGATGGTCTAAGACAACTTCTCAATCGTGTCTGGGGTCTCAGCTGGGTTAACTAGATGCCTCGGCCAGCGGGGCCTCTCTCCATGTGTTTCATGCTGACTTTTTCACACGGTGGTGATAGTGTTCAGAGAGGGTAATACCCACTGCACAGATGCTTGCCAAGCCCTGCGTGTGTGTACTTGCTGATCTCTAACAGGAACAGGTCACACAGCCAAGTCCAGGATCAAGGTGGAAGAGAAACATAAAACATACAGAGAAGCGTGATACAGAAGGATGAGACAAGGAAATCAATCTTTCATAATACTCTGCTTATAATGGCAGCTCTTTCTGTACCTGGACTGATTCCCTCTCATTATCTCTCTTTCTCTTTTGGGAACCTTTCCAAGATTAATTGATGATAAAGGTCTAATTCTGGGGCACACTGTAGGGATATATTCAATACAAAAAGATCTATCTTCAAAGGAAAAAAAAAACATGGAAAAATTGAAAATGGTTTTGTACACCTTGTAAAATAGAGCCGGACTTCTAAAATAGCTTTGCTTGGTGTGCATTTCAATTTTGTGAATAAGCTTGAATGTCTTTGGGATGAGAATGACTGCCTCCAGCCTCTTTGGGGCATTGTGACATTCTAAGGAAACTCAAGGATTCAAAGTGCGTGGATTCAAATGCGTGGTATTTGTTTTATTTTGTTTTGTTTTTTTTCCTCCTGGAAAAGAAATAAGAAAGTCGCATGGAAATATACACAAATGAGCCAAGTAAAAATGTGAGGGAGAGCTTTGTGTAAACTACAGTGAGGTGTTACAAAATCCTGCAGTAGAACTGTTAAGTTGACCATGTCTGGAAAGTACTCTCCAAAAAAGCACATAATAAAATATGAGGAAAAGCAACTTTACATTCTTCCAGAGTTCCCTTCCTTGCACAGGGGTTTATAAGATTCATCTGCTAAATATGAAATATTGTCTAAATAAACAAAAGCATATTTTTGTCTATTTCTCAAGAAAATTTTAAAATGTAATTGTAAAGTATTAAATTTAAAGAACTCTGGTTGACTTATAAAGGCTAATAAGACATTCAATAATCTTCAGGAAGCAAATTAAGCTTTAAGTGTGCTGACAATTTATAAAAGCTTCAGAGGCTTACTGATACTGTAATGCAATGAAAGAGAAAAAAAATAAAATAGAGTGGGAAGAGGAGTAGAAAAATTAGGAGGAGTTGCTTAAAAAGTTTAAACAGTTGGTATATGAATACAGGGGAAATTATATAAGGATGAGTTTAGGTTATATTTCTATCAAGGTGAATCTTTGAACAAATTAATGGGTTTGATAATTTGGGTTTAAAAATAGTTAATATGTTCTCGATTTTAATATAGTGTGAAGCATGTTAGCATAATATTATTTTCTCATGGAAAGCCTAATTAATTCTAACTTTCTAGATTTCCTATACTGATTTTTTACTTCCATTAAATGTTTAAAGTTATAAACATAAAAATTATGGTTCAACTATCTTTTGAAATATTTACTCTTGTTAACTTCAGACAATACTATTACAAATCAAACATTCCTAGTATCTGTGCTCATATTACCTAGAAAAAAATTTAAATATTTGTTCTCTGAAGAATTAGATTACGTTTATCTTTAAATCAACCTCAAACAAGATTTCCAAAATCCCTAGCAGGGAATGTAGACTATTGTTAAATTAATATCATCGAGTTAAAATAACCTGAGACTACGTGGACAATTCCTAATTAGGTAGATCTAAATTCATTAAAAAAATAGAATACAAAAACAAGCAAACATAGTTTTATTATATATGTGCGTCTTTTATTTGTATACATTCTACAATGGACATTAGTTAATAGTTTAAAAGACATATGCAAGTAACTTTAGATCACACTAGTGTACATGGTCACGTTTGCACTTAAACTTTACAAATATAAAAGAGTTGTCGGAGGGTATTGATAGAACATAAGCAACTTTCACTGGAGTCCTGCCAGGGCAAAAGCACTGGTCTGTGATAGATCCTTCTCAGTCACCTATCTCCTAGTTCTGCTGTGACTCAGAATTCAGAAGTTAGTTGCTTTGGTTAAAGACGTAGCTAAAATGAGTGATACACTCATTACAAAGAAATATGAATATAAAGAGGATGAATGTGTTTTATCCATTTGTTTATTGAGGGAACTGTTAAAATTTCATTAAGATGATGAGTTAAATGGATTATATACAATATCTTACATATTAATAAACCAAGTATGTTTTAAAGCTAAAGTTAGAAGTTTTGTCATTTAACTATGTGTTTTTAAGTATGTTTCAAAAATGTACATATAAAGGTAATACATTAGTAAATTAAAAAAATTTTTTAAGGATTTTATCTATTTATTCATGAGAGACACAGACAGAGAGGCAGAGGCACAGAGAGAAAAGCAGGCTCCCTGCAGGGAGCCCGATGTGGGACTGGATCCCAGCCTGAGCCGAAGGCAGACGCCCAACCACTAAGCCACCCAGGTGTCCCTAAAAATATTTTTTAAAGTGGTAATAATTCAGATACTTGGTCTCTGGCTATATTTTCTGTGCTTCCCCCCATCTTTACTGAGATATAATTGATATACATTATTGTATAAGGTATACAACATGTTGATTTGGTAAACATACATTGCAAAATTACCACCATATTGTTAGCAAGCACCTCCATCATGTCAAATAATACAAGTTTCTTTTTTTTTTGTGGTAAGAACATTTAAGATCTACTCTGTTAGCAACTTTCAAGTATATTCTAAAGTATTACTAATTATAATCACCATGTGAAACATTAGCTCTTCAGAACGTCTTCATCTTATAACTGGAAGTTTGTATTCTTTAACCAAACTCTCCCCATTTCCTCCAACCCCCAGGCCCTGGAAAAAAACATTGTAGTCTCTGTTTCTGTGACTTCACCTTTTTTTAGATCACATGTATAAGTGCTATCATACAGTATGTATCTTTTTCTCACTTCACTTAGGATAATACCTTCAAGTTCCATCTCTGTTACAAATGGTAGGATTTCCTTCTTTTCCATGGCTAAAAAGTATTCATTATATACATATGAATACATCTTTTATATCCATTTACCTGTTGACAGGTACTTAAGACACAATCTTGTCTATTGTGAACACTGCTGCAATGAACCTGGGAGTACAGACATCTGTTTGAGATCCTATTTTGTTAAATTGGACATATACCCAGAAGTGGGGTTTCTGGATCCTATGGTAGTCTTCTTAATTTTTTGAAAAATTTCCATACTGTTTCCCATAGTGGCTGCACCAATTTACCATCTTACCAATAGTGCACAAGATTTCCCTTTTCTTCACATTCTCACCAACATTTAACTCTTATCTTTGCAATGATAGCCATTCTAACAGGTGTGAGGTGACACTTCACTGTGGTTGATTTGCATTTCCCTGATGATTAGTGATGTTTTAGTGATGTTTGGCACCTTTTCATGTACCTGCTGGGCATTTGTTTATCATGTACCTTTTTGGGGAAAATGTTTATTCAGTTCCTCTGCCCATTTTTTAATCAAAACAACTTTTATTGAGTTGTCTAAGTTCTTTTTTTTTTTTTAAGATTTTATTTATTTATTCATGAGACACACAGAAAGGCAGAGAGACAGGCAGAGGGAGAAGAAGGCTCCATGCAGGGAACCTGACATGAGACTCGATCCTGGGTCTCCAGGATCAGGTCCTGGGCTGAAGGCGGCGCTAAACCGCTGAGCAAACCCGGGCTGCCCCTAAGTTCTTTATGTATTTTGGATATTAGCCCCTTATCAGATTTATGGTTTCTAGATATTTTCTCCCATTCCATAAGTTGCATTTTCTTTTTCATTATGGTTTCCTTCATTATTTGGAAGCTTTTTAATCTTGATTTAGAAGCTTTCCTTCCTTTCTTTTGTTTATGGTTTCCTTTGTTTAGAAGCTTTTTTTATCTTAATGTAGTAACACTATCTTTGCTTTTGTTGCCTTAGCTTTTGGCATCAAATCCAAAGACCATTGTTAAGAAGCTTACAGCCTGTTTTCTCCTAGGATTTTATGGTTTCAGGTCTTATTTTCAAATATTTAAACCATTTTGTTGATTTTTGTATATGGTGGAAAACAGGGCTCTAGTTTCATCCTTTTACATGTGACTATCCAGTTTCTCAAACACTATTTATTGAAGAGACTATCTTTCTTCCATTGTATATTCTCCTTTGTTGTAAATTAATTGACCGTATATGTGTGGGTTTATCTCCAGGCTCTCCATTCTGTTCCATTGATGAATGTGCTTGTTTTTATGCCAATGCCATATTGTTGTTGCTGTTTTAAGATTTTATTTATTTGAGAGGGAGAGAGTGAACAAGAGTGAGAGAGAGCATGAACAGGGAGAAGGGCAAAGAGAGAGGGAGAAGTAGACTCCCTGCTGAGCAGGGAGCCAGATGCGGGGCGTGATCCTGGGACTCTGGGATCACAACCTCAGTGGAAGGCAGACGCTTAACCAACTGAGCCACCCAAAGGCCTGCCATATTGTTTTGATTATCATAGTTTTGTAATATATTTGAAATCAGGAAGCATCATACCTCCAGCTTTGTTCTTCTTTCTTAAGATTGCTTTGACTATTCAGAGTATTTTGTGGTGCCATAGAAATTTGAGTATTTGTGCTATTTCTGTGAAAAAAATTCCTTTGGAATTTTATAGGGATTGCATTGAATCTATAGATCACTTTGCATTGTATGGACATTTTAATGATATATTAATTTTCCAATATAGGAGCACAATATCTTTCCATTTATATGTGTCTTCTTCAGTTTGTTTCATCAATGTCTTCATTGTATAAACCTTTTGCCTCTTTGGTTAAATTTATTCCTAAGCATTTTATTCTTTTTGATGCTTTGCAAATGGGATTATTTTCTTAATTTCTCCTTCCAATAGATGGCTGTTAGTATATAAAAACACAAGTGATTTCCATGTATTGATTTTGTATCCTGAATCTTTACTGAATTCTGGTAGAGTTGTTAAGATTTTCTATATATAATTGTAATGGGAAAACTTGGTTCCGTTTACTTTCACATGAAACATACCTCTAATCACAAAATATAATGTCTCCACTTTCACTTATAATTTTATTTATTTCACCTATTTCTCGCTATATATAAATATATAGATAGATGTTATATATATATACACACATGTGTATGTATATTGTGTTTATTTAGTGAATCTAGTTAAAGTTTTGTTGATTTTGATTATCTTTTCAAAAAAGAACAGCTCTAAGTTTCATTGAACTTTTCTATTATCTTTTTTTGTCTCAATTCCATTTATTTCTACTCTGGTCTTCGCTATTTCCTTCCTTCTACTTCCTTGGGCTTAGTTTGTTCTTTTTTATTCCTTGAGGTATAAAGCTACATTGTTTATTAGAAATCTTTCTTTTGTCTTAACGTAGGCATTTATTGCTATTAACTTCTCTCTTAACAACTGCTTTTGCTACATGCTCTAATTTTAGTGTGTTCTGTTTGCATGTCATCTGCCTCAATATATTGATTTATCCTTTGATCCACTGGTTGTTCAGTAGTATGTAGTTTGATCTCTACATACTCATGAATTTTTCAGGTTTTTTTCCTTATAATTGATTTCTAGTTTCATACCATTGTATTTGGAAAAAATGCTTGATTTGCTTTCAATCTTCTTAAATTTATTGAGACTTATTTTGTGGCTGAATATATAATCCTCCCTGGAGAATGTTCCATGTGCACCTAAGAAGAATGTGTATTCTGTTGCTATTGGATGGAATGTTCTGTAAAAGTCTGTTAAGTCCACCTGGTCTAACACGTAATTTAAGACTTATGCTTCTTCATTGATTTGCTGTCTGGATGATCTATCCGTTGTTGAAAGTAGGGTACTGAATTCTCCTACTGTTGTTATATTACTATTTCTCCTTTCAGATCTGTTTTATTTGCTTTCTGTTTTTAGGTGCTCCTATGTTGTGTGAGCAAATAAATAAATATTTACAAACATTATATCCTCTCGATGAATTGACTCATTTATCATTATATAATGACCTCTTTTGTCTCTTGTCCGATGTAAATATACCAACCCCCGCTTTCTTTTGGTTTCCATTCACATGGAATATCTTTTTCCATCCTTTCAATTTCAGTCTATATGTGTTCTTAAAGGTGAAATGTGTCTTATTTGTCTAAGCCATCAGCCATTGAATTGGAGAATTTAATCCATTTACATTTAAAGTAATTATTGATAAATATAGATTTTTTAAAAGATTTTGTTTTTATGTAATCTCCATACCCAACTTGAGGCTCAAACTTACAAACCCCTAGATCAAGAGTCCCACACTCTACCAACTGAACCAGCCAGACACCCCAATAAACATAGACTTCCTATTGTCATTTTGTTCATGGATTTCTGGCTGTTTTATAATTCCTTTGTTCCTTTCTTTCTCTCTTCGTTTATGATTTGATGATTTTCTGAGTGGTGTGTTTGGATTCTTTACTCTTTATCTTTTGTGTGTGTACTATAGGTTTGTGGTTACCATAAGGCTTATATAAAACATCTAATATTTATAATAATCTATTTTAACTTATAACTACTTAACTTTGAACACATACAAAAGCTCTACATTTTTACAGTCTATATCCTTCCACATTTTATGCCTTTACTGTCACAATTTAATCTTTTTCCCTTGTGAATCTATTAACAGATTATTGTAGTTATAGTTATTTTTAATGCTTTTGTGTTTTAACCTTCATTCTAAAGTTATAAGTCATTTACCCACCATGAGTACATTGAAGTATTCTAAATTTAAGTATATATTTGCCTCTAAATTTAAGTATATATTTACCTCTAGTTTTATACTTTCAAATGTTTTCCTGTTACTAATTAGCATCCTTTCATCTCAGCTTGAAAACTCACTTTAACATTTAATGAGGCTGGTAAGTGGTGATGAATTCCTTCAGTTTTTGTGTATCTAGAAACTTATTTTCTTCTCCTTCAGTTTTGAAGGACAACTTTGCCAGATAGAGTATTTTTGGTTGGCAGTTTCGTTTCTTTTCTTAACACTTTGAATATGTTATGCCACTTCTTTAAGGCCTGCAAAGTTACAGCCAAAAAATTTACTGATAGTCTTGAGAATTCCCTTGTATGTAACAAGTTGTTTTCCTCTCACTATTTCTAACACTCTCTATTTTTTGTTTTTGACAATTATAATGTGTTGGATCCCAGGGTGGCTCAGCGGTTTGGTGCCTGCCTTCTGCCCAGGGTATGATCCTAGAGTCCTGGGATCTAGTCCCGCATCAGGCTCCCTGCACAGAGCCTGCTTCTCCCTCTGCCTATGTCTCTGCATCTCTCTCTTTCTGTATCTCTCATGAATAAATAAAATCTTTTTTTTTAAATGTGTCTCAGTGTGGTTTTCTTTGGATTCATCTTTTTTGCAACCTCTATGCTTGAGGGAGTCTTAAAAGTTGGGGTGCTAGATGTGGGGTTCCAACCCTTTACTCTTCAGGGAGAAACTAGGACTTCCCTCCTAATGTACAGCACTGTGCCAGCGGTAGGCTTTCTGGAGAGTGTGGCTCAGTCTTTCCTACCTGTTTTGATGTGGGTGTTTTTTTATTAGCCTGAAGTGTGGGAATCACTTTGCTAGTTTCTGGATTTCTCTGAGGTAATTGCCCCACAGGTAGCTGTTCATTCAGCATGTATGTGAGATGAGGAGAATTCCAAACCTCCTCTGTTGCCTTCTTTAAAGGCTGTCCCTTGATTTCCTGTGCTTTTATCGCCTACCTGAATGACTCTTAAACAAAAATTCACCTCTGAGGAAGCTAATGTTTCTAACAATTTCTGTTACTTACTTTGAATACCTTTACTCCAATCTGAGGGTTTTAAGAAATCTGAAACTCAATGTATCTTTAACCTTTGGACATAGGCAAATGAATCAATCAATCAATAACACTATAAGATTTGCAGTGCCTGTCATGTTGTCTTACATAGTAATTATAGATATTTTATAACATATTAAGTTGTTGGAGAGAGCTTGAAATATCTTTTAGTTTCATGCTACTTTGAAAGTACAATGGTTATTAGACCTGAAGTTATATTACTTCTTGGCTTTTTGGCTAAGATCAGGCGTAGACCTGAAGTTGATTGTAGTCCTTCTGTCAAAATGTTCCTGTGATATTACTGAAATCTATTGGGCAACTCTGTGGCTAGTACTTGCTCAGCAGCAAAATGGTGAGATCATATGTTTTACAATGGTGACCCTGATATCTCTATAACTGCTTATTGACAAATGACATAAAATGATACTACTTTGCAAAGATGGGAAGTTCAAATGAGTGATCCTTAAGCTATCCCTAATCCCTAAAACACCATGGTTTTTATCTAGAAATAATAAGTGTGAAGCCAATATGGAAGACTAGACAAGTGTGAACACACATTTGACAGGTGAGGTAATTTTTTTAAGTGTTGTTATTTTTATATTTATTATTTTATATTTATTATATTTATTATTTATTATATTATTATAATTTTATTATTGGTAAGAGACTGTCCAGTGCCATAAGTCATACAAGGTTTTGAATTTCTATGAATAAGTGGAGGAAGGTGTTAAAGCAGCTAGTCAGCCTTCCATTCCATTCACTTTCTTCAGGAAGAGGATAGGGAATGGAGACCCCTGGGAAATATAAAAGAAGGCTGGTGATACAATCTAATCTGTCAACTGGCCCTCCAGGTCAATAGATAAATGATATTTGCTAAAAGGAAGAGAACCTGTCCTTAGCAGACTGGTCCTGATAAGGCCCAAAGTAAATAGCATTAAGATCTATGATGTCTGTCTTCCTGGAGAATGTCACATAAACTATAAAACTCTCTAATATATAAAATAGAGATGCTTCAAAGTTGAAACACTAACCATGAGAAACCCCAGAACCTCATTTTGGGTCCCCCTCTATTCAGAGGAAGAGGTGCCTGTTTCGAGTAGGAGGGAAAGACATGGTTGGGGAGTCTTAGGGTCCCCAAATCTCTCTGCTCCTTTTGAACCTCTAGATTGCCTGTATCCTTGAAATTATTTAGTAAAGCTCGATACTAAGTAACATCTGTGGCTTTTGTAAGTCTTTTTTATCAATTAAATCCTATAGCAGAGGTTCTTTCTTTTGTTTTTCGTGGGGTTTTTTTACTCTTCTTTTATATTATGTCTATATTATGTAATTTCATAAGGGACACACATGTTGTATATTATGCAAATAGTGCTTATGCATTTTTAGTTGTGAGAATGTTACAATTTTTTTAAATAATTATATAAGTAAGTGAATGCTATCAGAAATGAGAACCATTATTTCAGGAAAGCACAGAATACCACAAGACAACACATGAGACAATTGTCAAATTCCAGAAGGAAAGTTCAATATAATTGGTTTTCTTTGAAATTCCATGCATTTCATGTATGCATTTAAACATATCCTTGTTAGAAAAGGTCTGGAGACTTCATTGAGTTTCCACAAAAGATCTAAGACTCAAGAGAATTCCTGCTTTAAGTCAAGACTATTTCTTGTCTTTAGGGATATATGCCCTACACACACCTCTTAGTATAATCAAAATTTCTTTGACAACCCTTTTACATGCAGCTTTTTGTTGCCAAATTCAAACCACAAACTGGAAAGAATAAAACTGTCAAGATGTCTTTTATACCTCACATATCTTTGATGTCTCCCAGACAGTCATTGATAACACTAAAATTTGTTCTTTCACCATATAAAAGAAATTGTGTTAAAATAATTCATTACATTTGCCATATTTTAATTAGCTCAGTCACTATGATATAATAACTATAACAAATGACTCAGACACCCTTTCTTGGGAGACAGGTGCCAACAAGACATTTACCATTCTTAAATATATAGCCCCTGAGCATTTAAGCACTCCTCACTATGCTAAACTCTGTACCTAAAAACGTGGTTGTGCTTTAGGGAAACTTTTTCAGAAATTAGGAATTCATTATAGGCACATTACATACCCGAGCATTTCCCTGGACTGTATAGCTAAGAATTATCCACCTTATTTACATGTTGTTGCAGAGGCATTTAATTTAATTGAAGCCTCTACAGATGTTCTAGATTAACCTCTCCCCCCTTAGGGGTCTCTTGTGGGAGAAGCCTTTTCACTCTAAACCATATTCAACTCTTGTTAGCCAGCCAAATTACTACTTAAATTTTTTTTTGTCTGCTTCCCTCATAACTGACAAATGCTGTCCAAATCTAAATACAGCTACTTCGTTTTCCTGTTGTGAAAAAGGTAAATCTCATGACTAGCAGTTTTTAAAAAATCCAAGCATGTGATGTCCTGACTCTACTGATGTTTCCCCAAAGATATGGTACTTTTGGTGATAGCTCATAACTTAGAATTTATAAAGGTCTATGTTTAATAAAGTTTTAATAGTTAGTATCTATACTAATAAATATGCCTTCAAGTTGTTTATGATTTTGGCAGGTCATTGAAATAAACTCAGAAATCCCATTCAAAAATAAAAATTAAATTAATGTTATTAGAGTCGATCCAACATCTGAAGGGAATCTCAGCTTGTTATGTTTGAAGTTCACACACGAGAAAATTTTTAAGCTAAAGGTTATGACCTAAGCTACTACTCTGTGAAACCAACAGCTGACACTGATGTGATTTGTACACTACTAGCATATAAAAGATAGCTGCCCAATCTGATTTAATGAACTTGTAATGATTTATGCAAATAAAACTATGATTCTTTCACCATAGAAGAGAAAAGGACATTGGTTATCTCAATACTATCTCATGCATGGCAGATGGACTTGGCATTCCACAGAAGGCACCTTGGGGGTGCATAGGTCCACCCTCAGAACTTTTGTTTTCCTGTTAAATGAAAGCACCCACAATAGTAGGACCAATTGGACAAAACATTACAAAAACATTTGAATATACTACCTGATAGTTGAATATAGTACCTGATAGGCTCAACTAGTGACAAAACCTTGTTTAAATTGCAATTCTAACTCAAGAAACAACTATTAAGGTAGGATAAACCTCAAGGACCATCTAAACATTTACACATAGATCGCATTCAAGTGCCTAAACTAAAACTTTAAATATATTTTAGAAATAATCTGAAATTTTCTCATTGGTCTGTATTTTCTCCTGCCAAAAGATGAATCCTGCAGCTGTGGCAATAAAAATGTTCATGGGATCTATGTTCCTCACATAAGGAATATATTCAATGCCGTGTAAAAAAAAAAACAGAAATACAGGTTAAATACTTAAGGAATTATATAAGGTTCTCCCTTTTAAACAGAAATTCTTTGTCTATATAAGGCAAGCTCTGGAAAGATAAGCTAATGTTACCTTAAAGTAAAAACTGTTCAAATTTTCAGAGGAATTTTATATCCTATATTATATTCTAAATTGTCAGACACTCTCAAAAACCAATATCATATACACAATTATATAACCAATGGGTGCAAGCCACACATTCCAAGAGACACCATCAGACACAACCCTTTGTGTCTGGGTGCCTTCATTTGTGCACCTTCCCAAAAAAATACTAACTCCAAACTCCATTTTCTCAGATCAGGATACTTAGAAACAGATATGTGTTGAATATCTGAAAGGATACACAAGAAACTGGTGGTTACTGTGGCTGCTTCGGGGGAATGGAAGCAAGTGCTTAAATAAATGGAAGAATTACT
The DNA here is from genome assembly GCF_905146905.1 of Nyctereutes procyonoides. Taxonomy (NCBI): domain Eukaryota; kingdom Metazoa; phylum Chordata; class Mammalia; order Carnivora; family Canidae; genus Nyctereutes; species Nyctereutes procyonoides. The sequence continues at coordinate 6,786,849 of NW_026575126.1, forward strand.
TTTTCTCTTGTATTGTTTGAAGTTTTTTGTTGTTTTTTTTACCATGTGAATGTATTATTGTATGATTATCACAAAGAAAACGTGATGTAACTGACAGACTCAATGGTCATCACCAAAAGATGGAATATGAGGGTATATGGAGATATTTCCAAAAAGCAGAAGATAAACAAGCATGCTTCCAGACAGAAGTCCCTCCAAAAGCTTGGAAGCATCATGATTGTCTCTTCCTTTGGATAATGGCTTTATATACTTGGGCATTGGTGAAACTTTGAATCCTCTGTCTTTTGTCATTTTTCTGCCAAACATATTGTAGTCCCATTGAGGCAACAACAGAATTAACTAATAGAAATTATTAAAAAAAACTTTTTAGGTAAGTTATTTTCGTAGTCCAGGTAAGAGATAGTAAGCTATATTGGGGAAGTGGCACTGGGGCTAATAAAAAAAGAAAGAAAGCTATTAACTGTCTTTAGTCATATTCTATGGGGAGACTTACACAGCAAGAATTCTGAATCCTAGAAGCCTTTTCTTAAAAAATATTTTATATATTTATTTGACACAGAGCAGAAGCAGGGGGAGGGTCAAAAGGAGAGGGAGAAGCAGACTCCCCACTGAGCAGAGAGCCTGATGTGTGTGTGGCTCAATCCCAGGACCCTGGGATCATAACCAGAGCGAATGGCAGACACAACTAGCTGAGCCACCAAGGCACCCCTCCTAGGAGCTTTTGGATTGACTTTTTCCAAACTTTCTTATTTATCTTTCTATAGATGAAAGAACATTTAACTTTCTACAAAGAAAAAGACCAATATAGAAATATAAGGTCTTAAGCATAATCTTTTTTAAAAAGATTTATAAATTTATTTTAGAGAAAGAGACACACACAGCACAAGTGGAACAGGCAGGAAGAGAGAGAGAGAATCCCAAGCAGACTTCACACTGAGCACAGAGCTCAGTGCAGGACTTGATCCCAGCACACCTGAGATTATGATCTGAGCCAAAACCAAGAGTCCGACCCCTAACCAACTGTTAAATGTCCAATCCAATTTGTTTTCTGTTTTCTCTTGAGGGCTCCCACACTGGCAGGGAAAATACTGTTAATCAGGTGATGATTCCTTAAATTTCATTTCTATTGGGGCAGCAGGGTGTCTAGTCCATTGAAGCATCTGACTCTTGATTTCAGCTCAGGTCAGTCATGATCTCAGGGTCAATAGATCAAGCCCAACATTCATCTGGCTCCATGCTCAGTGGAGAGTCTGCTTGAGATTCTCTCCCTCTCCCTTTGCCCTCCCCCCCACTCTCTCTCTCCCCGCCTCTTTCTCCCAAATAAAAAAAATTTTTAAAGATTTTTTCATTTCTATTGATATCCCAGTCCTTAATCTTTCCTGAGTCTCCTTTTTGAATCCCAAGCCTGGTAGATGGATTCTCTATACCTTAGGGCACTGAATTGATTACCTGCTTATGGTCTATTCTCTCTATATCTAGTTTCCCATCTGGCTTTGCATGTATAATCCAACAGACTTTGCTCTAAGACCTGCTACTCTACCTCTCTCCTAGGGCAGCCCCTAGAGTTTCTCACCTTTAACTAGAAAGCCTCATCCAATGTAGGACAAAAATGAGATCCTATGTCAAACCATCCTTGCTGCTCCAATTTAGGAGGTGGTGGCAGAGACAGATAAGGAATCCTTTAATCCCTGGAAGACAATATTTGAGCAATCTTGTCAATATGAATAAAAAAAGTTTCTCTAACTCTCTTGCTTTCAGAATCTCAAAGTCATTATAAATCTTCTCCACTATATTCCCCACACCCCCAAGACACACACACACACACACACACACACACACACCCTTTTGCTGACACTCAGCCTTAACTGCTCAAGCAGTTTCTTCACTGCCTTGAGAACAGAAATAGAAGCTCAAACATACCAGGATATTTCCTAAACTCTCTACAAATCACCTCACCCTCCACATTCAGAGATGAGAGAAAGGATCTATGCCACACCTCAGTAAACAGTAAAAAAAATATATATACACACAACACCAAGGAACTTATATACAAATGTACAGCAAGAGATGAGAGCAATGTTCTTATGACTAAGAAGAGGATAAAATTTCACACGACTAATTTTTCTGCCAAAAACAAAAGAAAATCTTAGAAAATAGAAAATATTTATTTTGTGTTCTCAAGAACATTTAGAGGACACTGGCTTAATTAAACAAGAGTAATCTGATAAGAAGATACCAGGACAATCAAGTTTTTGTTAACCCATAGAGTATGTTTATGCAAATTACAAAAAAAGGGGGGGGCAAAGGGCGGGGAGGCCCTTTCCTTCCCTGCATCAGGATACAGATCTTAACTAACAGAACCCAGACTGGATTTTAACCTCTAGATTCACCTTTAGCTAGAGGCATTTTTGCAAAGAATAATTTGTTCATTGGGATCACAACCAATAGTATTTGGAGGTAGGACCTTTGGGAAATAATTAGATTTAGATGAGGTCCTAGGACCCCCATAATGGGATTAGTGTCCTCATAAAAAGAGAAGAAAAGGGGGCACCTGGGTGGCTCAGTTGGCTAAGCATCTGACTCTTGATTTCAGCTCAGGTTATGGGATTAAGCCCTGAGTTGGGCTCCACGGTCAATGGGGGCATCTGCTTGAGATTCTCTCCCACGCTTTCTCCCTTTCCCTCTGCCCCTCCCCCACATGTGCATGCACATGTACTTTCTTTCTCTCTCTCTAAAATAAATAAACAAATCTTTTTAAAAGAGAGAGAGAGAGAGAGATGGTCATGCTGGTACATAATAAGGTGGTTGTCTGCAAGTGAGGAGGTGTCACCAAAACCCAACTGTGCTGACACCCTGATCTCAGACTTCCTAGGCTCCAGAACTATGAGAAAATAAATTTATTATTTAAGCCACTCAATCTGTGGTATTTTTTTATAGTGTCCTGAGCTAAAACTGCATATTGTCATCTATCTAAGGATTAGAATTGGTCTCTGGTTTTCTCAGGGAACAAATGCTGAGAGGATGGTCAAACACTACAGATTCAAGCAAAAGTGAAATGTTGAGCTCCCGACACAGAGGAGGACAAGTTAGATAGGATTTTTACCCATACACAATGAAAGCAATTAGGAGGTTATATTTCAATGCCAACTTCTAGACATTCAGAGACAAGGTACAGACAGATTACTTTAGCCTCCACAATCAGGCAGAGGGAAAACTCCAAATATATCTCTAAGGTTTGTTCTCAGGTTTTTTTTTTTTTAAGATTTTATGTATTTGTTCATGAGAGGCACAGAGAGAGAGGCAGAGACACAGGCAGAGGAAGAAGCAGGCTCATTGTGGGGATCCCAATGTGGGACTTGATCCCAGGACCCTGGGATCATGACCCAAGCCAAAGGCAGACACTCAACCACTGAGCCACTGAGGCACCCCTGTTCTCATTTTTTAAAAAGATTTCATTTATTTACTTGAGAAAGAAAGAGAGCATCTGTTGGGGGGGGGGAGGCAGAGGGAGAGGGAGAGGGAGAAGCAGACTCCCTGGTGAGCACGGAGCCTGAGATCATGACCTGAGCCAAAGACAGACACATAACAGACTGAGCCACCCGGGTGCCCAAGGCTTTGTTTTCATTACTTCAAGTCCTGGACAAGATTGAGTCTGACATCTGACAGATATCTTAAGGGTAGCTGGGACAGAATTCAGGGAAGTGGGGGATGATGATACAGACCATTCAGAAACAAAACAAAACAAAAATAATCAGAATGGTATAGAAAATGTAAATGTGGCCATACAATCTATACATCCATCAGGACAGACTGAAGAATCTGGGAATGTACTCCTGAGAGGATGTCAGAAGGCCTACACACATTCATTCTTCATATGTTTCTGAAAGTCAAGTTCAGTATCAGAACAATTTTCATGAGTAGAAGAGACTTATGGGACTGAAAAATAGGCCAGAACATGCTATAATGCAGTACTGTCTTTACATAAATTAGCAGACTACCTAAATAGGGGAATTAAAGGAAAAGAAATGGAGGGAGGTAATGACTAAGAAAATGAATCTATACATTATACGTGCATGTATTGTACCAGTTTATAACCCAATCCCAAAAACTTTCTGGGCAGTAACAAATCCTGTGCAGATACAGCTTTCTGGGAATTCATTGAAAAACACTCTATCAGTGATGATTCAACACAAGTTCTCCTCAACAAAAGGGAAGTGTGGCCCCAAATTTTCAATTTTCCAAGATAGTTTTTTGTACAATAAGATTCTTGGGCCCTGGTTAAGATTGTGTTTCTTTAAGCAAAACAATTTTGTAATTTTATTCCTAATAAACTTGTACTTATTTTGTTAAATTTCTTCTGTGTTATGTTTTTTGGTGCTACTGTGAATAGTATCTTCTTTTCTGTTATGTTTTGTAATGGCTTATTGTTGGTTTGTAGAAAAGGTATCAATTTTTTATGTTGATCTTGAAGCATATTTAGTGCTTGGCATGCAGTAAATGAACAATGACTGTTTAATATTATTCCTTTGTAAGCAATGGCATCATCTGCAAATGAACAGTGTTAGTTTTTCTTTCCAATTCCTAAATTTCTTATTATTTTTCTTATTACATTACATAGTCTCAGATCTCTAGTACTGAATAATGGAATTAACAGTAGGTAACTTTATCTTGTTTCTACCTTAATGGAAATGTTTCTAATATTTCAGCATCATTTGGTATTTGATATTGGTTTTTAGTTCTCTTCAACAAATTTTAGCAAGTTTGCTTCTTTTCTTAGTCTGCTAAGAGTTTTTAACATGATGGGACACCTGGGTGGCTCAGCGGTTGAGCGTCAGCCTTCAGCTCAGGGCATGATCCCGGTCCGTGGAACGAGTCCCACACTGGGCTCCATGCAGGGAGCCTACCTCTATTTCTCTGCCTCTCTGTGTGTGTCTCTCATGAAGAAATAAATAAAATCTTTTTTAAAAAGAGTTTTTTAATATGAATGGACATTAAATTATGATTTTTCTGTATCTATTGAAATGCATATTATTGGTTCTTCTGCCTTTAATTACGTAGTATCTTTTAACAATGGAGTTTTGGATTTTGAATCATCTTTGTATTCAGAGACTACTTCATCATGACATATTTTTTATATGCTACTGAATTTAATTTTCCATTCATAATAGTGATACCCTTTTCCTATATTACTCATCTAGTTTTAGTATTGAGGTAATATTACTTTAATAAAAATGAGTTGAGTAGGTTTCTTTTTCTATTCTTTGAAATAGTTTGTACATGATAGGAATTCGCTGTGTCTTGAAATATGTACCTATATCTGGAGCTGGTGTCTCAAAGCAATGTGGTTGGGTGGATGGGGAATAGTTTATTCAGGTTTACTTTCTTCTCAATACAATTTTGGTGGTTTACAGATTTCTGTTTTATTTGTTTCTAACCTTATAAAATTTCTCATGCATTCTCTAATTTTTCAAAACCAACTAAATCTGTAGTTATCCCTTTTGTTATTTCTAACACTGTTTATGCACTTTCTCTTCCTCAGTCTTGCTAGAAGCATACCTATTTAAGAGAATATAATTTGTTGTACACAATGATATATATGATCATACTTGTTAATTTTGTTGTTAATCTATTTTATTCATGATTTTCTGATTTAGCTACTAATTTCTAATGGTGAAGGGGCACCTGGGTCACTCAGGGCTGACTTAAGCAGCCAATTCTTGGTTTCAGCTCAGGTCATGATCTCAGGGTCATGAGATAGAGTACCATATCAGGAGACATGCTCAGCAGACAGTCTACTGGAGATTCTCTCTCCCTCCCCCTCTCCCTCCTCCCCCACTCACTTTTGAATGTGTTTTCTCCATAAAATAAATAAATCTTTTAAAAATTTCTCATGGTGGCACGTTAAAATTTCCTAGTGAGATTACAGATTTGCCAGTTTTATAATATATCTATTATTTTTGCCCTTTATAAATGTGGGCTCTATTGCTAAATATGTTCAAGTATTTCTCGTTTCTTTATTTTTATTCTTTTGTATGGCTTTGTCTTATATATGTCTCTTGCAAGTAACAAATCTGAAATCTTCTAGAAGGTGATTTTGTGATTAGTGAAATATTTATCTCATTTCTGTCATATTATTCTCATGTCCCATTTACCAACCTTTTCTCTTTTTCTTTTTCTCTTCTACTGGATTGATAAAATACCTTGTTTTCCTTTTCTTCTGAACTTCTAGTTGCTGTCCACAGCATCTAGTACAGGTGGAATGTTTCTCAATTGGCAATTACATAAGCTTCTTATTATATCTCAGCTACAGCTTTTCTGGAGGATGACTCAGCTTATATCTTTATGGTGTTCCCGAGATACCTTAAATAAATTTTATGTTTGCTACCAATTCTATAAGTTCAGCCTGACTATTCCAGACATACTTTCAAATTCTGGTGAGAATCTGCTCGGTTTTTTTCACATTATATGGTAACAGAAAACTGATCACATTTTTAATATGTACATACAGAAAATAACGTGTATAATAATGGAACTTTTTCAAACATAGCTAATAAAAAATTTAAAAAATAAACATAGCTAATGACAAACTAATAAGAGGTCCCTTCTGTTTTAACTTGATAATCTTCCTTGATTTTATCATGAAAGTCCTATTGTCTTGCCACTTTTCTGAAAACTGAAGAGTAGGCCACGTAAAGGGTTTCCAAATATATGCCTGGGAAAAAAGAACAGAAATATCAAAAGAAAGATATTACTCTAATGGAAAAATATCAAAAGGTTAGACAGAATAATTAATACATATAGATATCCAATATAATCATTAATCAAAACATGCAAACTAGAATTAGCTACAAATTTTCATCTATTAATTTGTCAAAGACTAAAAATAAGCAAGGCTGGGAAGAAATTGCTATTGATTAAAGTTAGTAACAAATTATTTGACATGTGGTTGGCACTTGGTAATTATTTAATAGATGTTTGCTATTATTACTCTCAATAATATTTTTCTTGGTTTTGACAAGGCTAGTGGGAATGTAAACTGACCAAACATTATATATATAAGAAATTAGGGACGCCTGGGTGGCTCAGCAGTTGAGCATCTGCCTTTGGCTCAGGGTGTGATCCCAGGGGCCTGGGATCAAGTCCCCCATCGGGCTCCCCACAGGGAGCCTATTCTCCCTCTGCCTGTGTCTCTGCCTCTCTCTCTCTCTGTGCCTCTCATGAATAAATAAATAAAATCTTTAAAAAAAGAAATTATATCAAAACTCTTTAAAATGTTTATTATTCTCTTTACTGAGGAAGTACATGACTCAGGAATACACACTAAGGAAGTAATTGGACAAGTGCACAGTGATGCCAGTTTAAAATCGCTATTATGCCTGTGCTTATATGAGTGAAAACATTAATCTACATGTACAACAATATGGAATTAGAAAATTAAGTTATATTTAACAGGGGCGCCTGAGTGGCAGAGTCAGCTAAGTATCTGCCTTCAGCTCAAATCATGATCCCAGGGTCCTGGGATCAAGCCCCATATCAAGCTTCCTGCTCAGTGAGAAGTCAGCTTCTCCCTCTCCCTCTGCTCATTCCTCCTGCTAGGACTCTTGCTTGCTTGCTCTCTCTTACTCACTCTTTCTCTCAAATAAATAAATTACTTTTTAAAAAAGTTATATGTAGCATATAAGTGATGGAAACACTATAAATGATAACAATTATATATTCATATAAAAATATTCATGATCTATTACTTTTTTGTATTAAAATTTTTTTCATTAAATTTGCTAACATATAATACCCAGTGCTCATCACATCAGGTGCCTTCCTTAATGCCCATCACTCAGCCACCCCATCCCCCAGCCACCTCTCCTTCTGCAACCCTCAGTTTGTTTCCCAGAGTTAAATCTTTCATGGTTTGTCTTTCTGATTTTTCCCCGTTCAGTTTCCCCTCCTTCTCCTATGGTCCCTTGCTCTATTTCTCATATTCCACACTAGTGAAACCATATGATAATTGCCTTTCTCCAACTGACTTATTTCACTTAGCATAATATCTTTGAGTTCTATCCACGTTGATGTAAATGGTAGGTATTCATCCTCTCTGATGCTAAGTAATAGTCCACTGTATACATATAGCACATCTTCTTTATCCATTCATCTGTCAAAAGAAATCGTGCTCCTCCCACAGTTTGGCTATTGGACATTGCTGCTATGGACCTTGGGGTGCAGGTGTCCCATCATTACACTACATCGGTATCTTTGGGGTAAATACCCAGTGGAGCAATTGCTGTGTCATAGGGTGGCTCTATTTTTAACTTCTTGAGGAACCTCCATACTGTTTTCCAGAGTGGCTACGCCAGTTTGCGTTCCCACCAAAGGTATAAAAGGGTTCCCTTTTCTCCACATCCCTGCCAATATTTGTTGTTTCCTATCTTGTTAATTTTAGCTATTCTCAACAGTGTAAAGTAGTATCTCATTGTGGTTTTTATTTGTATTTCCCAGGTGACAAGTGATACGGAGCATTTTTTTATGTGCCTGTTTGCCATATGTAGGTCTTCTGTTCATGTCTTCTGCCCATTTCATGACTGGATTTTTTGAGTTTGGGGTATTGAGTTTGATATGTCCTTTATAGATTTTGGACACTAGCCCTTTATCTGATACATCATTTGCAAGTATCTTCTCCCATTCTGTAGGTTGTCTTTTTAGTTTTGTTGGTTGTTTCTTTCTCTGTGCAGAAGCTTTTTATCTTGATGAAGTCCCTATAGTTCATCTTCGCTTTTGTTTCTCTTGCCTTTAGAGACATGTCTTGCAAGAAGTTGCTGTGGCTGAGGTCAAAAAGGTTGTTGCCTATGTTCTCCTCTAGGATTTTGATGGATTCTTGTCTCACATTTAGATCTTTCAATCATTTTGAGTTTATCTTTGTGTCTGGTGTAATAGATTGGTCCAGTTTCATTCTTCTGCATGTGGCTGTCCAATTTTCCCAGCACCATTTATTGAAGAGACTGTCCTGTTTCCAATGGATAGTCTTTCCTGCTTTGTCAAAGATTAGTTGACCATAAAGTTGAGGGTCCATTTCTGGGTTCTCTGCTCTGTTCCACTGATCTATGTGCTGTTTTTGTGCCAGTACCACGCTGTCTTGATGATCATAGCTTTGTAATATAGCTTGAAGTCAGGCATTGTGATGCCCCCAGCTTTGGTTTTCTTTTTCAACATTCCTCTGGCTATTCAGGGTCTTTTCTATTTTCATACAAATCTTAGAGGATTGTTTGCTCCAACTCTGTGAAAAAAGTCCATGGTATTTTGATAGTGATTGCATTGAATGTGTAGATTGTTCTGGGTAGCACAGATGTTTTCACAATATTTATTCTTCCAATCCATGAGCATGGAATGTTTTTCCATCTCTTTGTGTCTTTCTCAATTTCACTCATCAGTGTTCTGTAGTTTTTAGAGTATAGATCCTTCACCTCTTTCATTAGGTTTATTCCTAGGTATCTTATGGTTTTTGGTGCAAGTTAAATGGGATTGATTCCTTATTTTCTCTTTCTTCAGTTTCATTATCAGTGTATAGAAATGCCACTGATTTCTGTGCATTGATTTTGTATCTTACCACGATGCTGAATTGCTGTAGGACTTCTAAAAATTTGGGGGTGGAATCTTTTGGGTTCTCCATATACAGTGTCATGTCATATGCAAAGAGTGAGTTTGACTTCTTTGCCAATTTGAAAGCCTTTTATTTCTTTTTGTTATCTAATTGCTGAGGCTATGACTTCTAGCACTATGATGAACAACAGTGCTGAGAGTGGGCATCCCTGTTGTGTTCTTGATCTTGAGGGCAAAGCTCTCAGTTTTTCCCCCATTGAGAATGATATTCACTGTGAACTTTTCATAGATGGCTTTTATGATATTGAGGTATGTTCCCTCTATCCCTACACTTTGAGAGTTTTAACCAAGAAAGGGTGCTATATTTTATCAAATGCCTTTTCTGAATCAATTGAGAGGATCATATGGTTCTTTTCTTTTCTTAATCTGATCTATCACACTGATTGATTTGCAAATGTTGAACCACTCTTACAGCCCAGGAATAAATTACACTTAGTGGTAGTGAATAATCCTTTAATGTAGTGTTGGATCCCATCGGTGAGTATTTTGACATCCATTTTTGTCAGGGATATTGGTTTGTAATTATTTTTGATGGGGTCTTTGTCTTTTTGGGGATCAAGGTAATGCTGGCCTCATAGAATGGAGTTTGGAAGTTCCCCTTCCATTTCTCTTTTGAAACAGCTTCAGTAGAATAGGTATTATTTCTTTTTTAAATGTTTGATAGAATTCTCCTGGGAATTCTGGCCCTGGATTCGTTTCCTGGGAGGTTTTTGATGACTGCTTCAATTTCCTTGCTGGTTATTGGTCTGTTCAGGTTTATTTCTTCATGCTTCAGTTTTGGTAGTTTATAAGTTTCCAGGAATGCATCCATTTCCTCCAGATTGCCTAATTTGTTGGTATATATTGCTCATAATATGTTCTTAAAACCATTTGTATTTCCTTGGTGTTTGTCATGATCTCTCCTTTTTCATTCATGATTTTATGGAGTCTTTTTTTCTTTTTCTTAAAGATTTTATTTATTTATTCATGAGAGACACAGAGAGAGAGGGAGGGGGCAGAGACATAGGCAGAAGGAGAAGCAGGCTTCATGCACAGAGCCCCATGTGGGACTCAACCTCAGGACTCCAGGATCATGCCCTGAGCCAAAGACAGATGCTTAACTGCTGAGCCACCCAGGTGTCCGAGTCTTTTTTCTTTTTAATAAGTCTGGCTAGGGGTTTATCTATCTCATTAATTCTTTCAAAAAAATCAGCTCCTAGTTTTGTTAATCTGTTCTACTATTCTTCTCCTCTATTTCATTGAGTTCTGTTCTAATCTTTATTATTTCTCTTCTCCTGCTCAGTTTAGGCTTTATTTGCTGTTCTTTCTCAATCTCTTTTAGGTGTAACGTTAGCTTTTGGATTTGAGATTTTTCTAAATTTTTTGAGACAGGCTTGTATTGAAATGTACTTCCATCTCCAGACCACCTTTGCTGTATCCCAAAGGTTTTAAACAGTTGTGCCTTTATTTTCATTAGTTTGCATAAATCTTTTTAATTCTTCTCTCATTTCCTGGTAGACCCCATTCATTCCTTAGTGGGATGCTCTTTAACCTCCAAACATCTGAGTTCCTTCCAAATTTCCTCTTGAGTTCAAATTTCAAAGCAAACATTGTGGCCCAAAAATGTGCAGGGAATACCAATCTTTTGGTATCAGTTGAGCTCTGATTTGCGACCCAGTGTGTGGTTTATTCTGGAGAAAGCTCCATGTGTACTTGAGAAGAACGTGTATGCCACTGCAATACGATGGAATGTTCTGTATATCTGTGAAGTTCATCTAGTTCAGTGTGTCATTCAAGAACATTGTTTCTTTGTTGAACTTTTGCTTAGATGATCTGTCCTTTGCTGAGAGTGGAGTGTTGAAATCTCCTACTATTAAGGTATTATTATCTATGTGTTTCTTTACTTTGGTTATTAATTGGTTGATATAATTGGCTGCTCCCACATTAGGGGCATAAATATTCATAATTGTTAGGTCTTCTTGTTGGATAGACACTTTAAGTATGATATAGTGTCCCTCTTCATCTCTTACTACAGTCTTTGGTTTAAAATCTAATTTATCTGATATGAGGATTGCTACCCCTGCTTTCTTTTGAGGACCATTTGCATGGTAAATTGTTCTCCACCCCCTCATTTTCAGTCTGAAGGGTACTTTAGATCTAAAATGAGTCTTTTGTAGATTGCTTATGGATGGGTCTTGCTTTTTTATCCAATCTGATACCCTATTTCTCTTGACTAGAGCATTTAGCCCACTCATGTTCAGAGTAACTATTGAAAGATATGAATTTAATGCCATGGTATTACTTGTGCAGTCCCTGTTTCTGCAGATTGCCTGTTTTTCTGGGTTCCCTCTCCACTTACAGGGTGACCCTTAATATTTTCTGTAGGGCTGGCTTGGTGGTCACATATTCTTTGTTTCTGCCTATCCTGGAAGCTTTTGATCTCTCCTATTCTGAACAATAGCCTTGCTGGATAAAGTATTCTTGGCTGCATATTTTTCCCATTTAGTTCCCTGTAAATATCATCCAAGCCCTTTCTGGCCTGCCAGGTCTCTGTGAATAGGTCTGCTGTTAATCTGATTATTTCTTTCTCTGTATGTTAGGAATCTCTTGTCTTGAGCTGCTTTCAGGATTTTCTCCTTCTTTATCTCTGAAATTTGCAAGCTTCACTATTATATGTCAGGGTGTTGATCTACTTTTATTGATTTTGGGAGGGGTCCTCTCTACTTCTTGGATATGAATGCCTGTTTCCTTCCCCAGATTAGTGAAGTTCTTGGCTATGATTTGTTCAAATATATCTTCTGGTCCTCTCTCTCTCTACACCCTCAGGAATTCCAATAATTTGGATGTTATTTTTCTTTTTTCTCAAACTATCAGTTATTTCTCAGAGCTTCTCCTTAGGGGCTTTTAGTTGTTTTTCTCTCTTTTACTTAGCTTCCTTCCTTTCCATCAACTTGTCTCCTATGTCACTTTTTTTTTTTTAAGATTTTACGTATTTATTCATGAGACACACACAGAGAGAGGCAGAGACATAGGTACATGGAGAAGCAGGCTCCCTGTGGGGAACCTGATGTGAGACTCGATCCCAGATGCCAGGATCACACCCTGAGCTGAAGGCAGATGCTCAACCACTGACCCACCCAGGCACCCCTCCTATGTCACTTATTATCTCTTCTGCCTCATTTACACTAGCTGTTAGAGTATCCAGTTTAGACTGTATCTCAGAATATTTTTAGCTTCGGCCTGATTAGATCTCATTTCTGCACCAGGAGAATCTCTAGAGTCTTTTATTCTTTTTTCAATCCCAACTAGTAACTTTATAATTGTAATCCTAACTCCATCTCTGACATTTTACTTAAATCCATATCTATTAGATTTGTAGCAGAGAGTATTAACCTCAGTTCATTCTTTTGTTGTCAATTCCTCTTTCTAGTCATTTTGGCCAGTGCAGAATGGTTGTACGAACAAGCAGTCAAAAATATCAACCACGACCCAAGCAAAATATACACTAGACTATTCCAAAGAGATCAGGAACTAATAAATAAAAGAAAAAAGACAAAGAAAAAGAAAAAGAAATTTTAAAAAAGAGAAACAAAAAAAGTTGGGGAAGGGGGAGGAGAGAGAGAATATAATCTCACAGAGTGTGCAAAACAGGGTTATCCACTTGGTCCTGAGTGTATTTTGATCTCTGTGTTAGAAGATACTAAATTCCAAAACTATAAAGAAAGCAAATATTAAATATATGTATATATTTTTGCATATATACATATATATGCAAAAATATATACATATATATGCAAAAATAAAATTGAATACAGTGAAAGGAAGCCAAAAATGAAGAATATATCTATAACATGTAATTGTAAAATATGAAAGTTAAAAAAGAAAAGGCTTAAAGACAAAAAGTTGATAAAATAAACTACCTGAGACAGGAAAAATTTTAAAAATTTTAAATTGAAAAATAAATGAATCATAAGAAAAAACCCTCAACTTCTATATACTATTTTCCTCTAGTCCTGGAGTTTTCCAGTCCTGTTTGGTCATTAAACTTGCTGTTCTCCTGTTCGCCCAGCTGGTCCTCTTGGGGAGGGGCCTGCTGTGCTAATTCCCATGGGTCTGTGCCTGGGTGGAGTTGCACCACCTCTGGCCAGGGGGCCAGGCTCAGTATAAGCTGTTTGCTGCATGAGGTTTTTGTTCCCTGAAAGCTTTCAGCACTTCTTTTGAGGGTGAAAGGAAAAAAAAACATGACCGTGCCTGGATCTGCAGGCCTGGAGCCGAGAGATCTTGGTGAGCACCCAAGCTCACAGACTCCTATGGGGCCAGGCCACTCAGATCCTCCCCAGGCGCAAGCAGAGACACTGATTTGTGCCATTTGTAGGCCTCCAGCAGGGAGAGCCTTTGCCTGCTCGTGTGCACCCCCTCTCTGCCCTTCCTGGAGGAAGCAGAGGGTCACCCCACTTCTGTCCATTACAGGACCCTGGCTTGGAGAGTGTTCACCAGGCCTAATGAACACCCCCTCTGCCTCTCCCAGAGGAAGGCAGAGGGTTGCTGCAATCCAGTCCTTTGCAGGGACCCAACACAGAGAGCAGTTACCCAATCTGGCCAAGTTTCAAGCTTTATGGCAACAAGCTGAACCTGGCATGCCTGGGTCTGCCTCTGGCTAGGGGCGGGGCGGCGGGAGGGAGCGTTGGTGGTGGTCCGGGATCCTGGATCGAGTCCCACATCGGGCTCTGTGTGGGGAGCTTGCTTCTCCCTCTGCCTGCGTCTCTGTCTCTCGTGAATAAATAAATCTTAAAAAAAAAAAAAAAGAACAAGCTGAATGTCTTCCTGAGCTCACTGATCTAAACCTGTTTCCTCGCCCCAAGCTTGGGAACTGTGCCAACTGAGGCACCTCTGTCCTTCTGTGCCTCTGGGAATACTGACCCCTCCCCACCCACTGCCCCATCTGTGACTCTGACCTGCTTCACCCCTGAGCACCTTTCAGGCAGGGAAGTCGTTCACAGCAGCAGATTTCTAAAAAGTCCTCATTTTGATCCCCAGGACTGTATTACCAAGGCTCCCTCCCCCACTCATTTAACTTCTGATATACCCCCTCCGTTTCTCTTCTCTGCACTTCTACCTTGCAAAAAGTGGTCACTTTTCTATTTGCAGCGTCCCAGCTGTGCGTTCCTTACACCTTAGGTTGAATTTCTAGGTGTTCAGGATGATTTGATAGTTTTCCAGCTAAATTAAGGCGACCAGGTGAAACAAAGACCCCTACTCTTCCACCATCTTGCCTCTCCCATTACATTTCTAAAATGCAGGTACAAAATTATATACGTAATAAAATCCAACTTTGTAAAAGAAAAGATTAGGAGTATATATGTGTTCTATGCACAGAGAAAAACCTAAAAGCCACACACCAAATATTAACTTTAACCATTGCTTATTTTCTTCCTTATACTTACCTTTATTTGTGAGATTTTTAAATAATTAGTAAGTACTTAAAATCAGATGAATCTTTCTTATTTTGAAAATAAGTCAATTTAGACTTTGTCAAAACAACTGGCCATCGTGCCGGTTCCACTATCTTCCTTGTTCTTAGTACTTTGCCTTCACCTAAACTTGCCTTTGTTAATCCTTTGATCTTGATAAGGTTTGTTTGCAGTATGATTTTGACATACCAGTGACTCAGGTACTTATAACCTTACTCTTAAGAGTTTTTGAATGCATGAGACCTCCCTGGTTACAGTCAATGACTCTTCATCTCTATAACCAAATATACACAGCTCTCTGGGAAGTAAAACTGATTCTCAGTTGAAGACTCTGGCTATCCTTTTATAATTGTCCTGTCAGCGACATATAATTCACTCACTGATAATCCCCTTGACAGGTAATCTCTTTGACAAATATCAACCTTCCATAACAACCCGGCTCAGCTGTGGACTCTGTAAGCCGCATATTCCAAACTAAAGGCAATAGTCCACCCAAATCCAGCTGGCCTTGCCCTAATTCGTTCTCCAGGAGGCTGCTGCTATCACTTTGGATCCTCACTCCTTAGATTAGGTAAAATATTAGATAAAAGTAAATGCTGAGACTCTAAGATCTATTTTAATAAAAAAAAATACTTTTTAAGATTTTATTTATTTATTCATGAGAGACACACAGAGAGAGGCAGAGACACAGGTGGAGGGAGAAGCAGGCTCCCTGCAGGGAGCCTGATGCAGGACTCGATCCCGGGTCTCCAGGATCACACCTGGGCTGAAGGCAGATGCTCAACCCCTGAGCCACCCAGGTGTCCCTAATAAAAAAAATTTTTGAAAAATATATCATATTTAGAAAAGCTAAATTTATGGGAACCATATGCTGAATTACAGATTCAAAATATTTACATAGCAAAGAATTATTACAAACCATCTGGAGGTAGGATAGTTCAGAGGGTGGATAATGTTCTATTCCAGGTTTTTCTTTCTTTCCTCTTGGTATAATTTTTTTCTTCTTGATATCTGCATAGTTCTAGAAAGGTATGTTTTGTCTGTTTCTAAATTCATTGGCATAAAACTCTTTGGGGGGTGGGGTTACTATTGATTTGTGACAACTATCTCACATCCGTGATCCTCTCCAGTCAAAAGTTCTTGAAACAATGCCTTGGCCCCGACCAGTCAGAGAATGGAGACATATGACTCACCCGTCCTGGGAATGGCCCCTCCTAGATAGTGGAGGCTTGAAACTGGCCATTGAACTTGCCTGTCACCTTGTCAACTTCAGCCATGCTCATCTGGCTGGATGGGTGGTCCTCTGAGCTGATGATACGGTTGCTGGGGGAGGTACAAGTACATAAGCTCATGGCCATCATTCTGCATATCGAGGTTGCCACCATGGCAAGCAGGAGCCCAGAAAGGAGGCATAAAACTCATTATAAGCATTTTCTTGTGATATTTTAAAATCTCTACTAAAAATAATTTTTTAATCTTCCTAAATCCATAATTATCGCCTATAATTTCTAAAATGGTTTAAACATTTATCAGTCTAGGGATCCCTGGGTGGCGCAGCGGTTTGGCGCCTGCCTTTGGCCCAGGGCGCGATCCTGGAGACCCGGGATCGAATCCCACGTCGGGCTCCCGGTGCATGGAGCCTGCTTCTCCCTCTTTCTGTGTCTCTGCCTCTCTCTCTCTCTCTCTCTGTGTGTGACTATCATAAATAATAAATAAATAAATGATTTTTAAAAAAAAACATCAGTCTTGCTAAAGGCACATCTATTTTACTGTTTTTTTTTTTCAAGAATCAGCTTTTGATTTTGTTGATTCAACCGCTTATTTTCTACATTAGTGTCTGGTTTTGCAGACACATATTTACAATGGTTTTATTTATGACAGTACCAGATTGGAAACAACCTAAATGTCTATCAATAAACTGTGCTATATCCAAAGAAATACTACTCAGCAAAAAACAAAAACAAAACCAAACTAGCGATACTCTAAATATGAATGAATCCCAAAGTTGTGGGGATGCCTGGGTGGCTCAGGGTGTGATCCCGGGGTCCTGGGATCAAGTCCCACATCAGGCTCCCCTCAAGGAGCCTGCTTCTCCCTCTGCCTGTGTCTCTGCCTCTCTCTCTCTCTGTCTCTTATGAGTAAATAAATAAAATATTTTTTAAAAAAAGTAAATCATTTAAAAAAAAAGAATCTCAAATCTGTGGTAAATGAAAGCTGGCCAGAAAAGAGTACATAATATATGATTCCATTTATATGAAATTCTGTAAAATAATATAAACTGATATACAGTATCAGAAAACAGATCAGTGGTTGCCTGGGAACAGGAATAAAGAGGAAGATGGATTACAAAGGGGCATAAGGAAACTTTGGAGTGATGAAAATGTTTGCTATCTTGACTGTGGTGATGGTTTCATAGATGTATAAATATGTCATCAACTCATCAACTTGTACAATTTAAATGTGAATTAATTGTACATCAATTATACCTTAATAAAGCTGCTAAATAAGAGCCCCAAAATATAGCAACAAAGGAGTTTATATAACAAGAATATAGATAAGTACAATTTAGCTTGATTAGCATAGCTCTCTGGAAAAAGAGAAATGGTTTCTGGTTTTTCTGGTTATAAGGAAGTATAAGACCTGCTTAGCCAATTTTAAGGAATTTTCCTATACAAATACACTGGATTTTATGGAACCTGGACAAGGCACCTAAGTACCATAGGACCTAATGACAACTGCACTGGAAGGCAGGTGCTGGAAAGAACTAGTCTAATAATGTCTATCTGAACGTCTGAGGTTGGCTATCTGATCTTTTTATTTTTTTTAAGATTTTTTTGAGAGAGAATGTGTGTGCACTCACACAAAGATAAGGGCAGAGGGAAAGGGAGAAACTCAAATGGACTCTGAGCTGAGTCCAACACAGGGCTCAACTTGGGCTCTGTCTCATGACCCTGAGATCAGACCTGAGCCAAAACCAAGAGTTGGACACTTTGTACCACTAAGGTGCCCTGAAGACATGATATTTTTATTTGCTTCCCTTTCATGGGAATTCCATTTTCCTCTACCCATTGGTTTCCAACACTCAGGGTTTGTGTTCTTCTAGAACTTTTAACTTGCACATGAACATAATGAGCTGTCTAATTAGTGGATTGCCCATTGGCCCACTACCAGCAAATACCTCTTTCTCTGTTTGATCCAAATTCCCCAGACAGGCAACCCGACTAGCTAAATTCATCTTTTTGTACCAGGCCATTGATAAACTGATCAGCTCACGAACTGACTTCCCTTAACATCAGACTGCCCATCTTTTGGTCCAAACAACTGTGGTCAAGAGGCAGGAAGGTCCACACGTTCAAAGCAGAACACAACTGTTTTGCAAACACAAACAGCAGGCAGGGCAGACTTCCAAAAAAAGGGATGGTTAGGACGGAAGCCAGTACTTGACATCTCTAGTAGACTAATTTCCTGCTGAAATTAGCTCACAAACCAGGTATGTACAAGTAGCCCTTGCTGATAGTCCCCTTACATGTGATCTCCTTTTGTGACCATGCTGCTCTGACTTCTGGCCTAAGTAAGAATTCCATTAGGATTGCTGCTCAGGCTGAGGCATATTCAGCTTCTTTTTTAAATCTGCCAAGGATAGGGACACCTGGGTGGCTCAGGTCATAATCCCAGGGTCCTGGAATGAGCCCTGCATCAGGCTCCCTGCTCCTCGAGGCAGCTTCTCCCCTCCTTCTGCCTGTCATTCCCGCGGTTCTCTGCCTCTCTGTCAAATAAATAAATGAAATCCTAAAAAAAAAAAAAAAAAAAAAAAAAAAGAAAAGAAATCTGTCAATGATAGTCCTCTCCCTCTAGCTCTGGACTGTGCTCCACTCCTTGGTTTCCCTGGGAAGGTAACATTCACTAAGCACTGTGCACCTAATCTGGTCTTACAAGCATTCTCTTCATCCTTCTATCAGTTCCGAGGACCCAAGAAATCCTACCCTGTCCCTTTACATGTTTTTATTTTCTGGCTTGAGGAATATACGCTAGGAAGTAAAGACTGGTTTTACCTTTTGGTGAATCTTAGCTCCTTTACCTATTGTGGTCCAAATGAGAATCTGAATTTACATTCTGTTCTTATTTGGCAAAAACTGATCATTTTAAATTTCTGAGCCGGCAGGTCAAAAAAACAAAAACAAAACCCAGGAACATACAGATTAATCTTTCACGTGTAAAAGAGGTCTTTAGGAGAAAAAAACTCACCATAAAATATTAGTTCCTGGGATCTAAGCCAAATAGCTACATCTAGTGTTTAAAGTGGGATCAGCAATTTTTAAGTGTGATCTTTGCTCTGAAAACAAGGGTCATGGGAAGGGAAACTGGTTTTTCAATGTCAAGGTTGACAAAGCCTTAAAGGACTCCCAAAGGGCTGGCAGACGTATTATTATTATAAATTCCTTTTCTAGGGTGCCTGGATGGCTCACTTCTTTTGAGTGTCTGACTCTTGACCTTGGATCCGGAAAGTCTGACGAAAGAGTGTCCGTACTATTATAATTTTTCATTCTTTCCACTTTTCAAATTTCCAACATTTCCTCACTCTCTACTGATAACCTTTTTTCTGATTTCATTGGGAAACAAAAACAATGTGAAGAAAACCTCCAACAACTCTCTCCATCACATCGACTACACTATCAGCATCTCACATACTCTTACTCTCCTCTGTGAACATTTTCTCCTCAGAAATGTATGCATACATATCAGATTTTCCACTTAACTCCAAAGGATTCTTTTGCCTAAAGCTCATTCAAGGGTCCCAGGTTAAGAACCACTTAACCACCAGGTTAAAGTCATATTCCCATTAGTTAGGAAGCGATGGCAAGGGATGAAGTAACATTGGCAAGCTATTTGAATCATTTCACCTAAAAATATAGTCGAAGTTTTGTGAACAGTGTCCAATTTAAAAAGTGTTTCCTGAGAGCTGTTTCCATGTCCACCATGTGAGCAATATTTAGAAACACTGTTTGGCAGGATAATCGAATAGAAATATATAGATTACTTAATTGCAAAGAGAACAACATGCCTTTACAACAGAACTGTCAGCGCGTTAATCAAATGACCAGGGGGTACCTGGGTGGCTCAGTGGTTAAGCTCTGCCTTTGGCTCAGGGCATGATCCTGGAAGTCCCAGGATTGAGCCCCAGGATGGATTCCCGGGATCAAGTTCCAGGATTGAGTCCCACATCAGGCTCCCTGTAGGGAGCCTGCTTCTCTCTCTGTGTGTCTCATGAATAAAGAAATCTCTTCTAAAAAATCGAATGATCAAACTTATTGTTACTAACAGTGAGATAAACCTGACATCACACAGTGGACCTAAAAAACATTCTTGTGAAATGTTTGATGCAAGCTACCGAAGCCTCCAGGAATTTGCTGTTTATAGAAGCTACAAGGTTTAGGAGGAAAAATGAATACAATCAGACAACTCAGAAATAGGTATTCTTCAGGATAATTGGCTTTGTTTCTTTAAAAAAATCCGTTATTGTGGGGGAGTGTAAGGATTACTATTTTTTAATTTATTCATTTATCCAGAGAGACAGAGAGACTTCATGCAGGGAGCCCCACGTGGGACTCGATCCGGGGTCTCCTGGGTCAGGCCCTGGGCCGAAGGAGGCGCTAATCCGCTGAGCCACCGGGGCCGCCCTAAAGTCTATTTATAAGTGAAGTATCTTAATGTTTCAATTTAGGATTCTGACAAAAACAAAATGACACCAAACACTCACATAAATAAAACAATCATGACAAAAGTAACAACTATTTTTCCCCGTGTTCACCTGTTTTGCTTCCTAAATTCCACATGCGCGTGGACAGTAACAGTTTTTAAATCCAGGTGATGAGCACAAGGGTGATTTTGCATCCTTTTGTGCACCTTCATCATCTTGAAAAATGTTCAGAATAATAGAACTCAGAGGTGCATTAGTCCTATTATACCCATCTCCCCCCCCACCCCCCATCCCATCCTACCCTTCTTTAACAGTCCTCTGCTTTGCCCAGGTCTTTGAAGGCTTTCTTGGGGGATTCCTGGACAAACCGAGTTCTCCCTTTTCCGAGTTTCCCCGGTGCCTGTAACTTGGAATTTGGCCCTAAACTACGCTTCTTCCTCGTGCCTGGCCTCGTGCCTGGCCTCAGCAAACGCGGTGCAACTCGCAGGCCTGGCGGAGCAAGGCACAGGGATCAAAAAAACCAGGTCGCAATGGGATTACGGTTGGCCTGCAGGGCATTTGCAGGAAAAAAAAAAAAAAAAAAAGATTGTTTAGCAAGTTAACAAGACGTAGCGGTGAGGGATCCACCCCAAACCCGGTCGGTGGCGGTTGAAAAGCCAAGTCCCGCGCACTACGGGAGGCGGGCGGCTGCCTCGGCGGGAAGCCGCGACCCCGCGCCGCGCCTAAGGCCCCGCAGCAGCGGCCCGACCCGGGCAGGCCGAGGGCAGGCCGAGGGCAGGCCGAGGGCGGGCGGGGCAGCTCCGCGGGACGGCGGCGGCGGAGGGGCCCGGGAGCGCCGGGCAAGGTCACGGAAGGTCGGCGTCACCCGGCCCGGCGGGCGCGCTTCCCGGGCAAGGGGCGGGCGGCCGCCCAGCGCCCTCGCCCCGCCGCCCAGCGCCCTCGCCCCGCCGCCCCCGCCCCGCTCCCCGGCGGCAGCCTCCCCGGACGCGGAGCGCGCGGGAACCGCCGGCTTCCGCGGACCCGCCGGGGGCGCTCCACCGCCCTCCCCGCCCGGGGGCGCGCGGCGGGGGCGCCCTCCCGTTTCCGCGAACACGCCCCTCCTCCCCTCCTCCCCTCCCTCCCCTCCCTCCCTCTCCTCCCTCCCTCCCCTCTCGTCTCTCGTCTTTTCCCCTCCCCTCCCTCCCCCTCCCTCCCCTCCCCTCTCGCGTCTTCCCCTCCCCTGTCCTCCCTCCCTCCCTCCCCTCTTCTTCCCTCCCCTCCTTCCCCTCTCCCTTCCTCCCGTCCCTCTCCTCCCTCCCTTCTCCCTCCATCCTCTGTCGTCCCCTCCCGTTTCCGTGGAACACGCCCCTCCTCCCTCCCCTCCCCCACCCCTCCCTCCCCCTCCCTTGCCTGTCCCTCCGCACCCGCCTGAGGTCGTGGACCCGCGGCCGAAGCGCCGTCCCGCCGGCGTGGAACGCGCTCCCCCTCCCTCCCCTCCCCTCCCCTCCCCTCCCCTCCCCTCCCTCCGGGGGTCTCGCGGCCGCGGCTGAAGCGCCCTCCCGCGGCGGTGGCACACGCTCCCCTCCCTTCCCCCCTCCATCCCGCGCCCACCCCCGGGGGGCGGGGCCAGGCCGTGTCGGGGGCGGGGCCAGGCCGTGTCGGGGGCGGGGCCTGGCGGCTCCGGGCCCTGGGCGCGGGAGGACCCCGGCTGGCGGCGGCGGGGAGGCCGAGCGCGGCGGCGGAGCGCGGAGGAGCGGCGCGGGGCGGCCATGGCCGCGGTGCTCAGGCGCAGCTGCGGGGTGAGCGCGGACACGGGGGCCGCGGCGCTCGGGGCGGGGGCGGGGCGGGGCGGGGGGCGGGGCGGGGCGGGGGGCGCGGGGCGACGCCGGCGCAGCGCTGGGTGGCGGCGGCCGGAGCGGGGGCCCGAGGCGGCGGCGGGGCCCGGGCGTCGCTGTCCCGCGCCCCCCCGTGCGGCCCCCGCGGCCCCCGCGGCCCCCGCGCCCCCGCCCGGGCCTCGCCGTCCGGCCGCCCCGGGCTCGCCGCGACCTTTCCCCGACCGTGACCCGGCCTTGGCCTCGGGCCGCGGGGCCTGCCCTCCCGGCGTCAGCTTGTGAGCGGCGCCCGCTGGGCCTGTGCCTCCAGCCCGAGAAGTCGGGGCCGGCGGCCGCGGTGGTCGCGCCGCCGAGCGAGGCCCCCGGGGCCTGCGGAGTCAGGGGACGACCGTGCCGCGGCGGCGGCGGCCGGGGCTGCCCGAGCCCGCCGCGGTGTGGAAGAAGGAAGAAGCCGCCGCAGAACTTTGCCGGAAGCCGGTTCGACGCCGTCTCTGCCCCTTGGCGGCCCTTTATCTTAGGCCTTACTGGTACCTTAAGACGCCAGCCTGGTGTCATCTGGGTGTCATCTGGGAGTGAGGAACGCACGTTCTTGGCCAGAAAGAGTAGGGATTTTAGGGTCTATGGAGATTCTGGTTGCCCGGAATTCGTGATGGCTGTGCGAGCTAATGGACCGGGGATTTAAGAGATGACGGTTACGGATTGAACGCCGATCAAAAAGGAAGATTTTTTTTTTTTTAGATGATGATTGACTCTGACAACCAAAGAAGAAAAAGAAAAAAGAGGCTGATTTCTCAGCCAGAAAAAGACGAATTTCTCAATCTCTCCAAGGGAAAATATAGAAAACTTACACCCCTGTCTCTCTTCTTTGACACTCCCATAACATTTAAGGTTCTTATATTCCTTCTTTTTTTCCCTTTTAAAGATTATTATTTATTTATTCATGAGACACAGAGGGAGAGGGACAGGGAGAGAAGCAGGCTCCACGCAGGGAGCCCCACGTGGGATTCGATCCCGGGTCTCCAGGGTCACGCCCTGGGGCAAAGGCAGGCGCTAAACCGCTGAGCGTGCCCCCCCCCCCCCAAGCTGCCCAGGTTCTTATATTCCTAAGAAATACACAAAAGTGTTTCATTATAGTCGTACTGTGATTGCAGACTTGAGGTTTGATGGAAGATGCTGTTGAGTTAGGGACAAAAGCGGCTTGCCAGACCAGAGGTGAGTAAACCAGACCATCCAGTCCCGGGTGCCACAGGTGAGGCCTAGTTATAACAGCGGCTTGTGACCAATAAAGAATTACCTGAGGGATCCCTGGGTGGCGCAGCGGTTTGGCGCCTGCCTTTGGCCCAGGGCACGATCCTGGAGACCCGGATCGAATCCCATGTCGGGCTCCCGGTGCATGGGGCCTGCTTCTCCCTCTGCCTGTGTCTCTGCCTCCCTCTCTCTCTCTCTGTGACTATCATAAATAAATAAAAAAATAAATAAAAAAAATTAATCCAAAAAAAAAAAAAAGAATTACCTGAAAAGGAAGGAAGCCTTTGAAGATATTAGCACTAGTCCTTACTCTATGGTGATATCGATAGAGACGTTTAAAGGATTGAGGCTCCCCGGTTGGCTTTTAATAAAAGACCAACCCCGCCAAGTCCTCAGTGGCGACCCTGTCCGGACTCCTCTCACTCCTGAGAGCCTTCTCTGCACCTTTGCTTAATAAACTTCCGTCGCTTTACTCACTTCCCTTTGTCCAGATTTCCTTCTTTGACTCTGTGAGACCAGAGCCAAGCTCTCCCGCATCCTTTGTCTTGGAGATTTGGAATCTGGTGGTTCTGGGTAGAGAGCCCAGAGTGATAAGTCAGCATTTATTTGGCATGATGCGTCCAAGACGTTTTCTTGTTTTAAATCCTCTCAACAGGGGACCCCTGGGTGGCGCAGCGTTTTGGCGCCTGCTTTCGGCCCAGGGCGCGATCCTGGAGGCCCCGGGATCGAATCCCACGTCGGGCTCCCGGTGCATGGAGCCTGCTTCTCCCTCTGCCTGTGTCTCTGCCTCTCTCTCTCTCATTCTATGTGACTATCATAAATAAAAATTTAAAAAAAATAAAAAAAAATAAATCCTTTCAACAAATCATCCAGCCAAAAAAAAAAAAAAAAAGAGCTTCACTTTCTAGATTTGAAGAGAAGCTACAGCAAGTTGGTAATTGGCCCAAGGTCTCAAAAACACTTGGGGGAGTCTAGACTCAAGCCATTCTAAGTCTAAATAATCTACTAATTCTGTATTCTGTGTGCATCGGGCCACCTCTCGAAATGGCTAACATCATATATCGTTAGCAGATTGGTGGGGATTGTTTCCTGGCTGTAGCTACTTACGTATTTTGTTTTATGTGACATTTTCCTGAAGAGTAATATGTAAACTTTTTACAGATTATTTTAAGTCCACTAATAATTCCCTATTTAAAGTCACAGCAGACTGTTTTACCTGTTTTATGAGGTCTGATTTTGTGCAGTGGTGTCTAAACCACGAGAAGAGCAAGTTTTTTTTGGTCGGGTTTTTGTGGGATGTTTTTCTTTATTGGATGTAGTAACCGATTAGGAGACCTAAACTGAAAGAGCAGTAAAGCAAGGTGTTAATGGTATAGATTCTCTACAGTTAATGTTACAATTAGAATCCTGGTTCCACTACCTAATAGCAGAGTGACCTTGGCCAGTTTCACTTGAACTTTCGGAGCCTCAGTTTCTTCGTATGCAAAGTAAGGATAAAAATAGTGCCTTAATCCTAGGCTTGACTTGAAGATTAAGTGAATTGGCATGTAGAATGTGACCCTGAACAAGTATGTTTGGTCTATGATGACTGAACAATAAGGGCTAGAGAAACCATGTTTTATTTCCAGACTAATTTAATGAAAATTGCAAAGAAGATATGAATTTTTGTACTCTGTGGTTATTTTTTTCAAGATTGTATAAAGTGTTATTTAGAAAGAGTTATTTAAAATATTTGACAGGGTTGCCTGGGTGGCTCATTGGTTGAATATCTGCTTTTGGCTCAGGGCGTGATCCCAGAGTCCCGGGATTGAGTCCAACATCGGGCTCCCAGCATGGAGCCTGCTTCTCCCTTTGTCTATGTCTCTGCCTCTCTCTCTGTGTCTCTCATGAATAAATCAATAAAATTAAAAAAAAAAAAAAGATATTTGACAATCCGTACCGGGACTTTAAGTGTAGGTGGTTCAGGAGCCGCCTGGGTGGCTCAGTCAGCTAAGCGTCTGCCTTTCAGCTCAGGTCACAGTCCTGGGATTGAGCCCTACATCAGGCTCCCTGCTGAGCCGAGAGCCTGCTTCTCCCTCTCCCCATCCCCCTCCTTGTGTGCGTGTGCTCTCTCTCTCCCTCTCTCTCTCTCTCTGTCAAATAAATAAATAAAATCTTAAAGAAAAAAGTAAATGTAGGTGATTCTCTTTATAAGCTGAGGTTGTCATCTACAAAATGGACAGTTTCTTTTTACAATTTTCAAAAAACGTAAGCAAGTTCAATTCTTGATCTTTTAGTATATTGTTCAGTTTCTCTTTTCTTTGGAATATTAGAATTGCATAGGGATAGTTCATCAAATCCTTTGAAATGTAAACTGATTCTGGTGTCCTCAAACATAACTCATGAAGGAGGTCCAGTATGGTTTCCATTAACATCAATAAATGCAAAAGGTGGGCAGCCTTAACACCGCCTTCGGCCTGGGGTATGATCCTGGAGACCCAGGGTCCAGTCGAGTCCCACATCAGGTTCCCAGCATGGAGCCTGTGTCTCTGCCTCTCTCTCTCTCTGTGCATAAATAAATAAAATCGTAGAGAAAGAATGCAAATGGTTACTTTTGTGTACATTAAATTATCATGAGTATAAAAATGGATTGCAAAGGAACATTATATATCTTTTTGAAGAAATAAGAGTATATTGCAGATATTAATAAAAGCGTGTCAGTAATTTATTTATTTTTTTAAGATTTTATTTATTTATTCATGAGAGACACAGAGAGGCAGAGACACAGGCAGAGGGAGAAGCAGGCTCCACACAGGGAACCTGACATGGGACTCGATTCCAGATCTCTAGGATCACGCCCTCGACTGAAGGCGGTGTTAAACCGCTGAGCCACCTGGGCTGCCCACGTCTGTAATTTATTTAGAAGAGGGTTCACAAATATTTTTGTAAAGGGAGAGTAAATAATTTCAGCTTTGTGGACTATCTGGTTTCTGGCAACTGGAAAAGCAGCAGTTGACAATATGGTGTACCAGTAAAATTGTATTTATTAAACTGATGGCTGCAAACAAACAAGCAAAAAACAAACAAAAACTGATGGCTGCCTTAGTGTGCTGATTACTGTTTTAGAATATTCTAGGAATGCTTGTGGACAACAGCTGGAGATATAGAACATAGTTTTAGGCTAACTTGTTAAATAAAGTGAAGTATCTTAGAAAATGGAATCCTCCACGGGGAAGATTCCCAGAGGCATACCTGTGAGGCTCACAGGGACAGGGTATCAAAGTTGACAGACTAGGGGACTCTTGAATGCAGCACTATAGCATCCTGTTTTTGCTTCTCAATCCCTGACTATTGTTTGTCTTGTAGACACTCAGGTAGTACAAATACTACGGTTATTTTCATTGCTTTAAAAAGTTTTTTTCTTTGTATTAAGTGTTCACACATCTGGTACTTGGCTTATTTAATACAGAAATCAAATTACGGTTGAAGGCATTTAAGTAATGGCTTTAAAAACTATGCTGTTGAGTATAGCCAAACAAGTTGCTGTACTTACTTGTAATTGCCAGTATTCTCTTATTTGATGTTTAATTTGTCAAATTTATTTTTGTAAAATTGTCCCTTACAGGTCCTGAAAAGCCTTTCTCGTTTTGACTGGAGACTGCAACATACAAAACCTGCCCTAAAGCATGAACCAAGATTGGGATTTAATTTTGGTATGTGTTTTGTTCTGTCTTTTGACTTTAAACATATTTGATATATATATATATCTATCTGGAATGTATTTGTAAATCGTCTTAGTAATCTGTCAATGATTAGAACCAGTTACCATCCACAGATTGTTCAGTCATACACAATTTTCTTGATCTCTTTTTTTTTTTTTTTTTCCGGTATAATATCCTACGTGGAGATCTGTGTTAGCAGCAAACATAAATACCTGTGCCTTTTTTTCTAAGTATGTAGCCCTAAATAGATAACAAATGTACAATTAGGTACAGTCTTCAAGTTAGAAATTTGAGTGTAAAAAACATGTTTTGAACACTTAGGTACACAGTGCTAGGTACCTGCTAATAAGCCAAAGCCTATTTGGGCCCTGATATATCTGAACTGCAGTTTTGATGCTATTGAATAGTTTAACGTTTTGGGATTGGGGAGTCATGTGGTATTGGAAGGAAAAGGAATAAGATCTCCCTTCCCCTTTGGTCTCTAAAATGAAGATCCTGAGCAAAAATATAATAATAATAATAGTAATTCCTATTTTTAGCATCCTTGCCTCCTAAAATGCTTCTTGCTTCAAAATTATTACCTTTCCTTTAGTTAAAAATCCATTTTCTCTGGTTTCTTGGTCTCAGAAAATAGTTACAAGGGAGCTCAGATAATTAACTCATACCCAGATACAAATAACAGGTTATCATTTTTGTTTTTTATTTTATTTTTTAAGATTGTTAGTTTCCTTACAGTTTTTTAAAGAGAATTAAATGAATAGTTTTAGGCCATATAAGGATAGCAGTTTGGGGCATTGGATTTTCTCTTATTAATATAGGTTAGGTACAGTTGCTATTTAGTTTCGGTTTGCCCACATACAGATTCATAATAGTAAGAAACCAGCAGGAGAGGGACACCTGGGTGGCTCAGTGGTTGAGCGTCTTTGGCTCAACCTTTGGCTGCGTCCCTGATCCCGGGGTCCTGGGATGGAGTCCTATAACAGGCTCCCTACAGGAAGTCTGCTTCTCCCGCTGTGTCTCTCATGAATAAATCAAATCTTAAAAAAAAAAAAAAAAAAAAAAAAGCCAGCAGGAGAAATCTGTGCTAGTTTGCTGAGTAGCAAGATGATCTAGATAAAAGTGTTTAGGAGGGAGGTTGTAAAGCTTAAAAGGACTAGAAGTAATATCTCTGAGCAGTTGTATATGGCTCTTATACAATGTTAATTCATTTTAAGACTATCATTTCCTCATTCTGGGCTCTTGTTTCCTTATCAATAAAATGGGAGATTGGATTTTAGGCTGTTTGATTCAAAACCAAAATTCTCATGTCTTTTACATTTTCTTACATCCCCATACAAATAATTATTATAGTCATCAATATGCTTGCTCATTCTTGTGTCTTTGCTTTTGCTCTTATTTTTCTTGCCCAGAATACCCTATGTCTCTCTCTCTTTTTTTTTTTTTTAAAGATTTTATTTATTTATTAGAGAGAGAGAGAGACAGAAAGAGAGAGAAAGGCAGGCTCCATGCAGGGAGCCTGTTGTAGGACTCGATCCCGTGTCTCCAGTATCAGGCCCTGTGCTGAAGGCGGCGCTAAACTGCTGAGCCACCCGGGCTGCCCAGCCTTTATCTCTTTTAAAATCTTACATATCCTTGGACGTTGTACACAACCACATTTAAACCTTGCGGTAGTGTGGATTTGAAAAAATCCAAGCGATCAGCTCCTCTCCTCAGGAGCCAGCATATTCATTTCATTAGTGTTATAACGACAGAACCTCATATTTTATGTAATTGAATTAGTTTTATGTTATTGTTAACTTTTGAGAAACCCTCCCACCACTTTTACCAGTTGCTTTGTGCTAATATATAACCTTAAAGTATTAATTTATACCCTTTAAATCTGAGTTCAAAGGAAGAGTGTAATTGTATTGGTATTCTTACATGATATTTTGGAGCAGGTTTTATTGGTTTATGGTCATTAAGCATGTCTCATCTCCCTAGTTAGACTGATTCTTGAGGTCAGGGAATGTCTTATGTATTAGTTTCATTTCAGTATTAGTAAACATTTGATAAATCTGTATAGGAACTAGTAACAAGTAAAAACAAGATTTTTTTACTCTCATCAGTTGGAAGAGAAAAACAAGTTTATATCTATTACTCACTTGTAAAAGCAAGAAATCTTCCCTACCTCCTTCTTGTACTTGTATTGACATGGGTTTACTTATATTTGTACAGTGGAATCTTGCTAGTCCAAAAGTGTGTTGCAGTCTTTGCACTTTGCAGAAAGTACACTTCGTGGACTTTCTGGTTAATCAAGAGTTAAAGACTCCATTATAAATTTTCACATATTGAGTTCATGGGACTTTACTCTTCATCTTCAGCTCATTGTCTTGTTTTAATGTTTTCTAAATGACTTTCTCTTAGAGTTCACTGAACAGCAAAAAGAGTTTCAAGCTACTGCTCGTAAATTTGCCAGGGAAGAAATAATCCCCGTTGCTGCAGAATATGATAAAACTGGCGAGGTAGGTGTATGCATATTAAAGGAGAAAAAGTTTTTTACATTTTTTATAAGATTATATAATCGAGCTATGTAGATTTTAATATAATTTGTTTGTTTTTTTGTTTTTACCTTTTTCTTTTAGTACCCTGTCCCCCTAATTAAAAGAGCATGGGAACTTGGTTTAATGAATACACACATTCCAGAGAGTTGTGGTAAGCTTTCATGACATTTTTAATCCTAGAATGAGCATGAACAGGGAAAATGGTAAGACTGTACTCATTCTTTCAAATATTGGCTACCATTTATATTTCACTTAGGATTTAGGGCCTCTACTTTTATTTTCCTGTTCAGACTTCAGTAGTTGCCTACTTTTAGAAACATTGTATTAACGCTTAGACGCATTTTTCATTTTAACTGGTTTCAACCTTAACTTCATCTTAGACATTGGTAATTTCTCTTTAGTCAGTTTGTTACATTTTGATTCTACCTTTGATTTTGCATTTTATTAAGACTTTTTTTTCTGTGACATTGTCACTTCTTCAGGTGAAAAAGTCAAAGTTTTAGCACAGTTGAATCAAATTTTTACAATATCAGGTTGAAACAGGAAGACAGGTCCAGATTACAAATAGAAATGTTTTTGAAGGACGCCTGGATGGCTCAGTGGTTGAGTGTCTGCCTTCGGCTCAGGGCGTGATCCTGGAGTTCCAGGATTGAGTCCCATGTCGGGCTCCCTGTATGGAGCCTGGTTCTCCCTCTGCCTGTGTCTCTGCCTTTCTTTCTCTTTGTCGTTCATGAATAAATAAATAAAATTTAAAAAAAAACATTTTTGAAATATTTAAAACTTATTTTAGAGAAGTATAATTTGTTACTGTGCTAACCAGAACACTTTTTTAGTTTCTTATTAGTTAAAATAGTTCACCTTTATTTCTGACAAGAAATACTATATATTATAATGGATCTTAAAATATTTTGGTACTATAGGAGGTCTTGGACTTGGAACTTTTGATGCTTGTTTAATTACTGAAGAATTGGCTTATGGCTGCACAGGGGTTCAGACAGCTATTGAAGCAAATTCTTTGGGGGTAAGTCTTTTAGAAAATAAATAGTTATTAGAAAATTAATAGTTAACTGAGCTGTTAATGGGATAGTAGGTTAGGTTAAGTTGGTGCAATACAATTTTCTTTAAAAGGAATAAAGAGGGGGTGGCCTGGGTGTTACAGTTGGCTAAGTGTCTGCCCTCAGCTCAGGTCATGATTCCGAAGTCCTGGGATTGAGTCCATCAGGCTCCCTGCTCAGTGGGCAGCCTGCTTCTTCCTCTCCCACTCCCCCTGCTTGTGCTTGTGAACACACTCTCTCTCTCTCTCTCTCTCTCTCTGTCAAGTAAATAAATAAAATCTTAAAAAGTAAGTGGGTAAGTAGATAGATACAAAAAAAGAAAAAACACGAGATTCTGCATTGAAGCCTAGAGCTCTTCTTACTGCCTGAGTTGATCATTCTTGCCCTGTTGTCTCCAGTAATTGGAGTTCTAGCTAGCCTTGTAGGGACACTATACTTTGGCTGCTGCTTTAGTGGCATTTCTTAGGTATAGGCAAGGCCAAAAACTAGCATTCAGGAAAGAAGGATCGGGATGGCTTGCTGCCACTGCTGGCAATGCTGAATTTAGTGAGCAGTTCTTAAGAGGTTTGATCATATATACCACATCATTTATGCTAAATTTAATTTTTAGTGCATATTACTGCAGTGGATTTTTACATATTATATTACCAAATAGTCCTATATAACTTAATTTTTGAAAATACTGGGTTCACAGATTTATTTCCTCATGGTTTTAGCTCTCTTAAAGGAAGAATAAAGGCCAGTTCTTTGGACTTAGCCTTTGGGAGTGGGGGGAGTAGTTCTCTTGTTTTGAATTATAGTATCTCTGAATTTACATACCTAATAAACATATCTTGCTTTTTTTCAATGTCGCTTTTCTTTTTGGTAGCAAATGCCTCTAATTATTGCTGGAAATGATCAACAACAAAAGAAGTATTTGGGGAGGCTGACCGAGGAGCCATTGATGTGTGTGAGTATGTGCGGCTGCTGCTTGGAAAAAAGGATGCTATTTCTCCTTTCCAATACAAATGTGTACACTGGGCTGTAACATATTAAGACAAAAGTTAGCAGTATATTTAGGTATGATGATGTTTCTGGGTTACCAGACAAGTGTGTTAATAATCTCCTAGCTTATTTCCAGGAAAGAAATATCTGCTTAATGGAGCACTCTGCAGTTCAGGAACTGCGTGATTGTGTCAGGAAGTTCAGATTGAATGTATGACAATAGTCTTTGAACTACTAGTCTTTTGAACTAATAAGAAATTAATGTGACTGAAAAGTTATTTGTTGAATGACTGAATGACTTGGGAAGAATATTTATAGAATTTATTTAATTTCCTGAGCACTACTCAACAAAAGTTTAAATTGGATTTAAAAAAAATATTTATATGGGCTCCTACCTGGCAGTCAGTAGAGCATGTGACTCTTGATCTCAGGGTCGTGAGTTTAAGTCCCATGTTGGGCATGGAACCTACTTAAAAAAGGAAAAAAGATAATTATAACATATACAAACACATGTTCTCAAAGTGTTTTTACATAAGGACTTTGACTTCTTTTGTTTATGAGTTGAACAGATTTCAATTTGGGGTGTGATTGTGATACCAAAATATAGTAAAGTGTTAGTTTTGAGCTAATTGTGAAAATTGGTCTGCAAAAGTAGAAGGTAATAGTTAAAGATAACATTTCTTATTTCAGGTACTGAAATTTTAGGCAAACTGCTTAATAAAAACATTTATATAGATTTGTTAATGGTCACTTTTCAACAAATTAGTTTAGTAGGTTAATTCTCAATATTGTCTAAGAATTATGTGACACATTTAGATTGTTTTCCTGTAGCTTGTATAATACTGGAAATAGGCTAAAAAAGCTTAGAGATTCTTAGGAGAACCTACCTTAAGAATATTTATAATTATTGCTTAGAAGTATGTATTTCTAAGATAAAAGTCTTTTAAAATAGTTCAAGTATTTTAAACATTTTTGACTGTTTTGTGTTATCAGTACCTTCAGTATATATGAAAATAAATTTACTGTAGTCCCTAAGTTATTCTAACTTGTGAATTAATAAAGGTTTACTATATATTTTCCCCCTTCTAGTGCATAATAGTAAATGTACCCAAAATATGAAGTCAGGGATGAAAATGAAAACATTCAATAGATATATTTGTCTTGATTAATTTATAGTTTTAGTTACTTAACTCCAATAAATACTTATAAAATCATACTACATATAATGTTTTATTTAAACTTTAAAAAAATAATATTTTTAATTTTTCTGATTGTAAAAACATCTATATAATCCCTCAGATATGAAGTTAACTGATTTTACTAACTGTTTTACTACATTTGCTGTCAGGTTTTTGTATGTGTGTGACCTTAGGTGGGCATGAACCACACTGTCAGATTTTTTAATACATATAAATGTGTTTTAACAGAGTCATATTATATATGCAGTTTTATATCTTTTGTAACATAACCATTTTCTTACACACCTTTTTAAATACTGCAATATTAAAAAAATAAATTTTATCATATTACATAATATGTTATCTAATGGACATACTATGCTATAAATTATTTCACTATTATCTATTGTTATATACTTAAATTCCTTAGGTTTTTGCTTTTAAAAATAATCTCATGGTAAAAATTATTGTGAAAAGTTGATACAAGGTTTCGGATTTGGGGCGCCTGACTGTCCCAGTTGGTTAAGTGTCCCACTCTTGATCTCAGCTCAGATCTTGATCTTAAAAAGAAAGAAGGTGTTAGATTTAACTTTGCAGTACAGACACACTGTCATTGCATATTTGTAAGATGTAATCTCTTGCCTGATCATGCAGATACACTCTGGATATACATCCTCAGGTATGCTGAGGAAGTGAGTACAGAGATAAATAAGGGCACTGTAATTATTTTTTAATACTATGTAATACAAGAAAAGTTTCCAAAAATCAAAACTAATTATGTTTTTGTGTATATATTATATAAAATATTAAAATAACACATTAGAAATCATATGTCTTTTTTAAAAATTGAACTAAATCTTTTAAATATATACTTAAAATATATGCAGTGTCAGACAGTTAGGAACAAGCATTAGAGTGTTTGGGCAAGCTTGTTATGGGCAAGACTTTAGTAAACTATTTGTCTAAACATGGTCTTAAAACCCAGAAGTCTGGGCAGCCCTGGTGGCTCAGCGGTTTAGTGCTGCTCAGCGGTTTAGTGCTCAGCGGTTTAGTGCTGCCAGGCCTGATCCTGGAGACCCGGGATCGAGTCCCACATCGGTCTCCATGCATGGAGCCTGCTCCTCCCTCTGCCTGTGTCTGTCTCTCTCTCTCTCTGTCTCTCATGAATAAATAAATAAATAAAATCTTAAAAAAAAAAGTCTCTGTAAAAAGGCTAATAATGATGAAGAAAACTCTTATCATAAACAATGCCTTTCCAGTGGAGCTACAAGGTAGCTGGAATTAACTGAAACAACACTGATCCTAGCTTTAAGTCTTGGCTCAGCCATATGATAGCAGTGTGATCTCATAGTCACTTACCTTTAAAAGCTCTTCTGAAAATAGGGAGTATAATAGCTAACAGGGATATAGTAAAGGTAAAGCAAAATGCTTATTTTTTTCTAAAGAATATCATCACATAGTGTCCTCTTCACCAACAAATTTCTCTCCTACCTAATGACCAGGAGAAACTTTGTTTCTCTTTAACTGTTATTCATTCATTCAGTATGTGAGCTACCTGTTATATACCAGACTTGAGTTTATAGGCACTTCACACCTATAAGTTGTACTTATAACTATTATTTTTTTGTTTTGGTAAGTTGAAGGCATAAGTTGAAAGCATAGAGCCAGTTTTACAGTCCAGTATTAATTATTTGAACCTCAAAGCATGTGTTGTATATTTTTTTTCTGGTTTTATCTTTATTTTCACTTCACCCTAATTTTTTTTTAAAGATTTTTATTTATTTATTCATGAGAGACACAGAGAGAGAGAGAGAGAGAGATGCAGAGACACAGGCAGAGGGAGAAACAGGCTTCATGCAGGGATCCTGATGTGGGACTCAATCCTGGGACTCCGGGATCATTCCCTGAACCAAAGGCAGATGCTCAACCACTGAGCCACCCAGGCATCCCTAACCCTGATTTTTTAAACAACATGTATTATATAAACTACCTCACATCACTTTAGATATAAGGGCAAAAAAATTTTTTTTCTAGAACATAATGGAGAGCTTCTTTACAAACTATACAAATGTAAAGTGGTAGTATTATCACTAGTATATACTATGCTCATTATTTCAAATATTTGAATACTGTGTACCAGGGAATAAAATAATGAATAAAACTGAGATCCTTCTTACAAGAAGTTAACAATCTGATAGACTCTCAGATCCTCACCCACAAAGTATTAACTTACTATGCATAGAGGTATGTAAATAAGTAAATTATTCATAAATAAGTGATTATGCATTAAAATGTTACTAATTTACTTGATTTTCTAGTTTGCATGGAAACATTTAGATATTGTAAGTCAAACTAGTTAGAATACCGAAGATGACAAATGCCAGAAACATTGATTGTTTTCCTAAACACTGATAGGCACTAGGGATACCAAATGGACTATGTCTCATTCCTCCCCTCAGGAAGCTCTGATACTGCATAAGGGAGAAACACATGAACGACAGTAGTACTGTATATAATACGTATGGTGTGATAAAGAAGAAAACAAGCTGCAGTGGAAGCAAAAAAGGTTTCTGCTGAAAGAGCATTTATAATGCTAATTTTAATTACTAGGAAACAAACAAGAAGACAAGACCAACTGAGAAACTATCTGTGATAAGGCATCTTGTATAGAAACAGCTCTAAAAACTTTGCTTAGGGGGCACCCGAGTGGCTCAGTTGATTAAGCCTCTGCCTTCAGGTTGGGTCATGATCCCAGAGTCCTGGGATTGAGCCCCACATTGGGCTCCCTGCTCAGCGGAGGCTACTTCTCTCTTTCTCTCCTGCTCCCCCTGCTTGTGCACACTCTTTCTCTCTCTGTCAGTAAAAAAAAAAAAATCTTTAAAAAAAATTAAAACAAAAACTTCACCTAATTATAAAGTAGGAAATGTCTAATAGCATATTTTAGAAAAGAAAATTCCCTGAGGTGGTTAAAATAAAATTTTACAGTTATCTTTTCTAGACAGTTCATTTGTACAATGCCCTTTTTTTGTTGTTATAATGCTAAAAATATCTTTAAATCAGTAGAAAGAGTAATCTAGTTAACTCATGTGACACCTGAATCGCCTCTATAACACCCCTGTCAGAAGGCCATTTAACTCATGTTTTCATGCTTGAGAGTCACACCCTCCTCAAGTAGCTCCATTTGGGAACATCTCTGACCATTAGAAAGCTCTGTTAGATTACATGGCCCTGAAGAAAAAGGTTCTGACATTTCTTTTATAACTTTGCCATTTCTTACCATAGTAGGTACTCAATAAAAGTTTCAATGATTTCACTGTAGTTCTATCATTTCAAATTCTCTCCCTTGGCTATATAGCCCTTGAAATATTTGAATATAGCTATCATGTGGATCTTATCTTTTCTAAACTATTTATCCCCAACTTTTTTCATTTTTCTTCATACAGTAAAGTCCCATAACCTGAGTAACCACACTCTGAAATACAGAGCTCAGTCTGGTACCCCAGCATGAACCGATGCGTATAGAGTAAGAGTTCCATCACTCTTATTTTAGATTCTATACGTTTGTAAACATAGCTTATAGCGTTACCACTATGCACTTATTATATAAAGCTTACTCTTGACTTAAATGACGTAACTTTTTTCTCATCTGGCATTAAGGTTTAGTATATTCATTGGGTAGTCTTTTAACTCCCATTTTAGCCCTGACTTCTCCCTTTAGCTTTACCCTTCTCTATGCACTTGCCTATTAGACATGTTTTCTTTAGACTTAAATAGCTTAAACTAAATGTGTTGCAAACCAAATTATTTTCTCTCCACTCTTTAGAACTCGAACTTTTCTAGGTTATCCCTAATTGGAAGTTGCCTAAAATAAAAAAATTGAGTCATCGTAACATCCTCTCTAGCTCCCCAAGATCCTGTTTAGTCTTCATGTACTATGGATTTCACACCACAGTTCTCAATTCCGTTTTTGATCCTTAGTTTAAGCTGTCTTAGTTTAAGCTTTCTTTATTTCCTGCCTGTACTATTATTGCAAAGCCTCCTAATCTGTGTCCCTAACTCCAGTCTTTTGTAATCCCCCTTAAATCCACCTGTTATATAAAAGTTTCATAATAATAAACTATCTAAAATGTAAATGTGTAACTATCACTCTGCTGTATTTACAGAAACATTCAGTGATTCTATTTCATTAATAGCAGTAATGTCTTATATAGTTTTTTAGTTTGTGAACCATATTAGAATCTGACTTGCCCAGAAACATACATATACTCCTCACCTGTGTGCTCTAGGGTATTCTGGAGTCCCCTGAAACCCAAGTATTTGATTCATTAAAGAGGTTCCATGGCACAATAGAAAGTGTTAGTGTATTTTTGTTGAGTACATAAAAGTATACTCTCTCAGCATGGCATACACATCAGCCTCCATCACTAGGTCTTTTCTTGCCTTTTTAGCCTCTTTCCATGGCTTTCAATTTCACACTTTTATTATTTTTTTTTTTTAGTAGGCTCCATGCTCAACATGGAACTTGAACTCAAGACCTCAGGATCAAGAGTTGCAGGCTCAACTGGTTGAGCCAGACAGGTGCCCCAACTTTTTTTTTTTTTTTTAAGTAGGCTCCATGCCCAACTCAAAACCATGAGATGAGCTGTTTCACACTTTACATTCCAGTACGGAACTGCTAGTAGTTTCTCCTATACAACAGTTGTTGCATTCTTCTGTGCCTTAGATCTGCTTGCCTCTCTTTATCCAAAATTTATCTTTTCCAATGAGTTTTACTTATTCCTCTTCTTTTCTGTCTTCACCACTCATCACCTCTCACCTACCTACAGGCCCAAGTAATCATTTCTAATGTATCTATGTACCCTTACTACTTTGAATTAAAATTAACTGTTAGGATTTATCTCTTCCTTGGACTATGAGTACCTTAAGGACAAGGAACTTGTATCTTTAAGGCTTTTTTTTTTTTTTTTTATCAATTAGTACCTGTCACTCATTAAACTTGAATGAACTACCTTTTGCCTTCCACCACCCCCTTTATACATCACTGCTTACATCTTGTCACTACTCTGTTTAAGAGCTTTAAGAAGCTCCCCACTTTCTACTACATAAAATTTTAACTTCTTAGCATGATATAAAGAGTTCTTTTGTGGGGTGCCTGAGTGGCTGAGTTGGCTAAGCCTCTGACTCTTGATTTTGGCTCAGGTCATGATCTCAGGGTTGTGAAATCGAGCCCTGTGTCCAGCTCAGCTCAGCATGGAGCCTGCTTAAGATTTTTTCCCGCTGCCCCCTCCCTCATTTTTGTGCTTGGGCTCCCTCTCAAAAATAATTTAATTAAAAAAAAAAA
The DNA here is from genome assembly GCF_905146905.1 of Nyctereutes procyonoides. Lineage (NCBI taxonomy): Eukaryota > Metazoa > Chordata > Mammalia > Carnivora > Canidae > Nyctereutes > Nyctereutes procyonoides. The sequence goes on from NW_026575126.1 coordinate 6,825,506, forward strand.
AAAAAGAAGGCTCTCTCTCAAAAAAATAATTTAATTTTTAAAAAAGAGTTATTTGTCATTTATTTCCTCCCTTTCTTTCCAGACTCATTTCTTATCTATCCCTTCCTTGCATACAATTTACACGTTATGGAGCTCTGCTGCTTTGGAATTACAACTGCTATGTAACCTTACATTTATATCAGTATCATTTGCAAATGTTACTCTGCCTGGAATACACATTCCTTCTTTATCCCCAAAGAATTCCTTTTCCTTTTTGAGACTTGATTTGATTTGATCATCACCTTCAGGAAGCTTTTCCTGACACCCTAAAGCTAAACTAGTTTTGCAAGATCATTGTGTAGGACCTTAGTACTTAGATATATAATTACAGTATAGTTAGTATTCATCTCCACTGTTGTGGAATTCTTGAAGATAGGATGTCTTTTAGCTTTTTTTCCATCTGCTGGTTCATAACCTGGTACATAGTAGATACTAAATAAACTTATGAATGATTTTTACTTAGTTGAAGATAGCTGACATTTTAATTGCTGTGGTTTATTCATATCCTACATCTAGTTTTATTTATTTATTTTTAAGATTTTATTTATTTGAGAAAGAGCATGAGCAGTGAGGAGGAGGCAGAGGGAGAGGGAGAAACAGATTCCCCAGTGAGCAGGAAAGCCCAACGAGGATGTGAGGCTGGACCCCAGGATCATGGTCTGTGCCAAAGGCAGACACTTAACTGACTGAGCCACCCAAGTGCCCCCCCCTACATCTAGTTATATATATTTAATGTTTCTACATTTAAGCAGTTTATTTGATTCTCTGAGAACATTTTATTTTTAGATATTTAAAAATATTTAAAATACTGGCTTAAAAAATAAAACACATTCCTGGTTCTAAACATTCATGATTTAGTAATAAAATTTAAATTATTTGTATTGTTTCCATATATTTAAGGCTTACTGTGTAACAGAACCTGGAGCTGGCTCTGATGTAGCTGGTATAAAGACCAAAGCGGAAAAGAAAGGAGATGAGTATATTATTAATGGTCAGAAGATGTGGATAACCAATGGAGGAAAAGCTAATTGGTATGTTGTTTAAAACATCTCTGTTGTCGTGCTTGTTAATTTTTTCATCTCCTTCTCTCCTTTGTTAAAGCACCAGGCTTAAGGTAAGTTCTATTCATGGAACTGGAATGTGCATGAGAGATCATAAATAGTTATTTTTAGAAACTTATTAAGCTCTGAATTATTTCTTCAGACTGAATCTTCAGAAGTCTAATTTGTAAAAGAAAATAGAACAAAAACACTTGCTGTGGTTGAATGTGATTAGGAAAGCCAGAGCTCCACTACTTGGCTCACTGTCTCTGCTGTCTATATCCTCAGACCAGCACCTGCTTAGAACTGTTCTCCAAAGATTGAGGAAAAAGGAAAACTATTGGTATAGTACACTGCTCTGAGTCTAAACAATAAGCCAAGACAGTCTTAAAACTCAGATTATCTTTTAGAAAAAAGAATATTACTTTAGTAAAATCTAAAGGTCCAAACCATTAGATATAAATCCCAAAATAATGACATGAAGTTTGACAAAGGACCATAAAATAACCTGCATGAATGTAAAATGTTGAAGAATCCATATATACCATCATTTGAAGAAAAAAAGATGGAGAAAGTAAAAGGGATACCTGTAGATTCAGCAGGAATCAACCGGGTGACATACTGTCTTTAAGAAGCTACTGTAATTTCTTGCTGAAATGATAATAGCACAAATGGAGGAAGAATGGTAATAGTTCTAAGACATGCATTGACAAAATGGAATAAATTCAGAAACAAGTAAGTATCCTTCATTAGAAAGAGTCTGGAGGCCTGTGAAGAATAAAGGAATTAAGTTTGGTTATTTTGGAAGAATTTTGAAAGTTTTGAAATGTCACACAGAAGAGCAGGCTTCTACCTTTGCATCAGGAAGCCAGTTCAGAATTAACAGGTCAAAGTTAGAAAAATGTAGACTATAGTTCAGCATAAGGTTAAGCTTTCCAACGACAGTGCTGTCCAACGTGTGTTAAGTTGTCAGGAAAATAATATATGTACTCATCATATAAGGACTGGTGATTGGATGATGAACTGCATGGGCTATCTTTCATTGTCTGCAAAAATTCTGATTCCATATCCATTTGTGTGCTCTGCAGTGCAGTTCTTCTGGCAAGTAAAGTATTATTTCTGAGATTGAGCCTACCTGCAAATTGTATATTTTAAACGTACCTAGCAACCCCTTTATGACTGTCTAGTATTAAAGAGGGCTAGATCATATCTTTAAGTAATAATATCAGAAAGTAAGAAAAATGAAGGAACTATTAAAATTTAACAAGTTGAGAGAAATCGAACAGTGCAATTAGGAGTTTTCATAATTTTAAGAACTCATTAAGTATAACTCCACATGTAGTAAGACAAATTAGGCAAAGTAAAACTAGAAAACAGTTTTTACTATTTTTTTTTACTATTGCCAAGTAAGATTATAGAGTGAATGATAATTTATTAGTGTTAAGCATAGAAAATAAGTTGCTTAAGGAATTTTTAAAAACTCCTGTATCGGGCTACTTAGAACATGGGTTCCATTTAGATGTTTTTGCGTATCTCATGTTTCATTTAAAAATCTCTCTGGGAAAAATTCTGGAGTGAAAACCTAGCAAGTATTCATAATAATCTAGCTATAACAAAAAAACACTAATTTTACTGCAAAAAGAGGACAGTAGGTAGAATATAGGGGCCTTTGTCTCATACATTATTCCTTTCACAGGCAGCCCTATTTGTTGTCCTTTTTCAGATAACTTATCCCTTAAAGAATCCAGTTAGTTTTGGGAAAGAACAAGCATCATTTCCAATGGCACATCCTTTCCTTTTATGTTGTGTAATCTTGATGCGAGGAATGTTTACTTAACAACTACTACTAACCAGCAGTTAAAGACCCTATAAGTTAAGAAGTTGACCTGGGCTAAAACACTAGCTCCGCCATATCCTAAGTATGCGACTTGGGCAAGCTCTTGAGCCTCTCCGATCCTTCATTTCCTCGCCTGCAAAATGGGATAGCCATCACCATGTTTTACCTTTTGATGTCATTATCTTTGTCATCATGTCTATATCATATATATATATTAGGTATTTCTTATTGGCTCGTTCTGATCCTGATCCAAAGGCTCCTGCTGGTAAAGCCTTCACTGGATTTATTGTGGAAGCAGATACCCCAGGAGTGCAGATTGGAAGAAAGGTAAAGTGTATGTTTATCAGTGATTAAGGCCTCAAAAACTATTTTAAGTACACATTTCAAAATTACTGTTCCTGTTTCTGTTATTGAAAAAACATTTTCTGGGGATCCCTGGGTGGCGCAGCGGTTTAGCGCCTGCCTTCCGCCCAGGGTGCGATCCTGGGGACCCGGGATCGAGTCCCACGTCGGGCTCCCGGTGCATGGAGCCTGCTTCTCCCTCTGCCTGTGTCTCTGCCTCTCTCTCTCTCTCTCTCTCTCTCTCACTCACTGTGTGCCTATCATAAATTAAAACAATAAAAATAAATAATTAAAAAAAAAAAAAAGAAAGAAAAAACATTTTCTTTGTAGTAAGTATAAAAATAAAACTTTTTTTTTCTTTTTTAAGTTTTTATTTTAATTCCAGTTAACATACAGTGTTTTTAGTTTCAGGTGTACAATACGGTGATGCAGTACTTCCACACATCACTCTGCTCATGTGCTCATCAGGAAAAGTGCATTCCTTTTTTTTTTTTTTTTTTTAGATTTTGTTTATTCATGAGAAACACACAGAGAGAGAGAGGCAGAGACAAAGGCAGAGGGAGAAGCATGCTCCATGCAGGGAGCCCGGTGTGGGACTGGATCCCGGAACCCCAGGATCATGCCTGGAGCGACCCAGGCGTCCCAAGGACAAGTGCATACCTTAATCCCCATCACCTCTATAACCTGTCCCTAAAAATAGAGCTATGTTTTGATGTTATCAGTGAAATAGTCTGTTTTTTAAGTTGAAGATTTTATTGAGAATAATCTTTCTGATTCATTATTTGAAAAAGGGGTTGTTCATTCATGGTACCAGACTGTAAAGAATGCTAATAACACCTGTTAATAGACTAAGGGTGGCGTAACTTGACCTGGAAATGCTGATTTGAATTGAGGGATAATGAAGCAGAAATCAATGAAACTGTCATTTATGTGGCCTCCCCAATAATAGAGTTTTAGATATTTCAGAAGACTTTTCCACTCTTTTTCCTTCCTCACAGTAGCCTTTCAGGTAGGATAACTGGCATTATGCCCTTTGTACTGATTAAAATAATACCCCAGATCCGATAACAAAGCTAAGAGAAAAATCTGTGCCTGAGGAAAGTATGGAAATGGTAAAGTGCCTTGAATGTGGGAAGGTGAGAAATTTTATTTAAATAAGAAAAGGTAACAAATTTGAGAATAGTTGTAATTTGAATTTGTGGAGATAATTTAGCAGTAGTATTTAAAGTAGACTAAAGAGAAGAGTTTAAAATTTAAATCAAAGAAGGAAATGAAGTCGTTCTAGTGAGAGCAAAGGAAATAGGATTAAGATTATAACTGAGAATAGGAAGAGGAGACTCGATTTTACAACTGTAAAACTCTTATTTGCAGAATGAATTTTTAAAAATACCTATTAATGACCAATGATATCTATACTGAAGGAAAAGGAGATGGGACACCTGGTGGCTCCGCGGTTGGGTGTCTGCCTTCAGGCTCAGGGCCTGATTCTGGAGACCCGGGATTGAGTCCCACATCGGGCTCCCTGCATGGGCTTGTTTCTCCTTCTGCCTGTGTATCTGCTTCTCTCTCTCTGTGGCTCTCATGAATAAATTAATAAAAATCTTTAAAAAAGAAAAATGAAGGGAAAGAAATAGGGAAGTTTCTTAAGAGTTACTGAAGGCTATGACTATATTTTCTTCCTCCCAGATGGGGAATGAGACAGATTATCTGGTGAGATGTAGATAACTAGACTAAGGGTGGCATAACCTGACCTAGAAATGCTAATTTGAATTGACCAATGTGGGCAGCCCTGGTGGCGCAGCCGTTTAGCGCCGCCTGCAGCCCAGGGTGTGATCCTGGAGACCCTGGATTGAGTCCCACGTCAGGCTCTCTGCATGGAGCCTGCTTCTCCCTCTGCCTGTGTCTCTGCCTCTCATTCTCTCTCTGTATTTCTATGAATAAATTAAAAAAAATCTTAAAAAAAAGATTAAAAAAAAATGAATTGACAATTGTATGCAAACTTCTAAACCAGTCATGTGGGACACCTGGGTGGCTCAATGGTTGAGCATCTGCCTTTGGCCCAGGGCATGATCCCGGGATTCTGGGATTGAGTCCCACATCAGGCTTCCTATGAGGAGCCTGCTTCTCCCTCTGCCTCTGCCTCTGCCTTCTCTCTGTGTTTCTCATGAATAAGTAAATAAAATATTAAAAAAAAATAAACCAGTCATGTGATTCATATGATCCTATTTTATTAAAAGCCATCAGAATCTGTTTTACTCAAGCCTCTTGAAAATGGAAGCATTTACTAGAGTATGTAAGCGGGGTTACTTGCCTTTTAGGTTATGGAGTATTAAAGGTGGAAGATGTACACATTATTTCAGTGTGTTTACTGAATGTTAAACTGAGATCCAAGTAGATTAGTTACGCAGTGTTATATACATATAGGGAGAGTTGAGATCACTACTAAAGTGTCCTAGGGACTTACCCAATATAGTTTCTGACCCTATTTTTCTATATTCTCTTTTAAGAGTAGATATTAAAGGTAGACTACTTAACCAGTGAAATTCTAGTAAGGTTGTTATATATAAGAAATATATAAGTTGTAAGAATGGATATACTTCTTCCAAGCAAATTTTTTTTTATTTACTTTTAAAGATTTTATTTATTTATTCATGAGAGACATAGAGATAGAGGGAGAAGCAGGCTTCCCATAGGGAGCCCGATGTGGGACTAGATCCCAGGACCCTGGGGATCACGACCTCAGCCTGAGGCAGACGCTCAACTACTGAGCCACTGAGTGCCCTGGTTTGCTTTCATTTATATTTATTCATATTTCCTTTTTAGGGATGGTTGCTAGAAAACTTAGGGCCAAATTTATGGCCATTTCTAGAAAATATGAAGGACCTAAAAGCTTATACTTTTTTCAGTAGTAAACCCATTTGTGATTTTATCATGGTATTTCTAGTCTCTTTTTTCTCAATTTCTCACTTAAAAAATATTTCTGATTCAATAAATATTTATTATTGAATTCATCCCATACACTAGGTACTATTCTGGTATTGGGGATACCATATGGATCAAAACAGACAAAAATTCCTGCCCTTGGGGAGCTTACTTTCTACTGAGAGAGACAGATAATTATATTGTATATATTTAAACTTTTTTGAATCTGTATTTGAAATATATGAGCGTTTGACAAATTTGTGAAATTTTGATATTAAAAGTGTTTTGTGTTTTAGAAGTCATCTGGCTTGACAGGAGTACGGGAAATATTTTTGTTTACAGTAATTTAGAGCTTGAAGGGTGTCTGGGTGCCTCAGTCAGTTGAGCGTCAGACTCTTGGTTTCATCTCAGGTCATGATCTCAGGATTGTGGATTGAGTCCCACCAGCTCCAAGCTCAGTGGGGAGTCTGCTGGGGATTCTCTCTCTCCCTCTCCCTGCTCATACAAGCACAAGCTCACTTTTTAAAATAAATCTTTAAAAAAATGTTCTAGTGTTTGGGGTGGGTCTGGGAAACAGGTTAGAGTAAAGCATTTTTGTAAACAGTGTTTTCTCATTATATTGAGTGAGGGTCTAAGGCACTAGAATTTATTGACTTACAGACCAAAAAAAGACGTGTTGGTTTCTTTCTTGGTAAAACTATATATTCTATTGCTACCATTTCTTCGAGCCTAGAAGCAGACTATTAATATTAAACTAAACAAATTAAAGAGTTTGCTTACAGCTCTGTGTTCCCATTTCCTCTGCTTCTCACAGTTCATTAAAAGAGATTAAAATTGTTTTCCTTAAGAAGAGTCACTGTATCTGCAACTTCCTCTCAAATAATTCAGCAAATAGCACTAATAGTTACACTCACAAATGTGACAAAATGATAATTGGTGAATTGAAGTAAAGCATATGTAGGTATTTGTTATATTACTCTTACAGCTCTTCTGTTGGTTTGAAATTTTTCAAAATAAAAAGTTGAAGGAATATAACTACTTTGGCAATTCCTTATAAAATTAAATATGCACTTAACCACATACCCAGCACTCCTAGATACTTATCCAAGAGAAATGAAAAACAAAGGGGTATGCACAAATGTTTATAGTGACTTTATAGAATTGCTAAAAACTGGAGTGAAAGAGGAATGTCTATCAATGGTGAATAAATAGTGGATATATGGTGCACTCACATAGTGAAATACTCCTCAGCAATAAAAGAAATAAATTACTGAGTGGCAGCAACATAGGTAGATCGCAAAAGCACTCTGCTAAGTGAAAAGTTAGACATAGAAGGCACTTACTGTTGTCATTCTACTTACATGACATTCTAGAAAAGGAAAAATTACACGGGCAGAAGTTAGATCATTGGTTGCTTCAGGTTGGGAGTAAAGGGAATTAAATGGGGCACAAGGAAATTTGGGGGTGCTGAAATTTAAGAAAGAGTTGGTACATTACTTTGCTAGCTCCATTAAGCTGACATTCATAGTAAAAAAGGTAGTCTTCAGACATGAAATTTGTCGTAGTGTATTACGTACATGTAGACCATTAGACTAGTTTTGGATTCAGAGTTTGTGAAACATTGTTTTAAACTAGGATTTGACCAACCTTTTTCCTAAAGATCCAGATTATAAATATTTTCAGGTTTTGAGGGCCACAAAGTTACTGTCCCATAACTAATATTCTGCTATTGTAACAAGAAAATTGCCATAGATGATACATAAACAAATAGGTATTGACTCTATTCTAATAAAATTTTCTTTTTACAAAACGGGCATTAGAAGCCATTGATTGTCAACCCGTTTTAGGTAATTGCAAAAAATCCTAAAACAGTTAAAGCAAAACCTCATCTTAGCTCAAAACGTGTTCCTTAACATATATTGTTTTCCTTATTAGGAACTAAATATGGGTCAGCGATGTTCAGATACAAGAGGAATTGTCTTTGAGGATGTGAAAGTGCCTAAAGAAAATGTTTTAATTGGTGAGGGAGCTGGTTTCAAAATTGCCATGGGAGCTTTTGACAAAACCAGACCTCCAGTAAGTAATATCAGTGACTTGACAGTCCTTATAGGATTTTTTTATTTTATTACATTGAGTAGTTTTATTTTTATTTTGACATGGAATATTTGGTATGTGTTTCTTTCTTTTTGCATGTGTGTGTGTGTGTGTATTTCCTTTTTAATATCTACTTCTTTTATTAAAGATGGAGAGATACTGTCATTTTTCTTTATTTTTTAGAATTCTTCAACTGGCTTGCTGACTGTTACAGAAATTATTTTAGCAAATACAAAAATTACTGTAGTCACTGCTAGATTTACAGAGAGGCAGTCCATACTTAATCATTCCTGCTGATATGTGCTCATTTCCTCTTCCTTTACTCATTAGGAATATTTCCCCTAAGAAGCTTTCCCTTGTTAAACGGAAGAAGTGTCTACTCTCTAGGCTATGATCCAGTGCCTCACAAATGCCTTTAATTCATAAAAAATATAAATTTAAATGTTTGTTCTCCCCCACCCCTTCTTTTGTTGCCTGAAGGAATTGGCAACAAATTCCTTCTCTTTGTATAATCCTTAACTTAGAATTTTAGGCAAATAGTCATTGTACTGTGTTTTAAAAACAGCATGAACTTACGCTTTGTAAAATGTTAAAATACTAGGTCGCAGCTGGTGCTGTGGGACTAGGACAGAGAGCTTTGGATGAAGCTACCAAATACGCCCTGGAGAGGAAGACTTTTGGAAAGCTGCTTGTAGAGGTAATTTTAAGACTGTACTTGTTATGGTCAAATCACACTCAGACTATAATCCAGAGTCTTTTTTTTTTTTATAAAGATTTTTTTTATATATTCATGAGAGACACACAGAGAGAGAGGCAGAGACACAGGCAGAGGGAGAAGCAGGCTCCATGCAGGGGGCCCGATGCAGGACTTGATCCCGAGACTCAAGGATCACGCCCTGGGCCGAAGGGAGACGCACAATCACTGAGCCCCCCAGGCATCCCTAAAATCCAGAGTCTACTGCGGACTTCTGTCAGCCACACTGGCCTTTTGCTGTTTTTACCTTTTCTCCCCTGCCCCCACAATAGCCACTTCCTCATTCATTTCACTAATGAATCTCCCTTAGTCACTCAATGTAAAATAACACCTCCAACATTCTATATACTAATCCCACTTGGGTTTTTTTCCATAGTTTCTAACACCGCTCAGCATTACATCATGTATGTGTTTGGTTCTTGTCTCTCCTTACTGTCCCATTTGAATGTAAGCACCGTACAGGCTGTGAATTCCTGTTTTGGTAACCCTTATACTCCTGGCACTTAAATACGTTTCCACTGTGAACTCTTGCATCCATTCAACAAATAGTAACTGAACACCTACCTACTATTTTAAAATACTAATAATCGGATGCTTTCTCTGTTCCAGACACTGCTCTCAGGGTTTTACGTGTGTTAACTCATTTAATCTTCACAGTACTGTGGAGATTTATTTATATTTATTGCATGTAAAACATTAGGTCTACCTAATACGTAATGGAACCAAGATTTGAACCCAGGTAGTCACTTAGAGTCTGTCTTTTTACCCACTGCATGTGCTATTTCCAGGAATAGAAAAGAAGTTTGGCATAGCCTCTGTACTCAGGAATCTTATAACTTTACTTTGGAAACAGGATACAAATCTTAAGACAAATATTGAGAAATACTATAGAGCAGTGTAAGAAAGATTAAGTCCCTAAATGAGACCTATAGACAGAAACCAAAAGGAGAAACTGTCATGGGTGGGCCAGAGACATTACAGGATTCTGAGCTATGTTAGAACAGGATTTCTCAAAGCATGGGCTAAAAAGAAACTAAATGAGACACATTGGGATTTTTTTTCATCAAAATCTCACAAGAGAAGCATAGGCATCTTATACCAGGTTGCCCAAGCTGTGGTGATATAAGTGCTTCTGTTTATTACCAGTGGGACTATAATTCAATATAACTTACGAACCACATTTTGGAAATATATATATCAAAAGTACCTATCTTTTGGCCCACACTGCAGTGGTTATTCTTTTTTTTTTTTTTAATGCTTTATTTAAATTCAATTTGCCGGCATATAGTATAACACCCAGTGCTCATCTTGTCATGTGTCCTCCTGAATGCCCATCATCTAGGTACCCCATCTACCCACCCACCTCCCCTTCTACAACCCTTTATTTGTTTCCCAGAATTAAGAGTCCCTTATGGTTTATCTTCCTCTCTAATTTTTCACCACTTAGTTCTCCCCCTTCCCTTATAGTCCCTTTCACTATTTCTTATATTTCACATATTAAAACTATATGATAATGGTCTTTCTCCAACTGACTTATTTCACTCAGCGTAATACCCTCGAGTTCTATCCATGTTGATGTAAATGTTAGGTATTCATCTTTTCTGATGCTGAGTAATATTCCATTGTGTATATATACCACATGTTCTTTATCCGTTCATCTGTCAAAGGACATCGTGGCTCCTTCCACAAATGCCAACAGTTTGGCTATTGGACATTGCTGCTATGAACATTCGGGTGCAGGTGTCCTGTCATTCCACTACATCTGTATCATTGGGGTAAATACCAAGTAGTACAATTGCTGGCCACAGCAACTTCTTGCAAGACACATCTGTGAAGGCAAGGGAAACAAAAGCAAAAATGAACTATTGGGGCTTCATCAAGATAAAAAGCTTCTTCCGCACAGTAAAGGAAACAGTCAACAAAACTAAAAGGCAGCCTACAGAATGGGAGAAGATATTTGCAATGACGTATCAGAAAAAGGGCCAGTATGCAGTGGTTATTCTATACTGGTATTTCATATGTATCTTTCTGGTTTACTCCCATATGTGCAATATGACCTATCTATAGCTTGTTTCAGCATTGTGTAGAAACAACCAAATGTAGAAACAACCAAAATGTTGATCATCCATACAGTGGAATATTTTACAGCTATAAAAAAAGTATAAAGAAGTTCCTTTATACGGAACCACTATAGAAAGCATCAGATTTATTGATAAGCAAAGCAAAATGAGAACCAGCAACGTAGTAGGCCACCATATATGTAAAAAAGGGAAAGACTGTAAATGTATTTGCTTATCTGTATATACAACATCTCTGAGAAGATGAAAAACAGTTAACTTGGTTACCTCCAGGAATTAAGGGGGAATTAAATGGCATTGGGGAGGGCAGGGATGATAGAAGAAGGAGGAAAGTTTGAGCTTCAGACTGGTGGTTCTATTACCTATTCAAAAAATAGAGTGAAAACTAAAAACAACTTGAAAAAATCATTGGCTTAAAATAATGGGCATAATCAGGCAGGTAGAAATACGGGAGGATATTACTCTCCTTGCTCCATATAGGGATTAATTATATTGGTTAATAATTGCCTCTCCTTAAGACTCAATTACCATGCTAATCTCAAGCAACTTGTCATTCTAAAGTAGAGTGTGTTTTACCGTCTCTACGGTAAGTATATGAAATTGAACAGCTCAGTTTTTTGTTTTATGTGACCTTTGATACATATTAGTTTGTACATAGTCATAAGTTTTGTGATTTTTATAACCTCTTAGTCTTCAAAACCCATTTTTTTAAATTTTTATTTATTATTTATTTATTTATTTATTTATTTATTTATTTATTTATTATTTATTTATGATAGTCACACACAGAGAGAGAGAGAAAGGCAGAGACACAGGCAGAGGGAGAAGCAGGCTCCATGCACCGGGAGCCCGATGTGGGATTAGATCCCGGGTCTCCAGGATCGCGCCCTGGGCCAAAGGCAGGCTCCAAACCGCTGCGCCACCCAGGGATCCCTCAAAACCCATTTTGATGTTGCCCACAATAAATCATCTTTTTAATAATTTTAGTATTCTTGTTTCTGAATGCCTATAGGCTTTCTTTCAATGTGTATTATTTTAAAAAGCATATGTTCCATTCCATGTTCATTGTAGAATAATTTATGATACAGTATAAGCAAAATTAAGTAATAAAACTACTACATAATACCATTGTCTAGAAATAATTACAGGGACCATTTTGCTCTGTATTATTTTTTTCTATGCATAAATTTTTCCAAAGCTATAACCACACTATATATTTGAATTTTTCACTTAGCAATGGATGGCAAACATATTTCTATCATATAACATTTTGGCCATACAACTGATAGAAGACTTACTGTCTTTTATTGAAGTGTTTGTCTTATGTCTCCTCTTGGATGATGAACTTCTAAAGGGAGGGTAAGAAGCATCTTTTATTTAAATAGTCCTCACAGGAGCATCTGGCTGACTTAGTAGAGAATGTGACTCTTAATCTTGAGGTTGTGAGTTCAAGCCCCACATTGGGTATAAAGTTTACTTTAAAATACATACATATGTACATACATTTTTTAAAAAAAAGAAAGGTCCCAGCAGATACCCAGGAGGATACATAAAATTTTTATGATATGTTTGCCAAAAATGCTTAACTTCATTCCGGCTCAGAGAAAGCATCCAACAAATCCAACTTGAGGGACATTCTACAAAAAAAATAACCACTTCCTATTCTTCAGAAGTGTCGAGGTCATGACAGATAAGGAGAAACTGAGGAATCCTAACAGCCTGCTATTTCAGTAACAGTTGAAATCTTGGATGGGATCTTTGAACAGAAAAAGGACATTAGTTGAAAACTTGGCCAAATTTGAATAAAGTTTATGGTTTAGTTGGTAATACTGTGGTAATGTCCTATTCTTGATCATTATACTATTGTTATGTAATATGTTAACATTGGAGGAAGCAGAGTATAACTTTTTAAGTCAGAATTAGTTTTAAAGTTAAAAAAAAAAAAAAAGTTCCAGGAGAAAAACTTACTGGATAGATACCCTTAAATTTTTTCCTTTTTAATTCTAGCACCAAGGAATATCATTTTTGCTGGCTGAAATGGCAATTAAAATTGAACTAGCTAGAATGAGTTACCAGAGAGCAGCTTGGGAAGTTGATGCTGGTCGCCGAAACACCTACTTTGCCTCTATAGCAAAGGCATATGCTGCAGATATTGCAAATCAGTTAGCTACTGATGCTGTGCAGGTTTTTGGAGGCAATGGATTTAATACAGAATATCCTGTAGAAAAACTAATGAGAGATGCTAAAATCTATCAGGTAAGGTTAAAAATGATTTTTGTTGTTTTTTAGGTAAACGAATACTCATGGATGACAAATTTCTGATTATTTAGGGATTTTATGCCATTAAAAATAATAAACTATCATAGGGGCACCTGGGTGGGTCAGTCAGTTAAGTGTCTGACTCTTAAAAAAAATTAATTAAAAAAAGTGTCTGACTCTTGATTTCAGCTCAGATCATGGTCGTGGGATCGAGCCCCACATTTGGATTCTCTTTCTCCCTCTCCCTTTGCCCCTCCCACTAACATACTCTTAAATAAATAAAATCTTTTTTAAAAATAATAAACTATCATAGATGGCTGTAAACTGAAGTTTTTAAAACTAATTAACACTGAAGAATGTTACCTTTAAGTATATGCCTTAAGAGAGAACAGGCTAAAAGTAAATGGCACAGACATGTACATATGTGTCTGGATCACCCATCTTTGAGTCTTAACATCCTAGCTAATCGTAATCCACCCTTTGCTCTCCTGAAAGTATGTGTATCATTTAAGATAAATTATTTTTATTCTTGCTTGACAACTATTGAATTAACTGAAAGCATATTTGGGAGTAAAACAACATGAAGAGACAGTGATAAAGTGGTATTAATCATTAATCGTTTGATAGAAGTTCATCTGAGAAAACTATATATAACAAATTGCTAGGGTTAGAGGTTTAAACTGGAAGTAAGGGCTGGCTACTAGGGATGTTTTTAAGACTCCCCCAAAATTTTGGTAAATGACATTTTATAATTTAATCTTTAGAGAATATGTTTTCATGGGCTTCACAAAACCAGGTTTTGTAATCTCTATAGATTACCGACCCCATATGTGGTTTGATTCAATTTGTTATTGCAATGGAGTTTATAGTACTGTCCAAAATATTTAGTAATCAAAGTATTTATGTACTAAAGATATTTCACCTATATGTATCCTTTTCTCTTGCAGATTTATGAAGGAACGGCACAAATTCAAAGACTTATTATAGCCCGTGAACACATTGGCAGGTATAAAAAATAAAGAGGTGGCTATAGAAATGTGATTAATGCTGAATTATTAGAACACAATCTACTGTTTTAATCTTGGAAGAAGAGAAAGAGCTTTAAGATTTTTTTCTGGTAAAATTTTAAAATAAGCACTCAAACTAAATCTATGCAGCTGATTCTAGTATCAGTTTTCCACTTTTGTTTGACTTTATGACTTACTTTTTCTCAAAAAGATTTGGTTTCATTAAAATTATGTGTTATCTTTAGTACTATTGTACTTGTATTAACCTAGAAAAGCACATTTATTTTCTTATGTTAACTACTTAAAGTAACAGAAGTTCTTTGGATTTTAATATTTTTCCAAGGACATTTTTGAAAAGTGGGCTTATAAAAGTATTCAGAATGTTCCAAAATTTACATTGAGAAAGCATTATAGGATTTGGATGCCATTAAATAACTTATTAGTGTCTTTTTAGACTTGGTGGAATTATATTAGGGGAGTTCATTTTGCTACAATTTGGGAAGCATTCATTTTCAGTTTTGTAATAGTAAAAAATTTAATGTTCATATTCTCACCATACAATGACCGGAAGTTATTGAAAATCTTTTAATTCTGAATCTACATTTCACTTGCCTTATTTAGAAATAAGTTCATAAAATTTGCCTTAAAATATTTGTATATGATTCCTGGTACCTGGGTAGGCTTTGGTCTATTGTAT
The DNA here is from genome assembly GCF_905146905.1 of Nyctereutes procyonoides. Lineage (NCBI taxonomy): Eukaryota > Metazoa > Chordata > Mammalia > Carnivora > Canidae > Nyctereutes > Nyctereutes procyonoides. Next base: position 6,840,575 of record NW_026575126.1, read on the forward strand.
ACAATCTCATTTCACATGCATACATTATGGAAAGAAACAAAATTGTTGAGTGCTTATTCATATATCTGTATTCTCTCAGGAAGTTTCATTACTTTGTGTAATAATGTATGCTTGATTTATTTACTGTGTTGAAAAAAAGTCCTGTTCTGATTTTGAACTGCATAAAGTTACCCGCTCATGTTTCACTAGATGGTATTATGGGCATCTCAAAAGATATAAATATTAAATAATGTAAGAAAGTTTGTGAATTTGATGTTTCTTTGTAATAGTTAACATCAGATACTGCTAAAATATGTTATGCTTCATGGTGTTGCTGACACCAACTGGGTGTCTTCTATAATTCAGTCCTATTCTGATGCAAACTCCAAATAGATAGTTAGCTTCAGGGCTCAGTCCTGCCAGACTACACTCACTTCAGGTACCAGTCACAAGTCCTGGGTCCCCAGTCTATCCACATTTCTGTCTAATTGGGCTACAGATTTGGGTATTCCCATGACCCACCCTTAGATTCAATAATTTGCTAGAATGGTGCACAGAACTCAGGAAAAACACTTGACATACTTTATTGGCTTATTATAAAGGACACACTGAAGAACAGCCAATGGAAGAGATAGATGTATAGGGTGAGGTATAGGGGAAGACACTGAGTTTTCATACCTCCTCCCAATGCACCATCCGCCTAGTACCTCAGTGTGTTTTCCAATTTGGAAACTCCTGAACCTCTTCGTATTCAAGAGTTTTTATGGAGGGTCTTCAGCCCTTACCTCCTTCTTAGAGGTCAAGTACGGAGCTGAGAGTTTCCACCTGTATTAGTGGGCTATATAGCTGCCATAGCAAAATGTTGCAGGCTGGGTGACTTAAATAGAAATTTAGTTTCTTACAGTTCTGGAGGCTAGAAGTCCAAGATCAAGGTGCTGTCTAGGTTGGTTTCTGGTGAGGTCTCTTCCTGGGTTGTAGAGTTGCAGCTTCTCACTGTGTTCTCACATGGCTCTTGTCTGTGCACATACGTAGGAAGAGAGAAAGCCCTGGTGTTTTTCTCCTCATATAAGAACACCAGTCTTATTAGATTAGGGCCCTACCTTTATGACCTCATTTAACCATAATCATCTCTTCTCTCAGCCCATATCCAAATACAGTCACATGGGGAAAGATTAAGACTTCAAGCACCGAATTTTGTGGGAACACCATTCAGTCTGTAACACCACCACCTAAATACTTAGTCTTTGGTCATCAGCCCCATCCTAAATTCCCAACTAGGGGCCCCACCCCTAAGTCACCTCATTGGCATTAACTCATATCATCTCTGGAAAGGTTTGGTTATAAATAACAACAGACACTCGGAAAATTCCAGGGGTTTGAGGAGCTCAGAGCCAGGGACTGGGGACAAAGGCCAAATACATTTCTTCTTTTGCTACACTTAAGAAGATAAAAACCTAGGGGCGCCTGGGTGGCTCAGTCAGGAATCTGCCTTCAGCTCAGGTCCTGAAATCGAGCCCTGCGTCAGGCTCCCTGCTCAGCTGGGAGCCTGCTTCTCCCTCTGTCTGCCTGTCATCCTTCCTGCTCATGCTCTCTCTCTTTCTGTCAAATAAATAAAATCTTAAAACAAAAAAATCTAATCTTTTACATATTTAAAAGACTTCCTTTTCATGCTTAATTATGAAATTGTACTTTAATGGCACAGCTAGAGATCGGTAAGGAGTTTTAGAGACTTCCTAATTAAATTGAGTATCACACAGATGGGAGTTTAGATGCTGGAGGAGAATGGAGACCCGAAATTTGCCTCGTCCCTCGAACACCGCTAGGTAAGTATCCAATCATTCTAAACACCCAAGTAATGAGGACCGAGAGAGCAAACTGCACATCCACACATAGAAAAGTGGCCACCTCATGGAAGGCAGGAGCTGCAGAGTTGATTTGGGGGAGAAAAGAACTGGAGGGGAAGGAGCCCTAATCACGGAAAGAGTGAAAGCAGCACACAGGGAACTGCAGGAGAAAAACTCTTCCCCAAAACCACTGACTGGGAAAATGAGAGAGGCTGGCTATTGCAGGTTTTTAAAGAAGCAGAGCTCAAAGTCTGAAGTTTTAGAAGTCTAAGCCATTGCCAGCATCGTCCCTGGTGGGCTGAGTGGTGCTCTGGTGAGGAGGGAAGGTGCAGACCTGGGAGCGGGCAACGTGGCCCGAGGATCCCCGGGTTGCACAGGGAGAAACAGTTCCCCTTCTTGGAGTGGCACAGCCTCTCGGGGGACAAAAAACTGGTGGCGCCAATGTGTTGCCCTTTTCACTAGCACAGGAACAAAAACCCTGGCTGGGGACAGCAAGCCTTGGTGCTGGCTTTTTGCTGTGCATTACCATAAACTCTGAGCTGCCGTATGGTCACGCCGCTGTTTTCCGAGGCAAGCCAGCACTAGCCACAGTGCGCTGCGGCCCTCCGCCAGAGGATCACGGTGGGCCCACGCTGCACAGGCCTCTAAAATTTAGTTTTGAAAGCCAGCTGCACACTTGAGATAAAATACGGGACTACCGTGCCACCTATCAGCTTGGACACAGGTTGAAGGCAGGGATTTGGTGGAAGCTGGGGGGACACAAGTGATTATTTGCTCTTCTGTGAGGGATTCCTGAAGGTAGAAGGCACAGACTCTGGGGAAGAGTGCCTACCCCACCCTCTCATCCCCACTCATCAGCACCGACCAACTTCAATGAGCAACACAGCACCCCGCAGTGGAGGCTGGAGCCACTCACACCAAGCCATGCTGCCCTGCATCCTGCAGGTGCATCTCCCCTAAAACAAGTCTACCTGACAATTGGCCGTGCAGGCCCCTCTCCTAGAAGACCAGCACAAACCCCTCATGTGTACAAGTCTACCGATGATCATAGAATGCTGCATAGCTTCAGCTAGGTCTAGGAGAAATAGGATCTAGCTTTTGCAGAGGACTGACCTGAGGGGAGGAGCAACCAAAACACAATAGCCTAGCACACATTCTGAAACACAAAAACAGTGACCTAAAAAAAAAAAAAAAAAAAAAAAAAAGCAAGACACAGGAATTCACTCCAAAAGATAGAAGTCACAGAGATTTAATCAATACAGATAGAAGTAAGGTGCCTGAACCAGAATTTAAAACAACAATTTCAAGGGTACTAGCGGGGCTTGAGGAAAGCAAGATGCTAGAGAATCCCTTAATGCAGAGATAAAATAATTAAAAAATAGACTGAAACAAAAAGTTCTATAATCAGGATGCATAACCAACTGGAGGCAATGACAAGGATGAATGAATTAGTAATATAGAAGATAAAATTATGGAAAATAATGAAGCCAAAAAGAAGAGGGAAAGAAAGGTATTGGATCGCAAATGTTGACTTAGGAAACTCAGCAACTTCTTAAAGCATAACATTCCTATCATAGGGGTCCCAGAAGAAGGAGAGAGAGAAAATGGGGCAAAAGATTTATTTGAGCAAGTTATAGTTGAAAACTTCCCCAATATGGGGAAGGAAACAGATATCCAAGAAGCAGAGAGAGCTCCATTAAGTGCAACAAAAGGCAGCCATCACTGAGATGTATAGACAACTTCACAAAATGCATAGATGAAGAAGCAATCCTGAAAGCAGAAAGGGAAAAGAAACCCCTAACCTTCAAGGGAAGACGGAGTAGGCACACAGCAGATCTGTCCACAGAACTTGGCAGGCCAGAAGAGAATGGCAGGATGTATTCAACGTGCTGAATGGAAAAAAATTATGCAGTCAATAATACTTTATCCAGCAAGGCTGTCATTCAGAATAGAAAGATAAATAGTTTCCCAGACAGACAAAAACTAGAGAAGTTCATGAGCACTAAACCAGCCCTGCAAGAAATATTAAAAGGGACTCTTTAAGGAAAAAAGACTAAAAGTAACAAAGATAAGAAAGGAACAGAAAACACCACCAGAAACCCCAACTTTATAGGTAGCACAATGGCACTAAACTCCTATCAATCAATAATCACTCTGAATATAAGTTGACTAAATGCTTCAAATAGGCTATCACAAGATAAAAAACAAGACCCATCTAAATGCAGCCTACAACAGACTCATTTTAGACCGAAAGACACCTGCAGATTGAAAGTAAGCAGACGGAGAAACATTTATCATGTAAATGGACATCAAAAGAAAGCTGGAGCAGCCATATTTAAATTAGACAAACTAGATTTTATTTTTTTTAAAGATTTTGTTTGTTCATGAGAGACACAGAGAGAGAGGCAGAGACACAGGCAGAGGGAGAAGCAGGCTCCATGCAGGGAGCCCGACATGGGACTCGATCCTGGGACTCCAGGATCACGCCCTGGGCTGAAAGCAGGCACCAGACCACCAAGCCACCCAGGGATCCCCGACAAACTAGATTTTAAACCAAAGACTATAACAAGCAATGCAGAAGGACACTATATCATAACGGGTCAGTATATCAAAAAGATCTAACAATTGTAGTTAGGCACCCAACTTGGGAGCACCCAATTATGTAAGTATATTGTCTATTATCGATAGATGATAGATAGATGATAGATATCTAGATAATAGACAATAACAAAAAAACTCATTGATAATACATTAATAGTAGGGGCTTTCACACCCCACTGATAGCAATAGACAAATCTTCTAGGCAAAAACATCAAAAAGGAAACAATGGCTTTGAATGACACACTGGACCAGAAGGACTTAAGGTAACGTATACATAGAACATTTCATCCTAAAGCAGCAGAATACACATTCTTTCCAAGTGCATATGGGACATTCTCCAGAATAGATCACGTGCTAGATCACAAATCAGCCTTCAACAACTACAAAAGGATCGAGGTCACACCCTGCATATTTTCAGACCACAACACTATGAAACTTGAAGTCAACCACAGGAAATAACTTGGAAAGACCACAAATACATGGAGGTTAAAAACATCCTACTAAAGAATGAATAGGTCAACCAGGAAATTAAAGAAGAAATTTAAAAATACATGGAAGCAAACGAAAATGAAAACATGACAGTTCAAAACCTTTGGTATGCAGCAAAGGCAGTTCTAGGAGGGAAAGTACATTGTGATATAAAGCCTACCTCAAGAAACAAGAAAAGTCTCAAATATACAACCTAACCTTACACCCAAACAACACCCAAAAAAAACAAGTAATCCAGTTAAAAAATGGGGAGAAGACATGAACAGACATTTCTCCAAAGAAGACATCCAGATGGCTAACAGACACATGAAAAGATGCTCAACATCGCTTATCAGGGAAATGCAAATATACCACTATGAGATACCGCCACATGCCTGTCAGAATGGCTAAACTTAGGGACACAAGAAATAACAAATGCTGGCGAGGATGCAGAGAAAGGGGAACCCTCTTGCACTGTGGGTGGGAATGCACACTGGGGCAGCCACTCTGGAGAACAGCAAGGAGGTTCCTCAACAAGTTAAAAATAGAGCCACCCTATGACCCAGCAATTACATTACTAGTTATTTACCTAAGGATACAAAAATAGAGATTCAAGGGGTGCTGGGTGGCTCAGTCGGTTAGGCATCTGCCTTTGGCTTATGTCGGGATTCCAGGGTCCTGGGATTGAGCCCTGCATGGGCTCCCTGCTTAGCTGGGAGTCTGTTTCTCCCTCTCCCTCTGCTGCTCTCCCTCCTCATTCTCTCAAATAAATAAAAAAATCTTTAAAAAAAAATAGAAACTCAAAGGGCTACATTCACCCTGATATTTATAGCAGCATTACTAACAATAGCCAAACTATGAAATGAGCCCAAGTGTCCATTGACAGTGAGTGGATAAGAAGGTGGTGCACACACACAGACAATATGCACAATATACTATACACACACATAATGGAATATTACTCAGCCATCAAAAAAGAATGAAATCTTGCCATTTGCAAGGATGTAGTTGGAGTTAGAGTATATTACACTAAGCGAAATAAGTCAGAGACAGACAAATAACCATACGATTTCACTCATATGTGGAATTTAAGGAACGAGCCAGATGTACCTATCGGAAAAGAAAAAAAAAGAGACAGTGGGAGCAAACCATAAGAGACTCTTCATGATAGACAACAAACTGAAGGTTGTTGGAGGGAAATGGATGGGGGATGAGTTAAATGGATGATGGGTATTAAGAGGGGCACTTTTTATGATGAGCACTGGGTGTTGTATGTAAGTGATGAACCACTAAATTCTATTCCTGAAACCACTATTACACTATATATTGACTAATTAGAATTTAAATGAAAATTCAAAAAGAGAAACAGAGTATGACACAGAAATTATAAGTAAAATAGAATATATTCAAAATGCAGATTTGGACTTACAATACATAACTCCAAAAATTTACATACAAGTTTTAAACATAAGGCCTCCAGACATATAAATGTATTCCAAAGCTATATGATGATGAAAATATTTATTGAGATACCCTTGATTATAAGTATTAAGCAATTATGTAATAACTATCAAGACTTTTTAGTCACAAATGAACTTAAGCTACTTTATGAAAAGAGCGAGCAAATGTATTTTAAGTGTTTTGAAGTCCTCATGGGTCCTAAGGACAGGAATGGAGTCAGTTTTAGGAAGGATCTAGGACCCAAATAGTCCTTAAAAATCCATGAAATACTGTTTTTCTACCTTTCAATTCTACTTCTGTCATGTTTCATTTTTTCTCATCCTGTAGCCTAGCTCTCTCTGCTTCTTTGATCCAGTGATAGACTAAAAATGAATATTTATATATTTGATTTCTTGCCACTTATATAAACTGACTGGTTAGGGCCATTACGGCCAGCATGGGGAGAGTCCTAGACTACAAACACAATTCTTAGTTACCTACATTTGAATTGATGTTTTGTCACATAGCTGGTATGTTTCTGGAAATTTTAGTAAATATTTAAGCAATATGCCACAGTCATCAATTTGTATAAAGGGAGAAAAGATTATTCCAACAGTCCTCCAGATTTAAAAATGGCTGTGTAGGTGGCTCAGTTGGTTAAGCATCTGCCTTTGGCTCAGGTCATGATCCTAGGGTTCTGGGATTGAGCCCGGCATCCAGCCCTGCATCCGGCTTCCTGCTTGGCGGGGAGCCTGCTTCTCCCTCTCCCTCTGCCTGCTACTCCCCCTGCTTGTGTGTGCTCTCTATCTCTCACTCTGCCAAATAAATAAATAAAATCTTTTTTTTTTAATGGCTCTTTATATGGCCTCTAGAATGAAGTCCATTAATTCGAATGCATTACCCACGATGAAAATACTACAAAAGGTCTTTGGAGACTGTAGATTAAATCCTACAGGAAACAACTTTAAAAATGTGTTAAAGATTTCATTTAACTCATTAATGAAGAAGGGAACTCATTAAGATGTCAAAACTGATATAAGGGAGAATTTGAAAAACACATATAGGCAGTTTGAAATTCTTAAAAAGAATTTGCTAAGAGATATAAAACTAATAACTTTCAGGGCAAAACAAAAAAATCTAAAGGGCTCATCTTTTCCATGGAGCACAGGAATCAGCTATAGTTCATTATTCATTTGCATTACTATCCATTGTCTATAATTTAACTTCTAACTTTACAGAGTTGTAAAACAGCCTAGCCTCTAGGAAGACAATCACAGGTATATACCCCTTCAGATAATACCCTCAGGATCCATTAAATAATACCTAGCGCTCCACTAAAAGGACGCTCAGTCATTCCTTTTATCCATTTCCAAGTTCTTGACAGCCTCTTCCTTGTTATCATAAATAACCTGCTGAGATTATTCTTGATACAAAAATATAGGTTTCATTAGGTTTGGGCAGATTACTGCCACAGTGTTAATTAACCACGTGCTCCTTGAATTTACTTTGCAAATCCAGAGACATACGGTGCTGAACAATTACTAAAGCTGCAGGATTAACCTCTGTCTGTACGTTTTCATAAGGACACTCAAATCAGACTTTTAAAAGCCGCTATAGTTGGTATCTCAAGGCTGTGGAACCAAACCCAAGAAACTCTGCACCAAAGCTTTCTGGTAATACCTAAGATTTTGGGTGAATTTCTCTTCTCAGCATCTCCAAAATTTACCAAGTATCCTGGCTTGCCTAAAAGGGCTCTTCCTTACTTCCTATAAAACTGGAACCCTGTATCATTCCAGTTTTACCAGGACAGCATTGTAAGCATTGACTCAACATACACAGTCAACTTGTTTTTTAAAAAATGTGCGTATCAAATCTGATTAGGTGAGAATTATACTCAAATATGACACACCAGGTGTGGCCTTGGTTACACAATTAATTTGTTCAATTATATCCTGTTAAACGTGAGTACAGATTCATTTTGAATGTTGCCATAGAATGTAAGGAAATTCAGAAAATGTTTCTCAGTTCTAGGGACTCCGTGAGAATCAGACACCATTTTAGACTTCCAGTTTACAAAAGCACAGTCCCCTAAATTGAAGAGAGCCTAAAAAATTGAAAAGGGCTTCCTCATATAGTCACAGAAACAGAGCATTACAACTACATGAACAACGTTCTAGGGACGCCTGGGTGGCTCAGTGGTTGAGCGTCTGCCTTTGGCTTAGGGTGTGGGGCCCCCCCACCCCGACCCCTGGATCAAGTCCCACATCAGGCTCTTTGCATGGAGCCTGCTTCTCCCTCCGCCTGTGTCTCTGCCTCTCTCTCTCTCTCTGTGTCTTATGAATAAATAAATAAAGTCTTAAAAAAAACAACAACCACTATTCTAAATAAATAACCATGATTAAATTCCCCTCATTGGCCCATCCAGTTCTCTGTAACTGTTCAGCTGGATGTTGAATCAGTAAACTGCTTTCAAGAAGCTTCCCTTCTGAGTCAGGAGGGGAGGTGAGGCGGGACTCCGAGCAGGTGGTACATGGGGGCCGACGTGCAAAAGCTGGTGCAAAGACTGGAGAGGGCAGTGGGCCCTGGAGCCACTGACCCGAGCCTGTGCCATGCCTGTGGGATGGAGACAGCGTCCAAAGCAGGAGCAGCTCCATGTGTGCAAGCATTTGACGCACCCCCTGCTGGTCCTGTGGCAGAGTGCCCCAAGGTCAGTACAGGGACCGGGGGGTGTGCAAGAACAAGCGGACGTGGCCCACACAGCTCTGAGGTTGGGGCGAGCCCTCGCGGTGTGCACAGCCAGCAGGCAGTAGGCTTTCCGACGTGGCGCCCATCTCAGAGCAGATCCAAGAAGTGGTAACCTTCGGGGGCAAGAACCGAGGCAGCAGGTTGTTCAGTCACCTGTCAGCTGTCGGCGAGAGTATCCAGGCCCTGGGGTGGGTGGCTGTGGCTCCCAAGCCTGGTCCCTGTGTGAAAGAAATGAAGGTGCTGCCGTGTTTCACGCAGACCGAGTCCCCAAGGAGTACAGAGACGTCGGGAAGAAGCATGTGGATTGGGTCAAAGCTTACTTGAGTTTATGGACAGAGCTACAGGCTTCCATTAAGGAGTTCCACACCACCGGCCTGGCCTGGGGCCAAACGGGGCCTGTGGCACAAGAATTGAGTGGATCGCCATTGGGGCCCTCTGCTGGATTGGGTCCCCCTTGTCCCTCACCAGTCCCCCCTCCCTCAGCAGTCCCCACCAGTGCAGGCTCAGATGAGTCTGCTTCCTGCTCAGCACTGTTTGCACAGATTAATCAGGGGAGACATCACGTGTGCCCCGAAACGTGTATCTGATGACATGAAGACTCGCAAGAAGCCCACCCTGAAGGCCCAGAGTGGCCCAGTACGAAGCGGCCCCAGACCCTTGCCTGCACCTAAACCAGGAGTCAGCCCATCCCCCAAGCCAACCACAAAGAGGGAGCCAGCTGTACTTGAACTGGAGGGCAAGAAGTGGGGAGTGGAAAATCCGGGAAATGCTTCCAACCTGGTGATTGATGACACAGAGCTGAAGCAGGTGGCTTGCACATACAAATGTGTCAACACAACGTTGCAAATCAAGGGCAAAATAAACTCCATTACGGTAGATAGCTGTAAGAAACTCGGTCTGCTGTTCGATGACGTGGTGGGCATCGTGGAGATAATCAATAGTAGGGATGTCAAGGTTCAGGTAATGGCTAAAGTGCCAACCATTTCCATCAACAAAACACATGGCTGCCATGTTGACCTGAGCAAGAATTCCCTGGATTGCGAGATAGTCAGCACCAAATCTGAGATGAATGTCCTCATTCCTACCGAAGGCGGTGACTGTAATGAATTCCCAGGACCCTATGGAATGGGGAGAAGTTGGTCACCACAGTGACAGAAATTGCTGGATAAGTGAAGCGCCACTGGGTTCTTTGCCCTCCCCCTCACACCACGGGATAAATCTGCATCAAGATGGTTCTTTTCTAGATTTCCTTTACCTTTCTGCTCTTAAACGGCTTCTCTGCTCCGAGAAGCCCAGCTTCCTGCCTTCACTGAGATTTGGGGCAGGAGAGCAGGTCAGCTGATCTTCTGTAGGAAGGTACGGCTTTTCCCTATCACCCCAACCACACCGCCAGTCCATTCTTAGGGAACCACACCCCAGGACCCATGTGTTTTAGCTTTTAGCCTTTGGGGGTTATTTGACCAACAGACAGTCTTTCCGGAAGAATAAAGCAGTCCCCAGGGATTAACACATCAGAATGTTCACGCAAGTTCATCTTTTTCTAACACTGAGCATGAAGGTTGCAGAGGCTGGTGTGATTCTAGCCAGTTCTTCTAACCAAACTAATTTTTCACGGCTGACCAGTGAGGCAGGGGTTGCCCTGGACCAAAGGCTGAAGCTTGGCCATCTAGCATTCCCAGCAACATTGTTTCCTCTAAGCATTCCTTTTCATCTGCATTCCATCCTGCGTGGGCCTGAGTCTTGGCCCCTTCCTTTCACTGGGGTCCCTGCCCAGCACCTTCCTATAGAGACAACTTAGACAAGAAAAGGAAAAAAAAAAAAAAAAAAAGAGGGAAACACACCATTCTGAGGAATCTGGAATTCCTTCCTCCTTCCGTGCTAGGTGCCTGTCCACCTTCATTGCCTCCTTTGCCCTGTCATGTTCAACTGCTTTTGGTTTCTGTCCAGGCACCTGATCAAAGGACTAAAGTCTCCACCGCAGCCTGGTTTTAGGTCTTATGTAAGAATCTTGCACAGCACTGCTGATGTAAATTAGATTAGTTTTTCTCTCTAAGACACTTCCCAAAATATGCAACTTTTTTGGTGGGAAGAGAGATTGTCCTGTTGACTTCTACCCATTTCCTGAGGTCTGTGGAAATAAACCTTTATGTACTTAAAGTTATACAGAAAATAGAAAAAAAATTAATACCAAAAAGAAGAAGAAGGAGAAGAAGAAGAAGAAGAAGAAGAAGAAGAAGAAGAAGAAGAAGCAGAAGCAGAAGCTTCCCTTCCAGACTAAATAGTTCTGGAAATCCTGACTTAGTATAATGGTGTGCTGAGAAATTTGTCTAAGTTATGTCCACTTGGAAGTCTGTACCCAAAAGTAGAGACTACTGAAGTATCTATCAATAGTTCAAAGTATCTGATCCTGCCCCTGAGACTTTATGACTATCCCTGAAACACAAGCTTTGGCCTGTAGCTTAGAGTAGAGCCTTCGAGCTGGCATCAGAGTAAAACAGAAACTATCCTTAGATGACTGTGTTAGTTCAGGCTGCTGTAACAAAACAATAGGCTGGCCTACATCACCAATGTCTGAATTCTCAAAGTTCTGGAGGCTGGAAAGTCCGTTATCAGAGCACCTGCCCACTTCTGTGTAATAGACTGTTGACTTCTTATATCCTCACACGGCAGAAATAGGGTCAGAGCGCTCTCTGGGGTCCCTTTTTACAGGGCACTAATCCCATCCACTTTTATGTGACTTAATTACTTCCCAAAGTCTTCATTTGCTAATACCGTCACATTGGGGACTAGGATTTCAATGTATAAATTTGGGGGGGATGGAAATATTCACTCCATTGTAATGACTATGATTGAAGGTAATAGGTAATTACTAGACCCAATAATAGAAGTAAAAAAAAAAATCTCTGTGAAAGCACAGTACTGAACTGTTTCACAAGAATTTAACCATTATTTCCCCTGAGGAACACAACATTGGCAAATCTCCAGGTTCTTTGTATAAAGCACACAATTTTGGCCATGTTTATACATACATTTTTAGAGATTTTATTTATTTGAAAGAGAGATCACAAGCAGGGGGAGGAGCAGAGGGAGAAGCAGATTCCCTGCTGAGCAGGGAGCCCAATGCAGATGCTTGGCCGTTTCTGTTGATCTACTTGGCTATCTAAATAGATGATTTCTAAATCTGATAAATCATAATTTTCAGAATGGTAAAAAGTGATGCATATAAATATAGAATTACATGTGAAACATTTTAAGTCATTAATCTCAGAGGGAACCAATATGACATTAAAACCAATTTAAACCTTAAAACCTAGATGCCTCATATATTGAACAACTAAACGTCTTTTTTTACAGTTTATAATTAAAGGATAGAATTGTATATTTTTATTTTTATTTATTTAGTTTCAAGTTTTTATTGAAATTCCAGTTAGTAAAAAAACAGTATAATATCAGTTTCAGGTGTAGAATTTAGTGATTCATCACTTACATACAACACCCAGTGCTCATCACAAGTACTCTCCTTAATACCCATCGCCTATTTAACCCATTCCCTCCCACCTCAGGATTTTATAGTATTAAATGTTTTTTATCTCCAACTTTACTTAAAAAGTTTCTTCTAAATGGATTCAGGGGCACCTGGGTGGCTCAGCCACTTAAGCATGGACTTTTTTTTTGAAGGACATACATATTTTAATGTATAGAGCTTTAAGAAAGAAAATTAATTGGCCATATTTTTAATAGATTAACACATAAGTATTAGTGCATAAAATCACATATCACAAAAATATAAACCATACATATAACTGAGCTCTCTTAGTAGGCTTTGATAATAGCATAAATATATCACAGTGTCATAGACTCAATTACCAAGAGAAAAAAAAAGTGAACAGGAAATGGCAATTCACTACAAAATAGAGTAAATTATAATGTATCCTGGACAAATATCAGCTCATGTTACAAATAAAGTTATTGTTTTCCACCTAAAAGAAGCATTTGACTCTTGATTTTGGTTCAGGTTGTGATCTCAGGGTCATGACATTGAGCCCTGAGTTGGCTCTGAGCTCAGCATGGAATCCACTAGTTCCTCTCCCTCTGCTCCTCCCCCTACTTGCTCTCTCTCAAATAAATAAATAAATAAATAAATAAATAAATAAATAAATAAAATCTTAAAAAATAAATAGTTTTCTAATTCTACTTCTTCCATAACTGCACCTTACCTATCCAGTTCCTTTTACTATTGGTAGTACTTGGTTATGAAGACATGTAATTCTAAGACTCTAGACAAGATGTCATTTGCTTAAACTGAATCAGAAAATGGAAGAGCAGAGATACCAGAAACATCATACAATATATAGAAAGTAATATAATTTTGGAAGTGGGGTATGAGGCATGGAGCATTTAATATTCTACTTCTACATTTGCTATTTCAGAATGACTCAGTTGCTATATTTCATTCATTGCAAAGTGCACATTTTTTCATATTTAACATCTCAAAATCTGGATAAGATTTATGTTACTAGCCATTGGTTGTTTTTTTTCCAAACTTTTTATCTTTGCAATTGAGATGTATCTTATAATCGATGGCATCTTAGGTAAAATATGGTATTGTTTGTCCCCTGGAAATGCTATTCTGTGACATTTTAATGATGTTAGAACAGACTGGAAACAGTTTAGATGCTGAATGGTGATGAAATTGTGTTCATAGTCACAATATGGGCTTTGAACAAAATTATAGGTAAAGAGAAACTTTTTTTTCATTTATATAATATGTAATGGTGAACAAAGCAGATGCAGCTACAGCTCCCATAACCCTTCATCTCAGGGTTGTGAGTTTGAGCCCCACATAAGGTGTAGAGATTACAAAAAAAAAAAAAAAAAAGAAAACAGAACAAAAAAGAAAAGAGAAAAAAGTAAAAAGGAATAGATGAAATTAATAATTTAGTTTTATTTATCCCAATTTGCCCAAATATTATTTCTACAATCAATACTATTTAAATTGTTAATGAGGGATCCCTGGGTGGCGCAGTGGTTTGGCGCCTGCCTTTGGCCCAGGGCGCGATCCTGGAGACCCGGGGTCGAATCCCACGTCGGGCTCCCGGTGCATGGAGCCTGCTTCTCCCTCTGCCTGTGTCTCTGCCTCTCTCTCTCTCTGTGTGTGTGACTATCATAAATAAATAAAAATTAAAAAAAATAATTAAAAAAAAATAAATTGTTAATGAGATATTTTACTTTATTTTTCCTACTAAGTCTTTGAAATAGGCTGTGTATTTTATACTTCACAACACATCTCAATTCAGATTGGCCATATCGCAAGTGTTCCATTTAGCTGTATCACACAGCACAGCTCTAAAAGCAGAAATGAAGTTGGGTTTTTTTGTGTGTGATTTTTTTAAAAAGATTTATTTATTTTAGAGAAAGAGAGAGAGCAAGAACAGTTGGAAGGTAAGTGAGAGAGAGAGAATCCTCTAGCAGACTCCCCACTAGCACAGAGCCCAACACCAGGCTCAATCCAGGACCCTGAGATCATAACCTGAGCTGAAACCAAGAGCCAGATGCCCAATTGACCGTGCCACCTAGGTGCTCCAAGATGAACTTGGTCTTTAACCAATTTTTTGGCATGTTTTTGTAGCTACTTTTCTTGGGAGGGGGGATATTTTTATTTTTTTAAACATTTCTATTTTTTTTTTAAATTTTTATTTATTTATGATAGTCACAGAGAGAGAGAGAGGCAGAGACACAGGCAGAGGGAGAAGCAGGCTCCATGCACCGGGAGCCCGATGTGGGATTCGACCCCGGGTCTCCAGGATCGCGCCCTGGAGGGCCAAAGGCAGGCGCCAAACCGCTGCGCCACCCAGGGATCCCTATTTTTATTTTTTGAAGAGGTAAAATATACCAAATTTCAAAAGTACCAGGGTATTCAGTGAAAAATAAACCTCTCTTTAATCCTGTCCACTGCTTACCCACCTCCTGTAGGCAGCTGCTTTTAGTAATTCTGTGTATTTGCAAATATATCCATACATTCTTCTCCTTTGTTTTCTACACAAATAGTAGCACACTATACCTAGTTTGGCACTTTGGGTTTTTATTTTCAGTTAGTATATTTTGGAGATCTTTCCATAGCAATGTCTGCAGAGCTTCCTCATTCTCTTTAACAGCTGCATAATGGATACAGTATAGTTTATTCAACCTTTTGGTGGTCATTAAGATATTTGCAATCTTTTGCTATTATAAAGACTGCCACTATGAATAGTTGTGCAAATAAGTCACTTCATACTCAAAGGACTATATTTGTAGGATAAGTACCTAGAAATAGAATTACTGAATGTAATTATAAGAACTGCTAGAACTTAAAAAAAAAAAAAAAAAAAAAAGAACTGCTAGAACTTATGCTTCCTATACATATTTCCATTTTGCTCACCATTGTACCCCAGAACCTATGATAACACTTGGCATATTCTAGACATCCAGTGCATATTCATTGAATGAATTTATGAAGTAAGACGTGAGGTCCATTTTGCATTCTTTCAGCAGTTATTAACTCAATGGTACTTTTTATGCTTTTCTGTTTGTTTTTAAAAGATTTTATTTATTTATTTGAGAGAGAGAAAGAGAGAGAAAGAGTGAGAGAGCACAAGCAGGGGGAGGGGCAGAGGGCGAGGGAGATGCAGGCTCCCTGCAGAGCAGGGAGCCCCACCTGGGGCTCAATCCCAGGACCCTGGGATCATGACCTGAGCGTAGGCAGATGCTTAACTGACTGAGGCACCCAGGCGCCCCTAAACGGTACCTTTTGGATCTGATGCTTGTTTTATTACTCTGAGCACTGCTTTTCCCAGGATGTCTGACCACTCCCTCTGTCCCTTGGTTTCCCTCCGTCTACACATCCCTTCCCCACTTGACGTGGGGGCAAAACAAAGTTGGGGAAATTACATTACTATTTAGGGCAGACCTTTTTTTTTTTTTTTAAGGACATTATTGGAAGAGGGGATAGGAGAAAGGGGAGAGGGGAGAGGGAGAGAGCGCATGCGCAAGCGCACCTGCGGATCCGGGCTCCTGGGGCTCCATCCCGGCGCCCTGAGGTCCAGACCTGAGCCGCCGCCCTCAGACACTTAACCCACTGGGCCATCCAGGCCTTTAGGGGAGATTTTTTTTTTTTTAAGACAAAAAGTATTAGGGCTAGAGATCGTCCTCACTCAATGGTCAAAGTATCAACTCACCAGAAAGAAATGCTCCATTTACACGCATTTTTTTAAAAAAAGATTTTACTTATTTATTCACGAGAGATAGAGAGAGAGAGAGGCAGAGACACAGGCAGAGGGAGAAGCAGGCTCCATGCACCGGGAGCCCGACGTGGGATTCGATCCCGGGTCTCCAGGATCGCGCCCTGGGCCAAAGGCAGGCGCCAAACCGCGGCGCCACCCAGGGATCCCAACGAGGCGGTTTAGATGTAGAAATTGTTTGTGGGAAAGTCAGGGAGAGATGTTCAGTTCTAGATATTTTGTCTGACAGTGGCACTCTCTTTCATGTGTTTTTTTTTTTTTTTTTTTTTTTTTGCTTATGATAGTCACAGAGAGAGAGAGGCAGAGACACAGGCAGAGGGAGAAGCAGGCTCCATGCAGGGAGCCCGATGTGGGATTCGATCCCGGGTCTCCAGGGTCATGACCTGGGTCAAAGGCAGGCGCTCAACTGCTGAGCCACCCAGGGATCCCCAACTTGCACGCATTTAATAAAGTGGCCTCAAACTATAAATGGAACAATCACAGAGTTACAGGGAGGAAAAAAAAAAGAGAGAGAGAGAGAGAGATCTATCATCATAGCAGATCCAACACTCTTTTCGTTACTGATGGTCCCTATAGGCCAGTGCGTCCGGCCCATAAAGGTGAGCGCACACCAAGGGTCAGGGGGCGGGGTGGCCAGGTGTCCCGACAGGTGCTCAGAATGCAGGCGTGGGAAAAGCCCGAAGGGGGCACCTAGGAAGACGGCTCACCTACACGCCCAGCAAACCCGAATTGCGCGGAAAGCTCGCGGAAAGCACGCGGGTGTTTCTTTTGCAGAAAGCAATCCACAACACGTGCAGGTCGTAGCCCTCGAGGCACACACGGAGGGAGCGGGCGGGGGGGGGGCGGGGACAGCCGCAGCCGGGGCCGAGAAAAATCGAAGTTATTGGGCTTATCGAACAATTCCTTGCGTGCAAAAATCCCCCTAATTACCACCCACTGCAGATCTTCGGAGTCACGAGGGGCCTCAAGAACAAATTTATTTATTTATCTTTTTAAAGGCCATTCAGGCCCTTAAACATCGCTTAAGACTTCGCGACGGCTCAAGGGCGCGGGGACACCACGAGGCGGACGGAGGCAGGTGCCCGAGGATTTGCGCTCAGGCGGCGAGGACAGCCCCGCGCAGCCGGCGGGGTCCTCGGGCAGCCGCGCAGCCGCTCCTTGCTGCAGGCGGGAGCGCGGTCAGCTATGCCGCTGCCCGCGAGGGCCCCGGCGGGAGCTTTCTGCGCAGGCGCGCGCCGCCTAAATCCGCCGCGGAGCGCGCCCGAGTTCTCTTTCCGGTCTCAGTCATGGTGAGTGAGGTGGTGCCGCGCGGCGCTGCCGGGGCGGTGTGGCTGCCGCGGGCCGCGCGGCCGGTCCCTGACTGAGGGTGGTTGAGCGAGTGTCGGGGAGCGGTCGGGGGAGGCGCGGGCCTTGGAACTTGCTTTTTTTTTTTTTTTTTTCTTTTTTCTGGGCACAGGGAGGGTGAAGTATTACTCAGCGATTCCTGCGGACCTCGCGGCCTCTAATTTTATCTAGGCTTCCTCCTAACAGGCAGGCCTCAAGATTCGCCGGCCCGATTTCTTAACTCAAAAAAAAAAGAAGAAAAAAAAAAAAAAGAAAAGAACAGCCTTGGGCAGTCGGTGCTGCTGCTCTTTTTTTATTTTTTAATTTTTTAATTAAAAATTTTTTTTCCTATGTGTTTGTGGGCTCAGAATCTACAGAGTCCTCACCGGTACGGTCTTTGAAGATGCGGTAAATTTTATCTTATTTATTATTTTTAAATTTTATTATTATTACTTTTTTTTATTCATGACACACACACACACAGAGACACACAGGCAGAGGGAGAAGCAGGCCCCACGCAGGGAGCCCAACGTGGAACTCGATCCCAGGACCCCAGGGGTCACGACCTGGGTCGAAGGCAGGTGCTCAACCGCTGAGCCACCCGGGCGTCCCCGTGCAGTACATTTTAAACGGGATCCGATGGCAATCCCCCAGATTCTCTTTTCTCGGTGGTCGTCATGATGCACTTGCAGGGAGTGAACTGCTGCCTCTATCACAGGGAGCTAGGATGAGAAGTGAGCGGGCGGCCGCAGAGCAGCAGCCTGGTTTCCGGGAAGGCTTGTTGCACACGAAGAAATGAAGACTAAAAGCTGGGGGCGAGGAGGCCCGAGGAGCTTGAGCATGAACCGAATAGGCGAGGATCCGTAGAACGGTCCCCAGAGAACTGGACTGTAAATCCTGGGCTGGCCACGATCTGATTGTAGGGTTGCCACTTGGTGCGGCGTGCAAGCTTTTAGGTCGTCCTCAACTGGGAAGCTCGGACGTCCTTTTTGGTGTGTGTTGATTTTACTAGGACTCTTTTTTTTTTTTTTTTTTTGAATTACTATTTATGATAGTCACACACAGAGAGGCAGAGACACAGGCAGAGGGAGAAGCAGGCTCCATGCACCGGAAGCCCAACGTGGGATTCGATCCCTGGTCTCCAGGATCGCGCCCTGGGCCAAAGGCAGGCGCTAAACCGCTGCGCCACCCAGGGATCCCCCACTAGGACTCTTAAGTGAGAGAGAAGCAGCCGCAGAGGAGGGTGAAAATGGTCTTGGGTCGATGATGAGCTGGCATGTATTCTGAATCTGCAGTTGGTGATTACTCCTTCAGCTCTAGAATTACTCTGAGACCTGAGAAATACCCGAATCTTTGCAGGAGCTTCAGGGCTCAGGTTGCTTCGAGGCAGATGAGGTGCCGGCTTTTCAAACAGAAAATTGGTTGGCGTGTGGCAAGATGGGATCCGAGTGAAAAAAGTTATGATGTGTATTGGGTATGTGCACTGGGGTCAGGCATTAAAAGAGGAAAAGTTATTAAGTCCCTGCTTTTTATTTGGAAAGGGCACACCGCAGAAGGATGTTATCATCAAGTCGGATGCACCTGACACGCTGCTGTTAGAGAAGCATGCGGATTATATCGCGTCCTATGGCTCCAAGAAAGATGATTATGTACGTATGAGTTCATGTTGAAAGTTTATTTTGAAGAAGTGAGTGCACGAACAGTAAGTAGGTCTGTATGTGTGGCCCATGGTTTTTTTTTTTTTTTTAAGATTTTATTTATCTATTCATGAGAGGCAGAGAAGCAGGCTCCATGCGGGGAGCCCTACGTGAGACTTGATCCTGGGTCCCCATCCAGGATCAGACCCTGGGCCGAAGGCAGCACTAAACCGCTGAGCTACCCAGGCTGCCCTACGGTCCATGTGTTGTTGTTGTTGTTGTTGTTGTTTTTTAAACTAACTCTTGCTTGCCAAGGACTGAAGATCCTTCAAGTGCAGTGCTTGTAGCTTTGGCCACCTGGGGTTGAGGGTTTATCAGAATTAGCCATGGATCCTAGAGGCTTTGCAAGACAGAGTAGATTCCCCATCTGCCCAGATTCTTAAAAGAGGTTTGAGCTACAGAAGAGGCCTGTACTTTTGTAGGTAGCTGAGGTATTACTTGCAAGGTCAGTGATGTGTTGGCATGTATTACCTGACTAAACGGCTGATGTGTGATAACACAAGCTCTAGAATTACGCTGAGACCTTGAAAAAGTTTTACCCTCAGTTCAAACTTCTTCTCTGGGACATTCTTAGAAAAAAAGTAATGAAGCTGAAAGTCAGTATTTTTCCTTGTAGTATCTAAACAACTGGGTTAATTTACCATGTTGGGAAACCTCTGGTATTGATGAATTTGTGACTTGTTGAATTCCCATAACCTTGATGGAGTTGTTAGGACCATGTTTGTTTTTTCCCTGGATGTTTAGTTAAAGGGTTAAGTCTTGACCTATCCCTGCCTTTTTTATCTAGTGCTCACCAGCTGATTGACTAAACCGAGAATATGGGTTCACAGCAAACTATTGAGACTATTCACCTGATTGAAAACCTTAACATGGGACTAGCAAAAATTTATTTCTGGACTAGTCTCTGTATCCGTTTTTATGTCTGACTTCTGCATACCATGGCCATTTTGGTTTTCAAGAGGTTGTATGATTACTAATAGGTAGTAGATGAGGCTGTGTCCATAGTCCATATATTAGTAGGATGGATGTCTAATAATATGATGTGGATACTCTGAAAGAAAATACTTTCTCCCCAAACTTGAGAAAAGTTGGTATATTTTTGACTTCTACTTCTGGTTGGCTCTTAGGAATTAAAGTCCTATTTGTCTGGTCATTGACAGATGTGTTTATTATCTGCATCTCTGATACTACTCCCCATATCCCCAAATTTGAGAGACACAAATTTAGAATAAATACTGATGTTAGGATCAATTGAATTAAACAGTGTGGCTAGTTTTATGTGTTTTATCACTTTGACCCTGCATCGATTCAAACTGGCACATTGAAGTAATTGTGTATTTCAGGAATACTGTATGTCTGAATATTTGAGAATGAGTGGGATCTATTGGGGTCTGACTGTGATGGATCTGATGGGACAACTACATCGGATGAATAGAGAAGAAATTCTGACCTTCATTAAGTCATGTCAACATGAGTGTGGTGGAATAAGTGCTAGTATTGGACATGACCCCCATCTTTTGTACACTCTAAGTGCTGTCCAGGTAAATACTTCCTAAGATTTAGCAGTCTTGCTGTATTCTCATACCTGAGAATGGAGAAATTGAATTGTGTATTAGTAACGTGACAAAATTAATGTCAAAAAGTTTACCTAATCTTTTCAAACAAAGCCTGTATTCTACAAGGTCAATGATGTGATGGCATGTATTAGCTGAATCCAAAGTTGATGTCAATTGTAAGATTACACTGAGACCTTGAATGGTAAAATGTTTATTTTCAGTATATATAAATAATTTGAAAATCACCAAGTGGAGTTAAATGTTTTAATTTTGATAATAGTGAAGATCCAGAATTATGTATGTTTGTTTCTTTTAAGAATGCTTTTTTTTTTTTTTTTTTTAAAGATTTTATTTATTCATGAGAGACAGGCAGGGACACAAGCACCAGGCTCCATGTAGGGAGACTGACGTGAGACTCCATCCCGGGTCTCGAGGATCAGGCCCTTGGGTTGAAGGCAGCGCTAAACCGCTGAGACACCCGGGCTGCCCCAGAATTATGGTTTTAAAGTCTACTTCAGTACCTGTAAGTTAGTAAAATATAAAAGCATTGCAAACGATGCTAAGTTACAATTTATATGTAGGAAATAAATGATTTATGTTACTGGTTTGGGTTGATACTGTGGCAAAGTAGAAAGTCTGCACGTTTCTAAAAAGTTCATAGTATGAACAAAGTTACGCTTGAAGATTGAAAAGGTAGTTGAAAATCAGAACAAACTTAGCACTGTTGACGTATTTACTTATTTTTTTTATTACAGATTCTTACTCTGTATGATAGTATTAATGTTATTGATGTAAATAAAGTTGTGGAATATGTTCAGAGTCTACAGAAAGAAGACGGTTCTTTTGCTGGAGATATATGGGGTAATGTCCATCTAATCCATGCTACTCAGAATACCAATATTAGAATCTCTGTTTTGGTGTTTATTGGTGTGATAAGGGTTGTTGGAAGTTTTTAAGGAGGCTTTGCTAATAATTATAAGGAGATTTTTAAGTTTTTGATCTTTTCAGGTCCCACTAAGCAGCTGGTCTTACTGAAGTTAAATGGTCTGCTGGAAGTTCCAGCATGCACTGTGCTAGTTATATCAGCATACAGGAGAACTGGAACAGAGGGGGCCAGTCTAAGAGATGAGGTAGGTGAAATTTTTTCCCCCAATATTTGGTGGCTTTGTAAAGTTTTTTTTTTCTTTTCTTTCTTTCTTTTTTTTTTTTTTTACACAAACTACTGACAAGGGAGAAATACTCAAAAAACTTTACAAACTTACTAGATATTTGAGTGGAGGGAGGGAATAGTACTATACTTGATAAATGTAGATAATCTCTGCTTTAGGGCTGAATACAGTGCAGGCCGGAGAGACCAGCTGCTTCATGGGATGTGAAAATCTACTTTTATGTAATAGGGTAAGTTTATTGTCCTCTTAGAAATTGAATAGTCCTTTTGGTTCTGTGTTATTTTCCCTTTTGGATGCTCTAAGCAACTTAAGATAATTTGCTGTATTTTTGACAATTTTCTAGTTCTTGATTTTCTTAGAAGTCATTTACTTGTGATTTCGCTTTCCTCCTGGCGATTTAAAAGTAAATGTTAAGCTTGAACTCTTGGAAGTTTAACCATGGTAGTTGTACAGTTTGTTTTTAGTTAACTGGCATTATGTACTAATACTAAGATCAGATACCTCTGGGAGCACTTAGTTTTCATTTGATTCCTTTTTCTTTTAGGAGAAATAGATACAAGATTCTCTTTTTGTGCGGTGGCAACCTTGGCTCTGTTGGTAAGTTTTGAATATTGTATTGGAATACTTAAAGTGCCTGTGATTATTTTGGAATTCAGTAGGCTTATTTTTTCTGTTTGTAGGGGAAGCTAGATGCTATTAATGTGGAAAAGGCAATTGAATTTGTTTTATCGTGTATGAACTTTGATGGTGGATTTGGTTGCAGGCCAGGTTCTGAATCCCACGCTGGGCAGGTAATTTATTAATGCAGATTAAAATATGTCAGTTTTGAAGGGATAAGTAGTGTGGTAAACTGGGAAAATACATTAAAAGCAGTTTGGGTGTCTGTTATATATGAATGAAGTTAATTAAAATTAACGTAACATGAGACGTTATGTAAGAATTGCTTAAATGCAGATAAAGGAAGGCATTTTTACAGTAGCATGTTTTATATACCTGTTGGTGGAAGCTTTTGGCCCAGGCAAACCTAAGTAGATTTGTTACCATGAAAGATAACATTTTTTGGGATGTCCAGGTGGTTCAGCTGTTGAGCACCTGCCTTTGGCTCCGCATGATCCCAGGGTCCCGGATCGAGTCCTACATTGGGCTCCCTGCGTGGAGCCTGCCTCTACCTGTGTATCTGGCTCTCTCTTCTCTCTGTGTTTCTCATGAATAAATAAAATCTTTTAGAAAAGAGATGTTTTTATTTTCCATTAGTCACTCCCTCGCCCTGCCCCCCCAAGTTTTATTTAAGTAATCTGTACATCCGACATAGGGCTCAAACTCAACAACTCTGGGATCAAGTTCTGTACTCCAACTGAGCCATCCAGATGTTCCTATTTTCCATTAGTTTTTTTTTTTTTTTTTTTTTAACAAAATTAAGTTTCCTCTATTGGCACTTGCTTGAAGATTATCAAAGGTCTCTACCATAGAGGACCATTAGTTTTTAAGTAGATGGAACATTCTGTTCCCTACCTATCCTGAACACTTATTTGCTTATGCTAGAGAGATAAATAGTATTTGTACTATTCTATATTGTATATGTAAAAGGTAAAATAAAATTTGCTTTAAGAGCCACCTGGCTGGCACTGTAAGTAGAGCATGAGACTCTTGATCTTGAAGTTGCAAATTCAAGGCTCCATGTAGGGTGTGGAGAGATTACTTAAAAAAAAAAACAAACAAAAAAAAAACAAAAAACTTTTTTTTTAAGATTTTATTTATTTGACAGAGCAGGAGCAGGGGGACCCTGACTTGGGGCTTGATCCCAGGACTCTAGGATCATGACCCGAGCTAAAGGCAGGCAGACATTTACCGACTGAGCCACCCAGGCGCCCCGGAAACCTTTTTAAAAAACTTTGCTTTTAGCCATGAGGAAATGTTGACAGTAGAATTTCATTGCAGATTTGGATCCTAGAATTAGTATGTTTGGATTTGTTCAGATAGTTATGTTTGTAATTCTGACTTGTTAATAGCAGATTTTTAGACATAGAATGGCATTTTAATTGAGTAGTTTTTATCACTATTACAATTGAAAAATTATTATACACATATACTTTATGTCTGTAATTTTAGATCTATTGTTGCACAGGATTTCTGGCTATTACTAGCCAGTTGCATCAAGTAAATTCTGATTTACTCGGTTGGTGGCTTTGTGAACGACAGTTACCATCAGGTGGACTCAATGGAAGGCCCGAGAAGGTATTGTTTCATAAGATACACTGTGTTCTAATAGCTTTATAATTCCAATAGCTTCTTGTAAACTGATAATGTGCTTTTGCCCCTCCCCTCATTGCAATTTTTCAGTTGTACTTCCTAAAAAATGCCCTGGGCGAAAGTAATACAACTAGAGTGGAGATACTTAAAAGACTCTTGAGGCAAAGATGGGTTTGCTACCTTCTGATAGCTCTTTTTATGACAAAGCTGTCTTCTAATCTTCCTGTCCTGAAGTAGCATCTGGAGTTATCTGAAGGAAAACCAAAAAAATGGCAAATGCTCTTAGCTTTATTTATATTTGTATTCAGACATAGTTTGAATTTTTAAAGTTTATAAAAATTTGCCACTGTGTGAAGAAGGCTTGGGAGTCTGCAGAAGTGGTGGTGCCCACTGTCTTTGCCTCTGAGCTCAAAAGATTTGGGGCCATGGCTGCTCCCTTTCTACCCTAAGCTGGAGAAGCCCTGGTGGGACAGTATATATTTCAACTGGGAACTACTTTCTAGTCTGGGCTACTGAGCCGGACCTGCTCTCAACACAGCCACTCATCTAGAGCTCAGAACACTTTGGAAACAGATTTAGACCTTTCTGCGTAGGAGCCATCATCCACCAGCCAGAAGTCTCAGTCAGCCTCCAGAGAACAGGGCACTACAGAACACTGGACAGCTACCTGCCGTGGCTGGCTCTTAGCCACATCCATCCAGCTCTGGACACACCCCAGAGCAGAGATGGAGATCTATGGTGGTGGGCACTTCCAGAATGATGCTGTCCTCCCTACCCCACCCTGGATACATGCTACTTTTGAACCATGAACCATGACCATATGGACTTAGGAAAGCTGAAGGATCAGCCTGGGAACTTGTTTCTTCGTTTAGTCCCTAATAAGACAATAAATGTTTTTAGAGGCCTTAAAAAAAATGAAACGGAGCTATTTCTTTGAACATTTAGTTCTAGACCTATACCAGGAAGAAATCAGTCCTACATTAAAAGCTTTATTTACATTTGGGACCCCAAAAGTACTATTGAATGAACACATGTATCTTGTACAGAAATCTCCATGTCTCCTCATGGATGTGAAAGGACAATTTACCAAATCAATGATTTTTTAAAAATTATGTCACAAAATTTTTATTTAAAATGCTTACTAAGTTTTTTTAGAAAAACCCAATTTTGACACTTTGATTTGGAGAAAAGGAAATTAAACCTTCCTTTCCAAGTCTGCAGTTCTCTTTAGCTCTCACATATTAATGTTCTAAATTGGGTCTGTAAAAGGCCAGGTAGTAAATGTTTTCAGCTCTGTAGAACATAGTATCTTGTTGGCAAGTACATAACTATCCTGAAGAGCAGATGGTGCCATAGACCATAAGAAACCAGTGAGCATACCTGTGTTTCAGTAAAATTATATGGATACATTTGAATTTCTTACGATTTTCCTATTACAAGACTGTGGTGGTGTTTTTTTAAGACTTTGTATTTTTAAAAAGCCACTTAAACCTATAAAGAAACTTTTGGTTGTAGTCTAGGTTTGACTCCAGGGCTGTATCCTGCTGGATCCTTGGCCAAGAATATGATATGGCATGGTGGTGCTTTTATCTGGGATTGTATTTTTGTTTTAGCTTTGCTTGCTTAATGTAATAGCCACAGGTAGTTTTCTAGCTAGTTAAGGTCCAATGAAAAACCTGGGCAACTTTCGACACTTAGAAAATGGATCAGAAAAAAAAAAAAAAGAAAAGAAAATGGATCAGGTTTGGGATTGCCAGGAATCTACACTTAGGTAGGACAACTTTTAATGTGCCTGTGAATCACACATTGATTTTTTTTTTTTTTTTTTAAGATTTTATTTATTTACTCAAGAGACAGACAGGCACAGGCAGAAGGTTAAGCAGGACCCATGCAGGGAGCCCAACGAAGCGGGACTCAATCCCAGGTCTACCAGGACCACACCCTCGGCCGAAGGCGGTGTTAAACCACTGAGCCACCCGGGCTGCCCTCACCCATTGATTTTGTTGAAATGATTCTTGAATCAAAAATGAGATACTCTGCAACTTTAAACTCAAGTGACCCATGTTTTGAGGAGCCAAGCTTTAGATTATTTTTAAGAAAGTATATGCCTGTCTGGACAGCACTTGTTGAAAATGCTCTGCTTAGGGAAACAATATATGTCACCATGGATTTCATGAGTTTTAACCACCAGTTTCTTGGTTTCATTGCAGGTACAATGTATAGGGAGCGTTGTCACTGAGTACCTAAACTATGGAACATTTAGCATAGATGTGGATTGAAATGTTTGGTCTTTTTTCCAGTGATTATCTTTAATTCTGAGTAATTGTATTCATGGATTTTAGCATCTTGAACTGCATGTCAGTATATCCCTAATCACCACCACCACCCCATGTTTGGAATAGAAACTAAAATGGTGGCAACTGTGGTTTTTTGTCTTCTAGTTACCAGATGTCTGCTATTCGTGGTGGGTGTTGGCTTCCCTAAAGATAATTGGAAGGCTTCATTGGATTGATAGAGAGAAACTGCGAAGTTTCATTTTAGCATGTCAAGATGAAGAAACAGGAGGATTTGCAGACCGACCAGGAGACATGGCAAGTATAATTCTGACATGTTCATATAATAGTTATGTTGGTTTAAGTTACTTTTCTGGCATTTACAGACTTAGAAATGGTTGATAAAGTATTGCTTAAAAAAGCGGGATACTTTTCTGTTAATTTTTATTGGAGAATATAAGGGTATAAAACAAGTTCATAGAAATTGTCAAAAAGAGTATGGTAAAGGTTCTGTATTTAAAAAAAACAATTTAAAGCCATCATTTTTATTTCAGAAAATTTTAAGCAATTATTTAAGTAAAAATATAATGGAACCCAATATAATTTGTTCAGAAGTAGGGTTTTAGAAGTTTTCGTTTTTGTAATCCTCTATAAATTCTTATTTTTTAAATAGGTAGATCCTTTTCATACTTTATTTGGAATTGCTGGATTGTCACTTTTGGGAGAAGAACAGATTAAGCCTGTTAGTCCTGTTTTTTGCATGCCTGAAGAAGTGCTTCGGAGAGTCAATGTTCAGCCTGAACTAGTGAGCTAGACATTGATGGAGATAAGAGATAATGCTTAGTATAGTTTTGCCATCTTAACATTTCTGTAAAGTGCTTATCAAATTTAATGACTACTGTGTCACTATTTTGTATATGAATTGTATTAATTTTAATAAATTATGTAATTATACATACTGTAAAATAAAGATCTTTATCTTCAGCTTTAGATTTTTTCTGCAATGCTGTTATCCTGAGTACAGTATTTTGTTTCTGCTTAAGTGTATTTATTTGTATGTTTCCTTAACAGCAAACTATTGACTTAAAGTTTAAGTCCTGTGTTCTACTTGATTTTCCCATGTGCTTCTTTCATGTCGTACAATAATGGTTAATGTAAATTGACCTATATCAATGAGAATGTTAACTGGTAAAAATGATAAACCTATCCATATATGAATTAAAAGATTCACCAGAATAAATGGCTGTTGAAATTTGGGACTGTTTCATAAGTTAATGGTTACTCTGAACTGATCACTAATTTAATGATTCATTTCACCATCTTAGAATAGGACTTCAGTCTAGACTACATTTCTTGTTTTTAAAAAATGTTTTATATTAGAATGTACCAGTTAAGTATCGAGGGAATTGTTAGCCTTTAAGGAAATAGGAGTTGATAGTTTTCCACAACATTGTTTGAGTCTTTTTTCCAAAAGACTAAAATGAGTAGAAGTATTCTGAGAGTTTTACATTCTTTGGTGAAAATAAAGTAGTTCAGTGAACATTTTCCTGGAAATAGAAGCCGAAATTTTCTCAAGTGTGTTGGCAATGACTCTAGTAGTTTTAAGGATGATTAGTGGGGCTCCTGGCTGGCTTAGTTGGTAGTCCTGCCTCTATTGGTCTTGGGGTGGTTAATTCAAACCCCACAGGAAGGGTAGAGTTCACTTGGACATCACTCACCAAGATCAATTTTAACATTGTTGAGAGATGCTTACGTGAGATTCTTGAAATGTCTACCATTGTTTTGATAGTTCACTGATTTAAAGAGTTTAGGGTGAATTGCACTATTTCTGAAAGTTTGGAATTGGATGATGGAACATAACCTTATTTTTATTTTTAGAGATCTTATTTATCAGAGGGTGCACAAGCAGGGGGAGCAGCAGGTGGAGGGAGGGAGAGGGAGCAGCAGGCTTCCCAAGGAGCAGTGAGCCGGATGCAGCATGGGCTCTACTGGAGGTCATGACAGGAGCTGAAGGCTGATGCTTGACTGAGCCACCCAGGTGCCCTGAACATAATCTTATTTAAATGGTATTTGAATTTTTTGAAGGTGTTTTGAGGAATCCAGTCATCATGTAGGAATCCAGTCACCATGCTCTTCTAGACACCTCCTATATTGAGAATTTAGCGATTGCATGAATTCAGGTCTTAAATTGAAGTAGGGTTGATATGTATTGTACAGTATAGTACTTATTTTCTCAGTCCCAGCTTTTCTGAAGTTGGTATTATCCATACTCAAGACAAGTAGGCAGAACTTAATTTCCTGAAGGTCCTTTGTTGCAGAGTTTGGATTTGTATAGTCTCTTCCTAATTAATTTGTGCCTGCAACATGAGAAATTGGGATCTGAGAGCGATCTCCGTTCTTGACTTGGTCCTTAGGGTGCTGTGCATACAGCCCTATGCTTAATGGGCAAATACCTTGTCATAACCGCCTTGTTGATGTTTAAGCTGTAGGAGGCTAATGGCTCCTTTCTGTGTTTCCCGTAAGAGCAACTGTTAAGTGAGCGGAACACTGAATTTGTTTACACCGTCATTGGCCATTGGCGTTGGGTGTCCAGTGATGGACAGCGCGTAAATTTAAGAAAGCAGCTTAGTGTGTTTGGGGGCGTGTGGGAAATACTAAAAGCACCAAACACTTTTGGTAAAATACAGTGCTGTGGGAATAACTGGTGTACCACGTTGGATGGTCCTTGATGGGCTCTGAAGAATTCCACTCAGGTGACCTTGGAGATTGAGGAGAGCGATGTCAGATGACAGCTGACTGCCGCGGGGGTGCGGGCTGTGAGGGGCGGGGCCCGGGCGGGGGGCAGGGGGCGGGGCCCGGGCGGGGGGCGGGGCGACGCTGGCCCCCGCTGCGCCTGCGCGCCGGGCTCTGCCGGCTCTGCGGCTGCGCACTGCGTTCCCGCCCTTTCGCGGCGACGCCCGCGCGGCCGCTGAGGGCGAGGGCTCGGGCGAGGGCTCGCGGGCGCGCTCCGACATGTCGGGCCTCTGCCCGGGCAGCTTGGTGCGGATGCTGAGGCCCGAGGGCTCCTCAGCCTCGCCGTCGGGCCCCGCGGCTTCCCCGGCCCTGGGCGGCGCGGGGCCCCCGGGAGCTGGCCCCGACGGTGGCGCGGTGGGCGCCGGGAGACCCCTCGGAGCCGCCCCTGCGCGCGGGCCTGGTCCTCGTCCTCGCCCCCGGGCCCGAGCAGCAGCTCCCGCGGCCCCGGCCCGTGTCGCCCGCAGCCAGCGCAAGGCGAGGAGCGCGGGGGGGGGTTGTTCCGGGCGGGCGGCGGGGGCGGGCGGCGGGGGGCGGGGGGAGGGGCGGGCGGCGGGGGCGGCAGGACGCGTGAGCGCGCCTCTCGGCCCCTGAACGTACGTCAGGCCTCCGTCCTCCCGCGCGGCTCGGCTGGCTCCTTGGAGTTGGGACTCCGGGCCGGGGACGCGCCCCTGTGCCCACGCGCGGCGCGGGGCGAGGAGGTGACGGGCCGCGCCGCCGTTGGCTTCCAGGTCGCCCGTGTCCTCGCTGTTCCCGCGGCTCCGGGCTTCCCGAACGCTGCTCCGCCCTGTTCCTCTCTTAGCCTCCAGAGACCTGCCCTGCGCGCCTGTAGCCCTTCCCAAGTTGCGGTTTGGCCTTAGAGATGAGTTTCTTTCTCTAGGCCACTTGGGGGTTGTGACCGGCGCTCTGACCCCCAGGCGCCAGATTCCTACTTCGCGCTCTCCTCAGACCCGTCGCGGGAGGCCGGTGCGCACCTGGTTACGGAACGAGTGAATCCAGCCCTCCAGTCCCTCAACCGGGTTCTTTTCCTTCACCACCGCGTCGCCTGAGTCTTAGAGACCTCTAAGACTTCAACATTAACTCACAACAGCCAGCCGGTTAAGAAGTCCTATCTTTATCTTTTATTGTTTTTATTTTTAAGGATTTTATTTATTTATTCATGAGACACAGAGAGAGGGACAGAGGCAGGCTCCGTGCGGGGAGCCCGACGCGGGACTCGATCCCGGGTCTCCAGGATCACACCCTGGGCTGAAGGCGGGCTAAACCTCTGAGCCACCTGGGTGTCCCCCATCTTTTTATTTTATTTATTTTATTTTATTTTTATTTATTTTTATTTTATTTTTTTCTTATTCATGAGACACACACACACACACACACACGCAGAGACGCAGAGACACAGAGGGAGAAGCAGGCTCCATGCAGGGAGCCGGATGTGGGACTCGATGCTGGGTCTCCAGGATCAGGCCCTGGGCTGAAGGCAGCACTCAACCGCTGAGCCTCACCCAGGCTGCCCATCTTTATCTTTTAAATAATTATTTTCCCCTTGTGTCTGTACCATTATAGGCTCTCATTGTTTTATGTGTGAATTATTGCATCAAATTCTGGCTTTGGTGACTGGCCGGTTGGTAGTACTATTTCCAGATAAAGTGGGTTTTGTAAGAGAGGCAACTTTTAGAGGGAAAATGAGTTGTGTACGGACACATTCAATGTGAAGAACCTCTAGGATATCCATGGGGTCACGCTGAGGCAATTGAGTATATGGATCTTGGATTAAGAAGAGAAACTTAGGAGAAATTCAGGTTTGGAAGTTACTCCTCTGTTTGAGGTTGGAAGGAAGAAGAGAAGATGCAGTTAAAGGAAGGTCAAGGAAATTGGAGGGCGAGTAAGATGAGTAAGTTTCCAGAAGGAGCTTAGAGTCTAAAAGTAACCTGAGAACAAGAAAACAACCCTTTCTGTCCCTAGTTCCTGGTAACCACTCTCTTCCGTTGTACCTTTATGTCTACATAATGGAGCACACTGTCCTGGTTCTATACACCTTCTTTACAATGATATCCTTACACCCAGTCCACACCTTTGCAAATCTTTTTTTTTAATTTTTTTTAGATTTTTATTTATTTATGATAGTCACAGGAGGAGAGAGAGAGAGGCAGAGACACAGGCAGAGGGAGAAGCAGGGTCCATGCACCGGGAGCCCGACGTGGGATTCGATCCCGGGTCTCCAGGATCGCGCCCTGGGCCAAAGGCAGGCGCCAAACCGCTGCGCCACCCAGGGATCCCCTGCAAATCTTTATCAGACTTCCTGGAGTATCTTTAGTTTGAATCTGTCATCCAGTTCCTGCTGGTACCTGAATAAAGGAGTTTGATTTTATCTCATGATGGGTATGGGGAGACACTGAGGAACGGTGAGAAAGAAAATTTCTTTTTCGGAAAAGATCACTGGTGATGATGGGAAGAATGGATTAGAGAGGCATAACACTAGAATCAAGGAGAACAATTGAGAGACTTGCAGGCCTGAAGAGGATAATGCGCTTAAAATGGGCTAATAGGAGTGGAGATGGAGGGAAATTTTAGTGGTATTAAAATTTTTTTTTTTAACTAGACTTCTAATTGGGTGTGAGGATTGATTAAAGAGTTAAGAATGATTCCTGACTTTAAAACTTAACTGACAATAGTAGGCCAGTACTGGTAATAAGTTTTGAGGGAAAGATGAGTTCATTTTTGAACATTTAAAAGTTTTGGAGAGAAATCTAAAAGCTTACATCCAAAAGATAGATTTAAGGACCTGGAGCCACACTGGTAGGATTTTCTGTGATGATAGAAATATTTCATATCTGCGCTAATATGGTAGCCATCAGCCAAACGTGGCTTTTGAGCATTTAAGATGTAGCTAGTGTGGTGAACAGAATTTTTAATTTTCGTTATTTTTTAATTTAACTTCAATAGTCTCGTGTGGTCGGTAGCTACTATATTAAACAACACAGGTACAGACTTAAGAATGGTTCTTGCATTTTTAAAGGGCTGAAAAAGTAAAAGAATGTTTTGCGACATGTGGCAATTATGTGAAATTCTGATTTCAGTGTCTGGACGTAAAGTTTTATTGAACCACAGCCATGCTGCTTATTCATGTACTATCGTCTGTGGCTGCTTTCTCAACATAGTGTCTGAGTTGAATAATTATGACAGACGATATGGCCCACAAAGCCTAAAATTTACCATCCAGCCCTTTATTAAAAAGTTTGCCAAACTGTGCTTTACAGTTTGAGAAGTTAGGGCTATATATGAGGGGTATAGATGACTAGAAGTAGATATTAATAGAAACCAATATAATAAATGAGATGCCCAGAAAGATGTATAATGCTAATTTGAGAAAAAAGGTGAAAAAGTGTGGAACCCTAGGAAGCCAACAGTTCAGAGTCAGACAGGAAAAAGAATCGGGCAAAGTGAACTAAAAGCAAATGGTTTAAGGAGAATCAGAGTTGTCATGGAAGTGAAGGGGAATAGGAGAAGAGTCCCAATATATATTTTTAAGAATGTTTATTTGCCAGGACACTAATCTAGGCTGTTTATGTATATTCTTTCTAATTTTATGACAATTCTGTAAAATAGGTAATATGTCAATAGGAAAGTGCCTAAATAAGGAAATGAATCCAAGTGAATCTAAAACTCTTTTTTATACCATTTGCATGGAAGGAGGGAGTTTCATCAAGTTAAACGAGGAAAAGAGTTCTTGTAATTGCTATACAAAGTAAACCTACGTGGTATATTTAAAGGTTAGGAGCTAGTTTATGATTCTACCAAGAGTAGTCTCAGCTTGTAGAAGCATGTTAACAAGCACTTTTCCTTATATTTTAGTACAAGTTTATTTATCAACAATGCCATTAAATTTGTCATAATTTGCTGTGTTTTTAAAAGTCATCAGATAAAGTTTTATAGAAAGTGAACATGATATAAATTACAGTGATTAAAAACATTATTGCATAATTCTGAATCTTTAGTAACTCATATTTAATTTTCTGAATTTAGGTTCATACTTTGGAAACAAAAGATCTAATGCAGAAAACACATTTGCATCAGATATTACTTTTGGTACAAGCTCATCTTCTGCACGAGATAGTAATTATCCTCAAATACTAAAAACACCATTGTTTGCTGGGAATCCTCAGAGATCAGGTTATAAAAGTTGGACACCACAAATGGGATATTCAGGTAAAATGAGAATGAGTGGAATGTTGACCTAGATGACCTTTTGAAAATTTTAAGGTTTGTAAATTATTAATTAGGGTAGTTAAGTTCATTTGAAGGTAATTGTAGCTGATACAGATGACTGAAAGAAAAATACCTCATTTTACCCATATCCATAATTTGAGGTTAAGTTAATGCTACATAGTTTCTGATATTTTTTGTTAATAAGTGCAGGTCTACATTATTTTACTATTTTGACAAAAGAAAAAAGGAGGAAACTCTCCCTTTTATAAATGATATTTATTTAAATCCGGAAGTTGATCCTGATAGTACTATTGTGCAGGGTTTTTTTTTTATACTTAAATTTTGGTTTTTATCTAAATCTACTAGATTTTCTTGGGAAAATGGATGAAATAGGTCTTCATGTGTAAGTATTCTCTAAGGTACATGCAGTGGAATTTCTTGGATACAAAATATGTGAATGTATACATTTACAAGATAATAATGATCTATTGTTTTTCTAAGTACTTCTACCAGTATATATTATTACTAGCAACGTATGAGAGTTCTTGTTGATCTACATCCTCTCCAATATTTGGTATTGTCAAACTCCCTAATATTTACCACCATAACAGTTGTAAGATACTAACTGTAGCCTGATTTTGCGTTTTCATGGTTATTAATGAGGTTGAGTATCTTTTGTGTGCTTTTTGACTATATAGCTTGCTTTCTTTCTTTCTTTCTTTCTTTCTTTGAAATGAGTTGATGTATTTTACTATTTTTCTTTGGATTATTTTTCTGGATTTGTAGAATTCTTTATATTTAGAATACATGTTCTGAATATATATTCTGATGAGTACATATATTGTGTATATCTTCTCTAGGTTTGTGGCTTGTCTTTCTCCTTTTTTATGATTTTTTTTTGATGAACAGAAGTTCTTCATTTTATACATTTCTGGTAACTGTTCTGTCTTCACTTATAAATATCTTACAGTTGTGTTTTATATATGTCTATTAGGTCTTTTTTTAATTTTTTTTATTTATTTATGATAGTCACACACAGAGAGAGAGAGGCAGAGACACAGGCAGAGGGAGAAGCAGGCTCCATGCACCGGGAGCCCGATGTGGGATTCGATCCCGGGTCTCCAGGATCGCGCCCTGGGCCAAAGGCAGGCGCCAAACTGCTGCGCCACCCAGGGATCCCTTTTTTTTTTTTTTTTTTTAATAAACTCTACACCCAGTGTGGGACTTAAACTCATCACTCTGAGATTAAGAGTCACAGTCTCTATCCACTGAGCCAGCTAGGTACCCTATTAGGTCATTTCTTTAATCATGTTGTTGAAGTCTGTATGACTAGAGACTTTTTGTAGAGATATATTAAGATCTCCCATTATTATTGTGGACCTGTCTATTTCTCTAAGTAGTTCTATTAATCTTTTGTTTTGCTTATTTTGAAGCGATTTTATAGGAGCCTAAAAATTTAGCATTGTTTTATTGTAGTATGAAATGACTCTCTTCATCTCTAAATAAACTTTTTGCCTTAAAATTTGCTATTAATATAGCTATTCCTTTTCTTTAGGTTAGTGTTTATATGATATATATGTCATGCACATATATATATATTTTTAAAGATTTTATTTATTCATGAGAGACATAGAGAGAAAGAGAGGGAGGCAGAGACACAGGCAGAGGGAGAAGCAGGCTCCATGCAGGGAGCTTGATGTGAGACTCCATCCTGGGTCTCCAGGATCACACCCTGGGCTGAAGGTGGCGCTAAACCACTGAGCCACCTGGACTGCCCTATATGATATATATTCAAAAAATTTTTGACTTCTAAACTTTTACCCTCAGGCCTTTGTACATGGTATTTCCTATGCTTAGGAATTCTTTCTTCCCCTCTTCATACAGTCAGCTCTTATTTATTCCCCAAGACTAAGCTTAAGTGTCACTCCTTTCAGAAAGCTTTCTGTTATCCTGCAAGTCTAGGTTGAGTCTCGCTGCTACGTGCTCCCATTTCACTTTGCATTTTACTAATAATATTGGTATTTTAATTGTCTTTCCTCTTTGCTGTGCTGTAAACTCCATGAAGGCAGAGACTATAGCAGTATGGATCTAATTGGAAGGTAGAACTATATAGTGATTTAAACAAGGGAGGTTTAATATAAAGGATTACTAAACTATGATAAAAGAATCACTATAGGATACAAGAAAGCTTATAGCTTACCTTATAGCTGAGGAGGGGCCCAAGGGATCATACTTGGAAGCAAGTATGAAAAAGCAATACTTTTTCAGGACTCATCTCCCAAGTCTGGGGTATAGATTTCCTTGGAGAAAGTGAAATTGAGCCTATTAAATGGCAGAGGGTGCAGATTTGCCAGGCAAAGGTTAGTCTTCCGTCTCCCTTCGAAGTGGTGCTATATGGGGCATTTAATGTTCATCTCTGCTTTTGGCAGGTTAGGTACCCACAGTGTGATTGACCAGGTTGGCCTTGGTAAGAGGAAGTTCATGATGTTGAGCCCATGCATATCCTTGCCACCATGGCTGCTTTATTCTTAGGCCTATTAAAGATGCCTGGGGGTGTTGAGAAAAGAAGCTAATTGACATCCACAGAGTGTATCATTTTTGTCTACCTGATTATCAAGGGTCTCCTCTATAGTAGATGCCGTTTAGTGGGCATTTGCATGAGACACAAATATTTTCAAAGTTTATGCCCATTCAGAGAGGGTCCATCTGCATACTTTTTCCCTAGTTTTTCTTGTTACTCAGTTCCACCCTTATTTCTTCCAAGTCCCTGACTATCCAGCTAGAGGATTACCAACTACGTATGAATGAGTCTAAATCTGTACTTCTGGTACCGTACTACTTCATTCCAGATGTGGTGGACAACTAAAGGTATTGCTCAGAGTTCTCTACAAAAGATCAAAGTGAACAAAACAGCTTAAATTAGAATAGCAATGCATATCAAGTAGCTCAGTGAAAGAGAAGTTTCATGGCAGAAAAGCAATGGAAGAAATTATAAAGGAAAAAGATCGTACAAAAGCAGAAGTGTTTAAGATATCAGATCAAGATTGGTAGCAATTACAAATCATTTTCATTGATTTACAAAATTTTTATAAACAGATGGAAAAATTAAGATTTAGTAAAAACCTATATAAAAAGACATAAACATCTCAAAAGGAAATATAGAAAACAAATGCATATACTAAGTTATGTTCAAATTTGATAGTAATTTTCAAAAATACGAATTTAAGTGTCAGTACTTTAAATTACTCAGTAATAATAATATATTTCAGAAGGCAGTAAGGGTAAACATACAATAAAATTGGTTTTTCCCATATACTGCTGATGGTATCAAAAATTGGAAAAAATAGACTTGGTATATGGGCACCTGGCTAGCTCAGTGAATAGACATGTGTCTCTTAACCTCATCATGGGTTTGTACCCCATGTTGGATGTAGAGATTACTTAAATAAGCTTCAAAAAAATTGGTAGAATTCTGAAAGAAATTTGGCAATATATATGAGATCCTTAACAGATGGTGGTTTTCCTTTGTTCCAGTAATTGACTTCTAAGGATCCACTTTAAGGAAATAATAGACCCACAAAGAAGCTTTAGGCACTAGGATGCTCATTATATCATTACTTACAACAGAGATAACAGTATAAGTGTTCCTTTAGAAGTTTAATGGAGATGTCTTCTGAGTGTACTGAATTTCCACTGGAACTTGGTATTTATTTTCCAATTAAAAATAGAAAGGTCTTACTCTATTGCAGAACTTAAACTGACTTCATAGATCTAATATAAACTCAGTTATAATGTATAAATAAGATGGCTTTTATGGCCAAGAGACTTTATAGATCTAGACATAATAAATTTTTATTTTATTTAAAAAAATTTTTTTTTCTTTATTTATGATAGTCACAGAGAGAGAGAGAGAGGCAGAGGGAGGACGTGGGATTCGATCCCGGGTCTCCAGGATTGCGCCCTGGGCCAAAGGCAGGCGCCAAACCGCTGCGCCACCCAGGGATCCCAACATAATAAATTTTAAAATGAACTCTTAAATTGACTACTAAGATTACGTAAGTGTATAATTTTGTAGGTATTAGAAGAGTAGAAAAAAAATCTAGGTCAAGGAGAAAAATGAGAGGAAATGGGTTCTGTTGAAAGATTGAAAAGGGAATAAAAATTATGTTTGCTTTTGGACAATAACATTTTACATATTTTTAGTCTGTTATTTTTTTCATCCATGAATAATGTCTCATATATAAATAATTTCATATACTTTACAAAAACCCCATCTATATTATTGCATATAATTCTTACAACAACTTTGTGAAAAAGGTTTGGTATTTCCACTTTAAAGATGAATAAATGGTTAGTTT
The DNA here is from genome assembly GCF_905146905.1 of Nyctereutes procyonoides. NCBI lineage: Eukaryota > Metazoa > Chordata > Mammalia > Carnivora > Canidae > Nyctereutes > Nyctereutes procyonoides. Next base: position 6,878,551 of record NW_026575126.1, read on the forward strand.
TGTAAAGGTTAAACAACTTACGGGTATAGATCTCAAAATCAGTAATAATATGTAAAGGTTAGGAGGAGCAGATCTGGACTCAGGCTGCCCGTGTGCAAAGTCTGACTTTACTAGTACCATCCATGCTTCAATCTCCTTATAGGTAAATGGAGTAAATAACGATATATATATGATAAAATTGTGACAATTTTTTAAAAGGTTTATTTATTTGACAGAGAGAGAGAACACAAGTAGGCAGAGCAGCAGGCAGAGGGAGAGGGAGAAGCAGACTCCCCATTGAGCAAAAAGCCTGATGTGGGGCTTGATCCCAGGACCTTGGGATCATGACCTGAGTTGAAGGCAGACTCTTAGCTGACTGAACCACCCAAGGCCCCCTAGAATTGTGACAATTAAATGAATTCAAATAAAGAATTTAGAACATTCTTGGCACATTAAAAAAGTAACCAACATTACACATATAATTACATCTAATTGGAGTTTATAGTTATAATATTTTATTCTTTATAAAATGCATATAATCCCATTGAATTAGGCAGGGCAGTCACTACATTTTGTGATTTTTGATTATTTATTATGAGTAATTTACTCAAATTGATACAGCTTTTAGATGATAGAGAAGGATAAATAATCTAGGCTTTCTGATCCCAAATTCAGTGTTCCTTTATAACTCCATTCCAATAAAATGCAAAATAGGACAATGTGTAAATTATTTCTAATTTTGAGGTGAAGTTTTGGCAAAATACTTTGAGAATTAACATTTTTATTTGGTCTGGATATGAAAAGGTTTTTTTTTTTTTTTTTTGATGAAGAAAAAAGATTATTTCCTTGGATATTGAGAGTCATGTCCTAAACTTGGTGTTTTGAGATCTTATAAGAAAATGTGAAAACATACTGTTATTAATGTTTATACATTTTCTTTTTTAAAAAATTTTAACAGCTACATCATCATCTGCAGTTTCAACACACTCCCCATCAGTTATCGTAGCTGTTGTAGAAGGTAGAGGACATGCCAGAGGTGAAATCGGAATGGCAAGTATTGATTTAAGAAGCCCGCAAATTATATTATCTCAGTTTGCAGATAACACAACATATGCAAAGGTAAGTATTTATACTCTTAGAAAATGATTGAGTGAGCACTATGTGGATTTTCAAGTCACTGCTTTCCTAATTAGTTTACTTTTTTGTGGAATAAAGATTAATCACAATTGCACCAATGTAGGCTGCTCTGAATTAAAATTGTTTTACATTGGATTTTAATTTTTTGAATGTATTTTGTCCTAAAAATAATATGCTTTGCTGTTAATATGAATATTTCAGATTACTGTTAGTTTCTAAAATTAACATTTTCAAATTAATAATTCTTGGACTCATTCCAAAGATTATATATTAATAATGCTATTGCCAAAGGGTTGTTTCTACTGAACAGTATTAGAATTTTATTTTCCAGAGTTCAGGGAACCTGGTCTTTTAGGACAGTCATAATTTAACATCTTCTTGCTTTTACTGTCTATCACTTAGCGTTAATTTGGGCCACTGGCCTATTGTCATGGGAATTTTTGTCAATTACAAAAATGGAGGTAATCTTCTAATCTCTGTATTCTAAAAAGTTATTTGACCCAATTTCTATTATTAAAAATATATACTATGTTATTTTTAGCATTTTATTGTTTTTTTCCTTTTTTCTAATTCCTTTTTATGGTTTCTCAGTACATAGTTACTTTTCCTATCTAATAATTAATTTTTTTTAACATACCTGACAACCTACATGATACTAGTACTGCATGCTAACTTTATCTCTGGGTATTTCACATTTTTATGCAGTTTTTAAAAAATAGGAAAAAAGCTTTTTTAAAAACAGAAATATTTGGCAAATTGGCTAAGAATTTCTGTGTCTGGGATACTTATAAAAAATGCAGTTATACTGTGAAAAGAATAAGTTGTAAAATATGTGTTCTCATCTCTGTTTCTATACTGTTCAACTTTTAAGCTATACCAGTGTGATCATATTGATTGAATCATCATAGTCATAGTATTGAATGTATTTTTTTTTATGGAGATGGACAAGATACCAAATAGATTTTATTTTAAAACATCTTGTTTTAGGAATATGTATCTGATAAGTTCCAATTAATTTTTGATCTTAAAGCTGTTACAAATAATTTTGAGGTAAAATATAACCTATGTTTATGATATTTTATATATATGATATATATCTTTATATATACATGTAGAATATGTTTAATATATCATTATTAAAAATATTTTTAACTGACATATAATTAGAACAGTTGTAATTTTGTGTATCTGTGAATTAATTTTAAGTACTTACCTCTCAGAAAAATATGCGACTTGCTTGGTTTTAGAGAATCCTAAGCTTACATTTAAGAAATTATTTATTCAAATGATTTTAGGTGATCACTAAACTCAAAATTTTATCACCTTTGGAAATAATAATGTCAAATACTGCTTGTGCTGTGGGGAATTCAACTAAGTTGTTTACTCTGATCACAGAAAATTTCAAGGTAAGTGATTTTTATTCTCAATAGTAACATTCAAATCTTGATTTAAAATCCATTCTGTAATAGCATTCTAGAGAAAAATAACGTGAATGACTTTATACTTATCCTAAAGTACTGATTAAATACAAGTCCTAAGCTAATGGACTATTAATACATAAAATAAAAATGACAGGGCATCCACTTACTTGATTTGGTATCCTTGCCCTGCTTTAAACAAAAGGGAAACTGTTTCAGATAATAAAGGAGGCTTCTCAGAGTATACTCAAGGCAGACCCTTAGAGAAAAAATAGATTCCCTTAGGTATAGCTGTGTGGAAACTAGTTATTGTGCTGCCAGACTAGTTGAAATCGAAGTTCGTATTCTAGGGGATAGCACTATCAGCAAGTGCTTTTTATTTTAGAGAATTTGATCTATAGTACAGAATTGTTTCAGCTTCCCCTGGTAGCATGTAGCATGTAGTTAGCCTACTGCTCTAAGCCTCCACCTGTGGGACTGTGCCAAGTAAGTGCCCTGGAACTTTATCTTATGGATGCAGTCCCTGTAAGTGAGAGGTTTTCCAACATGCAGTTTATTTCTTTCCTTTAGCAAATGTTTGTGGAATGGGGGCTGTAGTTCTGAACCAAGTAGGAAGCATTGCAGTTGGAATAACGCCTGAAGAGTGCAAATTATTCTCAGAATGTACTATCTTATGTTTGTAGCCTTATCTTTAACACATTTGACATCAAGCTGAGATTTAAAATCCAATGATTCTTTATTCTTTATTCTTAGTATATTCTTTATAGTTCTTTAGTCTTAATATATTCAGCATCTGCAATCATACAAGATTTATTGTCGTGCTCTTAGAGATCCTTTGTAGGTCAGCTGCCTTTGACTTTTGCTAGACATGGCCCTTATTGTCAATCTGTTTCTATTATACAGGTCTCTTATATACTGCCTTTTTTATGTTTTAAGTTAAAAAAAAAGAAAAAAAGAAAAATTTATTGGTTTATGTAACTGAGAAGCCAAATGGTTGGATAAATCTTATCCCTACTCTCATCCCCATCCCCATCTTTTTTTTTTTTTAATTGTTAGGTAGATTACTTCTGTGAGGTTTAAGATGATTATGATGGCTACAGATTAATATCATCTCAGTTTAGTTAATTCAGAGGAAAAATACATTCTTTCTTCCAGTATCCAATCCACATATAAATTCTAGGGAAGAACCCCGATGGGCCTTGCTTTGTTCGTATTTCTACATGTTAAGACTAATCACTATTTCTCAGGGTAGAAGCAATATGATTTTTTTTTTTAGAAGCAATATGATTAATTAATCCCTGGTCTTTTGCTTTCTGTGGGGCACAAAGCACTGTAATGGACAGTTCTACCAAAACCACATGGAATGTAAAATAGATGAGTCCTTCAAAGGCAAAAACAGCATCTATCTGCTTCACTTGAGATGTAGGGCAGTGTGGCATGGTACTTAAGAATACAGGAGTCAGACTGCTTGTTTCAGATCTTGATTCTAAGTGGTCTTGTGCAAGTTAAGTTACTTTAGTTTTTTTTTAATCTATAAAATAGGGAAAATAATTTCCTTCTAGAGAATTGGTATTTAATTAGACAAATGACCTCATTGATAAGGTTACTTTTGGGCAAAGTCCTAAAAGGAAGTGAGAAACAGAGCTATCGAAGTATTTGGAGTAAAAGTCTTATAGGGAAAAAGTCATATAGGGAAAAACCAGTGTTACTATTATTATCATATTACCATACTTACCATAAAAAAAAACCTTCATTAAAAGAGCAGCACTATTTAGTGAAAGGGCTTTGTAGTCAGAGAAATCTAAATTCAAGTCTCACCTCTGGCACATATTAAATGTATGATGTTAGAAAAGCTACTTGACTTTTTGGAATTTTACTTGTAAGGAAATTGTAGTTAATACAAGACTTATGTCATAGAGTTACTGTGGAGATTGAGTTAACCTAAAACAATCTTGGTGCATAACAAATTCCCTATCTCCTCATGAGTTTTTTTTCTTATAACTCTTTCGTAGTCCAGTGTTATCTTTTCTTATGTACTCTTTTTATTCAGAGTAGGTAAACCTTTTACTCTATAACTTCATGCTTTTTTTTCTGTACTCTTTTAAAAAAGTTCCATTCTTTTCTTCTAAATAAATTTACCTCATGTATATAGCGTCTCATAGATTTGGTAGCTGGAATTGATGTTTTCTTCCTCTGCAACTAATACATTGAAAGAATGTACTCTATCTCAATTATGATAGAATATGTAAGACCAAATGTAAAATCTGGGTAGTGATGTTGCTGTAAAATAAAATTAGTTGAAAGCAAAGATGGTCATGTTTATTTTTTATTATCATACCTGCCATATTCATTTAAATATCATGTGAATATGGTCTAATAAGAGCTGTAGACTGCTATAGACTCTCTATTGTAATCTTAATCGTTATATTTCCAAGTATTGTTTCACTCACCTAACCGTCTAATCAATAATCATCTCATCTCCATCCAACAATGACTAATTCAACTAACATCAAAGCAAATATTAACTATCAATAAACAAAAAGGACGAACTTCAGCTCCTATACTAATTTCACTCATCCTATTTATTGGCTCAACCAATCTACTAATTCACTTAGCAAAACAGATAATCATTCTCTTCTTATAAATCATTAAGAAAATATCCTATTTAACTCTGGAAAACAATAAATAATAAAAAATAAACTTTATATGATATTGAAGCCATCTACCCATGTACCTGCATGTGTTTAAGAAAGCAATTTTGGGCAAGTGCATGAAACTTAAAATTTATTTTGAAATTAAAACTTCTTTCAGAATGTTAATTTTACTACTATCCAAAGGAAATACTTCAATGAAACAAAAGGACTAGAGTACATTGAACAGTTATGCATAACAGAATTCAGCACTGTCCTAATGGAAGTCCAGTCCAAGTAAGTTATGATGTAAGGAAAGTAATACATCTGTAGTGTGAGTTCCATGAGGGCAAGGTCTTTTGTCTGTTTTGTTCTCTGCTGTATCTCTAGAAAAGTGCCTGGCTCATAATACACACTCAGTGAAATAGTGATATAGTTAACTAAAATTCACATGCATGGAATATTCTGCCAGCTTAATTTATATAGCATTTTTCCAAATTGGACATAATCTGTTGTATTATGGTTGCTGCTCATTTTACTTTGGAGTGAATTGCTCAAGTAGCTACAGTAACCTAGAAATGTGAAACACAGAGCTGTGGCCCTGTAACTTCATGCCTGTACTCCTAAGAGATTCAGCTAAGACAGGGAATGATACTTTAAGAAAGGATATGTTTTAGAAAGTATGAAATAGATACTTTATTGTACCAGGTTGGACTAGTTGTTTATTTTGTTAATCACAGTGACTATGCTTACCAGGACCATAACACAGTTTTCTATACCTAGGAACCTCCTAAGTCTGTCAGACCTTTTCAATATTATTTGAATTCTTAGAACGGTACATTGACACAAATTACCATTGAAAATTGTCTTCTAACACAATTCTTTATTGGAGTCCTTAAGTGTCAGACTTCAGAAAGCTATCAACTTTTATGTTTTAGAAGTTATGTAGCTAGCTTTCAAAAATAAAGAGCACTTGGTGTGCTTTTTCCGTTTGAATTTAAGCAATGCTATGCAAATATTTATAATTTTCCTAATAATGAGGTGAAATAAATGTTTCCTTGCATAGCAATAGTTTTTATTTATTCTAAACATTTATAGTGATGTGTCATTGGTCACCTTACAGGTATTACTGCCTTGCAGCTGTTGCAGCTTTATTAAAATATGTTGAATTTATTCAAAATTCAGTTTATGCACCAAAATCGCTGAAGATTTGTTTCCAGGGTAGTGAACAGACAGCCATGATAGATTCATCATCAGCCCAGAACCTTGAATTACTAATTAATAATCAAGACTGTAGGTAAGATCATCTAATTTTTTTTCTTATGAAGTGTAAAAAATGTATTTTATTATGTCCTATTTTTCTATGAATGGCTACTTTACATTTCTTTAAATTGTTTGATGTAGAAATATTGAATAAACAGACCTTTAGTCATTGTACCATTGTTCCTGAACTGCTCAGATGTTTCACTAAAGTCATATTTTAAAAAGATACTTGTGTGGAACAACAAAAAACAAACAATCCATTTCAAATCCAGCAAAGGATTGAATGGACATTTCTCCAAAGAAATATACAAATGACCAACAAGCATAGGAGAAGATAATAAGCATCACTAGTCATTAGGGAAATGTAAGTCAAAACCACAATTACTACTACACACTTATGAAGGTGGTTATTATCAAATAAGCGGAAAATAAGTGTTGGCAAAGATGTGGAGAAATTGGAACCCTGGTACGTTTATTATGCAAATGTAAATTGGCACAGTATTTTGGGAAACAGTATGATGATTCCTCAAAAAAAGTTAAACATAGAATTACCATATGATTTGGCACTCTGCTTCTAGGTATATACCAAAAAGAATTGAAAGCAGAGACTCAAAGAGATACTTGCACGCAAATGTTCATAGCAACATTATTCACAGTAGCCAAAAGGTGGAAATAAACCAGATGTCTATTCATGAGTGCTGACTAGATAAACAAAATAGGGTATACACATAGTGACTAACAGAATATCATTTAACCTTAAAAATGAGTGAAATTCTAATATATGCCCTGAGATATATGGAATAAGCCAAACTCAAAAGGAAAAATATTTTATAATTCCACTTAGATATTTATACTAGACAAATTTATAGAGACAGAAAGTAGACAAAAATTATCAGAGACATACATAGAACAGCAGACAGTGGGTAGTTACTGTTTGGTGGATTCAGAGTTTCTGCTTGGGATATTGAAAAAGTTCTGGAAATGGGTAGTGGCAGTGGTTGTATAATATTGCAGGTGTATCTAACAACACTGAATTGTGTGCTTAAAATGGTAAATTTATGTTATGTGTGTTTTACCACAATAAGAAGATATTGTATCCAGATTACCACAAAATTGGAATCACCAGCTTTAAAAGCATCAAGTACAGGAAATTTAAGTGGCTATGTTATTTGAAAAGGTAAAAATACTTAAATCAATTTGGTCTGTGGTGTATGACTAGATTGCTGGTTTTATGGGTTTATTATTAATTTAGGTAGAGTACCAGGAATATTGATGGTGAGCGTGAGACAGAGAAAAAAGAGGGAGAGAGAGGCACAGACAGACACACACGGTGTTTATAGATTTCATAGTGGGGTACTTAAACTAGAATTAAAATGTTAGTAGAAAATAATGCAGTCAACATGGTGATGGTGAGGCATTAATGTGGATTTTGTTTGGTATGGAGAATTAATGAGCCATGGTTTTTCTCCTTGATGAATTACAGTTTAGAGGAGGAGACACATAGACAGTATTATTAACATGTACTAAGTTTGGTGATAACATTTGCATAAAAATGATGGGATCAATAGCAGAAAGAGAGTTGATTGGGCTTGGGTTAAGGGTAAAGGAAAGGCTGTCTAGAGGAGATAAAAACCTGGGGTGCAAGTTTTGAAATATGAATAGAAGTTATCCAGATGAAGTAGAAAAGGTAGTGAGACCATGAAAAATCAAATCTTGAGGGGATCCCTGGATGGCGCAGTGGTTTGGCGCCTGCCTTTGGCCCAGGGCGTGATTCTGGAGACCCGGGATCGAATCCCACGTCGGGCTCCCGGTGCATGGAGCCTGCTTCTCCCTCTGCCTGTGTCTCTGCCTCTCTCTCTCTCTCTCCCTGTGTGACTATTATAAATAAATAAAAATTACAAAAAAAGAAAAATCAAATCTTGAAAGCAGGATTTTCAATATAACAACATGGTATGTGCAAGGAAACTGAAGCTATTTAGTTTATTTACTCATTGGTAAAATGCAAGTTGGGAGTAAGCAAGCTTAGAGAAGTTATATATCATCTTTTGGTAATTAAATATAACATTAGATATCAATGAAAGGGATAAGCTTAAAATGATTAACAAATTTTATCAGTACAAATTTGAAACCAAAGTTGTTTAAAAATCTCTATTTGTATATTCCTATCTTAGCTTCACTTTCCATTATGTAAAATTGCCAGACATTATTTGCTGTTGCAAACTTAGAAACAGGCTATCTAATTTTGCTAATTATTTATACTCTAACCATCAAGAGCAGTTTAAGTATAGGTACTGTTGATACTACTTTAAGTAAGAGTAGTACTGTATATAATACTTTGTTATCTATCAGTATAGTGGCCTCAGTTCCTTTGCAGTTCCATTGACTAATGATGGTCTAAAATTACAACATTAAAGAATTTGTAGTTAATTGGAGTTATTATTCCCTTTCAGCTTAGTGAATAAGTAATATTTTTTCTTCTTGCTACTTAAAAAGGATTAATATTATCTGGAAAAATTACTCTGTCATTTGCTTTCTATGTTGTAATACCATAGAGTAACATAGAAAGTCAATAACCAAGGCTGGTAATTATCACAAAGTGTTTTATATTTTGTCACATTTCATAGTTCCTCATTATTTATCATTATCATTGTCAAATATTGCTTGAATTCCTGCTATATATTAAATAATAGGATATTTGACCTCTAGGAGTTCATTTATAGTTGAAAAGGAGTATATGAGAAGTCTTTTCACAGACTTGAACCAAAGCATATTAGGTTAAAAGATGGGTATTATACCTGCTGAACTATCTGAATAGCCCCAGCGTTTCTGTAGACTTGTCACCTGTTCAGAGCAGTTTCACCCTTTGATTTCTATAGCAAACGGCAGGTTTGGGTGTGTTGCTCACTTCCTTTGTTCCTACAGAAGTCCAGTTCTCAAAAAGTAAATGCCTGTAATGACGCCACCCTTGCCTCTGGACAGGACTTGATTTGAGTAGTTGTCTGGACATTTGTTTAATTTGATATACCAGGGGCACCTGGCTGGTTCAGTCAGTAGAGCATATTACTCCTGGTCTCAAGGTTGTGAGTTTGAGCCCTGTGTTGGGGGTAAAGTTTATTTAAAAAAAAGAAATAAATTGATATACCAAAAAGCTGCTAGTCTGATGGCTAAGACTCATTCTTGTTTTCCACCCTCTCTCAACCCAGATTCAGTCCACTAGCAGATCCCCTTGATTCAATCTTTGGTATACATACCGATTCTGGACACAACTTATCATTTCCAAGGCTGTAGCTGAAACCATTATCTCCATAATTTTGGCCTAGACTACTATAGTAGCCCCTAACTTATTTCTCTGCCTCCTTTGTACTTTTCTACACTTAGTCTATTTTTCACCTAGTGGGCAGACTGTGATCCTTTTAAACTAGGAATCAGATCTTAGAACTCTGCTGCTGAAAATCTTACAGTGGCTCCCATTACATTTAGAATAGAATCCAGAATCTTTACCATGGCCTCCAAGGACTTCTGTGTCCTGGCCACTGTCAACTTCTTCATCTCCCTCCATTTTCTTTCACTTGCAAAGTTCTACCAACCATGATCCAGAAAGGCTTCCATGGCTTAAATTACTGTTCTGCTTGCTCGCCACCCCCCCCTTTTTTTTTAAGGAGATAAGGACTTTTTATATTTTTTATTTTTATTTATGTATTTAAAATATTTTATTTTTATCTATTATTCATGAGAGACACACAGAAAGACAGAGAGATGCAGAGACACAGGCAGAGGGAGAAGTAGACTCCATGCAGGGAGCCCGATGTGGGACTTGATCCCCGTCTCCAGGATCATCCCCTGGGCCGAAGGCGGTGCTAAACTGAGCTACCGGGGCTGCCCCTGCTTGGCCCTTTTTAACTGATAACTGTCTTCTTGTTATTTAGGAAACTTTGGACATATTAGTTCATTACTTCAGTTCTTTCCCTTGTAAAATGTGGTTAAATATAGCATCTACCTCACACTGTGGTTATTTTAATTAAATAAGTTTATATATGTAAAGTGCTTAGAACATTGCCTGGGACATACTTAGTGTTCAATGTCTGTTTCCTATTCTCACCATCGTTGTCAATATCATCTGCATCCCATCATCATCTTTGCATACCTTTTGAATTAAACTGTGAAATGCACATACAGGTCTTTCTCAACCAACTAAAGCAATCCTCCTGGTCCTTCTCTGTATGGTCCTGTTTAATACTTTCTGTATTTGAAATGATTTTTTTCTCTTTTATTTATAATTCTCTAACTTCTTAAATAAGAACAAAGTGATTTTATTAAATACTCATTTTTTGGGATCCCTGGGTGGCTCAGCAGTTTAGCGCCTGCCTTCGACCCAGGGCGTGATCCTGGAGTCCTGGGATCAAGTCCCATGTCGGGCTCCCTGCATGGAGCCTGCTTCTCCCTCTGCCTTTGTCTCTGCTTCTCTCATGAATAAATAAAGTCTAAAAAAAAAAAAAAAACAAAACTCATTTTTTTTTCAATGTGAAAGCTCTGTTCCCCCTTAAGAATATATTACTGATATCTTGCTGTTATTGAGGGAATGCCAAGGACCAGAACATTTTATATTTGCCTGAATATTCTCATGAAAAAAGTCATGAGGTAAATGCTAGAAGATATTGTCTATCCCTTGCTAATTAAGGCATTATTCATTGATAGCATACTTGGGAGCATATTCTAAATATATATTCTCAGGTCGTATCTCAGACTTAACTCATCTCAGAATTGCGTGTGTGATTTGTATGCACATTAAAGTTTGAGAATCACTACTATAGATTACAGGATTATTTAGAAAGTGAAATGGTAATTCTTTTGGATTTCCCTTGTATACTTAATGAAATTTTCCTAATTTGTGTTTTCAAAGGAATAATCATACGCTCTTTGGTGTTTTAAATTATACTAAGACTCCTGGAGGAAGTAGAAGACTTCGTTCTAATATATTAGAACCTCTAGTTGATATTGAAACCATTAACATGAGATTAGATTGTGTTCAAGAACTACTTCAAGATGAGGAACTCTTTTTCGGACTTCAGTCAGGTAAATGAATATCATCTAATTTTATGAATACGAATTATTAAAAAAATACATTGTCTTTTTATAAGAATACTAGTCATATTGGATTAAGGCTCATCTGATAACATTATCTTAACTTGATTACATCTGCAAAAATCCAATTTCCAAATAAGGTCGGATATCAGGGTTTAGAACTTCAAAATCTTTTGGGGGGACATAATTCAGCTCCCATCACATGAGGTAAGAGAATTGCCTTTGGCACCTGGCTGTTTGTTCACTTGTATAATAGTACAGTTCTCTTCTAAATCTACAGGTGGAAAAACAGTAGATATGCACTGCTCCTAGTCCAATTCCTGGTTGCTAGCAGCTTAATCTGTCTTTTATACCTACGGTCTTCCAGCCATCCCACCTGTTCTGGTAGTCTAAACTGAAGTGGTACATGAGAATCTAGAAGGCATTGGGAAAGCTACAAAGAGGTGATATATATATTTTTTGAGGCAATTTTTTTAAATTATTTTTTTTTTAGTAATGTCTACACCCAACTTGGGACTCAAACTCAAAAACCTGATCAAGAGTTGCATGCTCCTCCACTGAGCCAGGTGCCCCACAAAGAGGACATTTTTAATTGTAATCCTTTTCTTGTTCATAGTACCATCTTTTTGGTTTACTTCTACCTGGCATTCTGTGTAATACAGTTGAGCGTCTGCCTTAGGCTCATGTTGTGATCCTGGAATCCCAGGATCAAGTCCCACATTGGGCTCCCTACATGGAGGGAAAAAAGTTACACATCAAAAAGGTGGGAAGAAAATAACATCTAAAACAGAGAAATATAGTTTTAGAAGGAAAGAGTGATCAACAGTGTCAGATTTTGAAGATAGATTATAACTAATAAAATTCAGAAAAGACAGAATTCATTGTCTTATTCCTGGCATATGTAAGATAGATAAAGATGATTAAAATAAGTAATGTTTATCAGTAGAACTGTTCTATTTTATTATTTAAGGATAACACTTTACATATTTTATATTTTGAACTCTAACACAAAGTTTAAATGCACATTTTTTTTGTTTTAGTTATATCAAGATTTCTTGATACAGAGCAGCTTCTTTCTGTTTTAGTCCAAATTCCAAAGCAGGACACGGTATGTATGCATATATTATATGTTATATTGTTATACTTTATATGATATAACTTGTCTTAATGTGATAAAGCAGTTGGAAAATATAAAAATATTTTGTAAATTACTTCATTATTAATATCTGGAACATTTTTTATGCCTTTTTTAAGGAAACACTGTTCCCCCAATTTCCTATTCTATGTTACAGTAAAAATGAAGTTTCTTAGTTGAGGAATTGGTATATTTTCATTAATCTAATACTTGCTTAAAAAGTTTATAATTTTTTAAAAACTTAGACTATAATATTTGCTTAATAAATAACTAAATAAAAACTTTGTTAGATCCAAAGATTATGGGTGCTTCTTAAAAGTGAACATTATGTGGGGATCCCTGGGTGGTGCAGCGGTTTAGCGCCTGCCTTTGGCCCAGGGCGCGATCCTGGAGACCCGGGATCGAATCCCACATCGGGCTCCCGGTGCATGGAGCCTGCTTCTCCCTCTGCCTCTCTCTCTCTCTCTCTCTCTCTCTCTCTCTCTCTCTCCTCTCTCCCCTCCCCCTCTGTGTAACTATCATAAATAAATAAAAATTAAAAGAAAAAAAGTGAACATTATGTGAAGTTTGATTAGCATTCAAATAAGCTTATACTTTAAGGTGAAACAATGTTTTTGGATATTTTTCAAAATTGCTTAGCGCTTATGGGGACATCCTATAAAGAAAGTGATAGATGGGTTTTTTTTTTCTTTAAGGTGAATTAAAAAAATATTTACCTTAATGAAATACATGCATATTTTTGCTTATATACTTAAAATGGAAAGGAGTTTTGTACCTCAGTAGAGTTTGATTTAAAATTTGATTACTTTGCAAATCCATTGAAATCTAATTATGTTTCAGAAGTCTTTCTATATTATAGAGATAACACTCTTTAGTTTCATTTATAATAAAAACATCTGATGGATGGAAAAGCTTTGGCTGTTGTATACACACACAGAACTAGAAGTTTTCTTAAATAATTGAAATACTTTATAATTCAATGTATGTAGGTGGGAAGTAGCCTAAAGCAACTGATAAGTGACGTCTCGGACAAAATTAGTTATGTTCGTAATGTGAGTTTGAAGGTATTCCCTCCTCTTTAGCTTTTTAGTCCAGTTTGTGTAGAACTGGTGTTATTTCTCCCTTAAATGTTTGGTAGAATTCACAAATGAAGCCTTTAGAACCTGGGAATTTTCTTTCTAGGAAGGTTTTTGACTATAAATTCCAACTTCTTAAATAGATACAACCTCTTCAGGTTACCTGTTTCTTATTGAATAAGCCTTAGTAGATTGTGTCTTTCAAAGAATTTGTCATTTCACTCAACTTGTTGAATTTATTGGCATTACATTGTTCATAATGACCTTCTTATTATCCTTTTTATATTTGTAAAGTTTGTAGTGATATACCTCTTTTATTATTGATGTTGATAATTGATTATTCTTTTTTTTCTTAGTCATCCTGGCTAGAGATGATCAATTTTATTGGTCTTTTCAAGAAACCAATTTTTGATATTTAATTGATTTCTTCTTTTTTTTTTTCTCGTTCTCCATTTCATGGCTACCTGCTTTTATCAGTCTTTTTTTTTTTTTTTTTTTTTTTTTTTTTTTTTTTAGTGAATGCTTGTTTGCTTATTTTCTTCCAAGTTTTTGTTTCAGTTTTAGTTAGTTAATATAGTGTAATATTAGTTTCAAGTAGTGACTCAGCACTTCCATACAAAACCCAGTGCTCAACCAAGTGTACTCCTTAATCCTTATCACCCATTTAACCTATCCCCTACCAACCTCCCCTTCAGTAACCCTCAGTTCTCTATAATTAAGAATACTTTACGGTTTGCCCCCCACCCCCTTTATCTTTTTCTTTCTTTTGCTTACTCTGTGCTTAGTTTAGTCTCCTTTTTCAGGGTTTTGAAGGTAGAAGCTGAGATCATTCCTTTTTTTCTTTTCTAATATAGTCATCTAGTGCTATAAATTTCCCTCTGAGTAATGCTTTAGCTATATTTCATAGTTCTTGATATGTTGTGTTTTTCATTCAAAAGAGTTAAAAATACCTTCTAATTTCCTTTTTAATTTTTTCTTTGACATGGATTATTTAGAAGTGTGTTATTTAGTTTCGAGTATTTGGGAATATGCCAGATATCTTTCTGTTACAGATCTCTAATTTAATTCCATAATGGTCAAAGACATGTCTAATATGAATCCTTTGAGCTTTATTGACTCTTGTTTTTATGGCCAAGGATATGATCAATCTTGGAAATGTTCCATGTATACTCGAAAACAGTATATGTTTTGCTGTTATTGGATGTCATTTTCCATGAATATCTATTAGTTCAAGTTGATTGATAATGTTCTTCAAGTCTTTTTATTTTTCTTAAGATTATTTGTTTATTTAATTCTTAAAAAGGATTTATTTAGTTTAGAGAGAGGGGTGGAGAGAGAGAGAGCATGAATGGAGGAGAGGGAGAGAAGCAGATACCCTACTGAGCACAGAGCCTGATAAGGGGCTAAATCCCCCGATCCTGATATCATGATCTGAGTGAAATCAAGAAGTAGACATTTAACTGAGCCATCTGGGTGTCCCTCTTCAAGTCTTTATATTTTTATTGTTTTTTTTTTGTCTATTTATCCTGTCAATTATTGAGAGAGGGATGCTGAGAATTCCAACTATAATTGTGGATTTGTCTATTTCTCTTGAAAGTTCTTTTTTGTTTTTTATAGCGGACATTCTATTATTAATTTGCATACATAAAGTTCAAAATCATTTTCCTCCTCCTTCATTCTTTTTATTTCTTTTTCAAGTTTTTATTTAAATTCCAGTTAGTTTTAAATACAGTGTAATATTAGTTTCGGGTATAGAATTTAGTGATTCATCACTTACATAAAACACCTAGTACTCATCACAAGTGCCTTCCTTAATACTCATCACCCATTGAATCGTCCCCCTGTCAACCTCCCTTCCAGTAAACCTGTTTTTCTCTGTAGTCCATTTTATGGTTTGCCTCTCTTCTTTCCCCCTCTATGTTCATCTATTTTGTTTCTTAAATTCCACATAAGAGTAAAATCATATAGTATTTGTCTCTCTCTGGCTATTTCACTTAGCGTAATACACTCTAGCTCCAACTGTGTTGTTACAAATGACAAGATTTCATTCTTTTTTATGGTTGAGTAATACTCCATTGTGTATGTGTGTGTGTGTGTATGTGTGTTTGTGTATGTGTATGTGTGTATACATACCAACTCTTCTTTATCCATTCATCAGTTGATCTTTGGGCTCTTGTTATAATAATTTATATTTATATAATAATTTGGCTATTGTTTATAATACCATAAACATCAGGGTGCATGTACCCCTTTATATCAATATTTTTGTACCTTTTGGGTAAATACCTAGTAGTGCAGTTGCTGGGACATAGGGTAATTCTATTTTTAACTTTTTGAGGCACCTCCATATTCTTCTCCAGAGTGGCTGCACCAGTTTGCATTCCTACCAACAGTAGGAGAAGGTTCCCCTTTTCCCATGTCCTCACCAACACTTACTGTTTCTTGTGTTACTAATTTTAGTCATTCTGACTGGTATGAGGTGATATTACAATTTTAATTTGTATTTTCCTGATGATGAGTGAAGTTGAGAATCTCTTCATGTGATTGTTAGCCATTTGTATGTCTTCTTTGGAAGAATGTCTATTCTTCTGCCCATTTTTTTCACTGGATTATTTGTGTTTTTTTGGGTGTTGAGCTTTCTAAGTTCTTTATAGATTTTGGATACTAACCTTTTATCAGATGTCATTGGCAAATATCTTCTCCCATTCTGAAGGTTGCCTTTTAGTTTGTTGTTTTTTTTCACTTTGCAGGAGGTTCTTATCTTAATGAAGTCCCATTAGTTTATTTTTGCTTTTGTTTCCCTTGCCTCAGGAGATGTATCTAACAAGAAGTTGCTATGGCCAATGTTAAAGAGTTTGCTGCCTGTGTTCTCCTCTAGGATTTTGATGGTTTTGTGTCTCACATTTAGGTATTTTATCCATTTTGAATTTATTTTTGTGTATAATGTAAGAAAGTGTCCCAGTTTCATTCTTTTGCATGTAGCCATTCAGTTTTCCCAATACCATTTGTTGAAGAGACTGTCTTTTTTACATTGACTATCCTTTCTTGCTTTGTTGACGATTGCTTGACCATATAGCTGTGGGTCCATTTTTGGGTTTTCTATTCTGTTCCATTGTCTGTTTTGTGCCAGTTGATCACTACAGCTTTGTACTATAACTTGAAGTCCAGAATTATGATGATGCCTCCAACTTTGGTTTTCTTTTTCAAGATTGCTTTAGCTATTCGGGGTATGTTCTTTCTATCCCTACACTGTGGAGATCAAGAAAGGATGCTGTATTTTGCCAAGTGCTTTTTCTGCATCAACTGAGAAGATCATATGTTCTTGTCCTTTCTTTTATTAATATGATGTGTCATGTTGATTGATTTGTGAATGTTGAACTACCCTTGCAGCCCAGGAATAAATCCCACTTGATCTTTGTGAATAATCCTTTTAATCTACTGTTGGATCCTGTTGGCTAGTATCTTGAGAAGTCCAAAACATAATTTTAAATAAAAACTGTTAGAACTTCAAAGGGAAGAGATAATGAATTAAGATGGCAGCATAGTAGGAGGACCATAGGCTTGCCTTGTCCTTCAATCACAGCTACGCAACTCTTAAATCATTCTGAATACTCAAGAAATTGGTCTGAGGACTATAGAACATACTGCAGAACTGGAGGGAGAGAAGAATCCACTTCGAAGAAGGTAGGAAGTACAGAGTCATCGTTTAGGGGAGAAACAAACTACAGATGCTGTGGAGGGGAGTGAGCCTTTATCACAGAGAAAGGTGAGAGAGAATGGAGTGCACAAGGATACAAAGAGAACACTTTCCCAAAGCCATTGGCTGGGAAAACAAGAGGGACAGAATTTCATGAATTTTTATACACAGTGGGGCTCAAAGACTGGAGTTTATAAAGGTCCCCAGCTTCAGCTGGGTTAGAGACCTGAGGAAGCTGTCTTATTCCTGGAGAAGAGGCAGGTAAACAATGCTGGGACAGACTGCATGATCTGAGAAATACCTAAGGGGCTTGGAGAGAGACTCCCTGGGCACTGCCTCCCTGGGGACAAAAGAACCAGCAGAAAAAAAAAAAAAAAAAAAAAGAACCAGCAGGCACCATTTCTCTCTCTCACCCTTCAGCATAGGTGCGGAGACACCTACTGAGGGTAGCTAACCTGGACACTGGCTCTTTGCTGCACTCTACTCTAAAATCCACACTCCTGCACTCTGGCACAACTGCCCTTCAGGGTCAAAATTGCATCAGTCCTAGCACAGCGAAACCTTTTCCCAAAGAAAAAGAGTAGATCCCTGCCACAGCAGATCCCTGAAGTTTGTAATTTTAAAATTCAGCAGGCCTGGCTAGGGTGGAGGCCAAAGTGTGCTCTGCTGCTTCTGGCAAGTAAGTGATCCAGAGACAGTGTGAAATCAGTGATCTGAAAAATGCCTGTAACACAAAGGGAAATTATTTGCTCCTCTGAAAGCAACAGGCACAGACTCCCCTCTCCAGGGACAATGGAGCAGACTGGCACCATTTCCCACCTCCTGCCCCTCAGCATTAACCAACTTCAGTAAACAGTTCAGCCCCAACAATGGGTGCCTAACCTGCTTACTCCAAGTTTTACCCCTGTGTGTTCTGCTGGGACTGCTTTTCTTAGGCAAGTGTGCCTAATACTCCCTCAGAAGACCAGCACAAACCCCACACACACCATGTCTACTGACTACAAGGGTTTTAAAAAGCTTCAGTGCTAGTGGAAAATAGAATATGATACAGAATTATGTAAAGTAATGAAGCTGAACAAAAGAGAAAGAAAAATTTTGGATCATGAAAGTAGATGTGGGGAACTCAATGACTCCATCAAATGTAATACTATTCATATCATAGGAGTCCCAGAAGAAGAAGAGAGAGGAAAGGGAGCAGAAGATTTATTTGAGGAAATTATAGCTGAAAACTTCCCTAATATGGGGAAGGAAACAGACATCCAAATCCACAAGGCACAGAGAACTCCCATCAAAATAAACACCAAGACATATTGTAGTTAAATTGCAAAATATACTAATAAGGAAAAAAATCCTAAAAGCAGCAAGACAAAAGAAAAGAAGTCCCTAACTTAACAAGAGAAGACCGAAAAAGTTAGCAGCAGGTCTTGCAACAAAACTGGCAGGCAAAAAGAGAGTGGCATAATATATTCAATATGCTGAATGGGAAAAATATGCAGCCAGAAATACTTTATCTCACAAGACTATCATTCAGAATAGAAGGATAGTTAGTTACCCAGACAAAAACTGAAGGAGTTCGCTGCCACTAAACCGACCTTGCAAGAAATATTAAAGGGGACTTTTTGAGTGGGAAGGAAAGATCAAAAGCAATGAAGACTAGAAAGGAACAGAGAAAATCTCCAGAAACAACAAAACAAATAATAAAATGGCACTGAATAGATATCTATCAATAATCACTCTGAATGTAAATGGACTAAATGCTCTAATCAGAAGACAGAGTGTCAGAATGGATTTAAAAAAAAAAAAAGACCCAAATATGCCACCTAAAAGAGACTCATTTTAGACCTCAAGACAACTGCAGATTGAAAAGTGAGGGGATAGAGAAACATTTATCACATACATGGATGTCAAAAGAAAGCTGGAGCAGCCATACTTATAACAGACAAACTGGATTTTGAACCAAAGACTGTAATAAGAGATGAAGGAAGGACATTATATCATAATAAAGAGGTCTATCCAACAAAAATATTTAACAGTTGTAAATATTTATGCCTTCAACTTGGAAGCACCCAAATAAATAAAACAATAACAAAAATAAAAGGAAGTCACTGATAATAAAACAATAATAGTAGGGGATTTTCACAACCCACTTACATTAATAGACAGATCATCTAAGCAAAAAAAAAAAAAAATCAACAAGGAAACAATGGCTTTGAATGATACAGTGGACCAGATGGATTTAACAAATGTATTTAGAACATTTCATCCTAAAGCAGCAGAATACACATTCTTTTCAAGTGCATATGGGACATTCTCCAGAATAGATCACATACTAGGTCACAAATCATGCCTCAACAAATACAAAAAAAGTCAGAGGTCATATAGTGCATGTTTTCTGACTGCAGTGCTATCAAACTTGAAGTCAACCACAAGAAAATACTTGGGAAAGACCACAAATACATGGAGGTTAAAGAACATCCTACTAAGAATGAATGGGTCAACCTGGAAATTAAAGAAGAAATTTAAAAAGTACGTGGAAACTAATGAATATGAAAACGTGAAACCTTTGGGATGCAGCAAAAGTGGTCATAAGAGGAAAGTATATAGGAATACAGGCCTACCTCAAGAAGGAAGCAAAATCTCAAACAACCTAAGCTTACATCTAAGGGAGGTAGAGAAAGAAAAGATGAAGTCTAAAGCCAAAAGAAAGGAAATAATAAAGATTAGAACAGAAATAAATATATATGGAAAAATATAGTAGAACAGATCAATGAAGCTAAGAGTTCTTGGAAAGAATTAATAAAATTGATAAATATTTAGCCAGACTTATCAAAAGGAAAAGAGAAACGATCCAAACAAATAAAATCACCAATGAATGAGGAGAGATCACAACTAACACCACAGAAATATAATTATAGTATTATGAATAATTATATGCCAACAAATCAGACAATCTGGAAGAAATGGTTAAATTTCTAGAAATGTATAAACTACCAAAACTGAAACAAGAAGAAATCCAAAACTTAGACTAATAACCAGCAAAGAAACTGAATCAGTGATCAAAAGTCTCCCAACAAGTAAAAGTCTAGGGCCAGATGACTTCACAGGGGAGTTCTACCAAACATTTAAAGAAGAGGAAATACCTACTCTTTTCAAACAATTCTAAAAATAGAAGTGGAAGGAAAACTTCCAAACTCATTTTATGAGGCCAGCATTGCCTTGGTTCTAAAACCAAAGACCCCACTAAAAAGGAGAACTATAGGCCAATATATATGCCTGAAGAACATAGATGCAAAAATTCTCAACAAAATACTACTACTCAAACCAATAGTATGTTAAAAGAATTATTCACCATTATCAAGTGAGATTTACTCTTGGGTTGCAAAGGTGGTTCAATATTTGCACATCAGTCAACATGATACATCACATTGGTAAAAGAAAGGATAGAACCATATCATTCTCTCAATTGATGCAGAAAAAGCATTTGACAAAGAACAACATTCATGATAAAAACTCAAAATAAAGTAAGAATAGAGGCAACATACCTCAACAGAATAAAGGCCATATATGAAAAACCCACAGCTAATGTCATACTCAATGGGGAAAACTAAGACTTTTTCCTTGACAGTCAGGAAAAGACAGAGCTGTCCACTTTCATTACGATGTTCAACACAGTACTGGAAGTCCTAACCTCAGCAATCAAACAACAAAAGAAATAAAAGGCATCCAAATCTGGTTTAGGAATAAACCTAACCAAAGAAGTAAAGGATCTGTACTCTAAAAACTACAGCACACTTATGAGTGAAATTGAGGAAGACACAAAGAGATGGAAAAACATTCCATGGTCATGGATTGGAAGAATAAATATTGTGAAAATGTCTGTGCTACCCAGAGCAATCTACACATTCAGTGCATTCCCTATCAAAATCCTATCGACGTTTTTTACAGAGGTGGAACAAATAATACCAAAATTTGTATGGAACAAGACCCTGGATAGGCAGAGCAATGTTGAAGAAGAAAAACAAAAGGCGGTATCACAATTCTGGACTTCAAGCTTTATTACAAAGCTGTAATCATCAAGACCGTATGGTGCTGGCAGAAAAACATACATACAAATCAATGAAAAAAAATAAGGAACCCAGAAATGGACCCTTAACTCATCTTCAACAAAGCAGCAAAGATGTCTAATGGAAAAAGACAATCTCTTCCATAAATGGTTTTGGGAAAATTGGACAGCTACATGTAGAAGAATGAAACTGGACCATTTCCTTACACCATACACAAAAAATATACTAAAAATGGATGAAAGGCCTAAATGTGAGACAGGAATCCATTAAAATCCTAGAAGAGAACGCAGGCAGCAACATCTTCGACCTCAGCAGCAGCAACTTCTTGTTAGACAGATCTCCAAAGACAAAAATGAACTATTGGGACTTCAAGATAAAAAGTTTCTGCACAGCAAAGGAACCAGTCAACAAAACTAAAAGGCAGCCTATGGAATGGGAGGAGATATCTGCAAATGATGTATCAGATAAAGGGCCAGTATCCAAGATCTATGAAGAACTTACCAAACTCAACAGCTAAAAAATAAATAATCCAGTCAAGAAATGGGCAGAAGATATGAACAGATATTTCTCCGAGGACAACATACAAATGGGCAACAGATAAATGAAAAATTACTACACATCCTAAGCATGAGAGAGATACAGATCAAAACCACAATGAGATACCACCTCACACCAGTCAGAATAGCTAAAATTAACAAGCAGGAAATGACAGATGTTGGTGAGAATGCAGAGAAAGTGGAACCCTCTTACACTGTTGGCAGGAATGCAAACTGGTACAGCCACTCTGGAAAACAGTATGAAGATTCCTCAAGAAGTTAAAAATACAGCCATCCTATGACCCAGCAATCGCACTACTAAGTATTTACCCCAAAGATACAAATGTAATGATCCAAAGGGGTACCTGCACCCCAATATTTATAGCAACAATGTCCACAGTAACCTAACTATGGAAAGAGCGGAGATGTCCATTGACAGATGAATGAATAAAGAAGAAGTGGTATATATGTACAATGGAATCAGGAATCCTTCAGCCATCAGGAAGGATTAATACCTAACCATTTACATTGACATGGATGGAACTGGAGGATATTATGCTGAGCGTAATAAGTCAAACAGAGAAAGACAATTATCATGATTTCACTCCTATGTGGGATATAAGAAACAGCACAGAGGATCATAGGGGAAGGGAGGGGAAATGAATGGGAAGTCATCAGAGGGAGAGAGAAACCATGAGGGACTCATAACTATAGGAAACAAACTGAGGGTTGCCGGAGGGGGTAGGTGGGGAGATGGGGTAATTGGGTGATGAGCATTAAGGAGGGAACGTGATGTGATGAGCACTGGATATTATACACAAATGATGAATTGTTGAACTCCACATCTGAAACTGATGATGTGCTGTATGTTGGCTAATTGAATTTAAACAACAAAAAAAAGTGTTTTGGAGCTCTGTTATTAGGTACAGAAACATTTAAGATTGCTATGTCTTGTTGATGAATTGACCACTTTATTATTATGAAATAATCCTTTCCCCATTAATATTTTTTTGCTCTGAAATCTATTGTGTTTGATATTAGTATATCCACTCCAGCTTTCTTTTGATGTGTTCCATGATACAGTTTTTACCATTATTTAACTTATTTGTGTGTTTATATTTAAAGTGGATTTCTTCCACATGCAGAAGAATTAAACTAGACCACTCTCTTGCACCATACACAAAGATAAACTCAAAATGGATGAAAGATCTAAATGTGAGACAAGAGTCCATCAAAATCCTAGAGGAGAACACAGGCAACACCCTTTTTGAACTTGGCCACAGTAACTTCTTGCAAGATACATCCATGAAGGCAAGAGAAACAAAAGCAAAAATCAACTATTGGGACTTCATCAAGATAAGAAACTTTTGCACAGCAAAAGATACTGTCAACAAAACTAAAAGACAACCTACAGAATGGGAGAAGGTATTTGCAAATGACGTATCAGATAAAGGGTTAGTTTCCAAGATCTATAAAGAACTTATTAAACTCAACACGAAAGAAACAAACAATCCAATCATGAAAGGGGCAAAATACATGAACAGAAATCTCACAGAGGAAGACATAGACATGGCCAATAAGCACATGAGGAAATGCTCTGCATCACTTGCCGTCAGGGAAATACAAATCCAAACCACAATGAGATACCACCTCACACCAGTGAGAATGGGGAAAATCAACAAGGCAGGAAACCACAAATGTTGGAGAGGATGCGGAGAAAAGGGAACCTTCTTACACTGTTGGTGGGAATGTGAACTGGTGCAGCCACTCTGGAAAACTGTGTGGAGGTTCCTCAAAGAGGTAAAAATAGATCTTCCCTACGACCCAGCAATTGCACTGCTGGGGATTTATCCCAAAGATACAGATGCAGTGAAATGCCGGGACACCTGCACCCCGATGTTTCTAGCAGCCATGTCCACAACAGCCAAACTGCGGAAGGAGCCTCGGTGTCCATTGAAAGACGAATGGATAAAGAAGATGTGGTTTATGTATACAATGGAATATTACTCAGCCATTAGAAACGACAAATACCCACCATTTGCTTCTATGTGGATGGAACTGGAGGGTATTATGCTAAGTGAAATAAGTTAATTGGAGAAGGGCCAACATTATATGGTCTCATTCATTTGGGGAATATAAATAATAGTGAAAGGGAATAAAGGGGAAAGGAGAAAAAATGAGTGGGAAATATCAGAAAGGGAGACAGAACATGAGAGACTCCTAACTCTGGGAAACGAACTGGTGGGGGGAGGGTGGAAAGGGAGGTGGGCAGGAGGTGGGGGTGACTGGGTGATGGGCACTGAAGGTGGCACTTGATGGGATGAGCACTGGGTGTTATTCTATATGTTGGAAAATTGAACACCAATAAAAAATAAATTTATATATATAAAAAAAGGAGGTACTTAATAGGTAAGGATGAGGACTTCCAACCTTAAGGAAGACTTTGAAATAAAAATATTTATGATGAAAAATAAATAAAGTGGATTTCTTGGGGCACATGGGTGCTCGGTCGGTTAAGTGTCTGCCTTTGGCTCAGGTCATGACCTCAGGGCCTGGGATTGAGTCCTGAGTTGGCCTCCTTGCTCAGCAGGGAGCCAGCTTCTCCTTCTCCCTCTGCCTGCTGCTCCCCCTGCTTGTGTTCTCTGTTTCTCTGTCAAATAAATAAGATCTTTAAAGAAAAAAAATAACATTAAAAAAATAAAGTGGGTTTCTGATAGTGTATTTTGGGGTATTTTGTATATAATCAGGATATCTTATTTTTAATTGAGGTGTTTATTTCATTTAGACTTAATGAGGTTATTGATGTGTTTTAATTAAATCTGCCATCATATTACTTCTTTTCTATTTATCTCATGTTTCCTTTTTCCTTTTTTTCTGCCGTCTTTGGGATTGAGTATTTTTTATGACCCCATTTTGTATCCTTTGTTGATTAGATAGAATTCATTATTTTAATATTTTAGCAGTTGCTTTAGGACTTCTAGGATACATCTTTATCGGAATTTAGTCCACTTTCAGGAAATATAACCACCTCACACGGGGCATAAAACCATTCACTATTGGCAGCAGAGGCAAAGATAAACTAAATTAATTTTCACAGCAAAAGAAATGATCAAAAAAATGAAAAGGCAACTATAGAATTGGAGAAAATATTTGCAACTCATGTGATAAGGAGATAATATTCAAAATATGTAAAGAACTCCTACAACTCAATAGCAAGAAAACAATCTGATTTAAAAATGGACAGAAGAATTGACAAAGCAGACACGCACATGGCCAGTAGGTACATGGAAAGGTGCCCAGCATCAGTAATCATCAGGAAAGTCTTCACAATAGCCAAGATACAGAAACAACTTCTGTTCACTGATGTACGAATGGATAGAAAAAATGTAACACACATACACAAGTACATACATACACACAGACAATACAATATTAGGCAACTGTGAGAAAGGAGGAAATCCTGCCACTTGAAGCAACTTAGATGAACGTTGAGGGCATTATGCTAAGTGAAATAAGCCAGACAGAAAAAGATGGATATTGCATAGTATCAGTTATATATGAAATTTAAATGAATGGTATGGGTTACATGTGAAATCTGAATATGTATATACACACATGATACATGTATACATGGTTATTGCAAACACATGAACAAAGACCAAACTCATAGAAACAGACTAGAAAAGTATTTGCCAGGGACTAGGGTGTGGGGGAAATAGGGAGAAGTTGGTAAAAGATACAAACTTTCAACTATAAGATGAATAAAGTCTGAGGATCTAATGTAAAACATGGTGACTATAGGTTGTAACACTATCTTGTATAATTGATATTTACTAAGAGAGTAGAACTTAAAAGTTCTCACCAAAAAATAAAAAAAAAACTGAGATGAATGTGTTAGGTGACTAATTGTGGAGGGGGGGAATCATCGCAATGTATGTGTGTATCAAATCACCATGATGTATACTTTAAATATCTTACAATTTTATCTGTTAATTATTGCTCAATAAAGCTGAAATAAACAGAATGTAACTTTACAGTAGTACGCTACCATTCCCCATTCCTTCTTATTGGACTATTATTGTCATACATTTTACTTCTATGTATATCCCACACAGTTCATTACTTTAAAATATAACAGCTATATTAAGATAGAATTCACAAAATCCGTACTTCACCCGTTTAAATTTTAAAAATCAGTCATTTTTAGTATGTTCACAGAGTTGTATCAAAAATACTACAGTCCATTTTAGAACATTTTCATTACCCTAAAAAGCAAACCTGTACCCATTAGCGATCACATCCCATTTCTCTCCACCTTCTTCCCTGGTCAGTCCTTGGCTTTTACTAATCTACTATCTGTCCCTATAGATTGTCCTTTCTGGACATTTCATATAAACGGAGTCCTACAATATGTAGTCTTTAGTGACTGGCTTTTTTTATTTTGCATAATGTTTTAGGTTAACTCATATTGTAGCATATTATTAATACATCATTACTTTTATTGACAAATAATATTCCATTGTATATATATATATATATATATATATATAGCACATTTCATTTATCTCTTCATCAGTTGAACATTGGAGTTATTTCCAGTTTTGACTATTATTAATGTTTTGTTATGAATATTTATGGACAGGGTTTTGTATAGATGTAAGTTTTCATTTATTGTGGATATATACCTAGAATTGCTGGGTCATATGATAACTCTATGTTTAATTGTGTGAACAACTGCTAGACTGTTTTCTAAAATGACTATCATTTTGTATTGCCATCAAGCAGTTTATGAGGTTTCTGCTCTCTCTACATCCGTGTCCACACTTGTTAATATCTGACTTTTTGATTCTAGCCATCCTAATGGGAATGAACAGTATCTCTCATTTTTTATTTTCATTTCCCTGGTAACTAATGATACTGAGCCCCTTTTTGTGTGCTAATTGGTCTTTTGTTTATCTTCCTTGAAGAAATGTTTATTCATATCCTCTTCTAATTTTTAAAAAGATTTATTTATTTATTTATTTATTTATTTATTTATTTATGAGAGAGAGAGAGAGAGAGAGAGAGAGAGAGAGAGTGCATGCAGGGAGGGGCAGAAGGAGAGGAAAGAATCTCAAGCAGCTTCCATACCAAGCCTGGAGCCAGCTGCAGGGCTCAGTCTCATGACCCTGAGATCATGACCGGAGCCAGAATCAAGAGTTAGACACTCAAGCAGCTGAGCCACCCACGTGCCCTACTTTTTCCAATTTTTAATTGGGTTGTTAGTCTTTTTAGCATTGTTTTAAAAGTTCTTTATGTATTCTAGATATAAGTCCCTTATTTTGGATATATGATTTGCAAGTATTTTCTATCATTATTTAGGTTAGTTCTTTAAAAGATTTTATTTATTTATTCATGAGTGACGGGGGAGGGGGGACAAAGGCACAGGCAGAGGGAAAGCAGGCTCTATGCAGGGAGCCCCCCGTGGGACTCGATCCCAGGTCTCCAGGATCACACCCTGGGCACAGGCGGCACTAAACTGCTGCACCACCGGGGCTGCCCTATTTAGGTTATTTTTTTACTTTCTTGATGATATCCTTTGACATTATGTGTTAAGTTCCTGACAGGAGGATGAATTTTTAGCTCTCTTTGGTCTCTTTTCCCACATGGACATTTCCTTACCTCTTCTCACACAGTAGGGTTATGACATAATTTTAGTTAGATCAAAATTGTTAAAATTATCCATGCTACACAGAGTTGAACTTACACAACTTTTTGCGTGTTTTTTCCCCAGAATTAATAACTGTTTTTTCTACTCGTATGGTTTACCATGTGCTTTATAGATATTCCTACCAATTATCTAAATATCCTTTTAGTATATTTAAAATATGCTCTCAGTCTATTTATTCACTGCAGATACTCAGTTTCAACCTCTTGATGATGTCTCTTCCATTTCCCCTATAAGCTTTTGCCTGTTCCAATCTGGAGTGGTTGCCACTTTTTGTTTAGTATACTGCTATGACCCTAGGTTTCTCTTGAGCATTTTTCTTTGTCTCTCTTACGTTGCGTTTTTTGTTTTTTGTGTCCCAAGTCATCTTCTGTTTTGGTTACTCTCTCTTTTGTGGAGCACATTTTCCAGTAACTTTCTGAGAAAGAGTGAGACTGCATTTCTGAAATGTTTTATTATTCTTTCATAATTGATTGATAATTTAGCTGAAATAGAATTCTGGTCACAAAATAATTTTCCTTCAGAATTTGGGGGCACTTCTCCATTGTCTTGTAGCTTATAATGTTCCTATTGAGAAGTTGAAACCATTGAGGTTTCCTCAATTTTGGATATGACTGACTTTCCCCACTCCCATTCTCTGGAAGCATATAAGATCTTTCAGTTTCAACCAATTAAAAATGTGAAAATAAAAATTAAATAAAATCTCAAACCTTCAGAAAACTTGTATATTACAAAAAACCTAACTTTGTAAAATTTTAAGAGTAAGTTGCCAACATATGCTCTATCACTTTCAAATACATTAGAATTTCTTACAAAGATATTCTTCTATTCAACTACAATAAACCTTCAAATAAAGAAATGAACAATATAATACCATTTAAGCCTCAGATCCCATTCAAGTTATTATTGTGCTAACCATGTCCTTTATAGAAAAAGGATTCAGTAGAGAATTAAGCATTACCTGAGACTAGTCTCTTTGTTATAAACTTGTGTAATGTAAAATACTATACAACCATACAGCTACATAATTTAGTGTCATTGGCTATAAGAATTAGTAACATACATGTTTTTTGCATTAGACCTTTTTTGGTTTTATTAAGAAGGAAACATCAGTTTGGCCAACTAGCTCTCTCAGAAATATCCATGATTAGCCAGATTTTTTTTTAATCGTATTTATTCATTCATGAGAGACACAGAGAGGAAGGCAGAGACATAGGCAGAGGGAGAAGCAGGCTCCCTAGAGGAGCCCAATGTGAGATCTTAGGACCCTGGGACAGGATCACGCACTGAGCCGAAGGCAGATGCTCAACCACTGAACCACCCAGGGGTCCCGATCACCAGCTTTTGTGATCACTTTGACTCTCAGACTTTAGAAAAGTCAGCTGGGCCAGTTTAAGGTAATTATCTAAGCTGAGAATCTGGAATCTTTTTTTCCTGTCCAGATAAAGCAGTAGATAGCTAGTTCCATAAGGATCAGTCATAACCGACCCATAGCTAATAGTCTGTTACTTCCGTTCCTTTTTAGTTTTGGAGGGACTAGTCATAGCTGTAAATACTTTCCTAGTTAGCACATCTGTCTTTTGTGGAGGCTTTTAAAATACTTTTCAGATTTACTAACTTTTGAGGAACCATAAGCAATATATTGACTTCATACATGATTCATGAATTTCAGAATTCCCTATACTGTTTCTTAGTTGCTGTTTTCTTAACCATCTGGAGATATACTTTAAATTAGGCTCTTTCCTCATTTGATATAAACATATATCTCTTAATTAAACACAATATTTGCTAACTTAGTTCAGACTTGTGCTGGTTAAATTGCGTGATTTTCTAAAAATTGTGAATGAACTAAATGTTCTGTTGGCTGAATTATATGATTATCTTAAACTTCTAAATGAACTAAATTTTCTCTGAAAATTTTCCAGTAAGGAATTGTTTGCCTAAGATGAGTTCTTATACTTTCTACTTAAGAATGTTGATTTTAGAAAATGGTGTTTTCTAGATCATAAATACTCTCTGAGAATAAAACTTAAATTTCTTATTTTGATTAACCGAATGTATTTTCTTTCTATATAATATTTATAACCTTACTTTTAATATATTACACAAAGAATGCTTTGTTTTCCATTATAAACATTCAAAATACTTCCTCTAACATTTGAAAATGTTGATATTAAACTGTTTTTTCTGCTGCAGCTGGCTGGCTCAGTCAGAGCTCACCACTCTTGATCTCAGGGCTGTGAGTTCAAGCCCCATATTGGGTGTAGAGCTTACTTAATTAAAAAAAAAAAGACTTATTTAAACCTTTTTTTTAAAAGCAAGTTTTTCTAAGTTCTTGCCCAAATTTCTCTGCTTTATTATTATTTTTAAGATTTATTTTTTTTTTTTTTGAGAGGGGGAGAGAAAGGGAGGGAGCATGTGTGTGAGTAGGGATGGGCAGGGGAGAAAATCTTTAAGCAGATGACCACCTGCTGAGCACGGAGTCCACCATGGGGCTTGATTGATCTCATGGGTCAGGAGATCATGACCTGAACCAAAACCAAGAGTTGGTCCCTCAACCGACCAACCCACCCAGGTTGCCCCCCTTTGCTTTATTTTTAATAACTTGTAATTTTTTCCGCATTGATTTCAGACTGCCATATAGAGTATCTAATACATGGCTTTTTCTTTAATTCATTTAACAAGTTATTTTACTAAGCATTGCAACAGTGGTAGGGATATAAGAAGTAAGTCTCTAATCCAAAAGAATTTATAATCCAATGTGAGATTTGGGTAAAAAAAAAAAAAAGCAATTACAGCTTAGTATTACAAGAAACTCCAAGGGATCTCATTACCCTACTTGAAGCTAACAAGTTAGCCTGCCAATTTCATAGATGCTGACTGAAGACATAAAACTCCGGATTCAAGAAAAAGGACTTTAGTATTTAGAACAAGCAGTAGCTAGAGTATTCACATTTTCTTAGACTGATTCCCCAAACTCCATTTCCTACAGAGTGATGTGAAGAGGGCCAGGTGAAACCTGCACATGCAGCGTGTTGCAGGAGAGAATTGCAGAACCTAGGGAACTTGAATCTTTTATACTAGACAATAATTATGTTTGCCTGCTGTTCTAAAGGGAGATACCATCCTAATCATCCAAGACTGTAAGCATACTCAAGCTTTGCTCTAGGAAACACTGTATCTTTCAAGGCTATTCACCATACAAATGTCTTTGAAGAGACTATCCAGAACAAAGACAATCGGTGCCTCTGCTCAGAAGATGTGCAAAAATGCGAAAGGCCATAGAGAATTGTCTCCCAGTTCTCATGGAGAGACTCTCTCTCTTGTTGGCTTTGAAGAAGCAAGTTGCAAAGAGATTCTGTTAGTTGTCTATTGCTGCATAACAAATTTTACCACAACCATAGCAGTTTAAAACTGCACGTGCTAGGACGCCTGGGTGGCTCAGTGGTTGAATGTCTGCCTTTGGCTCAGGGCGTGATTCCAGAGTCCTGGGATCAAGTCTTGCATTGGGCTCCCTGCCTGCCTCTCCCTCTGCCTATGTCTCTGCCTCTCATGAATAAACAAATAAAATCTTACCAACAACAACAACAAACCTGCACGTATTCATTTATCTCACAGTTCTGAAAAGTCAGGAGTCTATGAACTTTCTAGTTTGACTCTCTGCATAGGGTCTCTCAAGGTTTAATTAAAATGTTATCCAGGGGGACGCCTGGGTGGCCCAGGTTGTGATCCCAGGGTCAGGAATCGAGTCCCACATCAGGCTCCCTGCAGTGTATGGGAATTCCCGTTACTCTTCTGCCAAACCTAATATTATTTTTAAAATTTTAGCCATGGCTTTTGGTAGCTAGTGGTACTTCATTGTGGTCTTAATTTGCATTTTTCTGTTAATGAGTTGGGAAACCTTTCATATGTATATTAAGAATACCTTCTT
The DNA here is from genome assembly GCF_905146905.1 of Nyctereutes procyonoides. Taxonomy (NCBI): domain Eukaryota; kingdom Metazoa; phylum Chordata; class Mammalia; order Carnivora; family Canidae; genus Nyctereutes; species Nyctereutes procyonoides. The sequence continues at coordinate 6,910,206 of NW_026575126.1, forward strand.
TTGTGAAAGCTTCATTTTCTTGCCCATTTTTCTATTGGGTTGTCTTCTTGTTTGGTTTGTAGAGCTTTTTATGACTCCTTTGTTGGTTCTCTGTGTTGCACACCTCTTTTCCCACTTTGTAGTTGACTTTTTTACTCAGTATTGGGAGTAGATGCTGTTGCTGTTCCACCCACATCCCTTCGGCATTCAGTTTCATACAGGGAAGGCTTCTTATGGCAAGCAGCCGGAACTCTGCCTGAGGACTTCTCTAGCCATATGAGAAACTGGAGGGTAATCAGGAAGTGACTGCCCAGCAGTGGGTCTTAACTAATACCAAGCAGGACTTGGTTAATAAAGACACCATTTTCTTTACCTCTGGAGATAGCTTCTCAAGCTTACTCAATACCATCTCTTGGAGGTCTTCAGCAGGAATGAGCCACAGTACCATGCAGTATCCTGTATTGGTGCCCTTCCTTCCTTATTTTACCTGTACTTATTACTTTTCCAATGAGTTATTTGTCCTCAAATTCTAATTTCTCAGAGTTGGCTTTTAGAGAACCTGTTCTGGGTCAGGGGTGCCTTTTGGTGGATAGAATTTCTTTTTTTAATTATTATTTGGTATCTGTATGTATTGCAAAATGATCACCACAGTAAGTCTAGTTAACATTCGTCTTATATGCATAAACTTTTTTTCCTTGTGATGAGGACTTTTAAGATCTACTCTCTTAGCAACTTTCAAATATGCAATACAATATTATTAACTGTATTCACCATGTTTTCCATTACATCCTCATGACTTACTTATTTTATAACTGAACGTCTAACTTCCTTTCTCCATTTTACCCACTCCCTACCCCTGCCTCTGGCAGCCCCCATTCTGTTCTCTGTATGTATGAGCTTGGTTTTTTATTTGTTTTTAGATTCTACATATAAGTAAGATCTTCGTTATCTTCCTCTGTCTGACTTACTAGAAGTTCTTAATTTAAATCTAGTCTAGTTTATGTTTTTCCCTTTATAGTGGTTGTTGTATCTTGCATAAGAAGTCTTTACCTACCCCAATGTCTTGATTGTACCCATAGGATTTTAATTTATGGAGATGATTAAGTGATGACATGGAGATGCTGATGCCATTAAAAGAATTTTTATTACTTAAAATTTCTGAGAGGAGAGATCATGCCATAAAGGGTCACATGGTCAGGAGCTAGAAGGAATGAGGGGAAAACATCACAAAAGTCTTTATTACTACAGTAGTGAGTAGTTATTAAGTGGGAATGTCCCCTACTAGGTAGGAAGCAAAACACAGATATTGGAGTTTGTGGTTGCAGGGTTTGTAATATGATAAATTGTGTATCCACAAAAGCCAAACCATGGGGGAGATATAAATGACTTTGGGCATTAGTTTGGTCCTGTGGTTAATGTATGTCAGATCATTAATTATCAAATTTATAAAAGTTTGTTAGAACACTCCAGCTATTGAAGATACTCTTTTTTGTTATATTCCAGATATATTTTATTGTTTTATTTCTTGTATTTAGATCTGTAATCCATCTGGAATTGATATTTGTATGTGCTGTGAGGAAGGGGCCACATTTCCTTTTTTTTTTTTTTTGTATAGATTCATAATCTTATTGGCACCATTTATAGAAAAAACTGTCCTTTCCTCATTACTCTATAGTCAATCTTTGTTATAAATCAAATGCTTGGATTAAATCATATGTTTGGGTCTGTTTCTAGACTCTTTATTCTGTTCCATTGGTTGTTTTGTCTGTCCTTGTGCTAATACCACAGTTTCTTAATTACTCTAACTTTATCATGTATTGATACCAATATTCATTAGAGTTAGTCTTTCTACCTTGTTCTTCTTCAAGGGTAAATTGGTATTTAAAAAAAATATTCTCCTTCAGTAATAGGGATGATAATTGTCTTCTGTTTGGTGAATATTATTTAATTTTAATGTTCCAGTTTCAGAGATCCATTTTAAGAGAGTCTGCAGAGTAACTTGTTTGGGGCTGACAACATTTATTTTGGTATTTCTTCTAAATGGGCTCATACTGTTAGTCCAGGTATTGTGCAATAGGAATGTAGGTAGGCGATTTCAAAAAGAAAGAGCACTTTATCAAGTACATTATATCCTAATGTACTATTCTAAAACTCCTTATCAATAAGTATTGGTATATTTGTCCACTCACAAAACATTCTTCATTTCCCAAGGTTTAATTCCATTGTTTGTTTCTAGAGATAGTACAATTTGATTTTTAAAAGTTTATTTATAAAATTTTGAGTGTTGATGTTGCTCTGTTTTGAAAAATTATAATTAATTTGGATAACTTGAATTATGAAAATGGTTTTCCATGCACAAACAGGAGCCAATGAGGCATTTTGTAACTACCTGGAAAAGTCAGATTCAGCTTTTTGAATATCATCTTTCACAAATACCCTTTTTACTTTTTTCAGTTAGTCTTGGTACTGCTCAGGATTGAACTGTATCTCCTATCACTACTATAGTTTAAGCTGGACCTGAGGAACTGAAGTAGAAATGGAATTTGGACACAATGAGATGAACCTCATTGTCAGACTTTCAGGAAACTAGTACACTAGGCTTATTAATAATGGGTCAGTAATTGTAACTATTGTATAGGGTGGCATACTGGCTAGGTTAATATATAAAAGTATGAATATGATAAGTGTAGAGTGTTCAGGAGGAAAATGTATTCTCATAGATTTATGCTGTCCACATTTGGCTCTTTATCTTAATAGGTTAATGCAGCTGAATCAAAGATAACAAATTTAATATACCTAAAACATACCTTGGAACTTGTGGATCCTCTAAAGGTAAGCTATGTGGGTGTATACTGTATAAAATATGACTAATGTCAATTTTTAAAAAACTTTTTGTTTCAAATTCAAAAATTTGTAAAATTTCAAATTTAGATAAAGTTACAAGAATAGTATAATGAATTCCCAGATTTTCTCCATACACACAGCACACACTACATATTATGTCCTTATTATTATTATTCTTATTAAATATTTAAAAATTGTAATACCTGAATACTAAAGTGTATATCTCCTAAGAATAATGATATTCTGTTATATAACCATAATTATTTAAAAATTTAGGGTATTTAACATTGACCCAATACTATTATATTATGTGTAGTCCATATTCAAAATTTTCTAATTGTTTTAATAATGTTTTTTATGGATTTTTTCTTGATACAGGGTCAAGTCCAGGACCATGCATTATATTTAAGGTCATTTTTAAAGAATAATTTATTTATTTGAGAGAGGGAGAATGAGGAAGAGAGAGAGCATGAGCAGGGGGAGGGGTAAAGGGAGAGGAAGAAGCAGACTCCCCACTGAGCAGGGAGCCTTATGTGGGGCTCAGTCCCAGAACTCTGGGATCAGACTTGAGCGAAGGCAGACTTAACTGACTGAGCCACCCAGGTGCCCTTACTGTCATTTTTTTATACCTCTTTTCAACTTGGAAGTTTCTTATCCTTTCTTTGTCTTTCATGATATTAACATCTTGAAGAGTATCTGTTGTTTTATAGAGTATTCCTCAATTTGTATGATTATTTTCTCATGATTAAGTTCAGCTTACATATTTGGCAGTAATACTCAATGAGCAGTGTTGTATCTTTTTCAGTACATCACATCAGGAGGCACATGATGTCATTCTTCATTCTGGTGATACTAACTTTGATCATATTCTTCACTGTAATCTGTGGAGTGATACTTAGACTATGTCAGTATCCATTAAACTTTCACTCAATGATTTAAATATTCATTGATGACTCTTACCTGAAATATCTCTGATGTAATTTTCTCATCTATTTTTAAATACTATACTATGCAAAACTTTTTTTATATATATTTATTTAAGTAATCTCTACACCCAAATGGGGCTCCAACTCACAACCCTGAGATCAAGAGTCTCATGCTCTACTGACTGAGCTAGCCTGGAACCCCTGTCCAAAATATTTTTAAAAATTAAGGTGACGAGGAAGAACTGCTTTTTTAAAGGAAAAAGTATTTTGTTACTTTCATTACTTTTTTGGAAGAATTTTGTTACAGAGTTCATTCTAATAAAGTAATTTTGGCAAAAGATTTAAAAAATGTCTTCTGGGCAGCCTGGGTGGCTTAGCAGTTTAGCGCCGTCTTCAGGCCAGGGCGTGATCCTGGAGTCCCGGGATCGAGTCCCACATCAGGCTCCCTGCATGGAGCCTGCTTCTTCCTCTGCCTGTGTCTATCCATCTCTCTCTGTTTCTCATGAATAAATATCTTTAAAAAAATAAATAAATAAAAATTAAAAAGTCATCTTTCTTAGAATGAAAGAGGTATAATAATAAATCATCCCCCCAAATTGATAGATTTGATAAAACACAAATTTCAAGCTTTGATATGTCCGAAGCAAAGTAAAAGCCAAAGAAAGGAAAAATTTATTACATTTGACAGATAAAATATTAATTTCTGTCATAAAACTCATGAAATTTCGTAAGAGAGTACTGGGATACCAATAGAAATATGGAAAATACCCCCAAAATGGAAATCAAGGGGGTTAATAAATAATACCAAAAATGTTCAGCCTTACTATTAATCAAAGAAATACAAATTAAAGTCATTTTTTTATATATTAAAGAAAAAGATTTTTTTCCTTTAACGGATGCAACTTACTGCTAATGAGAGAACAGTGAGACAGACAACTTCATAGGCAGCTGGTAGGAGTACAAATTGCACATACTTCATGGGGAAGTTTTATAACATCTATCTTTTAATGCAGTTATACTACTAGAAATCTGTCCAAAAAGAACTTTTAAGAAATACTGACCAGGATTTATGCTTAATTATGGTCATTGCAGCATTATTTATATTAGTAAGAAATTATAAGTAGCACAGAACTCTAATAACTGGGGGAAGAGACTGTTTTCTAGATGGTGAAATACTATGACTTAATAAAAATTTATGCTATTAAGAGTTTCTAATGCTTGTGATGTAGTATTAAGTAGGGGAGAAAAGGAAAATGTAGTGATAAAAACAACTAAAAATGGATGAAAGACCTAAATGTGAGACAGGAATCCATTAAAATCCTAGAAGAGAACACAGGCAGTGACATCTTTGACCTCAGCGGCAGCAACTTCTTGCTAGACAGATCTCCAAAGACAAGGGAAACAAAGGCAAAAATGAACTACTGGGACTTCAAGATAAAAAGCTTCTGGGGATCCCTGGGTGGCTCAGCAGTTTAGCGCCTTCGGCCCAGGGCATGATCCTGGAGTCCCAGGATTGAGTCCCACATCAGGTTCCCTGTGTGGAACCTGCTTCTCCCTCTGCCTGTGTTTCTGCCTCTCTCTCTCTGTGTGTGTGTGTGTGTGTTTGTGTCTCTCATGAAAAAATAAATAAAATCTTATTAAAAAAAAAAAAAGGCTTTGGGATCCCTGGGTGGCGCAGCGGTTTAGCACCTGCCTTTGGCCCAGGGCGCGATCCTGGAGACCTGGGATCGAATCCCACGTCGGGCTCCCAGTGCATGGAGCCTGCTTTCTCCCTCTGCCTATGTCTCTGCCTCTCTCTCTCTCATTCTGTGTGACTATCATAAATAAATAAAAATTAAAAAAATAAAAAAAAGCTTCTGCATAGCAAAGGAAACAGTCAACAAAACTAAAAGGCAGCCTGTGGGATGGGAGAAGATATTTGCAAATGACATATCAAATAAAGGGCTAGCGTCCAAAATCTATAAAGAACTTATCAAACTCAACAGCCAAAAACTGAATAATCCAGTCAAGAAATGGGCAGAAGACATGAATAGACATTTCTTCGAAGAAGACAAGCACGTAGCCCAAAAGCACATGAAAAAATGCTTCACATACTTGGCATCAAGGAGATACAAATCAAAACCACAATAAAATACCTTAACAAGTCAGGAAACAACAAATGTTGGTGAGAATGCAGAGAAAGAAGAACCTTCTTACACTGATGGTGGGAATGCAAACTGGTATAGCCAGTCTGGAAAACAGTATGAAGATTCCTCAGAAAGTTAAAAATAGAGCTACCCTATGACCCAGCAATTGCACTACTAGGTATTTATCTAAAGAATACAAATATAGTGATTCGAAGGGACACATGGACCCCAATATTTATAGCAACAATGTCCACAATGTGTGTATATATATATATATATGCATATATATATACACACACACATATACATACATACAATGGAATATTACTCAGCCATGGTGAAGAATGAAATCTTGCTATTTGTAATGATGTGGCTAGAATTAAAGGGTATTGCAGTAAGTGAAATGTCAGAGGGACAAATATATGATTTCACTAGTATGTAGAATTTAAGAAACAGATGAACATGGGGAAAGGAAGGAAAAATAAAATAAGATGAAATAAAAAAGGGAGGCGAACCATAAGAGACTCTTAACTATAGGACACAAACTGAACGTTGCTGGGGGGAGGTGGGTAGGGGAAAGGGACATTAGGAGGGCACATGATGTAATGAGAGCACCGGGAGTTATATGCAACTGATGAATCACTAAGCCCTACCTCTGAAACTAATAATACACTGAATGCTAATTGACTTAAATGAAAATTTTTTTTTAATTTTAAAAAGGTTAAATGTGTTTTCCTCGTGTTTCTATTTATTTAAATAGTAACCACTCGTAGTTCCCATTAAGCAAAATTAAACCTCTACTTTTACCATGTAAGAATGGAGAAAGAAATTGGTCTATTTGTAAATATGCAAAGTACTTTTTTTAGTTTCATGTATATTTAAAACTCAAGTTTTGGAATTACATGTAGAGTACTCTAAATGTACAACGATAGCTATTTAAATACCTACCTCTAATAAGTAGTTGAATGCTAAGAATTAGTTGAGAAATAAGAAAAAGCCATAATAGTAAAGCAATGGATAGAAGAGCCCTTTATTAGCTCTTTATCTGGAAAATGGGAAAGGTACCATTTGCCCTACCTACATACCTAAAATATCTTTTATGAGTATACAAATGAGAAGATGAAGCAAGAAAACCCTTGGTAAACTGTAAAGTATTAAATGTAAAATGCCGTGTTTAAGTAGTAATATAATTTATTATTTTTAACTGTCTTTATTTTTTCACAGATTGCTCTGAAGAACTACAACACACCTTTATTAAGAGCTTACTGTGGTTCCTTGGAAGATAAAAGGTCTTTGTCCCTCAACTGTTAATAAAAATACCCATGCAAATTATTCCTTTCTTCCTGATCATAAATGATTTTAAGGACCCTTAACCCTCAAGTAATAGAACAATAGAACCCTTAACCCTCAAGTAATAGAACAATTACTTGAACTCTGGTTAACAACCTTTAAACTATTCATCAAAGTCCTAATTATACATTACATCTTATAAATACCCATAAATAGGGTAACAGCACATTGAGTATTTGTTATTAGGCACAAATAATACTATTTAGAATAGTATTAAAAATTGAAATATGCAATTTTAATATTTCTTTTTTTAGCCATTCCCCATGGAAAGACAGGCAAGTATAAAAGTACATATTTCTCTTTTGTAAATCATAAAAGGCCTGATGTAACAAAAAATAGTAGGTAGAAATATTGAATAAGAGATCTAAATACAGTTTAATTTTAATATTGTTTTTAGCAATGGCACCTTTTTGACCAAAAAGACTTGTGATACTTAAGAACTGTTATTTTATTGATTCAGGATTCACATCTTTTGTGAGCCACAAATTGAGGTTAATAATAAAATAGAATTACAAATAAAATACAGAACAGAATAAAACAGAAGTTTAGGAAAATAGATGTTACCAGATTTTGATTTGCATGATCACTGCACTTAATTACGGATTATTGTGAAGTTTCTGTTACACTGTCTTACAATATGTGTTTAGTCTGTCTGGCTCCACCTGAGGCAAGGACCATACATTTAATCTTTCTTTGAATCTGAACACTTACAATAGTGATCATACATGGTATAAGTAAATGTTGATTGAGTCAATGAACATGAAGCCAGAATTTTTATAATAGTTCTTTAGGAATTTATTTTATACTCATAGACACAGAGTCAGAGGGTATAATTTGGGACATCTTTTTATTAGCAGTTTATAGAATTGTTCTTGGTGGCTTCATGTTACTTTAGGCAAAATATTTTAAAATTGACATAGTCATGGTTCTAACTTACGTAAAATATATATAACTGAAGTATTCATTTTCAAAATAATACTCAGATTTCAAGAAAATATGTTGTTATATTTAAAATTATATTATTCCAAGAAAATATATCATTAACTGTGACTCAGATTGTGAATTAAAATGATTGCTTGCTTTATTGCCTATAATGTTCTTTTTTAGGTTTGGAATCATACTTGAAAAGATTAAAACAGTAATTAATGATGACACAAGATACATGAAAGGATGCCTAAACATGAGGACTCAGAAGTGCTATGCAGTGAGATCCAACATCAATGAATTTCTTGACATAGCTAGAAGAACATATACAGAGATTGTAGATGACATAGCAGGTGATTTAATTACTTCAGCCTATTTTTCTGTTTTTTTTTTTTAATTTTAGAAATCAAACCTTTTTAGAACATATTGTGCTTTTCTGCTGGTGATAACTAGCCATGCTTGTTTTAATTAAATTTTTATTATCAAAACAGATAAGGTAACACTTACTGTCATTTAAAATATATTAAAATATTATTTTAAAAATAAGTATCTCCATCATAATATGTCTGTTCTTTTCTCCAAACTTAAATATAGAGCTTCTTCAAACCTATAGCTACCTGAAGACCAGGAGATATTTGTTTACCTTCATATAACATTGTGTATAAATTAGTTGAAAAATGCAGACTATCATCATTAAGTGGTTTCAGAGAAAGAGGTGTGTAGCATTTGAGCAAGTACAGTAATTCATTTAACAAATTTATGGAGTTTCTTGTAAATTTAGACAATGTTTCAGGTACTAGGGAATATATAGTGAACAAGACAAAATGCCTGTCTTCCTGGAGCTTATGTTATGGTAGGGAAGATAAGAAAGAAACACACATGCATGTGCACGTATGTTTGTGAGTTTATATGTATAGATAGGTGCATATATCAGTCACATAATTGATGAAATATCACACGGGCATAAGATATATGATGAAAAATGTAACATGTTAGAGAGGTCAGAGAGTGATTGGGTGTGGAAGCATAGAGGATGGAAATGTTTCTAGAAGATTGGATAGCCAAGAAAGGAATTTTACCTATTGGCAGTGGTACAAACTGAATCACAAAGGCTAAGGAAACCTCAAGGCATAGGAAGGAAACTGGTTAGAAGGATGGAATAGGGCATCATTCCCTATTATAAGAAGTAAGATCAGAAATGAGACTAGTGACCAGAATTTAGTCTTTGGAGGCTGGGAGTTTGGTTTTTTTCCCTAAGTGAATGAAGAAGCACAGAGATATTTTTGCTCTATGGAGTGAAATTGATCAAGGTAGGTTGAATGAATCTGAGTGGAGCAATGAAGACAGGGAAACCATTTTAAACTATTAGAAGTTAACAAAGCATTTCAGTGATAGCCCTGTACATGAGAAGAGAGAAACACAGAGGTTGAAAGAAGAAATGGTGAGCTAATAATTGAATAGTTATGGCCACGGTAAAGGGAAATTGGTGCTAATTGAAATTTCTAGCCTGAGAGTGGTGTATTGCTGAAAGAAGCAGGAAAATTGTTGGAGGAACTATTTTGAGGAATAAAGATGTTAATTTGAACAAGTAATGTTCAAAGCATTTATGGTCATCAAGTTAAAAATAGAAATTTAGAACTCTGATAAGTTTGGAGTTGATAGGAAGATTTAGATTTTTTAAGTATTTGTTGAATCACCATTTTCTTTTTGGAATTTTTTGTTTTGCAAAGTATGTTATGTAGAGAGAATTTCTTATTGTGAACTAAATGATTATAATAATTCATATGATTTTCTTTTCAAAAAACTTGAATGAATAACAAATGAAAAAAATCTAATATTCTAATACAGAGAGTATAAAATAGTCTTAGTTTAGCTTTTTATTTTAATTTTTATAGTTTTTTTTACTTTCAAACTACCTGTCAAAATGACTGACTTTGTACTACCAATCTTTTTCTTACAAGAATACTTGACCACTATATAGGTTAGACATTAAAATTCTTTACAGTTTGGGGCACCTGGGTGGCTCAGTCGGTTAAGTGTCTGCCTTCAGCTCAGGTCATGATCTCAGAGTCCTGGGATCATGTCCCATGTTAGGCTCCCTGCTCGGTGGGGAGTCTGCTTATCCCTCTACTCCTGCTTGAGCTATCTCTTTTTCATGCTCACTCTCTCAAATGAATGAATAAAATCTTCAAAAAAAGAATAAAAAAATAAAAGTCTTTACAGTTTAAAATACTAACAAGACCTTCCTGTTTATATATAAAGTAAAAAAAAAGTGATTTTTTTAAAAAATAGTAATTTTCTCATTAAAATTCTTTTTGTTTTTCTTGTTTCTGGTCACTAGGAATGATATCACAGCTTGCAGAAAAATATAATCTTCCTTTGAGGACAAGTTTTAGCTCTGCTCGAGGATTTTTCATCCAGATGACTATAGATTGTACAGCCCTACCAAATAATCAACTTCCTTCAGAATTTATTAAGGTTCATTTTGAAATTTTGGTTTGGAAATTATTATTTCTGATTTTGCAGAATTACATTTTGCATATTTCAGACATTCCTTGAGTTTTACATCCAGATTTCAGAATGTTCTGTGTATTGCTTCTCCTACTCCTGTCAAACCACCTAACAGTTACACTAATCTAAGGGTGAGGTAGAACTTTTTTTTTTTTTTTTTTTTTTTTTTGAGAAACATCAAACATTGCATTCCACAGTTCTGGAACCTTGGTATGTCTAAAAAAAGGGAAATTAAAAAAAAAAGATCAAAAGATATTTTTGATAAAAGGAATTTGGAAAATACTGTACCATCTCCTGTTGTAGGCAGTTCTCAATGCACACTTGCCTACTAAAGGTTTAAAAGTCATGAAATAAATCTAACATTTTAAAATCCAATATTGCTAAACCCTTGGACCAGGGAAATATTTTTCCCGAAATACATATTAACAAAACGTCTCCATGATATACTAGTTTGGGAAAGTCTAACCTACTCTGATTTTGCTTTCTCTGCTCTCAGGGAGTACTTTTCGACAAAACAAACCATTTAACTTTTGAGTTTTTAAATACACACTGTATTACCAGGTAATGGGGGATGGATGAAGTAAAGAATGGGTTGAGACATAGTAATAGGATTAGAAATTGAGTGAGGTTCAGATATGGGGCAAGGGCTAAGATAGGTCAGAGGTGGAGTGAAAATTACTGATACCTGTCATGCATAGTACTTGGTAATAAGATGTATTGTCTGACATTTCTGCAGAGCTATTTTAAGACCTATTCAAATAGTTGTGGAATACAGTAGGTTAAGTGCTTTAACTTTAGGCG